>NC_047534.1:54842647-56170191 GCF_012275295.1 Melopsittacus undulatus | reverse complement strand
TAATTGCCAGCCATCAACCACCTAGTCAGTGCTGTTCTTGGAGTTTTTAATTATTTACTTCATTTGCATAGACACTCCAATTTATGATCAACCATTTAGTTATCAAGGGACAGTTATAGTAATGCCTCTTTTACATTTTTATTTATTCCCTTTGTATCTGTAGCAGAAGCGCTGCTAAACACCCGTATCCCACCTCTGAGCATCACAGCAGGGTGTGAGGGCAGCCCTCCTACCCAAGACCTTAACCTCCTCCCCAGCTGCTGCTGAAGGCCCTTGCCTGGCACCTTGGCCTCAGAAGAGGAAGGAAGAACTTACACCTTGGAACGTGCTGCCTCTTTGCTACAAGTGCTCTAGCACTTTGCCCCAAAGCTGTTCTCCTTTGGGGTTATCTGTTGTCTGAGGATACTATAATGCTGCAAAACCGCCTCCACTATCACCCTTCCTCATTACCAACAGAAAGGTCCTGGCCTTTTCTGTTCATAGATCTAAGGAGAGATGACATTTCTCCTTGAAATGCTGCCTGCCCAGCTCCCTGGACACACAAAAAGAGAAAACACAGAAAGACACAGGCTTTGAAAAGACCAAGCTCTGCAGTCCACAGGAGCCTGTCCCTTCACTTCCCCCGCGCTGCGTGGCCAGCCTCCACTGCTGCTGCCAATGCTCTCTTCAGCTGGACAGCATCCCCCCTGGGCATCACTGGCCCAGAGATGGCAGTGAATCTTGAAAAGCCACCCAGTTTTTTGTTCATCCTTAAATTATTGAATGAAAGATGTGTTGTCTGTCTTCAGCGTTCAAAGGCAGGCTCCAGCAACAATGGCAGTGATTGATTGGTATCCCTGGTATCATTGTGCTCCTCCCCAGGTACCATCTCTGATGGCTTTTTGCAGACAGGACACCAGACAGCAAGTGCGAAGGGAGCAAAGCAGCCTTGCCTGGCAGGAAGGGAATTGATTACCAATCCCTCTCTCTGCCAGGCAGAATTTCTTTGCTGCAATTCATACTTTTCAATGGCTGTCTACAGACAGCTTCCAGATGGCTTTGAGGAGAAAGTGAGGGCAATGACACCAGAGATTACAAATCAATCACTATTATAGAGCCTTTTATTTGGTAGGAGCTTATGAGCAGAAAACAGATACCAAAAATACATAATATGTCCTGATTTTTGTTTGCTGTTTCCGTTCCTCAAGCTCTTTTATGTCCTCTTTTCCTCCTGACACTACTGCTTTCACTTCCATCTTTCTTACTACATACTTCTCATTTATACTTGATTTTATCCCTCTGTCATCCTTCTCACTGCTAACCTACACCATCCATACTTACCTGATATGGAAGTAAAACATACTCTTCCTACTATATGCTGTCGTCTTCCCTTCCCAGACCCCTCTTCTTCAAAAATGGGACAGTAACACTGACAGAGGATGGAGCAAGGTCTACCTAATTTTTGTCCTGAAGCCATCAGCATGACTGATTTTGCTCATAGCATTAATTCAGGTTTAGTACGATAGGATCCACACAATAAGGAGAGGAAGTAACAGAGAGACTGGCAAAAGATGATTGTAGCCCCTCAGCCACAATATAAAACATCCAGAGAAAGTTTCTCATGTGTCAGGGGACACCCACAGCGCTGGGCATGAATGTGACACTTGTCACATGTGTGACACTTCTCATCAGTGCATTAATTTTATAAGGGAGATAACGGCTGCAGCCCCAGGCACAGGTTTCTGAGTTATGACACTACTGTAAAGTAGACTACATGACACACTTCAAGTCAGTCATGTTCTGCAATCAGATGAATTACTGCAACCAGAGAGTAACACCTTCATAGTAACACAAGAGCAGAAAGCAGTGGACTGAAGGCCATAGAGAAAACACTTTGCAGCAGGGTATGCAAGTGCCATGAAATCAGCATGGCTTGTATAGCAGAAGGAAGCTGAGCTTTGCAGTGTCTTGCTAAAGAAATCACAGTGTCCTTTCACACCTCATTCAAACTCTTGAGAAACAAGTGAGAAGCTGGAGGATGTGTTTTTTTACTGAAGTTTGTTCCATTCTGATATATCTCTGATTGCATCCAAGACACAGAGAGCCAAAGTTGCATGTGTGATGGTATGAATTCCAGCCAGGCACACTGGGCTCCCCAGGTCTCTGAGCAGCTCTTTTGCTCTGTGGACTTCAAGGGCTGTGCTCTGCCCACCTCAGAAGCTCTTTTGGTTGGTCTGGCACCAAAACTCCCCTTTTCCCCACAAAGGATGAAGAGAATTTTCACTGGGACACTGCCTAGCACATAAGTTTGTAAAATAAAGATGTCTTTACAGAAATATTTGGGTTAATGATGGCATTCCCTTTCATCAGATCATTTTCAATGTTAAGAGAGATTTTGTTTGTAACACATGCTTAACCTCTACAATTAGTTGGAAAACTATACAACAATAATTGCCTTTATTGATTCAGCTATTGGAAATTCAGAGATTTTGACAAAATATTTCTTTTTAGAATGCCATTTCTGACAGTTGAATATTGCTGAGATGAAATAGCAGGCAATTATTTTAATACACTCTTACTGCACACTACTTTAGAAGAGTGTTCTAAATTGCTAAAGACAGACCAATTTATCTAAACAGAATTATTTAATACCAGTATGGATTAGCATTACAGAGGCAGGTGGGCAGAAACTATGGATAGAAACTGCAAATCTTCTCCCATTTCTTGTCTTAAATTCAGAAAAAGTGGGCTGCTCCAGAACAAGTCAAAACACTGCATTATATAGCAGAAAGAACACGTCCTCCTTCAAAATCTCTGCTGATCTGTCAATGCTCAGCAAGCTTTTATTATTAGACACCATTTGCAATCCGTGTTTCCTACACCTGAAGGCTTGATCATTTCCCCTAAGCACATATACACAAGGGAAGAAGATTTATAGGAAAGGAAAACCATTTTTGGTAGCTTTTTTGGTCTGCAAATGCTGGCAGTAAGCCACTGTTTCACTGAATGTGTAATTTTATGCCTCTGTGTTAGGGGCAGATGTGTATTTAAATCATTTACATCTCTGTCTTTTCTGGTTTAGACACATTTAGTATTAAGGGATGCTCCCTGAGTAACAGCGTACATTAAAAGTTAATTAAGAGGAAGTTAAAGGAGAAGGGATTGCTTTTTTCATAGCACCAACAGACATTTATTTTGTTTTGCCAGGTTAAAAATGAGAAAATTTGGAACAAGGTGTGAAAACCAGCGAGCCATATTTTTAGGGAGAAGTTTTATTACCTGTTTCCTTACACGTTCATTAGGAAATGCAGTCCCCTTTCTCATGTGCAATGAGACTAGCAAGTAAAGATAAGCTGCTTCTTGAACTTGTTTAATAATTCAACTTTTCCAAAGTGGAAGGTGTGAGTCAAATAGCAGGCAGTTATGGGCTGTCACCACAAAACCAACCCATTTTGAACAATACATTAGTCAACACTGTTTACAGGTTTTTTACTTATTATGCAGTGTTAAATAATAACACTTTTATCACCTTAGGTTTAATACAACTATTTATTCCTGACTACCAATTCATGTTTCTGAGAGAGCAACATATAGATAGAAAAACATGTGCACACACACACTCCCCCCATTCATAAACACACACTTTTTAACTCTCAAGTATGTGTTCAACCATAGTAACTCAGAGTTCACTGGAAACACTAGGATCTAAGTTAAAAATAAAAACCTATTATCAATATAGAATCCCAACCTGGTTTGGGTTGGAAGGGACCTTAAAGCTCATCCAGCTCCAACCCCTGCCACAGGCAGGGACCCCTTCCACTGGAGCAGCTGCTCCAAGCCCCTGTGTCCAACCTGGCCTTGAGCACTGCTAGGGATGGGGCAGCCACAGCTTCTCTGGGCACCCTGTGCCAGCGCCTCAGCACCCTCACAGGGAACAGCTTCTGCCTAAGAGCTCATCTCAGTCTCCCCTGTTCTGGCAGGTTCAAGCCATTCCCCTTGTCCTGACCCTACAGACCATTGTCCAAAGCCCCTCTCTAAATTTCTTGTAGACATTCTTCCTCCAGAAAAAGAACACTTTTCAGATTAAAAAAAAAAAAGGAAAATAAAATAGAATAAAATAAAATTAAATAAAATTAAATAAAATCAGCCTTAGCCACAGAAAAAGCTGCTCTATTTAAAGTAGGACAATTATTCTTGTAAAATAAAGCCCTCATGCTCCAAAGATGTTCTGTGCCCTGATGTCAGGTCTCAGAAAGATTCTACTGTGGGGAGTGCTCATGTGCCCTTCAGGCTGATCAGCAGCAGGGTGTCCTCAGCCAGCCAAGGGAAGGCAGTGCCCAGCGGAGGAACATCAGCCCTTTCCCTGCCCATGCTCAACTGAATCCAGCTGAACTTCAGCATCATGGGTCATGTCTGCTGCTGTTGGTGACAGGGGGAATTTGAGACATTAGGCTCCTGCATTATTCAGAGAGGCTCTGACAAAGGGCTATCTTTTAATAACTTGATTAAAAGGGGACCAAAAATGGGAATACTCTGCAAATCCACAGCAGATCTTGCAAAATCCATCTGCCAGATTTGGAAAGGAAAGGTTTTGAATGGAACCAAATTCACCAAAAACCCTGCCCCTAAACCAAATTTACTCAAATACGTCATACAGTTTTTCCCAGAATAAAAAACACTTCATTTTTTTTTTCCATCAAAGCATTTTGCATTTCCTATTCCATTTTCTATGAATTCAGCATTTTTAAGAACGGAAATTATACTTAGTACAAAGATGACTAATGTTTATTATCACTTTGTGTAAAATAAAATCCTTCATCCCCAAGTTTTTTATGTTTAGAGGTCTGACTTTAACTTATCCTATCTCTGTTATAGTGGCACTGCAGGAGAACCACAGATATAACTTGGGGGTTGGTGGGAGAAAATGTCTGATAAGGCATGTTCATGTGCTCTCCCACACACAGGTTTCTCCATTTCTTACTTAATCAAAGCAGAGTATGGTGGCCAAGACCAACACAAATGGGTGACTGTATGCAGATTTTCTCTGAATGCAGAAGGTAAATAAAAGGAAGGAAATAAAAAGACTGTAATCCTTACAATTATAAACTTTGCAATATATATCTGGCAAGTGGAATTGACACAAGACTGTTTCTCAAGATGCTTCATGTTTCCCAAGGCACAGGCTCAGACACAGAATCACAGAATTATGGAATCAACTAGGTTAATTCCAAAAAGCATTGAGTCCAACACCCAGCCCTCTATGCTTCCATCCATGCTAGTGAAACCATTTGTGCGCCATTACTGGAAGGGGCTGGAAAGGGGGATGTGTTGGCCAGCAGGACTGGAGTGGGTAGATCTTGGAGTACAATGTACAGAGTGTCCCAGCCAGCCTTATTCTAGTCCTGACCATGCTCCTGCTTTTCCAGGTTTGTTTTTGCTAAAGGAACTCTTTGTTGCTTTTGCACAAACCCAGTATAAAACAAGAGATTTAAATAAAGAGTAGGACTGTGGCACAGTCCTATCAACATACATCACTGAGTACCTGCCTTCCTGTGAGCTTGTTCACAGCAGAAAATTGGACCGTTGATACTGGACCACAGTCACCAACAGGGGAAGATTATGTACAAAGGCTTTGTCACATTGCTAAATTTTGCTTCTCGCCTATCAGCTTTGTCCCAGTGTTTCCAATCTATGTGTGATAAATACCTCCTTGTTGAGAGATTACTGCTCTCTATAAAGCATTTTTGAGGGGAAAGAAAGGTGACATAAACCATTTACGAAGGGACTGGCACACAAAATACTATCATTTGCAGAACACTGGTCAGAAACCCACCTGGAGGCAGAGAAGCTGGGCTTGAGCCACAAAAGAGGAAAACCAGGAATGCAATAATCACATATTTATTTTTAGAGAAAATGAAAAGCTAAATAAGCTGCAAAACCAGTGTTTACCAGTAAATCCTTTCTATCCTGAAAACCATGCTGAATGATGCAGGAACAGTCAGTTCTCAGGAGATCAACTAGTGGTACCTTCATGGCAGCATCTCATTCCTCCTGTTTTGGTGCCAGGACACTTTAGGTCCTGAAACAATTAATTTTAGTGGAGCTGTAGCAAACTATTGCCAGAAATCTGAACTTGAGGGACAATGATGCTGCTTCAGAAGCTTGTTCTTCTACCCTTGCTCTGAAATCACCTCACAATCAAGAAGGGCTCTGAGACTCCTGAAAACAAGCTGATGGAACTCAGCCTGCCAGGAAAGAGGGACACAAAGCATCCAGACAGCATTTGTGAAGGGATTAGTGCACTTACCATTGGATTTGGCATGGGGTAGTGTGTGAGACTGGGATTTATGGTAGGGATGAGGAACTGTGTGCTGACTGCTTTGATAAATGTGCATCCTTGAGGTATGCCTAATTGTTCTAAGGAAACAAGGGAGATATCATTAAACACAGGAGGAGAAAACACACAGAGGAAATCTGCAGGCAGTGCCACAGTGCTCAGGGGAGAAGTTTGCCTCCAGATGAAGAGCCTGGGCACATGTTGGGCTGAAAGAAAACCTGGCAGGTAACTGAAATGACACAGCAATTCACACCACTGACTGGAATACCATCCTGTTGTTAGCGAAATCCAGACTGGGTCAGAAACAAAACAGATCTCTTTTCATTGCTTCACATAAATTACAGCATGTAATTAGCCTTGCATTCATTGCTGCTGAAGGGGGAGAGACCTGGGGTTCTCAGGATACCAGAACACACAGTTCTCCACAACGTAAGTCACTATTAGTTGCAACAATTTCACAGTCACAATGCTGTCACATCACCTTGCGCAAGACAACAAAAGAACATGCACTCCTATCTCTATTGGCAATATGAAATCCCATCAGGGTAGTCTACTGGAGCAATTTTAGATAGAACTGTACAACACAAATTAGGTGCTGCCTCATTGCTTCTCCTCTCCAATAGCCCCTGCCAATGTTTCCCAATGTCCCCACACCAGAAGTTCCTTCTGAGGACAACTGTCATGTACTTTTTATTCCACCTTCACCATTTTAGCAACCAGGTCTACCTACAGAATAACCCATTCCAGAGAGAAGTGAGGATGTTTGTATTTTATGGCCTCAGCTGAATCATCTTTAGATTATTAGTGCAGCACACTCTGAGATGCCAAGACTCTTACCTTTTAATGCGTCTTTTTCACACATCATACTGCAGTCTACATCAGCAAGAAGGGGTGAAAGGGCAGATGGAAAATTACTGAGGAGATATTCCTTCTACTCATAAGCAAATTTGTGAGACTATGTGAGGAAGAGAAGCATCATCTCCCAAATTTCATACCAGTTTCACATCAGACCAAACCCATTGCCTCTTAACATACAATGTGATTAACTATTTATTATGCTTATAAATGTGGAATCTAAATTCAATTATAATCACAGTTGCACTTTGGTCTTGGACCATAATATGTGAACATCACCTCTCTGCTGTTACCTTGGGAGTATGAGAGTATAAAGCTGTTTTAAGCCTGTGTCTGCCTGGCAGTTCCCTGTACATTAAATGCATACTACAAAAACTGTATCATATAGGAAATATCTGAAGAACAAATTACCCACTGCAAACTTTCACTATCCATCCACTGCATGGGGCACCCTATTCAAAACCACTTAGAGAGCCTACAGCTTTTGCTTCAAAACTAGGACCCTCAACTATTTTGCAGATGCCACTTCCAATTGACTACATAAGCCTTTTCGAAGCAGCAAGAAAGTATTTCTTTTTAAGCAAGTATCTTGCAAGCTTTAAAACTCCTGTTTTCTGAATACACAGCTGAAGTAATCCCAAAGGTCTGTCTACTTTTCAGCTCAAGCTGTTTCCAGACAGTATCTCTTTTGCTATTATGAAAAGGACATGTGAATGGGAAATCTAAAAAAGCCACCCACTGAGGCTGTGGGAAAGCAGAATGGGAATAAATCTATACACAAGCAGTAGTGGGTAGGAGTAGTCTATACAAAGAAACATTCATTCATCACCAACATTTTGAGCTGGTATTTACCAAACTGGAAAGCTATTTATTAAAACTATACTTCTTCCCTCACAGTGTTAATGTTAGTTTAGGAAAGGGATTTCTAAGGTTTGGGGTTTGTTTGGGTTTTAATAGATCTTTTTGAGAATGTGTAGCCACAATCAGAATGTCATTAGAGTTCTGAAACTGAAGTTCTTACAGCTACATTTGAGAAGGGACAGTGGAATACATGGTTTGATATATAACAGCTTATGCTTGGACTAGAGAGTCTAGTGTAATCTTAGGGTGAAAGTAAAAACTCATCATACCATATTCTTTATAGACAAGTGTGCCCAGATGCCTTACTTCAACCTGACAGAACAGCAGCGCTGTACTTAGTAGCACATAAAAACAGCTTGTGGGGAACCCAGATGCAAGGAAAGATAGCAAACTACCCACTCATTTTCTTCTGCATAACATAAACAGTAAAGCACTGCAGGCGTGCAGGTGGACAGGCAGACATGCTGATCCACTAAGAGGCCCTTTACACAAAAGTTCACATGTACAATCTGCTTTCTTTAATTAATATGTGAGGAAAGAAGATTCCTCAATTAATTGTGGAATGGAAAAAAGAGCATTTAGGATGCAATGCCTTTAACTTAATAGACTAACAGATTTATCTGTTTTTCATACAACCTGAATGGCACAGTAATTTTCCCCCCCACTGCCTTCTCAAGAATAGGATTTGGTTCTGAGCAAATGTGTTGAAGCAGAATCTAACTGTAGCAGGCACAATTACTGTCTAGAGAAAGCGTTTACAGGTGCTGTGCAGAGTGACTATTAATGGGAGCTCAGTTTCCCAAATGCCTATAAAGCTCACAATATTAGACGACTCCTAGATACCCCGGCATATATATTTTTTAAGTACATGCTTATCTCAATTCTGTCTCCCATGATTTAATGAATTTCCCTTTGCCCAGGAATACATGTTCCACAGGCACAGGAGGTGCTGACTATGGCAGGTATTTGCTTAGCAAATTTCCATATCCATGCTTCAAGGTTTGGATTAGTTTCCTATTAGCTTGCATGTGCAAGCAGTATGGTGATACTGCACTACATTTATAACCGGCTCCAGAACAGGCTGTCTTCTTACCTATGAACTACTGCACCAATTAGCTACTTTTGCAGTGATAAGTAAGCTAGACAATTTATACTGAAAGATCTGTGGCAGAGGGTGAAGTGTTTGTAACAGAGCTTTCATCTCAAATGTGTTTCCTTCCCTGGCTTGTCAGCACATGATAGCTAAATTTCAGAGATGATGCAAAAGCTGTGACTGATTTTCCTTCATATAACATCATGAGCACCTTGTGTAAAGCCCACAGTATAATCAGTACAAAACTCAGGAGCTCTCCATTCAGGGGAAGGCAAGCAGTGCCTGCCTGCATACCTTGCTTGCGAGTGGCTATTTTTCACTTGTAGATGCCAAGCTTTCTATCAGTTCTTAAATCCTCCAGTGTCACCTCTCACTGCTGCTCTGTCAAAGGCAACAGTGTTAAGTGGTCAACTTTTCTCACCAACACCTTTATGCTTTCCTCCTGCTTCCTTTCACACCTATAAACATCCATGGACGAACTTGAATGACCTCTAAGAATTTCCCCTTACTTCTCATGCCTATAAAAAAGTTGCTAACAAATGTTCTGTGTAGTACAAAGCATTCTTTATGATGTTAAATAATAACATAATAGTTTCACAGATTATATTTTTTCTCTCTCTTTGGCTGAAGCTTCAGCCTTCTGCCATGGTTATCATGAGTAGAAGCACACTATGGCTATGTACCTCCTCCTGCACATCCCACAGTGGAGGTCTGGTCTGGGAAGAGAGGTGTTAATATAATATCAACTAAGTAAATTTAGCCATTATTTTTAATTAATTTAGGTATTGTGTGGCCAGTGGTAATCTCCTAGGCACATTATTAAACACATACACACACTGAATTGCTTTTTTACTAATGACTCATTTGTTTTATTCTTGCCTCTTTCAAGAAAGCGATTAAGTTGAAAATGACCTTTTGAAGATTGTACTTGTGGACCGATCTTTTCATTTTTAATTACTTACTTTGCTTTAATTGTTACATTAGGAACTATTAGGAAAGCAGCCAGCTTCATAATCAATAATTTAATTAGATGTTTAGGACCAAGAAGTCAATGCAAATGTTATTCTGCAGTCAGGCCTTTCCCAAAGCCTTTCAAAGAACTTTATTCCCCTTTTGTTTCAAAGTGACATTGACAACATAAAAATTAAATTCATACTTACTTCAATACATCATGCATACACATTACTGATCTACACAGGCAGCTGGTAACAAGTTCAGATTCAGGTCAATCTATTTGCTGCCCAGACAGGAATATAGCCTGCTTCTCTCACTTCATTTCTAAATAATCAGTGACACAGCCAAATGCCATTACACTGCACACTCCAGCACACCGCAAGCCACACTATCCAAGTGTTTACTGAAATCTATAGCCAGACTTTTCCCCTGGCTAGAACTTCAAATATTTTAAATGCATCTATTTATAGTTCTCTAATTGCTACTAATATTCTAAGATAACCATCAGCAACTGAAAACTGTTCCACTCTAATTTTACAGCCGATGAAATCTGATTCAATCAGGAGTGAATTAATACCCTCCTCAATTCCACTGATACCTTTCTGCCTGCCCTTGCAAGTTTACAACACAGCAGCATCAGTGATACATCACAGGGAGCTGTCAGCGGAGCTCTGAATTGCATGGCCTGGTGCCTGGAATATGGATGTCCCTCATTTGTAATTATAGGCATGTGTTTCACATTCAGAATGACTTGCCCAAAAGCAACCCCATAGCTGGTAAGGTGTAAGTAATAGAAATGAGTGTGCCAAAACACCTCCCCGTCATCCATCACTAGATTAGGGGGACCATCCTGGGGAATGTAAGGGAAACACAGCATGTGGATGAAAGCCTTAAACCAGAACAGAAGCCTTGGTGAAAGGCATAAAATCTTGCAGATGGGTGACCTGCTAAGAGGCAGGCAGGAAATCAGACAGATGCATCTACACCTACACCTACATTGCTAGAGAAGGGTCAGAGGACTTCTCTGATCATGGGAAAGACTGTGATACCAGAAAGCAGCCAAGACTTGCCCTAAGACACACAGTAAGTTAAAACTTGGCCAGGCTGCACTGCAAGAAGCCTTGCCTGGAGGGTGCAAACTTCAGCTACAGAAGGAAACTCAGGCAGATCCCCTGGGAAACCATGACAGTAGAGGAAGGAAAGCATCAGGCTATGGAGAACTCCATTGCTCTCTTCTTTAGTAGCAGCTTAAATGACTGTGATCATGTTGAAAATGCGTTACTTTAATCTAACTAAATAATTACATAACTGCCAAGATAAAGCCATTTATACGTTTCACATGGATTAGGAATCAGGATGGATATTAAGCTTTAACATACAGAACTGTCTTGTTTTGCTAAAGACTTCTCCTTGAAATTAAGTAAAATGGAGCTTGGAGACAAGGCAGAGGACAATGTGTTAAAAGGGCCTGCATTCCCACTGGCAACAGGACTCTGACATCCAGTGGACAGGCCCAGGCATGTCAATGAACAGGAACAGCTTAATGAAACAATTATTATAACCTCTTCAGAGCCACTAATTCACTTAGAGCTTTAGAATCTCAGAATCATTTAGGCTGGAAAAGACTTCTAAAATCATCAAGTCCAGCCACTGAGATTTGCAGAACAAGGTAACTTGTCTGATCTGAAATGTTTAGTGTCTCATTTAAAGACAGTTTAACAGGGGAATAAAAACAACCCATGAGATCAACTGATTATCCAGTTTGTTAAACTTTGGATTTAATAGTTTGATTTCAGAGCAAAGTCAGGAAGGCAAGAAAAGGGAGGGACTATTCAATGGCAGGCCAAATGAAAGCCAGGGTCATAGTTCCAGCCTCAGGGTTATTCTCAGGACAGCAGCCCACTAGTCTGAAAGACTATGGTCTTCCTGTTTCCCCAGGAAAAGGAAAAACCCCACAGCAAGACAAGAACACAGGATACTTTCTTGCTTGCATCTGAGTCAACTGATCCCAATTGCAGTGTTACATGCTCATTATTTGAAATACTTTATTTTAATCTTCCTTTTCCCACTGAAGTTGTTTTGGAGGAAAGTCAAAAAGGAGCATTTTTTACAAATCACAGTGACCATACCAAGCTTTTTTTCCCCAATTATTTCAAGGTTAGAAAGAAATCAAGACATTTCTCCTCAGCCATGCTTTTGATTTGTGAAAAATATTGGCACTAAGTCTCTAGGGAAGCGTCCCAAACAGATTTCACATAAACCTCTTCAAGTTTTAGTTTTGTTTTTCATGCTATTACTTCTTGGAGAAAACATAATCTGTATTCAAAGCTACTTGTTCCTGATTTCATATTTCACTGTGACTCAAATTCCCTTTCGTATTAAGACAGGGAGTTTTAAAATATGAACCCATTATTTACCAACACATAGAACAGAATGAGGACCACAAAATTTGTTACGCTTCATGCCAGGAACAGGACTTATGCTTGCATATACCTTCTTTACAGGAGAATAATTCAACTACACCAAGAGATTCAAAGTTCGTGTGGAAGAGCTCTTCATCTCCAAAACTGACAACTTCAGTCTTTGACCTGCTTTTGAAGAGGATTGACTTGAACCAGAAACTGCTTGTCAGAGATCTTTTTAAATGACCCATCCTGTCTATTCGTTCAGCTCTGGAATTTGTCCCTCAGGAATTCAAATAAAGCTGACAAATCCAATGCACTCATAATTTTGTGTCTAAGGTGTTTACTGAGGAATAAATCAAGTGGAGAGGCCAAAAAGTGTAAAGACAACCAGATCCACTCCCTTTGGCTGCTCCAAATGAACACAGGTATAAAAGCCCCCACCAAGAACAGGCAGCATCCCTACAAGGATCTGGGTGTTCCCACAGACTTTAAGCTACTGACAAAAAAGTTCTGACAAAATCCACGTTGAGAAACATGTAGTTTAAAAGATAATTTATATTTCACTGGAAGAAACAAAAATATAACAAGGCTTTTTTTTTTGGAATTACTAATTTGAAAATTACTAAATTCTGACTAAATCAACACTAAAAATGAGTGGTCTAAAAGATAATTTCATTAGAAGAAAGGAAAAAGGTTCTCTAAGGAAATTACTAGTTTGGAACAGTTCCACTGAATTAAATCAAGTAAGAGTTAACTCACTTTCAGGCACAATCCAGTTGCATTAGGAACCACAGCACAGTTGTCCCATGCCATGGTGGGGAAATATGGACTTCTGTTGTGAAGGAAAACACTGCAAGACTGGAGCTTAGATCAGCATCACTGTAATTATTCTACATCCATAGGAAACACGTCAGCAGCTAAACCCTCATCATTGAAATGCCACACCACAGCTGGCAACAGCAGAGAGCTCAAAAATGGGAGTATGTAAGTGTTTATTCCCTGGTAGGACACAGTGTGAAAAGCCCTTTAAATAGCCACTGTCCTTACATGATCTGGATGCCTTAAATGCTGAATATTATGCCTTTTACAAGACTTCAAAAATGAGAACTGCACTGCCCCAAATTTGCTATTTCTTTGAACTCACAGACCCATCATTTTGGGGTCTAAGAGTGTATGGGGTAGGTCATGAAAAGCCAAGAAGGAAAAGTCTCAGGCAGCATCTTACCACCACCCCCTGTATGCACATGGTAGAACAAGGCTGGTGGGGCTGCTGTGGACCAAGGGAAAGGTGGTGCTTGACAGCAGGGCTGAGCACCCACTGCCACTTCTACCCAATGTGGCATTCATTTGGGTTTCCCTGCTGTTACCCAGAGACCTAATCGCATAGCAACTTAAACTCTATCAAACCTCGTCTAGCATTCAAAAGCCATTGGTAGAAAAGGTTAAGCAGATAGTTATTAGGAAATAACTCTTTAAAAAGGGCTGTACATACTCTCTTTTATCCAATGCCACATTTAAAGAAAAGAAAAACTGGCCTAAAGGAACATCCAGCTGCCTCTTGCTCTCTTCACTGACTGCTTCTTTCTAATGGCTTTCTTCTAGTATAATGTGGCCCTAGACGCTCAGCCTGCTCTACTAAAGTGTGCCTGTAACCTACTAAAGGTTACAGGCCCTACTAAAGTGTGCCTAAAAGTGTGCCTGTAACCACCTCTGAACCATACCCATGGGTTGAGAGAGAACTGATTTCTTCACGTTCATTAAGAGATACCCCTGCATGAGCCTGAAAGGAGGCTCTGCCTGGATTCCCACTCCCCTCCCTTGCTTTGGGGCATGGGGAAGCTTTACAGCCAGATTCTGGCTCAATGAGAATGAGTTATCATTACTGGGAGCTATTTGCTGCTGTTAAGGCAGGAGTTTGGACAATCTCATTCTGCTTTTTTTCCTCTGAGATTGCTGCCTGCATTATTCATCAAAGACCACACTACCTCAGAGCTCCCAACTTCTGATTGTGCTGTTCAGTCCACAAACTACTGTCAAGGATAAAATGCGACGCACAGAGCTAGAACTTGCATCTTGTCACTGTTCTGCTGAGCTGTCATACCCATATTTAAGTCATCTTTGACCCAAACAGTAAAAAGCTGACACGCTTAATGCCTTCCTGTCTGGATGTCAGGGATATTAGTTTGATAGTGGGGTGGGAATAGGATCCTTTCATCTGTGCTATGTGCCAACAGTTTTCTACTACAGGAATGCAGAAAAACAAGAGCTTGTCTTAAATCACTGGGCTACAGTTCACACAATCAGAAATATATCCTGGATAATTAAAAAGTCAAACTACAAGCACTTGAATATCAGTGACCAGTAGAGACCAAGATAGGCAACAGTTATCAAACCATATCTTGAATGTTTAGTATTTCACAGACTCAAATAGAAAAAGCATTGTACGAATCTAGCTTTTTACAGAGCTATGCATATGCTTGACTTCATTAACAAGAACGGTAACACTGACATGAGTGGGACTGTCCAAGTACACACACAAGTCTTCCCAAATCCTTGTGAGGCACATTCCTTAGGGCATTACTACTGAGTTCTGACTTCTAAATGACAGTCACTGCAGAACTTTTTCAAACATTAAATATCCACTTGGAGAACCTGACATTTCAAAACTCAGAAAGCAGATGAGACAGTTACTAAATCAATAAGTTTCAAATGTGTAGAATGAAAAATGAGAGTACTTTCCCCCCCCTATTTAATTATTTAAGAGTATAAATATTTGGCATTTTATCTGTCTGAGGAAGAGCAAAGATTCAGCTTGGCTCAAAAGTTACCCAGACAGATCTGACAAGCCCCAAGAAATGACTCATCAGAATGTGGGAAATGCAGATGAGTGGCAGACCACTTATCATGGGAAGAATTAACCCAGGCCGGTGAACTTGTACTCTTGGGGTATCATGCTCTTTTGCACCTCTCATATTTGTCATTGGACACACTTTGCAATTCATGGGCAGAGATGCTTACTCTGATGTGTCAGCAAGAAAATACTCTGGTGAAAAGCCAGAATATATTTGCCTTTCTATGAAACTGGCATAAAGATAAATAAATTCCCCAGCTTATCTTGGCACAAGAGCCATCAGCTTTACTGGCAAGAAATCCCACCAGTGAATTGCAGCCTCAGTCTCACACATCTAATCTACTGGGAGTCTGGCACAGCATGAGGATGGTTCCTATCCAAATCCAATACCAACTCCCTGTTTTCTCCCAGAATGTTTGGAAAGAGCCATAATCATCTAAATACTATTCATCCTTCTGTGTTCTGATTTCTCTATAGGCAACATCTATCTTAGGTTAAAATTACTGTCAATGTGCTGCAGATTGGAAATGCTAGATCTTACCCTATGTTATCCAGGGGAAAAAAAAAAAGAAGAATCAAAAATGAACAAAGTAATGCCACACATTTCCAAAGTCTAAAGGCTGCATTATAACTTCAGCTTAGTAATTACAAAGATTTATGTCCCACTCTCCCCCAAATCCAGAGCTCATTGTCCATTCAACTTACATTGCTCTGACTTACAGTTCTCTGCATCCATTATCTTTAATAATAAAGAGCTGACTGAAGTTAATGATTGAAGAGCAAGATGTGGTTAGTAATATGAATCTAATTTATGAGAAAACAAACCAGAGTATGATTTTCATGTTTCATTAAAATTATCTTAAATGCACTCTTTAATGCTAATTGATCTTGCAGAGGTGAGAAAAGACTCTGTTCCAAATTAATGGGGGAAAACCATTCATCTTCCTTCTGGAGGGAACATTTAATATCATTCAGCATTTAGAGGGAGATAGATAGCATCTTCACAGTGATTTCACCACTTAGAGTGATGCTTCAATGTGGGCCCATATCTGAATCCGGCAAGATTTCCCACTGAATAGGGAAACAATTCAACAGAATAAACATGCCACACAAAATATTTTCACAAAAGGTCTTTCCTATCACAGCAAAATTATCCAAAGCTGAAAAAATTGTTAATGAAAATTGAAGGGTTTTTTCCATAAGTTTATCAAAGAAAAGCTCTTGTGTAATTCTGTTCATTTGCTATGAACAGGAAATTACTGAGACATCCGCAAGATTAAGTTCCTTGCAGGATTCATTAAAAGCAAAACAAAGCAGAAAACTATTTTTCCACCCAATTTTTAACTTTTGTTTGCATTTCAATATTTTTCTCTCAGTTTCAATTATTCGTATTCCTATATCAAATATCCTTACAAACCAACGCAGATAAGAATAACGAGTCTTGACTGGCTTAATTTTAACTGGTACTTTATGCCCAGGATTATTATGAAATGACCTTCTATTCAGTCTGTTTCTATGACCCATACATAGAAATTGCTTAATGAGCATCTCAAGTATTTCACTGCCATTTTCATGTCAGTTTTGCCTACCCTATGTTTGTATAGCTCTGATGACAACACCTATTAGTTAGTACACAGCAACAGTTCTTTGCCGCCTTCTTCTCAAATCACTTCCATGAATACAGCCTTCCCTATCCTGGGCTGGAATCTTGTAGCTTTACATTGTTTAAGAAATGCAAAGTGACAGTAACACCAACTGAAGTAGCAACTTGAGCATTTCAAGAGTTGCTCTATAAGAAGCATCACAGCACAGCAGCAATAATTATTGAATGTTCCGATAGTAGAAGAAAGAAGACTCTTGCCTTCTTCTGCCATTCCACTTGAACATGATTTACATATTCGGTCTGCAAAGCAGCAGCAACAAATATACTCTCCAATGTACTACATTCATTTGTACTTATAGCAAAGAATGAAGGTAGAGAATAAGATGCAGCAGTTTGGGCACTACCTACAGTGATACATTATGGAGAAAAGATACATATTCCATGAGAAATAAGCAGTGAGTTCTGGGAGCAAGAAGGGGAATCTCTTCTATAGAGGAAGAATAAATATACTAGACCTCTCTGTAGCTTGAAGTTCTCCTATGTCACTTTCTCCCATTTCCTTTGTATGTAACCTAAATCACATGCCAGCACTTACAAAAGAAGCATGGCACAGTTGACTTCCAGCTGCTCTGTTGACCTGACAGAGGACAGTGTGCAGCAATACCACCTTCCAGACTGACCATCAGCTGGAAACACCACTACCACCAAACTAAGTTTCCTTGTTTATTCAGTGATCTCAGTGCATGTCCATGTGTTGCACTGTGAGGACTCAGACATTTCAGATGTCAAAGAAATGTGATATGGTGATAATTTTGCTCAGAAGATAAGAGCTGTGTTAGTGAATACTCTAGTGCCACACCATCCTTTATATCTATTTTGATTTCATACTGACTTTCATTTTTCTTATACCATACATGGCATCACTTTCCTTGAGTTCAAGAAAGACAAAGAAAAAGGCTGCTTACCGTTCTGGAATCCCACAGAGACAAAGTCTTGTCAGCAGAGCTAGTGAGAACAATGTTGGAGAATGCAAGAAACTCAATGCTGTTGACTGAATCCTTATGGCCATACATTGTGTATTTGCATTTCTCACTGTAAAAGAAAATAACAGGAATACAGCACTTACCATTCAGGATAATAATAACAACAAGAGAAATGTTCAGGTAAATTAGCAATGCATTTCAGGTGTATTTCCTAGCTACTCCTTAGAAAAGATGAACATTGACAGCTATTCATCACCCAAGCACTCCACCACAGAGGACATAAAAAGCCCAGAGTGTTTGTGTGTGCTTCTCAGTAATGAAGGCTGTAGTGGGAAGGCAAAAGGAAATGGAGAAGCAGGTTTTAAAAGACTGAATTGTAAGGAGCAACAATGAAAGCACCACTTTAGAGTTCCCTGGGTGCATCCTTAAAAACCTTGCTGATGTAGAATTGAAAAGGAACATGGATAAAAAGGTAGGACAGGGACAGCACCATTTACTTTTTAAAGATGTCTTATTCATTCTTGCGTACAAAGGATCTAAGAAATGTATAGCATCATGCCAATATGTACCTCGAAGGAAGCCAGAGAGGGCTGGCAGCCTGACTTTCTTCTAAAGGTCTGCAGACTTGTAGAAACTAAGTGATGTCTTCTTCAATGGGGGTGAAGTATTGTCACTGTGGACACTCAAGAGGCCTTTTTCCTTACTATGGACAAGCCTCACCAATAGCCATTGTAAGCTGTAAGTTCTTAAAGCAGATGTGAAAGAACAGAGGTGAACCCCAAGCATGGAATTCTTTGCTATGAACTGACCACAGCTTAGATGGAATTACTCTGTGACATAGCTTTGGAAGTTCTTTCAAGGCTGAAGACTTTCAACTGTCCTGTTTTCTCTCAGCTGATTAGCTATGAAGTAATACCTTAAGGAGTTTTGTTTTGCTTTCTTATCTGTTTTTTTCCTTACCTTTTAATGTGTAAATTTCTGAGACAACACTATTGATCCTTCTCACCTCAGGGTATGAACCTGAATACAAGATGGGAAGCTTTTCCCATTGTAACAAATAGAGATGCAACCACTATGACAATGCTGTAGAGAAACAGTTCTCTCACAAACCAGCGTGAAGTTGGCTATCTATCTATGATCTGTACAAGCTTTTGGGCTTCTGTTTTGCTTTCTGCATGCACACCAGAGAAGATTCCTTAAATCTTAGAAGATTCCTTAAAAAAGTCCAGGAGAAGAGAAGGAAAAGTCCAAGGATTCCTCACAGCACAGAAGGTAACAACCAAATCTGTGATTATTCAGACTGTATAGAATGGTAAATGCTCAACTCCTACCCAAGCATGTCAAGAGGGGAGACAACTGAAATAAATCTGCATTCATGACTTATGTCTGTATGCAAGAGTCACCCATGCTGATAAGGCTTTCAGTGTATGATTTCTTTACATATACATGAAACTTCATGAATTTACAGTGTTTGAATCGTTGTATCTTGTGAAAACCTACAGGCAGGTGAGCGTACTATGGAAAAAGCAAGTCAGTTCTATCCTCTTTGTCCAGCTGAGTCAAAAACAGCATGAAGAAAAGAAAAGCCAAGAACTCATCATAAATTATTGCAGCTTTCAGTGAGAGCTCACAATTTCATTCCTTACTCATGTGATTCTGACAGTGGAAACACACCTCCCCTGGGCTGGCTGGTGAATATATCACTGGGGCTTGCACATTAGATTACTGGGTGGCTCCTAGCAGAGGAATTTCTTACAGTATTTATTAAGGAAGCTGTCAGCAGGGGGAATTCAAAAGGTGACTTTTTTATTTACTTTTAAATAATTCTCTTCCTGCCTCTATGTCACCAGAAGACTCTTGGAGCTCTTGCAAGTCTGGGATCAACAGCACAGATCAGTATCTGCAGATCACGTACATGCCAACAGAGCTAAAAGGTTTGGATGGTCACTGCCCCTGATCACTCATCTAATAAAATGACCTCTCAGACGTACTTTCATGCCTCTCTATTTCCCAGACCAAAATCCATATGCTGTGCTTAGCTGAACACCAGGCCTGTCCCTACAGAAGGGAGATCAGTTGTTTCCGAGTAGAAATATCATCCAAGAAATATTTTTCAAAGGACTATTAGATTCCACTGGTATAATTTTAAAGAACCTATGTTTTTCTATTGTAAATAATACACTATATTCAATATATTCAGTATTTTGATATTATCTGTTATACAGACTATATGTGTTACTTTATCACAAGGACTTGTTTTAAACTAGTCATAAAGTACTGTGGCTGTTAGAGCTCGGTGCACAAGATGTTCATGATCACTTGATATATAAGACAATAAAATAACTTCAGTGAAATACTTTTTTTGTTTCACAGTCTCATGGGAATGTTTGACACCACAGAATATGCCTTCCTCAGATCATATACTTTTATTTGTGTATAGGTATGCCATGATTTAAAAGTGACCGCTGATTTCCTGCTTGCCTGTTACACTGTGAGGACTTGGGGCTGCAGCTTCTGACAAGCAAAATCCTCCTGTGCATTTTTGTGGGCACTTATTAGGTTTGAAAACACAGACAACTTTATATACCAGTGGGACAGTGTTCACCAGAAGAAAAGGGGCTATTTTCCTGTAATAATGAAGAATGTATGCATGTAATCTTCAAAGACAAGGGAAAACAACATCTTCAACCTGCTCAAGGGGGCTTGGGGTGAAAGAACATACGAAAATGAAGGAAAGTAAAGGAAAAAAGCAAAGAAGACTTTGTTTGTGAGGCACTGACATAAGATATGGCCCATCCCAGGCAGACAGGCTGCAAGAACAGGCTTGTGAGAGATTAATTAGGTGCCAAAGCAGGAAGGCCCACTCAGAATCCCTCAGCAAGGTGAAAATGGACTAAAGTGATGGACCATGACAGCAGCAGAAGGGAAAGAAATGATTTGTATTTTTCCGTTAAGAACATGAACACCCAGTGCTGATGCAGTTGTCTGTCTCTCTCCTTGCCACTTCCATATCACTGCGTACTGATGAGCGAACTCTGCCTCTCAAGATTTAATTTACCACTCTGGTAACTGACTGACTGGTATTTCTAAGAACCTCCAACTGCTACATAAAAAACCTCATCTTCCCTTCCAGCTGAGATATAATTTCAGCAAGCCTCTCTTGTATACAAGCTATCTTTTGGTTAGAAAGGGGAACATTTTATTTAGATGTTCCTTTTCCTCTGACATGAAGAGAATTACCCTGAGCTCGTATTTTTATGCACTGGTTCAGGTTTATCTACATTAGAACAGATCTGGAGCAACTTTCATTATCTAATGTTTTGTTCTCACAATTGAACACATAACCTCACGGGTACAAGTTTCACCACCTCTGAGCAATTTAGTTCAGCAGATAGAGAGAATCATCTATGAATAGTAGTTTAGGAATTTACAGTACCCTTGTGGCTTACATCCGGACACAAAGAGGTCATGAACAAATGCTGCCATTGTAGGCATGAGCATACTGCTCAGTATTTTGCAGATTGCATTCTGAACCTCCTCACAGCCACTGATTCCAACCCTCATCCTTTACCTGTGTTATTATTACTACTTTTTCAATGTAAAGCATCAGTTAACACATTTTCTTGACTTGTGACTGATTATCCTCAGTATTCTCTTTTTCTCTACAAAGTCAATTTCCCTTTCCTTAAATCCAGGTAAGGGAATGATGTCCATCAATAAATCAGCCCTAATTCTACCTCACCAGGTTTCGATTTTCCTTAGCAGGTTCAAACAAACACAGACAGACTGTTATAGTTCTAAAGCAGCACACCTATAGCATGAATCCTGCCATTAAATTAATCATACCATTATTGATATCACTAGCTTAACAGTGATGGGCAAATTTGACTTGCTCAATTTTTAGAGATTTCTTTTTTGAGAATCACATTTCAGAATGGTTCATTCAAATTCAAAAGGGCTTTCAGTAAAACCACATTGAAAACAGAAGATTTGAAACACTTCCACTAACATGAGACTTCACTGAATATTAAGAGACTGCTGTCTCTGCACTAACATACAATAGCAGCCAAATAATGCACTAGTGAGATGTTTCATCAACTGTACAATAACAAAAGAAAATACAGATAGTGGGCAGGTTTCTTTTCCCTGTGTACTTTCCTGCCTGCACAGATGGAGTTGAACCTCAGTGAGGACAACAAGCTGGCAAGCCCTGATGAGAACATTTGACAACTGCCTGCTACATATTTACTGCTAAAGGCTATTTAGAGCACAAAGCACTGGACAACCTGCAGTGCTCCACACCAGCTTAGCACTCATTTCAAAAGACACACAGCAAATCAGAGCAACAAGTGAGATTACATGTTGCCAATTCATTTGCTATTTAAAAGAGTTTTAACACCCAACACACACACATGCTTACTAGCAATCCTATGAAAACAGCACAAGCTCTGCATCCTTTCTTGATTCTTATTTTTCCTTTTTAAGCATATGGTTTCTATGTTCAGCCCCAGTTGAAAAAACTGGGGGGTTGGGGAGTAATATAATTTCAATGATTAATTAGGTAGCCACAGAATCCCAGGCTGGTTTGTGTTGGAAAGGACCTTGAAGCTCATCCAGTTCCAATTTCCTGTCATGGGCAGGGACACCTTCCACTAGAGCAGGTTGGTCCAAGCCCCGTCCAGCCTGGCCTTGAACACTGCCAGGGATGGGGCAGCCACAGCTTCTCTGGGCACCCTGTGCCAGTGCCTCGGCACCCTCACAGTTAAGAACTGCTTTCTAAGATCTCATCTCAATCTACTTATTTCATTGCTGTGCCATATTAAATCTCAGTTTCAGACATGGTAATTAAAAGTACATATAGAGCCATTCAAAATTAATGAGATTTTTGCATGTACTTTTGAGCCATTGCCTCTACCAACCATCTTTTTACAAGCCTTCCAAAGGAATACATTAAATGCACATTCTCAAACTATACTATCTTTCCCAACAATGACTCTCCCAAATCCATGGAATGAACAAAAAACTAAACCCTTTCTCATGCCCATAGAAAAACATACTGCTATGTTACTTGCAATCACCAGAAGGTAAAATATTAAGATAAATTATACCAGAAAGTCACCTGCTATGAAGATGGACACAACAATTCTAAGCAAGTTCTGTAAGGTCACACAACAACCAGCCTCCATTACTGTTATAGTGATATAATTGTAACAATTAAAGGAGAATACTTTTTGCAAAACCAAATCCTGTCCCATTATATGGCTTTATCTCCAAAATGAGCTTAAATTAGGCATAGAACTTTTCCAGCCAAGATCAATGGGCAAGTATAGCATATAGGCTGGCTTAAGACATTAAAATGCCAGTTTGGTTTATGCTGTTATAAATGCATCCTATCATGTCTTTACATTTTATGACCGCTATTTTATTTCTAGGTAGCTTCACATATGACACACCCAATTATTCATGTCAAGAATGTAAAACTACCAGTATTTCAGTAAAAAGCGCCTACCATCATTTATGACAATGATTTTTTTCTTGACCCATTATTTCACTAAATATAACACATTTTAGAAGACACTGACATGTGAGGACACTTCCTCCATAAAGTATATTTGCTTCTGAAAAGATATATGTCAGTATGATGTTGTCAATATGAACCACTTTGTTCAATTATTACTTATCTTCTATAAAATAAAGCTGTCTTCAAATTCTGAACATTCATTCGTGACCTCATTCAAACTAGTGTCTGGCAGTTTGAAAATGCAGTGCTAAAGTATAGGCTACAACTATTGTTATGAAAATGTAAACATTTCTTCTCCACTATTTAGAAGCATTTAGAAAGAAAACACAAATTAAATCCTTCTCTGTAATTTATTCTCATACATGGAACATTTTAATCTTCACAACCTGAGTGCTCTGCAAAAAAAGCAACCCCTAATTTAAAAGAAGCTGTACAGCAGGGCTTCTCTAGCAAAGGTCAGTTACTCCTGAGTTATTAAACTACGTGAAATCACTTTATATTGTTGGGTTTAGGTAATTGTAATTGTTAGACATTTTAAATTCACAGTGAGCAGAAGCAGGATTAAGTATTAAACTTTCCTATCATCGCTCACATCAGAGGCTGCTTTGAGTTCAGTGCGGTAACGCTGGCTGAAGCACACAAGCACAGTGTCTATGTCCTGCTCCCACTGAAAGCAACACAAGGCTTGCCACTGATGTCAGTAGGAGTAGGATTAGATCCAGGTTTATCACCACAGGAGCCTGACAGCTCACACTTTTGGTCTAGCACACAGTAAACTGAGCACGTAAAAGGAAACTGATCTCTGAAGGCTTAACTGTAAATTCAAGGGTGCAATTCTTTCCCTTCCTGTATTCTTTTTCTCCTCCTTCTGCCAAAAGCAAAGCCAACGCTTAGCAACCAGGAAGGCTTGGCCAGGGAGGAAGGAGCCCCAAATGATATAAATGTTTTATTAACATTTTCTAGGTATATAAACAAACATTACTTATCTAACTCGGCAAGTTTACAAGCCTGCAATAAAATACTGCTACATCCTTTTCCTTGAGAAATTGGGAAGTTGGGAGTCATAGTCTCAAACCATGGAGGTTCTGAAATAGATAAAATTGCTTCTTTTAATTAAAAGAACATAGGGTAACTTTAATAGTTACATTTTGGTCTTGTTTGGTCAGATTTGAAAGCCTGCAGCAGTTTATTTTTCAGAGTGCAGATTTATCCTCTGAAATTTGACAAAGTTCTTTTCCCCTTACTTTTCAGGAGCTAAACGGAGCATGGCAGCTTCTCTTTAGTACCAATTTATAAAGACTGAACAAAACCGTCTGCAGCCCTGCTTCAGCTCCTGCTGAAATCAGTAATAAAAACCACAGTGATTTAGTAGATGAACAGATAGCACCCTGCTGTGGGTGGGAACTGTAGTCTCAGTCCTCTTCTGGCCCTGCTTGTACAATGAACACCTTGCACACACAGGGCAAGCTTTCATGCTCGTACGGGATGCAATGATACCTTCAGGTAAGCCCCCAGTTTAGACTGAATTTGTCTAACCTATTATGAAAGCCCTCCCTTTTAGTAAAGCTCTAAGAGAAAATTGAAAGGCAACATGTAATCATGACTGGTCCTTCAGACCTCATTTGGTGAGGACTGAGCATACAGAGCGCTCCCCAGCCCAATACAGTCCCACCTATTTTGGGGTACAACCTTGCAAGTACCATGTGTTGAAATCTACCTAAAGCAGGAATATGGGACAAAAGCAAGTCCACCAAAGCATGCCTATAAGCTTGTCAGTAAACCCTTCCTCCAACTCAAAACAGATACAGGGTTCATTTCTTCTGTAGTGCCACCTCCAGTAGCAGCGCACTACCCTGCTACCATTTATGCATTTGTGTGCTGTTAACAACCTACTCAGGCAACAGCAACACCCAAACGGAACAAGAAAGCTATTTTGTTGTGTTGTGTTTGAGATTTATTTCATCTCCAGAGACCATGCCTCCTTACATAATTTGCTGTTCTAAAAATTACTTTGTCCTATTTCTGTGATTTGAAAAAGCCTCTTTGGCAAACAATACACAGAAAGGGAAAACTGGACATACCTGAGAACACAAAAATACAAGTAAGCACATGCAGAACAGAGAGGCTAGTGCATTACATTTAATGAAGTCTAATAGCTTGAACTTTGGATTCAGCAAAGTCTAAGATTGAGGGACATTTGGTCAGAACTCCCCTAATAAATTTATAATTAACCATCAGAAAGCAATGCTCCAGTCAGATTTCATTCTACAGTGAAATCAGAGAACAGCCAAATAACCACAGTCTTTGAAATAGTGTTCTATAAATGCAGGAGAAAGGTGCTGCAACACTTCATGCCTTACCTTTGGGATTAAAATGTTTATTTGTCTCAATTCCTTGTAATCTATGTAACAGAATCTGTGTTATTGGAAAAGTAGCCAATTATAACACCATATTTATTTTTCTGGAAGAGCTCTACTACGTGTATTTTAGTAGAAGCCGTGTATTTATTGAGTGTGTGGAAACTTCTGCTACTACTGAAATACTGATCACCTTACTAAGACATATCACTGAGAAAAAAACCACTCTCAGCCAAAAAAGCACAAAGGCAAAGCTTTAAGGACACTCTGGTTGCTATGGTGTTGAACATAGTCTTGACTGCCTGATGCTAGCCTGCAAAATAAGAACCTTTATATTCTACCAGCGATTATTGAGCATGTTTCTGCATAGAGTGCAGAGACAGTGGCCGGCTGGGGTTTGCAGAACAAAAGACTTGCACAGGTACCATGTTTGGTTAGTGCTGTCTAGCAAAATTAGACAAAAAAAAAGAAATATAAGCAATTACATTATGTTCTCTTTGAGTGATTGAATACTACTCAAAACCAGGATCTATTTTGATAAACACTGAGAATAATAAATATGATTGATAATAGCTTGATATGTACTCTTATGGAAATTGCAAATTACTGAATTAATATTCTTCTATTTTGGCTTTCAGTAGAAGGTGTGAAAAACTGACAGTGTATGCCAATAATCTACCTCTTTTTTTGCTGGCCTGAAACATGAATAATGAATCTGCTCATGATTATACTTAAGATTTAGCCTCTTAACATCATACACTTCTTTGAACAAGTGTTATGTAAGAAGTATTATTATTTGTATTATTTTTGTTTCCTGATAAAGAGGTTTTGATGTGAAGCTTAATTTTTATAAAAAGGAAAAATAAAACAATAAAGCAAAAGATCTCTTAGGAATGAAGTATTTTAGTTCTAACCTTTACTGTTAATGTATGATTTTGAATCTAATTAAACCTATGTAACCACAGTGTGCACCTCAAGTAAGTGTCACTGTAAAAAAACAACAGTACCCACAATCACAAGAGGAGACTGATTTCTAAAGCAATATAGTGATGCTGTAGAATCCTTTACAGATACTACAGATGTGCTGGAACTTAGCACATCTTCAAATGTAAGTATTTACCTAAATGTTCAGCTGAACCAGGACCAGAAGACACATCACTTTAACAAACATAGCTTTAAAATAGCAACAGAAATCAGTAGTCTTGTAGCTGTCTCAGAGACACCAACAAGTGATCACTGTGAATTGAAACAACCATTTTTTCCTGTGTAGCTGTTCTCGACTGAGTCACAGCAGTAAGGGAGGCCAGAGAAGCCTGAACACCTCAGCAGCACATCACGTCCACCCTAACAGAAAGAGGGTTGCAGTTGCCAGGTCTGTCTTCAGGAGGCAAGGAATACTGTTATAACATTTCAGTGGGTTCCAAGCGGACAAGTGCTGAGACTAAAAGTTTTGCAATATAACACATATATTTTCATACCAGATGGTAATATAGTATTCATTACCTTTTACTATGTAGGCTCAGTTGAACTCTGTACCTTGTCAAGGTATCTTTACAATCTCACTAGTCAACACCTAATTGTTGGCAGCACCAGGCTCTTTTCAGGCTCATAGCAACAGCTGTTGCAAAAGCTCACTTTGCACTGAAATTGGGCTCCAAATCAACTTTGGTAATTTATTTCAGCTACTTGAGTTTGAACAGAAGCATGTTACTTACGATCCAGATTTTTCAGAAGTCAGATGTAGTTTTTTATGCTTCAACTTTGGATTCTTTTTCATTTGAAAAGGGCCAAGGTTAGAATCAGGTCAATAAAAATGACTTTGAAAGTCGTGGCACAGGAATGAGATTCAGGCACTCACATCCAGAATCTAGATCTTAATAAGCTCCCTTTTCAGAGCGCATCTCAGTCATATACAGAACCTTGCTTGTATCACAAAAGGCCCATGTCTGGGAATGGTAAAAAGTATTTTTATCCTGAGAATACTTAGCAATTTGTAATCTATCTCTCACCCTTGACCTCAGTCAGAAACAATGAACTTGTTAAACACTACTCTAAGAAACTTAGTAGGCATTTCTAGAACGTACGTCCATGTGATTTGGACCCCACATAAACTGTATTGGTACTCACTCCTAACATGACATCCTAAGATGACACAGGAGTGCACACCTTAGATTCCTTCATCATATTTCAAAATCTAGGTTTATTTCTTCCTTCTGCCTCAGGAAGGTCAATCCCCATGTATTAAACCATCTGTTCATGGCTATAACTTTCTTTTTTATCGAGTCTGGCTATCTGCAGATAATAAATGTAGTCAGCTGAAGAAAAAAAGCTTCTGCAGACCAATGGTCACAGCACTCAGAAAGACAACATCTGAAACTGTCCCCCTCCAAGGTCAGCTCTTCTATTCCATAGTTATTGAATAAAGTGCCATTTGGGTCCTTAGGGCAGGAACTAGAACACAATCTTCTCTTTTTCTAAGATGCCTGGGTCTTCCTTGTAACATACAGAAAGCAAAATCATCTATCCCAGAATTACTGACATCAGTCAAGGGCAAGGAGCACTCAGGTTCAGAAAGGTACATGGTGATGCTTATATTATTTTTGGACTCTAACCCTTGCTCAGCACTTTCTGCAAATAAAGCTTCCTTCAGGGATTTTTTTTGTTGGTGTTGGACAGTTAAAGACAGGAGCACCTGAAATCATCTATTGAAAACCATAGTCTTATTTTATTAAACAATTATTCCCTACTCCCTCAAGGCATCTGGGTACTACATAATCAGATAAGCACAATCTCAGTAATAATAAAATAGATATAAACCACTTAAGCTGACATTAAACACTGCAGAACTAGTACGAGCACGTTTTCTGCTCAGCACTTCTGCAGACAAATAAGCAAAGCCTTGCTCCCTGGTGCCACTGGGTTATCCTCAATTATCATATCAGCTGACATCAGCACTGAACTGATGGCCTGTTTCTGCAGGCAGTATGGAACCTGCCACGGCTTTATTATTCTTGCCCTCCCTCCTCCCTCTTCTTTTTAATACAAAACCTTTACAGGTAGAATTTCTGCCTTTTCTGGCTCACCCTCAGCAACTAAATCCAGATGTCTCAATTAATCCAAGAACTTTACTACTGTTGAATCTGAAGGATAACAGTATACATGTATTTTGATCCATCTCTGCCAAGTGGTTTAATTTTGTGTGTATATATTAGTACTTTTGTTAGAACTGCTCTATTCAAATAGGGGTTTGTACTGTTTTAGGCTTCTGCTGTTCAACTACTGGGGAAAATGTGAGCCCCCTAAATTCAATATCCAGCTTTCCTTTATGTTGTTTCAAGCACTCGAAAGAATTTCTCTGTCATTTCTTTCTTTTTCACCATTTCACTCTTTTACTTGATTACATTAAGATAAAGAATATGGCATTATATGCACAAATACTGACTGGTCACACATAACACTGAAAATGAGGAATGTCACAATGAAAAGCAAAATTTGAAACCTCTTTACACCAGAAGACAAGACAAACTTATTACGCTCCACTGGAATACACATTTCAGATGGAATCCTGGTATCTTACTGTGAGGCTGATATGATCTATTTTTGTCTGAAAAGTCACTGAAGAATGGAATATGTAATTGCTTTTTATAGGATTTTAAGTCTGTAACAATCTATAACAGCACATTTTAACAAATGCTACTCCTGCAACACTGAAGTCCAAAATATCTTGCCAAAGCCTATTCTGAGTTCATCCCATAGAGATCTACCACGCCATATTCTCTACAACCTTGTACATTTAGGATGAGATTTCCAAACTTCCCTGACAATGCAGAGTCTCAGATTCATATAGCTTTTGGGGGCCTAAATATGCAGTCCTTAATAGGAGCTGATAACCAACAGACCTGTACATGACAAGCACAATATGCCTACTCCAACAGATTTTCAACCATCACTTGTTAAAGATCCAGCTCTTGATTCATATTAAGGGAGCCCATCCTCTAACATCTGCTTAGATAAGAACTCTGCTAAGTGACTTTCCAGAATTAGGCAGAAGCTGGCAAGGAGAAAAGTTGTCTCACTGAAGAAGAATAAGTGACTCTCAGGGCTCCTGTTTTCTAAGAATCAACATGAAGCTGCATGAAGGATGACCCAGGTTGTCACTGTTTCTAAAACAAAATTCTTGCCTGCCTTCCAAACAAAAAATCAGCTGTTGTAAAACTACCAACAAAAGGGAAAAACTGAAACAAGAACTAGATAGGAGACCAGCAGAATGAATCCCAAGAACTGAACTTCACCCATAGTGTTTTTATAAACCTGACTTTATTCAGCTACGAGCCCCCACACTCACTCCCAGCAAAAAGCCAAACAAAAAACCCAACAAAATTTCCACCATTTGGTGCTCTAGCTTTACAGTCATTAAATTCTATAGAGAAATAAATGGAGAAAGCAGTACCAGTACTTCACAATTTAATTTCACCAACCTCTTAATTCTTTTCTTTTATGTGAGATTAGACTGGTATCTCTATAGTTTAGTCCCAGCCCATAGTCAGGAAGACTCACGTAAACAACACAGGTAACTTACACTGTTCAATGCACATGCAAAGGGCCATCTGCAAGCTGTGTTCCTTGAACATCACATACAAATGCAGAAGGCATCAAAACTATACACACACCATGATTACTCTACCAGTTACCTTACTGTGTTCTGATACAGGAAATGCCTTTATCAACAAAGTAAGATATAGAAAAACCTACAGTCTCAAACTAAAAATGCAGTGACAAGTGAACAAGGCATCTCTTTATCAATTACTGTACTGCAAACCAGGAATTCCAGTCCTTACTTTTAAAATAAAAAACTATTAGATTTGTATATATATAAAGGAATAGTGCAGAGAACCATGAGAGCTTGGGTCAGTACTGTGGTATTGTAAAATAATATGCATTTACATATTAATGGATGAGTTTAATCTAGAGCATGCAGATTCACTGCATAAAAAGCATTACTACTCTCATATATTTTCTTCTCCATTTTAAATTTACTGACATTCCTTTAGACTGATTAAAAGAGCAAGTCATTTTTGAAAACAGTACAACAAAGCTGAAATGCAGTAAATATAAGCACTTTAATATTTAAGTGAGGAAAATGAATTTCAGTGTCTTTTCAAATTGGTTTTCTGCAGTGCAGAGTTTCTTTATTTGTCCAAATAAAATGGATTTGAGTGGGTGGCAGCTTTAAGGAGATACGCAGCACTATTCAATGGCTTTGTGAACTTGGGAAGATATTATGAATAATGGATTTGCTGTGCTCTTAGACACAGAGCCACAACAAAAACAATATCATTCTAGGTTCTCTAATAAGCAGCTGTTGGAGTAGAGGCCTAGTGATTTAAGCTACAGGTGCTGGTGTTTTTTATTCTGAACATTGCAGCAAACTATGGGACTGGCTGTTTTCAGCAGGAAAACTACTAAAACAAAGAATGTGAAGGCCTAAATTCCCAAGGCTACCTCTACCACTCTGCTTTGCTGCTTTCTTCTTAGAAGCCCATCTTTATATTACACACTTCTCTTTATATTGCCCCCACTCATCCCACATAGAAGCCTTCTCCCCTAGAAAAGGGCTGGAGGAAAAGCTAACTTGAAATACATGCGCAAAATACAAGAATACTGGCTTAGTTTCCTCCTTTTATGGATCTTAACATATATCCCCCTTCTCAAAGGGAGAGAGCCCTTGGCTTTTTTTAGTAACGAACTTAAAATACTTAAATTTCATCAGCAAATTATTCACTCTTAAGCACAACTGGAAACAGCACCCAACTGTTTTCAATATAGACAGATTTGACCAACATAACTTTGAGGAGTGTACTTCTCAGTCCCTTTGCGAAGAATCTGGCCTCAGCCTAATGAAAAATCACAATAGTTTGGGACACCTCATCCATTCCTAATAGTGTGCAAGTTTTCAGTGCTTGACACCAGAGGACTGCATGCTTCAGGGTATACACCACAATTTTAGTACTGGCACTGTAATTCTAGTAGTTGTGCCATCTTATCGTGTTGGTAAGTACATCTCCATCAAATCACTACCGTGTTCAGTTGCACATAGCAAAGCTTAGTTTGTACTGTAGTTGTAGGTGCTGAATATGCAATCAAAGTACTGTCAAGCCAAAGCTGATAAGGGTGACTTAAAAGGTTCATGCACTCAGAATCAGGTTTTGGGCAGCCCGTATTGCTAGCTGCTAACTGCACACTTACTTAGCAGCTACCTCCCCAAGCCCTTATTTTTATTATAAACCTCCAAACACAGTTCAGTCTACATGACTATGAAACAAAGTCTGATATTAAAAATACTATGAAAAGGGCTTTTGAATCTGCAGGACATCCCACATCTGCAGAAGATCCCATATAGTTTGGTGTTTTTTATGATTTTGTTAGAACTTCAGAGTATAACTTCAACTATGTTCCCACTGTGCAGCTAACTGGCATGCCCTTTCTGCAATAGAAATGGTTCATGACTGTTCTGTATTAAATAATTCACAAATTTTGTTGACATTTTACTGCAGTCCCAATGTTAAGACTCCATTATCTAGAATTTTTGTTTTGGTGACAGAAATATGTTTGAAAGAGATACTAAAATATAAAGAAATTCATTGGGTTTGCATCAACTGGATAATTCCAATACATATTTAATAGGTTTCCCACAGATACACATACTTTTGCAGGCTCTGAGTTCAGTAAATACGTGCATAAATATTGCCTTTCAGATGCTGAACTGATTCCTAGCTGGGAAATATGCTGGCCAGTCTAGAAAGAGATTTCTGCCTGATGTATCTCAATTCACATCAGAAAACTTATGCTGAGTACTGGAAGTACAGAAGGGAAATTTCCAACACTTTTGTTTTCTTCATTCTGATCTTCACCTGTTTTCATGATAAGGGCCAGACTGGCTATGTAAGCAGTTCAAAGATTTAACCATTTGTATTGTGTGGACATAAGCTTTAAAGCTTTCAAAGTCTACTCTACAGATCCTGAGATCTGGCTCAAAGAAAAACCCACACAGTGTACCAAAGAAACTGTCTTTTATGTCCTATGTACTAAACAGTAGGACTAATTTAAGAAATGGAAAAGGAAACAGAAATTTAAGATTTAGAGCAGAAATGAGCCACAAATGTTGAAAACCATCACTGTTGGGCTAAAAGCAATATTGATTCACATTTTAAGAAGGTACAAACACAATTCAGTGTCCTCCAACTGCAAGAAAAGAACCAGAAGACTCTTCCTGTACATGGAAGTCATTGTCTAAGGATTAAGATGTAACTTGTGTTCATATTCCAGCTGAGGCTAATCAGAGATGAATGTAGTTTGCTTGAACAGGATACAGACGGTACACAACTACAGTTCCAACATTTGGGAGAGAAAATAATATGACAAGATTTTGTGTAAAGTCTGAACCCTTACATTCTTTTTTAAAGAATGGAGGGGGGAGGGGTGTGAAAAAAAAATCACAAATTTAAAACCAAACCCCTCGTACACACATCTCTGAAGACTGTCGTGGAGCCAGAGGATAAGAATTTAAACAACAGGAATTTATATGCATAAAGACATCCATCACAGCAGAGTTTCGTTTTGAAATCAAATGACTGACTCATATAATTTCAAACTAGAAGGCATTATCAGCTAAAAAGTTCAATATTCAGGTGAATATTTCTATCAAAGTACTGCTGCTTATGAATAGTAAGATACGTTCCTGTTCTTGTAAATTCCCTGGAGATACAAACAGGGAAACAATCTACAACTACTTGTGTTGCAGCACACTGTGATTTTGGGTAACAGCACTCCACTTTAACACGTATCACAGACTGTATGTGTAATATTTGCACTAACTGGTATTGACAGGATATGGTTGTGATGATTGAAATCCATCATTTTAATGAACTGTTGTCTGCACTGAATTCTGTAATAATATCTGACAGCTTTCACTGCTGTATGAATTACTCTGTTGGTACAATTAACTTTTGTTTTGGTTGAGATACTGTGAGACAGTATTTCTAGGAAAACAGGTTGGGTGAAGAGTGAATGTAGCATGAAGGAGAAAGAAAACAACTGGATAATGAGCCTGGATATGTAGTGAAAAACTGTACTAACTTAAAATGTGCAGAATGTCTGCAGTGCTGACCCTCTGCATTTGAATACTGAATGTATGCCAGTGGAAACACCTTGTCAAGATCTTAACAACATTTTGCAGAAGGCATAGTTACAATACCTGCACTCTTGCAAATCAGACAAGGAATTCAACTTACACATTGTCAAAGAGAGTAAAACCCCAACTGAGCCCACCCTACAGTATAAACAATCTAAAGTGGACTAAGTTTTCCAGACTTCCCAGCTGTTTTGGTTAGGATTTGATGAAAGGAAGCCTAAGTACCAGCTTCATAATTCATCCTGCTCCTGAACTAACCTAGGAAGCATTTTGACAAATAAGGTAAACCAAGTAGAAAGGTTTTCAACTTACAGAATATCACATTACCTTAGAACTTCAAACAAATAAAGCATTCTGCTGTCCAACAGGAATTTCTCAGCCAGCTACATATAATTCAGCAAATCTGTGCATCCCTGGGCTGACAGAGGGCAACTGGAACATAAAACTACTCAATCAACAGCATCTAATAAGTTTTTCCAAGCCATATTGGATGCTGACATAATGGAAGCAAGGAACAGGTGAGATGAGAAAAGGGTACATCTTTTTATGCAAATCAAATGCAACTTTCTCTGCTATCTTACCATAAAAGATGGAAATCTCATATAGGTAACTGATGGCAGAGCTCAGGTATACTAGAAACATTTGCAGAGCTGAGAACTCAGACATTTTAGGAAGCAGCTCCATTCTCTACCCCCTAGTTTTAAAAAAAAGTGGTATTTTGATTCCCTCTCCCCCTTAATCAAAACCAGTGCTGCACATTTCAAGAGTAGTAGCAGAAAGCAGAAAGCAGAAAGCAAAGCCCTCATTTCTGCTTCTCATTTTCATTTCTGTCCTTTCAACACTTTAGGAAAAAAAAGTCAAAATATTTTTATATTTAAAAAAGTATTTTCAGTTTAACTACATTCACATATGCTTCTTATGTACAAGCTAAATTGCCACAGACAGTTGCAGTGAAAAACAGAGAACATTGATTTATCCAGACCTGTAGCCAACAACCACCAACATAAACATTTCAGCAGAAGCTACACAATTCCTGTCATGTTTAGCAGTGTAATTCCATAGAGACATGTCTCTACTGTGTCCCAAGTGGTGATTAGTTTATGTTACAAAGTGTGAAGACTGACAGTCTTTGCAATATTGCTACCAGCATATGCTTTTAATGTGTGCTTTGAACATTGCTATGCAACTGCAGACAACTCCAACATTGCTTTATTGCTGGATCCTATAAGTGACAGAGAAATAATAACCATATAAACACATGTTTCTCATGAATCTATATTACTACTGAAAATCCAATTCCAATTTTCTTTCTTCTCAGCTGGTAGGAAAATCTGAGGACAATTCATTTTGTCATTTTTTTAATGTTACCAAGGAATGGAAAATCAGGTTTGTAATGATGACTTCAGCAGTAACTTCCTGTATGGCCTCCAGCAAAGCACTTCACCTCTTTGCTTAGTTCCACCAAATGTAAACAATTGTACCACTTCTACAGTTTAGGCATTCCATGGGATTTAGGTGAAGACTTGTCTGGTTGTTTTGAGCTGCAAATATATGACTATATTAAACATTTCTCATGCTTAATGTCTGTTGTATTGTACTAACTCTGTAATGTGACTTAAATAAGTTTACAATATGGAGTTCAAGCTACACTTCTTGATTAAGTTTTCTACTTCAAGATTCATCTTTTCCAGTATTATGAAGATTAAGCCGTATTTTTCCCTTAACTGAACAGCTCTGCTTTGGATATCATTTTTTACCCTCATAATTCACATCTTCAAATTGATTTTTACAATTGGCTCTCTGGGAATTATAATAACTAGGTTTTAGACTTTCTTGGTCCTGAAAAATGTGTTATAGAACTCAAGCACAATTATAAATTTGGAGGCTTGGGCATAGGTCTCATTTTGATTTGAGGGATTAATAGCAGGTTGTCTCTCCAGTGCTCCTCAGAGGATTCAGAAGGGAGTTCTCCTTCATCAAAATGGCAAGCATTTCCTGATGTGCTGTCAGGACAGACATTACAAACTACCCAAAGATGGTCCTTCCACATTTCCTCTGAGTTCTTCTACCTGCCTTCTAATTTCCTGGAGGACATTTGTCTTCTCTGAATATAGAATAGCCTCACTTTTACTGGAATCAATTAAACATGGTATCTGGCCAGAAGAGCTTGTGGCTTCTGTCCCACTGAAAAAGTGAGTCACATAAGTGTCATCTGAAAAGGGGTATTTGACAAGGACTGGTTACACACCCTCATTCTCATTCAGAATGTGGAAGTATGACTCCATTCTGAAACTAGACAAACCTTATGAGTTTCTGCAAATGAGATTTTATAGAGTCCTGATATGGATACATTTGTGAGGTGAGAAATAACTACAAATCTGATAGTAAATACATAATTTTAAAGCTGTCTATTGCCTGAGGAAAAAGGAAGAAAAAGAAACAGAGTATGAATGTAAAAGATGTCAGGAGAAGTTAGCCTAAACTGTGCCTTTTCACATTACTCTGATACTATGAAGTAACTGGTTTGACTAGTTGACTTGGTAATTCAAGCACCAATAAGTAACTTACTGAGACCAAAGCAAAGAATCCCAAATCCAACCAAAACTATAATAGCAGTTTAAAATCAATCATGTCATACACAGCATGCTGTCAAGATGCGCCAACAATAAAAAATGTGCAGTATCATCATTGCATGGTATCTTTAAAATGTATGCTAGCCCCAAAGTTCCCCAAATAAAATGCTTTTTAAGAGGAGAAAGAAAACTATAATCAGCAGTTATTAAGTAGAGAAGTTGTAACAGAAGAACCCTAAAGTAGGCTTAAGAACGAAAGGAGAAATTATTTAAATAAACTGGGAATTAATTTATGTCACATACATGTGACACTAGGTAAAGATGTGAATTCCTGCTCTTGTAGAAAAACAAAAGGTGTCAACAACTATTTTTGTGTGTATCTGGAAACAAGTATAGCTATGTATTGATGGCTTGACTGCGCAAAGGAAGATTTGGGAAAGGCTTTACCCACGCTTACTACAAGCATGATGACTAAGGGCAATGTGGGATAGGCAAATATGGCAAGGCTGCCTGGTCATTTAGGATGTTTCTGAACAAGACTGTCATCTCCTGGGTCAATCTTGAGTGACCATTGTCCTGAACAGCCCACATGCAAGGCTGGACCTGCAGCTTCCAGTGAACCTTATCACCCGCTGTTTTGTCCCTCGCCTGTCGCTACAGGGCTTTGCAAGTGTGAGTAAAACCTTTGAGCCCGCACAGTGGATTATTTAGGTGAGGCACAGCATGTGTGGAGTTAGCCACACCCTTTACACCTGAGGCTTATCAAGACAGCAAAGCCCTCAGGTGGTAGGTTTGATTAGAATGTCCTTCTCTTAGATGGAAGACCATACAAGGCTAGACGAGCTCCATCTGCCCAGGTTTGAAGTTAGAGTTTTGCTTCTCCTAGGATGGTTGCCTGAAGGCCAGTTTGAAGATGGCCTGGCTTCGCATTTGGGAAGGGCTTTACCCACACTTTCTGAACAAGACTGTAATCTCCTGGGTCAATCTCAAGCGACCAATGTCACAACAGCACAACATCAAACACCTAGGTTGGATTCTGACTCTGACTTAGAGGCACTCAGTCATAAGCCCACAGATGGTAGCCTTGTGCCAGTGGCTCCTCAGCCAAGTGCACACACCAGGGGTCTGAACCTGTGGTTCCTCTCATACTGAGCAGGATTACTAGTGCAACAACACATCAGTAGGGTTAAACTAACCTGTCTCACGACGGTCTAATCCCAGCTCACCTTCCCTATTAGTGGGTGAACAATCCATTCTAGGTAGTATCAAGCTGCTCTATTAGTGATTGTACAGGATCATGGTGGATTAGTTACTTTTGTAAGTTGCCCCTGAACAAATGCACCAATTGAATGACAGAGAACTGATGTAAACAATTACATTTTTTATAATTTAAAACTAAAATTTTGATTATGGCAGAAATTTTAGGCAGGTAAAAAAAAAAATACTGTGTTAAATGAAAAGAAGTGATGAAGTGAAAAACAGCAAACAGAAAGCAGCAACAGCACCCATCTGCAAGCATTTATTTATCCTGAGGTCTGCTGCAGGACAATACAGAGCTGCATTTCTCTGTGGCCTAATCCTGCCTTATTTCACACTGCTGAAAGAAACCAGAGGAAAATGGAGAAGAGGTCCAAAGACTACATAATGGATAAACTGGAGAAAAAAATTACCCTGAATGTTCTGCAAATAATTTGTCAAGCTTAAAGCATAAATAACAGTCTTTGCATTTATCATACAGTCCTAGCATATGTTTGCAAAATTAAGTAGCTGCCTGTGTTTACATGAGATATATGATGTTCAGTTTGATTTGCGTATCAGAGATCAGGCTGTAAATCTCCAACGATATTTACAGTTGGATAATTGAAATTAATCCTGCCAAAATAACTCTGACAGGCCTGAATTTATGGCCTGAGAAAACAATCCTGGAACTGTTTGCCAATCTATTAATATGGCTGGCTACATATTTCCAATCTGAGCTATGTTGCTGAATAAAAACCTGTTCACAAATTACAGCCTCTTCCTTTCTTCCCTCACTTCATGTTCAAGTTGCTTTCTACAGTCATGAAGAAAGTAGGATCACTTTGAAGACAGCAGATATACCAGTGCTTTGCTGGTACTGTGGGTTTATTTTTCTACACATGGCAGGTACATTAGTTATCTTTCTCCCTTCTCAAGTTATGCCATTCTCTTTTTCATTTCCTTTCAAAGCAGCCAAGTCTCCCAGCAGAAAGCATCAAGAAGTTTCAACACCAGAACTCAGACTCTCTCAAATCCTCCAGTAACTTGGATTATATCTGCATCTCAGCATGTGTCTGTGTCTTCAGGGAGGAAGGAAGGTGTCTGGATTTTTGTCTGTTTGTTTGGTTTCTGTTTTTTAAACTTAGATCATATCTTTACATGGAAGAATAACATTGTTAACTACAAGCTACCTCACATTATTATCCTGGTAGGAATGTCATTTGTGGCTAGATATATGACAGAAACTTCCAACGTACCAAAAGAAAAATGCTTGTGACTAATATCCATTGCAAATAAAAAAGGAGTCGGCAGTGGTTTCACTTTCTAATAAAACAAAACTCAAACAATTAGCAGCTTAATTTTCTTATCATTGGCAAAGAATTATAAAATTTATTAAAACTGTTGTAAATCTTTTCCTATTTAAGAGACGTTGCACCTTATATTCTTTGGACTTCAATATGGATTTGATGATTGTGAAAGCTGCAACCTGGTTTTTGGTGCTAAAAGAGAGCCAAGGGCCTCCCCAAGTCTTCAACCACAGAGAACTCTGTCTTAGGTATTTCAAAAGCTATGTTTCTAGACAGAAAAAAAGTGTATTTCTAATATATAAAAGCAACTTTTCAAAACCTGGATATAAAAGCCAACTGCCATCTGTCACAGAAATGTATTTATATTCGCAGCATTTATTTACAACATACCTTTTTAAGAAAGGTGGCAGTGATAGTTTTGGTTTGCATCTTGCTTTCTTTCTTTACCTTCCCCCCAGTATCCTGCTTTCCAAAACCTTTCAATTTAAAAGCAGGCATCCATCCAAATATGTAATATTAAGGAAGAAAGACAGCTCTCATTTATAAAAAGTTAATTCCTTATTAGTGGAAAGAATAAATCACTAGATTAAACACAAAAACTGTGATCACTGACTATCATCCTACCACAAGTATGTCACCTGCTCTGTCACTGTTCAGAGATTGTGTCAATTGGCAGGTTCCTGAGAAGGAGAACTCTAAAGATGAGAACTAGATAAACACATACTCTGTGAGGATGGGAAGAAAACAAACTTTCTAAGGATTGCAAACCCTTGTGGAAAGCCTTCTCCACCTGCCCATTTTGTTATACAAACCACACTGCAAGGGAGTTTGAAGGAAGTTACACATTTATATGGTACCCAGCACAGCTGGCTTCACTCATATCAGTGAATGCCAGGTATGTAACGAATGCACAGGCGATACTCAGCCGATTAGTTTGGCAAGTAGTACTGCCAAGCCAAAATACACTGCAGGTTCTTTACAGGTAAAGCATTGCTGTATATAAGCATCAACAAATTAACAATCCAAACTGGAAACTACCAGCCTTATCAATCTGTCAATAGCTTTTCTTTATTTCCACATCTCATCACATATTCTGCACAGGTTGATTTTTCACTCGAATTAGCCAACGTGAGCATAAGGATCAATCACAGCTGCCTTTTCTGCAGAATCAGATCTTTTGGTGGGATGTCTTAAGCTTGAAACAGCTATGCCCTGTCACCATCAAATCCCTTTTTACAGAAGGTCTTCGAGAGGATCTCATTTTTCAATTGAAAAAACTTTATGCTAAGTGCACACACCACATACCTTCTACAGCACATCTTACAAACTTATCTAGACTAGCTAAACAGAGCTCAATGGTATTTTGAACTCAGGTAATGTCATTTACATGAGTACATGGGCTTTTATTGTGAACAGACTGAAAGTCCATCAGTGAGAACTCCAAGTGAGGCTTTTTTATTTCATACTCTGAATACTCCTATTTTAAGCACACTGTGCCATGTTTTTGTGCCACCTCCTGCTCCCTTTAGCCACTGAGACTTTTTCACGTCTAAAGGTTTCAATAATTACATGCTGATAACCAGCTTTTCACATCATGGCTCTGCTCCTTACTCTCTTATTTTCAAATGCAAAATGCACATCAGATACACTGAAGGTAGAAATGAAAGCTGGTAATGAGTGTGAGTGGGAGGCATGGGTTGGTGATGAAGATTTGCTTTGATTCCTCTGACTACAAAAGGTTCCTCAGTAGAGAAGATATTTTAAAGTGTCTAAACAAAACCTTTGTCTATGCAAATGCAAAAGCATTCTGACATAAAATTAAGACTATTCTTAGTATTATTTCTTAAAGGTCATGAATATGCCATAAAGGATAATCAAAGTATTAAAATCCTACAACAGGTTAAGTAAAGAGGCAATACAGTAGATGTCTGATGCTTTCATTTCTAAGCAAAACACTGACCATTAATTCTTATTACTGACAGTAACAGTGGATGCATCATCTGTTATCAGAACTGGCTGACAATTTCTGTTACAAAACTCACTTCTCAGTTGTCTTGAACTTTGCCAAACTTTAACTGCTTTCTCTATGATCTCATAAAAACTGAGTATTTCTTTCAAGCTTTTGCTTTAAGAAGCTGCTCTCAGCTTTGACAAAATAATCTGGAATAATTCATGAAAGGATACATTGCTTACCCCATTTTGTAAACAACATTTTTATGACTATTTAATGCTTCCTCAATGCAGGATTTGAAAAGCAAGACTGCAAATCTGATACTGACAGTTTTAATTAGCTCTCAAGAAAATCTGGCTGGATTACAACAGGTTGAAAAAATCTCAACTCGTACATGCTTATCAGAGAAGTACTTCACTAGTACAAGAAAACTCCTCAGCACTCATGGTTCAGAAAAGCACATTCCTAAAATTGGTCTCTAGGTCTTGCTTACAGGCCTCACTGCAATGGCAACCAATGGGGAGTGGTCTAGGCAAAAGGAACAGAAAAAGAGAGTCTCCCTTGCTTTTTCAGAGAAGCTTCTTTCCCTGCAGTGGCCAACAAGCTTGAAGGAGTATTTCACCTCATCCAAATGTAAAGGAAGAAAAAGACTGAGTGGAAATGGAAAAATCCATTAGGAACTAGATGACCTTAAGGGTTTTTCCAATCCTAACCATTTTAATTCTATGACTAGATAATAAAGAAAGGGAAAAACACCTGTGAGACCGAAGACTTGTCTGTGGACTTATGACATTCAGTTGTTAAAAATCAGACCTAGAACAGTACAGTGCTGTCAGTCACACTATGCTTGCGTCATTCAGGAATCTAGAAGGAACAGTTTGGACTTCTTTAAGGTGTACATTAATCAAAATATGTCACCTCAAATATAACTGAAGAGAGCTGAGGAACTAATAATTAATTGGTAAACAAGAATATACCATTATTATAATATTATAGAAGCACCTTCATAAAAATGCATTTGCCTGGATAATAAAGTAAATGAAGAGGTATATGCTGATTTATTAATCAGGAGTCACCTTGCCAAAACATACATAATGAATAAATTTCCACTTGTCCAACCTTGAAGTGTACTGTATACTCATGAGCTAGAAATACTGTACAGAAAACTTACTTAAATGTTTGTTCAGTGACTTGTTGAAAATAGATACTGAAGTTCCATAAGGAACTGGCCTTAAAAAGCAAACAAACAACACAGAATCACAGACACCAAATAAAAGCAAGTACTTTTTTGGATCTATCTTAAATTAAGTCCTTCCCAGCTCCCTATTTAGGAAAGCTTTTGTCTAGTATATCACATCAAAGTTTCTGTACCACTCCCTTTAATTTATCTCTGTTTCTAAAGTGAAATCTACAAATTGATGCTAGGTATCCCTCTTTGGGCTAAAACATAAAGCTGTCAAGTGGCTAATAAGGAATCTCCATACCTGTTAATATCCCATATTTTGCTTGTGTTGTCCATGGAGGCAGAAGCCACAAAATCACCACACGAATGCCACGAGCAGTCCCATACAGCTTGGGTATGTTCTACTAAAGTCAGAACGCAGGCACGTTTTGCCAAGTCCCATAGCCGCACTGTGGTATCCCCACTTGAAGTGATCAGCTGAGTGCCACTGTTACAAGGAATAAAAATAAAGAGTACTTTTCAGCATGAACAAGGTAAGGTTTTTCAGAGTACACAGAAAAGAATTCAACCATGTTTAGAAAGACAGGTTAAGGAGCAGCTGTTGGTTTTACATCAAAATATATATGAACAAAAGATTATGTTTGAAATCATTCAGATTTTTACTTCACACAGTTTTCTGACACATGATAGATGAAGTGGCCTTGTATTAAATACACTACCAAAAGGAAAGGAGATATGAAGTAGCTATCTTCCATGGGAAGTAAATATGGGTTCCAAAAGTTACATTTTTACTTTTTATAGTCAATTTATGAGTTTATCAAGCAAATAACATGAGCCCAGAGAATTGCTTTCAAAATAGAATAAAATAGCTTCAGAGAAGAGTATTTTCTTATTTCCAAATCCATACCATTTTCTACATACAAATTATGACTTATGCATCACAATTTTATCTCTCCCAACTCAGTATAAAGACTTTAACACATTCACTATCTCTTGAGTCATTGCTATGTTATAGAAATTAAATATACAGAGTTAACTCAAACCTTCTGACCAAATCTTCAGGTACAAACCAGTATTGTTCTATTTCAATTAAGCATGAACACATAGCTTCAGACTAGAAGTCCATCTGGTTCAGTACCATGCTATACAATAACAAGTAGGGGATTTTTAATAAGAAGAAAACAACACAATGTAGAATGGTTCTCCTGTTAATGTCCCATACCTGGCCTGTGGCTCAGGATTCTTCGAGACAGAAGCACTTTTATTAACATGCAGCTATGGAGGTTTTTCCCATTACTAATGGATTTTTCACCATATGCAAACCTGTGGCACCCACAATCTCCTGTGTCAGGGAATTCCAAAATGTAATTATGCCTTGTGTGAAAAACTATTCTGGGGTCTTCAGTATCTTACTTCATTTCATTTGATGCTTCCAATGCTAATACTGTGATTAAAAGAAAACCCTGACTACACATTTACTGTCTCTAAACCAGTGGTTTTAGGACTCTATCATATTTTAACCACAAAGCAGAAGACTCCTCCTCTACTGACTCATACCTCATAGAGACATCATTCCACCCCTCTGGTCACATTTACCATCTTTCTCAGCACCTCTGGAGCTATAACTGAAGATATACAATGGCACAGTAGTGTTTTCTGGTTTATTCTGTGTTCTTCTAGAATTTCTGGCACTACTACATAGATATTTTTAGAAAACCACCACAGTAACTCCAGATTTCTTTCCTGAGAACTACTTTAGACCCATTCTGATCTATCTATAATTAGGACCATCTTTTCTTACATGCATTACTTTACATCCACTTGCATTGACTTTCATCTGCCACTTTACCATTGAGTCAGGTGTTGCAACTGAGATTCTCTTCCTGTAATTCTTCACACACAATCTTCACTTTTACAGCCATGACTAATCAGTAAATCCATCCACCTCATTCTCTTCCCCAGCTTCCAATATCATCTAATAACTTAGGTTTCAGCACAGCTCCCTATGGGACTCGAATAATAATTTCTCCACTCTGAAAGTGTCATTTTATTCCCATCCTTTCTCCAGTTTTTAAACTCACAATATAAATTTTCTTTTGATTCAGGACAGTTTGGCTTCTTTGAGCGTTTATGTCAAATGACCATAAGAAGAATTTTCTGAAGATCTGAGTATACTGAATTTATGAATCTCCCTTGATCAAATGCTCAGCAAGCCCTTCATAGAACTCCAACAGATTTCTGAGACTTCATTTCCAACGCCATGCTGAGACCTCCCAATGCTTCTCTTCAACAAATGTATTTATGTATCCTGTAATTTTGCTTCTGAATATAATTTCTAACAGCCTTCCCAGGATAAAGCTTAAATCTACTGACATTTACCCCCTTCATCCCAAACTCTTTTAAAATACTGAAAAAAAGTTAATGCAGCTTTCTCAAATTATACCATGGATAACTCAGACAAATAAACAAAAATACATGCCGAATTATTTTAACCTTGGGTTTTCAGACCAATTTCTGCTGTTATCTCACCAACATCAGTGAGAAGATCTTGCCTTTAGGATCCAATAAACTCTGCTTTCATTTGAATAATGAAAAATGTGCTATCACTGGTGATATAAACCCTTCTTCCAAAGTTCTGGATATAAAACTATGGAAAATGAAAACAGCTCAAGGCTTGATCCTAAGCATTTACTATAAAACATCATCCTAAGAATAAACTCAGAGATAGCCAGTTCACTATTCCAGTGTAAAATAAAAACGAAGGAAACAAAAAAAGGTCTGGGAGGAGTGGTGTCAACCTTTTTCTTTTATATTATCCTTTTCCTCCTTTTCCAATAGGTGCCTGCAAATTGTTCTGTAAAAAGCACCTACAAAGACAGCTTGAAATATGTGCATCATTTATCTGATGGATCTTAAGGGGGAACTTGCCATTATGAAATATCACCTACCTAAACTTTGGACTATTTTTAACACTTAGGGTTTAGATTGCTATTTTTTGCGAAAATATCATTAAATTCCTCATTAAGACAGTTACACCCCCATGCCAAAGACAAAGCTTTGAGAGATTCATCTCTCAAGAATTTTAATACTGCTCAGGACTAATCCTGAAGTTTTTCTGACATATACCAAAGCACAAAGGCTTGGAACCCAGCTATGGGTTTGGAGGAGACCCTAATTTTGTCAAGCTGCTGGGAAAAAATGTGCTTTTATTAATGAAACACTTGTACTTTCAATAACTTAAGCTAGATCTCACTTCTGGAGACAGATAAAATTGAAATGACAAATTATCATGCCCCTTATACATTTATAAAATAAGAGCTTAAAACAAATTCAGAAGCAGGTACTAGGTGGGAGTGATGAAATCTATAATTGATTCAGAGGGCAGTATGCACTGCCACTGTTGTGAATCGCAGAAAGAGATTTATTGCTTATGCATTTTTTAATATATAATCCAAAAAATGCTACCTGAAAAACCAGTTCCTTGGGCTGAATTTTAAGAATACACCATCTAGGCAGCAATGAAAATCTTTCAGAAAACAGATATGAGCAGGAAGGTAGTTCAAATGGATTCAATTTGGCAATCTGTGGCAGGGGAAAGAGCTACAAATGAGGTTTAGCGCTCCTTACAGATCAAAGAAGAAAAAAGTGGAGACTGAAAACAAAAGCAAGGCTTGTGCAGGAGAAGGATTTGAGGGACAAAATGACCACAGAAGTGGAAAAATACTCAGGAACAGAGTGACCCAGCACCCACTGCCATGCAACACATCCTAATATTCCCTGTGCATAAAAGAAACCCCATTTCATTAAAGAGAAGGGAGCTGCATCAACTGAGGGTCCGTAATTCTGCATGAATGTCAGCAGTTCTGGGAAGCACTGCTGCTTGTAGGAATGATGGCTGTCAGAGCTGGTTTAGCACTTGGTCTGCACTTTGTGGTCATGAAACCTTCACTGCACACTAGTATTCAAACCAGACACACACGTAAGGAAAAAAAGGAAGTGCTGTGTCAAGTTAAGTCCAGCATCTTGGGAAAAATCCTAACTACTTCATAGCTGATTAATAATTACATGCTTTTACTCATTGCCAAACAACACACTGTTTTTGGTCCTGGGAGATAAAGAAAACACTCCAAATTTGGAGGTGATATTTTGTTACCCATCGCTGTGACACTTCTCTTACTATGTTATTGCTCTATACATATGATATAAGGTTATCTGAGGGGACAAAAATAGCAGGGAAAGTAGGTATTTTTCTTGACTTAGGTTGTCAGTTTAATAGTCTATGATACCCACACAGCCTTCTACCATATGACTGATTTTTGTATTAAAAACATATGGAAATATGTTATTAAATGCTCAGCCTTAATTATCAGCAGCAATATATATAATCTCCATTTAAAATTGAGATCGATCAGTAACAGAGAAAGCTGTAAGAAATCCTGTGCAGTGTGTGTATCTTTAATTCAGAGGATAATAAACCACTTTAATTCCTTTTTTACCAAACAAATCAAAGAACCAGGCAACATATTAGGAGAGAAGAGCAACACAAATCCTATCTTTTCCTGTCACTTGAAGCACACTCACATATATGCAAATAACTTTGCTTACATTTGGTACCAGCAAGGTTTTTGTCTACAGAAAGTAGCACTACATTTCTTCTTAGTGCTCTGTGGACCCCAATAGTTGGGGCTGTAGGGTCTTGCTGAGTCTCTTGGTATTTGTCTGTTTACATCTTCTAGCAACCAAAGCACTATGAGGGATGAAACAGGCCTGTATAGTTTAGAACAAAGTATCTGTGTAGAAAAAGCCTTCAAAAATTACAGGCATTAGAGAGCCTGTGCCACCACCTGCAACCCCTGCATTGTCTCTACAGATAGATCTTTTTCCTTAATATTACATACTTGTAATATTAAGACTGCAACTGATTTAAGGTATTCCTAACTGATGCTATAAACTTGCCCTTCTAGAAACAATTAAAGTGGGGAAACAACTTTGGAAATGTTAATTCCATGTTCCAGAAAACAGATAGAGCATTAACTTCTCAAACCTTTACAAGTGTTTCCTCACAGACATCAGTTACTTGGTAAATAACAGTAAGGCAGACAGCTCTGTTCAACATATCTCAAGAGTTAATCATAGGAATATTATTTTTAGCAGTTGCCAGGGCCAGTACTGTGAATCCCACAATTTTGTTACTGTATTCTACACGACATTAAGTGAACGTAGCAACATCTGTGCTACTACCATTTGTATGTATTATTTATGTAGTGCTATGGACATGCCCAGTGTTCTGCAGACAAACTAAGATACAGCTTCTCTCCTGAGACAATTCCAGTCTAACTCAAAAGGTAATGAGCAAAGCCTTACTCACAGTGCTGTCAAACAACAGGTCTCAAAATAGCACACTAAAACAAGCACAACTTGTGTTTAAGTTTTGTGTCCTAAAAGAGCTGTAGCAACAGGTAGCATCTGATAGGAACTTAACTGTACAACATAAGCATCAGCAATTCAACAGTAAATTTTAAACATGCGGTCAAGATCATTAGAAAATGAACAGTCTTTTACCATGGCAATTGAAAAACATCTTAAAATCAATATTCCAATGGCTTAATTGGAAAAATGATGTCTCTTTTATTTACCTCTATTCACACAATTATTCTAAAGCAAAATTCTAACAGCTACTCCACTATTTGCAGTATTAGGGAAGGTAGACCCTAAGCACAGCAAAGCCCAAGGGAAGAACTGCAAATACTGTTACAAGATAACTTTATTTTTTCTGACATTTTATGTTAGGGCAAAGAGGAAAGATAAAGAAAGGAAAAGTCTAGAAATACCGAGTTACTCCATGAAGATCAGAATTAATGAAGTCTGAATGCCTATGGAAATATCTTTTGCCTCCTTGCTCCATCATCTAAGCTGTTTATTAATTAAATATATCAGGAATTGATCAAACCTTTACACTTCTGTCTTCCATGTCTTGGCAGAACTAGCCTGCAGGTTAAAAGTGACTAGAGAGCATAGAAGATGGAGTTAGGAACACGTTCAGAAGTGAAGGGGGGTGAGGGGAGTACCTCCTCATAACCTTCATTTTCCTTGGAAACAAGGTTAAAAACAGTCATCCAGACATTGCACTTAGGGAAGTATGTACCTCCGAATGGGTTCTCACCTTTGGTTATGAGGGCTGTACTTAAACACCTTATTTTCCATTTTATATTAAAACCAACGTAAGGAAATGTAATACTAAACCTCAGTTCAGCTGTGCAAACATTGTAGTTCCTCACTGTCCTACTTTGCCGCGGTGTGTTTTTGTCATAGCCCCTCATTTTCACCTCACCAGAGAAGGTGAAAACCAGACTGAATTTAAAAAAGGTTGACCATAACATAGTAACAAAAAATTCCCATTAAAAATATTTTAAAAGCAATAAGTGATTTTTTTTTCCATACTGGGCAGAAGACTTCCATAGTTCCTCAACAAAGGATGATGTGGATCCAGCGCTTTGTGGGTACAGAAGAAGATGGGAAGTTCGAGAAGAGGAATACATCAGGGATCACATGGAAACTGCATCTGGCCCAAGAACCCAAGAGCCCAGGAACATAATAAGACAAAATCTCAAAAATGCCTTCCCTTATTCTTAACCATTCTTAGGCATCCTCTGGTCCTTGCTGCTGGGGACAGGAGAATCTGGCATATGCAGCCATCCTCATGTTCTTAGCCTGTATTTGAACAATACACTCAGTAGCAAAGATTTTGTTTCTAATAGATTTTGTAACCTTGAAACAGACTTGAGATACGGTTCACTTTTTTGCTACTGGAACTCTGAGTCACATTAATTATTTACAATGACATTTCTTATTAAAACCCCTAGGGTTTTTTTTATATCTATGGTTCATTTTGGGTGTTGCTTTCATTATCCTCATGGACTATGTGTCTAAGACACATTTTATGTAGTAATTTTAATATGGTTCATCTTTCAGAATCATCTTAAGCTCAGTTTTACTCCTGTTTTATTCATAGACAAAATGTCATTTATACAGAAGGTGAATGCTGGAATGCTCAGCAGTAGAAATATGAAAAGTTATGAAAACACCTTTTCCTCAGTTATCAACAAAGCTGGGAAGGGAGGGGGGAAGAATTAAATCACAAAATGCAAACTCAATCATAAACTGATATTCTATAAACCAATGAAGAAGTTTCAAAGACGGGAAGCACTGCAGTAACCAGCAGATGGTGGATGGCACATAGGTACATGGCTTTTTGTCTGAGAAAAAAATGAGACCCTCCTGCAAAAACCAGTAGCACCAGGCTGTTGGCTGGAAATCTTCATAAAACTCAATGCACAGTATGCCAAGTGCAAGACTCAAGGTAATCTTTCATTCTACATTACCTAATTGATAGATCTTTTAATCATATTTCATGCTTATATTATTGACCCAAGACAGGATAACTGTTTCCCCCCTGCCATTCTACTGGCTTACAGCTGGGTGTGACATCAAAGCAAAAAAATAAAGCAGTCTTTTGGCATAGCACCGTTTGTCACTGCTTCTAGATCACACATTGGGGTAGTTGTAATAGTAGTAATCTTTTGTTTTAATGGAGTTCACCTCCATTATTAATACTTCCTTGAGGCCACATTACACTTCAAAAGGAACAAATCTGTGATAACTTAGAGTCATAGAATAGTCAGGGTTGGAAAGGACCTTAAGATCATCCAGTTCCAAACCCCCTGCCATGGGCAGGGACACCTCACACTAAGCCAGGTCACACAAGGCTCTGTCCAACCTGGCCTTGAACACTGCCAGGGATGGAGCATGCACAACTTCCCTGGGCAACCCATTCCAGTGCTTCACCACTCTTACAGTAAAGAATTTCTTCCTTATATCCAATCTAAACTTCCCCTGTTTAAGTTTGAACCCGTTACCCCTTGTCCTATCACTACAGTCCCTAATGAAGAGTCCCTCCCCAGCATCCCTATAGCCCCCTTCAGATACTGGAAATCTGCTCTGAGGTCTCCACGCAGCTTCTCTTCTCCAGGCTGAACAGCCCCAGCTTTCTCAGCCTTGTCCTTTTTATGTTGAGGACACCAGAACTGCACACAATGCTCCAAGTGAGGTCTCACAACAGCAGAGCAGAGGGGCAGGATCACCTCCTTTGACCTGCTGGTCACGCTCCTCTTGATGCAGCCCAGGATACGGTTGCTTTCTGGGCTGTAAGCTGGCTCATGTTCATTTTCTCATCGACCAACACCCCCAAGTCCTTCTCTGCAGGGCTGCACTGAATCTCTCCTTTGCCCAACCTGTACCTGGGATTGCTCCCAGGAGTCCCTACTCTGTTTTCTATCTGCTATATTCCTACAGAATCCCTTCCTGTTATCCTTAACATCCTTAGCCAAGTTTAATTCTAACTGGGCCTTAGCTTTCCTAACCTGGTCCCTAGCTTCCCAGACAACCTCCCTGTATTCATCACAGGCCCCTGTCCCTGCTTCCACCTTTTATAAGCCTCTTTTTTCCTTCGAATTTTTCTCATCAGCTCAATAAATATAACATGCTCCTACTACCAAAAAGAGTTCCAGTATAGGATATATATATTGTTAGACAACAAATTAAAGTCATTTATAAACAAGTTTCAACCTAACATCTTCCATATTTCAAAGCGTTTCCCTTTCTGAACTGATGACAGAAGCTGGCATATCCAACCATGCAGATAAATTTTGTTTCACCTGGCACCTTTCCCACTGCTCTTACCAGCTTGTCTCTGTCCCAGTGCACAATTATTCCTTTATTTCACACTCTATAGTTCTGCATTCAGAATCATTATGATGATTTTTTTTGTTATGACCACAAGGTAGCAGATTGCTCCAATTCACTTCATCATCTATACCGTCAAGCCTGCTGCATTCAAACCCATTAGCTTGCTAAGATTAGCTTGGTACCCCTACATTCACTGCAGGCTAGTCTGTTTAATGTACAAAAAACGAGTTGGCTGTCTTTCAATGTCATGTAATTAAAAGTGGTTAAATGAGATTTAAAAATAATTTAGGCACCTAATAGAAGCCAGGTTTTAGTACATGTAAAATTGCCTTTTAGGAGGCTTTGGAAGCACACCAGGTAAGGAATAAAATTGAAAAGACAACAGATAAACTAGTTGCAATATTTGGAGATTAGATGTAGCAAAATGCATGTCAGCAGGACAGCAGGCACTAGACAATGGAGAGCTCTATGAAAGATTTAAAGACCAGTGAATAATTACCCTTTAAAAACAACAATAAATGATATCAAGAAAAAATTAGGTCTCTTCTAAAAGCTTTCTGCCATTCCATGTCCAGCACTCCACACTCTACACCATAGTTCTACACCTATTTACCAAAGAATAGAGCATTTGGGCATCCTATTTGAAGGAGGGTGCTCACAGGAGCCTAGCCAGTGATATCTCCAACAGTTATGAAAGCTGCTTATGCCAAAGGCAAACATTGTTTCTGTATCCAGTTGTGGCATCTTGCTGTAGGATATTGCCAAGTAAATTTTCCTCCATTAACTTCATGAGAAATAATTATTTTACCTGAAATTAAATATAATGAGTAAACATTGCAAAACTACCCTATTTTCCAGAAATGGTATCTATTCTGCACCATTCCAATACTTTCCTTCAAGTAACACCAATGTAAGTTAAAGTCTTCCTATACACTATCCTTTTTTTTATAAATAAATTTATGTATTTAGCCCACATAAAATCACACATAGTACCAATCAATACCCATAATAAACATTACACAACGTACTATTACAGTGTGATACTTAATCTCAACACCCATCCCATCTAGCATGGGTTGTTTTTCCTGCACTGGAATGACTCCAAACCCTCTAATTTTAATGAAGGGCTGTTGAAGCAGGGAAAAATGTAGTTTGGAAGGAGCTCAGACATGTGAATTCCATGTACAGAACTGATTTATGATCTATATTAGCAATGATAATCCTGTGTCACAGTTCCTCTGAAAGGCAAAGCTGTGGATCAGTCAATTCAAATCCATTACCATCCCCAAAAGGTTGTCCAGTGATGTCTAATTTCAATCAATAGCCAGTAATGAACCACAGCCATTAATCCCATTTGCAAGTTTGTACAAAGTATAATTTTCAGGCTGCATATGCATATGCATAGAGACTGCAGTGAGTGTCTAGAGATTTCACAGCCTGTGGCAATTTCTGCACTGGGATTTGAACATTTCCCAGGCACCTGGAAGAATGTTTAACTCACTCTGTGTAATGATGTCGACAGTGAAGCCCAAGATAACACAGAAGACAACGTACTAGCTATTTTAGCAACTAATGACCTTTCTGAGCCATTCCCCAGGGATTTGAACATAACCAAAGGCAGGGAATTAGTTAATGGAGACAGTGATCAATAACAACTGAAGTCTGAGAGTGGAAGAGATAAAAATGCTGAATATGAACAGAATCTTGGGTTAGTACAAGAGAAGAAGCATACCAAAATTAATACAATCTTCCATCTTCACAGAAAGGCTTTCTATAAAACTTGAATATTCATTCATGAGGCCATGCAGTCTAACATCTGACTGCTCAACAAAGGGGGGAACCCAAAAAACCCTGAAAGCTTCAAACCCAGCAACTCTCAAAGCTGATCTAAAGTGTGGCCCTATATAGTGTGACCATCTTCCTGTTCCTCATTCATTTTACATATACTCTACTCAAATGCAAAGAATACAAGAAGCTAAGAAAACCTTCCATACCCATGTCCTTCAATGGTTAAACAAGTCCTGAGGCTCATTCACAGTCAACTTCCCCTGCTACTTGGGCTACTGAAACTGTTTTGTACCTAGAGATATCCAAATGAATGCCACAATACAGCTTGAGAGAAAATACATAAATTCAACAAATAAATGACAGAATTCATATTTGGAGTTCGTACTCAAGACAAATTTTCCTTACTTCAACCATTAAACCTAATTGCATGCTAACGATTTTTGAAGCAATTCACAACTGAAAGGAAGGTCTAGCCCTTGAAACAAGGTCTAATCCCTGGAAAAAGATTCATGCCAAGAAAACCAGAATCTCCATGGATCAATCCCACAACGTATTGCTCCAGGGTTAGGGAGATGGTTTACTAAAAACCCCCATATCAAAAACCAAAGAAATACACTGGGAAATGCTACAGATATGCAATGAAATTACATAGTATCCAGGACTAAACCAACCATATTTAAATCCTTCCATCAATAAAACTTGATATCTGAGCTAAAGTACCTAATTAAAGGTAATGTATCACCAACCAGTAAGTATTCATCATACCAATGTCTCTTGAACTGTACTGCTTAGATCATTTTGTGGCAAGACGAAATAAATGAAGCACCCTAATGCTATGTTACGAAAGAGAAGGTCCTGACTTCACATGTGACAAAGCACTAATCAAGTTTTTCCTCTGACTAATTCAGAGCACTACTTTTCACTCATTGTGACTAAGATGAGGTTTCACCATGTTCACATTTGCATTTCACAAAGCATTCCTCAGGCACACATTTCCTTTGTTAGCATTACATTAGAAAAAAACTTAATTCGTAGAGAAACTGGAAATGAAGTTTCCTGGCAGCTGGGTTCTCCGAACACAGGCTCACTGTGCACCAGAGCTGTCCAAGTCCAGGCACTGGAAGAGAGTGGCTGGATACAGACTTAGGAGAGGCTCAGAATCCTCCAGTTCCACAGAAGCTACAAACAACTCTGGCACAGGCATAGGAAAACCCTCCAACACCAGGCAACACAGAGATTTGAACCTCCACCTAATTATATAACCAAAGAAGTCAGTCATACGAAAAAAAAAAGCCCCCTCATCTTCTAAAATCTTTGTTTCTTAAATGTCAAAGCAGTATTTCTATAAAAACTAAGCCTCCTACCTCGAAAAGAGGCATTTCAGTGCAGTGCAATTTTTGTAAACACTCTAAATAGAATCATAGAATAGTTAGGGTTGGAAAAGACCTTAAGATTATCCAGTTCCAACCCCCCCTGCCATGGGCAGGGACACCTCACACTAAACCATATCACCCAAGGCTCTGTCCAATCTGGCCTTGAACAGTGACAGGGATGGAGCATTCACAACTTCCCTGGGCAACCCATTCCAGTGCCTCACCACCCTTACAGGAAAGAACTTCTTCCTTATATCCAATCTAAACTTCCTCTGTGTAAGCTTTAACCCACTACCCCTTGTCCTATTACTACAGTCCCTAATGAAGAGCCCATTTCCAGCATCCTATAGCCCCCTTCAGATCCTGGAAGCTGCTCTGAGGTCTCCACGCAGCCTTCTCTTCTCCAGGCTGACACAACTTTCTCAGCCTGTCCTCATACAGGAGGTGCTCCAGCCCCTGATCATCCTCGTGGCCTCCTCTGGACTTGTTCCAACAGTTCCATGTCCTTTTTATGTTGAGGACACCAGAACTGCACACAATACTCCAGGTGAGGTCTCACGAGAGCAGAGTAGAGGGGCAGGATCACCTCCTTCGACCCTGCTGGTCACGCTCCTTTTGATGCAGCCCAGGATGCTGTTGGCTTTCTGGGCTGTAAGCGCACACTGAAGCTGGCTCATGTTCATTTTCTCATCGACCAACACCCCCAAGTCCTTCTCCTTGGGCTGCTCTGAATCTCTTCTCTGCCCAACCTGTAGCTGTGCCTGGGATTGCTCTGACCCAGGTGTAGGACCTTGCACTTGGCATGGTTAAACTTCATGAGGTTGGCATCAGCCCACCTCACAAATGTGTCAAGGTCCCTCTGGATGGCATTCCTTCCCTGCAGTGTATCAACCAAACCACACAGCTTGGTGTCATAGGCAAATTAAATACTTGGGTGTTTATTTCCATTTCAAATATCTCAAACATTGCCTCAATTGAACTGCCATTCTCTATTCAAGTCTAACACTAATGTTATTTTAACAGCTACACTTCAGGAAATGCACATTTGAACAATATAACAAACATGGATATCTCCCCATCTACTCCACTAGAATTCAGGGAAGAAACAATTGCCTTTATCTCACAGCTGAAAACAATAATGAATCAACTATGTTAAAGGCATCAAGATTGTAATTGCACACAAGGAAACATAACACAGGAGATTATACCGACAGAGATATTTTGATGTGTATAACTCTGAATAGAATGAGAATAACTCGATCGACAGAAACACAGGATAGATCAGTGAAACTGAGAGCAGCCCAAGCAAGGAGGCAGCTAGCTCTCTGTACTTCCAACTTCCCATCCTCAAATACAGATGCTGATGAACCTAGAAAACACCTAAACTACTCACAGTCTGAAGAAACCATGGTGAACAACAGTTTTTTTCTCATAACCTGAATAAACAGATTGAAGATCCACAAAACAGAATGCATGTGGTGATCCTTAGGCAGCAGCTGTATCAGGACCAGCAGAAACTGAAAACCATGGTGACAGGTAAGAAAAGAAATCAAAGCATGCCCTGAAGAGGAAAAAAATTTCTGCAAAATTTTCCCAGAACATATTCATGTCTTCCCTGACACTGAACTAGTAGGTTTAGAAGTATATTATTTTATTGGTACTCTATAAGGAGACTTCAGCTGCATATTCCTGCTCTCTTTCCCTGTCAAAGTGGCTATGATAGAAATTATTTTCTTCCTTTTAAATAAACACCAGATCTAGTTACCCACAGAGCTGATCAGAATGTTTCCTCTTCATTTCCAAGAGTCAAAACAATCACATCAAAATACTACTGCATTTGAATAACTGAATAAACTTTTGCTGAAAAGAGAAAGATTAAACTTGACACTTGTTTTGTGACACTGATAATCACAATGCCTCTTCAACCAGTATGATTATATTGCTTTAATGCTCCAAATACTAATTATGGCTGTTTTCAAGTCTAAGATTCAGATAAGGGGAGAATGAAGCACACAAGACAATCATTTAAGAATAATGAGACAATTCTATGCAAGCAAAGCATTCAGTACATTTGAAAACTATTTACCTTATAGGCAAGCATAAAATTTAAATGATAAGTTATGAAGATAACTAAATAATAATTTAAATAACACTATACAAAGACTAGTAATCTTTTTATTTCCATTAGGAGTTCAAATGTATCCAAGGTCACAAACCACGGGTATTAAGACAGGCTTTTTTGAAATGGGTTTTAAAGACATGTTTTGTTTCTGTGATAAAGGGTCAACAAGTTAATCAGTAACAGCATTAGCTCAGCTGAAAATAAAAGGAAAGAAAGACAGAAGATAGCAAATGAACAAGGTGAAGATTAGACAAAAGAAAACCACAGACACCCTGTAAGAACTCCTTAATAAATTCTGAGTTCGTATTGTTTGATTTGACTAAAGTGGTATCTGCTACTATCATGTTAAAATTGTTTCAAAACCAAAACTAGTGATGACATACCAGTCCACTGATATCCCTTCTCACTTTCTCAGGAAGATTCTTTGAAAAGCTGTGGGCAAGGGTTCAATTTCAACCGAAAGAAGATGAATGTGCATGTGTGTAAGCTTGGCCAAACTCTTAACATCTAAGAATAAAAAAAACCCCACCCTCTTGGTGATTATATATATGTACTAAATGGAAAAGTACAGAAATATTGTCCAACATCCTACATAATTAAAAATGTGTAAATTCAAGAAGTATTGTTTTGTTAAGAAAACGTAATTATTTGTTAAATGTATAGCTGTACAAATATTTTGTTTCAGCACAAAGTAACAGAAATTAAAGTCTCATGTTATCACAGTTTCAGTTTTTCAAGCTGCTGACATTTCTGGCCTTGACCCATTGGCTGAGTCCTCCCCTCTAGCCCCTTGTCTCTTCCTTAGGAGTAAACCAGCCATGGGGATTCACTCAGCACCAGCTGCTGAATGACTGCTGGAGCAGCAGCTGCTCCAAGTGGAGTGAGCCACAGGGATGTGCAGATTCTGGTGTCACATCTGGCTAAGAGGGTGGTGGGGACTGAGCCTCCTCCAGCAAGTGCAGAGAGAGGTCAGCTCAGAGGCTGATATCACTGATGTTTCCCTGGGTATTTCTCTATGTGCTTTGTAAGTCGAGTAACACTGCTTTGAAGCAGACCGCCTCCAACTCTTTGCCTTCTTACATACATTTTAACTCTCTCTCCTAGTCTAGTCTTTGCTTTAACTGAAAGCAAACTGCCATGGCAATAGTCTTAACTCTGAAGAACTCAGGATGGTAGCTTGCTTAGAAGCTCACATAAATGCCCTGTGAAACAAGATTTACATTTCAGAAGCCACATTCCTTTTTCCCCCCACCAAGAGAGAGAGAAGTGAAGTTTCTCACTATGTATCGACACAAAAGAAAACATACAAGGAAACAAAGGAGCCAACTACACTTTTCACAGTGTTGACAACTGCAACTCCTTTCCAATACACAAGAACCAAAAAAGAGATAAAGCAGTCAGTGTAAGCATCTATCATAAATTCCTAAAATGCAAGAGACCTTACTTTGTTTCAGTTACAATAATGCCTTAAAGGCTTGAGCAAAGCACCACAACCAGACACTCCAAACACCTTTGAACCAGCTCCCACTGTTCAAGAGCTTTTTAAAAATCTAAGCCATGCTGCTAGCAGGCAGGAAATGCCTAACAAGACAATCAACAAAATGGCTGTGATATCTTTGGTCTTCAAAATTATATGTTGTGGTTTACCTTAAATATTGGAAAGGCTTCCTACGATTTATTAGTTTTACACAAAAACTTCAATAGGTTTTCAATCCCTGGTTTTGAAACTCACTAAGTGTGTAAGTCACCTGTGACATTAACTACACAGTGGTTTTACCAAAGGGCAGCATTTCATTACGATATATTTTCTTCCTGTAATTATTTCAAATCTACATTTGAATTGCTCAATAGGAGGACCGCTTCATCTGTCAGCCAGTTTCCTCCCTTTCCTCTCTTCAACTGTCATCAGCATTTCTCTCTCCTGCTGTTTGCTGAATTATTGTAATGGCAATATTATTAGTGAATCACTCTGCCTTTGAGTGGTCAATATTTCCACCAAGCAAGAAATAGAAGCCAAAGGTAGTTTTTCATTAAAACACGGTCATTCTGAATGAAAAGCGAAGCCTATTCAGTAACCACATTATGGAACTGAAGGCTGTTTGCTTTTTAAAATCAATATAATGATAGACTCTTAAGGCTCCTGAGAGAAAAGAAAGAAGCTGCATTTTGTCCTGCAAAGTATTTCTAGTTTAGAATTAACTTTCAAGGACAGTTCTGGTAACAGAAGGATATATTTAAAAATAGAAAAAGTGATGCAAAGTCTAAACAAATTTCTACAATTAAAGCAAGCTATGAGTCAACTTCAAAATGCATGCAACAGTGACTTTTATTTTTGTCTTCCTATTTGTTTGCCTTCTTAATCCTACAAGTGGAAAAATACTTCTTTATAGCAGAGGTAACAGCCTCGCAGAACACTAACAGTCTAATTATTACTGTTTTAAAGTCAAACACTGCAGGTGGCCCGTGGCCTTCCAATACAACTGTCTCAAAGACAGAAGATCAGAAAGACTGGGGGAAAGGAGACACCTGATGATCTGGCAACAAAGAAAACCTCCAGAAGCTCGGACAGCTGCTGGGTATGCTGGCCTGGGTAAGAAAACACTCCTCAGCATGACGGGAGCCGCAGAAAAAACAGGCAAATTCTGAACAACAAAACAGGATCTAAACATGTAGCAAAGCTACAATTATTTTCATTCCGTATTTTCCAAAAGCACAACTGATCTCTCTATAGGAAAATAAAATGAGAAAAAAACACTGCTTTTTCTTAAAGCAGATACTCACCAGTAGTTAACACAGCCCTCTGAAAGGACATAGAGCGTATTAGATAAATATATAGATACAAATCCCCAAACGCCAGAGAATAACCAACACTTACACATGCTGAAGAGATTAGTATGGGTAGAAACATTTGGCTTGTGGGAGTGGGTGGAAGGGGAAAAATTTTAATCAAATCCATTACCTGGTTATTGATTTCTCTTTGCCAGACTGATTCTGTAGAATACTTATAAAGCCTTTGACATTGAGATGTTTGGCCAAAGATATTGGATTAGACTAAGCAAAAGCTGAGCTTCTCATGTAATCTCTCATATTTCATTTATATATGATTTATTCCTTTGTCCAGCAGAGGCTTTTTATTGATAAAAATAATGAGACTGAGAATCCCAAAGGAAATCTAATGCCCACCCACTCAAACATGTTTCTGAAGTAAAAATAGGAGGCTTTGTAGGCCTGAGAGGGAATGATGTTATGGGAAGACTGTTTTCTTTTGTGAAAAGTATGAAGCTTGACATGGATTTTGAAACAAAAAAAAAAGCTACTTTGGAAATTAAAATTCTGCTATCCTTGAAAACACCAAGTTAAACACAGTTAAAACCATTCACCAGGGAGCTGACCAAAACACTTCTGAAATAGTTTTTTCTTTGCAGAATAAATGACTGCACCTTTTTTTCTTTTCACTTCCTATAGTAGCTCAGTTTGATAAAACATCTTAAAATATGTCTAGTCCGCTAAATATGATGCATTACATAAAGTCAGTTAGACAACAGGAAATTAATTGTGTCACTCAAAAGAAGTTTCTAACCACTGCCAAATTTAATATGTAATCTGGTAACTAAAGGCTTTGCTGAACTACATGAGAATTTGAGATTCTCTAAGAAATTAAACCATGTCTTTTCAATACAGACGCTATTCAAATGTCCTAAGCAAAACGTACAGACTTTCATGCATTGCTTTAATAGCTATTAATAGTAGTAAAAGGATAAATAGAAACTGTGTGTTTCTGCAGTGAACCCTGACTTAAGTTTTAAAGTCTCCATTTCAAGGCACAGATCAGAATAATCCTATTCCACTGACAGCCAACAGAGGTCTTTGTGATGAACAGGAGTCTTACAACTCTCTTATGTTAATGCTTAAAGCAGAGTTAGTGGCTTTTAACTCTCAGCCTTGTTTCACATATAATGTGGAACTCAGCATCTATTACTCAGAAACTAGCAGAGAAGTCTTTTGAAGCTCACTGTTTATGATGATTTATTAACAGTAATTTCCAAGATCCTTTCACTAAGAGGACCATAAGTCTGGCTGTCCCAACAGTCAGACAGAAACAGTGAATGCTGACATTTTTCTTCATCCTCCTCCCTGGCTCTCAGGTATACACAGCAGCTTGCTTGACCAGTCTTACTTTTCATGTGAACACAGAGCTTCTCTTACTAATGACTCCTGTGAAACCTCCTAGGGCAGTGAGGTCCCTTCCTTCCCCATGTGTACCTACAGGCCATGGGCCATGAGTATTGTTACCTACAAGTCTAGGTTTGCCTTGATTCAGCTCCTTACTTTCAGGTTGAATTAAAGTATGGTACTCCACGTACTTTGAAGACTGATTGACTGTGCTTTTTCTAAGATTCCTGTATACAAAACCCTCTGTTGTCCATAATTAATCCATCAGCTCCTGAATGGGCAGAATCCGTCCCTGGGATGTGTTGCACCTGCTGCCTATCTGTAGGCTACGTGGGCAGCCTGTGCTCAGTATTCCTGAATCGCCTGGAAGCAGCTGACAAACTGGAAATGTTGCAGAGCAGTAAAACACCTACACAATTAATTCTCTGGGAGTCCCCAGTTAACACACAAAACTCTTCAATGCCACCAGAAATACAATCTGGATAACAACATGCAGGAGGGTACCTGAGCACATCACAGCTAAAATTTTACCATCATGGAATTTGAAAGGGTCCCTGATGCGGCTGAATTCCCATCCTGTTCTTTCCTGACATCTCAAAGAACTTCCTTTGGTCGTGAGCAGGTTAACGTGTATGGTGTTACCTTAGCATGACTGTTGGCCCAGCCTGGGCAGTGGCTCTATGGGATGGGTGGTAACAAAAAAGCAACACTTTAAAATCACTAAATCCAAAACTATTTTCATGTTGCCAGATATTCTGAAAAGCCCCCAGAGTGTATGAGAAGGTCTCTAACTAGAAAGAGCCTCCAGCAGCACAGTCAAGTCACACAACTGAATGTTAAATTACATCTTACATACAGACAAATGCTGCTCTATTTAACTAAAACTAACAAACATTAGCTTGTAGCAATATTTTATAGATCCTGGAATCATAACTTCAGTAGCAACTGTGTGGTCTTGAAGTCTCCCCAGTTTCACCAAGTAACTGTAGCATCAATATTTGAAAGTCGGTCCATTAAACAAAATGGAATAATAGATATTTCCTGTTTCTTCTCATAGAAATAAAAATACATCTCAGACCAGCCATAGGAATTATTATTATGAGGAATATATTTGATGTCAGTAGAATTTTTTAAATTATCCTGCTCTTGTGGCTACAGACCCTAGTTACTCAGGATGTCATCAAGTGCTTTTCATTTGCTGAGGCTTCATGGGCCATGTAGAGTTTTAGTTATTCAAAACATTCTTTGCAATATGTAATCAGAAAGAAAGCAGCCACTTATTTTGAGTGTCGGATTGTCTGTCTGAATCCCTTCATACCCTGTAGGTGTTTCTCACCACACACTGATAAATGAGAATATTATAGTTGGCAAGAAGATTGGTATGGACTGATGCATCAGCATTTCCCAGTAACGGGACTCTCCTCAACAGGGGCCAAGAGCTATAAAGGTAAGGGGTGAAAATAGAAACATGCTGCCTGCTTATAATTCACTTTGATAATTAAAGCACAAGAGTGCCCACTGCGGAATTCCAAAATTACACATGTACCTGCCAAGTTGTCAAGACTTACTGTTGCTCCTTAGTGTTTCCCTCCTCCAAGCAGAAGTCCTCAGGGATACAGTGAGCAATAAACACTGTCAGATTCTGCCTGTTACATCCGAACAATTGATCTTGGCTGGCTTGAAATTCTGCCTCCCTCTCCTTTCTGTGCATGCCTTCCCCCCTGAATTTTGCTCCTCTTCCCCATCACTCTTGTGTTACCCATCTCAAGCCTTGAATTTCCACTAGAGACAGGGCACAGCTGAAGTCAAGAGCAAACCACAGCTTTTGGTTGCTTATGTATTAGCCAGTGTAAGTTCAGCAGTGATTCTGTGCTGCTCAGCTTTATGCAGCTGGAAGAGACCTTGGTTTTAGAGACAGGTGCTTACAACTTTCTGCAGACAAGGCATTCATAAATGTTTCACTGCTGACTACCCACAGCCCCCCAGCCAATCAGGCAGCATCAAAATCACTGCCCCTTCATAGACTGCTCTGATGTGCTACTGAATTCCTCTAAAAGCTTCTGGTGTGAATTCAATACCCCCTGGAGTTGCTATTCCCTCCCCAACCCATTCAACCACATCCTCACATCCAAACTCGATGTATTTTGCTAATTCCTTCTGTACTGTCCCTCTGCAAGACTGGCTTTCTCATCTATCCACGCACAGGTTTTCATCAGGGTAATACTACTTCCTTCAGCTTCCAGAGATACATTCTTGAGCTGCTTCTGTTCTTTCAGAACATGGCTTGTTCTTTTAGCTCAACACCTCATCCTTCTCTTGTACCCCCTCACTGGCATTTTTTTCTAGGTTATCAAACATTAATTACCTTTATTTTCAATATGTTTGATGCATGAATCTACTTATCCTATTTATTCCCCCCCCCCCCCCCAATTACTGATGGGACAATACCCACCTCCAGTTTTCCAATAGCAACAGAACTTAAAGAAAATCCACATGGTTCAAAACAACTGTTGTGGGGTTCTTGGTATAATAAACAAATTGAGAAAAGTTTTGATTCCTTTCCTCAGTAACTGTGAGAGTTGAAATAGCAACAGAGAGAATACAAGCAATTCCACTTCTGTCTCATGTGAACAGGACATTACAAATGAGCTGATGACAATATTCAGTGTGTGTTTTAAATAGCTGTAAGAACCTACAGTTATTCCACAGATTCGAACAATGCATTAAAAGGTCTACAAATATTTCAGAACAGTTGACTTGATTAATATTTATTAATATATTAAGGACACTGTGTATTATACCAGCACGTACGCAGAACAAGAATACAGTCTTTTACTGCTGACTGGGATTTTATTGGGCATTAACACACACCTCTGCTATGCTGCAGAGCTTCAATCTTCAGCCACCCAGGAAGGTTAGTAATAAAGATAAGTAAGTCTAGTACATGTCATGAAATATCTTAATTAAATTAGAGTATGGTTCTTAAAGGTGAAGCATTTACATTGGCAGCTTAGTCTGGAAACTGGCAGAAGCAGCACATTTTTGTTAACAAACCGTGTAGACGAGGCCCTTAGTGACATGGTTTAGTGGCACATTGGGCAGTGCTGGGGTAAAGGTTGGACTTGATGACCTTAAAGGTCTTTTCCAGCCTAGTTCATTCTATGATTTTTGACTGCTATTCCAAACATTCAGGCCACCCGGTATCTGCAGGTACACTACAAAGCTCTTCAGCTATCCAGAATTTTAACATGAAGCCCATGTGGATAATGGTCAAAAGCCATTCTGACTCCCTTGCTCCTTCACACGTATAAAAGATAAATTGAAAATATTCCTAATTTTTTCAACAGTGACAGGAACTTACAATAGGTAATTCATCTGCAAAGGACTCTTCAGACACATGAAGTAAAAACAGTGTTTGTTTTTGAAGTCTGACCAGTTGTCACCTGAGCTTCAAAAAGGAAGCCCTGTTCTCTCCCTTCTTCTAGCTGCTACCTCCTGTAGATGACAGGATCTGTTTGAAGTTTTACTTTTATTCTAAAAGCTTAAGGCAAAATTCTAATCTCAAATCTGCAGAGATCCTCACATCAGAGATGTTCTGCTCTCCCCACATGCACACAGCTAGTCTGCTGCCCTTAGTGTCCTGGGAGCTACTACCGTGCAGGGAGAACACATGGGGACCTTAGACCCTTTGTACAGACTGACGAGCACTGAGTGCAATGCAAAAAATCATACAGCAACAGACTCTGAAGCTTCAGCAAACCACTCACTTCATTCTACTTTGCTCAGATGCAAAGCAGATGTATTTTTAAGCAAAAAAAAAAGTGGAATGAAGCACATTGTCAGTGGAGGGGAAAATGAGACACCTCAACCCCCTCCATCCAACAGTTCTTCAGAAACTCAGTGGCCCTTGCCCCTAAGGCTCAAGCGCATTATGATAGTTAAGGATATTTTTGTACATCAGTACTGGGAAAGATTCAAATGACAGTCCTCATCACTAATTTGTATTATTCAGCAGACAAGGTCCAGAGCCTGAAATGCACCTTTACCTTTTTATTGTATGCAGGCACATTCTTACTACAAGCCCCCATTCTCTCACTGCTTTTGGAGAGGCTGTTGATATATAAACCAAACCACACCATTAGTTTGAAGATTACAGATCTTCACAGCTACTAATGAGACCTGCAACTTCACCCCTATTTACACAGTGATGGCACTAAGACAAGCATAAGGAATAGTACACTCTGAACATGTAAAATGGATTTCTGAGGTTTTCAGTCATTTGTATGTGCAGAAGCACCAGCTGAATTTACACCACAGCTCTAGATTTCTTCCTCCTCAAATTACTAGTACACTCAGCATCAGCATGTGGATCATTCTGATGCTGTCCAAAGATGTTTTCAAAGTGGACTGGTGTGTGTGACTCTGCATGCATGTGAATCCTTTGGCTACACATAAGATATTTCTCAGAGCAGAGGTGGAGATTGCTCTAAACCTGATTTTACAGATGGAAAGCACAAACACAGAAGAGAAGTGCTCTAACAGAGGACAAAAAGGAAAGAATGTAGAAGTTTGGAAGTTGTACCCAAATTTCTGTATAACAATTTAATAGCCTAGTGCCAGAAAAATAGTTTTCTTATCCACTTTTGCATGAACATAATTTTAAGCCTTTAAAATAGTAGCAAAGCTAGAGACTATCTACATTTGATTACAGAATACAATCTATGAGAAATTTCCATTTTTAATTGTTTTTACTTCCAGAACACCTGACATCTAGAAGTCCCCCACTTAAAAGAAAAAAGTATGAATAAACATATTCTGTCACATTATATGTATTTTATCCAATAAGGGAAGACAACATTTTAACAGCACTGCTTTTGATTCACGCCAGAGCATTCAGCAGGAGTCAATTTATACTGCAAGAGAATAATGATGTACCTCAACTCATTTTAATTTCAATAATTGAATGAGGAATAGGAAAGCCTACTGAAAGAACTGTATTCTGGCCAAAGACTAATGAGAAAATAGTTTTGAGTCTCTGAGTCAGCGGGTGTCATGGTAACAATGCATTATCAAAATCTGATTAGCATGCCCAGCAGCTTTAGAAACGATAACATGCTCTTCTAATTGTATTTTCCTTTCTTTCCCTGTGATGAGTTTTATATTCATAACAGGTAAGAGGTAAGGCAACATTCTGTCTATCTGCAAGTTAGACTTAGGATGTCCAGGACACTCACAAATTCTGTGCAAGTGTCAGAACAGAACAATTCTCTTACCACCTTAAAATAAAAAGCTGAGTCTTCCATTTCTCTCCTCCAGTTACTTACTTAAGTCAAATAGTATTTTCTTCTTTTAAATATAGAAAATCCTTTCTAAGGATATACACGAGAAGGAGAACACTGTGAAATGGAAGACTCTTAAGAAAAAGCCTATGTTTCATATGAGAAAGAGATGCAAGAAAAAAGTAAGTGCATGTTTAATTCATCCCAGAAAGCAAGACTCCATGTTCTTGAGTTTTCAAAAGACAGAGGGGATTTCCTGTGTTTAGATGACTCTGTGCGTGTGCTTGATAACTATTAAAATATCAGAAATCAGGAAGAAGCATGAAATTTAACAGAGTATTTTTCCTTCTCATGAAGGAAAGAGCTAATATTGTTTCATAAAAAAATACAATGAAAATAAAAGGTTGTAGGTTTAATAATGCTCTTTTTATAAGTGAACCTCAGTGAGTAGCCTGGTAGACCTTTATTATGTTAACATTAAAGAACTACATTGCAATTGCAGCCTTACAAATCTGATGAAAAGTCATTTTAACATATGGAGTCTCAGTCTTAACAAATGTTTGAGTTTTTTTGAGAGAGAGTAAAATGGCATTCTATTTTTCAATAGAATGACCAAGAAGTCTACTTCATGTTTGGCCTATTTCCATGACCCTTGTAACCTAAATATTTATTTCTTATTTTCAATGTTCACTTTAATTTATTAATCAGTGTCAAATCTTTACAAAAAGAAAGGAGGAGAGCTTGTATTCTTATTCTCTAAGTAAACTCAAATACTCTTAGTCATATGACAAATAATACCTAATATGAGAAATCAACTTTTTTGTATTATTAATAATGGAACAATGTTTGTTATAGTGCATAAACAGGGAGCAAATGAATACAGTGAGCCCTAGAAAGCTTATTAATCCTTGTTACGTGCACTGGCATGCAGGCAGAGTTTAAGATACACAAAATACTAAAGGCAATCAATCTTAAGTCAATACACCGAAAGCCAGAGCAACATGTTTGGAAATTCAGCAGTGAGCACAGGGTTACACTGAGAATACAAAGTCATCAGAATAGACAAGTGAACAAAGAAGGAGCAAATAAATATGTCCCAGAAGGGATCAGTGCTTGTTCAGGGGACTGTTTGCACTAACCTTGGATGGAAGCAGCAGCCTGAAAGCCAATCAGTGTGACCTTCACCTGTCATGATGATGCTCCCGTCAGGTAAAGCCCACATTTTCCAGAGGTGATCATCACTACCAGTGACTACAATGTCTTTTCGGGGATGTGAAGCCAAGCTACAACAGAAAAGAAAGGCACATTATATTCTGTAACAATTTCATTTTATGTTAAATACACAGCAGTGAGATTCCTTTAACTTAGGGCAACAGCTACAGAGGACTCTGATCCTAGATGGAAGAAACAAGTAGTGATGCCTTCTATGCTCCTAAGAATTTAAAACACACGCTAGAGGAGTTTCTGCTACTTCTGAATAACAAAAGATGCCTGACTTCTGCGAAACCAGGCTTTTTTCCACCCTCTCTTAAGGTTTCAATTGATTAAAACACTTGAATACACTTTAAAATACTTTGTTAGATTATGCTCTTACAAGCATGCGACTGGGTAATATATGAACAAGCCGTACCAGTATGAACTTTGAAGAGCAGTGGCTTGTCAGTCGGCTGCTTATGGCCAAAGGGAAACAGGACAAATGCTTTTGCTTTTTTCTTCTTCATTATGCCCACAGGTCTAAAGTCTCCTACCAGTGAGAAATAACTCAACTGATAATTACAATCCAGGAGTTACAGTCTCTGCCATCACTTTAGCACCTATTCACCAGGAGTAGGTCAGAAAATCCATTTCAATTCTATACTCAAAATGTGTTACATGTTTTCATTTTTTCTCATACAGCACACTGGCATGCAATGGAAATCATACACTTATCACACCCCTATGCTGAAAACTCAGTTTATTTTTGATTTAGCAACTGCAGTGCAGCTTAAAATGGATCCAGAGAAGAAAATCAATCAGTTGGAAAGATAACAAGTAGTGTATTTCGTATGGATTTGGCTATTTGATTTAAATTATTGTAATGCTTTACTATTTGCTGAACATCAAAAAGTATATAGGAGTTGATGTAAGTCACAGGAGTAGATTACTTAAACATATTAAACCTGGATTTCAGAATCAAAATGCAACTACAGGGAGAGGAATCATAACGTGCATGTGCTCCTATTTCAGCTGTGCACCAGAGCTCACGGTTTGCAGAGAAAAACACTTATTAAAACAGAATGAGAGTAGAGACAATGATAAACAGACAAACTGGAAGAGAGGTCTTAGAATTTACATTATCATAAAAATCCCTTTTTAATAGTACCTTTCTCTTGCACTCAAATTATTTCATAAAATTCCTAAACCAGACTTGAGGCTTCCACCGTAGTTTGAAAAATAATTCCCTCTATCAAATCCATGCCAAAAACATATTGATGAAACTAGATTTTCATTACAAAACGCATCTATTCTTGCAGTTTCAGGCAAAGTCTAGGAAGATTCCTAAAGACTCATCAGCTGAATTTAACTGCTCGAGCAAGGAGCCTGGATTTTACCCGTTCTTTAGTTTCTTAGAGAGAAAAAAACATATTTTTCTGTCTTTGTCTGAAGAAGAGAAAGTTCCTTTGCATTTATAGGCAGAAAAGAGAATGAGGGAATGAGCCATTTAAATTCTCCAGAGATGCACAGACAGCAATCATATCACTTAGACTGGCCACAACAGATACCTTAGAAGAGCAAGGAGAGAATAGAGATAAAAGGAGAGAATTAGACTGAAAGAAGGCATGCCAGTGGCCTGCAAATTACAGGATGAGAACTGTCCCAGAATCCCTCTACTGCTGGAGACCAGTGAAACAACAAAAATCCCACTGCTGTTTTCTGCAGCATGCATAAGCACAGAGCATTGCTATTCTAGAGACCAGCTTCACAGAAAATGTGTGGGCTAATAACTACAAAGATAAATCCATATCAGGGCTGCTACAAACCCTTCCCTGAGCCTCAAAAACAGAGGACCTTCCTTCCCCAGCAGTATGCACCTCACACAAAAGTGAGACCAGCACAGGAGGATCTTGTTAGCAACAAGGTCCAAAGCTCCTCTGGATGCAGCAAGGAATTGCAAAGGAAAAAGAAACAGAAGTCAATTCAAAACTACAGAAGGAGAAAAGGATGCCAGCTGCAAAATGGCAGCAAGTGGTATTGCAGGAAGATCCATCACTGGTTCAGGCCTGTCTATGATTTTTCAGGTTTGTGAAAAACTCTATCACTATGTTATCTGGAGAAAAAAACAAAACAACCAAGCAAGAAGTGTCATGGATATAGTTTACATTTTTCTCTTAACCTATCTTACACATATCAGACACCCTCCAGGTTTCCCTCTAGATATTTCTGCTATTAGTCAAAGTGCATGCCTGTTGTGAAGTCTTTCCATCAGTTCTCTTATATTCTTCCCAAATATCTGCCTTCTCAGCTGCCAATATGTGTTACACAGTCTAACTTAAATTGCCTTCAGCCCACATTTCACTCAAAGGAATATACTACTTCCTTCCAGATCCTGACCTTAGCCCTCCCAACACACTTCCTGTCCAACTTCTGAAATGTCCAAACTTCTTCAGTGACTGCACATTCCTAAAGAGCTTTGAGACAATCCCTAAAGTGAATTTCATACGGAAGGAAGTATCTTGGCATCCCTGTGAAGCCTGCAGATATATTTTTCACAGGCTTTTCTTCTAATTGCAGAGCTCTTGGAGTTCTTGTAAAATGCTGTTGCTGCCCAATGTTGTTTTTTTTTCTCCGTGCCATTATTACAGGCACACAGTGAGCACTATTTAATTAACAGCAAATTTGCGACACGACTGTTGAGCTGTTTCTAAGAAAGGGAAGTCCATTCATCCAAAAGGCGTTCTATATGCAACATTAATTAGGCACCCTTGTCTTCACTTCTGGCAACCCGGCACTGTATAGATTTTTTGCTTCATGTCTGTTCACAGGGTCTAATTATTTCCAGCACGGAAGACTTTGGGTAGACTGCAGAGGAAATCAATAATGGAACATATGTGATAGGAACATTAGCTTTCTCCTCCTCCTCTTCCTTTGGGATAGAAGTGGGATCAGAGGAGATGTGGCCAAGACAAAAAACCCAAACCCTCTCAGAGTTTTGCTGCTGTTGAGTATATAAATATGCATGTTTACACAACTCATTCTAGCATTATAAGACATGCTCATCTCTTCAGCACTTGCCATGGTAGATATATAATGCTCCCAGTAACTTGCTTTCAAAACAATCATAAATTACCTTATTTTAACTGAACCATAAATAAAAATATTGTATCTTCAGATGCAAAATACTTTTGGTCTCAGCATGTACTACATTTAATCATTTCACACACCAAAAAAATCAACCTTCAGGTTAAAAAGTGTTAAATCCAAATCTGTCTGTAACTGTGTGTTTGTTTTAGTACAAACACTAGCTACACTGCACTGAGGCAGGGAAGATTTCAGTCAGATGTGAAGAAAAACTTTCTGTTAATAAGGTTTCTGAAACACTAGAACCCATAGCTATCTGCCATCATTAGCTTGTTCTTAAAGCTCTCAGCACTCCTATCATGTATTGCCTACAGATTACTTCCATTATGGTTAGGAGAAAGGACTGGTTTGTGTCTTGAGGTTCCTTCAGGTCCTAAGATAGCAATGTACCTGCTGAGCCCTGGTTCATTCCATGCACAAAATACACAGTGCTTGTATGCAAAGGGCAATTTTAAAACAATAAAAGCATGACCTCAACACCCTGCTAAGGCATAACAGCAGTTAAACCCAATTGCACAGGTGCAGGACAGTAAGGCACACAAAAGCTCCTATAATTTTAGAACCATTTTAGTGGCTAAAGCATCTCACACAATCACCACATATTCAGCCATTTTTACTAGCCTCCTACAGACCTCAAGAGATTGTAGGAGTAAGAGGGGTCCAGAATTATAAACCTAACCCAAGAAGTCTCAAAATTAGGCACTCTGAGAAGTAAGAATGCAAAAATAATTACTAACTTAGTAGTCTAAGTGACTTACCCAGCCTCACCCAATTGCTCTGTGGCAGAAAGGAAGGAAAAATCCAGTTTTCAATGGTTTGACATATAGGAGTTATACATAAAAGTATGTTCTCAATATAGACAGCATTTAGCTGCCAAAATCTAATAAAGCATTCTACTGACTAGCACTTGTGATATGTAATTATTAGAACTTCATGATTTGATCAAATTTATTTATTTGCATTCCCGGATACTGGCAAAGAGGATTGTTGGTAATGCCAGTAGCTGCTTTCAGACCAGAAAGCTCTTGTGCTGCATTTCTTGCTCCAAAATATGAGAGCAGCAGAGTTCCTCCAGACTGAAAAAAAACCCTAAACCCAACACATTTTTCTTGATCACAGAAATATTTTAGCTAATGAATTCAGCCTTATTCATGATATTTAGCACAGGAAATTTCAACCTGAGAAGTTACACATGGGTGAAGTTATAAATGGTTGAAAAAGATATTTTTTATAATGAAAACTGCTGGGAAATGGCAAGTTTTTTTTTTTACCAGCGGGGTTTCTAGATGTGTTGGAATGGAAGAACAGAGAAGTTCTGAAGGCAAGGACATACATAATACACACTGAATTCTGGAGGATGCCTACTGATTAAGGACATGGAGCTGTTGGAACAAGTCCAGAGGAGGCCACGAGGATGATCAGGGGCTGGAGCAGCTCCTGTATGGAGACAGGCTGAGAAAGTTGGGGCTGTTCAGCCTGGAGAAGAGAAGCTGCATGGAGACCTCAGAGCAGCTTCCAGTATCTGAAGGGGGTTACAAGGATGCTGGGGAGGGACTCTTCATTAAGGACTGCAGTGACAGGATAAAGGGTAAACTTAGACAAGGGAAGTTCAGGTTAGATATAAGGAAGAAGTTCTTCCTTGTGAGGGTGGTGAGGTACTGGAATGGGTTTCCCAGGGAGGTTGTGAATGCTCCATCCCTGGTGGTGTTCAAGGCCACGTAGGACAGAGCCTTAGGGGACATGGTTTAGTGTGAGGTGTCCCTGCCCATGGCAGGGGGGTTGGAACTGGATGATCTTAAGGTCCTTTCCAACCCTGACTATTCTATGATTACATGTGGAGGATCAGTAGTGCTCCTCACCTCTGCAACTGCACTCCAAGGATCTAAAGCGAATCTGTAAAACTGACAGATAAAGGGGTAGAAGACCACACACACAAAAAATATCAATAGAAAAGCCAATTATTACCTCAAGATGGACTGAAAATCCCTTTGCTTTCTGAGCAGGAAGGTAGGGACAAGAAAACAGGCAGTTAACCCCTTTGCTCACCATACCTTTTGGCACGTCTCCGATTTTCCTCCTTATCTGCATCAGGGCGGTGTGGTGAGGATGAGGATGAGAAGAAAACAACAGCGAACAAGAGCGTTTTGCATGGGATATAAAGAGAAACCTGCCGGCGCCATCACGTTCTGTGAGGAGAGCTGAGGGCGGGAAGGCGCCAGGCACAGCCTGACCAAACCGGTTTGAACCGCCTCCGCCACACACCCAGCGCACAAAATGGCGGCGCCTGCCTGTGGGTGACCAATGGTGCCTCTGGGACAAGGCACTGGTGCGGGCTGCCCGGATGGAGTTGTGGCTGTTCCATCTCCAGCAGTGTTCTAGGACAGGTTCCGGAGAGGAAAGGGAAACAAGGGAGGGGGAACAACAGGTTCAGAAGCACTAAAGGCAGAGGAGTCCTGTTCCAGCGCCATGTGGAGCTCCTGCATCGCCTGAAGACCACAGGTAGCCTGTGCTGGATCAAACTTTCCTGTCAGGAATTATGGCCTTTTCCTGAAGGATTGCAGCCATGGGGAGAGACCAGAGCAGGGGAAAAGTGGGAGAAGAAAGGAGAAGCAGAAACTGCGGTGAACTGACCGTACCACCCTGCCCCTCATGGAAGGGTTGCAGCAAAGGACTGCAGTGGAGGGAAGAAATGGCACTGCTTTCATGTTGATCCGTTTCTCACTACCCGAATCTGGTTTAATTAGCAATAAATGAAATTAACTTTCCCCCCGTTGAGTCTGCTTTGCCCACAATGGCATTTAATGGGCCTTGCCTTGAGCCATGGGCTTTCTCAGCCTGTTTTCTCCTCCTGTCCTACCAAGGAGGGTGAGTGCACCAGTGGCTGGGTGGGCACGTGGCCCTCAGCCAAGATTAACCACCAATAAATCAAAACCAAACACATCACAAAAGCCTAATCAATCATTTTGCCTGCTACAACTTATCCTAATATGTCTTCTTTGGACAGCATCTAATACAGTTGTTTCTGCCACCTTTTTATCTTGGCTTGAGCTATCCAGTCTCACCTGCCATCAGCTTCAGTAGTAATTATAACCCTGACGTTTAATTCCAGGTTCTATTATGCAAAGGAAGCGTAACTAAAAAGCATAACTTTGCATTCTTGCAAAGAGGGAAAACACTTTTTAAAGAGAAAATAAGAGCTAAAACAATTAAAAAAGGCAGAAAAAAAGAACCACCATAAAATGAACGTAAGTAGGAGAAAATACTCATAGCACAAAGCTCATATCTTTTGTTTCATTTATGTAAATGCCCATCTGGATGCCAGTGATAGATCCCACCCAGAGCAATGCTTAAAAATCTCTATCCTGTCTAGTGAAATTCCTGGCTGCTTCCCAAGCTCCTATGACTCAGGATTTGGGAGGAAGAAAGCTTGGGAGGATCTCAACATACCTGTAGTTAACCTTCTAGACCGCCCAGCAGATCTTTGGAAATAATTAGAAAATGCTCTTCCAGAACCGTAAACCCATATCTCTAAAAGGCCAAAAGGCTTCATAATTTACAGTGGTAGCTTCTTGTACTCGTTCCATTCACCATGCACACAAAATCTTCAATCTCAGCTGTACAGCAGTAGAAAACCTATTTATTCATGTGCAGAAGCGGAATAAATTCACACACTTCCTAACTTGCCCAAAGCAGCTCTCCTCCCCACAAAAAACTTCAGAAAGTGAATGCTCCATACAGCACACAATGCCTCCACCTATAATTGTACTAAACACATTGTTATAACGCACAGATATAGACACAGCTTTAGTGACTGATTAATAAAGTCCATTTTGTGATGCTCAGTCTTTGATCACTTTCTGTTTATCCACTCTTTGTGCAATTATCAAAACATTAATTTGCGTTAGCTGCCTGTTGTAATCTACCTGGCTATTACCACATTAGATCTGATAATTCACATGCTGGGCTAGCTGAAAATGATTTTCTTCTAAACAACAAAGTTTGGCCCTGCATCAAATCTTAGGAAAATTCAAACCTCTCCTGCTGATCTGCATGTGTTCTGTTTAGCTCTCAGTCCTTTGAAGATGTATGTACATTCCTGATTATGCACTGATGGCAGTCTTGGTGATTTGACAACATACCAACTTAAAAACATAAATAATCCTTTTCAAGATAGCATCCTTAATCAGATCAGAGAAAGAGGATTTTTCTAGAACCTATGTAATAATATGCAAATTGTTTATGTTGTTATAGTATTGGGGACTGTGAAGCTCTGCAACCTGACACTAAGCCTTTCATCTAAAATGCTTGTAAAGAACAACCGGCATGAATCTAAATCACTTCTTAGAGAATCTTTACTTATTCATTCCTTCCTTTTGCTTACAAGGCTGTTGATAATTACTGCTGCCCAAAACAAAAAACAAATCACTTTAGGCTACAACGTCAGCTGTTACACAGCACAGAAACAGGGCATTTCTAACCTGCCTTAAGCCAAAGCAGCAGGCAACTCCACCTTGCTCCACAGAGAGAGCCACTGTTTATTTTCAGTCTGCAGAATCCATATATATGTATCTGAATCAATTTTTCAAGCTTAGTCAGCTTGGTACCCAGCGTACCTTAAGGAGAAGTAATTAAGCCAAGAAGAAAAAGAGAGCATGACAATAGTGACAAACAAGTACATGCAATCAAATGTTAGAACATTGATGTCCCTTCCAGATATCTTCCCTCTGGAGTGAAAGCTGTATTTCCTCACCTCTAATGAGTTCTGCCATGATTCATACTACCTGTTATCATGTAACTAATCTTTTAATATCACTTCCTTTATGAAATATGCCACTTTCTTTTAGGGAAAGTCAGTCCTATATGAGTATTAAATTACAGCACTGGAAATCGCATAGAAACAGGATTAGCTTACATCTGCCATATCTTGAAGCCAATTCTGAAAGAGTTGGCAGCCCACAAGACAACTCTTTAGAGCAGCAGGGAAGAGGCTATAGGTAACCAGGGTTACACCATGCGCAAACCTTGGCAAAGGAGTAGCCCCTATAGTTTTACACTGCACTTGTGGTTGTGAACCACTTCACAGACAGAGAAGCAAAGGGAAAGGCAATGTGGGCAAACTTACATAAGATTTTCCCTGTTCAGTGTATCATTGTTGCCTGGTTTTTGGCTTGTGCATTAGGTACTTGTCGGGTACTGAGATAATGGCTTATCTTCTTTTGTAATGAAAGACAAACTGCTTTTCTAAGAGGCAATTTTAGCCTGGCCAACTTGAAAAGATGCAGATTGCTTTCACAGAACCTCTTACCTGTGGCCTGGTTTGAATTAGTTTTCATCATTACTGTTAGCAATTCCCAGTCTTCTGTTGCATGGCAGCTTTTTCACAGATGATTAGGAGCAGTGTTGTGGTGTATAAGAGTCTAGAATGCAAACTACTTGAAACTTGCCAGTTGGTAGATTCTGTTAAATTATCAAGGTTGATAAAAGAAAATATTTAAAGATATAACTTGCAATTAGAGCATCAAACTGTCAACTCACATTTCTAAATTAATAAGGAACCAAAGCATTAACGTTTCAAGGTCAGTTTCCCTTCTGTGTTTCTTTCTCACTTCTGAAGGCAGAGAAGGGTATTACGCTCTGTGCTTTATTTCTGTACTGTAATGCTGAAAAATGCTTCCATCAACAGAATTAATGGAAGCTCTTGTGGGAAGAAAGTTACATAAATAAATAGTTTCTTCGCAGTTAGGACTAAGAGGCAAAGTTGGTACCTATGAATCATGTTCTTCCTCTGCTGATCTGTGTAACTGGACATATATATGTATGAGAGAGAAATGGATTTTAGGTTCAGAATTCAGGGTAATTCTCCAGTCCCATGATCCCTAAGTGGCAGGCTGCAGACCCCATCTTGCCTGCAGAGCTCTGCTGAGTAGCTTCTCTGCCCCAGCCGCTAGGCAATTTTCCCCACTGAAGAAGCCCATTCAGTTTTTCCATGATGTTTTAAGAGGAAAACATTTCAAGCTGTTTGCTCCACACCATTTCATGCTCAGAATTACAGAAACATATGCTGAAAGGCATCATCTAATCCACGTTGTGCTACGGAAGGACTGTGTAGACTCACCCAACACAGATTTGCGTGACTTTTCCTTGAGAAGGAGGTTCTACAGCACTTCTGGGTGGCTTTTTCTAGGATTCATACTTCAACAGGTATTTTCTAAAGCACAACCCCTTCACTTTGAATGCAAATCACAGAGGTTTCCCTTAACTCTTCTCTCAGGATAGGGAAAACAATTTCTCTCTACCTTTTGTCTTAAAATCTGTATATATCATATGGTTGTTACTAACATTGTCTTAAACTAGGCAAACTCAGTTCTTTAACTGATGCAGTTTCCTAAACTTTTTCAAAAATCATGACCAAACATGGATATAATAGATCAACTCAGGCCTCACCAACCTTAATTTGGAATAATTACCCAACATTATAGACACCACATCCTCCTCACACATACCAGAATTACATTGCCTCACTTTGTGACAGCAATGCATTGTGGACTTTGTTACTCTTTTTTCTCTTGATAGCTATTTGTGTATCTGAAGTCTTTTTCCTAAATATGTCATATAGCACTTTATTACTGAATTTCATCTTGCTGATTTCAGACCAGCTTTCTAATTTGCCATGTTTATTTTGAATTCTAATTTGATACAGAAAGGCATTTGCAACTCCTCACAGCTTGGTGTTATCTGCATATTTTATAAGCTATTCTGTATTCCACCATCCTCATTGCTAATGAAACACACTGAACGGAACTGATTTCCTAAGCAAATTCTCACACTGAAACACACACTGTGGAGCTCAACCAAGAGGTTCCTGCGAGCCATTTCACTGATTTCTACTAAAACTTATCCTTTAGAAAGGATATAATACATATTTTAAACCATTAAATGCAAGAAAAGCCACTATTTGATCTGCTGAATTGACATGATACTTAATTATCCTCTTTACTTTTGCAGAACTTTAGAAAGCTTCACTCTCTAGCTGCATATTACACTGCTCACTACATCAGAGAGAAAATGCCTATGGAAAACATTGATTTGTAGAATGATAGACTTACTGATAGATTCTACTATATCATTCCTTAGAGCTTCAGTGGATTAATCTTCACAGACGGTTCCAGCTGAGGTTAATTCCTGAACTGTTCTGTGAGACTCGACTAGGCTGGTTTAGAAGATTCAAGTAATATTTTTTGTTTGCCATTCCTGGCTCTGCTATGGAATTTTGTACAGCAGCTTGCAGAAAAATACGACCCTACTGCTCATAGCTGAGCACTTTAAGACCCTGTAATTGCAGAATATTTGCTGTGTGTTATAGGCTATATTTGGCAAATTCTTCCCACCCCTCCTTTGCTGTCTGTAAGCCTTATGGAGAAGAAAGCAGAAAGCAAAGATCCTCAATACTGGAACTTAGAAAGACCCAAATCCACATTTCTTTACAAAGACTAGAAATAGGCCTCAGGACTCCCTTCGACTTCCAACATGTGTGTTGAAAAAGAGCTTGGGATAGAAGAAGACACATTCCAAGTGCTGTTAGTTAGAGATTAAAAAAAAACAACAAATCACCAAACAACAAAAATCCCCCTTTATCTGTTTCACAGTATTTGTGATATTTATCCAGCCCTTTAAAGCACAGACAATGGGCCAAATTATCTAATTGATTAAATACCTACAGTTCTTCAGTGTAATACATACCTGCAAAAATGGAATAGAATATACACACTCCATTTCAGTGCTCAGGATTCAAGTAACATTGTGGTGATCAGAATGTAATACACAAAGGTTAACCATGATCAAGTCTGCTGTGATGCCTGGACATACCATGCTGCCCTCCCTGGCATGGGAAGGTGTATGGTTGCTTTCCCATCTTTCTCTCAAACTCCTTTTAAACCATTATCATCCTATCCTTATAGTAATGAATGCAATGTCTACATTTCAACAAACCCTGAAAGTATTTCTTGTAATGAACATTGACTGCACACAGAATAATAAACTGCATGGTCAGAGCTCCCAATTGCCATGTATTTATCTGTATTGCCACATGCCAGACCTTGTAAATTCTTAAGTAGCTGGTTCTAACCTTTATATAGTATAAAGGTACATTAAAGACTGACAGAAGAGTTTTAAATAATATAAACACATACATATTAAAAATTACTTCTGTAAGCATGAGTCTCTCTGACACATATGGGAAACCTTACTATCAAGCTGCAGGAGTTATCTGAAAGGAGTCTTCATGCTGTTAGAATGTGATGCTTTTCAGTACTTACTGACATCTGCAAAACCAACCTCGGAAGACTCAATCATGCAGGGTACCAATTTTCAATTCAAAGCATCTTTGCAATAAAATGCCTTTTCCCAAGTCACATCCACATGAAATGGTGGGATTCCAGATTTCAGTTTTTCACCTTTGTTAGCATTCACACCATCTGTTACCATTTACAGATCCCAGCTGTAAATGGTCCCTAAGTCTTACAATGGTCCCAATATCCTAAATCTTCTGCTGTTCAATGGACTTAGTCTATAGCTGGCTGCCATCAACCTAACTGAACACATTACCATGAAGCATCACAAAGACTTCCTAACCAACCCCTCATGTAACCATTTTGTTGGCTGCTCTTGTCTGTGGTAAGCATCCCAGAAGCAAGCTCCTACAAAGACAGTGCTTATGTAAACTGTGTTGGAGCAGTAAAGACAAACACACAGCTAAAAGGATTACTTATTTTCAACAACCACAATTCTACAGCAACATTAAACTTAAGGGTTGGCATTTATCCTCCTTTCAAATGACTTTTGATTCACTTCAAACTGGGTGATAAGGAAGGATAAAGATCACTTTCAAAACACCACTGATGTGGTTGAAGGATACATAGTCATTACTGCTCATTAATGACAAGTAACAAATATGCACTTTTAATGTATACTACACAGTCCTGCTTCTGGAGCAGGAAAAAGAGGGAGAAATTTGCCTGTTGTAGTGCTGTTAGACCCTAAATCATTATTCCAATGGAAAGAAACATGGAGTCCATATACAGAAAGACGTAAAGTTTTCTATGTGTTTGGTATCCCGTGTCTGAAAACAGCTAAAACCATTTCAGTTTTAGTTTGCTACCACCACTTTGTGTCCCGCTGCATGTGCATTATATACCAGTTTATAACAGAGAAAACAACCAGATTCCTAATGCTTGGCTTGCATAGTGTCCTGCAGAGAGCTAAGCCCTCTCTGAATCTGACCAAGCGTTACCAATAAGCCTATTAGTCATTTGTCTAAAATCATGTTTTTACACATGTAAACATTAGCATATCACTGAAGTACTAGAGATGACTATGAATGAGGAGATGGGCTTCTGCTCATTTTTGACAAGCGGGAGACTAGACTTAAAGGAAATGTTGTTATATATGCCCATGGCAGGGGATTGGCACTAGGTGAAGTTAAAGGTCCTTTCCAATCAAAACCACTCTATGATTATGCTATCTATTCTGTAAAAGAACTTAGGATGTCTTCAAGACAAAGATGGATAAACTGGGGCACTGCATCTTGCACAAGTCAGTCAGAGAAGCAAGATTTGCTTCATCAGAAGCAAAGGTACAAACCGCAACCTAAAAGATTAGGTTGCACTTTTGAGGATAAGCACATCTGCATTGCTGCATATGGGCTATTTAGTAAACACACTCTGGCATGCTACATATTGCCAACAGCTGCTTTAGAGAATCCTTCTGGATGAACTGTTAGGATACTGACTGCCCATTCTGTCATTAATGATTCTGTATGTTTTTCAGCAGTACCCATATGTGTGGTATCTGTATAGTATAAAGACCATGCAAGTTGATTTAGGGGTTTGGGTTTTGTTTGAAGAGCAAACCCCCAGTTCCTCTGAACTCAAAATATCAGAATATTTTGTGCCACTACCAATAATCCCTTGGCACTAACTAAAAACCAGCAAACTAAAAGCTTTACAAACCTAGCTGATCAAGTATAGTGTGTATGTAGCACTCTCACACATTATAACACCTGCATAATGCCATTTACATTTGACCAATATAGACTGCAGACCAAACACCCCCACCATGCCTATGGAAAGCTCAGTATTACTGTAAATGTAAGAACTGCTAGGATGCAGAGAGCACAGCAGAGCCCTATAGTCTATTTGTCATAGGGAAAAAAAAAGCATCAATATGGTAATTACAGAACTGCAAAATGCAGTGTAAAGACCAATGCTGGCTATATTTTCATTCCACGTAGTAGGAAAACTAATGAGGCACATCTTAGATTAGTTTAGTGTAATCCTAAAAGCACTAAATAATGCTTCCTGTGTAAGTACTTTAAAGTAGATCGCTTAAATAAAAACAGCACTACAGATTCTGCTCTAATGTTACAGATGCAGGAACATAAGAGTTTAAATCACCATTAAATCAGAAATTACATGGGCTATTTTTATTGCTCTTAATTACTCCAATTTGTCAGAATACTTCACATCGTATTAGCTTCAGTTTTAATATAAATCTTGTTTCTAATTAAGAAAAATAATTAAAAAAGCATCTACCTCCCAAAAACCCCACCACAAACAAATAATAATCATATCCAATAGACAGAAACATAACAACAAAATAAACAATGGATTTTAGGGGAGCCACTCTATATAAAGCTGTAGTAGTCTAAAAGGATCCTCATCAGTTCCCCTACCAAGTGGGACAAGAAAAGGAAGCAATCTGAGCATGAATAGCTTAAAATGGCAACTGTACAGACAAAAATCTCTGACAACATCTCCAGAGAGCTGGAATTAGAGTCTCAGTTAGTAAAAGAGCTACACCGGTACCCAAGTTCAGCTTAACAAGTGAAGGGACAGGCACCTGCGCTCTCCCAGGTGGCCATTCAGTATTGTATCATGCAGAGCAGAGCAGCTACGTGGAGTGGAAGTTCAGAATGTCAGCAATGGGGATACTGAAGTCCTGTTTAGTTCACAACAAAAACATCCAAAGGAACATCCATAGCAAGCCCAGGGCCTGGTTTGGCAATAATCTTTATGTGGCTTGAAAAAACAAGAAATTACAATAATGCTGTGCATCACAGAGCTACACCTTTCTTTATGCAGCAGCTTTGGTGTCTTCCTGGTCTGTTCCACCAAATTCATTGTTATCCATCAGTTCCATTCCAGCTCAGCAAGACGTATTCTTTCAAAACAGTGTTTGGGGCTATAGCAGAGCAATCTCTTTAACAACAAGAGATTTCTTTACATACCAAAATACTATTTTCCCTTGCATGTAACTGGGATAGAGTTTTGCAGCGTTCACACTTGAATCGCTGCAGCCAGATGCTAAAGCTAGTGTAATCAATAGAAATCCTTTGCTCATTTAATGGGACTTGTACGGAGAATTGGTTAGAAGAAAAAAAAATACCATTTAAGTTCATGGGAATTTGGACTGACTTAGTATTTCAGCATCTAGCACTGTGCAAAGAGTTGCTTAATGTGCTTGATTCTCCCTCTGTAAATGCCACTGATCAGCTGTGTGTACCTTGCAGCAGTGCAAAAGGAAACAATACGTTATGTCCTACTCCATGACATAACTGCACTTACAGTAATAAAATAGGGATTTATAGAAACATCTACTTTAAACTGTTTTTAAAGCTTCTGAAATATATCTGGTCTAGTTTATTTTACCCCTGCAAACCTGCACAAATAAATGTACTCTGTCCATTAAGGCTTACAGGCAAGAAAATGCAGAAGGTAGCTGTACCAAAGCATGTCAGACTATTAAACCACACCTAAAACCTCTCTCAGAAGTAACAAATAAATCAGATGTTATGCATGTACATGAGTATGTAAGAGTGGAGCTTCATAATGCTCTATTTAAGACCTACTCCCGCAGATACAATGAGCTGAATAGAGGAATTTGGTCTCTTTGTACAAATTCAGGTGTTCCAAATAACAAGCAGTCTAATGGAGGGGGATAAAGAAATGCAGTGTCACAATGATATTTTAAAGTATGATCCTGTATTCTGCTTTAAGTTCCAATTGTAATGAAGTCAAACACTTCTGTTACACTCATAACTTCATGCACACAATTAGCCCCACAAAGCAGAGCTGAACATCAAACTACAGCAATTTACTTTGGTGTCAGTAGGATTAATTACATCCTTAAACTTAACTACTGCCCCGTGTACTTACATCACACACGCAGAAGAACAGCTGATACCAACACAGCACTACACACTTATGAACCCCTATTCCCAGCTTCCTCATATCCAGGGAGAAGATATCCCAGTTCCTGTCTGAGTTGTACACAGTAAAAAAATATGTTTTATGAAGCTGAAATATGATGCATCTTGCCCTTGCTATTGTGTGTGTATATATATATATATATTACCAGAACTTGCTATTGCAGCTGGCCTTCATATTTGCGTATAATAAAGTAGAATATTGAGAACAAGTATCCGTGTAATTAGCACATCAATCATGTTGTTGTTTAATATAAATGAAGAATTAATTCACTTTTCCGTAAATTCCCTCACCATAACTAATGCAAATTATTAATTAGCCAACCACAAGCAACAGAAATGCAGAAAACCACTGGAAGTACACAAATTCCAGCAGCTGTAGCTCAGGCAGCACCCATGGTAGTGACCCAGCATCCCACCAGCCACAGCTGTGTGCAGATCACCCTGTACACAGAGGTTTGCCAGCTTCAGCATTGAGTTGGCCATCTTCCGTTACCTGGAGCACAGGTTGCTGTGAGCTGTGGGCCTCTCTGCTTAACTACTGCTACCGCTCCAATCTTCCTTGTTACTATGGCTAGTTACTGAAAGCCAAATACTCCATTTTCAAGGGAAGTGAGAAAGCTTTATGGCATGTTCTTGACATATTTTATGAGGGCCCTGTGATAGTTTCCTGCTGGAATACCATATAACCACCTTCCTAAAAGGCTTAGTGGAATTCTTCCAAAGCTGCTGCTTCAGAGTGATGGGCTTCTCCCCACCATGGCTGCACCAGTACAAGCCAAGAAGTTTGGTAGACGGTTAAATCAGAACCACGCCAGGAAGAGCAATCAGCTGTGATGTTCCACCCATCCTGTGCTTAAATACAGATGATTCACTCTGCTGAATGACTTGCAAAGCTCTTCTTTGTGTAGCTGCAGGTACAATCTGCTTCTTTGCTTTCTTCTTATTCAGACTCAGACAGTTATTGTAAGAACTAGGCTAAGGCTCTCACTGTAAATGCACACCCACCCATGAAGCAAGCCTCTCCAAAATCAGAAAGCAATAAAATGTAGAAAGCTGTTAAGGTGTTAGTGTCTGTTGCCGTAGTGTAGCTATTCAGTGCTCTCCCAGACAACAGGTGCCTCACTCTGCTTTTACAGGTATCAGTTTGTATTTCTTAAAACATCAACTTACTGAACCCATTTCTCTTTTTCTTCTGGTTCATGCTTCTCCCCACACATAGAGTGTGCATTTCAAGCGACACTTTGAAAAGCTAGCTCATGAGAAACTGAAACTTTCCCCACTGGATCAGCATATAGTCAATTCATCAAACTTGTGGTCCATCTCCAAGTGGAGACCAGTGACCAGTAGTGATCCTCAGGGGTTGGCACTGGGAGTGGTGCTGTTCAACATCTTTGTTGGTGACGTGGACAGTGGGATTGAGCACCTGGACAGGCTGGAAAGGTGGGACTGGTCCTGCAACTAAGTAGAGACAGTCCCAAGCACAACTACAGGCTGGGCAGAGAATGGATTGAGAGCAGCCCTGAGGAGAAGGACTTGGGAAGCATTAGGTGACAAGAAGCTCCCCGTGACCCAACAGTGCGCTTGAGTCCAGAACTCCTCCATGTGTTGGGCTGCATCCCTAGAGCATGAGCAGCAGGTCAAAGGAGGGGATTCTCCTCCTCAACTCTACTCTCTTGAGATCCACCTTAAGTACTGCATCCAGCTCTGGGTCCTCCAACACAAGAGGGATGTGGACCTGCTTGAGCAAATCCAGAGGCCATGGAGATGCTGCAAGGGCTGGAGCAGCTCTGCTCTGGAGACAGGCTGAGAGAGCTGGGCTGGGGCAGCCTGGAGAAGAGAAGGCTCTGGGGAGACATTATAATGTTCTTCCAACATCTAAAGGAGGCTTTCTTTTACATTGAACTTTTAACTCTTAAGAAAGTCCTTTAAAACCTTGCTAACATTTTAGCTCCTATAAAATTTTATGCCTACCTATGACTCAAAAGACACACGGGACACATCTTTCTTCTTCTTTTATACCTGCATCCATCCCTACTGGCTACATACACTGAAGATCAGCATTGCATTGGTCATCAAGTAAAGGAATCATACTTTTATTTGTTTTTAAATCAAACAGGCTTTGGGGAAGGACACTGACTATTCAACATGACCATACATTATGGCAAACAGGGTTGAAGAGTTCTTTCTGAAAACCATTACGTTTATCCTAAGAACTCAATTTTGACCATTCTGGCACCCCAAAATAACTGTTACTGAAGTCCCTGGACACCAAGAACTGCTGATGATCTCCAGTGCCATCCAGCCAGCTGTACAGTGTCACCTTTCACAGCAAAAAATGGGAGATCCAATTTACTAAGAAAGGCAATGGCAGAAACACTCCATTGAGGGAAGCCAGGTGAAATGGTTTCTATCGATTTGGCCAGCTGTCCTTTCAACATGACTTAGTCAAATATTCTTCCAAAGCCTGTTTACGCCAGGAAGATGACAAGTGGTAAAACTCTTTCTCTGATGAAACACTTCTCTGAAACAGCGATTAAAACCTCTGTGGATTTGAGTGTACAGGGACAAGATCGTTTGAGCACCTTGCCTGAAATCTCTGTCTTCACCTTCTATGTGCCACGGCAGAGCCCTGAAGCTGACTGTGGCATGTGACACATGGAAGTGAATTTGGGACTCAATGCCTTTTCCAAACACAGACACCTGACTTGGTACACCCAACATGGGAAAGACATGATCATTTTTGCCATTGTGTTCCATTGTCCTTGATGCTTAATTAAACAAGTCTTTCTTTGCCTGACAGATGAAAAAGGTGCCCTGAGGTTATGTGAATGCTATTGTAACTTGCCTGAGCTTCCTCCTCCTTGCATCTTTCCCCAGAACCAAACAAAACAAATGGGCACTGCTGAGTACACTGAGCACATCCAAGGGCACTGGAGAAAGGAGCCAGTCCTGTGCTACTGCTCCATGCTGTCTTTTCCAGCTTCTATCTGGCATGTAGATACCCACTGCAGAGAGGACAGGATTACACAAGGATGACAAGGAATAATCCTGCAGAAGCAGTGGTAAAAGGCTGGTTGGGTTAAGAGATCTTTATCCACCACTTTAAAGGAAAAAAATCCTATCAAATTTTATGCTGTGCATTCATCAGGAATCCCACCCTGGAGCAAACATTCCTGCCAGTTAGAAGCAAGGTATAGCATAGTTCCCATGCCAGTCCAGTCCAGCAAAGCTGGCTGAGGGAAAGGGGAGTCTTCCAATGCCTAAAAGGGACCAACGAGAATTTGGAAAGGGACTTTTTATGAGGGCATGTAGTGAGAGGACAAGGGGGAATGGCTTTAACCTGACAAAGGGGGTATTTAGATTAGACAATAGGAAAAAATACTTCCTGTGAGGGTGGTGAGACACTGGCACAGATTGCCTAGATAAGCTGTGGCTGCCCCATTCCTGGCAGTGGATATATATACATGGGGAGCAAGGAATTAATTGTACCAACTGGCCAGGACTGTTCTGAGGCACCTCGCTGTCCTTGCAGGTGCCGAGGCTGCTGCAAAAGCACAAGGTAGCTCTGCCAACTCTTATGAAGCTTGCGTCCAAAATCAAGTCATTAGGTGCAGTATAGTATACAAGGAAGGTCCTGTCGCTGGAAGGAGGAGGACAAGTAAAGAGGTAGTAGGAAATTGCCTTTCAAAGGGTCAAATTCTGGCAAAGCAAAACCCCCACATGTACACCAGCAATCACCAGATGGCAGGATTTGCTTACAAAACTGAAGCCTATTCCCACACCTCTCAAAAGCAGGAAGGGAGTGGAGAAGTGCAGAACTTGCTCACCAGCCACAGTTACTAGCTAGGGACAGAAAAGAGGTTAGAATGGAACAAATTAGAGATACAGTAGTGCTATTCAGACCTAAATGCATTCTGTACTACAAATTCCTGCTCATACACCTCTAATTCAGTGACTTTTTTCTATTGATGCTCACTTTTCTCCTCCCTTCTCAGAATGAGGATTCTAGACCATGCTTCCATGGAAAGAATGAAGCAGAAACGTAACAAACTCTCCTTCTCAGATGTGCAAAGAAATCAGTAAATACTCCATATTTCTACCTTGGATTGGTTGCAAGATATTAAAAAACCCCTCCTAACCCAGTTTTGCAAGTGAGGTCTCTCCTGCTGTCTGCCTTCAGATTATGAGATGATAAATGATCAAATGATGGGGGTTGGCTGGTTGCTTTACAATTCCCTTTGAAGTTAAAAGGTTCAGCAGAAAGAATCCTATGAAAAAACAAATGCTGCCATTTCCATCTGCCATTTTACTCTGTGGATCACACATTTTCCCACATTTTCCCATGTCCTAATGGTTGAGAGCATGGAAGAAATCCTGGACACACATTTTGAGAACTTTTTGTAGTACATCCCAAAAGGTTGAGAATAAGAGTTATAAAACATCCCTTTTTGCATGACTCTGATGCAGAAGTAGCAGCTGCGACATATACACAGGGGCAGAGGGAGAAGACAAAGTGCTTTTCAAATACAGAGTGAAATCTGTGTGCAGTCAATGCATAAAGGACACACTGACGGATACTCGAGCAGAAAGGCTCTGTAAGATAAGGAATGAGAAAAGGGCATTTTCTTCTTCAAATAAACAAAACTGTTGACAGCTTTTTCTACAAGAAAGAATTGAGGCAAAAGCCAGCCTAACAGGATAATATTGAGAGATGGAATTGTGTTTCACAGCAATTGACACGGGCGATAAATGATCACTGGAGGGAGAAAGTCCTCAGAGTAAGAACTACACCAGTTCTCTCTGCTGTACCCTCACCCTGCCATAACAGCTAATTACTCCGAGGAAATATTAGCTTATTTATATACATACACACAAGAAACCATCTATTTTCTAGCAGCCTTGCATGAATTCAAGCAAGCCACTACCAAAGCGCAGCAAGACAGTTCGGTTTAATACACCAGCGCCAGGCTAAGCAACCCTGAAGAGCAGTCCTTCTGTGTTAGCTCCATTATTGATTTTACATGTCCCACAGGGGAAGAAAAAGCATAGTTTTGCATGTAGTCTGTAAGGCAGATTGTTAGAGTCATTCAAAACAAAGGAACAGTCTTAAATTTGAAGTGTTTGTGTAAAGTTATGGATTCTACAAGGAATATTTGAGGTTTATCTTTTTACCCATATACACATATGAGTTGTTTCCAGCCCTTAAAAGGTCTGTTTGGTGTTTTTTCCTGATACCCAATGGCTGACATTCTTATGCCAGAGCTTGACAAAGGTGCCACAGAGAGATCCTGACACACAAACTCACTTGTCCTATTTGCAGGAAACAGTTTGACTACATATGACATTCAGGAATAGTATTCCCTGCAGGCTGAAGATGAGGAAGATAGCAGCCTAACTCTTGTGGGATGCAGAAGGCTTTGTAACCATGCAGCACAGTGGCAGCAGAACTCTGCTGGGCAAGGAAACTGATATGTCACACTAAATCTGGTACACTAGAGAGGTATGAACAGAAAGCATCCTCATATTTCACACAAATTAGAATCGCTTTCTTCTGGCCAGTGCTTAGGGGTTTCCAGTGTCAGGCTTCACGCAATTGTCTATGGCAGGAGAGAACAGATAGACAGTATTATCTGTTCCTACTTAATTTGTAAACTTAAAAAAACAAAAATCAATTACAAGTTGGACAAGAGACATTTAACACATGGAAAATGTGTGTTTTCCAACTGTTTCACGGTGCCCAGAGCTGTGGGCTGGTGTCCTAAATATTCAATAAATATATAAAAAACTCAAATGCTTCATTTCCACAAAACTTATTTCTGAGCTTAACACAGTAAATTTTCATTAATTCTTCCCCTAGGTTAAAAGGAAACAAATTACACTGCACAAAATGTTAATAGAATTTCCCTACAGTTTCTCTCTTATGTACTTGCACCTGTAAATGTTTAAATATGATGAAAAGATGTAAGCAGGATGAGACAATGGGCAATTTACTCTACTGTAAGCAGAGTACTGGGTAGGATGGATGGAAAACATGGAAATAAATCATGCCTGAAGCTATCTGAAAGGTCCAGCAAGCTCATTGCAACAGTTTGCTCTGTCCTTAAAAGAATGGCTGAAGTAATGAAACTATTAGATGGTGTCCTGCGAAATGGAGCAGAAATGGATGGGGATGCAAGGTTCAGTAGAGGAGAACAAATCGTAACAGGTACAGAAAGAAGACCAGGGAGACAAAAGCAATAACATTTGAGGTGGTTTATCTATAGCAAAATAGGCAGAGAATATCACTGATAGCAAATCAAGAAGCCCAGCTGGTACTTACTACTATAAAACTGTAATAGTACACGATTTCATGCTATGTTTAGACAGCACATAGTTCTGTTCTTCCAGACCTTAGGATAAACCCACAACTGAGTCAATACATCACCATTCAAAATGAGCTGTATATGCTGTGATAATACTGTTATGTATTTTTTACTTTTTCTATTTTGACATATCCACCCACAATGAGAATCATTTCTAATAGATAAGATTAAATAGTAGAGCATGCGTTTTGAAATGTACTGTGGGTTTTTTGACACTCTCACTGAAGTCTTCAAGCTCCTCATTTCCATTTCTTGTGCACAAATGACAGTCAGAAGCAGAGCTTATTTCAACTGATTCACCCAATTCACTTTTCAAGTTCAAAACTGCATATGGAATTTTGCCAGTCTGCACAGCATTGTCAGGCTTAGAGCAGGATGTTTCCCTGCCATGGATCAATGGCAGAGGTTCCAGCAGCACTTCATGTGGCCAGTGTGAGGAGTCTCCTGCCAACCCATCAAGTCCCTAGTGAACATATGGAATGTTGTTTTAAACAGCACATATTTCTAGCAGCTCCTACTTCTTCCCTGGTACTCCAAAGGTAGAATTTCCTGTAAGGATCCCTAAGGGGCAGCACAGCTCCACAAAAGTGCAACCTTGATTCCAGTGACAATTGCAGCCCACGATTTACAAGGATCACATGCATTTCATTCTGTATCTCCCAAGTACCAGGCAATTCCTAGAGAGATGCCATCTGGGACTTTTTACAAGGGCATGTAGGGGCAGGGCAAGGGGGAATGGCTCAAGATGAGCTCTTAGGCAGAATGATCAGCAATAAAGTCCTACTGACATTGTCTGAAGTGTCATTTTCCCAGGGTTAAAGATGGGGCTGAGACTATTTACCATCTTCATTCACAACCAGGATGATGGACCTGGACACATGCTCAGGTTTGCAGCCTGCTGGTGACTGGGGCTGCTGTCCAGAGGGAGCTGGGCAGACTCAAGTATGTGCTGACAGAAATCTCCTGAACTTTAATCCAAACAAGTGCAAATTATTGCATTTAGGATGCAAATTCTGCATAAACCCCGCAGGATAGGTGCTGCTTTGCAGAAAAGAACTGGGATGAAGTCAGGGGAGGGGGAGGTTGTGATGGACACAGGTTGAAAATGAGATAAATGCTTGTCCTTGTAGTGAAGAAGCCAAACACATGCCATGCTGTATTAGCAGCAAGGCTGTAGCCAACAGGGTAAGGCAGTGATAATTCCCCTCTGCCCAGCCCTTGTGAGAACACAGCTGGGGTACTCGTTCCAGTTTTGGACAATGACAGGTCTCCCAGATGGAAGCTGACAAACGGGAATGAATCCAGTGGAGGGCTGTCAAAGTGACTGGAGACTTGACAGAGCACATGACCCATAAGACTCATTTTATCAGTCTTAATACTCACCTCAAGTCACCAATCCTGCTTTCTTTGCATGCTAAAACAGTAATCAATTTACTATCATTTAGGAAAGACAATCAAGTACCACGAATATTTTACCTTGAAAAGTAATACTGAAGTCAGTCACTTTGTCAAACAGGACAATTCTGTAAGTTTTCTGCTAATTAAAATGAGAATTATCAGTCCAGTCCTCATTTGGTTGCAAATCAAAAGCAACTTCACTGCATTAGAAATAATCTGAGGTGAGATTAGTACTCATAAGAGAAAAGAAAAGCTCTGTCACAATTCAGGAATCACCAGCTTCCTGTAATCCATAGCTTTTAATAACTTGTTCAGAATGTATAGAATAATGATGACTCAGGTAGTTTCCCTTAAGAGACAATTCAGACCATTTCCTCATACTGACTTAGAGCAACTCAGAGGACAAGACACATAAATCACAGCTTTCCAGTTTCATCTGACATGCTGCACGCCTTCATGTTAGCTGGTATATTGTTAATGACTCAGGCAAGGACAGCACAGCTTCCCATCTCAGTTAGGAACAGCCCTGTTACTCTAACACATGGATTCCATCTTTGTTCATAGTTGCCTTAAAGCAGAAGAAAGTCAAAACATTATGGCCCTGCTGTTCCCATTTTAGTTAGTGTGGATCTTTCATGGTCCCCCTGCCTTCACAGAGGATGGGTCTCATGCACAAGATGCAAAACTGCTCATGGGTGTTTCTATTCCCTGATGTTTGCACACACAGACACACACCCTTTACTTGTATCAACAAAAGTATCAGTCCTGTGTACATGCAACAAACCAAAACAGAAATCAGAAAGCAGAATTCTCCCTGGAGTTGGATTTTCAGGGAATCTCAGTCCTGATATTCTGGTTTCCCCTGCACGCCCCCCAGTTCAATAGTGAATTTAATGAGGGCAGAACACATTATACAGTTCAGAGATGGGTATGGAGCCCTGTTAAAATTTCAAAGAAAAAAGGCACCATTCAGTTGGTTGTAACACAAAGTCATTTTTACTGACATAGAAAACAAAACTACCTGAATTTGTATTTCCTTTCCCTATGGTCCGTAAAGAGAATCCATAGAAGAGAAAGGTATTTCAAGACAGAATGAATTAATGCAGTTTACAAAAGCCAATGAAACTATTGAGAAAACAGTCAGCATGCCACTTTTTAAGGAAACTGTGCCAATTCAGCAAGAGAAAACTACTGGCTTATTTAAATTCACGTCTCTTTATGCTGGGGTATTTTCTGCCTTTCACATACTGACATATAAATGACACGTTATTTTTTCCCCCCAGACTAAAATAACAAGGTACTGAATTGTGCAACTAATGTAAGAAACTGCACTTTTGTACAGCTGAAGAGAAAACCACATATTCAGAAGTTTCACATCTGTAAATGTTAACGTTTCTGACTCCAGCTTCTTGAAATCAAATGATGGATTACAAATACTAAACTCTGTTTTATTACTATTAAAGTTCAGCTAAATTCTTCAGGCGTTCTGAGGTATCTTAAAATTGCAAAGAAGAACTATTCAAAGGTCATCATACCCCATCATAATGGAGACAGCTTGCAAGATATGAAGTACAAATTCCAGCAACAGAAGCATGGATGGAGCATGGAAACATACCTGTTGTGTATAATGCAGAACAGCTCTTGGCAAACTAGGAACTAACAGGCTTCTATTAAAAATGACACACTGGTGCTGAGCTTTAAGAAGACATTCCACTGCTTTCAACTATCACCCTTACAGTAGTGTAGCTGAGCCTTGGCTAAATCTAAGTATCAGACAGAGATCTGTTGAGTCTTCCCAACTGACTAAAAAGAAAGGCAGGATGTAGAATTCTGACCCAGCTGAGCACCAAAGCAACACCTCCCACTGAACTCCCTGGAATCAGAATTTCACTCCAGTTGCATCTGATTAGGGACTGAATAGTTCTGGTTTTTTAAATCTTTCAATTAAAACTTAATCCTTTAAGAACCTGATCCATACAGGTCTTGATTTTGTTCTTCCAAATATTTAATAGCACAAATCTTCCTGCTCACACAGATAATCCCATCTTCAAAACCAGAAACAAATACTATGCTGTACTTAGGCTTTTACAGCCAAAAAGGAAGGTGGTCACAGATACTGACAGAGCTTGGAGAAAATGAAAGAGCAGAAGGCTAAAGTGCTGAAGGAAGAAGATGAAAGCCTGAAATCACCGAAGAATGAGTGACAGCGCCCCAAGAGTAGGAGAGAAGGGCACCTCTGTCAGCACTGTTTTCTTCAGACACGAAATTAGGAGGGTATGGATAAGATGAAGGGAAGCCAGGGCAGGAGCATTTTTTATCTCCACAAGACTGCTGAAGCCCCCTAAACACTGAAAAACATCAGCATCTATAAAGAGGAAAGAGGATAGTCCTAATGGAGAAGAATAAGGAATACAAGATACCAAGGTTTGCAATAAATATGAAGAGTAATGCAAGATTTACTAAAACACAAAATAAAGCCAAATAGAAGCTTATACATAATATAATAATAATAATAAAAGATCATTTTCTGATAGCTACAGGCTCTCAACCTGGGTCTACAAAAACTAAGCAATTGCACTTCAAAATGCTGGCTCCGTAAGGACAAATCTTGCAGTGGTATGAGCAAAGGCATATACTCTAATTTCTACCTCTAATTTCTCTATTTTCTAACATGGTTATTAAAACCCTGAAATACTAGTTATGTTTGGCAATATGTATGATAAAGACCAAGAGCAAAATACATCTGAATGTATCTGAATGCCAAGGTCCTGCCTTTCCACTCGAAAAGATGTAAATGGCAGGTCTCAGAAAGATGTACATGGAAGAATATGTATGTTTTAAGTTAATGATGTCCTATGGGTAATATTTCAGAGGAAATCTCAGTAACAACATATAAAGTAATAAATAGAAAAGGAATGGACTCAACAAGGATCAGAATATTTGATTACCAAAAGGAATGCTAGGTTATGTGTTGCAGTTCAGCACACTTCAAGGAAAAGGCAGAAATTACCAACAGGGAATTAAATGCTAGAGATTATCCATACTTAAATCCTAGTCTAATATAGATTAAAGACAACAAGGGAAGTAAGAATTTTCAATGGACCTTACAGTGTTGCAGTCAATCAGGTTAAAGGAGCCTTGTTTTTCTCCCCTGTGACTCCTAAGCATCTTGTTAGATGCAATTATCAGCTAGTTAGTAACAGCAGTTTAAGTGGATGACAGAATGGGGGATTTGTTAAACATTCTCAAATAGACTGGAAAACACAAACTTCTTTATTCCATTGTGCCCATGCACACACAAGTATCCCACAAGCTGAAGTAAGACCCTGAGCCCTCTGGATGGTCAGATCCTGATCCACCTCTGCGTGACTGGATCAGTTCCACATCTGCTCCCTGGCAGTGGGGAAGCAGTCACTGAACCCACTGTTCTATAACAAAGCAAGTTGATTGTTCAGTTATATACAAGTAAGTCCTGCCCCATTCTGCACAGTTTCTGATATTCTCAGCCAGGTATCTTCTAATGACCACTGCATGCACATTTCTAAGATCTTAAAGCTCTTTTCCAGCATAAATGATTCAATGATTCTATACTGACCCTTTGTATGGCACAATGCTCCTACTTTTCACTGCAGTACAGTTGCAGTCACAGGGCTCACAAGTGGCAAGGGGTGAGAACAAGGAGCAGCAGATGGAAAACAGAGATGGGAACTGGTTGTTTAAAAAGCACAAAGTAGATCTCTCACTAGGAGCCCTGTGACACCTGAGGTTATTCAAGAAAGGGTCACAGAGTTAATAGTGAGGGATGCAGCTTCTGCAGTGTGACTGCTGATCAGATCCCTGAGCTCCAGCTTTTTCACCTGGAAAATGGTAATCAGAACTGTCTCTAGTTTTATAAAGCTCCTTGAGCTCAGTGCTGGGGGCTAAGAAAGTTCAATGAGAGCTGGGTCTTAACTGTGTTGTCCTGAAATAAATAAGTAAATATATATATATATTTATGTATAAATGTGTATTTATATATTACATTCTACAGTGTTTCTATCTCCTCCTTTAGAGTGCAAACTTATTGTTGAAATCTTGTTATTCCAAATTGACTTTGCAAGTACACAATTTAACAGACAATTCTTCCTTGTATATCCGCAGGGCACAAGAGATAATCTCAAAGCAAAACCTTTGAAGGAAGTTTATTAAGATTTTACATATTTTGACTACTAATAAGCTAATGAAGGAAAAAGAAAAAAGATTATTTAATGATTTTTTTTTTATATAAAGTAGAAATTAGTGATAAAAACACCCAAAGAAATCAACATTACATTCATCAGGATGCAACAACAGCCATACTGTGGAATGAATATGGCTTGGAGGCTCAAGCATTTATAAGGCTGTGTGTTGATTCAGGAAGGACTCCTGAATGCAATCTCCTTCCCACAATATAGGTAGAGTTATAGTTTTGCTTAGAGCCAAACTGTCATAAAATAGTTCATCCTAACACATAACCATTTGGCAAGCAAATTATGCTCCGTTACATACCACAGAATAACAGCAGAGCATAATCTTCTCACTGGGAGACTGCAGAATCCATTTCAAATTTTACACCTGAACTCTCTGGATTTAATTAGAGTGTTGCAGTATCTCAGTGTTGCTGCTAATATCACCAGCAAACAGATACCGATATTAGGGGACCCAGAAAAACCCTACTATTTACTGCTTCTAACTCATCACAAGGCAGAGACATACATACATGCTGTTTAATCAGCAGGTAAGAGGTGACAATTCACACTAGGTTAGAGGCAGCAATCAGTTACTGCTCGCTTGCACACACAATATGATAGGCCTGAGTTTGTTCCCAACTTTTTATTGTTCTTCTCTGAAAAGCTGAAATAAATTTATGCTTTTCATAAAATTATCAACTCCTTATCCAATAATTACACCTCAGTTACCTCTTTGGTGCTTTCAGCAATATTCACTTCCCAGTATTTACTGGTGTAGAGGGGCTACATTCCTGAAGGAGCCATTCTGAAGTGTCTTCAATGCTTTGATTTGCAAAAGCACAGCTTTGAAATCCTCTCTAGGCTATTGCTACCTCAAAGCTTAGATTAATCATCAGCTTTAAAACATCTAAATGAACCAGTATTTTGTAAATAGTTAATAAGGGAATTAATAGTCAAGGACAAACACCAGCAGGAGCAAGGTGCTTCTTTATTTATTTTACTCAAAACCTATCACATTTCAAGCAAAATATAAGTGTGAAAGTCATGCTATTAGTTTAATAATACTTAGGTTAATATTTGTTCTAAGCCTCTCAATCTGCCCACTGTAAACACGGCTTTTCCTAAATCTGCAACAATCTGAATCTGCTTTGTGCTTGCATATTTAATAAATCTCTTGTTAAACCTGCCTCCAGAGTTCTTATTAGGTCTCTATAACACAGTGCAGAGCATTTCTCTAAGTCAGGATTTAGATGTATGGAGTCACCAAGAAGCCAACTGTGCCTATGTTAGAAAAATCCACATCCAGTCTCCCCATTCCCCAAGTGCTTTTCATGTCTTAATAATTCAAGCAAAAGGAATCCCCTAAAATCAACATAATTTATCAATAATTTATCAATATCAATAACCGCACTGATTAACTTTGCCATAGCTGGCAGTGTTCATCTGTCAAGAGTATAATATTAACAACACTGGAAGCCGTGTAATTAAAAGGAAAAGAAACATCTGCTGTAACACCAGAATACTGATGGCTATGCAGTAGAATGTCACCACACTCATCACACACAGGCTCTACAAGGTCAGCTGTATATAAGATGGGCATCAAGCTCCTTAGCCTGTCATGACAACTGTAATTAAATATTCCCATAACACAGTCCTGAAGTTTCTCTATGTTTTCAACCAAAGCCACATCCCTGATTTATAGAAAAGTTCTTATCCTGAATAACCATTAATGTTTGAATACTAAAAATAGACATTTTTAGACTGTCCCAACACAGCCAAGGCCAGAAGCCCCCATCATACACCTGGACACCATTCTGCCTTCTCTATATGAAAAATACTACTGTAAAGATCCACTGCTGCTGGCTTCAGACTGAGACAGAGCAAAGCCCTTTTTGTCTGGATAAGCTGCTTTCTTCTGATGCCACATAGAGGTGATAGCACTAGAAAACAGGGAGGAACAGCAGATGGAAGTCTCATGTCAAGCACAAATGATAATACAACAGAAAGAAGAAGTTTTCTGGCTTAAGGAAAACACCTGGGGAGATGGTTGAGGAAAGTTCTTTGGGGTTTTATATAGACATAAAGAAAGATACATTTCTCTGTGGAAACTGAATATGATCTACTCACCTTAAAACCTCTCCAGCCAACATTTACACAGTAACAGACTGGAGGAAGCAAGCAAACACACATGCAGATTAAAACCAATGTAATCTGAATAAATGGGCAAGGCCAATGTTGCGAACTAATGTAATCCTTCTCTAGCATAAAACTAATACACTACAGAATCTACTACTAAAGAATCAAATCATGCACTCCTGCAGAAATGCAGTAGATAAATAAATAGTGAAGCAATATAGGAACACTATGAATCAATATTCCACTCAGCTCTTGCTCTACACCTAGGAGAGTCAAATGCCCAGTTTCCAAAGGATGTCAAACAAGAAAACTGACAGATAACAATCAACATTTCACTTGCATTTCAATACACAGGGAGAGAAACAAGTTTTTTCTTCTCGTGTAGAGAACATTCTAGACTTCTTGGTGATAATGCTGACAAACTTTCAGGAAGAGCTGCAATTTGCTGTGTATTTGCACATTAAAATAAGAAAAAATAAATCAAAGTTTTCTTCCTTTATGTTTTAAATAATAAAAATTACAATATTTTATTGCTGAATATAAAAACTTTGTACCATCTGTTCTGCAGCTTATACTGAAATTAATACGGAACCTACCTTCACCTTTCCCTTCATCTGCCCTGCTCATTTAAAAAGCATCCTAATAATGACATGTTAATGACTGTATTAAGTATCCCATCTTTGGCCCCAGTGTCATTGACTTTGTGCAGATCACAAGATAAATTAACACTCCCACTGTGCAATTTCTGCTCTACCCTCCTGGTCCTGAAAGCATGTCATTTGAATTCTCAACACCAAGTTTTACTGCACTGCTTTTGCCACAAAGGAATATAAACTGAAGGAGATGGAAAAGGCACTAATTTGACTGGAATTCACTGCTACCAATTCACCAACTTCTGAGCCCAGTTTAAAAATGAGCAGAAAACCACACATAAAAATTAGGATAAGCTTTTGGAGATGAAAGACATCTGCTTTCTTCCTTTCAAGGCCAGGTTGGATGGGGCTTGGAGCACCCTGCTCTAGTGGAAGGTGTCCCTGCCCATGGCAGGGGGTTGGAACTGGATGAGCTTTAAGGTCCCTTCCAACCCAAACCATGCTGTGATTCTGTGATTCCTTTTTTTATAAGAATGAAAGGAATAATATCTACAGGACCTGCCAAAATCAGTCGTCTACCTAAGGAACAGTTACAAATAGTGATAGCTTAGTACTAATATAGTAATACTACTGTAGTATTTCTCCTGAGTTGTTAGATGCAGGATGCTAGAAACAGTTATTTTTAGGCAGAACAGCTCCATTCTTGGAGTAAGTCCTTGGCTTGCCTACGGACAAAAGCTGGATCTCCTTGACTGAGTTCTAAAACCACCAATACCACTCTATAGCTTTGAAAGGTGTTTTTTTCTGCTTTCATGCTGCTGAAGGAGTGCTTCATCAGATGCTCTGAGGCATACAAATTGCTACACATTGGAGCAAATGGACCTTGTTCAAAACCTGCAACTGAAACATTCTAGAACAGAATGGGAAAACTTGGCTTTGATCAAAGCCTTTATCAGACATCATCTTTAGTGTGGTTGTTCAGGTGAGCAGAGCTTTACGTGGTGCTCATCCTAATATCTCATATATGCATCCCCAGCAGACACCTATGACCCTGGTGCATTCTGTGACATTTCTCTTTCCCCGCTGCAATTTCAGGTTTCATTTCTGATCCCAGCATTCATGCCGAGGAACACTTGTGGGTATAGATGCCTTTTACACATAGATTTTGCTTCTTCTTTTCTAATTACTTGTAGCATTTTGGCTTTTTCATGATTTTTCAGGAAATGCTACATTTCTAATCCTAACATTTTAAGGGGGAACAATATAATGTAAACTGCATATTCTTAATGATCCAGAAATGAATCTAAAACCCTCAGTGAAACAACTCTTCAGCCAAGGCTAGAGGCAGCCTGTCATGTGCTGACCTTCACTGATACCCTTTACAAATCTCCATTTATAATCTCCATATTATAATCTCATCTATAAATCACGGTTGCAGCTGCCATGATTTCCTTTGCATGTCAACAATCATTTTTGATTAAGTGTTAAAAGAACCCCTCTTGTTACTTTTGGAAGGCAGAATTTCTCCAAGGTTTGTTAATTTAAATGAATATTTGAGTTTCTGTCTTTTAAAGGCTATTTTCTACACCCATTTTCTGAACTTGGAACAGAAGATCCCTTTAGCTCCTTTAATCTTCTTGTTAGCAATAGCCATCTGTCCTTGCAAGAATCTTGCAGAGTAGCAAGAAACACAGTTGGCAATTCAAAACCAACATGTAATCTTTAGTTTCAAAGTCACATCTTAGGATCTCCAGCTTTAGAGAAAAGAGCTTCTCCCCCTTGACTCCTGAAACTTACTTTAATTCTGACGACCCTGAAAACTGTGATTATACTAAAAGCATTTAAAAACTTGAAATTAAATTACTGATATGTATTAACATAGATGCTAGCCCAAACAGAATCCTCAAATAGAAGTGTCTGAAGGGAAAACACAGCAAACACAAGGAAGGAATTATGTAGACAAACTCAAGCAAACAAACAAAGCACCAGAGTGTTCTTGCTGTTTGTCCTGTTGCAAACAAGGAAAAATAAAGCATCCAAGTAAAACAGCCACTACTTCATTTACAAGAAACCTGGAGAGGGGCTTGGGACAAGGGCCTGTAGGGACAGGCCAAGGGGAATGGCTTGAACCTGCCAGAACAGGGGAGACTGAGCTGAGCTCTTAGGCAGAAGCTGTTCCCTGTGAGGGTGCTGAGGCGCTGGCACAGGGTGCCCAGAGAAGCTGTGGCTGCCCCATCCCTGGCAGTGCTCAAGGCCAGGTTGGACACAGGGGCTTGGAGCAGCTGCTCCAGTGGAAGGGGTCCCTGCCTGTGGCAGGGGTTGGAGCTGGAGGAGCTTTAAGGTCCCTTCCAACCCAAACCAGTTTGGGATACTATGATGGTGTTACTGAAACACACAAATAGAGAAGACATTCTGGATGTAGAAATACTGATAGCACATGCATTTGGAGAACCGTTCTGTAGCCAGAACAGCTGTGTTCCTTAAAGAGGATTTTCCTTTCACTGATACTGAAATATTCAGAATTGCACAAATTAAATCACAAAATGAACAGATGTACACATGCAAATGAAGGAGTCGTATGCTGATACAGTTATTAGCAATTTGCAAAGCTTCCTTTTTGAGCTCTGGAAACAAAAGAAACACCATCTTTGCTTGTTTTTCTGCTGATGCTTTTGAAGATTTGTCTCCTATATACACTTTGTTAGATTTAATCACTTGCTAAGTAATAAAATAGATTATTGTGGGGTTTTGTCTTTACAGTCACAGAAAGGTAGGAACAGACGTCTCTAATCCAGGTGCCTACTTGAGGCAGGAATATCACCAACACTAGATCAAATCTGCTGTGGCTTTCTCTAGCCAGCCCTTGGAAACCTCTAGGAATGGATTTTCCATGACCTGTTTCTGGGCTGTACTGTCATTCTGCTGATACGGTGTTTTCTGATGTCAAATATGCACCTCCTAAGCTACATCTTGTGGCAACAGCCCCATTTCACCATCTGCTGCTATCAGAAAGAGTTTGGTTCCATTGTCTTTGTAAACTTCTTAAGATTAGTTGTAGGTCAATTGAAGTCTCCATTCAGCCTTCTTTTTAGCTGTGAGCAGCTATAGAAGATAAGTCCCTCAGCCTCTCTTTCCAGGTCATGTACCCTATCTCCCTACCCATTTTGGTAGCCACCTGCTAGAACCATTCTGCTTTTTCAAACCCTATTTTGACACCATAGGCCCAAAACTGGATATAACTTTTCAAGGGTGGCCTCAGCAGCACCAGGTGCAGGAAGGATTATCACCTCCTTCATATCTGCTGGCCAGGGTCCTCCCAGTATAGCCCAGTATGTCGTTTTCCTTCTGTATGATGTTGCACATAGCAGGCTTATACTTAACTACATCTTTTTCAGCTGCCAGTTAGCTGGCTTCCAGTCTGCACCAATGTGTGGGGTTATTTACCCCAAGATGCAAGACCTTCTACTGCAGACTCACAGCTGAGTACCTTTGCACATCCAGAAAGATGATACGAATGCATCAACCCAGGCAAGGGATTAGTTTGTATCTTTAAGTGCTTCTGAGCACTGGGTTACACGACTACATATATGTGAAAGTTGGCATGTATTCATCATATAAATTACCTGGAAATTGTCACTGATCTCTTCAGTAACTTGTTCTACCTGCATAAGCCAGCACTGAAACACTGACTGATGGGAGTCAGTGCTTTTAATAAAAACCACTAAATAAATAGTTAAATAAAAAGTGTCACTAAAACCCACCAAATAAATAGTTAAATAAAAACTATCAACTTTTTATTTACTACTACTGTGTATTTGTCCCATGACCCTACCTCTACAGTAACTGTGTGGAATATAAACCAGTGTATTTTGTCACTATTTTAACTGATAAAAAGCATGCCTTCCTGAAAACTCCAAAAGAGATAGCTAGAAGCATACTTAGGATAACGAGGCAGAAACTTAGAGATGGGATAAAGTTCTGGATTTCCTGCTTCACTGGGTTTTGGACTTTCCATTTCACAATCCAAAATGAATAGTGCAATAAACACCACAAAGCTTAAGCAACTGAAGCCTGAGGCTTCATTCTGGGGCCTGAGCATAGGTTTTATATTGTAACTTCATACACGCTTCACAATATACATGTTCCACACTATTGTCAGATCAGTTCTTAGCTTAAAAGACAAATTCTGCCAGTTAGCTGAATTTCCACCACAGTCCCTGGATGAAGGAGTATTAAGTCTGAGCTCAAGAGAAAGGTAATGAATTTCTGTACGACACTAACTCAGTGATCATCTTCATTAAGCAAAGCAGATACATCAGAAATACTTCCTGAAATGTGGAAGAAAGCAAATTAGATCTTACACTAGAGCTGCAATCCAAATTTGTTAGCATTTGACTAATCATTCTCAGATAAGAAGTTGAACTTATTTGAAGCTGTATAGGTTCCAGTATACAAGTGCAATATATTAGTAGCCTTTAAAGCTGTACATCAAGAGGAGCCATCTGGAACAGTGGTGCTCAGAGGTACACAAGCAGGCTGTGACCCACCTTGGTGCTTGCCAGTTACCATGTTCTCCAGGGGACCAGCATTAAGCTGTCCAATACTCAAGAGTGTTAAGATGTCAGAAAGATGCTGATGCCCATGTAAGCACCTGCAAGAAGAACATGACTTACATGGACAACAGCTCAAAAGTAAGAAACATTGTGGTGATTCTCAGCCCCAGTTTTTCTGACCTTCAGCAGGAAGGTTTCCCTGTCAGCTCTCCGATTATGGACAGTAGGTGCAGGCAGCTGTGGTGGGTTGAACTGGGTTGAATTGCTTAGCAGTAAGCTCATACGAACTGCCTCTTCTTGTGCCTTTTATACATAAAGGCTCCTTAGAACTAGATGGTTGGTTGGCATCAGTTCCGTAGCCCCATCATATAAGGCCACCAAATTGGTGAGGCAGGATTTCCCCCTAGTGAAGCCCTGCTGGCTGTCACCAAGCACCTTGATGTTTTTCATGTGCCCTAGCATGCCTGCCAGGAGAATCTGCTCCAAGGTTTTGCCAGGCACAGAGGTGACACTGACTGCTCTGTAATTCCTTGGGTCATCCATATATTCCTTCTTGAAAATGGGGGTCCACTGACTACAGAATTCATTTATCAGTCTCTGTAGGAAAGTGGGATAGGTTTTGATGCTTTCTACTGACATTTGAAAGCCAAGAGGTCTTAACTACCCATGTAAATACTGTCTGGTTCACTGCAAAATCCCTTGGCTAACAGATCTTTCTGCTCAGCTGATCTGCTGTTATGTTGGCATTCCTCCACTATGGATGGATACAACAGACATTATTTGTTGTAGATGGAGAGTCCTCCATTGATGATCCTTTGCTGTTTGGATAATAAGGGTAATTATCCCCTCACTGTTAGTACATGCTGGAGGTTGTGCTTGCTTGTTTTTCCCTGTTTCTTTAGTGCTTCTGCTTCCTCCAACTTCAGGAAATGTATATTCCCTTCTCTCCCTATCTCTACCTAGACTGTACAGACAGCACTGCTGTAACAAGCCACATCTTCAACACAGGCATTGACATCTGAGAAAGCTGCTTCTAGTTATGATGTTTCCTCTCAAGACAAGCAGGTTCTAGAAGAAAAGGATCAAAGTTTCCTATAATTCCTGCAGTTCTTTAGACATAAAGATTCACTGGGATATATTATACATGCCATTTTATAGCAAACAGTGGAATTCTGGAGGCTCATCCATATATGACAAAGAAAAGGCTTACCATGCAGTTACTGCAACCATCTGTCCTGCAGGATGGACTACTCGGCTAACAAATGAGGCCTCCCTTTACAACATGTGGGCACCATTCCAGCTCGCCTGCTCTACTCATCCCATCAAGCTCCCACCTATCATTTGGAGACAGATAATACTGCTTGCCAGAAGTCAAGCCTTCCCTTTCATTTGTGGAAAATCTGATGATGAGGTTTGTAACCTCCCTTTAATAGAAATATTGCATACACATGATGCTATAACCTAATCATTGCAATAAACAAAAGTAGAAAACCACACATTCTTCTTTGTCTTTCACCAAGCCATGTTAAGCAGCAGACTTCCATGCCAACAGTCATCATACGAAAATCAGATCTCAGCAAGAAAACAGTATCAGCTTGTACCCAACACAACAAAGAGATCAGGAAAGCTGGTTAAATGTCAAGAGAGTCTATAAATACCATTTAACTAAGATACTGCAATTTATTGTACAGCTCTTTTAAGCATCACTGGGAAATTGCAATAATGTCTTACCGTAAACCACCAGAAAACCAGACATTTTGGACATTAAACTGTCTGCAATATTCATTCTGTGATATTGGTATTAGGATAAAGTAGAAAAATAGTTAAGGTTTTCGTTAGTACTTTCCAGGGTGATAACATAAACACCATAAAGGGAAGATCCAGTGAGAAATCAATTTCTAGATGCAATTTGCTGCAGTGAGAACACCAAAGTACAACACTTCCATTAAAGACTGAAAGCTCTTCCTGTATTACCAATAACAAAACATTCACCATCAAAATCATCTGGGACATCTGCAAGGTTTTGAAGCAGGGCTTCACACAATCGGGAGTCATAATTTGCATTTACAAGAAATAAAGGCATCCTTTCCTTACTTTGATGTGCTAAGTGAGAAGTTAACAGGATAGTCACTTCAAAGACACCTTATTTCACTGAAGGACCTTCAATTATGCCATCAACTGGACAAGGATTTCTCTTCCTGGCAGTCTCTGGTTATTGGGGGACACACTTTTAAGCCACCTGTGCTTATAAGAACCACAGAGCCCACTGTGGGAAATAAAAAGGTGGAGAAATACACATTACCCATGGAAGTTATCCTGTAATATATTATCCTTCCTCTTCTACTTAATTCAGCCTTTTTGATCTCTGTGTCTGTAGAGAACAAACTGCTTGCTTTTTACCACCACTGTGGCAGTTTACTTCATATATATGCATTTTAGTTAAAGCTCACAAGATACATTAATTTTAGCCTTACAAGCTAAGAGAAGAGCACAAAAGTCACATGCTGCTGCATCTTTTAGCCAGGTTATTTGTTTCCTGAGGTCAGTGAAGCCAAAGGAACCAACAGTCTAGTTCTAAGGAGCCTTTATGTATAAAGGCACAAGAAAAGGCAATTCATATGTGCTATTCAGCAGTCCAGGTAGACATAAATTCATTGGAAATGACACATGGATTGGAAGTTTTGAAGAGTTTGTATGACAAAGAAGGGCTAAAATTCATGGGTTTGAATTCCACAGTCTGTATTATTGCAATTCATTCTTTACATTAAAAGTTTTGACATCTAAAAATTGTATTTCACAACATTTAAAATAATAAATGCTGTATTGTGAGATCCAAGAAGTTTTATGGAGTTCAACAGAGTTCAAGTACTCTATTACTATACTTTGATTTCTAAGTAAGTACTAACTTTTCATAATCATTCCCCAATCCACCATTTCTCCTATGGGCATGCAGCCAGACCTCAAGATGCTGTGTCATCTGAATGAGCCACACTCTAATTCTTCCATCCCATGGCAATCCAGTGCATCAAGAGATGGTCTTAGACTATAAATGTTAAATACCCTATGGCCATGAGCACCAAAAATGAGGGTGACTTTGTTCTCCCATTCTCAGTGGGAGAATGGGGTCACCCCAAATCAAATAAACCCCAGAAGTTCATGACAGCTACAGCCACCAATACAGACACCACAACATCCCTCATGACTATTCACCTGTGCCTCTGAGCCTACAACAGTTTCTATGAACACATCCCAGGGTGTTTGACTCCTTTGTAACTGATTCAAGACGTGAGGAGATGCCAGCCCTTTTAATGACATATCACCTGGTTGTCATTTTATGAGGTGCGTTATGATGAGCCAGTTTCTGTAAGGAAAGGCAGAGTTGTACAAATGCACCCTAAGCGCTGAACACAAAGAGGTGACATTAATCTCATGGTTTAATTTGTGGGAAACACGTTTCAAAACCAGTGTCTCCAGTTGTGGGGGGTTTTATAGCCCAGATGCCCAGCTGGGCCTGATGAGTTCTGTTAAACATCATATGCGTAATTCAAATAGCTTGTTAGCAAACCTCAAAATCATCTCAAAAAACTGTTTTTCACCCAAAGCGAGCTCTGAAATGATTCATTCAGACTGAAATGCATGTTTTCAAATGAATTTTTCCTGTTGAAACAATAAGAAAAGAAGCATCATGACTTCTGACTAAACTTAAGCTGCAGCCAAGCCTCACGTTTGCTCCCCATTTTGCCACCCAGAATAGCTCAGACTCACATCCATTCCATCTTGATCACTAAAAGATCACTCAAGAAACTATTCCTGATCTTTAAGCAATACACTTTTTTTTCCTGAGAGTAATTTCAATATCCTTAAGATGCTATAATGGGAAAGGTAAAGATGTTCTCTGTTTCTTTAATTTACAACCTCATTCTCCACCTGGTATGTATATTTCTTTTTCTCCAAAAAGTGAGAAAAAAGACTTCTCACAAAGTTTGTAAAACACCTAGTTGTAAAAATAAAACAAATTTCACCTGCTCTGCAATGGGTTATTTTTCACTTTCGATGCTTTATACTAATGTAAATCTACATGCTGTAATTTAACCAGCAAGAAGTTTTACATCACTCTGACAGCCTTATTAGCCTCAGTGGAATAAGAAAGCAAAGAGAAAGTAGCTAATACGATGCATACAAGCTATCTGCATCTCTCTCCTACCTTCTCACACTTCACCTTGGTATTGGAAGGACCTTAGTACTCCTAAGAAAACCTGGTTAACTCTTTATGTTTTCTTACTTATGTCCATTTTAAAGCTATCTTTGAATTAGTCGAGTCCTTACCCAAACATTTAACACTGCTCTCTTGATAAAAATGCTAATAGAATACCCAGGATAATAGACACTTCTTGTGTAATCTCGTTTCTCTCTGTTCTGCTATAACAAAACAAGCACAAACCTAGCATAGGAAAACAGACAAGGGCACTTTTCATCATAAATACACTACTTTCTTCATTTACTTATGCAAAAAAAGAGAGAACAACCTCTTCACTGACTTTTACAAGCCAGCCTGGATTTAATACTATAGCTTCTTTCCTGCCAGTATCTAAACAATGGGTAAAAAGCATTTCTGTTGTTAGAAGAAAGAACATCACCATGGGGGTCACTGCTGAGTGCAAGCCTTTGAGTGAAAACCTGTATACACCCACACTCTTGGTGGTGAGTTGATTTACCACCTCCAAACAACAGTCTTCAAACACAGATTACCCACAATTGCTACATAACAATCACTTTTTAATATGAAGAATTACAAAAATAAAGATTTTTCATATTCTCAGCAGACCATTACTTTACTCTTGTCTCTTCATTCAACTGACAAAGCAAGTCTGTTGCATATATTACATCTTTAAGGGATACTATGTCATAGTCTGGTATCCCACAGACCAGCCAAGCCATACATTCTATAATCCCAGACCCACCTATGGAATGATGAGGATGTCCATAGCAGTTTATCATCATACACATTTTCATGGCTTCAATTCATTCAGGAACTAGTTATTTTTAATTTACTTCCCAAAGAAACAAAACAGTATCTCTTACACGTACAAAAGAAGGAAAACTAGGCCTAAAATGTAACAATCCCAGAAATTAAAATGGAAACCTATTTTCAGGCTAATAGTAATAGATTCTAAGAAATCACATTCATAAAGTTTAAGTAGAATTGTTATCCAGCTGCAGAAGAGAAACAAAATACAACCTCAATTCCTTTAACTGAGTAATGCAGAAAAACAAACTATAAACACAAATATATGAGCTGCTGTGAATTGTCATAGCTCCATTAATTTCCACTTTACACCTGGAAATGTTCTTACCGTGACACTTAGATATGAATATCTGTTTTGTCTCTCTTCTTCTGAATTTAAAGTAGCTGTGCTGCTAGTTCGGGCATTATAGTTAATGTGAATTTACTTATTCTCATTTGTTCTGTGAAAAATGAGTGTAAGGTTTTATACTACAATGCCAATCTGATTTGGGTTTGTTTTTTATATTTTAAGTATACCTATAATGCGACACTTTGCAAATCCCTGAGCTCTCCTTTCTTCTTACAAGAGGAAAAGGCAGATCTGAATTATGCCCTGTTGGAACAACCCCAAGGTCTATTATAACACACAAAACATACATCCTTCAGTCAGTGGGTTATAATTAAGCAAAAGTGGTGAACCTTCAGCACAAGTTCATCGTGAAGGAGGACTCAGATCACTTACTATGACAGCCAGATTATGTCAGAGAAAGAAAGGAAGATGCTCAACATTAATTTTATTAGTAAGATCTTGTTATTTAAAAGAAATGTGAGGGAGCCACAGAGCCTGCCATGCACTGATGAAAAATACAGCAGGCTGCCTATTACTGCTTTAAAGAAACCCAGTTAGAGTGAAAAATGATACCACCATTCTACTTTCACAGGTTAAAATAAAATACATCTTCCACCTATTCTCCATAGTGCCTTTGGTGTGCAAATGAAAATGTGCCTCCCATGAAGCCTCCAAAGAATAGAATGTTAACTTCTAAAGACTAAAATTCATTACTGATAACAAAATGTAATTTCTAAAGGTAGTCTTATTAAAATACTATTGCTCATAATGCCTGCTGAACCAGTACTAGAGAACCATTACTACTGCTCTGACCAAAGATCCACATAACCCTCTATCCTATTTCCTGCCAAAAGTGGGTGTCTAGGGAAGGAAGTATAGGAAACGGTTACCTCCTGACTGTCAGCCACTTGCAGCTCAGACACTTCATGAGCCAGATACATGCTCTGTGAACTCCAGAAATTTCTGTTCCATGACCTTCATCTAAACTTCTGTTGGGCCTCTGCAAATATTCACAATGGATGAACACAAGAACTACCACTCTTTCATGTTTACTTTCAACATCCTGGTTCAATTTCCTGTCTTCTTGTGTTAGAAGACAGCAAAGAAAAAACCAACCCCAAACCAAAAACACCACCAAAAAAGCCACCACCCCTTAACAATTATGTGTAAATGGCATTAAAGTGTATTTGTGTAAAAAAGAAAACATATGAATCCCAGACTGGTTTGGGTTGGAAGGGACCTTAAAGCTCCTCCAGCTCCAACCCCTGCCACGGGCAGGGACCCCTTCCACTGGAGCAGCTGCTCCAAGCCCCTGTGTCCAACCTGGCCTTGAGCACTGCCAGGGATGGGGCAGCCACAGCTTCTCTGGGCACCCTGTGCCAGCGCCTCAGCACCCTCACAGTAAAGTATTCCTTTCTAATATGCAGTATTACTGATTACAGTTTAAATAACTACTATGCCTTAATAATAAAAAACCTCATAGTAAAAGAGGACAGAGTAAAAACTAAGTTCTTGGCCTTACCTTATTCAAAAGATTAGACAAATGCTGCACAGATGGCAAACTGAAGAGATATTTATGCATGGATATGCAAGTCTCAAAGCCATGAGATCGAGAAATTAAATTTGAAGGGAGAGAGCAGGGTTACTTGAAAATGCATGAAAGCACAAAGACAGAAATACTGACAACAGTATAGCTGTGGAAACATTCTAGAGGATTAGAGGAAACTAAGGCAGGCCCCTAGCTGCATAAAAAATGCCTCAACAGCTTTATAGATGAGAAAAGCATGAAACTCTTCACTGATAACTTGGAACAAATGCAGAAATTATACTCCAGTGGGCTGAACTGTCTCAGATAAAGATGATCCCAGCAGGAGTGGCTAGAATGGACTAGGGTAAGAACACTGATGGCAAGGAAGGCAATTAACATAACAAAGGCATAACTTTGACAATACGGGATGCTTTTTTGTCCACAGCTGAAGAGAGTGAGAGCCAGAAAGAATCTAAAGGGGAGGTTGAAGAGGGGAAAATAATGACACCAGGGACACACATTCTAGATGATGAAAGAGATAATGATGACGTTAAAGCTACAGCAAAAGAATTCATAACTGAACCTGTCTAGATAACAAACATCAGCTGACTGTGGATGGTAATATGATGAGGGTGGGATAAAAGGTGAGGGACGCAAGTGAGTTTTGTAGGGGGAGATACAAAGCTCTGGTTTACCTTTGTTATCAGCAAGCTGTCAAGGCAGGAATGCTGAAGATGCTTGATGAAATGCATGCCTTAATAGAGGCAGGCAAACTGTAGGCTGACAAACAGATTTGCAAATCATCTGCATAAAAATAGTACCTGATGATGTACGAGGAGGTCATCGAGTGATAAGATTCACAGGGAGAAGACAGTCAGCTCAACATTCCTAAAGGTAAAGGAAGGAACAAGGAAAATACCTACAAAAATAAAGGTGCAAGAAGCTGGAGCAGTAATTCCAGAGACAGTCTAGTATACAAGAATGGAAGGAGTAGAAACTATGATAGAAAGATGAACGAGTGATCAGCTTTATGAGAAAGTATGAGGCAAAGGTTATGATCTTTGATCAAGGAATTATTTTAGGCTTGCTGAAACATTTTCTATTGTTAAAAACAGATAGAAACCAGACTAGGGTGTACTTTGAAGCAAGCCTGGCAAACCCAGTGAATCAACAAATGGTAACAGGACTGGTGACACAGTCTCCAGCCTGTGTAGGCTTTGGCTACAAGAGAGAATCTGGTGCATGTAAAGACTCCAAATTACAATGTCAAACAAGGAAGGCCAGAGCAAAAGGCTAAACTGTCAAGTAAATGAAAATGAGGGATTAAGGACTCACCATGAAGGCAAGAAGTGGGCAGGCCCTCAGAAGATATCCCCGATGCCCTCCTGAGATTAACATCAAGATTTGTATCAGTTCTACATCAGAAAAGGGTAAAGCCCTGAACAGCCAAAAGTCAGTGCCACTGTCACTTTATCAGAGTACCATAGGCAACATGATATTATCAGTGTAACTCATTAAAAAGTTTTATTTGTCTTCAAGAATATGGAAGAACTCATGTGTGACAGCCATGGAATATCTACTGAAACTGGGAAAGCAATGCAATTTACACGAGGCAGTATCTAATTCTTTGTCTTCTAACTCATTGTCCTGTGCTTCATTTACCTTCTCACACTCAGACCACGTTTCCCCTCCTGCAAAACAACTTCTTCCTTCTTTAGCATGAAATCTACTGTTTGTCACAAAAGCATTGTGCTAATATTAATGAGTCCATCCTTCACAGGTGTTTTCCAATCCCTGCAGTCAATGTTTTCTCATTACCTAAGCAAGATTTATTAAAATAACACTTCATTAATAAGTCTTAGAAAAGACATGTAGCATTGCAAATGAGAAAGTGCTAAGCTGAAGACCACTCAGGTCTCAATGTCTTTTGTGTGTTATTAGTCAAAACTCCTAAACCGCATTGGGCCAGACTGCATCCTTACCAAGTTACCTACAAACTTCCTTAAAGAACAGCCCCATAAAAAACAATAATCCTGCTTATGAAATAAGATGCTATTCAACATAAAAAGGAGCCAAATAGTATTGCAATATTTCTATCAGTGCACTACTGCAATTCCCTCTCACCTATGGGATGTCAAATAAAGTTTAAGGACAAGTTTTCAAATAACTGAGACCTATGCAGTTAGCGATAGCTGCTCTGAAGCAATACACTGAAAACTTACTATTACTGATTCTAAAAATGAATCAAAATTCACACTGGTATTAAAAGATAGAACAATTTATCTCACTTTGCTTACTTGGTAGTGGGCAATTTCTCTTTCAATTGTCTTTTAAAAAGATGTATTCAATTAGCTACTTGGAACATTTGTTGTAAGCTGATACACAGAACAAATATCTACGAAAAGCTCAGATTTTCTCCCATTTCACTAAATACATAGATATCATCTCTATTATGAGTTACACAAACAGCTGCATTTAAAAAGGAATGATGAACAGCTTGATGCATGAAACTTTAATCAAAAACCAGAAGCTGTAGATTTACACTGGTGTAAATGAACCTCATCAGTCATTCTCAGAATTGTTTAGATCACTTTGCTATAGAGTAAGATCACACTATTCTGCATGAATGATCAGCAGAATAATTGAGGTCTTTGTGGCTGTTTACGCTGTATTTACAGTTGTTTTGCATGACTAGAACAGTAGAAAACAACTGGTGCATGTGAGTTAATCTGGCTCATTTATTTGTTCGTTTATTTTGACCATGTAATTTGTTTCACAGCATTTGTGCTTTAACATCATAGTATACTAAACGTAATAGAACACTACATCAAGCCAGTAAAATCAACTGGAATATGAGCCCTCAGTACAACATAGAATCATTTAAGTTAGAAAAGACCTTTGAGGTCATTGAGTTCACCACTAAAACCATGTCACTCAGTGCCACGTCTACACGTCTTTTAAACACCCCCAGATATGGTGACTCCACCACATCGCGAGGACAGCCACCTTTGCTGAACAGCAGGAAGAGAAAAGTACATTTTCTAGGTGGTTAGTATAATGGGAGAAGATTAGTGAGGTGCTGCTGTAACAGGCAGACTACACTCAGCAGCTCCTAGGTGTTTGTTTCCAACTTGAAAAGGTTTCGCTTACTTCAAGTCAAGTCTGTTTTCTCTCCATCATCCTGTTTTATTCCACTAGCAGTGGACTCCTCACTTAAAATAACAAACTGCTGAGAATCTCCAAGACATTCTGGTTTTCTTTTTTATTATTATTATGGCAGTAGAGCTTTATATTTAAAGCCAGTTAAATGCTGCCTGCCTTCAGTTCACCAGTAGGATCTTCCTTGGAGACTACTATTAAACTCACTCAGTGAAGCAGATGGCTCCAAGAACATATGGGAATAGGGCATTTGAGCACTACATGTCTCCTCTCTCTTTAAAGTCTGTTGGAGCAATCAGCAGTAGTTACTCATGTTTAAAACCTCCAAAATATCTACCTAGGCCAGATGCACAGCAGGCAGAGATGTGTGATGAGACATAGGGTGGTGATGTTCAGAACAACTACACCACAGTAATCAAGTGAAAATGTAACTCAACATCATTATAACATGGAAAACCATGAACTGGGCTAACAGAAGCAAAAATCATTTACTTGTCTGAGAGTATCACTGTTTCTCTGTTTACTACAGGCTACCATGCCAAAGATCTACTCATTGCAGTATCAGAGTAAAGGACATGCATTGTGTTTCGTGTAAATATGCAAAGGTTTGTTTTCTCATTCATATAAGAACAGTTGTAAGACTGTTGTAAGACCGGTCTGAATATTGTATTGTTGTATACTCAGTTATCCTTTGGATAGGTAGCAAAAACATTCCCTTCACAAGGGGCTCACGTGTCATGATGAAAAAGGGACAATTCCATAATACTTTGGGTATTAAGTGATCAAGCATGTTCAGAACAAATTACTGCCATCTCTTCCTGAAAATTGGACAGGTAACTGATCCTTTCCTTCCCCAAACACACACTGTAGCTGTACAAAGAAATACACTGAAATCAGAGGGAGGCTACAACTTTAATAAATCAAATGACATGCTACAATTACTCTGGTTGAAAGCTATTATGTTCTTTATAAAAAAAACAACCTTCTGGCTTTCTTAATTTCAATGATTTGGGAACTGTTTTGTTAAAATACCAATGCTCCATTTAACAATAAATTACTAACAGCTAGACTCTGCCAGGGATTTTTTAAGCAGATTTTATTGTTGAGTAATGGACAGTTCTGCTCAGAATTGATGCTCTAATACAGTCCTAAGGCTCTGCTATAGGCAAACTGAGCTGTAAAGCCAAACATCGCACCAATGGGAAGTTCTAATGACTTCAGAAGGATGAAGTGTTCTCAGAAATGTGATTATGGAATCATGATTGCACAATGTGTAGCAGAATCACATATTTATGCTTTAATAAAGTCATATATTAATTAATCTTTCATTGTACAGGATTTTTCTCCTTTTCCCTTTCACCTCTCTGTTTAAAGATTCATGGGTTTATTGTTCATATATTCTAAAAGGCTTTGCAGTCAAAGTTTTATACTCATTTCCAAACAGTTACTACAGATATCTTCTGGTTTAAGTGCAGCATAAAGCCAGGCAATTCCAGATGCTCTCTTATGGTAAACGATGGAAATAAAAATTATTTTCCAATACATGTCACTATATAAATGGAAATCCTGGGAAGTTTAAAGCACTCTTTGCTTCTTGGCTTAGTGACCTGTAGAAGCAGCGCTCTTTGGGACTAGCAGTGCATCAGACATGCAAAACCTGGGCAGCAGCTCTGCTGTATCTGGAGATTTTCAATATCAGTGCTATAGCAAAGGAAAACATACAATCACAGACTAGTTTGGGCTGGAGGGACCTTCAGAGGTTATCCAGTAAAGCACCACCAACCAATTTAAAAGCCCCAGTCCTACAGGGAGGTGATCAATCAGAATCCTGTGGGCTACATTATCACAGCTGCAAAGACTTCTCAGAGTATAATCTTTTAAGGAAAACCAGCACATGCTGCCTGGAAACTATTATGAAGAGATGAGTCAGAAATGCTGTGCAATTAAACAACTAAAGAGATGGGTAAGTGGGAAAGAGAGAGGCCCATTGTTAATAATTGTTGATGACTACTGAGAAATTGCTCAGCAATTTCAAGTCTGCAAATGAAAATAAATAAAGAAACAAAAGTCACATCTACCTGGACTTGTGCAAAGCATTTGACACTGTCCCACATGACATCCTTGTCTCTAAATTGGAGAGACATCAGTTTGATAGGTGGAGCACTCGGTGGATAAAGAACTGGCTGGATGGCCTCACACAAAGAGCTGTGGTGGTGTTCAAGGCCAGGTTGGACAGAGCCTTCGGTGCCATGGTTTAGTGTGAGGTGTCCCTGCCCGTGGCAGGGGGGTTGGAGCTGTATGATCTTAAGGTCCTTTTCAACCCGAACTATTCTATGATTCTATGATTAAATAAATAAAAATAATAAAATATAAAAAAATAATGGCAATAATGAAAAATAATGAAAATGAATAATAGTCACCCATTACTGTCAGGTTCTCATTCTGGCCACCCTCTTGCAAGCTGCTGAAGCCCAGCAACAAACCTACTGAAAAAGCATTCCAGCAGTTTCAAATGTGAACCCATGCTAAATATTGAGTGGACATATTAAATAAGCTTTTTCCCCTCTTTTAGTGCACATGTTCTGGCAGACACTACAAATATATCCCTTTAATTGTACAGATCATGACATATTAGAACACTTTGGCTCCTCTCTCTTGTGGCCCCCAGCTTCCCTTCTGCAGTTTCAGTGAGCTCTGTAGTCATGACAAGAAGTTCTTAAAAAAAATGAACTTCGTTTTGGGGTGGGTTTTCTTTTTTTAATCTTTTTCTAATTGTTTTGGAAAATATGAAGTGGTTTAATTTAAGAATACACACAACATAAATTAGTATGTGGATGTCAAGGTGGAACCGCAGCTTTGCAGCATAAAATCCCAAACAGACATCAGAAAAGACTGGGATAGGTGAGTCCATTCTCACCAGTTATTTAACCTGTTGCTTCCCAATGCATATTAGCAACCCTTACACAAAGAATCACAGAGTGGTTTGGGTTGGAAGGGACCTTAAAGCTCATCCAGCTCCAACCCCCTGTTGTCACAGGCAGGGACCCCTTCCACTGGAGCAGCTGCTCCAAGCCCCTGTGTCCAACCTGGCCTTGAGCACTGCCAGGGATGGGGCAGCCACAGCTTCTCTGGGCACCCTGTGCCAGCGCCTCAGCACCCTCACAGGGAACAGCTTCTGCCTCAGAGCTCAGCTCAGTCTCCCCTGTTCTGGCAGGTTCAAGCCATTCCCCTTGGCCTGTCCCTACATCCCTTGTCCCAAGCCCCTCTCCAGGTTTCCTGCAGCCCCTTTAGGCACTGGAGCTGCTCTCAGGTCTCCCTTTCAGGAGCCTTCTCTTGTCCAGGCTGCCCCAGCCCAGCTCCCTAAGCCTGGCTCCAGAGCAGAGCTGCTCCAGCCCTTGCAGCAGCTCCATTTCCTCCTCTGGACTTGCTCAAAACTGCCCAGTAAACTGACTTGAATTTTCTTGTGTATTCTCTCTGGTCCACAATTACTGAGCATCGTGGATATGGAAAACCTCAGTGATGACTCTGTGGGGTTGGGGAGATGAACATGGTGTCAGGAACCTGACATTTACTACTTGATATAAACAAAAATCGAAAAAATAAACCACAAAGTTATGCCTTTGACCTATGACATTACTACATCTGCATTTGAATCACTCAAGACTTAATCCAGGGTCTTGAAAACTTCCAAGGGCAGAGACTGACAGCTTCTCTAGACAGCCTGTCCCAGTGCTTGGCTATTTTAGTGGTGAAGAAGTTCTACCCTTACATCCACTGAGACATTGATCTCCAACAACAGATACGTCTTTCATGACCTCTATTATGGAATCCTTCCATAGTAAAGGGTAAGGGCAATGATTGAATATTTTATTCCCCATATTACAGGCCAAAATATGTTTTATTGGCTGGGACCTCAAGACCTGGGTTCCAGTTATTTGCATGCACACAGCTCTTACAGGTTTCAGAGGGAAAAGTACTTCATGCTCAAGAAGGGAATATAACTGGAAATGACTAACTCTATTTGACATTAATATCACAATTATAGTTCACGCACTGTATCTAGTCAATTCTCTCAGCTAAATTACTTCATCTTATTTACTAATCATCTGGAGTTAGGGTTCAGGGTTTTATGATGATGGCAAAACGGAGATACAAGGGTGTCATTAACTTTGCCTCTATTTTCACATTATTTTGATGAAGCGTGCTCAAATATGGAGGAAAAAAATAACTTGGCAGCAGATTTGATTCAAAAATATCTTAGGCACTATATTACTAAAACATTCATTTTTTTTCTTAAGGAAAGAAAAGAGATTGATTTTAAGTGAACCATTTTAAGGTTGATAATGTTTCCATATACTGGATATATTATTTCCTAAACTTTATGGAAAAGTTTGAATAACTTTCAAACACACAGTGCAGACAATAATGCACCAGATAATATACACAGAGTCAAAAACAATATTTTCCTATTAACTTAATCGTTTCTAAACACTGATGATAACAAACCAGCATATAGACTTTCTGTTCATGCACCACTACTGATGCTGCAGATCTGAAGGCACTTCATAAACCACACAGGAAATCTCCCAACTCATGGCACAAATGAGATGTTCACATCAGTTCTCTGCAACCTTCCACAAGCATGTATCTATAGAGCTACATACACCATGATCATAATGTAGCCAAAAGGCACTGAGCAGCAGAGGAAGAGTGGATATATTGAAGGGCATATACACCCTTTAATAAATATTGCTATGAGAACTGCAATGCTATCTTTTGCAGACATGCAAAAGATGCAATACTCTGTTGCTTTCTATCTTATCTGAACAGCAGGCTGTCTATTAGACAGCCACTAAGAAACCCAAAGGGGGGAAGGATGGTATTGTATGCCTGTTCAGCTATCATCTGCTGAAACCTGGGTACTGACGTGAAGCTCTAAGTCAATAGTGGTATCAAGGGGAAAGGATTGCTCCCATAACAGCAATCATGCAGTGCTAAGACGTGAGCCTGAATGGTGAAGTATATAAGAACAGAGCACGTTCTAGGCACAACTATGCAGATTTCATTTAGTCTTTGCAAAGGAGGTGAAAAAGTTAAAGCTATACTGACAACATGCCAGTGGAATACATCTCTTTCTCTAACATGGCACACTACCAGAATGTCACGTTGTTCCCTGTAAGTACCATCCATGCATCTTGCACACCTGGTTTCTCCCGACTGAGCACCATCTCTGCCCTTTTCATTCCTATATGATACATCTCCACAATTTTGCCTTTATATTGCTCCCAATTCTAACTGTGTCAGGCTTTCATTCACTTTGAAAAATACCAAGAGAATGAGTTAAGAATGTCAATACAAATTTATGGAGGTGGCATTGCAATGTCAAATCAAGAATCTGGTATCAAAATGAAATACAACAGCGTCAGGATAAATGTACCAAGCTGACAGCACAAAGTCAAAATGGAGCAACGTCACTGCAGATCTACAGAAACAACATTCATCTGTCAAAACTAAATCATGTCATTACACATTAAAGAATAGCTTAAATAAACTGGCAAGCATAACTCTTTGTTCAGATTAGAATATCCCACCCACACTCTCTTCCCAGCATGGAAAAACACAAGTGTTTTGCAGCTGTAGGTAGGCAAACATTGTGACTGGACTTAATACCAGAAACCCAGTTAGACTCCAAGCAGGAGAGCACACTAGAATAAGGAAACTTCCAAGTCAGGACCAACAACCACTTGTCAAAGCGCCAAAGTAATCACCAAAGAATGACCCCAGAATGAGCAGTGACTATTCACACAGGAGCAAGTTCACCCACAAACTCATTTTCAGCTCTTCACTTTCATAGAACTGAGGCAGTTCATCCCAAACATGACATTCCTTTCCTTCTTTTCCTGAATGGCATAACCACCCCATCACTTGCTATTAAGTGGACAGTGTGTAGCCCCAAGTAAAAGGTCTTTAGAAAGCCCACACAACCATAGACCTGCTCTAATCCTATTTCTGGGACTAAGGTCCTCATTAACCAAAAGGCAGAATACTTGATAAAAACCAGTGGACTAAACTGCACATGGCTAAACACACAGTTGTTTCCCAGTGTTAATAGATTATTGGATGTCACATGTGCAAATACAAAAGGAACACTTTGAGAAGTGGCTGAAAGTTACCACAGTGGAAGCAAGGTCAGGTACAACAGAGGGTTAAGCAAAGGGAAGAATGCTCCTGTAAGTCACTGAGCAGGAATTGTTTTCAGTGATGTCTGCTGTGAGTTTAAATTATAAACCATGTCCTTAATCTCTACACTGTTCAGCCCTTCAGCCTGGTTCAGCACAGCAGTGACTACACATGGAATAAACATATCAGCTATAGCATCTCTATTTTTCAAGTGGGGAATCAAAACAATATTGGTTTGGTTTAGTTTTTGTGTACAAAGTCACTTGAGATTACAAGTCTGTTTCTTTTTGTACAGAATACAATACTGAGTCTAAGAGAACTATCTCTTTCTTCATTGGTGATCACAATCCTGGTTTCACTAAGTATGATCCTACAAGCTCTTGGTTATAACAGCTTTAAATCTGACCTGAAACTAAAACAAATAAAAAGTAATTTTCTCAATGCTAAAGCTGCATCCATCAGCACATCATTCACACCCTTCAAATCCCAAACCAAAGTTATTGACATTAGGAGCATATGCACAAAAATATGATGCATGAATCTAACCCTTTGAAAGGTACTGAATTAGAAAATAAAGAGAATACAAATGTGAAAAATGCTTTCTCTCTGTCCTACCATAGTTTTAGTACAGAAAGACACTATAAATTGATAGAAAACTGTATGTAAAGTAATCATGAAAAAGTTTTCTTACTCCTAAGGGAAGAAAAACAGGTAAATGAAAGTTTATATGTCATTGAAGAATGTCTAACATTGGTGCTTACACTCACCTTCCTGAGGAGACCCAGTGAACAATATCCATGCTTTTCATATTTCTAGCCAGGAATATCTTTTATTGCACTGTATTACCTCATATATATCACTTTCCTGAAATAACTTACTAGAAAACACAACACCAAACCAGGAGAACAGAAAAGCAATCCACTTTTCATTGAGAAAGCATCACATACATTAGCCATTAGCTGCCACTTTCCACGACACATTGTCTTATTGTGTTAAGATACCTCTTGTGAAGGCCACGCTACCCAAAAGGGAAAGCAGAGATAATTATGTTTTATTTAGTACTGCTGCAGAACACATTAGTTAACTAAGCATAACCCATATACCCTTCCATATGTTCCTATTTTCAGCAATTTCCAATTAATTGAAGACTGCAGGTGTTGAGGACTCACACAGAAACATCTGTGCTAGTCAGTCATCTCCAGTGGAAGGCTGTATGAGTATTGTTATGGTCGGTATTTCAACTACAGCTGCAAACCTCTGACGAGGAATGCATTGGAAGTTGCATTTATATCCTCATAAGGCACTTCACAGCATTGAATGGTAAATTGAGACCAAGACACAATAGAGGTACTGAACTATGCCATGCTATTTCTGAGGCAGGACAAACTGAGGTTATCCATGGGGATGATTACAAGATGCTGTCTTGCACTTTTCCCCAGGGCTTCAGAAACTGGAAGTGGAACTGAAGTTCAGCTGGGATTCACTGTTTGGAGGGGTTGTTTTTTCAATCAACATAAGTATGAAACAAGCTATTTCCTTTACTAACACAGTGTTATTCCTTTCTCCCTCCATCCAAAAGCATTAAATAAAGTTAATACAAAAAATATAGCATATTCTACCAGGAAATAGTTCAAACCTCATGGTCAGGTGAGAAAAGGTATATAAATACAATCTTTTGCAAGCACAAACCCATACAATTTATGTGAACTGAATCCTGATCACAGAAGCAAACAAGAACGTCATTCTGAGGCTGACCATTTCTTTAATTACTTACCCCTTCTGTGATGAAGTATCACAAAAGCAGGAGGGTAGTCAGCTTCAGAATGATTTATCATGTGAATTCTTTCAGACAGTGTTTGACTACCTGCTACACATAACCAAAGACATGGCACAAGGTAACTTATCTTTTACAACATGGGGAATCTTCTTCCTCCTTTACAACCCTTTCTTTTTAAGTAACAATACTCAGCTTTTCACCCAACATGCTATCCTATTTCAGGACAAGCAGGAACCAGCGGGGAAGCTTATTAAATAGAGATGAGATTTTCACTACAAAAGCACAGAAAACATTACCCTGATATGTTATGGAAATAGGCACAATGCACTCACACAAACTGATGAAAGTTTCATAAACTATGTTTTCATACAGTCTTTCTAATAGAGAGGATAGCAAAGCAACAAGCTATGCTCCAAATATGTTCCTTTAGCTTGGCTGAAAGAAGGGTAATTATCTAGCCTCTCCTTCCTACACATTCTACAGCTACCTCTCAGGGCATGCCATATTCTAAGCCTGTTTATTGCACCTAATCTCAGATACCAGGGAAGTCTTCAATACAATCACCCTTTTGAGCAGAGGATCAATACTGCTCAGTGACTCCTTAAGACACATCACCAGAAGCTCGCCCTTGTTGGTACCAGTTCTCAAACACTGAAGTCTTTCATGGAGCAGAATTGCAGTTGTGCCCCCTGCAAGGCCTACATCTTTTCAGGCTGTATTTTGGTATACAGCATTAGTGACAGCTGTTTTGAAGCATGATGATTGTAAGTTTTCAGAACTGTTGGCTCCCAAAGCTAAAACTGCATATACATTTCAGTGGTGAAACAGATGTTAATACATATTTACATTATCTAAGTCATTACTTATTAAATAATCTGGCTGGAAAGATTGCTTTGCATTTGCCAGTTCAAAGATCCAGTATTTCAGACTAAGCAAGTAGCTTAGATTCATGCAGAGCCTTTGCAGTTTGCCTTGATATTCCTTTGTGAAATGGCTACTTAATACTTTGAAGTTACATACTAAAACATTTCCCATGTGGAACAAGGACAGATGGAAAGAGGCTACTACCCAGACTAAAGGTATTTTGTAATCACATTCTGCTTGAACATGAAGAAAAACTAGTTCCAGCTGCTATGCCTGCTTTTTGTTTCTATATGGCAGGCTGTGGATGGCCCAATTAGTACCAAGTAGTTCACAAGGTGCTGTGTAAACAAGTAAGGAAGTGTCTGCCTTGAGAGCTTCTACCTTAACGTTATGAAAAAGCACAAAAGACAAAGCAGAGGCAGAAGCAAGATGAACATCGTGTGCATAATAAGCAATTCCCCTAGTGCTACCAACACAGCTACTGAGAGGAATTACGATGAGATACTCTATGCCTGCCAAGAGCAAAGAAAAAGCCTCTCCTTCAGAAATGAATTCTCACATTTGCTGAGAAAACTGTATTGTTTTAATTCTATCCCAGCTTCTCTAAATCTGAACACCCCATGGAAACAGTATCCATTCAGCTAAGTTCTGATGAAAGCCAAGAAATCCTTCATGGATTTTTAGTTTCTTCCTAACTTGCCCACCAAGCTCCTTGGTGGCCTACCTGATTAAACACTTGGAAGTCAGTCTGCACTACATGTACTTCCATAGCAGCTCAGACTATTTTCTCTTTCACACAGAATTCCATAATCTTGGATTTCTTCTCAGAAAAAGCTTAATATAAAATCCTGAAATACCGACATCTTTCACAGATCAAAACTTCATTTCCTAACTCCAAAACACATTTTAATGGTGCCACCACACAACTCATAACTACCACAATTTCACTTGAGAAATAGGGAGAAATATTGGATTTAAATTCATGTCTTGCAAATAATCCAAATGCTTTAACCCTAGAGAAAATACAAACAGTGGTGGTCTCTCTTCCAGTGCACCCATGCAGAAAAGGTAAAGAAGATAACAGTCATTTTGACTATCCTGGTCTAAGCCCAGCCCTTGCTCAATCTGCCCTTTCCTCCTCTCCTAGCTCCCAGAGGGGTGGGGAGGAGAATCTAAAGAATGCAATTCCCACAGGTTGAGATAAGACCAGTCCAGTAACTAAGGTATAACACAAACCACTGCTGCTACCACCAATAGTAATAATGATAAAGGGAATAACAGGGGAAGAAAATGCAACCACTCACCACCCACCGACCGCCATTCTGCTAAGGATGCTCTCACATCACTGTTTTATGAGGAATGTGATTAGTTAGCTGCACTCTTCTCACAGATCCAGTTTCTTTACACCACATTCCACAAAGCACAGACTTATGGCGGTTTACTTAGGAAAAAGACCTCTCTTGATCTTAAAGCATCATGTTTTAAAATCATTAACTGCAAGGTATTTCTCCTGCACAATTAATACAGGTGTAATAGATGATTGCTATGCCACAAAGTCTTCTTTATAGTTCATACACAAACATGTCAAAAATATCTTTAGAGAGGTATATATCACAATAAACCATCTTCTAAATAGCCTGTATAGCAAAACAACTGACTTTAGCTATTGATAACATGGTATTAAAAAGGCTCAGTGTACAGCAGGGGGTTGTTTTTTATTTCTCATACGTGATACAAGAAAAACAATTCAATTACTCTGCTCTTAATAAAGAACATCTGCACATTTTGTCATCATGGCTGATATAAGCCTTTCATTTAAAGTGTTACTGCTTCTCTTATCATTAAGATCAAGTTCAGACCCTGCAGAACTGCCAACTCTATAAGACGCTTTACAGGAGGGAGGAGACAAAAGAGGCCAGCTGTTCATAGGATAACATCTTCACACTGCAGTTTAGCTGTCTGTAGCAATTAGAAGAGCCTTGCTATGTATCTCATTTAGGTGACTGTTGCTTTCATTTCTAAAGAAGAATGAACAAATACATCTATATGAGAAGTGAAAGTCATTTATGGTAATTGAAAAATGTGTTAACTTCTGTAAAATATAGCCTGTGGTTTATTTCTCACATGAAAAACTGAGGTGTTGATGTTAAAAATTACAGCCCACAGATATTAGAACTTCAGTTGAAAACATCTCCTTGACTGGGCTAAGTAGTTACTCCAGGCAAATCCACCGCAATCCATTACGTTGAACTACCATCACTTCAACCACATCATCCTGTGCTTCAATGCCTTCTTCAGCAGATAATGTAAAGGTCCTTGAGAAATGCTTACCCTACCTGCAAACAGGCTGTGGTTACTTTTTGCTGCCTGTGCAAGAGGGTGGAAGCTGGCATCATTACCATCTGTGCTACAATGCTCACCTAAGCTCAGGCACTAGGTGATGTCAGATCATCCAGGACTCTTGGTAGGATGCCATACACACCTGGCACAACAGCTCCTCCTATTAGTACAGAGCAGCTCTGTCCAAAATCTGACACAAGAAGACAAAGCATAAGATGTGACACCAAATATATCCTCATGTTTCAACTACACACTGAGCGCAGAAGAACACACTAAGACTGTATCTATTCTTCTGGCCTATTTCAGTTTGTTTTGATGTGTTGCTTTGTTTACTCTGTGCATCATCCAAGATTTTTAGGGGCTTCAATTGTTTTTATTGTTTTTCTTCACAGAAACTTGCATTTAATCTGAAAAACCCTTGAAGATTTTAAAAAGAAATTTATTTAAAATTAAAGATTTGGAAAACATTCTACTTACATAAGAAACTGAGAAAATTTCATCTTTGTAGAATAAAGTTGGTAACAGAAGACTATCATCTAGTGCTGAAACCCTGTTTACTTCTTAGTACTTACTTCCTAAGATATGGGCTTTTTCATGAAAGAAGGGGAATATACATACACATTACAGGTAGAGCTGGTTTTGCAACTGGGAGACAATAAACACTTGAGTCCAAGATGTACTGGATCTTGTTCTGTGAGGGTGCTGAGGCGCTGGCACAGGGTGCCCAGAGAAGCCTGGGGCAGGGGTTGGAGCTGGAGGAGCTTTAAGGTCCCTTCCAACCCAAACTGTTTATGATTTTATGATTCAATGTTACTGCTGCAACACTGAACTGCTGCTACGCTCTGACCCTGCTCCCTGGCCAAGCATGACCACGAAGCTCATTCAAGAGGCCTCTTTCTCTTTAGTTGGTCATTATAAACAAGCTGCAGATCTACTTTGTGTCAGTCTCCCTGGCCTAACTAATGCACTTCCATTGAGTCTGTACTCCAGTAGAAATCAAGCATGTAAAACAAGGTAACCTGACTAGCCAAGAATACCTGGCATGGCTGTAATCATCTTGATGAATGGCTCCAACTGTGGAGCCCTAAATATTACACTCACACTTCAGGTTTCATATTACCGAGTTTGAAGCCTTGTATTAACACAGTATGACGCCAGCATGAGAACTGCCACGTTAATTTGCTCCTGCTTATGCTGACAGCCCTTTGTGGCCCCATGCCAAATAACAGGCACAGATTAATATATATCTGCCATGTTTTCCTGCCTAAGAAAGGATATGAAAACAGGTTACATCCACAGACAGCATCCTGAGGTCCTTAGTTTTTATGCACACCCAGCCTAAGAAATTTCAACTAAGTCTAATTGAATTTTGACTAAGAAATTACTTTTAAAGGAGAGTTCCTGCATTGTATGCATGGTTAATTTTCACAAGTGTCCTGAGTACTGAAAGATAAAATCACTTTAAAAGCAACTATGATTGCTACAATCACACTGACTAAACTCCACTTCTGTGTACGTGTGCTATGTATGTATATACTATTCCTGTTCATAGGGTGTACCGTGGACATACGTACTATGTATTCTGAGTTCCATAAAGCAAAAACAAAAACAGCTGGTGCAAATAAATGTATATTTGATATGAAGAAATTCTCCTTGATAGATTAAAATAGTTAAGAGTAACAAAAAAGCCACCAGATCTAATGCAGATACACAGCTGATAAATCCATGGGTTAGCTTGAGCATACTTCATGGCTCTTAGGACATTCACAAGCTCTGTGTCTAGACACACCTTATGCCAGAATCAGACAGCACAGAGAAAAAGCATTGCAGCCCCACTGTTTGCTTCCCTCCACCTGTCTCTCCTTACATGTGTACAAGGCCTTGTGGATATAAGATCCATACAACAAACCATGGTCAGTGAACTCATCTGTGTTGGAAATAACTGTACTTCATTTTACTGGGCTATTTTAATCTGTACAAGCCTTCTGATCCGCTTCAGTGCAGACACTCTAAACTGAGGGTACAAAGAGGCTGGAAAAAGGGACCAAGAAAGAAATAACATGAGATTTGCTCCTCTGGCATCAACACCAGCTTATGCCTCCCTAACATGCCCACAGAACTGCAGCACTGGCTTTAGCCAAGGCAGCCCCATGCTGCCATCTCAGCAACCATCTCAAGAACAGCAGATCAACCTTGGTTCATTGGAATCCAAACAGCTACAAGTGAGAAAGCCTTTTCCCTATGCATCCAGGAATGTTTCTGATGTCCGAACTTAAAGACAAACTTACTAAGCCATGCACTGGGATCTCTGTATTTTACCCACAGTTTTTGCTTGCTTCTATTTTATATTTTTAACTCAATTTGCCTACCCTGGATTTTTATATATTAGTCTCTTCCTTTTCCCCAGAGCTTTTACTCCCATTGAAATCACCCTTTAAACAACGAAACGAGGTATGTAAGAAGAGTGAGAAGAGAGGACGCTTTCCAAAAAAGAAAATACTCAAAGCCCAATACTATTACACTGAGACCATCTAACTCACTCTACCTGCTTTCTTTCAGAGGCATTTTTCTGCAGGGGTAGCAAATTTGATGGAGGGGGTCCATGGGACATACAGAAATACTCTTCAGACACTGTGTTCCAGAAACTGGAATAAAGCATTGGGAAAATAGCTTAGACCTGTGGGATGTGAGAGAGGGGCAAAAAAACCCAGACAGTGAAGACTCAATCCAATACTGAACCACTTTAATCTGATCTTGTCCCATCACAACAACAAAGAAGGGTAAATAGATTATTGCTGCACAATCTGTTCTCTGAAAATTGCTTTCATCCAGAGCTTTTGTATTAGCTTTTAGCAGCACAGTTTTTAGGGGTCTAGTGCCACAGGACAACTGTGTTTCTTAAGGTTTATAATTTGTTTGCAGCAGGATAATGCAGAAACAAGCTTGAAAGCTGGAAAGGGGCACACTGATCTGCAGATGGCCTGGCATTACCCATTGCCACAAAATGGATCAATTCTGGGACAGTAATCACCAATTTTCCCTAGAAGGTGGGCATGAAATCCTGCTACAAAGCAGATTCTGCACAATCCTTACTACACTGTGAAATTCTCACAAGAAAACTAACTGCAAATGTCATCACAATCCTAGCCTTTCAGTTGAGAGCATGTATTAAACCATACTAAGGAATTAAAATGTAAGTTAAATTCATCAGTACAGGAAATGGAATAAACCACTCCATATTTTCAAGACTGATTCTGCAGAAAGCTGCTGCTTGGAAAGCGACTTTCCAGTAAATCCACCTATCAAAATTCAGGTAACAGTCCCACACCAAGACACCAATAATTCCCTTTCAGTATAAAGATACTTTCTGTAATATTCCACAGATGGAAGATGCCCTTGAAACAAAAGGGAAAGACATCAGGTACAATGTCTGAAGCTCACTTTCGCATGCCAGCTAAAGCGAAGCACAGAAGATGCTTTGAGAAGAAAAATACATCATCCATGCAAAAGGGAAGAACAGTCTACCATGCCAGGAATTATGGAGCACAGCAAAGGTGCCCCATAAGCTGTTCTCATAAGCATGGTTTGGATGTGAATAGCTAATGGAAAAGCCATTAGACAAAAAACAAACAAAAAACCCCAAACCAATCCCAAAACCAGCAAAGGAAACCCATCCTTGTAAATTTGATTTCCAACATAAGATGCTTCTAGCAAATACAGATTGAACTCAGTAACGTACATAAATTTAGACCACAAAAAGTAAGTTACTTAGAAACACCTACACTTATAGTAAAGAATGACTTAACCACTGAAGTGTATCTAGTACCCACTTCTGAGAGCTCTGAGTGCCTTTAGTCTCTTCCTCCTGTATAGCTAAAGCCTTGGTCTAGATGCTGCAGGACTACATAAGATTTACAAGCCTGATTTAACTGCACTGCAACCTTTTAACCTTTCAGTATTAATTTGCAAGGATTTTTTGCTATATTGCTCTAGGATATGTTTTCCATTTTGATCTCAAGCACATCAGTAGAATGTCAGTGTCTTCTTTCTCCATATGTAAAGGCAAATAGCATGAAGCTGAAGAACAAGCATCCCCCCAGAGTAACAGGCTTAGTCCTGATTTAGACACCTTGCAGATGTACTTCTCCTTCACTGTTGTAGGATATTAAATCCTTACGGATTTAGGAGTAGTGTTGGGTAATTGCTGTCTACCTAATACTTAACAAACCCACTCCTTTCCCCATTGTTCATCAATACAGAATAACAGACCCTTCCAATCTAAATGAAATATGACTAGTCCAGATGAGGCCAGAAAGATGCTGCAAAGGCTGGAGCACCTCACCTATGGAGCAGGCTGAGAGAGCTGGGCTTGTTCACCCTGGAGAAGAGAAGGCTCCAGGGAGATCTTATTGTGGCCTTTCATTGCTTAGAAGGGGCCTATATGAAAGATGGGGAGAGACCTTTTATCAAGGCTTATTGATACAGGTCGAGGGATGATGGTTTTAAACTAAAGGAGGGGAGATTCAGGCTGGATGTGAGGAAGAAAATCTTTACAATGAGGCTGGTAAAACACTGGCACAGGTTGCCCAGAGAGATGGTAGACACCCAATCCCTGAAGATATTCCAGGCCAGGCTGGATGTGGTTCTGCACAACCTGATCCAGTTGAAGGCATCCCTGCTCACTGAAGGGGTTGGACTGGATGAGCTTTGTCCCTTCCAGCCCAAACTTTCTGTCATTCTATGATATAGCCACAGCATATAGCACAACATGCAGCCACTGATGGCACTAATTAGGATGCAAACTTGTGTGCAGGCAGGAGGAAGTCCTGAGAGGTTGGAATATAAATCTCCTTCTCATGCCTTTCCTACCCCAACCTAACCAAGTAAGCTGCCCACTGGGTACTTCAATCTCTGTTTGGAGATGCTTCCTTCTATCCCAGCCCACACAGCAGCCGTGGTTTAGCAAAACCTATTCCTACTGCTAAGGTAAGGCCTCCTACATACTTACTGAGGTGAGGTTTTTTACTCCTACTGAAGCCCTGTTTTCTTTAACTAGAATATACCTCCTAGCAACCAACACTATCATAAGAATTTCACCTGTGCACCTTTTGGAGCTGTCATTTCTGTTTCACAGAGAACACTAAAATAAACGTGGCCTTTTCTTTCAGTTAAACAACTGCCCTTTTACATCCTTCATGTACGGCTACTTACTGGGTATAAAGATAATGTGCCAGATATCAAAAACTCTGAATGTGTGATTTCTTGTCATTATGTAACCACAGCTCCTAATATCTCCTTTCTTTCTGTAAGACTTTAAGTAATAATACTTGGCACTAATATACTACTTAACATCTTGAAAGCACTGAACAAACATGCACCTAATGTAATCTTCCCAATTTATCTATGAATAAAGCTACAAGGAATTAAGATTATTAGTAATCATTATTCTCTTTAATTCTCTTTATTTGTTAAATCATGATGGCCTACACGGTCCTAAGCATGACAATATATCTATCTGCCTTGAGGGCATCACAATCTAAATTGTGAAGAATTGACAAAGGTGCACATAGTTCTGACAGCAAAATTCAACAACCAAAAAGAGCTGAGATCAAATCAAAAGCCAAATTAGAGTTTAAGATGGAAAAATCCAATCATTTTAACACTAAACATAAACCTTCACCTGAAAAACTGTACTGGAAAGAAGCACAAGAAGACTGAAATCACTCACATTAAAATCAACCTGCACATATTAAAAGATGTGTAGATTTGGCACTTAAGAACATGGTTTAGAGGTGGACTTGGCAGTGTTGGGTTAATGACTGCACTCAATGATCTCAAGGTCTTTTCCAACCTAAATGATTCTATGTCCTACAGAAAAAATATTTGGTTTACACATTTACATATTTGGTGGCTTTTTCATTTTGTTTTTGTACCAAATACTGATGCAACACATGGGGTATTTTATTAGTACTGAAATATGACCTCTCTTGGGTTTGGACATGAAACAAATACTGTATCTCTCGGCAATCTTTAACGCAGCACTGATGCTGCAGCACCCAACAGCTTCAGGAATCCTTTTAAAAAGCAGGATACTTACCAAACTTCCAGGCATCACGTAAGACATCCACCTGTCAGCATGAAAAGTAATTCTTCACATGTTGTTTGGTAAACCTCACAAGACCCTGTATTTGTGTTGCTCACAGAAGCACCCTGAACCATCAAACCTCCTCTCTGTATGATGATTCTAATGCCAAGGGGAAAATGAATCAGATATCCTTCCCAGAAAAGTCAACACTTCAGAATCAGGTGTGGAACAGGACTGCATGAGAGATACAATTTACATGCAGATGAGACACTGCACTGCATATCAACTCTGTATTATTGCTCTCCTCTGAAGTCTCTTCAAGCCACATCCCAGCTGAACATTTCAGAACAGATTCCCAGAGTTCAGAACACAGCATAAAGAAAATCAGAAGCTAGCTACTAACAGAAAGTCCAGCTCTATTACTATTTGTTACCTTCTCATTTTGGTTCATATTTGAATCTTTCATGATATCAATTGCTATCAAAACTGAATCGTAGAATAGTTTGGGTTAGAACATACCTTAAAGCTCGTCAAGTTCTTCCAACCCCCTGCCACGGACAGAGACACCTTCCACTAGAGCAGGTTACTCCAAACTCTGTCCAACCTGGCCTTGAACACTGCCAGGGATGGGGCATTCACATCTCTCACAATAAAGGACTTCTTTTTTGTCACTGAAATGGCACATAGCTGTGTATTACATAGCTCCCTGGGAGGATTCGCCATCTGACAGCAAGGTAGGGTATTAACTCATGAACTCCAGTACGTACTGCTCTAATCCCTATGACTAGGACAAACGTACTCCAACAAATGTCACCTTATGCAGGCAGTGTGGATACGGCCTTAGCAAAGTGAGAAAATCGAGATTACGTGTAGTAAGCAGGTAAAACAAGACAACAATAAAACCCAAAAGAGTATACTTTGAGTCACAGTCCCTGGAAGTATTTAGAAGATGGTCAGACATGCTACCTAGGGACACGGTTTGGTGGTGGGCTTGGTAGTGTTAGATTAACAGTTTAACTTCATCTTAAGGATCTTTTCCAACTTACATGATTCTACAACTCTGTGATTCTGTACTTCTTAAAGAAAACAAAACCAAAACCAAACCAACCAACCAAACATTAAAAATAGCAAAGCCCTCAGATACAATGACAAAACATAATGAAGACTTCCAAATGAGATAGAGCAGACTCCTAGTGCACAGTGATGTAAGGCCCATTTGCATGCTGCAATCTGAAAGCAGGACTTCCTAGCGACTATCACAATTTACCATTTCTTACAAAACACGATATACATTATTTTTGCTATGTTAAAAATATTGTTAAATGTAACAATTGAAGGATCTGAATAGTTAAAAAATGACTATTGAATATTTCTCAATGAAATTACTGAGTTTGAAATTACTCTGCTTCATCGTCTTCCAAAACACGTACTAAAAGCAAGGCACCACCATCTTAAACACCAGTTTACCTCAAGAGAAGCAATTGTTACTTTCCTTCACATCACAAATTCGTTCATGTAAAAAACAACTAAAAGGTTCTCAAACTAGAATTTAAGCAAATAGCATGACAGCTCTTTTACATAGAATGTAACTTGAGCTAAACGTGGGTAACTATTGAGAAGAAAATGGTAACTGTCTAATAAATATTCACTTTAGATGCATATTTTCCTATTTCTTTCAATTTTGTAGCTTGAATACGATGATTTCCTACTAAGAGATTTAATTTAAGTATTAAATATACTAATTTAGAAGAATCAACCCCAGGATTACTTGTGAATAGAGTTAATATACAGGTTCAGGGGATACCAGTTATTTTGTTGAGTATGATTCATCACAAACTGAACTGAAAACACTCCTTCAAGAAGTTTGACTTCACCTGAGTTAAACCAGCTTTGGCATTAGACATGGAACTGAGGTGGGAAAAAAATCCCACTTGCAATACCAAGTTCAGTGGACCTCTGGGGTCAAGGGAACTGATCCCACTGTGTTCGTATTTGATCTGCTGAGAGGGTTTTGGTTGGCACCATTTCTACTGGAACTTAAAAGCCAGAAGCTTCATCAGAAGCTGATGAAGGGGGAAAAACATCCCATCTTTGCATAGCTTAGAAAAGGGAATGTAGGAGACAAAGAGGCCTCCTCACCACAGCAGAAATTTGGGAAGAAATTAAGCCCACTGTCAGTGAATTGGCCTAGCTTCAGGTTTGCCACTTGGTTTGATCAGTGACTTTCCAAAGGACACGACAGGTGGGTTGGGTTGGCAGGACTCTTCCTCGCTACTACAATCACATTTCCCACATTGCTTGGCTGCAATTCCATAATGCTAGGGCAACATCCTGCCAACTGTAAGGAACTTGAGTAGCTTAACAGTTTTCATCAGAAGATAGATAATCTTCCTCTTTTAACCCACTGCGGTGGTGAAATTGAATACCAAGATGATGCCATGGATTAACTCCATAGAAAGGGTAAAACAAAACAATTTTGTCTTAAGGATAGGATACTAAAAACAATCCCTCTACTCTAGAAGCAGAGAAAAGCTGGTAATTTTCATACCTGTGGAGTATCAACCTTATAATTTCAGTTGCATGGAGAACTGGATACCTTTCAGCAGCAAAAAGGACTATATTCTACCACCACAGCAAGCCTGCAGCAGCCTACTAGCACTGATTTCATATCATCCTCATATTACCAAGTTCTCCTACTTACTACATCCTGTCACAGCACTAGAATCACAGAAGTTTGGGCTGGAAAGGACCTAATGCTCATCCAGCTCCAACCCCTGCCACAGGCAGGGACCCCTTCCACTGGAGCAGCTGCTCCAAGCCCCTGTGTCCAACCTGGCCTTGAACACTGCCAGGGATGGGGCAGCCACAGCTTCTCTGGGCACCCTGTGCCAGCGCCTCAGCCCCTTATAGTGAAGAAAAGTCTAGCATCCATAATTTTTTCTTGCCTTTTCAATGCAGGCCAACACAACTGACCTTAATTTACAAGCACAAAGCCTTCAGAAGTCTCTGAATACCCCTGCATCAGAACTGAACTGGAAACCTCAGCCAGCACAGACTAACTCATCACTGAAAAGGAATATCTGGCAGTAAAGTATGCCACAGACCTCTCTTAGAGGAGTGTACCACAGACCTCTCTTAGAGGAGTGTGCCACAGACCTCTCTTAGAGGTCTTGTACTTAGTAAGTCCCCTCTCTAGCTACACATTGCAGAGTAGTGAGTGACACTTCTAACTTACACATTTTCTGCACTGTAACTTTTAATACCACTAATGCATCCTCCCACTCAAACTGCTGGTTGGCAAATGCCAGAAGGATGAAGAGGTTCAGGTTTTGAGACAGAAAAAGGTGTATGTGTCATTAAAGAACCCTTTGAGGTCTTCATGACCTTTGTAAGGTCATGTCCCCAGTGACAGCCAGCTCCACAGGAAAACTAAACCAGACTCATGCAGGCTGAGTAACAACACCTCTTCAAAAGGACCCATTCCAGACCTTCCATTGGAATGGTGAACACTGGCTTCAACAGAAGGGAAGAAGAGAGAGCATCAGTTTCTGCTTCTGAAAAGTTCATATGCAATACATTTACTTTAAAATTAGACAGGCTTTTATTTCCCCGAACAGTAATAGCTCAAAACATCCCAGCTATGGCAAGAAGATACATAGGCACATATTATTTCTAACTGAAGTTTTTCCCTACTTAATTCTCTTGATATTGTTTTTTAATCTTTACTCATTATTGCAGATATAAAATAATGTTGGAAACCCTTCTGAATGTGGCAAACATTCTTTGCTCATTATCTGTAAAGCACAAGATATTTGTCATACTGGATTAACAACTGACACTTTCTGTAAACACCAAGAAATACTCAGGTTCAGAAGAGGAGTCAGGTACTGATTCATACAGGAGGGTTTTTTTAAGTCCCATTATTTTCCTGTGTATAGACTATGCAGACTATACAGAAACATTCAGACTTAAGACCAGTGTAGACATATGGCTATAAGAATCTAAAATGTAGGCTTGCAACCCCAGTTTCACCCCAGAAATGCAGTTCTGTGCAGGATACAGGAACTGTTTCTTCAATGCAGTTCTGGTAAGGAAAGCAAAGGATATTTCTGTTGCTGCTATATTTGGAACCACTATCACATTCAAAGAAATAACAAAGCACATGGCATTCCCATTTTCAGTGCAGCAGCTGACCTCTCCTAGACATTTTCCAAGTAGTAATACATGCCTGTGGGAATGTGGATACAGGCACATAAAACAACTTCTATGACATTATGAAATAAACCAGAAAGTGTTCCCAATTTTTATTTAGTGCATAAGAAACATTACTTGAGGGTATATATATGAGGGAGAGGAAAGAAAATAGCTCATTCATTATTTAAATTGGGGAATGGACTCAGAGAGGTTTTATTAACGTTCAAAGTAGTAAAAAGCCAGGATCTCCTTATGCAGGCTGTATCTGTCTAAATCCTGTTTACAGCACAGACGTTTGACAACACTACTGAGGTTCTAAATTATTTCTATAGTGTAGCAGTACTTTGGGTATGTTTTTTGCCTTTTTTTTCCCTAATGTATTAAAAACAATCATGAAAATATCCTTCTCCAAGGTCACTTTACCTAATTCCTCATAAGGTAGAATGACAACTCCATAAATCATTGAAACAGTGAAGTATTATAAAGTTTATCTAAAGTCAGTACCACAACCTGCAGTGAATCATCTTCAATCAATTAACAGATTACCTTAATTCAGCAAAATTCGATACATGCATTTTCCTGATTAATACTTCCTATACATCTAGAGTTCTGGTAATTACTGCTAAAAGTACCAACTGAAATTAAAGATGGATTATGCATTTGTGGATACAGATGTGAGAGACTGGGAGATATCTTCCTTCAGTAAATAACTGTGACAGCTAGAGCTGTGCAAGTTGTTTATAAAATTATGGTTCCCATCCAGCTTTATTTACTGGGGTCTAAATGTTGTCAGCTTAGAAGGCCTGGTATCAGGATTTGCAAAATACATACACAATGTGGTATTTACATTGTCATGTACTCAAAGTCATGATGGTTTTGGTCTGGGATAGGACATTGTAGTGCAAAAGACCCTTCATTTCTGCTAACCTGTCCAGAAGTCTGATGGGGTTAGTGGAGTGGCACCCCAGCACGGATACTTACTGCAAAACCCCTCCAGTTCAATCCAAAGTGTAGCTGCCTCCACCAACTCAACACTATTACATGATGGGTTCTGCAAAACAAATTGATCACTCATACACATCTTGGGATGACCAAGAACTAGGGCCTCCAGCTGGAGTAACTCCTGCCTTTCCATACCCATTCCAGTGCCAAACCCTTCTAACAGCTTCCATATGAAAACTGCTAAGAAAGGACCTGGCTGCTGTCCTGTAAGGGAAACAACAACTGTAAATTCCCAAGGAAATGCTGGTTAGCCAGGCTGAAGATGACATTACAAGACCCAGAGGGACTCTGGACAAGATCCTGGAAGCACAGGACAAGAGGGAATGGCTTTAACCTGCCAGAGGGGTGACTGGGATGAGATCTTAGGAAGTTCTTCCCTGTGAGGGTGCTGAGGCGCTGGTACAGGGTGCCCAGAGAAGCTGTGGCTGCCCCATCCCTGGCAGTGTTCAAGGCCAGGTTGGACACAGGGGCTTGGAGCAACCCCCATGGCAGGGGGGATGAGCTTTAAAGTCCTTTCCAACCCAAACCACTCTGTGATTCTGAGTCTGTGTTAAGAGCTGAAAACCATGCAAGTGTTTAAGGCATATTAGGAGAGCCAGAAGCAAGATGAACATATCAAGGTGGAAACTCAACAGCAGTGGGAGAAGAGAGGCAGTTGGCAGACAGAAGGAAGGGAATATTTGGTATTGACCATCAGAGGATGGAGGCAGTGCACATAGATGAGCCTGCCTTTGTCCTGCTAACAACAGAGCACTTGTGCTCTTCTAAAACTGATGAGAGGATTTTCTTCTGTGGACTATGATTAAAACCCACTACACTGAAATTCAGGAAAATACCAAGAGTACCTAGATAATCATCCAGCAGACCAGAAACAACAGTCCTGCCTGATAAAGTGAGCCTCCTCCTGTGTCTTTCAATGACAGGTAACAGTCAGGAGCCAGTATCCTGTAACAAGATTGCTATGATAGCAGTGCTACATGAAAATGCTGGGGCTAGTTCTAAACTTGATTATACAACCAGTAAATTTGCTTTGGCAGTTTAGAGATCAGTACGGCTGCAGTGTAAAGAGATTCACAGTAGGTTACCCAAGAAAATGGGTGACAATCAAACACTTATCCCAGGCTAAACTTCATGCTGCTGGTATTGAAGCTAACTACTTGCACACAGGTGTTTGCAAGGGCACACAATGCAGTAATCACTAGAGGCAGTGTTAGACATTTTCAGTTATCTGTGACTTCAAGCCATTCATTTAATTGGCCAAAGTGTAGCTATTCTAAACTAGACCTCAAAATACACAAAAATTGCTACCAATTTCTACAGTGAACACACAGACATCTGAACAGAACTGGGAGAACTCCAGCAACTCAGTTATTTTACTGCAGAAAGTCATTAAGATTCAGAACACCGGTGGCTTCAAGATAACATTAACATGTACATGAGCTCAAATTTACCATTAAATAAACCCCTCAAATTAGAGATTCAGACAACAAACTTCAGTATACCACTGTAGTTAATGAGCAAGATGAAACCAGGGTTATACACTGTACTACAGAAACTATTCACTTGTGTGCAAACCTTTCTTGGGCAAGTCACAAAGTGACCTTCAAGTAACTACAGTCTGCCAAAATAAACAGAATTTTCCCTATTGATTAGACTTTCAGATTTCATACATTCTCATGCCCCAAAACTCACGTTAACAAGACACTGTGTTATCAAAATAGCTATGTCAATATTCATCACATGAAAATCAAAAAGAAACAACATTCTGAAGTCTTAAAATTATCTACTCTGTAACTAAAATTGGGTTACCCTGCTCTAATTAAGATATTATACACTCATTTTCTTGGGTGCTCACAATCATAATTACGGCATGTGCGGGTGAGCCCTGGAAGTACTTCTAATAGAATCTAGCATGTGTATTGGCTCCCCACAGGCAGTAGCATATTAATATGAAAAGACACCTCCTGTCAGAGGTAAGGAAAAGTGGAAATAGAAGTTACTTATCCAAAAAAAAAAAACAAAATGGTAACTCTGAAGAGAGATTAACAGAACTTAAATTTAGTTCTTTTTCTAAGCCCCTCAGAAATATCATCATCATAGACTTTCTTATTTACCTACCACAATGTCTGTCCTGGGGTCAGCAGTAGCAGTCATTTTTCTCCTTCTTAGTAGCTGGTGCAGTGCTGTGGTTTTGACTTTCAGCCTGGGAACAGCGCTGATAACACCGATGGTTTTAGTTGCTGCTTGGTAATGATTACTCTGACCAAGGATTTTCTCAATTTCATGCTGTGCCAGGAAGGAGGGGAAGCTGGGAGGAAGCAGAAGCAGGACACCTGACCCAAACTAACCAAAGAGGTATTCCATACCACAGCACGTCATGCCCAGTATATAAACTGGGGGCAGTTACCCGGAAAGGTTAGATTGCTGCTCGGGTCAGGCTGGGTATTGGTCAGTGGGTGGTGAGCAGATGCAATTTCTTCCACTGTTATTCCCCTTATCATTATTATGATTGATGGTAGCAGCAGTGGTTTGTGTTATACCTTAGTTACTGGACTGTTTCTATCTCAACCTGTGGGAGTTCCATTCTTTCAATTCTCCTCTCCACCCCTCTGGGAACCGCAGGAGGATGAATGGGGGGAGTGAGTGGCTGCATGGTTCTTAGTTATCAGCTGGGCTTAAACCACAACAATGTCTAAACTTCACTCTTTGTAAATGCTACCAATATGAAAGGTTCTTACTTATATGACAGCGGTCCTTTGAGTCACTCCTTATGCTTCAAAATATATATTTTTCCCATTTTTTAAGAGTTTTACACACACCCAAGCAGGCAGCTGTATGCCAGTTGGCACTGTTGGTGAAATATGACATTAGTTTCTTTAATACCTGCAAAGCAAGTATGAAAGGATCTTATAGGCATGCATTATGCTGTTAAGTCTTCTGTTCAAACAGTTGCCAAGAGGAGAAGGTGATTAAACAGCAACTATTCACATTATTGCTATTTTAAAGGAAAGCTAGCAAGAATTACAGTACTAAACACCTCAGTATTCTGTATAATAGCCTGTTATCATTATATACACATGTGTATATATAGCAGTAGGTTGATAGATTATACATTATATATTCATACACATATGGAAAAAAACTAAGATGTAAACAGTGTGACTGCAAGTCTCCCACTCAGCATGAGAGAATGAATTCTGCTGTCTTCAAAGGCATAGAAGCAGCAGATACAACTGCCCTCTTACATAAGCTGGCTGAGGGAGAATGCAAGACAAAGTGCAAGATTCTCATCTGAATTTACTTTAGTTTACAAACTAACACTCCAACAAATACAAAAGTATTTGCTACAAAGATGATCTTTCTTAGAGGATTGTCAGGGTTGTGGACTGTAAGAGCTACAGAAAGGCTTACACAGGCAGCAGAATAAGCCACAGAAGATTTCAGAGCCATTGACATCTGAGTAGTTCTTCCAACTCTTCTACTCTTAATTACACCAAGTCACTGAGCTGTGTATCACCTTGCTGTACATCAGACTTTGCCTGGGTACTTCTGATCTCTGGAAGCACATCTTGTTCCCTGGGTCTGCCCAATAATAAAGATTTTATCCATCATACTTTTTGTGTCCTTAAGAAGTTATTGAGGAAGCATGGATATTTAACGTTCTGGATCCCAATTTTAAAAATCATGATTATAAACTTAGCCCCAGTTTTATTCCCAAATTAAAAGACAAAAAGAAATTATTTAAAAACTTAATTGCTAAAGATAAAGTCTAAAAACATATGAAACAACATTGACTTTATGTATCACAGGCTTAAAACATCTCACATACAGGGCACAGGAACTTTGCAATACATTCATTGTCTTCATGTGCCACAATTATTTTTTGGGCAGCTGAAAATGTTGGCACCTTCAGCATATTGTGTGAATATGGCCAATTACTTGGGAAGAATAACCTTCGTGTCACAATACTCAATGACAATCCTAAAGCCCTGGACCATCTCAAACTGCATTTACGTTCATTTAGCTCATAAGTGGATTTGCTGTTTTCAAACATTAGCAGCATTACATACTTCAGCAAAAAGGTTTTGAAGACTCAGGCAACCAGCAAAAAGGATGCTTCAAAACCCTTCAGACAAGGGCATTTCAGGAAAAAAGTGCCTTTTCCTAGGGTACCTAGTGTTTCTGCCTAGAGATTCCTTTAAGACAAAAGAATAATCCTCTTAAGAAAACAGTAAGAGCTGTTTCCCTAACACAAACACATGCTATTTCCTGAAGAACCCCAAAGAGCCCTTTTCACTGACTTTCTCTTCTCCACTCCCTGTTCATTCTGTCTACCAGATAAGGAACATCTTGTTTATCCAGTACTCTTTCTTTTGTAGTTGTATAGGAGATAGAACAAAAGCACCACTACAATTCCTAGCCTGGAAATAGATCTGCAAATTCAGCTTCTGATTCTTCCACATATTTAACTGTAGAATGATTTTTCAGTTGGTTGCTTTCCTCAAATGTCCCTGACTGAAAGAGGGAAAAAAAATGGGGTGGGAGAAGGGATTCTGCTCTAGTTGCACTGTTGATACTTGATATTGCCTTACCCCATGAAAAGGAAATAAGTTCTGGGTTGCACAGAACCCATTAAGTCAGGAAAAGACTTGGCTGACTTAGAGGAGGTGCTCCCCTCTCCTCCTAGCCAAGTGCACTTTTGGTTCAGTTTGAGACACTCCCTTGGTGCTAAGTTTTTATGCACAGCTTAGGCTGGATTCTTTTCCCCACCCAATCAGAAAGGTCAACTTTGACACACTGTTTGCCATAAAAATACTTCTCAGTGTAATAATTAGAATTTCAAAAGCATCAAACCAAGACTATGTATTCTGGTTGCAGACAGAACATGTTTGTTTACTTCAAGCCATCTTCTCCCACTTTTCTCCCTTACCTGAAGAATATGACAATATTATTTGTGGACAACTAAACAAGTTTTTCTGCACTATATCTCAACTGCCAAGCTGAAAGGAAAATATGCAAAACTCTAGAGTACCATGAGCTAGTAATACTAGCCCAGGATCTACATGTATAAGTAAAGCTATTTACAGGCAAAACTGGATGCAAGCTGAACAGGGGAATTAGAATTAAGCAGATTTTCTCTTGAAGACACTACTAATCTGTACAGTCTGCTCGCAAATGATTTTTCATAAAAATTCTAAATTCAATTTAAATGTTTCTCTTATTTGTATGAGACAGGGAAAAGATTTTTTTCCCCCTAAACTGTGATCTATTCAAGGAGAATGTTGTTCTTAGCTTTACTGAAATAAAGGAAACAGGCTCAAAGCATTGCTTGCAGGAATGTAACAATCCCCTAATCTAAAATAATACTATGTTCTTAGAGGAACAGATGTCCTTATGGTTATACAACACAGAGCTAGAACAATGAAAGTTATTCATAAAAGCCTTTAAGTCAAGTGTAATTTTTCATAGGAACTGCCAGTCTAGTTGAGAATTACAAAGAACACAAATAAATCTGTTCTGCACTTTTCCAATAGATTCTATACCCACATTTTTACTGCGCTTGTGAGTTAGAATTCTTTAACACTAGCCCCCACTTAACTTCTAGTGTACCACATTAAAAGAGCCTTGCAATCATAGGTACTGTTTTGGTATATGCAGATTAGTTTGCATGTGGGTAATTTATCATCTAATTACTCATTAATAATTGGAAACAGATCAAATGATTTCTCTCTTTATAGATCAGATAATTAATGGTTATTTCTATGGTAATTTGTCAAGGCACAGCTGGAAGAATTAGACAACTCTTCAGCTAAAGTGCACATAATCATTTTAGCATTAACATAGTCTGAGAGATACAGCTCTTTCTGCAGTTATACTTAGCTATAGGAGTCCTTACTCCATTTACAGGGACCTAAGTGAGCATGCATTTTTAAGATATCCCAGTGGACACCTGGAGGGGTGGGTGAGTGTGTTCATCAGTTTAGCAAAATACAAAAGTAGTAGAACTAATCCTGTGATCATGATATATCACTGCATTTGAACTGCAGTTCTGCAAGTGCCAGGAAAGGAAGGAAAGACTGCAGAACTGGGGAGCGATGCTGGCTTCAAGTGTACCATAGACTGCCCTGTCCTGGAGGAGAGCTTTTCTTCTACCATATATAATTCTTGATAAGGAAAGGTTTCTGAGTATTCATGTTTGTAACAAATGGATTTGGCTGAAAGAAAAAAAAAAGCGAGTTTCATCCTTAGTTCCTTTTCTCTTCAATCTTTTTTTTTTTCCCCTAAACTTTTATTTTTACTGCATTTTCTACTTGGCAGAATTGCTTTAAAAAGAGAGGTGCATTAATTTTCTCTTCCATGCCAAAGACAAATGTATTCAGATGCCAACAAGTTACCTTCAGGTGAAAACTATGCTTCAATGATCTGCGTACCACATTCATTTTGCCCAATTTTATTCTCATGTAATTAAACTAAAAGTTCCTTTGTTTCAAAACCCATCTTGAACAAGTTTGCTAAAAGACAAGGAAAAGAAGAGAATATCAGAATCCTGAAAAATATCAACACAAACTGAATACGTGGGTTCAACTTAGTTACACAGCCCCATCAACTGAGCTAAATTCTGCTCAGGTCACAACCACACGGGTTAAAAACATGCTTTCAATGTTACTATCACCCTTCCCTGTATGTGACAGGGAATATATAGCTTTTCAATAGAGAAGTTCAACTAACTTTGAAACTACTTTCTGGACAGCTGAAGAACAATATTTGTTTCCTCACAGTAGCAGATCTTCAGTATTCCATTGAGAAAAGAGGGAAAAGGCAGCATATTCAAATTGAGTTTTACAGTACTGAATTTACAGCATCAAACTGGGAACTTGCACAGGTTGTAGTAAAATCCTGCAAAAGATGAGCATTTGGACTCTAAGTTTGCCCTGAAGCATCAGGCCAAGTCAAGCTCCACCTCAAAATACTATTTTGACCTTTTACTACTGTTTGCAGTGAGATGCAGGATTCGCCAAGAATTTCATCATCTTTTAATTGCATTTTAGTAATAAACTTCTCTTCTTTGTTACATATTTTCAGTCAGCTCTATTTAGTAAAACACATGCAACAACTGTAATGAAGAGGATGTGTACATGAGCTAGACAGGGTACAAGAACAATTTTGGCAAAACAATGTAGTGCTTTTTCCCTTTTGCACAGACCCTGATAAATGGCTGTAATTTGAGCTTCAAAATGAGCATCCTATTTTTAAAAAGGGAAGAGTTATAATAAGGCAATTTTTTCCTAGGTTAAAGGCACTTCATACTGGCACAATATTAATACAAATATGGCCTCAATATCTTAACTCCATATACACTCCTATACTTGTGTCTATTTATAATATCATTAATTTAGAATACAACAGGCCACTTGTACTTCTAAAGTGTGCAAAACAAACTAGCTGTCAAGCAAAAGGCATCAAGCTAAAAAGCGAAACCACTCACATTATGCAGCTCCTCAGGCCCTTAGCATTTGAAAACCTTCTATCAAAATGACAATTATTACTATATTTCTTTTTCATGCACATTTCTGGTGTAACTATGTATTAAAGATCACCCAAGTGCTGAACGCCAGCGGCTGTATTCAGGGGAATCCAACAGCCGACTGGGCCACCAACTCAGTTAGGAACAGATACAGCCACTGCATGCAGCAACAGCCCCATCCAGTATTTATTTCAACAGGATTAGAGGCATCCAGCCCCATTCTGATGGTGAGTACAATTAAATACACACTGGAAGTAAGGATTTTATTAAACAACTGCAGGATGTGTTTGAATGCCATGCTATGTAAGAAACTTACACCAGCATCTGTTAGAGAAAATCCAAAGAAACTGGATGAGACAAGACAGACACTGGGTTGTACAAGTCATTCATCTCAGTAATGAAAAAGATCATCATAAGAATCAACTTTTCTTCTTTCCTTGAGCCCCAGCTATATAAATTTCCATTCAAAGTGGAGTGTGACCCATTAATAGAAACAAGGCTGAGGAAAAAACTGTTCAACAGATTTGCTTTCACTCCAAAACAATAAAGGAGCTGGAAAAGAAAAGTCAAATCCATTAACTAGGCTTTTAAATAACACTAACCTTGGTCCTGTCTGACTGGGAAACAGCAGCTCAGAATAGCAGTACAAATGATGCCTGCAGCTGTAGTAAAGGCAGAGAAAGCAGCCAGGCCATTTTAAAACTTGCAATCTTGAAAGCATGCAAAGCTTTAACATCATTTTTGCAGAAAACAATAATTAAAATACAGAAGTGTTTGAATAAACTCCACCAATTTTACTAAATACACTGTTCTAAACTAATTCAGCAAGGTAGCCAGTGTTTTAGGTAAAGCTGGTCAAAAATCAACTGAGGAGACAAGGAGTATTCAGCATGTCCTTAAGAAACTCTTATACAAATACTAAGAATCTAATGAAAGTCATAGTGAGAAGATGTAACTGCACTGCCAGTACATAGGCAAATAATGGAGTAATAAAACTGGATGTCACTGTGGAGCAAAGCAAGAGAAATGGGATGTAGTTCAATACCACAAATCAGGAGATGATTCAACTGTCTACAACAATCTCAGTTAAATTCTGGAGACAGCTGAAAGTGAGCAACATATTTTATATGAAGAAATGGCCACAGTCTTTGACCATAGCTTTGTGAACAGCTGAACCAAAGTAAAGGTTTGTCTTAACCCTGTTTCTGCTCTCCATGCTCCCCATTCTTCCCTCACCAGTTTCAGCCACACAGTTCTGCCTCTTCCCTTTCACAGGTGTCTCAGGTCCACCTGTGATTCAATGCAACCAAACCAGTGCATTGGTGCTTTTTGTGGGTGTTCTTTTGGTAGCATACAGAGAATCACAGACCACTTGAGTGAGCTTGAACAGGAACTTCTACAGATCATCTGGTCCAATCCCCCTGCTCAAGCAGGGCCAATTGTCCAGATGAAGACAACAATGTCTGTGGGCAATCTGTGCCAGTGCTTGGTCACAGTCACAATAAACAAGTGATCCCTAAGTGTCCACCCCTTGTTCTGGGTTAACACATTAAGCAGTCTCATGCAAAGAGGATCAATGGAAGGTAGGCAGAAGGAGACAAGTAGGACTATCCTCTTTCAGCAGCAGTGAGCTAGATTGTCTCATCCCATCTGGGAAAATAAAGCCTGTAAATGTATCAGATGAGAAAGGAAAGTATCATTTTAAAAGCACCAAAACATTTTATAATATGTATGTAGAATCCCAGTTACTTAAATTCAAGAAGGATGAACCCAAATTGGAAAGAGTATAAAGGAAAAAATGGTCAAATGCACAACAAAATGGATAGCTGAAGTTACAAGGGGAGATGGACTGACTTAGCATGAAGGAGACATGAATGCTTACAGTATCATTTGGATTATATTACAAAAGCAAGACAAAACCTAAAATCAATAACAGGTTTCTCATTATTAAATCCAAAATCTGAAAGATTAGTGACTAAAGGACATTAAAGGTTTTCAAAATTAATTTGATTAAAGATAAAAAAGATAAACCACTGTTTTTAAAAAGAAATTAATTGTTAAGGTGCAACTTAAAAGCATCAAACTCTGAGGTTGCCAGTATCAATACCAGAATGCAACCTGAACACCTCTTCAGTATTCCTGAACCCACAGGATACTGTGCTAGTAAAACAAGAAGTGTAAGGCTGTATAAAATTGCAAACAGAACGCAAGCTACCACAACACATCTTTGCCACAGACATTTTCCAGGCATTGCTATAATCTTGTAGAATACATTATAAAAGTTTCTGCTATTGAAGCATCTATTCATCCTCTGTACACAAAGATCTGAACTATCTGTTCATGACCTCAGCAGTCTGGGGAGGTTTTCCCTTCTCTTTCTGCTTTTTCTTTTGGTTTTACTCCTTTCTCTACCTCTGCTGTTACTCACCATAAAAGAGAGCATTTGGAATCTGATTACCATTCCACAGCAGAGGCTGCATCCTGAATGCCTGAAAAACCTAAGTGAAACATTCAGTTAGAGACAGTGCTCTGTCTCTCCATGCTGAACAATGAGTTCTTGATGCACTCTGGGCAGACGAGATCAGATACCCCTTTCACAAAGCCTAGCATCCAATTACCAAGAAGAACAAGGACTGAAGCTCATGATTCTCTCCAATATATTAATCTCCTTTCCAGACAACAGCAAGTGCAGGAAGAGCAGCAAGGGAATATGTGGGGCTCTGAAGCAGTTTCTTTTCACAAAGGGAGAGAGTTGGAATTTCCTTCAGGTTGTGAACCTCGTGGCTCAGTTTATCTTTTGTAAATGAGTGTATTCTGCAGAAGAACTGCAGATCAGATATGCTGTAAAGCATGCTAAGTTCTCAGATGAACAGAGCTATACAAACATAAACTTTTCCATTAGCACAGTAGGCCTGTATAGTGTTGGTGTTTTTGATTGAAGCCATCAGATTAGGACATAGGAATAAGAATCTAAGACTTTCAGGCTCAGCCTAAGTTAGCTTTCTTACCTTTCATTGGTGTGCAGCATGAAATCAGCCCTTAAATTACAGCCAACACACTGGTGCTTGCGTTGAATACTGATTGCTTGTCCACAGGCACTTACAAGTTAGAACTTGCTGGTCTCAGAAGATAACATGATTGTACCATTTTTCTTCCTAGCTGTGATCCAACCATTTTCAATTATATAAATAGCATCATCACAGCTAATTTCATAGTATCCCAGAATGGTTTGAGTTGGAAGGACCTTAAACCTCATCAAGTTCCAACCCCTGGCACAGGCAGGGACCCCTTCCACTGGAGCAGCTGCTCCAAGCCCCTGTGTCCAACCTGGCCTTGAGCACTGCCAGGGATGGGGCAGCCACAGCTTCTCTGGGCACCCTGTGCCAGCGCCTCAGCACCCTCACAGGGAACAGCTTGTGCCTAAGAGCTCAGCTCAGTCTCCCCTGTTCTGGCAGGTTCAAGCCATTCCCCTTGGCCTGTCCCTACAGGGCCTTGTCCCAAGCCCCTCTCCATTATTTTTGTAGGAAGCAACAATTCAAGACATGTAGCACTCACTAGCAAACTTTCTTTTGTGCTTCTTTTAATTATAAAGGGAGAGTGAAATCCCAGTGTTGAAGATACCACCATCACATCAATCTTTGTGTTGGGTAGCAATTTATACCAAACTTCTTCAAATCCTCAAGCCATTTTTATCAACACAAAAAGAGGATTCAGAAGAGCATTCTCATCAAGCATATTGGCTAAATAATTGCACTTCCAAAGGCCAGTAAAGTAGAACTGATGCATCATGTAAGCCCAATTTAATCATTCATCTATCAGGAGCTCAGACATTCAACAGCTAAAACTGTGACTGTCCAATGCTGCAGTTCTGCATGGTTGGTTTTCACCCTTCCTTACCACCCTACAAGACATATGAAGTCCTGATTCGGAAGAACTTCCAAGAAAACCTGACTCCATCCTTTTGTTAACATCCTGACAGAAGTTAGGTTCAACACCAGCAGATATGTATATTTGCCTGCTGAAACAGAACTGACATCCTTTTGGAAAGTAAAAATGCATCTGTCACAGACTTTATGGATAATGTGACAATCTGATCAATGCAAAACTTTAATCTCAGACACCTTCTCCTCCCAAGTCTAAAAACAAAACTAAAGATTACATGTTATCCAAGTGAAACATTTCTTGACAGGGAATGAGGATGTCCCATTCAACACAGAATGTTTTGATACCTCCTCCCCAGTTACTGAAAGCATGCCTTCACAGATATATTAAATAATCCTTCAGGTCTGTTTAAACTCCAAATTGATTTTTCTTGAATCATTTTTTGGTAAGCTGTAAATGCTGATCTCTTTGTCCATGACTGAACTTGCTCAAAATTCATGGAACAGAATAGTTCTTGATTTTATAGTAAACCCTCCATATTTCACTATTCTTTGTTCAAAACCTGTCTTAGGCAGTAGGGACTCACGCTGTGGGACTCAACACTGAGCTGCAGAGGACCTCATTTCTCTGAAGCCAAAGCAAAGCTATCACCTGGGAACACCATCTGTGTAGTCAGCTGACAGATTTCTTTTTCATTATAATAACCCATCATTAAAACAGAAATGGAATTTTTCATATAGTACTTTCAATCTCAAATGCATTTGCAGCACTAACCAGATGCCTCATCCTGCCTAAATTCAATATCCGTTTTCCTCCTTACTAAATCATAGCAACTAGGAGATTGTCAAAGGTTTAGATTGTCAAAAGTTTACCTTTCTCATACTAACTGAAGTGAAAGAATCAGAGGCTTTATCTTAATAAAATATGTGTTTGTTGATTTCCACTTGCAGAATAACTTCTATTTACCTTAAAATAAAGCTGTTCTTGCAGGTACCTTAATGACTTCATCTGCATAGTACTTGTAAAGCAAAAGAATCATAGAATCATATAATAGGATTGGAAAGGACCTCAAAATCATCCAGTTCCAACCCCCCTGCCATGGGCAGGGACACCTCACACTAAACCATATCACCCAAGGCTTCATCCAACCTGGTCTTGAATAAAGTAAGCATCCCTCATTTGCTGCTCTGCCAAAGGAGAACTGCAGTTTCGGTATTTTAGACCAAACACTTTCCCTTGAAGTATTTTGTAAATCTTGTTTCTGGGCTCTTAAAGATTTCTCACTTTTATTTACTTCCTAACTATGAGAAATCAGGAAAATTACCAAGTTAGTTAAGCTTGCATACTTTTCACGTCTTAATTGGTTTTTCCACTTGGTTTGAGGATGTAAAACAAGAGCGTGTTTCACAGCAAAAACACAGTGTCAAATTAGTATGTTTAAGATTTGCAGTCAGTATCAATTATAGTATAGGAGAGTTAACAACATCTTTATTAATATATTAATGTACTCTGATGCATTAATGCATTTTGATGGAAAATTATCAAAGGCCTCAACTGAACTCATGTAGTTTTCAAATACAGCCTCAAGCTCACTTTCAAATTTGAATAAGGATCTTGCAAAAGGGGTTCAGGATGAATGAATAATAAAGATCTTTTTAGTCAAATTCAGGTGGATCCTCATTTCACACAATGACATACTAACTGAGAAAGGAGATTCTGGATATCATCCAGTCTAAGCCTCTGCAGGGTTGTCTAGACAGGTTGCTCAGGGCCATTTCCAGTTACATTTTGAGTATTACAAAGTCAATGGGGACTCCAAAATCTATGGGCAACTTGTTCCAGAGCTTGACCACCCTCAAGATAAAGTTTGTTCTGATGTTTAGACTGAATGTCTTGTATTTCCATTGCAGCCAGGTTCCAAAGTCTGACTGCAGTTCAGTTCAGCTGCCTTTCTAAACACTTTCTGTACAACCTGTTTCCTATCCTGTAGCTGATTTTCAGTGCAATAAGAATCTTTAGTCAAAGTTTCTTCTACACTGTTTTCAAAATGAGAGTGTTTTGGGATCATATTGATAAATCTTACATATGTATTCAGCCTAAGATCGATGTTATTATCATCAGTGTTAGCCTAGGAACTTCCATATCCTGGAAACACTAGCTAATTGGCAGAAAGATTCCAATCTGTAATGATGAGTGCTGTCAGGGCCCATATCTCAATGTAGCTGATAACCACGCAGAAAGGTTTTAAAATGCCTACTGACCTTTTGAGCTCACATTTTCTCCTCCTCTGTCTTGAAAACCCTAAAGACAGAGCTCTTTCCTTTTGCACCTCCATGGAGCAAATGAAACAAAGAATACATGAACTTACACATACAAACTAAAAATAGTATCCATCCCTATTAACTCAATCTCTATCTATTCCTTAGTCAAAAAGGAAATGGCTACTCAAAGTACTTAAAGATTTATGCTTCTCCTCCAGTTCAACAGGTTAGAGAGCCAAAAATTCCAGAGAAATTCTTTATGAATCACCTTTAAAAAATAAATCATTTCAAAATTTTGCCATACCTGTTACTACCATCTGTACCAAATATAAGTCCTCTTTCTCCTTCTGAACTGCAAAGGAAATGTCTGGATTCACTATTAAATGCTCTTCTAAGTTTCCCTTGGGGACATCAAGTTTAGTAGTTCGCATATAATATCTTGATAGTCACTATAAAGCATAAGGAATTGTACAAGTAGTTCTAATTTTAATGAAAATTTAGATGATAACTTGGTGAATGCAGCTTCCAGTGCAGTAACTAATAAAGAAGCTGGAAGCCTAATTCCTAATATGCTTTCACTGCATATTAAAAAAGCCAATCTGTCAAACAAAACACTTTTTCTTATAAATCATACTTTCAAATATTCATAATGTTTCATATAGCAGTGCAAACATTCCATGAGAATATTGTATTCCTGTACCAAGCTAAGTATTTCATCAATAAAAATCACAGAACTTCATCTCAAATTTCCTTCACTTAAATGGCTCAACATATTGGATTTGTCTACAGAAATATTCTTCCTGTCTCCACTACTTGCAGTCAACTAGAAGCACTGTCCTTCAAGTGCTGACTTTCCTGCAATAAAAGGGATTTATTTCCCCTTTACTTTGTTTCCTTGCAGTACATCAGGGTGTGAGAAAATAGTTATGCTGCTATAATCTGATTTTCATTTGATTCACAGCATACTTAGGTCAGATGTTGAAAGCTCAAAAGTAAGGACACATTAGAAGGTTGACAATCCTATTTTTAAACCTCTCCTGCTAGCTATGTACTTCTCCCTAGACATATTGCAGTCAACATTAAAAATAAATGTATTTAGATTATAAAGGCAACAATGCCAGCTCTATTGAAACCTCCCCAGCATGAGTCTTTTCTTTCTTGACAGGTAAATACCTTCAAACTTTCATAAGCAAATGAAGCAAGAGCCCTGCAAACTCTCTTTTATTGGCTATTTATGCAGACAGCAATTCAGCCTATACACATTGTTTACTCCCATGTTCTGTAAAGAGATCTGTACTATAGCTTAAGAATAGACCAAATTTGTAACTCCTGTGGAGAACTGGTTTTATTACATAGCACATGCTAATGAAAGCTAAAGATACTCAACTCCACTTACGAATTTCACCATGATAATATTCTTCCTCTAACTCCAACCACCAAACTATCACCACTGACAGGAAAATAAACAGATCACAGGCAATTAGAAGGCAGGATGACAGTTTTTATCTGTAAGCAAGTAAGCTAAACAGCTTACAATCAAAACACTCATATTGTGGGTCTTAAATATAGTGACAAACCCACTACTCTGATTTCAAGAACATTCAATATTTGATACTAATGTTTGGCTCGTAACACACGGTTACTCTACCCACAGTACTATCAACTATGCAGGACTTAACAGCCAAAGGGAGGGATGCAGATATTTACAAACCACATTTGACAAAGTAATCTTCCTTACAATAGCAAATTAGTGGGTTGTGGTTATTTAGAAAGGTAGTAATTTGGTTTTAAATACAGATTTAAGCATAAACATTCATATTTCAAGCAAATGATTATTATGTTTAGATTAAGTTAGTTTTATTAACAGTATGTCTCAACTAACAAAGCAAAAACATCAGACCTTTATGCAGAATGATGATTTTAAGAACCAGTACAGGGACATGCACCAATTACCCAAGCAGCTCACAGAACACCTTCTCCAAACTTCAGAAGGCAAAGAAGTCATGCTTCAGAGATCCTGACAATTGCTTTGTAGCAAATACCTTGCATTAAGGCAAGACAATCCAAGCATTTACCTAACTCTCACCTCCTAACTCTCAATCAAATGGGCTATTATAAAATTACAGATAAAAAAGGTAAAATATGAAGACACTAAAAAGGGAAGAAGTTTCCCAGTCTGTGTTCCTTCCTACTCAGTAGATGTTAGGAGGAAAAGAGGAAATGAAGCAAGTAATGCAATAAAAAGTGCAAAGTCCTGTGGCAATTCCTCTGTTTCTGCAGTCTAAAAGTTATTTTATCAACTCCTTCAGCATTCTGCATTAAATGTAAAGGATACCTCAGATCACTGAGACCAGACTTTAAAAACACACCCAAAGCCCAAAAAAGAATCAACTGAAGGGTGATCAAGGTAGCTGTCTGAGACCTTGTGCATATGGCAGATGAATACATCCAACAGTTGCAATTCCTCCTTGCCTAATTCCTCACTTACTTTCTAAGTTGCACTGGGAAATAAGGCCCCTTTGTAGCAATTATTCCCTCCAGAGAGTTACTGAAACAGAACAGTGTTTGAGAGGCTTAGTTATAAAATAACAAGTTATGTTTATATTGCTCATTGATAACTTTGCAAAACTGATTGATTTCAACTGGTGAGAAGCACTAACATTGAAGCCATACGAAATGATACAACAAAGCCTAAAGTACTATGTATTCTTCATCCTTACTAGCCAGAAGGCCAAAGAACAGAAACAAACCTGAATAAAATGCAAAACACTAGGAAGTGATGTTTTGAAATCATTGACACAATCATTAACAACATGGGTAACTGTATTCTCATTAGGAAAGATCCTCAGAAACAGAGGTGAGAAAATGATATCCAATTATTTAAATAGCCTTCCTGCTTTCAGGGGTTAGGATTTAATTAGGTGAACTATACAGTATCACTCTAAACCATCAATACAGTTGAGTCTCCCTGGTCTTACTCTATCCTACACATGTCTGGACACAAACTGGCAAAAATGCCAGATGATGAAAGAGCTTCTGAATGCCACTGAGAAAGTCTGTCCAGTTTTTAAGTTAGAGTCCTTTAATTAAAGTTGAAAGAACACTGCCCTCCTCACTGAGCTTTTGGTCTGGTTGGCTTTTTCTTTTCCCTGTTTTTTTGTACACTAGGAGATCTATATATTGCAGCAGATGAAAATGGCATTAACTTTTAGGATCATGGGTGGACAGAGAAGGGTACTGAAAAAAGAAAATGCTATGTACCATTTTAAAAAGATCCTACTCCTGTTGTAAGTGCACTGATGATTTCCTTCTTGTTGTAACAAATAACAAATACATTGACAATCCTTTTTCCTTCACTATGAGGTGGTGTGGCGCTGGCACAGGCTGCCCAGAGAAGCTGTGGCTGCCCCATCCCTGGTAGTGCTCAAGGCCAGGTTGGATGGGGCATGAAGCACCCTGCTCTAGTGGAAAGTCTCCCTGTCTGTGGCTGGGGGTTGGTACTGGGTGAGCTTTAAGGTCTCTTTCAACCCAAACCAGTCTGGGATTCTATGAATCTCATAAAACAATAAAAATAGCCAATGGAAAAAACAGTTTGTAAAGGTTCTACAGTTCCAACAGTTCATGTAAGTAGTATCAAGATTAATGTAAACTATATCTGAACACATGTAGGTGTGGGTGCATACCTGCCTTCCAGAGCTGCAATCCTACTTTCTTCTAGCTATGAATTCTCTGTTCATTAGGGAGTCTGATTTTACATCAGAAAATAAGCCCTTCTTCATCAATGAAAACAGGTACTTTCAGTTTCATGAAATCAGTAACTCCTTGTTTCTTCCCCAAGTTATTAAACAAATGCAAGAATCCAGAATGATCAACATAAACTAATTTCTCAGTTTTCTTTCTTCAGAATAAGCAAAACTTCCCCATTTCTGAACTTCCCAATTAAAATAATGCAAGTTTATTGCTCTAAGTTTAGATTACCATAAGCAGATGTATGTACTTAGAGTTCTCATACATAGTACTAATGGTATTCATTAATTTGGTCTTAATACAAAACTTTCAATGGATTTAACTTTATCATGCAGAGAATTACCAAATGCCTTAGGGAATTCATAATCATTTGTATTTTGCAGCTATAAATAGCATAACAACTTTTCTATCTTGAACTACCTTAACAGGACTCTCAGCAGAAAGTTAGATTCAGTCACTGATATTAAGTTCTAGAAGTACTGCAGCAATGTAGTAGGACCAGAATATCTGTTACAGAACAGTTTCAGCCCCGTGGTTGTTCCACTTTGCCTGGGAACAACAATGGAATCCTCAACAAACTATGGAATCCTCAACATCTCTTCATTCAGAACAGTGCTTCAGCACTCAGGTTCAAATTCGCCACAGTATGAACACCTGCAGCTCAAAAGTGATCAATGAATTAACTCCTGAAAGGTGAATTTTAGACAAGAGGTTAACTATTAGATGAACAGAATACATTCTTCAAATTAAAGAAGTCAAAAAGGTTGTTAAAAGAAAATGACTCAACACAGTTACTATATATATAATTTAAGTAGAAAGCACTGATTCCTGCTGATACTTAAATCTTATTATTAACACATCTTTAATAAAGATTTTAGCAACTTGAGAAAAGGAAAAGCTATTTGCAATGTTTTGGGGTCCAGGAAGCCAAAAGTATTTTCCAGCACTGTGTTTGCGGCAAAAAGTAAACCAAAATCATCTAAAGGTGTATTCCCATGTAAATTTTAGAATGGATCTTTTTCCAATTGGGAAAACCTGTTTAAGCTATAGTTCTGAAGATCTGTCAATGACATAACAATAAAGATACCAGATGTCTGCAAGAATATGCCTATATATACATTTTGTTAAATCCCTATATCTGTCTCCAAGATAAACAACCACGTTGTGTCCTGAAAATAAAATGTTGGCACCTTATGTTGTTAAATGCAAAAAAGCTGGTGTATTCATTATACTTCTTGTAGCAAAGCCTGTCACATTTCATTAAACAATATAATACTGTGATATGCTCAGTAATAAAAAAGCAATAAAACTTCATATTTTAATTTCATCTGGGGAAGACACTCATGATTTATGTAGCCTTTCCTCAAACAAGTGACATCTAATGGAGCACACGACTGCTGTACATCAAGAAGGCCAAACTGGTTTGAAGAGAGAGAAAGAACTGCTCATTTGTGCAAGTACCCATCTTAAAAATCAGTAGATTAGTTAAGACCAAGTGTTAGCAGTAGGTTAAACAGCACCATTTTTGTGCAGAAAAGATGTGCATATCATGTGTCCTAAATCTAATCCTTGACGTTTTCTCAAAGATTTACTGTCAAGTTTTGTTGGTGGTTTAAGTTTTTGTTTTTTCAGTACTGCTCCATTTAACAACTTAATAGACATGAAAAAATTGAATACACAAACATGTTTTGACTGTTATTTACATAAAGCACAAAATATAAACGCACTGGATCCACAATAATCCCTACCAACAAGCAACACCTGAATTACTTGCCATTCATACTTGTCTGCATGATAATTAGGATGTAACTAACATTTTTGGAAAGCATTTGGAAATACTGGCTTCCTAAACTATAATCCCAAACGTAGAGCTAAGTCTGACTCAACACCTTGCTTAAGAAAACCTAGTTTAAAAAGGGCAAAGTGGACTTCAAATCTAATTAAGAAAAGCTGAGTCATTTCAGTCAGTAAATACCTCACTAGTTTTCATTTTCTTTTTATTACAAACATTTCTTATTTGTTGATAAAACATCAAATAAAATGGGAAAACCTGAGAAAAAGGAAAAAGGTAAAAGTCCCCCCTTTTTGCCTACTTATTGTTGCTACTCCAATCAGGATCTTGATTTCCCTTTATGTCCTGTCCTGAATGGGAGACAGTGAGTCTGGTAAAAAGCAGACTCTGTAATTTCTGTACTGTAACACCCACGTCCTCAGGAGAGAAAACCTTTGGTATATTGTTCTTTCAGTCACCCACTTATGAATGGTATTTCAGTCTGCCTTTCAAATTCAGCTGGAATTGACCTGGGAAGTCAGTCAGGTTATTGGAAGAGGATGACACTGGTGAAAGAACAGTACCAGTGTGATAGACCTGCTTTATTATTATACAGATTTGATATTTCAGTCTGTATATTGATTTCACTGAAATTCTTAGCCTTTACTCTGAGGTGGCAGAAACAGTAAAATGTGAACCACTGATGAGTTCAGGTGATAAAAGTATCAACAGAAGTGCAATAATCATCTCCTTTGAAGATCTGTTAATGTGTCTAGGAAAATACTAGTAGTAAAGTATTTTCATTTGTTTGTTAAATGGGTTGTATAAAGAGCTAAATAAAAAGTATACAAGCAAGGAGCTGATAAAATGCTTAATCAGAAGCAAAAACAAGCACAAGATCTTTCTCCTTTTGTAGTAGAAATTCTTTCTGCCACCTCTGAACCACTCACTATAGCCTGTAAATAATTTGGAAGTATGTTATGCAGGAATACTTCCCACAAGCCATGCATGGGGATTTTTGCTTAGAAAGGTGTGCTGGTACCACTGCAAGTATACATTCCTACCACGACACTTGTCTAGCAGCCACTGGGGACACTGCTGCCTGGATACTGCATTTCACAAGTGCATTTTAGAAACACACACATTAGTCACAGTGTGTTTCAAAAGATGAACATATGGCTACAGCCATACAGTGTGTGCAGGGAATGAAATGTCAATGGGTTGTTTGTATGGAGTCTAGTCATTACTAAGTATAGCAACACTTCAACATTAAACCCAAACTATCTTGATGCTATATTTGATGTTTCATCAAGGTTTACGACAAAAAAAACCAAAACAAACCTACAAAAGAACAATCCATAGAGAAGAATCCTATTATCCACTAATACATTTCATTTAGAAAGCTGTTGAGAAAGCACACATCTGTGAAATAATACATAGCTGTTCTGTTAGGTTTAAACTCCCATTTTCTAACACCTTGTCATTGTGCTGCAAAATATAGAAGTAAACCAAGATTCATGTTTCACAGTGCAAAGAAAAACAAAAATTGAACTCAGAACAATCTTGAACTGAAATCAGTAATACGGCAAAATTAAGCATCAAAAGCTAAATGTGCCCAAAACCCCCCTTTCAAGTTTTATGTCTATGACAGCTTTCAATGACATTACCACATAGTTCTTCAGGACTGACATTGCTCAATCATCCAATCAAGTATTTAACCCATGGCCTTACCCTGAAAGGCATGTGAATTACTACCATTAGGTCATATTAGTAAACTCCATACGAATAAACTCCTTATAGTGAAGACAAAATTAATGTCTTCAGTTGTGTGTTCCTTGTTTCTCTTGGTTTCACAGTGTTTTTTACTGACAGTATGTAAGTCCTTCAAACCCTGTAATTAATCTCCTCAGTCTTGTGAGCAAAACTGCTTACATTTTAAACTCACAAAAAGATTTAAAAGTGAGGAGACAAAGGACCCAACTTGACAAACTCACCATTACAGGACATTCAAACTCAGCTACAACTGATATCCAGTCCCACTGAGTGCTTATCTTTGGTGCAGACCATGGTCTTCAAACTGGGTATGTACTAAATATATAGCATGTAATTTGAAGCAAGTAAAACAGTTTGCATTGCACAAGAACTACCAAAACCAAATTCCTGCAGGAAGGCCACACATGGTCCTAACTTCCCTATACTCCAAAAGGGAGGAATCACAAATGTTTTAATTTCTATGCATTCGTGTGATACTATTGTAACAGAGTAGCAAAGAAAAACTTTGATTGGGTTATTCTTGACCAGAACAGCTTATTATTTTCACTCTTTTTCTCAAGAGCAATACTAAATAACAAGGATGCACATCAGCACTGTAAAGTCTGTAATTTGCTTGTCACAGACCTATTCGGATGAAAATGAGGAATTTTCCAATGAGGTACTCTAGATAGTACACAACTCTCAGAATCTGATATATCCTCCTTAACTCTTAAGCAAAAAAGAGTATAGACTTTTGTTTTAACAAAACTTGGGCATCGTTACTTTTTCAAGTCCACTTTTATCATAAGCAACATACTATTTGAATAAAAAACCAAATCACTGCCTAGACAAACGCACATCTATCACTATATGCTTTTGGAGCTGAGACATCCTTCCCTTAGTGCAATCTTAAAGCTGAATAATGCTAAAAAAGATAAGCAATAAAAATGTTTATCAAGATAGACATCAAATTCAACAGAGTTTTCTTTAGATTTTATCTCTATTGCACACCTCCACTGGATCAAGTATTTTATTCCTCCCATTAGATAATACAAGATAGCCAGCATTTTACACTCCAGTGAAGTGAACATCTCACAGTCCCTACTGCTTCCTAGCCAGTGACATTTCACTTGACACACTATTATTAAACATTAATTTTGTTCTTACAACACATTTGAAAACTATTCAGTGAGCAAGAAAAAAAAAGGTTGGCAGTTGCCACTGTGCCCTTTAGGAAAGTGATATTTGATAGTGATCATTTGCATACTTTCAACTGAGAATTCACTCTATGGACAGATAATATAGTGGCAGTTGTCACAGCTCCAGAAACAAGAATCGTTAGGGGCTTTTTTAACTCCCTTTATCAATCCCAAACACTACATAGAACTATCATAGAACCACAGAATGGTTGGGGTTGGAAAGGGCCTGAAGATCACCCAGTTCCAACCCTCTGCCATGCACAAGGATGCCTCATGCTAGACCATGTCACACAAGTCTCCATCCACCCTGGCCTTGAACACTGCCAGGGATGGAGCATTTACCCCTTCTTTGAGCAACCTGTGCCAGTGCCTCACCACCCTCATAGTAAAGAACTTCTTCCTTATATCTAACTGAACTTCTGCTGTTTAAGTTTGAACCCATTGCCCCTTGTCCTATCAGTACAGTCCCTGATGAAGAGTTTTTCTCAAGTAAATTATGGGAAAAAGCAAAGCTACTGAAGACTGAACTGAGAAGCAGTGGAAGCATGACAGCACTCGTAGGAGAGAAGTCACAATTTCAGGTTGATTTCTTGCCTAAGTATGAATGGAACAAGCAAGGCAGTAATTCTGTTCAGGCACTGTAGAACTATCAAATGTTGGAGGATACTCCATCCCTTCCCTCAGAGGGCAAGAAACAAACAAGCCTTCATGATTCTTGGCCATCCTATATACTGAACAACTCAATATCTTGAGATCATCCTAATTAATACCAAGCTGTAGACTACAGAGCCCAGCTTTGCTTTGTATCTCCTCCACAAGCAGGTACCCAACTTCCAGTACTGACAGACTAGTATCAGTAATTTATCATCAATGCTTACTGCTGGAACAGGAGCTTCCTGAAGACTCATGATGCCAAGGATCATCTCCAACTTCTCACCTCTCCCTCTAGAAACTGGTGTCTTGACAGAATTAACCACCTAAAAATTCTTTCTATAACACTTTTCCAAATGAAAATGCCAAGATTTTAAAACAGAACAAAAATAAACCCACCATTTTCCTGTTAGTGCAGTCATATGCCTAAGTGCAGACAATTAAATGGGTCAAGACCATGCCTTTGGACTCCAAGAGTTGAAAACCACCATTCACAGGGATTTGCCATTCTGAATCCTACTGACAAGACCCCATCCTGAGTTATTTCAGTCAATGGTTCCCTTGATACACATTCCACTGATTTACCTCAAGATAATTTGGGCCCATCCTTGTGTTCTACCTCCTGATATCCAGCACTGTTAAATTAGTTTTAATTTTCACCAAAACCACTGATTCTTCAGTTCACTGGTATCTGCCTCTCCTTTGTGCCCTCAACTGCTACCAGGAAACTGTCCCATACAGTATATATGCCTCATATGTAATAGACTAAATCCTCTTAGACAAGGCACACTTCATTCAAGACTCTTCTTTCCCTTTGAAAAAGCTGAAATTGCTCACCACCACTACCACCCATCTGATAAGAACACAGCACTTTAACCCTGTCCCATATACAAACATCTCTTACATAAAATGCTGGATGTAAGAAAAGAGAACCATATATTTATGTTTCTATCAATATTGCTAGAGTAGCCACCACACTGCAGCCATCAATAAAGCAATCACTGCCTTGTGAGTTCCCAGCTTATAACTAAACACTGCTATTAAACGGTTATCATTTAACTTCATCAGTCTAGCACAAGCCAAGAGAATGAAGAAATTAGGGAAATAATTTCCAATCACTTACTAATTTGGCAGTGGATAGCAAACCAACGCATCTCGTGGAGACTGACACCTGATGATCATTTACTTCCAGCCAATTACTATTTAATGAAGCACAAAGCCACAGTGATGAAACATTCAAGGGTGATTGCAGAGTGTGTTTGCAGTATCATATTATAGAATAATTAAGATAACTGTACAATTTCAGCATGGGGAAATAAAGGCAACTAGGACTTTCAATAATAACACAGTGCCTACCTGTGGCATAATAATGATGGATTGCTTTTGCTCTAGCAATCACTGCTTAACCAGCACTCCCCATCCACCATCCATAAACACGCATCACTGGGAAGTTTTCATTGTCAAAGGATGCACTGACATGTACAGTGACATTATTTAACACTTCACAGTTATTAAATTAAAACCATATCAACACGCTAATTAACAGTATGTAGTTCAAAGTCCCGTTGGAGATACATTTCACACAGTACCCAGTAAAACAACATAATGCTTGCTTCAACTCTTTGACAAACAGTGATGTAAATTTTACCTCTAATTCCTAGCTCTTTTAGGTTGCCAAAGGTATTTATCTCTATAGCAAGAAAACAATACTTCCCATTAGGTCACAGCCATGGTCCTCCACAACTAACTTTTCATCCCAATAGCTGAACTTCTAACAGCATCCACATGCAAAGTTCTTAAAGTGAAACCAAAAAGTGCATAACATGTCAGGTTTGATGTATTTAAAAAGCAAAGCTGTGTTTCTTTGTAAGTCAATTGACAGTAACCAGACTTGCCTGTCTATCTGTCTTTGTCAAACTTTTTCCAGCTGGATAACCCCAATTGTTATTAAAGTTGACAAAAGACAATGGCATTATTAATGAAAGCAGCTACATGATATTAGACTTTTCATTACAGGCTCCTAGTGAGCTTTAATTAATTGCATGGCTGCTATGCCTAAAAAGGCTGCAGACAAAAACAAGGGATGGGAGCAGGGGGAAGGAGGAATTTTTGACTTATTGGCTTAAGTAAGATTTTCAATCCATCATCTTCCACCTCAACTGTAAATAAAATATTGCTTCAGAAAAACCCTCTTTAGATTAACCTTATGTTTTCTTCTTCAAGCACAACCTGTATTAAATTACACATCTGTATTCACCAGCTATTTAGACAGCTTCTGATAAAATTAAGGTTTCTATCCTATATTCAATGATACTGTATTTGGTTAACAGATTTAGTTTTATACAAAGCATTTCTGATTAGAACACAGAAATAAGGGTCACAAGTCCAGAGAAGGCCACGAGGATGATCAGGGGCTGGAGCACCTCCTGTATGAAGACAGGCTGAGAAAGCTGGAGCTGTTCAGCCTGGGGAAGAGAAAGCTGTGTGGAGACCTCAGAGCAGCTTCCAGTGTCTGAAGGGGGCCTGTAAGGATGCTGGGGAGGGACTCTTCATTAGGGACTGTAGTGATAGGAGAAGGGGTAACAGGTTCAAACTTACACAGGGGAAGTTTAGATTGGATATAAGGAAGAAGTTCTTTACTGTTAGGGTGGTGAGGCACTGGAATGGGTTGCCCAGGGAAGCTGTGAATGCTCCATCCCTGGCAGTGTTTAAGGCCAGGTTGGATTAAGCCTTGTGTGACATGGTTTAGTGTGAGCTGTCTGTGCCCACAGCAGGCAGGTTGGAACTGGATGATCTTAAGGTCCTTTCCAACCCTAACTATTCTAGGTGCTTTGGGAACCCTTCCCCTGCACTGCTGCTTACAGGATGCTCTCCTTGATCACCCAAAAGGCATTCCCCCTTTGTACAACCCTTCAGCTTAAAAGCTTGCAGAACCAGGCTATGCAGCTTAAGTAAAATACCTCCTGGTACTCTCGAGGTACATACTCTGTGGCTTTCTGATCACTGTCTCTCCATCTGAAGCTGCAAATACCATGTTACCAGTAGAGATGCAACTCAGAACTGTGCTTGTCTGAACTGTTTGCAAATTATTAATAATTCACATTTTAAGTCCTCTTTCTTACCCAGGAAGGCAGCATGGATATTTCCCTATAAATGCTTCCATACACTGAGCTATGTGCTTCCTATAAATAACTACATCAGTAATTCAAACAGACATATGAATTGAATTAATCATCGCAATTCATTAGAGACTGTTAATTGCTGACACATCTAAACTGAACTACTCTTTAAAATGGGTGGCCTTTAACACCAGCTTTGAGACTTACCAACAGATAGCTAAGGAAAACCACAGATTTAGACAACACAGGAATGATATTCCTTTACAAGCAGTTCCTGACATGTAATACCTTTCTTTCAGCACAAACTTAGACAAAGGCTAAAGAAATTAATGTTATTCCTTGGGTCACAGACTCCATCTTTTGAAACAAGTGCTTCAGTTACCCTATCCCACTCCTGTAAGTATGAAAACCAATTGTCCCTTAATTAAAGCAAAGCAGTGAAGCTTCAATAGCTTCTAAGTGCACTATTCTTTCCTTCGTTTAACCTCACTTGCAGGTTCTTCTAATTCAGAAAGCTTCAGTTGAATTTTGCCTTTTCTGCTAGTATGACCTTATCCCTTATGGTCTTGCAATGACCTCAGACCATCTTCTGGTTTTGTAGTATTAGCTATTTTTTACATAGTTATTACCTTTTTCTAAGTGTTTCATCTTCTGTCCCAAACCACTTGTGTGAGCAAGTCATTAACTCTTGCTTGCTTTCTCTGTATTTTTTATTATTCATCCCACTTTGACAAGGTCTTTTATCTTTTGTACTGATTTTCACTATGATCTTGCTGAAAAGTGGGTATTATATGCATCTTCAAGTGTAAAATCCTGATCTCTCTTGGTTTACTAAGCTCATTTACTGTCCTCTCCTTTCTATCCTTCGTTTTCACTGATCCTATCTATTCTTATGAACAGATAAGAAGTAGTTCAGTGTTCTGTACAGTTCTTTTGGCTTCAGTCCCATTTATGCAGTTGTGTTAATTATTGTTCCTTGAGTAGTACATAGCTAAGTTAAATTAGCTTTAGTTAACCTTTCAAAAAGCAATAAACCATTAAATGTTCCAGTGGTTAATATTCAAGCAGGCAGCTCTGCCTCCACTCACAGACAGCAGTTGGTTGATCCTGCATTAAGGAAAAGAGATTTCAGACTGAAGTGTTCAAGAGCTCTTCGGAAAAAACATTAAAAGAGTATGTTAAAATATCCAAACCATGGATAGAGTCTGGAAAACAAAAGGTCTCTGCTTGCTCCACATCAACAGCTGGCAAGTTTTGACTTCACTCTCTGCTTTTACAGACCACAGGAACACTCATATACACACAGGTTACATGAGCAGCTCTTTGCAAAGTCATGGGCTGCACATTCCAACAGCTGCATTGCTGCTCTATGTGAGCCACAACCTTCATATATGAATTCAGGAAAGTCATCTAACAGTGTCTCAGCTTCACAACTCAAAGTAATGCTTTCATTCGCAGTTAATGCACAGAAAATCCATCCCTCCCCCCCCCCCAAACAAAAGTAGTTTCATAACTTTGAAGAAGCAAGGAGGATTGCTCATGAGAACCTTTTATTTTGAGGGAATTATATATATAACACTGCAGAGGACTGATTTTATTTTAATAAACTAAAATGTCTTCTAAATTGTCTTTTAAATGTATCATTTATGCCAGAAGTACCACACTGAGCAGATGGGAAACTCAAAATTCTAATTCTGGACAGTTTTAGCCTTCATACTTCTTTCTGAGCATCTGAGAGTGGAGAGCAATGGCCAGTCATAGTAACCATTCCACTCCCTTTACATTAAATAGAGTTTTAGTCTCTTCTTTTGAAAGCAGGTTTTTTGCATTGAAGAAAGATCAACCTGTGCATTTCATTACTGTGAAGGAAAAGTGAAGAGGATGCAAGTTGTGGAGGAAGAACTCCAGAGACAATTGCTGCCCTTCCAGCACTGTTAGCTTCAGCTTGCAACAAATCCAGCTGTTTGAGAGGACAAAGATGAGGGGACCCACTCACCTGCCAAGTTCTTGTGTAAGAGAAGTGAACTGTACTGGAATCCAGCATCAGAGAAAGAAACCCATACTGGGAACATAACAATCAGCTGATTCAATAGGCTTGTAATATTTACTAATATTAAACACTACAATATTTACACTTCCTGATCACAAAGCTATTTACATTTCATACTAGATTACACCCAACAAGGTGCATAACTAGAGCTAGTGCAGGCATCAGAATTGTATTTTTGTGTTAAATAAGCAATAGAATAAAAAAATTGTTAGTCTGTAGAGAGCACAGCTCCCAGTCTCCTCACCAGAAGTCTGTCAGAGCTCATTTTTAAGTCCTTTCATAAAGAAGGAGCCTGAGAAACCTTATCTAACTTTAGATCATAGAATCCTAGATTGATTCTGCCCACGGGCAAGGACACCTTCCACTAGAGCAGGGTGCTCCAAGCCCCTGTGTCCAACCTGGCCTTGAGCACTGCCAGGGATGGGGCAGCCACAGCTTCTCTGGGCACCCTGTGCCAGCGCCTCAGCATCCTCATAGAGAAGATCTTCTAGAATAGGTTGGACTGGACAACCTCTTACAGTCATTTCTAACAGTTACTATTCTATGACTCAACACCATCATTCTGGCCACAACAGAGGGCCTTTTGATAGCAGCAATCATGTCTGCTACATAAACTGGATTAAATGGAAATGATAAACAGTGCTATTCTCTCACACAGGTAAGCTTTATTAATTTTATTGCGTGCACATCTGCTCTTTGTTATTTCCCCCTGCTTTCTTAAAACAGGCCATCTACTTAATGGACTAAAAACAACATTAAAAGCACCTTGAAATAAAATATTTCACTCTAGTAATTGAGAAAACCAGAATCTTTCAGAGCCATAATCCACAGCTGTTACACCTTAGAATTCAGACACACATACAGTGATAAACTTTACTCTCTTAACAAAGCTGTAATACATGGAATGCTTAAACAGAATAGCACATATGGTCCTCGTATCTTACTGGGTTTAGGAAACATAATTTTTACCTATTTGTATGACGAAGTGCTAGACCCTAAATAAAGGATGTATATTTTCCCCATACTTCCAAATAGCCTCCAAAAAAAGAAACGTCCTGAAATGAACCTATACAAAGTGCAAGGTAAATCTGTCTTGCTTTCTCATCCATGTTCCCTGCACTTCAACAAACACAGAGCTTAGGCTCATTTCTCCCCATCCACTCATTCAGAGACCAGGCTCTAACAAACAGCCACATGCAGGATCCTCACTCCTGCAGGAACCAGCTTCTTAAAGGGTAACATGAAGAGCCAGGACACGAACATAAAAGACGGCACTTGCACCCACTATAATTAAGTACTGCTATATTAGCAAGACCACCAGTTGTCTTTAAGTGAAACAAGGATGGTAACTCAGACACCACTTTTGTTTGTTATTGTGTTAGCCTCTTTGCTAACCCCCTTAAATTCAGTCATTCAAATTTACTGGGTTTTCCCACTCAGCTGGGAATCAGTGAGTATCAGGCACATACTGTTCAGCCACGTAACTTAGATTACTAACACTCCTTGCATAATAAAAGTACTTTTGATAATAAGCTTTGTAATGAGTGATTCTTTATGCTTAACTGTTCAAATGGGACACTGGGAAAAAAAATAGATAGCATTACCACAATGTCATCTTCTTGCACTTCTGAATTATATTATATAAAGGCTTCATGAATATTGGATGAGGACAGCACATCTCTGCAAAAAATAACATTAAAAGCTTTCAAACTGTCCAAATAGCGCAGTTAATAAATGTTAGCATAGGTCTACATTTTGATAGGTTACATTCAATTTCTCGTTAAACAAGCATTATATTACTATGAGGAAGCCATCCTTTTGATAATAAGCAGTGGAAGACACATAAATGGTCTATTAACGGATAAAAAGATGAAATGAAATAACTGAAGGTCTTTTAAATCATTTGTGTGCCATTTAACTTTATTTTAGAAAGTACATGAACTTTGTGATTTAAAACAAATTTCCTAAGAGACTGATTTGCTCCTTTTCTTCTGACCCATTTCATGATTAAAAGCAGCAAAGCTGTGGGTTCATAAAAGGACATATCAAACTTGCTACCTTTGCATATCCTTTAACTTCGTTAGTGAAATGTCTATTTGCAATCACAAATATACTTTGCTTAACAGTTTTAACGATTGCAAGACTGAATTCATGGATTTTAAAAGCTGGCACTTAATAAAAATACTAGAGAGATCCTAAGGTCTTTAACATGAACAAACACTGATTTACTAGAAGGGTACTCAGAAATACATTCTATAGGTGACTTGCTAATCTGCTCAAAATTGCACACATCTATAGGTGTAAGTTTGCCAAAAATCAGTATTTTCATCTTACTCTGTGCAGCTTCTTTTTCAGAAAAGACATAACTAAGTGTATCTTTCCTGCCAATACAGCAACTTCATGTAATTCTGCCATGGGCAGGGGCACCTTCCACTGGAGCAGCTGCTCCAAGCCCCTGTATCCAACCTGGCCTTGAGCACTGCCAGGGATGGGGCAGCCACAGCTTCTCTGGGCACCCTGTGCCAGCGCCTCAGCACCCTCACAGGGAAGAACTTTTCCCTAATTTCAGCTGATGATCAGTGCAAGTCAGACCTAAAGGAACCCATAAAAACCTGATCTGTTGAGCTGTACAAGATTGTTCCAGTTAGCTCAGACTGCTTTCATTACTTCAGATTTAATGGAATGATAATCAAAACATCATTTTGTCAGAAGTGGACATTACTCTCTAACAATTAAGCTTCTGCAGTTAACCCTCCATAAAACTTTGAAATATACTTTTAGAGAAAATATTGATACTTTATTATTTCCTCCAGGTACTAAAGTGGCTACTTAAAAGAGAATCTAAAAAGATGCTAACACTTCTAAGAGCCCATTCAGATGCAATTCTAAAGGGAACCTAGAGAACCAATCTTTAAGCTTACTTGCCATATTTTAGTCACACCTTGAAAAGTGTTGGTATTTAGAGTACAACACAGCTCATCACATCACTGAACTTCCATATTGCATTCATGAGAAAACCCCCACAAATATCCATAAATATCTATTGGGAGAGACAGATAAAACCACCTCCAGGAAGTACAGCAGGGAAAACCCTTTGAATTACCATTATTATAGTGGTTTCTCAGACTAACAGATTCAAGACTAATGACTTATCAATGTCAATGATGAAAACAGAATTCCCACTCAAACTTGTACTTGCTCTCTTAAGACTCAACCAATATGCTTGAGAATTTGCTGCCTTTTTATTGTCTGCCCTTCACTACTATATCATAATATGATGTTTATAAAATACCCACTTCTGATTCGTTGCTAATAATAACTACAGGTTACAAACAGCTACTCATTAGTTGTGAAAGGTAAATGTATCTCATCCTCATGAGTTTTTAAAATCTGAAACTCAAAGTGTTCCTACAATTGAAACTAAACACCTTCTGCCACAGTAGAAACATTTAATAGGTGTGACTAACACAAGCCAATGTGAAACCCCAGCATTCATTTTAATGTTGAAATTATTTCAAGAGTGTGTAATTTTTATTCCTTTATATATATGTACACAAAACCTTGAGCCTCTGCATAAACCAAATTCTTACTTTTCAGCTTAAAATTGATGGAAATGGATTCAGTCAAAATATAAAATAACCCCCACACATCAAAATAAAGACTAAGTGTCTTTTCGCTATTGATTGAAATGACATTTTTCAGCTGATTAACCCACAGACTACCAAATTAAACCTGTGAATCACAGTTACTATAAACCCTTGTTATTCAACCACAGCATCTTTCAGCCGTTATAGCACTTTCTATTCTCAACTCAAGACATTTGTGCAAGGGTTAATAGGAAATAATTTAATTTTATGATTTAAAAGGAAGTAGGGACTGTAGTGATAGGACAAGGGGTAATGGGTTCAAACTTACACAGGGGAAGTTTAGATTGGATATAAGGAAGAAGTTCTTTACTGCAAGGGTGGTGGGGCACAGGAATGGGTTGCCCAGGGAAGCTGTGAATGCTCCATCCCTGGTGATGTTCAGGGCCAGGTTGGACAGAGCCTTGGGTGACCTGGTTTAGTGTGAGGTGTCCCTGCCCACGGCAGGGGGTTGGAATTGGATGACCTTAGGGTCCTGTCCAACCCTAAGTATTCTATTATTCTAAAAAGAGCAAATACTTTCAAAGTTACTCCACTCTAATGATACCAAACTGTGTATGTGTTGGAAACTACCAGGTGTCTAAACAAAGAAATTATATTGACAACTCAGTAACAGCAACAGCAGGATGAAAATGCTTCCTTCTGGACAAGACAGCAAATGTAGAGCACAAATGTGATGAGGAACAACTGAGGGAGCTGGGGGTGTTTAGTCTGGAGAATAGAAGGCTCAGGGGGGACCTTACTGCACTCTACAGATACTTGAAAGGAGGATGAAGCTGGTCTCTTCTGCCATGTACCAAGTGATAGGACAAGAGGAAACGGCTTCAAGCTGCACAGGGCAGGTTTAGACTGGCTATTAGGAACAATTCCTTTCCCAAAGGGTCATCAGGCATTGGAACAGGCTGCCCAGGGCAGTGGTGGAGTCACTGTCCCTGCAAGTGTCCACACACCATATAGACAAGGCCTTAGTGCCATGGGTTAGTGGTGGCCTTGGCAGTGCTGGGGAGCACTTGGGCTTGATCTTAAAGGTCTTTTCTAACCTGCCTGATTCTGTGATTCCATGAAACCCAAATGGAGGGGGAGAGGGATGCTGCTAGAAGCACAATTCTAGGATCAGTATATAAGCCACTTTCCTAGCATGAAAGTATTATAAATTCACGTGCTACTTTGTCAGGATTTAGAGGTGATCAATACACAACTCGGATTTTGCAAGCCCACCATGAGCAGACACTGCATTTCCTGCACTTCTACAGTTACAGGATCTCCTGAGTCATGTACCTTGGTTACAGCAATGTACTCAAAAGATCAGTTATCTCACCTGCTATATTTTGCTTATCAGATGGAATAGCAATAAAAAAATAAAAAGGCATTGGCCTGACTGAATAAAGCACCAAAAGAAAACTGAAGAGGCAATAATAGCATCTCAGTATTCAGGAGAGCAGAACATATATCTGGCCATTCCACCCAGAAAAGATGAGCTACAAAAGGGAATATAGTAGATATAAGTAGCATTTAAAGCAGGACAAAGATAGAGTTTCTAAAGCATAGCTGTTTGTAGGGCAGTCTGTCACCAAGGACAGCACAAAGCAGCATTCCTAGATTTGATGAAATGAGCTTTGCCATATTAGAAACTTAGCTCCTGTCTTTAGGATCAGAAAAACACTTGTGATGGAGAAGCAGAAAAAGGTGCAGCTGTGCTACTGCAAAGAAGAAAAAAGAAGAAAACCAACTTTCAGCCTAGTTTCCAAGGAGTAACTCTCCTCTATACATCCATTTTTCTCCTGTGAGAAAGCACAAAAACACCATCGAGAATAATAACCTATGAAAGTGATTTTTAACCGTAAAGTTTTACAATACACTTTACATAAAACAGCTGTTGAAACTGCCCTAGTAGATTCCTGCATTGACAACAGAGTAACAAGCACTGCTGCTGTTACAGCAATTGCTACTCTTACAAAAGTAAGAGCTACTGCTATGTCTATGCACAAACCCTTACTGCTCCCCAGGGCCAGACAAGTGCCCTTGGCCAGAGGCAGCACCCCAAGGGTGGTCCTGGTACCCAGGCATCATGCAGGGCTGCTCTGCCTTCAGTCTACTTGGTTCTGCATCAGATAGGAGATGGAGGCCAGGTTGGACACGGGCTCGGAGCACCCTGCTCTACTGGAAGGTGTCCCTGCCTGTGGGTGGGGATTGGAACTGGATGAGCTTTAAGGTCCCTTTCAACCCAAACCAGTCTGGGATTCTGAGACACTGCCTTAAACAATTGTCTATTGCAGCATAAATCCTCACATCTGGATTTCAGCTGCAATTGCTGTTCAAGACTAGAATGTCTACCATTGCCATGAAGGCATTGCACTACACTCTCCAGCACACCATCTAGTCTTGTTGCATACATCATCATTCAGGAACTACACAAAAATAATTAAAGATTCTTACTGATTTTCTGTCAATAGAGAGCAGCTTAAATGTTCTGTACTGAGTTAAGGTCATTATTCTTTTGTCAAAGATTGCTCTGAAGAACACTAATTTGCTCATAATTATTGCAGAGTTACAAAAATCAATTCAGTGTACTGGTGTGCTCAAGACAGGATTGAACACTCATCATACAGGGATTTTTTCCCCTTTAAACAAGTGTTCTTGAATCAAACAAGCCTTTTCAGAATTACCTGTATCAGGTCATATTGTCCACCTCACCACAGCAGAAATAGCCAATGCATTTCACACAATCTCCAGCAGGCCTATTGCTCAGAACTGATCAACAATAGAATTCAATTCCTGCCAGGTATTGACCACACTGGTTATAGATTCATAGAATCAATTAGGTTGGAAAAGTTTAAGATCATCTAGTCCAATTTGTTATATCAGCTTACCTTTCTTCTAGAAGTCAGTGCTGACCTCAACCACAGTGATGAAAATCTCAGTTCACACATTTAAATAAGAGGCTTGATTTATAGCTGTTAAATAAACTTATAATTCCAGTGTGGTTTACACAGGCTTTGTTATTAATATAATCTGCAAAAAGACAGACCCTGGATGCTCTATAGAAGATGATTTCCAACTACAAAACACTTATCTTCAGCATATAGTGGAGCTTTGCCAGACATCACTCATCACTGGATGAAGCCTCTACCACAAGCAGAACTTTGTGCCCAGAGATAGGGGTTGTCTTTCTGTACAGAAGTACATGCACACACATATATGCTTCATGCAAGAGGTTGCATATCTATCCTGTCATAAGAAGTAGTAGACGAGGTACTGTGGGTGGAGAGGCAGGTATCAGGCTAGCTGACAAGTGCCATATGTAAAGCTTGTTCTCAATAGCCAAGATGGCACATTTTTCTATTAAACACTCTCTATTCTTCTCCTGTGCAGACTGTCAATTTAAAGACATTGAAAAGACAATACTATTTCAGTTATCCAGAAATAAAACACATACCTGTCCCCTACAGCCATTAACAGCAGCACCATTATGAGCAAACTAATGGTCTTGGACAGATTACACCCCAGGCTTTGTAGCAGTAACAGAAATGGAAAGGAAAGAGGACAGCAGCTATTATGCAGAATTTGTCACTGGCAATCTGTGCTGCATTTTTACCAGGAAGAAGCTGCCCACAAACTGCTGGAGCAACACTACTAGACTGCAGTTCACATACTTCCTGAATGCTTATCAAGAGGAACATACAGTGGATCTAGAGGATTTAGTATTTTACAGCTGGCTTCTATCTAAGCATACCCCTAATTTTCATATGACCGTGCTGAAGTGAGTGATATAAACACACCAAGACACAGCTACCTATAGTATCCCTTAGAAATCAACATTCACTGCAGTAAAGCTGAAGAACACACAAGATCTCTCACTGTCTGATTCACGCAATATGACAAAAAGGACTACTATAACAAAAGTGTACTTAAAGAAAACTACACAACACTACTTTAAGACTCCAGAATTCACTTTATGACAAAACTTCTGGATAATGTTTTAACTCATGCACATAAGCACGATAGAAACAAAATACTAAGACTTAAAACTAAACATTTCAGCAGTGTGATTTACAGTGACTATTGAATTGCAACCCAAAAGAAAAAAACCTGATTTGACATAAAGCTTCTACTACCTTTGGCTTTTATATTGGGCCAGAAAGCTACATTGCTCAAGCTATGGCTTCATGCCACTATTTCAAGATTAAACTACTTGGAGTAATTCTGCAGGTACTCAGGCTTTGTAATTATGAAGTTATACAAGTTCAACATCAGCTCAGCGAACCCACCATTCACTTTCACTACAAAAATCAGCTCCCTAACTGGTGTTCAGAACTTGGGCTCATCATCACCCACTGACTCCCAAATTATCTCAGGCCATGTTGCAGGTGCATATATATTTTACCTCACTGGTTCTCAGTATAAAAGAGCAACAGGACAAAATGCTGAGTTTGAAATGAAACTGTTGAAACCTTGCGCATAAGGATGCCCATTGGTTTGCTTAATCCTGATGAGTGGAAGAATTACTTAAGTAATATTTGGAAAACTACCTTAAGTCAACCACCTAAGTAACATTAAAGCACAAATATGTATTTTAGTGCATTTTGTAAGGATCGCTTTTTCAGAAGTCGGACTTTAGCCTTGAAGGAGTATTTGTATAGAATGAGAGATTCCTAAGTGCCTTCATGTCTGTAAATATTATCACTTGATCTATATAATTGTAACAGCAGCCTAACATTTAGATCTAACTAACCTGAATCTTACAGATACTGAAAGAGTGACACTGAAAGTTATATCTAATAGATTAGATAATTTGAACGGACACATTATCAATGAAAGAGAAAGGCTGCCTTAAAAACCCATAGAAAGCAGCTGAAAATGTAGGTACACAAAAAACAACCCACTAAAAAAGCTTTACAGCCTTCTGACCATCATCAGTCATACAAAAGTGAATGGCAAGAAGATGATAAAAGCTTATTCCAGCACCTCTTTGGAAAACGAAGTTTCAATCTGAGAGCAAAATCAGCTTTAAGATGTTACATTAACCAGTCGCCTCCCAGCTTATTATCCTACAGCTGATTTTGCCATCATAAAGATGAACTTGAAATGCTTCAGATACTGAATTGGGCCTGAAGTAAGAGCATTACTTTGCAGTGACTTTGCTATCATCATTACTGATTAATATACCTATTTCTATGGAATGTTCTTTGTTCATGCCCTTTCTCCTTTAATTGATGTCCTTTCTGTCAGACCATTTAATCTCTGGCACTTCCAAGTCACTGTACATGGCTTTGTCATCCACTGTTGAGTAATTAGATTCCATGTACTTTCCAGATTTTGGTTTGTTCAAAACCAGAAGTTTCATCTTTATGTGACCTTAGCAGATGTGGTTTGGTCATTACTCCCTTAAGCCTTTAACTGTAAAGCACGCTTAGACTGATTTTCACCAGTCACCTTTGCAGCAGTTGAAGGCACAGTCTGCTCTTTTATTCCCACAAAAGGCCTTTTTAATGGCTTTTATACACAAAGTCTATGCCACATAACACATAACACAAAATTCATGGAAGAAGTAGGGTTATAGTACCCACAATATACTCTTTCTGTGGCATGTTGTGAGCCTGCTGCTGTGGTTATCAGTGTTGAGGACAGGGAAGCCCTGCAGTGGTGACAGTTCTAGAGGATGTTTTGTGACACTTCTCATACTGTAATCCTAGGTTTAGCATACAGCTTTTTCTTCCCTTACTCACTGCTACCAGAAGACTGTCAAATGGCAAACAACTTGAAGAATTAAGTACGTTTGGTTTATATTTCTTTTTTCTTGTTGTTGTTCAAAACAAAATAAGCAGTTTAAATTCCCTAAAGACAGATGAAAATAATTATATTGAGCAGCTGAGAAACAAAACCCACCAGGATAATTAGATTCAGTTTTATTAAACAAAATAATAGTGGTGTAGATACTACAGAGAAGTGGTGGATGTGTCATCCCTGGAGACATTCAAGGCCAGGTTGGAGGTGGCTCTGAGCAACCTGATCTAGTGGAAGATGCCTCTGCTTATTGCAGGGGTGCAGGTCAGACTAAATGAGCTTTGAAGGTCCCTTCAAACCCAAACCATTCTATGATCCTATAATTCTGTGATACATGTTACAGCATGATGACACATGGAAACCCCATCAAATATGCACATATTGTTCCTGTGGTTTTTACTTCCTGCATAAAACAATGTACAGGCATGGAAAGGAAATCACATCACTTTCATAAGTGATGCACATAAATCCAAAACATATCAATTTCAATAGTTATGAAATACACAATGCAAGCTTCAGAAAACTCTAGCTCAAGTTCCTCCCTGAAGTAATTGGAAATCAGATGAGTTGAACATGCAAGAAATAGGATAGTTCTGAAACCTGCAGAGTTTCTCACTCCTTGTTTGCCCATTTCTAGCTGATATAAGGTTTGAAGAAGGCATCCAAGATACAACCACACACACTGCAAGTTTTAAGTCTGCAACTTTGAATACTTCTTTATCTTAGACATGAAACACTATAGGGAGCTATATGGAAATTCTTTTCAAAGTCTGAAAACTAAACTTCCATGAGGTGTTACTGGACTCAACTATTCCAGCAACACAGCTTTTATGTAGCACAGGAAACAGGAATACTTGATTTTTCACAACATGACCCTGAGTGGCCTGACCCCACATGCTCTGCAGTATCTAAGAAGCCCACATGACATGGTTTTTCATCAAAATACATCAATAGAAGCAAACACTGGTACAGGCCAGAAACTGGTAAAAGTTCTTCAAGGTAGGTCACCTTTACTTGCTGAATTTTCTTAAGATGTTTCCCTTTTTCTACTTTAAAGTCCTACATCAAAAAGAAAGCTGGTAAGAATTCCAGGTTTTGAGAACTAAAGATACAATTACTGAAATACTGGAGTAAGAATGGGGTAGATACCAAAACAAAAACATTTTCAGGAGGTATTTACAAAGCCCCATTCCCTACAAATACCATTTCATCACTCACTGAAAACTGACTCTAGTTCCTTCCAACTTTTCTGACATTTATAAAAATCCCTCAATCACATGGATTCTCCAATAAATATGGCATCACTGAGAAATCTCTCCATATTTGTGCACTTTACATCATCTTTATCTCTCTAATCTCATTTTCATGTGGCCACCAATTTCTACAGTGCAGGAACAAACATACACACAGACAATAAATAATTTCACACACCTCCCTTTCTTTAGGAAATAAAAGTGCAATGAATGTGGGCAGAATTGTATCACACACAAGTTTATTTCACCTTCCCACCCAATTTCCTTCCTCCTTTGCTTGCTTACTCTTGCAAACTCTTGCTAAGAAGGGAAATGAAGCCTCAATTATAAAATAATAAAATAAAATGAAATGATAAAAAAAATAAAATAAAATGAAATGAAAAAATAAAATAAAATAAAATAAAATGAAAAAAATAAAATGAAATGAAATGAAATGAAAAAATAAAATAAAATGATAAAATAAAATAAAATGAAAAAATAAAATAAAATAAAATGAAATAAAATAAAATAAATCTTCCAATGACAGCTCAAAAATTTGACATCTGACCAAATAAGCTTTGTTGTGTAGGTACACTGCTTGCTATGTTAGGAGAAAGGATGCAGGACACTGCCCTCTCTTGAACAGTGGTGTTCAAGCAGAGGTGACTCACTCAGCCATCTGTCCATAGTTCCAGTGCTGGTGCACCATTATGCCTGCTTTTGAGCAGTTGTAGGCTGCACTGCTTCTGCCCTCTGAGCTACTTGCCTTTGCAGAGAACTACAACTCAGAAACACATGGTAAAGCACTCACCACACCTCATTTCAAAGCAGCAGATGTTTCAGAGGCTTCCTCATCCTGTCGTGTGCTGGCCTAAAAAGCTGGCTTGGATCTGCAACCTCAATGAAGTTAGGAAAAATAACCCCACTTATTGTGTATCCAATAGTGAAATATTCTTGTCCAAAGTAAGATTTTACCCTAGGTACAGCTTTGGTATTAAGGTATTACTTTGCTGTCAGTGTTACAATTACAGATGCTAACTAACTGAAAGTAAGGTAACACTGCAGAGTGGAACATCTTTGAATCAAGCTCCATTCCCCAAGAACAAAAGAGTCCACACTCCAGCAGTAAGTATTGTGAATTAAGTCAGGACTGTGACTTGATTTTAATGCAATCACTGGTTAATTTAATATCCCCAAATCATTATTGCTCTGGGGCTTTTGCCTGTAACTCCATTAATTCGTCTCATTTTATTCAGCTTGCAGCATACAGAGCTATACTATGCTAATGGAGAAGTTGCAATTATTTACTTTGTGCATTTCCTGCTGACTGAGGTTATTGCACCACGCTAGAAAAGTCATTGTGATAGAATAAAATACTGATAATGGCACAACATAAAGTAAGAAAAGACTGCAGTTCCATCATTTGTCATTGAGTTTTTGCCTTTTGGGTATGCAGAAAGGCATTAAGTCGTTCAATGAAAGCATGGCATTACTGAAAACCTGTCTTCAAATGTTCAACAAGAAGGAGATCATTTTTACTTTAATGTATTATTCCAAATTCCGTTTAATTTACTTACTAAATGCACACAGTCAAGTTCTTACTGTTTAATCCAGCAACATCTATTCAAAATGCTTATTGTACGCATGTTCAAAACTTGAATGCATGGAGATTTAGAAGATAACTGAAAAATTAAGTGACTTTACTGTAAAAACCTAGACCATGTTGTATTACTTTGTACTTCTGGGTTAAACATCAGTAATAGAATAATTAGTGAAGGGAAAGGTCACACTGCCAAGTTTTACTGGTTCTTTACCCAAATTCTACCAAGTCAGGCCCTTTCAATGAAAACAAATAAAAACCTAATAATAACCAAAAAACTAGTAAAAAATGAAATACATTTTCACATATCCACTTACTGAGAAGGCAAAGGGCTAACACATACCAATGCTCTGGCCACCTACTCCTAACTATAATTAAACTGACTTTAGTAGTGCTAAGGGAGACAGCTGTGGTTTATGTTCAGTGGCTTTTATAAAACACAAATACACACATAACCTTACAAAACTCAAAAGCCTCCATCCTATAAAAAGTTTAAAAAAACACAACAAACTCATACAGATTAAAATATAACACGAGTTTGTTAGAAAGGAAAAAATGTTTACTCATGTGGGAGGAAAAGAAGAAATACATAAAACTCAAAGGAATCAATAGAGCAGGAAAAAAAGCAATAGTCAAGAGATAGGTCATCAAAACATGAAGGACTCTGAAACAGGAAAACACAAGTTTGAATTTCAAACACAATGAAAAGTCCTCAGCTAAAGTGAACTGCTGGCAGAAATGCTGCCTGGTTCTACAGTCAAAGTCAGGATTAAAATGATAGACTTTAAACGTAAACATGGAAAAAAGCCATTCCCCTGGTTTTGAAATGCTCTCCACAGCAACTTACTTTCATTCAGTCTCATATTCAGCCACACAAAGTAAGACCACAAAAAAGGGCAAAACTCAAGCCAATTCCATTAAACTTGTCATATAAGAACCACCAACACTAGAATTAGCTTACTGCAGATAATGTCTGATATTTAAAGAGTTTATAGATTATAAGCAGAACAACTGATTTACAACTTCAAGTTCCTGACTCATGCTACTGAGTAGGGAACAAACAATTCTGCTTCTTCGAGCCACTGTCACCATTTCAAAAGCAACAGGCATCTTTCATCTGCAAGAGCATGTCTCCAGATATGAGACTTGGGATGACTTTCATTCGAATTAAACTAAGCAGAACTTTTGTATTAGTAAGTATATAATGCCTTCACCAAACATTTTCCCCTTCAAAAACACACCCCATTAGACAGGCAAGATACTCCACACAGACAATTTGTATAAATATTCAGAAAGCAAAACCTAAAGTATATAGTGTTGTTAACAGATATTTTATCACCTGAATTTTGTAAGCTTTTCCATTTTCTCATGGAAGGAGGTGAGATTTCTCAACTCATGTACCTTTTGTACCATTTAATTCACACAAGTTCCTAAATGCCTCAAACATCCAGTTTCTATAATGAAAGAGCTTTCATTTATCATCCAATCCCCTTCCACTAATGTTATTCTATTACTTTCAAATGCAGTAAGAAGTATAAAACACTCTGTGGGGCTTATAACGGCATAGAATGAGGACTGTATTAAAGCTGATGCCTCCTGACCCAGAAAAAAAGTATTCCCTGATTGTACCTTTCACACAGGGTAAGGACTGTCAGTCAGGCCATGCAGTAAAAGAGCAAATTGCTCAGGAAGCAGCGGGTATTTAAGACTTGCAAAGGTTTGGAAACGTGAATTTCACGGCAAATTAACATCTTAAATCAAGCTTAAAACTGGATTCGTTCATTTGAAATCCTTCCCTCAACTGTAAGGTTCTGCTGATGGTGCAGGCGGGTCACAGAATCAAAGTTAACACACAAACTAAATTCTACATTCCGTGATAAAAGTTAAACCATAGCTCTAAATTAAGAGTATGAAAGCTACTGACAGTACCTGAGGAAAGAGCCTCAAATGACTTCATTTCAGCAAATGTAGCACAAGCTCAAAGGGTTATCTTTTATCTCTAAAAAATAGCTTTTAAACTGATAAGCATCCATCAATGTCTGCTCCAAAGTACACCAGAGCAAAATTAATTTCCAAGGCAGAAAGGAATGCAAGAGCAGCTCCCAGTGCAAAATTAATGCTAAATACCCCACAAACCTGACTTGATGTTGATAAGGCGCTTATACTTGTTACAGCCATACGCATCAGTGCTCCTTGTTCTCTGCAGAACAGCATGATCCTGTTTCAGAACTGGCCTGACCTCAACAAGAGAAGGGAAACCAAAGAGTCATAGAAGAAGGACACGTAAATTAAACTATTCGAGTTTCCAAACAAAAAGGGAAAAAAGGGCCATAGAAAGAGTCACAAAGAGGTTTCACACAACAGAAAAAATCAGAAGAGACAATAGTGTCTTCAAAGTTCATTCTAAATTAGACTAAAATAAACTGAATTGCTTGACATGCATTCCATAGGAAAACTTCAGACCTCAAAAATGAAAAGCAAACCACCTTTGCAGACTAGCACACAACGAGATTTTGCTAAAGCTCAAAAATGAGACACAAAGTGGAAGACCAGAAAGATTGATATATAGGACTTTGACAATAAACAGCAAATGTAAAGAATAGAAAGTTTGAAAGATGCTGTAAGACATGACTCTAAGCACTGTTCAGGTATTCTCTGCATGTTAAAAAAGCTCCAATTACATTGAACTGCATGGTTTTTCCAAAGGCAACAGTGATGACAGTCTAGAAGTGATGAGAGCACAGATCAAGGCATGATTATAGTAATGTGGAGGAATTTAAAGATCACATCAACGATTCACTGTCTATTTAACAGTAAATTAAGGACTGGAAGACTGCTTAGTTTATGACAGATAAAGAACACTAATGTATGCTCTCGTTCCAAGTGGTAATCTTCCTGCAAAGATACTGATTCAATGCAGAGGTCAAGTAAGCCTACATCACTTGATTTCCTAAAAGCAAGGAAAAAGACCCACAATTTCTAGCAAAGGTGCAGTTTCTTGTTCCAGCTGCCTCCAATATAGCTCCATTTGTCAGCCTGATCAAGACTAACACAGATTCAAACTCCCTAAGTTATGAAGGCTACCAGACATCTAGATGGAGGGAAGATCACGTTCCAAGCAAGGCATGGCATGCTTCTCTTCTTGAGCAAGTTGTCCCTCTTAGGATTGATTTTGAAACATTTCCCTCCCATTTACTTATTTCTAAATCTGAATGTTATCTAAATATTCTTTAATTTATGTATTTTGTATAGGTAGGGAAAATAAAATGAGTCTAAGTGGGTGATTTATCTTTACCATGCCTGTTGTGAATTTGTCCTTCTCCCATCAACAGATAATGTTTAATCTAGTAAACTTTAGCATAATTTAGTAAAGCACTAGCCTCAAAAGTCTTACAGATCTCGAGTATTTGGAACATTATTCTTCAGGGAACCCATTAATCTTCACAAAAAGGTCTCCCAGGGCTGTACTAATTAACAGATCCAAGTAACCTCCAGAACTGAGATACAGCCAAACCGCCCTGCACGTACTCCCAGCTCATTAAAAACACCCAACCTCACTTGAACATTAAATAATTCCCACAGCACTCTCAAAAACACTTACACAAGTACAATATTTAAGAACTGTTTTAAATGCTAGGGAAATTTACTGTGATTTATTATCACAGTTACACATAGTAAGCCTTTCAGAGCTCTGGTTCTAACTGTTACTATGTGATAATGAGCTTCATTGGTACGTCCTTTCCATTTGGATTTTGTGCTCTCATTCCCCCTGCTTTTTAGGGAGTGCTTTGTTCAATCTGTCCCAAAGAAATGGATTGGAAAAGAAATGGCAAAAGCATAGAACAAAAGTTGTTACTCCCAAACATGACCTTCAGCACTACCAGAGCCACTCCTTGCACTCTAACAAAGCCTTGCTTTCAACATATGTGATACCAAGGAAGTTACAGCATATGTGCATTAAACAATTACAGTTACCTGGGAAATAACAATACAGAAAAAAACTCCAGGTCCTTTTCTGTTGTTGGTCCTTCTCTCAACATGAATTTCCTAATCAATGGCCACAATTATTTGTTTAGCCATCTTGAAATGCACAAATACACTTGAAAAGGTCATGGTTATCCTACTGGATGTTACAGTCTGACTGTATTTTTATTCATTTCCAAAAATCAAGGTGTGTAGTAGGCAGTTAAACTTTCTAGGGTAAAAAAAAAAAAGATGATTCAACCTTTCCTCATCAATGCAATCATAAAAAGCATTCCTGAACTACTACTGAAACAGACTCAACCTTACTCACGGTTGGTATGAAGTCTAAAGAGGATGATGAGCTTAAGAAGTGATACTAAAATACAACAGGAACCAATTCTAAAGAGATGAAGAAGCAAACAAGGCCAACTAGGGTATCATTTACACATAAAAACAGGTTAAGAAGGATGCCCATGGATTAGAAATAAGACTAGAAATACTTAGCACCTACTATTGAGATGGCTGAGAGCTCTTATCAGAAGAATGCAGTCAGAAAATTTCAATGACTATCCAAGTCATGCCACCATAGTCCCAACTTTATTCAAACTATGCAACTGCCGTGTTCTCGTTTTTCTTCTCCTTCCCCCAACACCCCCAAGTGTGACTGCACAGCCCAGTTTCATCCATGGCCAAAGTTCCCACCTGCAAGGTCACACGACTCTAACCTCATTACAAAGCATTAACTAAGCAGTTTTTCTTTACAATCTGTCAATGATAAGACATCATCTTTGAAATAAGAAAGAAAAACAAAACAAACAAAACCAACCAAACAAAAAACCCTCCACTGCCAATTCAACAAACCAGAAGACTTAAAAACCTTGTTTATCCCCATTATCTTTTACTTTCAAGTTCTCTACTTCCTGGACTCTGATTTGACTTTACTCCCTGAAGAGATGGTATTTACAGTACCTCTTTGCATTTGAATGAAAGGTCTTTCGGTTGGTCCTTAAACTTATATCATGGACTTATAAATAACTGCATAGATGTGCCACAGTTACTCATATGAAAAGCACATTCAAGTACACTATCCTACAGTAAGTGTAAAGTGCCCCATTACACAAGGCTATGACAGGCACTGCACTGTCAGGCACAGAATCAGTACCTGAAGCATACATCACAGTGTTTTGCTTTATACTATAACAACATGCAACACAAAACGGGGTCGAAGGACATCAGCATCAAAGGTACCAGTTATCATACCAGCCGTGTAAACCCATATGCCTTTATGTAGCTGGTGAGTTAAAATCAGTCCCTAGAAACTATTAAATCAAGCATTACTGCTCTATTTTCTGAGGCACAGAGCTCCATGAATGTTTAACTGCTTGCCAGCACACATCAGGATACAGCATTATAACGTTTTTCCCCCCCCCTATTTCCCCCCGATTACTCAAACCCAGGGAAGTTAGTTTTGAACAGAAAACTCTACTGCTCTCAGTGGCCATCAATCTTCCTTCATTTACTGTTGTCTTGGTTGTCCTTTCCTTGCCACTGTCTATCCTCTGAGAGGTAAGTGATCCATTTAAACACTGTTCAAAGCCCAGGAAAAAGTTGCCTTGTCTCCCTAACTGCCCTGAAGCCAGCCAGTAACACTGCAGTTAATACTATATTGTGGAGTAATTAAAGGATGCTACATAATGGAGTTTGAGAAACTACATGGAACTGCACTAGAAGTATTTCTGGTTGGATGAAACAAGTGCTGCTCATTTTCTGGCTGATGGCACCTCTACTTTTGAAAGCAGCTATATAAATATGCATGTATTCTACTAAGGTATCTTTACAAGGAGGGATCTTAATGTAACAGTACTCGGGAAAGCACTATAGTATCTGGTAGCCAGTGATTCCTGTAGAATTTTACTGACCACCTTAGAAGTTGTCTTTTTAAGATGTCTTAAAAGTTGATTTACAGATGTTTAGACAGCAGAATTACAAGGTTTGGTTTCCCAGTACTTTTAATCCATAGCTGAACAACATGGAAAAACCAAATACCGAAGTGTGGAGACTTTATTATTTGAAGTTAAAAAATGAAACATTTTCATTCAAATAAAGCCAAAAAGAAACTGTAACTACTCTACAAATGAGAGCAAGAAATTCATCTGAATCAGCTGATGTGCCTACCTCAGGAGTATAATATCAGGTAAAAACGGTAAGAGTGTTCTGTTCAGATAAATAACTACTACAGCAATCCACAAAGCATACAAGAGCATATCAATAAGGCACTGTTTAATAGCAATTTATTGATGTTAAGACACAGTGAGCACGAAAACAACAAAAGCAACAAGCAGACCCTAAACCATATTACCCAAACCCCAAGAACAAAAAGTTCAGTTGGTAGCACAAGATCAGTTACTAACCAGAAGCTGGTATTAGAAAATAATCAGCATCCACCTGCTGAAGAAAATGTATCCAGTAGGAAGTAAAATATTCCTAGCCCTGTACTTGTAGGATGTGGAATAACTTGGCTTGCAGTTCTAAATAACAAGATGATGGGTTTATTCTTACTTTGTTGTTTTCAAGCCCCTGTCATGTGAAAGACTTGCCCTTTTCAATGTAAGAAATTAATGGGAAAGATTAAAAATAACCCTTGTTGCTGAATTAATCTTTTAAACCAAAAGATATGAATGAAGCAGGCTAAGACGACCTGTCTGCAGCTACACGGAAAACCATAAGCTGTGAATATTAATAAAGCAAGCTTGTTTTGTTTTGGACAGGCTCTACCTAAAACATGCAATTTCACATCCAGATTGTTTTATTTTTAAGGCAAACAAAACAAATATCAGCAGTAGAGAAGCTCAGTCTGGAAAAAGCCCTGGTAAATGTAGAAACTTCAGTTTCCAGTGTCACAGTCCATTAGCTTTCATGACTGTGAGCACTCAAGGAAACAAGGATGATCATAGCCTTAGACAGACATTCACCTGGTTAACAGTTTATTTTCAAATGCAAATATGTCTGTTCAGGGACTGGAAATTAAAATCTCCATCAATTTCATTTTGATTATGTCAAGAGTTATAAGTCTAATTGTTTTGAAACAAGAAAAGAAAGAGATACAAGAAGATCTGGCAAGTGCTATTATAGCATTTAGTCATTTAGCATCAATTAGTGTAAAAGGAAAATCAAGATGTTCTTTTGTTTGGCTCAGCAGTAGCATTTTGTTACTTGCTTACCACAGTAGACACTCTGTCCTATGATGACTGAAAAAACTTAGCATGAATTTAATGCTGTAGTTTTAAGACTGAACTAAAAACTCCACAAATCTTCAAATTTTAACCACACCTACAATTGGGATGAGAGTTTCAGAATATGTCAAGCATCCCCAAGGCAATCTAACCTTTTTGTCCACATCTCCATGTAGGAATTGGTCTGTTCTGAAGTACTGATGCTTCATTATACACCTATGAAGTAGCTGCTGACAGCCAGGTCTGAATTAGAATTAGAGCACTTTGGTGTTACAGAAAGTCTGTCTCTTAAGCTGAGCACAGCTGATGAAAATTTCCATCATACGTAATAATACTACTACCATACATGTGCTCTGTTTCATAGTTCCCAAATCCCTAGTTAGAAATCCCTTACTCCTAAGCTGATCTACACAGAACCTATCATAGGTAAGAAACACAAACCACATGATCCAATTATGATGTTCAGTAAATGTTCTAGTTTTATGCCAGCCCTAATTAATTATACCAGCAGCAATTAAAGTTTATTCAGTAAATAAACCCACAGCCATAACTCATCACTGCCATTCAGCTCTCGTCTGCTCATAAGTACTTGTTTCAATACAAGGACATAATATCAGTGTTGCAGATGGCAGAAACAAAAGCACCCATTACAGACAGTGCACAGCCTCCTATGCTTATCACACCTCCTTCAAAATTAAGTTAGAAAATCTACCACTGAATTTCTGGCAGTGGCATGTTATTCCAAGCCCTGTTAACTACAGGCCAAGAATCTACCTATTTCTAACCAAAATACTGCTATAAAAATAGGGGCTGGGTGCAAAAGTGAAATGGGGGGGGTGTTGTGCTGTTCTAAAAAAGCTAATTTTGGTAAAGCATTCCAAATATAAAGGATTTTCTAGCATTTGATTTTCTGCCAACTGCACTCAAACATTTTATAATACAATGCTGAAAATTCTTAAGAGAGATCATAAAAACATAGAATAATAAGGAACAAAACAACATAGAATAATAAGGAACCTTGCATTTGACAACAGTCCACCCATCAAATCCATATCTCTCCAGTTTGGAGAGAAGGATGTTGTGGGAGCCTGTGGTAAAGGCTTTACAGAAGTCCAGATAGACAACATCTGTAGCCTGCTCTTTGCCCACTAATGTAGTAACTTCATCATCGAAGGCCACTAGGCTGGTCAGGCAGGACCTGCCTTTGGTGAAACCAAGATACTTCGTGGTAATTCTGAAAGTCTCAGTATCAAGACACTTTGAGCCATGCATTCTTGAACAAGTGCTGGTTCTCTTGCACATGAGAATACACTGTGTCATACAGTTGCACTTTCAAGACAGAATTATAATTGAATGAAATGTAAGATTTCATATTTGTGCAGTGTCTGGCATGACAGCTGACTGCTGACCTCTTGATCTCCTTACAAATCCCATTATGGGAGTTACTCCATGCTTCTACTACTGTCCCATTTAATACCTATTGCTATTTTTATTTTGCTACTCCTAATGCTGATTTTCCTTTTATTCCATTATAATTTCAGTATTTCCTTCATGGTAAATTCTGAAAGTCTCAGCATCAATACACTTTGAGCTATGCAATTTAAAAGATTAACAGAAAAGGTAAGAGCTGAACTCAGTTTGAGAGATAAAGCTTTAAAAATATTGGAAAGATACTGAAGTTGTAACCCTGGAGATGCTTTTTTCTAGGCAGTTCAGATCACCCCCTAGTGTGAAATCACAGGGAATGCTGCCTTATCCTATCTTTTAGGCAGGCACGCCTGGTAAATGTAAAGAAAAGGCAATCCTCCATTACTCTGAGCACAGAACCTTGTCCTGTGTCTGCTCTATCTTCACATGGAACATACATAATTCACCAAGACCACTTTTTATACTTTACCACTGTCCTGGCCAAAATCTAGAGTGATGTGTCTGTATTGACTAATTCCAACCATTTTGTAACAGGTTGAAGGTTACTCCATGACATACATTCTATATTCTATATAATATTCTATACAGAATATTAAAAGTTAAAATTTCATCTTAACCACATCAAAGCACAAATGTTGTAAATATCCTTAATTTCTCCTTATTTCTCTTTTGTACTTATTAACTTCCATTCAATACTGCAGTAAACTTGCTCACAATCCAAGTTTTTTTAATGTCATTTTTCTTTGACCTGCTGGATATTTACTCACTGAAACACAGGAGCAAATACCCCTATTGTTTCCTATGTTTCTTATATTTATTCTCCTTTTCTTCAGAGGCATTGCAGCTATTGTTCAAGTCCTATGTTCATTTTAGTAATTGAAAATCTCCTCAAAATATTTAGATAGTGAAAAAACAACTGAAGATTTTCTTTTTTAACTTCAGGCATTAAAACCCTACACCATATAACACCAACATGAGATTTTCCAAGCTGAAGAGATTAAAAGCTAGAGAATGTAGGAATAGAAACTGCCATTTTTATGTACTTGTGTGTTAGTAGTGTACCTCTAAAGCATTGCAACCATAAATACCCAAAACCTTTAGTGATTTTACATTCAGGTTATGAACCTGGCCTACAAATGAAGTTCAGTTTCTATTACTTCAGCCAATAAAAAAGGAATCGCCAGCACGGTAGGTTTCTAATACATGCACAATATCTTCTCATTGGTCATATTAAGAATAGGGAAGCATCAGAAGCATTACAAGATGCATTTACTATTTCTACAAGATAGTATCAACCAAAGAGCGCAAAAAGTGCTTTATGGTATTAACTGCAAAGCATCACATGTTTTAGCAAACAGAAATCCTCATGAAAACATGATGCAGCCTTACATGATACTTGAGAGTAGCAACTGATTTTTATACATTGTGCTTTATGTTTGTATGGATGCAAGTCACTCCTATTTAGAATACAGACATTTTAATCTGGCATTATATTTGTGTTACATTCCTCTTCCTTCTTCGTTGTCACCATACATTATGTACTGAACACTCCCTGGTTCTCAGAAACCCCTCAGCAACACTCTATCCTTTTCCCAGCAGACAAATGCTTACCCATAGGCTAATTATACATATGTTGCCAGCTTCCAGACTTATAAAGTCTTGATGTGACTGCCTAAAAATCTTACAAAGTAAAAATATTTACTCTCCCCCAAGATATGTATTTCTTCACAGGGAGAAATTCATTGCCAAAGACTAGAAAATTGAACTGACATACAGAATCAAAACAAAGCTTCTTAGAACACCTCCTTCCATGTTCCTTGACAGAATAGTTCTGAACAAGTGCTAAAAATAGAAATAGATAAAAAGTAGAAATAATATAAAAAATGGCTTTTCAGTTTATAAGAATTTTAAGATTGTACATTAATTGAGGATCTTTTTGCAGATAACTATTTAGAACTGTAGCAAAGTCAATGAAGTCTGAAGAGTCACCTTTCACAAATCAGCATTTTTGTATTCTAAACCAGATTGAGTACTTGAAAACAAACCTCCTAATAAACCCAAAAAACCTCACACTCCACAATGCGAAATCCATCATACAAATTATCTTCTTTTTAAAACTCACCAATACATTTCAAGAAAATCTCAACATTTTGCACCATCTTCTTCACACTTCATAAAATACACTTATAAATAAAATCAGTTTCAAAATAACTTTCTTTAAAAATTAGCACTTCAACCCATATCACAAGTGTCAAAATTCCTTTTTCTATTGATCACATTTGGTCAAAATAAGGACACTTCAATTGAGTGTTTTAGTTACCAGCATATTTGCTGTTCAGAATACACTGACTGTTCCCAGTTAAACACTTATAAAAATATTAACCCAATCTATTCAACCCTTTCTTTTCCACAGACTATTGGAAATACAAGGAAAATAAACCAAATCTAGTACAGCTGACAGTTTCCTGGCATCACGGCTTTTGGTCTATGGAGAATATGCAAGAGCCTTAATAGAGTTAAGACAATATCTTTTTACAATCATGCTTTTGTAAGCAGGTACTTCCAAGTTTTTCTGCAAAGTCTGCTTCAAGAACTATGAAGGTAACTAGTAAAAGAATACTAAAAATTATATGTTTTCCCTCTGTTGACCTTCCCTGGAAATGTTCTGGTTTGCTGATAAAGATGCTTGTTTGCTAATAAAATTAGAGATACCAGCTCATTTCACGTGTGCACCATAAAATAACACAACATGATTTTAGGTTCTTGCTGCTCCAGTTTCAAGCTGCCTGTTAAGTGACGGCCAATGCCTCCTTCCCAGAGGAGCAATTGTGTATGGCCAAAGATGCAGACAAAGATAACGAGAAATAAAAAGACTTCTTAAGACTATGATAGTTAAAAGCTTATAGAGAGGAACAGGAAAGTACATTTAGGAGGCAAAAAGTGAGTGGAGCAAGGAGGCAAAGGTGGAGCTATGGGAACCATCTACTTCTCTTATGCTGTGTTAGTTAGAAAAAGCTACAAATAAGGTTGAAAGGTCATAGGAAGGAACTGTGCATTCGTAGCATTGCAGCAGCAAGGCCTCAAAGAGCTTATCAAAGTGTGATTCACACTGTTCTTCCTGATTATTCATGGAGAACTCACTTTTCTCCTTATTGAACTGCATTACAGGGAGCTAAACTACATTTGCCATCATACTCCTATGAGTATTTCTTCCACATAAACTGCATTAAAGCTCTTACAGAGACTGTACAATAATGAACAGAGAGAAGTCCATGAAATAATCTCTCCATTACAATGTAGGCCTTAATGCAGAAAGAAATTAAGAACCTAATTTTGTATGGGAAACAGTGATACTCGGAAATCGAAGGTTAAAGCACTGAACTGTGACTTGGAAGACATGAATTTAATTTCTGGATCTTCCACTTAAGCAACCTTGCAGGAATTACTTCATATAGGAGGATAAGGCTGCCTTGTAGGACTGCTGGGGAGATAAGTGTGTGTGTGGCTTCAGCTAGCAGGAGAGTTAGACCTATATGAGTGCATACACAGATATGTACTCCTACTCAGTCTTTACTTTACATTAGATCTAAATTAAATCTGCACTGCCCACTGCAGCCTGACACTCATCACACCCTGACTCAGCTTTCAAGTTTCCATCCTAGTGCTTGCAGCTGAGCCTGCAGGTACCCATGTTTCTGAGAGCTGCTCAAGCCTAGGCTACCTGCTTGTATCCCATCCAGCTGTGCCTGAGATGGCATCAGGGTCTCTGGAGAAAGGACCTTGGTGCCAGCCTGGGTGCCTGACATCAGCCACACATGATTCTACTGGGACAGTGACAGAGCTAGGACAATAAGCCAGGCAAAGGATATTCTGCTCATCCCATTATAGGTGTTGCTAGGTGTACCCAGCACACTGAGGTTTGAGGGTTGTCACTTGTTCTTTGTCAGGATGTTAAGAACTCCATTTATTTGCAGTGTAAACACACCTTTATACTTCTCATTAAGGTCAAGGAAATGACTTTTTTCATTAGGGACTGTAGTGACCCATCATATTGTATTTTGTATTGATGAGATCACCCCTGTGACTTCTTTCCTCCAGGTAAACAGTCCCAGCTCTCTCTCAGCCTTTCCTCACAGGAATGATGCTCCAATCCACCATCTCTGTGGCTCTTTGCTGCACTCACTCTAGTATGCCTCTTGTACTAGGGAGCCCAGGACTGGACCCAGCAATCCAGGGATGGCTTCATCAAGTGCTGAGTAGAGGGGAAGGATGACCTCCCTTGACCTCCTGGAAGCACTCCCACTAATCCAGCCCCAGATACCATTCACCTTCTTTGCCGCAAGGGCCCCCAGGTCCTTTCCCAAGAAGTTGCTTTCCAGCTGGATGATCCCCAGTTTATACTGGTGGTGCATGGGGTTATTCCCTGACAGATGCAGGACTTAACTATTCCCCTCATTAAAGTTTATGAAGTTGCTGTAGTTCCATTTCTCCAGCCACTGGACAGCACCATGACCCTATGGAGTGTCACCAGTCCTCCCAGTCTGGTATTATATGCAAACTTGCTCAAGATATGTTCTGCCCCATCACTCAGACCACCAATGAAGAGCTTAAGCAGGACTGGACCCAGTACTGACCCCTGGGATAGACTGCTAGTTAGTGCTCTCCAATTGGACTTTATGGCACTGATTTCCACCCTCTGCACCTGGCCATTCAGTCAATAGACCTCACATTCTGTAAATAAAACTCATACCTAGTTAGTAGGGGACAGAGTATTTTTATATGCATGTGAGACTCACGTTCTTCCTTTTTGGGCTCAGGGTTACATACATAAGTGGAAGAAGTAATTAAAGCTTTGGCTTTTGAAGAACAGTAACAGAAAAGGGATACGTACAGTTCTAATAAGATCAATTCCTTATGTAGTAAGTTTTGAAAAGTTCAATATTATTATTTCCTTACAGAATTACAAGGACATAAATGGGTTTTAATGGAACACCTTCCTGAAAGACACAAAGGAGCTCTTTTGTCTCAGCCAAATAATATGGATGTTTTGACACTGCTAACATGAAAGATCACATGCTGGGATGGTTAGCCCCAGGGAAAGACACATGCCTAAGGGTCCCAGGGCAGTTTTATAAGGAAAAGATATTCCAATCTGGAGCTAAATCTCAGCTGTCAGAGATACAGCTTTGAGATCCACACTTTAAACCCCCACAAACATCCTTTTAACAGTCATGGACTTGATTCTGAAGCATACACTGAAATGAGTATGATACAAAATGTGGACAGAAAAAACCCAGGTGGCTTCTGAATGACAGAAGCCAGAAGGCAGGGAGGGTCATGCTGCCCCAGCAACCTATATGAGGACATGCCCCCAAAAAAACCCCTTCAATATCTGCTATGCTGAAGCTGAGCTGTTCAAACTGGCTACAGCATGAGAGGTTGGGAAATGCCTTGTATGTCATACTCCTTTAAAAAGGAGGTATAATTTCTGTAGGAAAATCATGCAGCAGCAAATGTTGCTAATGCAAATCTCCAGCTCACTGTAGCTACTCATGCAAAGAATCAGCACATGATGGCACAATTTAAAAGTGTTACTGTTAATGGGAAAATGTAATTTAATATCTTCTTTTAATATCCTAGGGAGGCAAGAAGAGGGTTTAAATAATTAATAAGGATTTCTCTACATCCTTAAATTTTTCTTGTTTGACAGAAAATTTCACCACACGAAGTCTGGACCTCAGATCCTCTGTTTTCTAGCTTGTGTTAAATGAGGACTTAATATGATTCATATGACTGATCACCTTTTGGTTAATGGACCCTATTTTGCTTGGCATTGTTCAGACATGGACCAAAATGACATTACTTCACCATTTCTAAGACAACAGAGAGACAGAAACAAATGGACAGACCACAGGGAAAAGGGAGATAACATCCATCAGCATGACAGGCAGCAGTCTCAGCAAACCTTCAGAATAGCTTGTCAGAACTCCACAGGCATCACAAGAAAATCAAGGGATGGAAAGAAAGACTAGGAAAAAGTTGCTTTGAGATGTTAATACAGAGCTCTTCCCAAATGAGAAGGGCAACAAACAACACTACCAAGATGGTTGCTTAAAAATAGTCTGCACTGCTTATGTTGCTTTATTTATACATGACACAATCTTAACAGCCTGCTCTTCCCATAAGCAACTCCATGGAAACAAAAGTTTGGGAATGAAACAGAAAACTGGCATGTGTGTCTAAGAGGAACTAGAAGAGTGTACAGCTATGATATAAGAATTTGACTGACACAACAAAATACATAGCTTCTCTCACTACTGCCAAATTGACTCTGCCTCACCACCTTAGTCTGTAAATGGAAAACATGAAACTCTCAAGAGGTAATGTAGATAAGTATCATCTCATTTTACAGCAAACTAAAGACTATAATCTATTTCACAGTAAATTTCTCATATCAACACTCACAATCAATTCTCTTTCCTGCTAAGATTATTCCTCTGTGTGCATGTCTATGTGCATCTGTGTGTACATATGAATTTATATGTTAAGAAAGAGAAAAAGTAGTAGAAAGGAACCAAAGTGGAAAGAGTACAGAGGTTTGCAATGCTTTCTGTAGTCTTACCTCTATACCTTCGCACAAGGCACTGTAAGCCTAACTGTAATTTCAATTTGTGAGTAAGTCTCATGTAATCACCAACACAATTTTATGTTCTAAGTTTATTTGCATGGTTCCCAAAGAGTTAAGTTTTTAAGAATCTTCTCTGGAATCCAGTGATAAAAAAATAGGGAAAACTAGATATGATGATGAATTAGTCCCTATAGAAAAGTTATCTTTTGCTGAGCCCAACAGGAAAACCTTGATAATCACTAAATGTTTTGTATTTGCTTTTCTTTCTTATTATCTCCAGCTTCATATTTTTACTGTGCCTGGGCAAGGCATTTGCAATTCTTTATCGTTTTCTTTAACACAATATCAAATAAGGATAACGGATTTGGGAACATCAGGTTTCATGAACACAAGAATAATATACATTTTCTATTTTTGTAGGCACCCTTCCTAAGTAAAGCATACACTTAAAATATTAGGCCATACAAATTCCTCCCACAATCAAAAGTGGCATTTTGACAGCAATTATGATAAACGTCAAACGAGCTTTGAATGGAGAACTGTAACCTCTGGTTGTGAGGCATGGGAAGCAGGAGGAGGACAACATTTAAAGGAACAAAAAGCAAGGTGAAGCCTTTACTTGGCATTCTGCACAAGTTAATGGGCATTATAAAAGGTCATCATTAAACTGCAAGTAGTATTTTCACAACATTCATCATCTGATCTGAAATTTAAACAAGAGAAATAGTTCTATCTGCAAAACCCATTAAATTCTATGCTAAATATACGACTGTACTAATCTGAAACTCTAATGCCATTACTGCTAATGTTTCTGCTGCATCTTAGATAAGTATCTTTAAAATAATACATGACATTTTCCAGTTTTCCAACACTGTACTAACCATTATTAATGTACTGAATACTGTATGGGCATCTTTCTTTTCCCAGGTGAAGACAATGTAACCCATGACAATGTAATATTGAATATGGTCATTGTAGAAATACCTTTCATGGAAAGCAGTGCAAACCCCTTGGGGCTATGTGAAAGATGCAGACAGCAGGTGAGGATAAAGGGAACAGTAAGAAAGCAAGACTAGAAAGATAATTTAGTCATTATAGATCTTCCAGTGATTCTTGTAGGTAGCATAAGATTTACCAGGATATTTAAAAGGACACTGGAGAAATGTGAGCTTAATGCAGAGGAGGAATGCCTGTGTGATGATCTGAAAAGTGGGAAACATGCAGCTTAGTAGAAAAAAAAACCAGTTTCCCAAAGGATCTTCTCCCCCCTGCAAATAGGATTTTCAATTAATACTCATTAAAGTCTAAAGCACTAACCTACATCAGCTTTTTGGCATGGAAAAACTGGGAATCTGTCTTTGCAGGAACTCCAGTTTCTAGAGCAATGTAAAGGAACCTAATAATATATGTAGTACATACATATACAGTGTATATAGTAATATACACACACAAGCCAAATTTTGTTCTGTATTTCTTACATACTAGTTCTGGTGAGAAAAATACTTAAATAATTTTAAAAAAGGCAATTTTTTTCTCAAGTCAATAGAATGTTTTCTAGCTATGCTATGAACTACAAGAAAATTATCATCTAGTGGATACTGATTCCACCTTCTGTCTGTAAAATAATCAAATAGACAATCATAATCCCCATAAATACATTAATTGAAAGTTCAGAACTTCTTTAAATGGGCCATTTTTATTTTATTCCCTATACAGAGAATTTAATCTAAGTCATTCTGCTCTGAAAAATCTTGATTTATGCATTTAATAACCTCTTGGACTTCCAAGGAAAGCCAGCTTTGGCACTGAAAAGCGGCTACGTCAAACTAAAAATGATAACCCAAGCTCTGTGTGCATTAACTGTTTGCCATGAGATTGCATTCTATAGCATCTCATAAGGTATGAGCTCCATTTGAAGCTCTTCTAAAAAACAAACAAAAAGAAAATAGAATATTTACAACCTCTCTCCCCTCTCTGAATTCTTAGCTGCTTACAGCTAACAGAGTGCTAGAAGAAGCCCTTTCTTCAGCAGAGATCTTCTCTGGAAACACATGGGAACCTCAGTACTTCCAAGCCTGTTATTCCTCTGTCAAATTTGTCTAAAACTGGGAAGTGTGTTAATAAAACAAACAAACACATCAATAGACAACATGCTGCCAGAAAGGAAACCCTACCTTTAGTCAACCAGGCTACAACACAGCCTTTAGCATTAACAGGAGAAACAAGTGTCCTTTTCAATCACTTTAAAAAGATTGATTTTAAGTACTGGCATTTAGATAGGACAAATCTTTGTGAATTGAAATAACTAAATTTAAAATGTCCTGATTTACAGCTGGGCTTAAACCAAGACAAAGGCGTTAAAATTCTTTTGTTTTTTACATGCTTTTATATTCTTACGTATTTAAAATTAGCATTTCTGTTCATTCTAAAGCACAATCGCAGTCCCTCACTTGGTTTAAAGCATTATCTTAACATGCAGCTCAACTTTCATATTGCCTTATGAAATTAAATGCCTATCCTCAGTGTTCGGGGGGAGTGGTTCAAGCTTAGTTGCTGTTTCTCCAAGCAAGTTCTAAAGTAGTTTCAAATAAGTTGAAAGACATTCAATTTATTTTCATTCCAGTAAATTGCTTTCTCAAGTGGCATTGTATCCTTAAGGTGTGATACCCAGTTATTAACTGTAGGAAATACTTAGAATTCCCCAGCACATAATAGTATCTCTTCAGCAGTAACTAGAAGCACTAGATATAAGGATCTAGAATAGTTTTCAGTATCATTCAAGAAGGGTAAGGAAAACAAAGCATACATAAAGATGTATGATATTTATCTGTTATGCAAGTGTAAGATAAAGGGAAAATTAAGGTAGAGATGTCCTTTCTTAACTAGGTTATGAGCTTCTACTACTCTGAATTACATATTTTATAGTTTAACATTCACTAGTATTTTGCAACAACATTCCAAAGTAATTTGCAGCTCAAACCTAACTTCCTACTGCAGTAAAGGCAAACTTTCAACAAGGCAAACAGGAAGATGAAAGTGCTAACTTTAGCCTTGCCCCTCTGCAGCCTGTCATGCATGTAAATCTTGTGATGATGTAACCTGTAAAGGTTATATTTCAATTGTCATTCCACCTGATCTACTAAAAATCTTGCCAAGTGTGGAAGTGTCTTCCACCTCCTCTAGATTGTTGTTTTGCTTTTTAAACCAAAACAATACAGCACACCATTCTTGCACCTTCTGTTCTTCAAAAAGCCTAATAAGCCACTAAGATGAGTGGATTTACTACAGACACCTCAGGGCAGCAGCAGACAGACACCAGTTGAAAGCTTTCATTCCTGATCAGACCAGTATGACTATGCAGTACAGGAGACAATTACCCAAAGTATCATTCCCTTATGAATACAGGATAGGTATTAGCCAGACAGAAAACCAGATTTGAGCACCTGAGGGTCTAAGCAGAAGCCTTCCCAGCCAGGGAAAAACACAAAGCAGTGCAGTAGATATTTATTACAGACACCTAAAGGATTTGTGATCTTTGCATTGTAAATATTATATGTGTATTATTAATGCTTCCCTTTTCACAGACAAGACTTACCTTACACCCACATCAGCATGCTGTAATTTGCACCCTCAGCTCTGATTTTACGTACTGTTTCTATGGTGGACTACTCTCATGCCAACACTGACTTTTTTTAACAAGCAAGTTTATTGTCAAGATCTTAATCTGCATTAGAATTACACTGCCCAAGTTTTTAAGCATTTAAAACATAACTACATTCAATTACGGTTCTTAGATGCAATGAGAAATTTCGCTTCCAAAATTAAGTGGAGGAATACAGTTCATTCTTCAGGGAGATACCTTCAGGAGTAATCTACTAGCAGTCTGAGTACAGTAACAAGCATTAAGCTACTTAAAGTTTGTTCAAATAACTAAGGTATTGATTATTTTTAAATCAATTAAAATAGATTCAATACATAGACAATGCATCTGAATTGTCTGAACTTTGCTACTAGCTTTAACATGGGGAGGGGGGAGTAAATATCTTCATGTTTATTCTTCTTCAGCTGCAACCAGCAATACCTGAAATGTCACTGCTTATAGGCTATTTGCACGCTCAAGCTAATCTAAATCTAAACTCTTCTGATTTTTGACCCAAGGGAATAAGCTTCAATCAAATACAGATTGCAGAAACACTCAGCACTATAATTTAGTTTCCAGAAACCTGAGTTAATAGTCATCTCTGGTTCCCGTTTTCAGATCTACTAACCAAATCCCTCCCTTCTTACATAAAAAATGAATCTGAATCTGAACAGTTCTGCCCAGGTGTTTTACTCTATTTATCCTACCACTAACTTCCATTACTTTTGCCATTTTCACATTCTTCAGAGAGAGTGTGCCCCCCTGACTGCTGCCAGTCGGGTTTTTCACAAGTTTACTTAAAGCAGATGCTTCTCAATGACCTGTTGAGAAATAAAACTCATCATGTATGTAACACTAAAATTAATGTACTGTTAATGGTTCCTACCAGCTCACTGCGAAGTTGTGCACTTTCAGAACACTGCTCAGTTTATACTCTCCATATTTCAGGCATTGAGTGTATTCTTCAGGATGCATGTGTGTGGTCACTTGAATATCAATAGGAACCTCCTGGGAGAAAAGAAAAAAGGAATAACACTATTAGTCCTCAGAAATGCTGTGTAAGTTAAAATAAAGTACTACTGGTTATGGGACTATTTGGAAACTACAATTTCATCTTATTTTTCCACTGTTTCTCCTCTGTTCCATTTTTATAATTTTTTTTAAATCACTGTTGTCCTGATTTTATTAATGTTGGTACATACTGTTAAAGCTGAGTGCAGGTTTAACTGGGAGACTGGACTCTAGTGAACAGCTTAATACCATGGTATTTTGTTAGTTTGTTCTTTTAAAACTATATGCTTACAAATTAACTTCTGGACATCTGTATCAATCTAACATTGCCCTAGAAAGAGATCAAGCATCACTACTAATCCTTACCTGCAGTCAAGACAAACTAAAAAGCCCCCCAAACCCCCAAAACCCCAACACTTATACAGTTCAGCATAACAGCAATGGGACAAGAAGCAACTCTATACAGTGCATATGGTGAAGAAAAGTAAAATAGAGCAAATAAAATTTTGCATTTATAACAAAGTTAGTGTAATAATATGGGTGTGACAAAAAATTGGCCTGCTACTTTAACTGTTAATGTCAGATAGGTACCTGCTACTGGAAAAAAAAGATGATGTTTAAAAAGGAAGGTTGTTGTTACTATGAAATTTCCTATATTGAATTCAAGATAATCTCATTTTTTAAACATGTGTTTGGTGGAGGACAGAATTTAAAGTCAAAATTCAGGTAAATTAATCATTTTTCCCCAAAACAGAAGCATTTTAAGATTGTTTAACAGTAAGTTTAAAACTACCAACTGAAGATGCAGTATCTACCCTGCGCTGGACCATTTCACTGTTAAACAGTAAGTCAGGAGGTCTCAGTCTTTGGAATCTGTGGCTTCAAGAACAAACAGGAAAGCTAATTCTGTAATTTAAACAAAATGAATCATACAGTAGACATGAATTTAGAATGAACTCTGAAGATAACTTTAGGTAGAATAGGACATATTAAGAGTATGCTACAGAGACATCTCTCAAGAAGTGACAATCATCAAGAAAAACACCATCATCAGATAATGGAAGGCAAAATCAGATGCAGATTGAAGTGGATTGCACAGCAAGGATTCATGGATAAAGTAATTAAGACCCACTGCAGGACTGGATTCCCAAAAAGATCCAAATCCTTTAGATACATCTACTGAGCAGATAATACAAAAATACTGAACACCAAGATACCCTTGAAGCATTAACCCAGTTTTCTTTAGCTCCAGCAGTTAACCTAGAGGGATAAGAACCACAGAATTGCTGGATTGTACCAGTTTAGCAGAAGAAAATCTGCTGGCCTGGACACAGCAGAGACATTCTTGCTATTTATCAAGAACCTTACTGTAATCCTGATATTCAGCACTCCTGCCATCAGGCAGAGGGGGCTGAGCTCAAACTGAGCTCAACTCAGACTTGATCAGAATTGAGTTTTCAGGCTCTTCAACAAAAAGGAGATTTTCTGGAGCCAGGATTGGCTTTGCCAGAGAAGGGGCAGAAGGGACTGCAGCATGTGCAGCATGAGAAGGATTCTGGATGGAAGGAAACACACACATCAGCTTCCCCAAACAAGGAACTGAGAAATTACTCAGCATGGGCCCCAGAAACAAACTGGCCCTAAACTGGAGAGAAGATTATTCATAATGACATTCAAGTCAAAGAAAAATGCTTCAGAACACTTCCAAATAGCTATTTGGACACCATAATCTGCACTTATAATTTACAATCAGCTTGAAATTACTGCCCATGATTTTAGGTAGATAAATGGCATACAATGGTATGCAAAACTCATAACATTACTTCAGAAAGCTCAGTTCCACTGAAGAGCTGATACTACATCTTGATAGAGAACACAGGAGTTTTTACAAGTATCTTCATGTGAAGCTATTAACATTTAAGCATCAAGTTATTATTAATGGTTAAATATGTGCTTTAAAACGACAAATGGATTGTCCAGACCCCCCCAAAACACTGTTACTATGGAAATGGGTAATAAAGCTAAACTGACAGAATTTAATACATGTATTTTTAGTACTGGACACAAAGTCTCTGACATATCACAGGTCACTGTACAGTCCAAACAGAAGCAGATCATAGTCAGAGGTGACAACTATCCAGTCTACTTGGTCTCACCCACACAGTTAACATTTCCCAAAAAGGATACTATACAAGTATGAGAAAGTAGTATTAATTTGAGGACACCTGAGTCTGTGCTAGCTTTACAATCTGCTCCAGTGATATTCACTGAAAACCTGGGAAAACTCTCTTGCAGTTTCAAGAGTAAATTACAATTGCTTCGTACAATGTACAAGTGGTACAAGTGTACATGTACAGTGTACGTGTACGTGTACAGTGTACAGTGTACAACTTAGTACAAGTACAACGTGGTAGTTCAGGTGCAAAGACAAGTAGGAGAAAGCTTCCAAGGTACAGCAGACAGTGAAGAGAAGCTGTGTCATGGGGCTGAACTACAGAGAGAAGCTTAAATGGTTGCAAGAAACCTCGAGGAAAAAACAGGGTAAGATAAATGGCATACTACTGTCATCAAAAACTGGACTTGAACTGGGAATGAAGGTTTCTGTGAGATTACTAGCATGGGCTATTTTCCATTTATTTATTGGCTTATATTTTGTCTACTACTATTTTGCATGAAGAACTGCACTAAAAGGCAGATCTGCCATAGTCTTCAAAAACTTCTTGCAACTATAATGCTGATAAGCCAAAACACAGATCTCCATAGAGTAAATCCTGCAGCCTCTATTTCTATCAGTGTGGTCTATTTCCGAAGATTAGTCAGCAGACATGGAGATTTATTACTAACTCTAATTAACCAAGCTAAATGGCTTTATTAAAAATAGATCGTCAAAGAATGTAAAGAGGGTAACTGTGCACATTATATTTTAAGGGCTACACAAGTCATTACAAAACCACTTACAAAGACAATACAGTTTCCTGATGACTTAGCTGATCATTCATGTTTGCCACAATTTCAGGACATCCTGCTGTGAGAAGCTTTAAAGGAAAGACTGAAATTACAGACTCTTTAAAATGCCTATCAACCACGAAGATTAAGAATGGAATAAAATCAATGTATTTTAAGCTGAAAATGTACACACACAGCAGGGATAACCACTAACTTTTTTCTATAATCTGTTTGCACTTAACTTGACAGTAGCCATCCCATTAATTTGTAGGAGTGAGCATGCAGCCCTTTTCAGAACGACAGAGTAACAAAAGAGTACCCTATTGTCTCCATTTCAAAAGGTCTCCTCACTGCATGTGCTAGAAGGATGCTAGTAATCAGAATCAGCATTTTTTAATTATTAAGAAAATAATTAAGCTAATGATGTGATGACCAGTGCACATTTGGAAGACCTACAAGAGAGTTTTCAGTGCACTATGGCTTCAATCACATGCACAGCCTAACAGGACCTTTATAAAATCTAGTTTTTCATTTATTTGGCTTTCTTCATTATTAAAAAGGCAAGACTAGCTCTGATAGAAGCTATAGATGTTCACTGCTTAGTTTTGGTCCATCTAAACTGTATTTCTTTCCTCTCTGAAGCAAAGAGGCTACATACAGAGTTCTGTTTGCAGGAAACCTTCTCAGTATTATTATCCTATGCAAGAATTTTGTAAGCTCCTATAGATATGCTAAACTTTAACTTCAAATTGCTTTAATGGTGCTCAGAAATCACATTACCAGAACACAGAACTCAACTTCCATGGAACAGCAGGGGCTTAGAATGGTGACTGACATAGGACACTGGTCTCACCTTTCTTCTCTGACAAAATCTGGGCATCATGGAGAGCAGATGATCAAAATCATCCTTTGTCATCTTAACTCGGGCATTAGCAAGATACCAACATCCTGTACTATGGTGCTAACTAAACATTTACATCTTGAACTAGGCATTTCACATCGATTAGCTGTCTGTCTAAATACCATGTTCTATATTTCCACTTCTAGGAGTACTTCAAGATGTACTAAGAAGCAAAGAGAAACCAGGAAAGAAAATCAGTCTCAAAAGAAAACACTTAAATTCTTAGGATTCCACTGAAAACCTGTGGGAGATAATTGTTAACAGAATAAGAAATCCTTCTCTCTCAGCTAAGAACAGCACTGGAGAGAAGGGCTAACTGTGGGGAAAAGCCAATCAAAAACATAAACAGAATTAGAAAATAAAAAAGTCAAGTACAAATAAGTAAAGGCTCAAGATTACTTTAATCCTACATTGTTATTCCAGGAAGGAATTGTAAGATGTGTGTGGCTAAAGCTATGTTTTCATAGTAATAAGTAACAAGTTCTCGTTGTCTTTCAGCCATAATATTCCTGCACATCTCTGAATCCAGTTTCAAGAAAAATCCATAAGTCTTCCAAATTTAGGAGTGATTAAAAGGGGTCTGCAGTATTTATTATACAGAGAGTAAAGAGCAAAGAGGTCAAGTAACAGTGAGTATGGCCCCAGTATGTGCCACTGCCTTCATATAAATCTTAAAAGTTGCATGTGCTCTTTGTCTTACAAAGTTTAATCTTTGAACAATTACAAATTTGATCAACCACTTGTAACATAAACCCCACACAATTAACATGCTTTTTGTAAACCACATCTTATTCACTTTCTGGAACAAGACTAATTATTAAATGTAACCAGACTTACTCATTTCAGACTGAAATAGTTCTAGGAAAGCCTAAGCACTCTGAATAGAAGTACCTGAAAGTCCTGCATTCTGCAGTAGAAAAAACCCAGACAAAGCCTGACAAAGCTACCAAGGAACTTAGAAGCAATACCAGCTTAAGGTTCTCTTACAGTATTTCCAAAACATTATTACTATATTGATTTATCAAAGCTTCATTGGAACTTAGATTTATGTGAGGAACACCTCAGTATGTAAGTTCTGAGCTCCTCAAAACAAGCTACCTATAAAATTACAAAGGTCAATATAGATTTTTCTTTTTTCCCCCCAGATACCATATTTATTTCACTGTGATAAATATTTGTATCTCTAGCCTAAAAACTTCCTACAATAAAAATGCTAATATGAAGATAGCTGCCCTCCCCCAACAAATGTTGACAACAAAGTGTCATTATTTAATCCTCTTTCTATTATTTTCAATTGCTAAATCTTAAGGGTACCAAAGAATCCATTACACAAGATGAGATCTTGCATAACAATGCTTTGTGAAACAGTTATTACAAACACTGATTGCAAAGCCTGATGCTACTTCAGCATCAGCAAGGGTAATGTGCATGCCAAAATTCAAGAAACACATGGACTGAGCACTAAGAAGCAAAAGCAATATATTATGGGTTTGTTCACTCTTGTATCTGCAATGTACTAGACATTTGTACTATGACAAATACAAAAAGCTATTAAGCTTCTCTGTTACATCAGTATAAAAGAAAAAGTAATGCATTTCCTGCCAGTGAAATTAAACATCCTATTTCTTTATCATCAAAGGCAAGGAACATTACATGCAAAATAGCAGCCTAGAAAGAATCTGTGAACCAAAACCATCCACATGTCCTCAGTCACTGGCAATGGTAAAAGCAAATGGTGCATTGTATCTGCCACAAGTGTCTACTACAAATGAAACTACACTATCATTGTTATCTAGAGTTCCAGGTGTAACATACAACCAGCAACTCATAAAATACTACCCATGACTCTTAGTAAGTTTATATATAGCATTTCCATAGCTCTCAAAAATATTAGCAAAAGTTTGCATCATTATCTGCATTTCTTCTACAGGCACAGGGAAGACATCCCAATGCTAGATCCTTGGTAAGCTAATTAAGACAAACCCATCTACACCCCCAAATAATGGAAGGATCTGTTACTTACCTAGAGAGCCCTATAACAATCAGGATTTCACAGGCTCATAGAAGCATTCCCTACACTAAGACTCACAGGTTCATATGAAAAACACAGCACAAGAAAAGAAATAGTATAGCTTGCCTGTCCCCACCTTCTCCATCCCCCTGCCATTTAATCCCTGGAACCATATAAGGATTTCGTGACTTGCCCCAAAACAAGCTGAAATTCTCTAGGAGAGCTTGTAAATGAAACTCATATTTTCAAACAGTTACTTAATTCTCCCTAACAAGATACAAATCTTGCCTTTATGGAAATTGTTCTGCAATTAAGACCATTTACCCTTAAAGCTCTTAGAAATCTTCCTTTTCTCCTCTGTCCTGAATTTTTGCAGTAAGACTTTTCCCTTCTGATAGCAGGGCTCTTCCAAATGAGCCGATAGCTTTCATTTTCCTTGAGGAAAACGCAAGAGACTCATTTGTCAAAGCATACAGAAGGCAATGAATAGATAAGTGGAACTGATCTAAATCATCCCACAGCTGAGAAAAATGTAGTATAGTTTAATACACAACAGAAAACACCCAAATCAGTTTATCTAAATCACAGCTTGGCCTTGTCTGTATCATTACTACACTGAATTCTAAGTTTCTCCTTACTCAGAGGATAAAAACTGAAGCCAGAAAGCAGGTTCGCAATGCAACCACGACCAGAATCAAGCTTTGTTAATTTATTTCTAAAGAAGAAAGCAAGTTTAACTGAAGCAAAGATCAATGGGCAGTAACTTGGTGATCCAAAGTCCTTCACTGATGGAAAATGAGGAGTAATTTCATTTTTTTAATATTTATTTTAATTGATGAAAACTGAAAATTACCAGGGTCATTCTAAGACATGCACAAGGGGCACAATCATACTCACACATGTCGGTGTATTCATACATTCCATTTACAAAGCAGATACTAGATGCCTGGTTCAGAAATGAAAACAAAGTCATGAAAACTAAATTCTTAAGGCATAGCCAGTCTACGTCCAAGAACATGACCTGACTTGTATCACTTACATATTTTCAAGGAAATATCTATTTTCTAGCCAAAAAATCCAAAAAAGGATTATCTCTGCTTTTCTGTACTTGGAAAAGTACTGCACTAATCACTGACAGCTACACTTACATACTATTGAAATGATATTTTTACTTGAAGTTAAAGAGATAGGGGGAAGAAAAATGATTTTAATAATTGCTTGCTTGATTTTCCTGAAGAAAGAGATTTACTTATATGATGGGGGATATATTTTGTAATTTTTCCTTTTAATTAAATACATTTCAATAAATTGAAATTTCCATATTTTAGTTCCTCAGTGTCAAAGTGGCTTCATGAAAATCAGTAGTGTTACTCAGAAACTCCTTCTTAAATACAGTTTTCACAATAGGACTTTAGTTTTACACTAAAAGTAAAGTTTCTCAGTTTTTCTTTAATCACAGCTTTCCAAACTACCTAAGGATTACTGAGAACCCAGTTTCTAAGAGCAGAAATGAACAAAAGCATTTTTAAAATGCCAAAAAAACATAAATAAGAATGGAAACAGTCTCAGCTGTAACTGCTCCAAATGAATCTTAATCATCAGACTACCAAAAATAAGGTATGTCAAATAAGCTATAACATTTTCAAACCACCATTTTACTTTTCCTCACCTTTCTGTTTTTTAAAGAATCAGACAATTCCTGAGGAAAGATGTGGAAAATGACCTCTATTATAATGACATAGACAATACTAAAAAATTATTTTAAGGTTGAAAGTTAATAAAGATTCAAATATGTTCCTGTTTCCTTCTTTCCCATGATGGAAAACCTAATACTCTTACTATGTTTACCAAGTATCTCTTCAGTTTCGGCACAGTAGAAAGAGGTTCAAGAGGAACTAAATGCTAAGCAAGGAACTCCTGGATTAATATTAAGTGCTTTGCTGCAAGAGTGACAAAAAAGTAATATAAAATATAGTAGCAAAGCATTATTTTAACTTCTTCTGTTTTCCATAATATAAGGAATAAGATGCTCTTTTTTAGCAAAGTATGAAAGAAATAAAGATACTTAGTACACCCTCTAAACATAACACCATTAACAAAATATTCAGTAACCAATGTTGTACTAGTGTTTATATTGAAACAACTCAATTGCAAAATGTCCCAGTGCCTACAGTAGCTGTATTACCATGTATTTTCACATTATTTTACTATTTTAATCATGACCACAATTATTTTATAAACATTCGAATTGTAAGAAAAGCAAGTTGAAAGCAAAAGCAGGAGAGGATAGTAAAACTTTTATTGCATACTACATCTTGCTTGGCTTGCTAATAAAGAACAAAAATCACCTACAAAGGCTGTGGCCACATATCCTCCTTATTATATTATTCAGTTTATAACTCTGTCATTTTTCCTTTTTTAAATAAGCACAAAGTTAGGTAATAGTAAAGTCAGATTAATTACAAAAAGCAATGGTGAAACTGTTCTGTCTTCATGTTCAGGACTAGTGTATTCATGCATCTCTTCAGACTGTGAACTGGTGCTAACAGTAAATTTAATCTTGAAACTGCTCCTGACAGCGCCAGTTTTAAGGATCTAACAAATCAAGTCTTCCTACAGCAGTTGCCTATGCAATAAAGAAACTAGAAAGTGCTACTACTACACATATATCACTACACCACAGACACTTGATATCTTTTTGAGTAGAGCTCTTATCAGCACTCAATTATAAATTTACAGAAATTATTTTCCACTATAAAAAACATGAACTTAAAGATCAAAAGCTGCTGCACTTCACTAATGTTTTCTTTCTTTTATTATGGCTTTTAAAGCTGTATTTTTCAATGATTAATAATCGGAGAGATTTGAAGAATGAGAGGGAGCTATCAATTATAAAAAGATCCATTCCTGAAAAGCAATAACTTCCTCCCAATTCCACCACTACAGCTTTTTAACTTCAAGTACCACTATTTCAGAAAGCAATGGTACAAGAAAAAAAGAACAACAAAACACACACACACACACACAAAACCCTTACTTTATGCAAAATATATTGCCCAACCCAAATGAAATAAAACAACTGCAACATTTTCCCTTCTGCTAAAGTTCTTAGCAAATACTCAAGTAAATCACATTTCTTAGTTTAAAGCAACATAAAATCACACACTGGTTTGAGTTGAATGAGACCGTAAGATCATAGAGTTCCAATCCCCTGCCACAGACAGGGATATCTTCCATTAAACAAGGTTGCTCCAAGCCACATGCAACCTAGCCTTGAATACTGCCAAGGATGGGGCCACAGTGTCTCTGGGCAGTCTGTGCCAGGGCCTCACGATCCTCACAGTAAAGAACTGATTGTGGATGATGCTGTAAAGGATCAACATGACACCCCAATGTGGGGACTTAATCTGTACACTAGAGAGAAATGCCCAAATCATTGCACACCTGCTTAGATAACAGAGCTTGGAGTCTTAGGGCTAACAGCTGAGAAACACACAATGACTCCTTGAGCTTGCACAACATTGCCCATAGAACAATTAGTAGATTTAAGACGCTCTGCACCCACAAAGAATGGAAAACAAAGGGGAACTGATTGTTTTGCCACAGAAGAAACAGTCCTCTATAATAAACTATTCACTGAAGACCTGCTCTATCTTCAAAAGGGTATCTATGCTGTGCAGAAATACCCCACGCAGCTTCTTCCATCACTTCTACCACCTCAGCTACCTCATCAAATGTATTTTTAATCCCTTCTTTTGATTAATCTACTCTGCTACAGGACACAGCATGACCAATGATCTCTGTTAAGTCAAGAAGTTGAGGAGTCACAGCAAGATTGTTATAGTACATGAAGGTATTAATAATTCCAAGTGCTAAATTCACTTACAGTCTCACAGTGGTGTACCGATCATCCAACTTTCAATTTACTGCTCCTTGATGCTGGGAATTTAACTTAATACATGCAATTAAAATTTATTTCATGACTTGAAATTATGCAATTGAATATTACAACTCTAAGGTACAAAGTCAGTACTAGTACTGATATGCCTCGATTTTAATGATCTACTTCTGATTGCCATTAACAGGAATTACAAATGTAAAATTCAGTACTATTTTACTGGTAGCAATTCTGATTGTGTCACCCTGATCCTTGTCATCACAGCATCACCACATCATAACAACACAATATCCTCCTGATTGTTTTTCAAAACAGCATTTTATGCCATACAGATAACCAACATTTTAAAGGCACAAGATGTTTCAGACTACAGTTCAGTTTAATTACTTTTGATTTTATTTCTAACACACACACTGTAAAAAATGTGCAGAAAAACTATTATTTTTTATGATTTAGTTTGATATTATCCTACCCTGCACTTCTAATAAGAGGAAAATATGTATTCTCCATAAGATCCTCCTACTGCTAGTAGTGGCCAAAAGGCCGCTAGATACTAGAGGTTCAAATAAGTTCCAAGTTTTGCCATCCTTTTATTAACTTTCTAAATACTAAAAAACAAGTTTCATCCTCAAATTAGTACTCCACTCCTAAAACACTGTCAGGAACCTCAGAAACTATTTATATTCTCAGTATCTAGTATACACTTATTTTTCACATGACATATTCACATACATATTGTAATCATCTCAGTAACTGTTATAAGGCACACAGGGTTTACAAAGGTCCATCTATCACTACAATGAACTAGTAAACACATTCAGGGACCATTAGTTATTGATTTATTTGCAATTATCCTTTACAGATGCTGTCCATATTACTCCCTTTTGTATTTAATCACACTGCTTCAGTTTCAGGACAGGTAGTAACCATTATTCCAAGCTCCACATAATGATAAATAATGAAAACAAAGCTGTAAGAGCACTCTGACATACAAGTACAAAGCACTCAACCTGCCAATATTAGTGAGGAATGGATTTTTTTATAATACAAAGCTAATTAATCGATTACTATATTTGTAAGCAGTAAGTACTATATCAAATGATGATAACGCTGATTATCTATCACTGTAGCTCAGCACAGATATTTTCAGCACTGCAGGAAGTGGATCCTAGAAAATATCTAAGTGAGGTACTGCCAGACTGACTTCACAAACATGCCAGCAGTGAAACTGAAACTGTTAAAAATGCCTTAAGGTTTAAGGAACTCAGTCTGTTCTAAATTCATCAAGACAGATTATAAAGCCAGACAAGACAACGTCTGTAATTGATTCTGGACCACATAAAACCCAGGCCATCACACTTTCTTGAATTAATTTCTACTTGAGCTAGACATAGCTTAAAAAAGCCATTATTTATCATCAGTTTCTTCAATACTGAAGAATTTACTGTAACTGCCAGTAAAAGTGTGAAATGCCTAACCACATTCTCTGTTAAAAAGGAACATTTTATATCTAATCCAGAATGTTCTTAGAGTCAATTTTCATCTGCTAAATCCTATTCTACTGCTAAGTAAACAGCCCTATTTAGAATGAATGTATTGTGTTCCCTTTGTCACAGTTAACGACAGCTGTTAGCTCTGTGTATGATTCTAGTTCTCATCTCTAGTTCTCCACTTCATGAGTCATTTCTTGTATCATAAAAGATAGCTTAGGAAGTATCCACAGATTGCTGGGACCATCTCACCCAGACAATTTCCTAGTGCAGGAGATGAAAGAAGGTAATTAGTTTATTACCACCTGACTCCTGAGTTACAAAATTGAAGGGCTGAGCTTTCATGTGGGATATCAAAAGCTGCAAAATCTTATTCAATTCTTGAAAGCTGGCCCATGTACTCTCAATAGAAAGTCAATTTGGTTATGTGGGTTAGGACAGATGGCATGGGGACCTAAAATGAGTTTTCCTCTGAAACACAGCAAGGTTTCACCCAATAGATCTGGCCACCTTTTTAATTCCGATTCTTCTGTAAGAATGCAAGTAGCAGTTTGTATACCTGCATATTACCATTAGCCCCTCAAAAGCCATTCCATTTTGAAACTGAATTAGATTCTATTTGTCATCTTTGGTCTTCCTCTTCCAAGTATACAATATCCTTCCATACACAGCAGCTTTCTGTTCCGTCCACTCGGACGGAGTCAGAGGGCATATCTGAAACCAATTCTCCACAACTGCTCATCCACAGACAGGTTCAAGATAACTTGCAATCTCATTCTAAATCTAGGCACTTGGGCACTGCCTTAACAGTCTCAAAGCTTTTATTGGAGATGTCAGATTTCATTCATCAGTAGCTACAGTACAGGGTAAGTATGAAGAATATGGGCATTAGCTTTCTTAATTTTTAACAGTGCTATATATCAATATACCTCTGTGGACTAAGAGAGCAATAGTACAACCAGTTATGAGATACCCTCCAGAATTCACTGACCACAACTTTGAGCCTAATGTTTAATGAGACAATACCAGAAATCTACACCAGAGAGAGACAAAACCCAACACAGTACCCAGAAGAATTAAAAACCTATCTGATCACAGGTTGCAGCCTGTTCTAATTCACAGGACGTTTCTAGACAGAAAGTCTGGATTAAAAAAGAACGTTTTAATACAACTAAGAAGCCAGTCTGGATGTAAGGAGAGGGAGACACAAGCATGAAAATAAATGGCTGAGAGGGGAGCATTCCAAAGAATTCTGCACACCAAACCTAGGAGCATACAAAATTAGTTTGGAGAAAAATAAGCAAGTTGTGCAAGCAGAGCATATCCCCTGGGAAATCATAGAATACCAGCTTGGAAGGGACTGCAAGCATCACCTGGTTCAACCTATCTTGGCAAAGGATGACCTGGACTATGATGTCCCAACTTGCACCCATTACCCCTCCTCTTTTCCATACGACTCCTTGTAAAAAGGCACTCTCCATCTTCTTTATTGCTACCCTTTAAATGCTGGAACATGGTGACAAGATCTCCCTGAAGCCTCCTTTCCTCCAGGCTGAAGAAGCCCAGCTCTCTCAGGCTTTCCTCATTAGAGCTTCCCAATCCTATGGTAATCTTTGGAGCCCTTCTCTGAACCCTCTCTAGCCCATCCACATCTTTTTTTGTATAGCAGGAACCAAAATTGAACACAGTATTCCAGGTGCAGCCCAACATGCACTGAGCAGAGTGATGTCCCTGTTGATGTAACCCAGCATCCTGTTGGCTTTCTTTGCCACAGCTGCACACTGTTCTTTCATCTTAAGCTTGCAATCCACTTTTCCATCTCTGGCATGCTTTGGAAAATATCCTTTCAAATTATTATGACTATCCTTATAACAAACTATTGCCTTTTTTCTTCCATCTGCTCCTCTAGCAAAGGTTTTTTCTTCTACCTTTTTGAATTCTTGAGAATCTACAGAGGTTCAAACTCTCCCTTGACTCCTCATTCATTGGTCATAAAATTTTGCCTAACTGCCCTTTGCATATGCCTGAGCAGGTAGGACTCTTACCCACAGGAATAACACATACAGAAAATTTATTTAAGCAATTCTAAATCTCAATTTCACTCCTACTTGTATTATGAAATAATTAGTTTCATTAAATGTCCATCCTGTACCCCATCTTCTTGGCATCTTCCTCTATGACTTCAGTAAAAGCTCTAGGATAGCAACCCATCTTAACATTCCTATTTAGAGTAATCCCAAGTGGACAGGAGTAGGCAAATCAGATTTCCTTTGCCAGTATTCTACCTGTATAAGAAGTCCTATCTCATTCTCTGTTGATTTCACAACATGAAAATTCTACTACATTTTTCCACAGATAAATTAAACTGTAGCTTGTTTTACTTTTGTTATATGAAATTCTAAATCATATTAATCTGTCCCTTTTTTATCATCTATAATCTGTTTCATTGCCTCATTCTTTGTTTACTTGCAGTTCATAGTCATCTCCCAAATTCCTTACCAACCTTTTATCCTGTTCTTTTTCTAGCTTTCATGTATTTCTATGTACTTACATTGTCGGTGGAAAATGATGTGAAACATAACTATGCCAGTTATGCAGAAAGATCTTCCTTGCCATCTATTCCTACTCCTATTGGAACAAAGTGTTCTTACAGTGCAAAGAATAACATAAATACAGGAGTATGCTGAGAAACAAACCATCATTTCTGGAAAATGCCTTTTGGACCTGGGTATAAAATCTACTTCTGCTGGCAAGTCTTCTTTAGTTTCTCATTTCTGATCTAGAATTCATGATTGCAAACTTTCACTTGTTGCTATTCAAGCAAACAGAACTGTTACAGCTCACTTTTCATCTGCAACACAATACTCAATCACTTGTTCTCCTCTATCCTTCCCCAAGCTTGCATCACTTTCTGCATTATGTTGCAAATTACCTTTTTATATCAAACTCCCCAAAGACCCAGTCATCTTACCTTCGAGCTGCCTTGCTTCCTCACCTGTCATTTCCTCCTTTTATCTTTCATTTCTACCTTCAGCTGTCATACCAACACCTTAAATTGTTTCGGTTTTTGTTGGGCTTCTGCCTTCAATCTGCAGGCACTAAAGGCAACATTTGGCAAGAGCTTTCAGACAGTGAAACCCAAAAAAACCCAACACAATTTTTACTCGAAGGAACTGCAGTTACTGAAGGCATTTAATATGCATTTAAAAGTCTTTTTCTGTGTGATCACAGCCATTGCTGCACATCAGATAAAAGGCCTGTGATGTTTCAGCCACAAACTGTACTTCTGGACCCCCTTTGTGTTTACCCTAAAGGAAATCCTAATGAAGTCTTCAACTTCCAGAACCTGATGAAAATTTCTGTAATACTGACTCCAAATCAGACTCAGAAATTTAAGGGAATTACACTGACAGTTTTTTAGCTATTATACAGATTAGGGGTTTTGTCCTATGGATTAAAAGGAAGGACACATTAAGGATTGCAGCTCAGCTACATAAACTAATACTAAAACACATCAAATGTCATTCCTCTCAATTTCTAGCACTCCCACAATTAAACACATACCTACCCTTTTCTCTGGAGTTGAAAAAACCCCTTATGTTAGATGTACACAGTTGATGAATTTCAATAAATAGCATTTCTGATTCTGTTCTCTCAGTATTATCTCTACACAAATAGCTGCTTAAAACACTATCTTTTTTACTCTGACACCAACAACACCAATAAAACCAACAACCACAAAAGCAGCCCTTAAGTAACAGCTGAGAGCAACAGTTCAGATGTCTACAGAAAAGATACTGAAGAGAAGGTCTAAATATATAACCAATGTTTTCTGCACTGATATAAAAGGTCTGTCTATTTGTAGCTTGTATGAACACTTCAACAGAAAGGTAAAATGCAGCAGCAAGTCCTTAGCATTGTCCTGGGTTCAGCAGTAGCAGTCATTTTTATTCCTTCTCAGTAGATGGTGCAGTGCTGTGTTTTGACTTTTGGCCTGGGAACTGTGCTGATAACACTGATGTTTTTACTTACTGCTCAGATTACTCTGACCAAGGACTTTGTGAATCTCATGCTCTGCCAGGGAGGAGGAGAATCCAGGGGGAGGCAGAGACAGGACACCTGACCCAAACTAACCAAAGAGGTATTCTATACCATAGCATATCATGCCCAGGATGTAAACCAAGAGTTACCCGGAAGGGCCAGTTCACTGCTCGGTCAGGCTGGGCATCAGTTGGCAGGTGGTACTGTATTCTCTTCCCTTGTTATTTCGCTTATCACCATTATTGTTGCTGGTAGCAGGAATGGTTTGTGTTATACTTGAGTTACTAAACTGTTCTTATCTCAACCCATGGGGGTTACACTCTTTTGATACTCCTCCCCATCCCTCTGGGAGCAGGGGGAGAGAAGAAAGAGGGGAGTGAGAAAGAGACTGTGTGGCTGATTTACAGCTGAGCTTAAACCACAACAAGCACAAAACTAGAATTTCAGTTCCCTCAAACCAAGAAAAAAACCCATAAGGCATTCCTTCCTGCATTATCTGAATAGGACCAGACAGAACTCTTACATGTGCAATATTCAGAAAAGAATTGCAGAAAAAAACATATAGGTATGAAATCCTCTTTGCAACTAGACAAAATCTCACTCTTGGTTCAATTAGCTTACACATACCTCCACAATTTCATCTGAGTTCTGTTTCAGATGTAGAAATGCTGTTAGGATACTGTAAGAATCATCACAGCCTTGAAATTCCCCCCCAGAAACTGTCACCTACTGGCCAGTGAATAGGAAACAAAAATGAGATTTCATGTAAAACACAAACCTAACAGCTAGCAGCCATAGAGATGATCCTGTTGCCTCCTCACACTTGCTAATGCAGATTCATCCTCCCTTGCACTGAATAACATTACCTTGATCCCAGGGTGATCCTGTTCACCTAACTAAGCCAGCAGAAAACAACCACTACCAGAAAAGCAGATTCTTCTCTACAAAGAATGAAAAGAGAGGAAAATAGAAAGAGAAAACTGGAACTTTATGAGTGGCAACAAGACATTAGATTTGTTTACCTTAAGATACCAGATTATGAGAAAAATCAAGCTTCACATTATATAATGATACCTGACTTAAACCAGAAGCTGGATACTTGATTCTCTTTAGCATGCTCAGCAAACTTAGACAATAATATCAAAACAATATCAGCATATAAGCCTTAAATTCTCAAAAGCATTTATGCCTTTACTCTTACTAACTTCTATGACAGGGAACCTGAAAACCTTTACAGAACTTTAGATATGAAATGCTGCTAAACATATAGACATTATTTTGAGAAGAAAATTTGAACATTAAAGGCCATTGATAAATGCATTGGGTGTGCAGCTAAAGCGTATTAAGACAATATAAGCACTGGTAGATCAACTTCTCATTTATAAAACACAGGTGCATTCCTGTGTAGCTAAAAATAGCTAAATTAGAGTTGAGGCAAAATCACCAAGAAGACAGCACTAGTAAAATCGAATTTCAGCTGTGTCAATATATCAGCTAGAACAATTCAATGACAGACTAACATAATATTCAAATATATCTGGCTGGGTAAAGAAGCAAAAAGGTTACCCTTTTCTTGTTTCCTCTCATTACTTATATTCCAGTAGCTTGCTCCTGACATGAAATTCATGATGAATGAATTCAATGAGTAAAAATATTTTCAGAAGTAATAAAACCAGGATTTGTAGCATTAGGAGCAATATTTATAGCTCTAAATCTCCAGCTTAAAATCTTTCTTAATTTATGAATGTCAGGAAAACAAAGTTTTTATTGTAAAGAAACAGAAAAACTTTGTTTCAAAGACATAAAATATAAGACAGTCTAAAGCATCACTGAGTAGCTGATATAGCTGAGTAAGAATAATCTCTGCACGGGTGTTGGCACGCTCTGACTAAGCTCCCAACCACAGCTTTGGCACATACAGCCTGTTATGTTGCCACTGAGGCTGTCTACTCATAGAGATCACCAGATGATGGTTAGAAGCTTAACTGTGAGTATCCTGACAAAAATGGAAATAAACTACCCAAAGATTATAAAGATCTCCTTGATGCAATTCCAAGATGAAAACTCAGTTAACTTAGCACCAGGGTTAATATATGCAAGTCTGGCTGTGGTTTTAGAAGAACACAGGAGTTATGGAACGCAATAAAGGATGTATCCAATTAACACTGGGTGCAATTTAACAATGAATACAAGTAACATTAAATGTGTTCCAAGTATCACCAGCTTTCCCCTCTCATTTTTATGTTTACACAGTTTCCAAAATACTTAATTACTACAAAATAGACTGTGTTATATTAAAATCAAATAAAGCTTTCTAAATAAACAAAGCTGCCAACAAAGCCCTTTCAGCTTCTCCTCACTAATATTTCCAAAACTATATTAGCCTGTGTGGATTTCTGACATCAAAGGAAGTCTACATATACTGCCTGTCAAAAGCTTTGGCAGCAGGCAAACACTGGCTTTGAGCTGCTAGTTTGCAGAACAGAAGAGAACCTGGAAAGGCAAAATCAGAACGAGGAAACTTCAGACAAGAGCAGAACAGGAAAAGCAGAAGAAAAAGGTATCAAGGATTTATATCCAGGAACTCAACTGAACATCTGAAAAGACAAAGGGGGATGGCTTTAAACTGAAAGAAGGGAGATTTAGATGAGATATTAGGAAGTTCTGTACTACAATAAGACACTGATACAGGTTGACCAGAGAAGCTGTGGCTGCCCCATCTCTGGCAGTGTTCAAGGCCAGGCTGCACAGGGCTTGGAGCACCCTGCTCCAGTGGAAGGTGTCCCTGCCCAAGGCAGGAACTTGGAACTAAATGAACTTTAAGGTCGCTTCCAACCCAAACCAGTCTGGGATTCTATGATCCCTTCCAAATCACTATTATGTTTGGACAAAACCAAACATGTAACACTGTCTCTAAAAAATTGCAAGTACAGTATACTCAAAGTGAGAATCTTTTTTTTAAGGCTATTTAAAGTATCTCCTATTCCATCTCCATCACCATGTTTCTTATTTGCAACAATGCAGAATGAAGGATGGTATCTTCACATAAACCATTCTTGTTATCTATGCAGACACACATAATTGGGGTATTCTCCATAATTATCACATTAACATGGATATGTGCAGCTCTAATTATTTTATCTTCTGGGATCAAGCCAGGATATGTAAACCATATAGCACAGCAACAGTGTTTGCATGAAGAGTGGAAAAAAGAGATTACTAATTTCTTTACAAGCATCCTTTTATGGCCATTTTCTTAGGCTGTGAGTATGAAAACTGAGTATATAAACAGCTAAGATATTACAGCTCTATGTATTGTTCCTACATTAGCTACAAGAGCTAAAGAGTCTAAACAAAATAAAGAAATAATCAGTATACCACAGAAGTGTGGAAATGTAGCGTACACAGAATTCTTGCATTAACAACTGGTACACATGACTTATTCTTTTTAGAACATCATGTATAGTGTTTGTTCTTTTACTTTTTACCCTATAAAAATCTGTGACAGATTTAAAACACAGCAAACAATCTCGGGTTCTGCTGTACTGCTTCAAGAGAGCAATTTCTTTACAGGTACTACAGGAAAATTGGGGAGGGTTTGAAGCAACCCTGCAAAAATAAAAGCAGCTTCAGATATGTAGTAAATTAAAGGTCTGATCAGCAGGTCTGCTTTGAATGATTTACAATATATAGCACATCATTTGAATGGCATATACACAAGATGATAAAAACTTGTAAGCAAATGGACAAGAATGTTGCTGAGTATACTAGAGACATGTGATGATTCTACGGTAATTTGCTATCACTTCAGCATGGTTCAGCCTGTGTTTTGAGCAGCAGAATTCTACATTAGACTTCCAAAGTTCTGCAAAGGGCTTTTTAATGCAGCACCTTAGTTGAAGGAATTCAGAATATTTACAAAGAGAATAGAAGTAGGAAAGAGAAGGGCAGTTGGTAGGGAGAAGAAAGGGGGGCTGAAAGGAAGCAGGAACATAAAGCAGTCTTTTAGATAAGATGTGATAAGAGTCCAAAAAGTACATTGTGATTTTTCTTTAGAAAACAAAAAAAAAATCAAGCTCTCAGAGATCATGGCCGAACTCCACAGTAAGACATTAGACTGCACTTACACAAAGCCAAATGCTTTTGCAAGATAATATAAAATCATTCTTATGATGTGTCCACAAAATCGGTGCCTATTTAGCACATACTGTTTAGTAGGCATGCATTTAGCTCAGCAGATTCAATCCACATTTATTGTCTAAATACCATTTGGTGATATTGTTTCTGGTCCCATGGCATGAAAAAACCCCGTAGCTGTAAATCTATCATTACAGGTTACTTTCCAGCAGAAATTTGTCACCAAGGAACCTTTCCTCAAGAAAGCAAAACCCTTCATTGGAAAGAGTAAAGGTGTTACCATTTGACAACTGTTAAGTGATCTGTATGAGTACTAAGGACAAAGAAAGTATGAATGGAGGTGGAGGGCAGCAACCTCAAGGGATCTCAGACAGATGCAAACAATAGGTTCTCTCCATCCCCATCATGTTTCTCCTGAGGACTGAGATTATAGAGTATCCTGCCAGACCTCAGTCTCCCTGCTGACAGAGCTCACTGTGGTTATTGCACGTAAGAGAAGATCAACACATCCATGATTATACAATGACTAGTTTTAATCATGATCAAACCTGTCAGAGCCAGAATTGAGCTAGAAATCCAATTATGAAAAGTCCTCTGACCCATTAACATTATCTTCATAGTATGTGTCACTCTGAAAAATAATTAAGTTTCCTGAAGGAAACTGCCTGCTTATTAATTCATAAACTGTCTGGAATACAGCCTTAACATTTATTCCACTGCATGCAAAGAAAAACAATTAAGACTACTTTCAACTCCCAAAAGTACTGCTTGAATATGCAAGACAAACAACCCTGGACATGATGAGCAGTGCATGTTTCTGACAAAGTACTTATGGTATGTTAGAGGGATTTGTTACCATGAAAATTAAATGCTAATGTCGAATTTCATTTCCCTTAAAGTGATGTTTACATATGCAAAGGCTTTGTTTAAATATTAGAAAGAAAGATTGAAACACCAAAATCCATAACTTAGTATAGAATAGGTAATTTAAAATACAAATACCACAGTTGGTGAGCACCTGAGCCCTTCCTCCCAGATTTTAGGGGTCTGTGTACTTATTTCATATTTCAATCACATTTCAGTAATTTGAAAAGGGATCTAGTTTTATCCATGAATAAGTTAAGCTGAATCACATTAAAATGGAAAAACAAGAAAACAATTAGTATTGTTAACATCGGCCTCATTTCATCTACCTTCTTTTTCCTGTCAGTATAGCATACAGTAGGTCACATACTACCCTTTTAACCACATACCTGAACACCAATGTAAGTTAACAGCTGTATTTTACATTGCAAATGTTTCTTCTGGAAGACTTTATTTAATGATACAGCAGTGATTAGTCCCCCCAATTCAAATACATTTACCATTCTGAATATTTTTACTTACAATTCCGTATCAATTACAATTAATACTCTTACATCTATTTTATTGATACCCACAAATTTACATCTATTTTATTGATACCCACAAATAACAATGGTTTGTTATATTTGAAACTAGAACTATACATATAGGTTCCAAAATTACTGCAGAAGTCTTCCCACCTCTTGCATTATAGATGTTTATTATTGAAAGACTTAAAATTATAATTGGAAATAGACTTTTGTGGAATTTTAATGTTTCCTCTCTCACACACACACACAAAAAATCCCTTCTTAAAAACAATCAACCTTTTCAAGTGTAATGAAGTTTCCATCAATAACATCGTACCCTAGGTACCTAGCCAAGAGAGCACTGCTACTTGTCTTGTGCAGTGCATTCTAATGCTACTTAATGATTGCTCTTTCCTTCAAAAGAAGACAGACAGACCTCGGCAAAAGTTAAACGTTCAGCTCTTCACAACTGCATGGTGAGAGAGGATTTATACTGGCAGGATCCCATGCGGTGGCAGCATTTCACCTCATACATTCCAACAAGTGTGCTGTAAGCACTATACATTTGTTAGAGAAGGGGCAAGCACAACTAAGCCATTCTCCTCCTTCACCCCTGCAAAATTCCCCACTGTTGTCCAAGAGAGTCTTGACAAATTAAAGGGGAAACAAAGCATTATTCTAGAGTTAATGAAATTACCCAATTATAGCCTCAAAAGCCAAACAATGCTGATGTTACTGATAGTTGTACAGGCATCATTCCACCACCTGCTGTGTGCTTTGAATGGAGGCTCTTGTTCTGTTGTCAAGCTCCCTTTCAAATCATGCAAAGTCAATTCCTATCATAAAACTTAAGGTGAATGAGAGAAAGCATTGCAAGAACACCTGTGAGATAAAAGATACCCTTATGCACAATGTTTCCAGCTCTCCCCATTCGATAGGGCTGTCTGTCCTGAAGAAGACAGCAATGTCAACAGCTATCAGCAAAAATAAACAAGTATTTTATAGTCTTTGTATTTTTTGATATTTATATAAATTCTTTATATAAATCCTTCTTTTACATTTTCACAGCCATATTTGAAGGGGTTTAAATTAATTTCAGTAGGGCCTTCTTTTTCAGAGAAATAGAAGCATTTGCATATAAGAAGCCATCATTTTACTAGCAGCAGCTTTTGCAAATGATTATAGCAAGAGTGAGGTTCACAGTCTTGCAGAAAACAGGCTATTATTCCAAAATCTGTCACTAGTTACACTCAACTACAGAAAAACACATAAATATGCAAAGCATATCTACAATTAGAATTAGCATCAAATGCATTTTACTTTCCAACAAATCCAAGTGAATTTGTTTCAGTCTTGGGGGCCTGTTATTTTATTATTCTTAGCAGCATATAATGACTCAAAATAAGCAACACTCTTTAGCACAAAGAAACCCTTTGGTAATTGCATCAAGTACCAACAGCTTTAGATATTAAACAATCTATTTCTAGAAATGCATGGCTTTGGGTGTCTTGATTTAACAACACTGCAATGATGGATGGAAAATTATATCTTATAGAAATCCTTCTTGCTGATGTGTGATTATTTTTTACAGCTTTACTTGTGGCTGACATTATTAACCATTTTCCTATTTTCTCCATGTAGGCCTGTCATATTTAAAAATACATGTTTAGGCAAAGCCTAGAACTAAAGCAATCTTCACATCCTCATGTACACAATATCATACACAAAGCAAACGCATAGATTTCATCTAAAAAGAAGTTTTGTCATTTTACTATTTTCAATGCAGAAGCTTTCTTAAAAAGCAGAACTACTGCCTAACAAAGTATGTAATTCTTTTAAAATAAATTCCATCCAAATCAACTAGCAAACACCCTGCAGCTTACATTCAGTTAACCTTGGACCATACTCTTAACATTTCAACCACAGAACATTAATTCCATAAGTAAAGAGTCATAATATTCTAAAGATATATATTCTTTGATATCTAATATCCAGTAGTACCACAATAACACCAGCTCCCACTTTGTATGTGGGGACAGTCCCACTGAACAAGCAGCAGAGCATGCTGTACTTGTTCTAGAGCTACAGTCATGCTCACCAGTTCACAAATACACATATGATGGCTGGCATATCTTTGGAATGTTTTCCCATCCCCAGACACTATTGCAAGTCTTTCCCCTTCCCCAAGTCATGAAGTCTACTGGGAATTATAAAAACTTACTTTGATATTCTTATTACTTAATAGAAAGTTACAAGTGGCCTGCTATTTTAGGGCAAGGCAGAAAGCTTCTTCCCTTAAGTACAATTTCTTGGGGGAAAAATCAACCTAATAATGACAGCTAGATAGCTGGAAAAGTCTTCTGCTGGCCCATCAGTACATCCCCTTTCCCACACTGATACTGCACCTATGTTTTTCCTTCACAGAAATTCTATTCCAGTAACACAAACTCTCTAGGTAACCTATCCCAGTGCTTCAGCATATTTACTTCCATACATTGTTTAATACGTAATCTAAATTAGTCTTATTGGATATCTACATTATTACTTTATGTTCTAACAGATGGTTTTGTTGTTTTTCAGTTTTGGTTGTTTGGGTATTTGTGTTTTGTTGTGGGGTTTCTTCCAGCAGAATTATTTTGTATTTAAGGATGTATCCTATCTCCCCTTAGTGTTCTTTGCTGTTGACTATGTAATTTGACTTTTCACCTCCTTGACAATGTCCAAGAAACACTATTAAATATATTCCAGCTGAAACCAAAGACAGACAGTTATGTTTCACTGACTTCTAATCATTCTCTATTGTAGATGCTCCACCTTTCTCCTGAGGAGCTGTGATCAAACTGACAACGATACTGCAGACTGAGCTACATAACCAACTGAACAAAGCAAGAGGAATATTCCACATCCTCTACAAATTATTCCTGGATTCACTGCAGTAGGGTGTTCATAAAACCACAGACGGGTTTGGGTTGGAAGGAATCTTAAAGCTTATCCAATTCCAACCCCCTGCCATGGGCAGGGACACCCTCCATTAGAGCAGGTTGCTCCAAGCCCCTGTGTCCAACCTGGTCTTGAATACAGCAAGGGATGGGGCAGCCACAGCTTCTCTGGGCACCCTGTGCCAGCTCTTTTTCCTCCAGGAAGAAGGTAGAGGGACCACACAGGCCAGGCAGAAGGTCCTGCAGATGTCCAGCAGAGGCAGTGCTCTGCCCCACTCCCAGCTCCCAGCCAAACGTCTCCCCTTAGGCAGCCTGTTCCAGGGCCTCACCACTTACAGTAAAATGCTGATTGTGGATGATGCTGTAAAGGATCAACATGACACCCCAATGTGGGGACTTAATCTGTACACTAGAGACAAATGCCCAAATCATTGCACACCTGCTTAGATAACAGAGCTTGGAGTCTTAGCACTAAAAGCTGAGAAACACACAATGACCCACTGAGCTTGCACAACATTGCCCACAGAACAATTAGTAGATTTAAGATGCTCTGCACCCACAAAGAATGGAAAACAAATACTCTGTCTTTATAAAGGGGAACTGATTGTTTTGCCACAGAAGGAATAGTTCTCTATAATAAATGTGAAGCCTTGGCTGATATGGTTTAGTGTGAGGTGTCCCTGCTCATAGCAAGGGGGTTGGAACTGGATGATCTTAAGGTCCTTTCCAACCCTAACTATTCTATAATTCTATGATTCATTGAAGACATGCTCTATCTTCAAAAGGGTACCTATGCTGTGCAGAAATACCCCATGCAGCTTCTTCTATCACTTCTACCACCCCAGCTACCTCATCAAATGTATTTTTAATCCCTTCTTTTGATTAATCTACTCTGCTACAGGACACAGCATGACCAATGATCTCTGTTAAGTCAAGAAGTTGAGGAGTCACAGGGAGATTGTTATAGTACATGAAGGTATTAATAATTCCAAGTGCTAAATTCACTTACAGTCTCACAATGGTGTACCGATCATCCAACTTTCAATTTACTGCTCCTTGATGGTGGGAATTTAACTTAATACATGCAATTAAAATTAATTTCATGATTTAAAATTATGCAATTGAATATTACAACTCTAAGGTACAAAGTCAGTACTAGTACTGATATGCCTCGATTTTAACAATCTACTTCTGATTGCCATTAACAGGAATTACAAATGTAAAATTCAGTACTATTTTACTGGTAGGAATTCTGATTGTGTCACCCTGATCCTTGGCATCACAGCATCACCACATCATAACTCAATATCCTCCTGATTGCTCTCTAAAATAGTGTTTCATGTCATAGATAACCAGCCTTTTAAAAGCATAAAACATCTATGTTCATACAATATAGATGCACAGAATAACACATGTAACTTAACCTCTGCCAGTGTTCAGCTATGCTGCAATGTTGTTATTGTTGGCTCACATCAAGCTTGTTTTATACAACAAAACCTAGAACCTACTCTAAATAAAAGCTATTAGGCCAACTCTTTATCTTCTTGTTCTGTATTTGTATATTTGACTGGGTTTTTTTTTTAAAGGTAGAGTTTTGTAATTATATTGCATGTTATTTCTTTAGATCAATTCTCCAATAGGTCAAGTTTGAAGTTGTACTTACTCCTTTCCCCAATTACTGTTCCACCCCCACCAAACACAGTTCACTTGGGCTGCAAGTGTAGTCAGCATATTTTCTGCTCCATTTTCTGGACCATTAATGACAACATAGCCTAGCAATAACCTATGCAATATATCTGCATGTTTCCAATTTGGTTTCCATTCATATCGGAAAGTTTCTGTAAGGTCACATTTCCACAGCTGCTAACAGGAATGATCTGTGAAACAGTGTCTAAAGCCCTTCTGAAAACATATAACCTCTTATCTCTAAAGTTACAACATGACTTCTATCCAAGAGATCTCTTAACCTGTTATGAATGCAATTCAGACTGGATTGAAACAGGGTTTTCTAGGAAAAACATTTCATGGTACTACTTTTCCTGGTTTCTTCCAGATAGTCAACAAAATTCCACTTACTCATTACAAATTTCCTTGGGAATTTAAGGTATACTGTCTAATCTATAATTTCTTAGCTTTTACATTTTATCTCATTTGAAATACAGACATTGTATTTTCTTCTCCCTTCTCTAGACTGCAGTCTTATATCTTTGTAACTGGTATTAATTTTCTTTGCTATCTGTCTGGAGATTTATATACCAGTGAAGGACTACAGAAATAAGTATTCCCAGTATTACCTGTTGGTCACCTGCTCTCTGCTGAATCAGTGTTTCTCAGCAGTCTTACTACAAACACAAAATGATAGCCTATTTCATTTATGGCCCTTCCTAACTATTTTGGGACCTCATCTTTCCACTGCTGAACCAATATGTGCGAATTTATATTCAAACTCAATAATCTGATTAAGTAATCGTTTGGGTTTAGCTTCCCTTCTATTTGAGAGCACAGAAACAGTTCTTCTAAACTTTGTACACTTTCTTTCATGGAACTCAGGAGAAACTTGGGTTTTCTGGATGTATATATGTGATACTTCAGCCTAAATTCCTATTGATTACAAAAGCTATGTTTGCATGATAACTGGATTTTACTTTCTATGTTATTCCAGTGGCCATAATTTCAAAGCCTGTTCCACAGAACAGGTGATGCCTTCACAAGAGAAATAGCCAAAAGCACCTTTTGATAAAGTTTTACCCAAGATAAAACTGCAGAAAATTAAACTGCATTGCAGTATATTGTATATGGAAATACAATAAGCATGAAGAAGCTGCAATTGTCCTAATGACCAGGGAATGCAAAGATAGAATGTACTCTGTGAGGAACCCAAAAGAACAAAAGTCACAGAATCAGGCTGGTTTGGGTTGGAAGAAACCTTAAAGCTCCTCCAGTTCCAACCCCCTGCCATGGGCAGGGACACCTTCCACTAGAGCAGGGCGCTCCAAGCCCCTGTGTCCAACTTGGCTTTTAAAACACAAAATAGAAAAAGTTCATTTCATCAGAATAATAAAATTCACATTATCAAAGATTCTCTTCAATTTTAATGATGTGTAAGATTTTGATGCAAATGTTTAAAGCAGTACTCAAAGCATAGTCTTAATCAAAGAATATTTATGCTATTTCCACTGCCTTATTAAGGGCTAGCTATGTAAAGAATTTAGCCAACATACCTGTCACTGCAGAATTTAATTGAATCTTGTAACAAAGATTTTAAAGTCAGCAGAATACATTCTCTCAGAAAAAAAATTACACTTGCTTTTTTACTGTTTCAGTGATAAACTTCATATCAAAAGGACCTTAGGTTTTAAATTACATGTCAGTTTTTACAAGCTACTGCAATAACACTATATATGTCTCTCCTTGAAGTAAATGTTTTAGCTCAGTTATGAGTCATATTTGCATCTACTTAAAAGTACAAGCATTTGTTTGATCACTATTTATCTACAAGACACAGAAAAGACTCTAAATCATATTCATCATCATAGTTCACTCCTATGCAACAGTAAACACAAACATTTATAGTTTTGTCTCAAGTATACAATTTCACAACATATTTGCTTTTTACTGAACGTGATACAATCAAAATGCTTAAACTTTAAAACTGGATACTGTCCACCCAGAAATTCTGTAAGCTTTAAATGTTCACTTACATTTAATGAAGAGTCAAACACAATGCTTGACAATGAATTTTACCTAGATCTGCCATTTATCATAAATGCACTGTTTGAACATAGAGTTTTTCATTACACATATTTCTTTTATATATTCCTCACCTGAACACCATGGAACTGACAAATTTATGTTCTGAGTCTTATTTACTTTGTGGTATGAAAAGAATTTAAATTAAGTGTCATTTTAAACTGAATATGTGTAAATCAATTTTACACAGGCACCCAAAACATTCAAAATGTTATTTTCATTACTGTAAATGAGAGCAATACTATCCTTTATAGTACACTCTTGAATAGAGACATTGCCATGTTGAAGCATTTTAAGAAAGTCTGTAAGACACATAATACACGGAAGAATATAAAAGATCACATAAGCTTGATTTCAAGTATCACACAAAATGATCTAAGGAAGGCAAGGCATTCCTTTGTATCTTATCCTTTTGACTGGGGAAAATACTCAGATAACTAAACTGTTGGGTAAGAACACCCTTTTTAATAAAATAACTTATATCTTAACTGTAGTTCAATAAATCTAAGTTAGAGAACAGCATCCTGTATCTTTGTTTCCAATACAATTTTAACTCACACCTTTGCCCTCTACAGACTCACTATTTCCTCTACTGTTTATTTCTAACAGCCTAAGAAATAAGACAATTCATATGCATACCTAAGGTAGTATCCTTTATTAGGGTCAGGAACAAATGTAGACATAACAGATGTGAAGTGAAAAAAAGGTATTGGTTCATTGTTGAAATGATGATAGTCTCACACCTGAAGTTTTAAAATTACTTCTTAGCCATGTAAAATTTAGTACAAAGATGCCCATATTTTCTGATGTCTTATTTCTGGAGCTACTCCAGTTTTCTAATCCATTGATTAAATAAAGACATCAGTGCCCCTGGTAGGACTCATTTGGGAAACATAAGACCCGCAGAAACACAGATGCTTGCCAGAACCAGTCAACTAACAGTGCTCATGAATTTCAAAGAACAAGAAAGAGCCAGACAGGCATACTACCTGTGCAGAGTTTATATATTCTGGGGGTGAAGCACAACTCCACCAAAGTTCACTATAAAAATCCTGATGACTTCAGTAGAAACAAGAACAACAAAAATAAGATTTCATAAGCCAATAAATATTCATCTGTTCACAGGTCAGAATGAAAAGAAGAGATACATCCAAGAGCTGAAGTTGGAAGCTTCCATCCACTGAATGAAAAACAGGGAAGTGGAGACAGACTAAATGGCAGGTGCCTCAGTAATACTCAGATACTAATATGTGGGCAAACCACACAGATAATTATTTCCAGTATGTGGTGAGATGTTTCAGACAGCAACAGATCTTTATTATTATTATTCTATTTGGAGGTTCAGGAGAATGAAAAGGGATGAGAACAGACAAAGTGTTATGCTTGTCAGAGAAGAGGTACACTGCCAGTGTCAGAAGAAATGCCCTTGCAAAACCAGACAGAAGCATACAGAAAAACCCCACCATGGAGATCTTCTTGTGTGGAAACACGGAAAGGAAAGACTAAAGTTGATTGCAACTACATCACTGTAAACACAATTCAAACTCTAATTGAGTCTCAAACAAAATTAGGCCAGTCTAAGAGTTTTAAGAGCTTAAGAAGTTTTAAGTATTAGAATGTTTACCTTGATCTGGAAATACAAAAAGCAGTTAGATAATACTAAAATGCAACTTCAATAAATAAACCAAGTGAAATAAAGTAAACAAATTCCTTTCAAAAGTAACAAACTCCAATCATGAAATAATTTTTATTTACACAACTTCCAAACAGGAACATCAACAACAGGAACTTTCACTGACTATGAAGAAACCATCAACTTTTTGCCCTGTCTCGCAGATGTTATACCTTTGAGACCCAGCTGAAACAGGGTTTTTCAACAGGGCTTGAAAAGTTTGTGAGCACTATAGAATCGGGCAGGATTTCTCCAGCTATAATAGAAACACAACAGAGCAACAAGCATTTATAGCCAATGCTCTTCCTCTGCAGGATGATTACAGGTGACTCTCAAAAAGTAGCTTGCTAGCTTCAAGTCATCAACACTCCTATTTTTCCCTGGAAAAATAACTCCAATAGAAACTCATGCTAAAAATAAATAACTTGTTACTTACCTGTCCTATTTACTTTTACTAAGTAGGATTTCATTTAGTCATGTTGGACAAATGTCTTTCACTACAGCTTTGTAACATTTTAAGTGTACTTTGAATTAAGATTGTGAGCAACTAGAAGTAACGTTGTGTACCTTTGGTTCTCTCTTGCTTGTCTTCTCTGCATCTTTGACTGGATCAGATGGAAAGCTTTCAACATCAAGGATTTTTTGCTGCCTGGCTTTCTGAAGAGCTTTCTGGGTGGGACCTTCCAGCCACTTCATCCCTGAACATTCATGGCCTACTATAAAATAACAACAACAAGCCTATCATCAGAATGCATGATCTTCTGAAAGGTCTCTCTTTACTTAATATTAGCTAGACATGCCAAATTCTGAAAGAAACACCACTTTGAAGATACTCTGGTTACAGTTCCATCCATGTAACTATGCCAAGACTACATAACTCTGTTCCACAGACTATTCTGGCACACTCTATTATTTCAGCTTACCAATGGTTCCCTAGATTTTATTCCCAATGCAGCAATGATTTTAAATCTTGCACTAGGAGAGTCACAGTAAAATGGATACAACTCTTCATTTCCTCAAAGGCAGAAGAAACATCTCATTGTGTCCTAATGTCTACCACCAACACATTGTTCTGATTTCCCTGCTTTTGTTTCCCTGCGCTGTCTCCCATATCACCTTTCAAACAAGTAATTCCTTATGAATCTTGTTGCAATGCTCTGGAGTATGTACTTAGGTTTAGAGAAAAACAGAATAGTCAATTCCAACAGGATTTAGGCGCTTACATCCCTCAGTTCTTTGAAAAAACAAATAAATCTCAGGATTGAAATCCATTACAGTTAAACCCCATATTGAAACAAATGTTCCTCACACTGCATTTTGCTCTTGTAAAGTAGTTTTAATAAAACCTTGACACCAAAATGCAAACTTTCTGACTTAAAGGGGGGAAAAAAAAAAACCCAAACATGCTCTCCACTCTTGAGGCAAAAAAGGCAGATCAAGCAAACATGAAGCCTTTCTGTATACCTAACCTGAGTAAAACTAACTGATGAGAAGTGGGCCTAACAAAATGGTCCAATAAAATGCCTGTATTCTCACTGCTTTAAAAGTTAGAGGTAATGTCACATATCCCAAATAATAGCTTCCTCTGAGGAATGTCATATAGCAACTTTGGGGTTTATGTCAAATGCTTTCTACTCAGTAACTGCTACCCACTAGCATGTGGCTCACAGATCAGGTTTGTCAGTGCTTTTGAAATACACATACTTATAAACCAACAAGGTTATGACAATTGAAGAGCTTAAAAAGTCAGTAACCATTAGGAAAAAAAGAAAGAAAAAATTCTAAAGAACTGTTACAACTGCACTAAGAACTCAGCTTGTGTATATATATTTTATATTCTGATTGCATTGTAGATGGAATGGGGACAAGCAGGCTTAAATACATTAACTGGTGCATTTTAGATTTCTTTTTGCATGACCTTCTAACAGCAATTACATCAGATCAAGGGAAGGAAAACCACAGTTAACAGTCTTAACAATGACTTAACTCAATCATCAGTAAAGAAACTCATTGAGTTCAACTTTAGAGAATAATTGGGTAATAAATAAGCAGCTGTTGTGTTTAGAAAACACAAGAAATTTTCTGAGCAAGTAACAGTTTTAGAACATGTTCTTAGAATCAAATGTTATAGCAGTGCCCACTCAGGTGAGCAAGTCACAATCAACACTGCTTAATTCTTTCATCAGACAAAATAGGTCTTTTTTCAGAGCAACACTTAACACTGTATCCTGATCCATGAGTAAGGGCACAAGGGTTCTGTTAATATACGCCAATAACCTAAACAAAATTAGTTATTTCTCTTTGATAATTAGATCCCTCTATGTATGATCTTGCTACCACATCAAGGAGAACCATACTTACACCAAACCCAGTTCTTAATGGAAATCACCTTACACAAGGCATCCAATTGTTTTTAAAAGTAATCTGAACTCAAAACACAACTGTTCTTTCAGAGATGGATTCTGAGTGAGTCCAGCAGGGACAGAGAAACAGTCTACAAGATGACCAAGTCTAATCAAACTGTTAATTCCTCTCCAATGATTAAGCATCATTCATATCAACTTTAAACATCAGGGTAAGTAAATAGGAAATAAAAACTTCAGGTTCTAAAAAAAATTAAGATCCCTAAAGAAAAACTTCCTCTAAGGAACAGCAAAGAAACCCTGGTAACTAAATTACATAATCTGTGCTGTGAATGCTATCCCTCTTCAACTGCTTGAAATGCATCAGGCTGAAAGCTGCTAAATCAAATGCCTAGGTAGTAAGTACTGAATAGTTGTCCGAAAATTAACACTATTATTTTTTCTACCTAGTAATCAGATACAAATTTACAATGCAAACTCATTGTAAATACTGTGAAGCTTCTCTTTGTTCTTCAATATGCACTCAAAACATATGACTCAAACCAACAAAAAATGCCCACGCAAAAACCAAACTCAAAGGACTGGATGGGCAAGACCTACTTGCCACTTTTCAAAACCTCAAACAACTCAGCGAATCCAAATCTAAAAGCCACTCTCAGTGTCCTCTAGCCAAAGCCATCTCTCCAGGTGTTCTGCAGTCAAGTCAGATTGGGGGATAGAAGCAGCATCAGGAGCAATGACAGGCATTCTCCTGCTGCCAGGCAGAGCCATTCTCATTCCTTCATGGTCTGCACTGCAGTGAAAGCAGACAGCTGGCCAGAAAAGGCATCCTGCCTTGACAGTTGGTAACTTGCCAGTCTGATTGTTCATTATCTTCTAACTAAAATGTACCACTGTATTAATGCATTAAAGTCAGCCCTGAAGAGATGACAACTGAATAAGAAAGAGCTGTGGGTCTCCTTGCAGCAGAGATTTGCAAGTCCAACAGTACTAGTTCCTTCCAAACTAAAAGCTTTAGAGGAAAATGCAGAAACATTTCTCCAGGATCTATGCACTGCTTGCTTCTGAAGACTGTGTTTATATGAGTTCAAGAGTCAACTTTCAAGAGGCAGCAGAAAGTATCTGAATAAGAGACAGTATCACCCACTGAGACATGAGCATGACTTACAGAGGGCAATAAAAATTATGTAGTGTTAGAGGATGAAGCACTAGAAAGAAATTAACCAAAATATCCCTTAATTCATGATGCACAAGGTATGCAGCAAATTAAGGGTTGTACAAGCAAGCTGATGGATGGCTGATGAGCTTAATTGGTGTTGGAGACTAAGTGACTTTCTAATATATATTATTATTTATGAAGTGCTCTCCTACCTGTTGCTTTTTGGTATTATAAAGTGCTCTCAAGATTTCTGGAGAATAAACAAGTACTGCAAAGACAGAGAATAGTTTTTAGAGTCACTCAAACTTGAATATTTGTAATACAAAGAAGAGAGAGATGGGGCATCTATTCTGTGAAACATTAGCATGGGGGAAGAAACTGCACTATATAACCTCAAGCCAGAGTATGATGAAAAGCTGAATGCTATCTGCTCTAAACAAACAGAAAACAAAAACCCCTGTTCTCTACCTCCCTATCTGAAGTGGAATGAAAATGAGCCCTGTGCTCATAAGAGGAGCAGAGGTTTATACTTCAGTTGTAACAAGATTTCAAGACTACAGCAGAATATACCCAGTATATATACCCACAGAAACATGTTTTGGGGCCTGAATAATGCCTTGCTGAAGAGGCTCATACAAAAAAAGCCATCAGAATCCAAACCCAGAAAGATACTGGGAACACTGAAGAGCCTTCCTGCCAGTATGTCAGTATTTCACTGCATTAGCACATCTCAAGTCTGTATTTTCAGAAGTTATTATTTAGTAGCCATTTGCTTGTATACAAAATAAAATCATAGCTTAGTTTATACTGGGTAAGATGGGGTTTATAGACTGGATAAGAACCCTTCCAGGTTCTCCCAGAAATGAAAGCAGCTATGTTTCATGTTTAGAAAATGAATAGGGTGGGTTCCAAGGGACTCCTCAGCTATGTAAGCCTCCCACTGCTGAAGGAAATCAAGACCTGAGCTAGAATGAGGAGAATCTTTAGATCATCATTAGATCTCAGTCCAGTGCTTTATAGCAGTTCATGATCATTTAGGAGACCAACTGCTTCAATTTAAATCAGATGGAATCTGAAGGCCAAAATTCAGCTGAATGTGCTATAGGTGGGCAGTAGCAAAGATCTGAAATGCCTTGAAATGTCTGCATTAACAGTAATGTCTGCATTAACACTTGAAATGTCTGCATTAACAGTAAATAAACCATCTTAATAGAAAAGGAAATGCTTGCAAGCCTCTTCACTCAACAACAAACCCAAAGAAGAAACTAAAAACATTTATGTAGCTACTACCCTTCACAGTCCTGCCTTTTCTACAGGGATTTATACAGTGGAATTAAGTCCACGAATATGGGAACCAATGAAGCTTGATCGTCAAAGGCAGGAGTAACTCAGTGGCTTTTTACCTGGGGTATACTACCAGTGCAAAAGGAATTTTAGGCCTCCAACACCCTGGAGGCAGAGGGGGAATGACAAACAAAATGTATTAAAAAAAATTGTCCTAATTGTACAGATGCTTTACCTGGAAGGTGTATAGTATTTGCTACCAGGTCACCCATGTGGCTGAGAAATTTGGGGTTCTCTAATGTCAAATAAACTGCAAACTCTAATTGCAGCTCTGCTCATGACTAAGGCGGTTACAACATTCCCTTCTCACGTGACTACTGTCTTGGTCAAAGACATTAGAGCTCACTGTTTCCCTTTTGCACCATCTTATCTATTTTCAAGAATCTTCTAGAAACCTGGTTTCTTCTGAGATTTATCTCATTGTCAAATATTGCTGCAATTGGAAAATAGACTCAAAATTATTACTGGAAGTGATGCTCACAAAGAATGTGCTAGCTTGGGCTTCATTTACTTAGGAAACCAGAGGTGCTTTGGTTTGTTTTTTATTGATGCAAGTTAGAAAAATAACTTCGTAATTATGCATTTATTTAAAATCCAGGGAAGTAGCACAGCATCATATAAATATTCCATCAGGTCCTGTATAACTCTCACAACCTCCTGTAAAAATGAGATGTGTTAAAATAAGAGCCTGAATTTTGTAACACCAGTATTTTCAAAACGTTTCTGGACCACCATATATAGCTGCTTAAGAGTGAGCTGAAAAAGAACACTCACATTAAATAAAAAGCGCATAACAAAAACAGACACAAAATAGATTTACAGGACAAGGTCCTTCCATAGTTACTCGCACATTCCATGTTGCCATACACGGTCCCACTGTCCTTACAGGATACATTTTAGAATAGATATTGCAATAATAGAATTGCTGCTGTCACCAGGACAGCTGAGCAAATGTACACTGTGCAAATATTTGAGTTACTATTACACCACATTCTGAAATGCATAGCAACAAAAAACCCATAGCCAGTCTAAGCTTGGTGATGGAAATACTGTACCTTTTGTCACAGGCATCTGAATAGCACATCCAGGCTCTAAGTTTTGTAGTGCGGCTTGCAAATCTGCAACCTAATTTCAAAAAGAGCAGAGAACAAGAAGAGAGAATATGAAAACACTGCTTTTGAACTGTCTCTTCACAACACAGCATTTATGCCTACATATTTAAGTACTGAATTCCATCTACATGTTTTAATTTTTCTAACTGTTGTCTCAAGTTATAAACATCACTCCTAATTCAAGACCCAGTGAAACAATCTGGTAAAATAAAAACTGTCCAGAATCTCTCAAAATACTTTCACAGCTCTAATAAAATAATGCCGAATATTAGGGCTCTTACTGTACCATCAGCTTTTAGCCACTGCTACCCCCTGCACTTACCTTTAACTTAATGGCATGATATGATATATAGCTCTCTTCTAAGAAAATGCCACAAATTATGGTGGTATGTGTTACCAAAAAAGTCACCACTCTAGAATGCATACAGTTTTTAAGTGCCTACAGTTCCATAAGGTCTTACATATGTTCCTGAAATATCATAGCACTGGAACTGCTCTCTTTTGTACTCCTGATGCAACATAACTCTATAGAGACAGTAACCTTCCTACAGGACATTTCCTTTTACTTACTGAAATTTCAAACATATAATCTTTAGACTTTTAGAAATAAGTCCTCTGGTGACCTGAGTAAAAACATAGGCAGAGGCAAGGAGGCAATGAGAGATGAGGACTATTACAAGACAGTGCAAGCATGGTAAATCCCTTTCATGTTATCTACATATAATTGATGCTACTGTTGAAATACAGTGCATCTGGAGAGGTTTTTTTCCTTCTCATTTTAAGCAAGCAACCTATTGGTTAAAGACAGGCAAGACAGAATGGATGAAGAACAGAAAATTATCTGTGTTAACAGTACTTCCTGCTAAAGGAACAGAGTATTTTGTACACCAACCTATACATCAGATAAGATTATAGAAGCAAAATATTACTCTATTATTCCACTCAAAACAGAAAAACTGTCCTATATCCTCATGTATTTTTTAACTTTGGAAAGTTATTCCTGGAGAAAATAAATAGATTTCTAAAGGCACAGATGAAAGTATGCGAATCTGTGGGAATATCACACTCTTCCTTAAGCTGTCAACAGTGAATGTGTAACAAGGTTTGCACATTGCTGACTCACGCAGAGCTGCACTGAGCAAGTACAGGCTAAGAACTACTACTTTGAGGGACTAAGTTTTTATATACTTTCAATATTAACATTTCCACCAAACATCATGAAACTAACTAAAATATTCTGCTTCAATCTATTGCATAAGTGAGTTGCTTTAATAGAAATATCCTGTGAATTTACCAAAGTAAAAAACAAAAGCATTTCTTACAGCTATGGAAGTGGTGTTCACCATAGTGGTGTTTACCTGCCCAACTGCTCTGTCTTTCTCCAAAGTAGTTAACATTTTCTGTCTCAGAGCAGTCTGGTATTTTTCAGTCAACTGCTTGAGCACTGGTTCATATGATGCATAATGTGCCTTTAGCCTGTGAAAAAGAAGAGGAGAAATGATTCCTCAAAGATTAGTTAAACCAGAGATTTCTGTCTGTGTAACTTTTTCCTTATCCCTAATAAAAGAATAAAAGTGACAAAAGGCCAACACAGAGGAGACAGCAAATATATTTAGTAGGCAACCACCCAACCAGAATACAGCAAGAAAAAAAAAACCCACAAGAGTGCTTCAGATTAGTAAGAGGATTCATAGTCTCTTTAGTCTTACCTTTTAAAAGAACCCACCTAATTTTGACCTGTTCTTAATCCTTCATACACATACTGCACATTAATTTTGTTGACAACTGTTTTCTGGCTGATGGATGATATTTCATTAGAAAGATTTTACATCTATTACCTGAATTGCAACTAAGATCCTTATCTAGACAAAAGTCATAATATGATTGCTCTTTTTCTTCACTGCACATTACATTTAAATACTAATTCTTCAGACCAACTAAAAATGAGAAATATATATATAATCTCTCTAGAGAAACATGTGACACTAAAAGCTTTCAAAATACTGCATCCTGCAAAAAGCTGACACACAGAGAATAAGTCAGTGAATAGTGCTCTCTTGCTGTATGTATGGATTTCAAGGTTAAAGATACAGAATACGTAGCAGCTATTACACACACTGATTGACAGTAGTATCAATAAGATTCTGTCAATTGTTTGGAGCTGCAGATGTAAGCCACTCCCCTATATTGTTTTAAAATATGAGCTGACAAGCATGTGGGAAGAAGAAATTTCAAACTCAACTCTGCCACCTCTCTATTCATGGAGATAAAGCGGAAAAAGAGTTAATAGGAAACTTACAGAATTCCAGAAAGACAGAATTATAGAATTAAATTTTATAAAATAAATTATTCAGTACCAATGGACTAGTTTGGGCTTATTTGTAACCAAAGTAACACAGCAAGTTTCATGTAGGAAGTTCAAGATGTAAAAAGACAGAAAATATCAGCGATGGTTCTGAACTTGGTGTGATAAATACTTTTAAGAACAGGCAAATGGTCAGATGGTGCTACTATTTATCAGCACACTAACTGCAGCTAGCTTTACTTTAGAACTTCAAATTCCACAGTGTTACCTCATTATCAGGTACACATGTATCCTACATGTATAATGACTAAAGTGATTTTTTACCTTTTGATGTCACAAATAAGCCTGGTTTTCTCCTGGACAACTCGCTTATGATGCATTCGATGGAAGTCACGCTCCTTCTGCATTTTTAGGAAAGCCTCTTTTGCTTTGCTATATGCAAACAGAAAATTCAAGAGTGAAGTATTAGTCTCCTATTATCTGCTCATCAAGGTATGTCAAACACATATAGAATTTATTTTCAGGTGTGCACATGACTACCAAAATTAAACTTCTGGTAGCATGCCCTGTGATGGAGAACACATACTTCCCAGCGCTTTTGAGGTCTTTCTGCTGCCAGCTGCTCTACAAACTATGGGTACTCTTCACCTTCCCTTTGTTCCTTTAGATAGAATCCATAAGCATTCTGGCATTATAAATCTCAGAGTTGAGGTTAACTTTACTTTAAGCACAGTGCCTCTTGTGGAGGTATATATTCAAGTTACAGGTGATTAGAAAACAACATGCTTCTTGTGGATTTAAAACACTACAGGAACATGGATTGCAATACTGATTTTCTAGTATCTGCATCACATCTGGACACACAGCCAGCATAATGGTACATGCTAGAAGGACACACACAGAAGGATAACTATGCCTGCCTTGAGAATAATGTGTTTAGAGAGCTTCTTGAAAAAAATTGTGCTAGAAAAGTCCTGGGCTCTATTCACTCATGTTTGCAGCCTGCCCCCAGGTGTGTCCTGTATGACAACAGGAAGCAAAAAAGAACCCATTTCAAAATTAATGGCAAACATATCGATAACCAGTTATTCTCTTAGCACATTCTACACAGCCATAGGACACCCTGAGATACTTCGCTCCATAAACATAAATTAAAATACTCTGTATATATTCCATATACCTTCTCCTTGCCTTCACTGACAGTGGCTTGGCAGGAAAGACTACCAGATGAATTGCCTAATTGGAAAGGAAGCCCAAAATTACCTTGCACAGAAACTGGATATCTGCTCTTTACAAAAGATAAAGCTCATTTCCTCTCTAACAGGAGACACAGAGTTAGGAAAACCACTATGACAGCAGAGTATGCCAAAATCACAGGTCCAGGAAGAAGACTCGCAACTGACAGTGTTTTATATTTAATTGCACAAATAATTTATATTTACTACATATGCATTTGCTATATTTATTACTTATACCAACCACCCCAGCTGTATGCATACATTTATATGTGAATTGCTGCTTGTAGCAGGAACAACCAGAAAGATCTGAAGAGCAGCACTGTGAATTAATGCCACTACGTATCAGTCACAGCTGGCAGTGAAATCAAAACAGGCAGGGCTGCCCCTGCAGTAACACAGTGAACAGCTCAAAGGAGCACTGGTCATAGGCACAAAAGCTGAGAAACAGAGGAATTGTTGGTATCGGGATACAAATTATAGATCAATGATTCTGCTCAAGTTCCTTGGAACAGTGAAACATTTAAGAGGTAAATGAATCTGTAGTCTCAGGACAATTCTGTGAAACAACTCCATCGTGACACTACTCACAAAATCTGACTTGCCATAATATCTCGAACACAAAACCTGCCCCTTCAGAGCTAGAGCAGACGGCTTGTTTTAAGAGGAAAAAGATGTTGCTACTGCCATAGCCAAGCCAAAATACATTTCTTTTACTTAATACATATGTCAAAGACTGCAGGTCTCTCCAGTTAAACTTTTCCCAAGCAAGCAGTTTCATAAAAATGGCAAAAAAGGACAGGGTCCAATAAATTTAAGTAGTGGTTTTCAAAGGTGAGTTATGTGCCTGGTTCACACTGAGTTTAGGTGGGACTTTATTTCAAGATGCTAAAATTTTAATGAAGACAGGTTTAGAAAACATACTCTTACTTTTACTCTATATAGCATTTAGCAGCAAGCATGCAAATGTATCATATAATTAAACAGATACATTTAAACATGGTGCACAATACAAGAAGCATGAACTTCATTTTTTTTCCATGATGTAAGTGGAGAAATATGCACAGAAATAGTTAGGTTTTAGCATGGAAATAGGAGATCAGCTGAGGATTTTATTGCTGGCAATAGCACTAACAGTAATAATAAATATGATTTCCAGGATTGCTTTATATTTTGATTGTTACTGTGGCTGTAAACTGGGTGTATATTTGTGAGCATGCCTCCAAAAATCAAGACAGAAAGATACTTGCAAGTGTTTAGTCTTCATAACTGACATTTGTGAACTCAGTTACAAACCTCACAGAAAAGCTGTGCACAGTTTTCTGTCTACCTAATACCTAAATCATTAAGTTATAAATAGCACACTTAGCAGTCCTAATGATTAACACCATCTTAAACCTGATGTAGCATTATGTTGTCACTGACACATTTAAATAAAATGGCAACACAAAGGGTCTGGTCATAGGAAAACACAAGAAATGGAGGTGACTCAAGCTATTTCAATTCATCACACAGGCAGAATTTAACATTCCTATGAAATGACAATCTATTATTATTCAACTCTAGCAAACCTTATTAGGATATTAAAATACAAATCACAGGAGACAATGAATTAAAATTAACTAGTCTCCTGTAAGAGCTGATCATTTTCAAAGATATTTTCAAATATTTCTTGCATATTGGAAAGAATAGCTATGCTTCCATTTGAGATAACAAACCCTTACCAATCAATCAGGGCTTAGCTGTAGCCTTCAAGATACAAGAGAAAGGGGGTACATTTAATGTATTCTCTAACTCCTGTCACAGGGCAAACTAAGGTAAAATTAGTTTTGATTTCTATCACAATGTTTGGGTTTTGAAATCATCTAAATAAAATTAGTAGCACATCTAAACCTTAAAGTAATAACTGTCACTAACTCTGGAGTAGAAGATTTATGCTAATATTTCTTTTATTGTATGCATCCAGGGATTTTGTTATTACATTGTAAGATTCCTTCAGACATTGGACAATGAAAAACACATACCTAATGCATACAGGAAACAAACCTGACAATGATTTTCTCTTTAAATAACAAATTGTAACCAGCAGCCAGCAATTAACTCTATTAGCCCTCCTGCTTGTCATGCAATCACTATATTAAAATATCCAAAATACAGTTATAGTTTGCTTTTAAACACTGAATGTCTTCCACTAATTGCTAAACATTAAAGCATGAGGTAATTGGTTTAGTCATTTATCCTGGGCCCCCATACTGCCAAAGTCCCAAGTAACATCTCCTTTCTGCAAGACAGCTCTCAGGAATGCCAAGCTCAGAAATACCAGTTCAAATCTTCAAATACACTTCACAACACTGTATCTCAAAGTTTTCTGACTCATCCACAGAGCAAAATATCAGACTTTCTTTGCCCATGATTTCTTAGTTTCTAACCAGTCAACTCAATATCTTCAGTGCACTCTGTTTTCAGTTTCAGGTAGTGAATTCTCTCTCAATACCTGAAAACTAACTGTCCTCCAGGTAATCCTGGCTCCTGGCTCCTGCTGAAATACTTGCTTTACCATAGTAAGGGTACCAACTCCAGTACTGAACATATGAACAACATTCACTACAGTAAATGGATTTAGTACAAGACAGGGTTTTTCCAAAGACTCAAAGGAACACTGCAACTCAAGATACATGCAGCAGAAATGCTCCATTTTACAAATTCATTTACTGCTTTAATTCATAAATTACTAAAAAAAACCCAACAAAAAAAAACCCCAAACCACAAACCCAAGTGAAATAAATGTCACAGAAGTGCTGAACTTTAAACATTAGTATCAATGAAAATGTTGAAAAACCAAGGTAGGAAAAATGAAGTAGTGACTATCAGCACAAAGCAAGTTTCACATCTACATATATTCCATTCTAGTATTAGGAGGAAGACTGAGAATAAAGCTCTCCCTACAAGTGAATAAAGGAGGACTAATTTCAATAAGTGTTTTAACAAGGCACATACAGAATAAGTGCAATATTTAACAGTAAATGCCCATGAACAGAACTTACTCAATTCTAATCTGTCATACAAATTCCCCTACATCTCACTGCCTTCTCTGGAATACCACACAGGTGACATGACTGATTTACCACCAGATCATTACTATTTTAGGTTTCATAAGCAAAATAGGGCACAGTGTCAGTGCATGGATTGTTCCATTTTGGGTTCTTTTTTAGCACAGTTCACTTTAGTGAATGTTAGGAGTCTTATTTAACAGGCTGCCAATATGATAGGTTCCTACAGGCTATGTCTTTTCTCTCTCCTGATTTCTTCCTGTTGCACATTATCATGTCACCTTTCAGCCTTTTAACTAGACATCTGCTACCAAATATTTTCTGGCACCTTGAAGAGTAAAGAGACATGGGAAAAACCCAACTCATTTATAACCCCAGTGAAATGGTCTTCAGCTTTATGGTTTTAATCATGTAGCAACACAACATAGCCAGGAAAACTCTTACCAAGTCATAATCCACTCCGACTACCTTGATATAGCAAGTTCTGCTTCATAAAAAAGGTAAGAAAGAAGAGTGAGGAAGGAAAGCCTGTTAAAATTACTCTTGACAATATTAAATTTCAGAAGGGCCAGATCCTTATCTTTTCTTCTTTTACTATACATTACAGAGTCCTTCTCTCCCACTCAAATGAGACACAAACCCTAACTATTCATTGTTCAAAGAAGCTGCAGGTGAAAAAAGAGGGATGTTTTCTATATGGCCCATCTCCCAGTGCAACAGTTGTCCTCAGTTCAACAGCAGCAGTCATTTTTCTCCTTCTTAGTAGATGGTGCAGTCCTGTGTTTTTGACTTTCAGCCTGGGAACAGCGCTGACAACACTGATGTTTTTAGTTGCTGCTCAGTCATGTTTACTCTGACCAAGGACTTTCTGAGTCACATGCTCTGACAACAAGGAGGGGAACCCGTGAGGAAAAGGAGATAGGACACCTAACCCAAACTAGACAAAGGGGCATTTCATAGCGCAGCACGTCATGCCCAGTATATAAACTGGGGGGAGTTATCCAGAAGGCCCAGATTGCTGCTCAGGTTGGGCTGGGTATCAGTCAGCAGGTGGTGAGCAACTGTATTCTCTCCCCTTGTTATTTCCCTTATCATCATTATTAATTGGTGGTAGCACCTTAATTGCTGGACTGTTCTTATCTCAACCCATGGGAGTTACATTCTTTCAATTCTCCTCCTCATCACTCTGGGAGTGGGGGGAGGAAGAAAGAGGGGAGTGAGCAAGAGGCTGTTTGGTTCTGAGTTGCTGGCTGGGCTTAAACCATGACAGCAGTACATTCAGACTACACAATATTTGACTTTATTATTAAAGCTGTTTCTTTAACTATTAGACTATGGTAAATTAATTTATTAAGTTAAAAAGTACTAAATCATTATCATTGGCAAATAATTTGATCACCACTATTAGCAGCAGCAATGATTATTTAACATTTGAGTAGCTACTTCCATATAAAGGAACAATCTAAATGAAAATTAGTAGCTTGGGCAATCTTGAGGAAAAATCAAGGAGATGAAGGTAATTTTTTACAGCTCTATATTTTAAAACCATGCACTGACAAAACTGAACTGAGCACATAATTAGGTCTTAGGGTAAATTCTCAATGAACACATACATGTGCAGATGTACCATTCTTCAGAAAAGGCTATTTCACGTGTAGTTCATTATTGCACCTCTCCAACACATAGATTAAATATTTTAACTCTATTATCACTAAATAAAACTGCCTTGTAAAATCAAATACTACAATGTACACATATGTATAACCAGAGTGATAGACTTTTTGCAATTAAAAAAATGAATAAATGCAGAAGTGATTTTTTTCCTATATTAATAGTTTGAAGTAGCTGTAATTTATAGCTCTGTATTTTAATACAAAATTCACATAACTGTTTATTTTTCAGTTCTACATATACTCTCTTGTTGTGATTACTGAATATTGAAGATTATTTTCTATAGCTCAGTAAACACAAATAAAAGAAATTGAGATTTTAGGTTTCTAACAGAGCTCAGAGAAACCTGAACTTTAATTGTAAGTGGCAGCTAGAAGTAAAAATATGTGCAGCCAGCAGAACAAACAGGAACTTATTATTTCCATTCAGAACTCAGGTTTACTTTATGTGGCCATTTACTACTGTATATCAAAGTGTCAGTAAGAGCAAATAACATACTTTGCAGCATGTTTATAGTTTTCCAGATCTTTCTTCAATTGCATATTTTCAGCCTCAAGTTGCTGGTTGCGGATATACACAGTTGGAACCGATTCAATGTCTTTGGCTGTGAGCAGGCCTCTCTGTACAAGTTCATACCTAGTAGAAAAGAAACAGAGATATTATATTCCATGTTCCCTTTTTTCTCACTTCGATTATGTCTCCCCTCTCATGCTAGCATTTACCTAAACTAGAATTACAAAGATATTTATCATCTTAAGGCCTTTACATTCTATGATCATTAACAATTAGCAATAGTACTATTGCACCATGCTGTTCTATTTTACTACTTTCCATCCTAAAATGCATTACAGTTCATAATAACCAAAAGACATGTTATGCATAACAATACTTAAGGTTACACAATTGCTCTTTGCCTTCCTTTCTTCCAAACAGCTTACACAGAAGACAGGAAAAAAATATTCTTGTTCAAATAACATTTGTATATATTCACAATGCTTTTACATGCAACTTTAATCTTTGGGGACTCAAGTAAAATGGCAAAGCTGCAGATAATCTGGATAAATGAGTCTATGAGCTATCTTCAGCATAGAAGACAGAGCTCACCTAGGGAAATTTCTTTATTCCTCCCTCTTTACTTACGTTGCCCTCTCATTAAATTCTATTTATCAATATTTACCTATTATACCAGCCCCCATGAAAACAGGATTCTGGGATGTAGAAGCCTGAAGGCTACTTTAGTAAAATATTTGTACAGACTAACTTGCCTTTTGAGAAGTAAAAGGAGAATCTGGAGCAGCATGTAATGCTATGTAGCAACCTAGGAACACCTATAGTTCCAGGCAATGAAGCCTACTTGGTCTCATATCTTTTAGGACTATCCATCTTTCAGTAGGATGTCAATTAAAGCTAAGAATACTCTAACTGGCAGTAAAAAGGATATAGGCATTAATACTATTCATATTAGGTTTATTTTAAAGGCATTTAACTATTGAGCAATTGAAAATACCTAAATACCTTCTATCCAAAAAGAAAGCAGCAATTAAAAAGAAAAAGTTGACAGGCACTACACAAAATAAATGCTTCTGCAGAACACTCCTTGTTCAAAGGAATCATTATAAGTGATATGTCAAAGTGTTTCAAAAGACATGAAGATTCAGGTCTATATATATGAACGTAAGATGCTTTTGTGCAAGCAGACATCGCAGAGGTGATTCCAGAAGCCAGAACACATACATACAAAACAGCTATTTCTTATCTGTTTCTGTCCTAAACACAGAAAAGCTAGTCCTTCAGTTCGTACAAGCCCTTACACACCCATGGAAGACAAAGACATTGTGCACTACTGTATCCATATCAATTCAGCATAGGCTCAATGGAGCGGTAAGTAATTTATACCAGATAAAGACAGTCCCACCATCAGCTTTCCTGCTGATTATGACTGCAGCTGAAAGAAGCTGTTCATGGGAATTCCCTGGGAGGAGTAATATGAACATTTTTTGCCTTTCAGGTGAAAAATATATTGAACCTGTGCAGATTTTTTTTTCCCCAGTAGGAAGAAAGTATGAAAAGAACATCAGTAATTCAAAATAAATACTAAATGCTATCTCCCACACTTGGACACAAGCAGCAGGTTTGAAACTTGAAGACAGGAAGCACAACATAGCTAGATTAATAAAACATGCTGTAGGAACAAAAAGTGGTTGTAGAATAAGGGATCCTGGGTTGCATCAAAAGAAGTGTGACCAGCAGGTCGAAGGAGGTGATCCTGCTCCTCTGCTCTGCTCTCGTGAGACCTCACCTGGAGCATTGTGTGCAGTTCTGGTGTCCTCAATATAACAAGGACATGAAGCTGCTGGAAACAAGTCCAGAGGAGGCCACGAGGATGATCAGGGGACTGGAGCACCTCCTGTATGAAGACAGGCTGAGAAAGTTGGGGCTGTTCAGCCTGGAGAAGTCTGGTTGGAAACCTCATAGCAGACTTACAGTATCTGAAGGGGGCTTATAAGGATGCTGGGGGGAACTGTTCATTAGGGACTGTAGTGACAGGACAAGGGGTAACAGGTTCAAACTGAAACAGCAGAGGTTTAGACTGGATATAAGGATGAAATTCTTTACTGTTAGGGTGCTGAGGCACTGGAATGGGTTGCCCAGGGAGGTTGTGAACGCTCCATCCCTGGCGGTGCTCAAGGCCAGGTTGGACAAAGCCTTGGGTGACCTGGCTTAGTGTGAGGTGTCCCTGCAGGGGGGTTGGAACTGGATGATCATCCAGTTAAGGTCCTTTCCAACCCAAACTATTCTATGATTCTAACTCAACAAGCAACTTTTACTTAACAGCCTCCAAAGAAAAAGAAAAAAAAAGGGGGGGGGAGAGCATGTTAACAGCTTTTGAATCCAAATTGCATCCAATTATAGTCAGCTACTTATCTGCAACCTCTGGACACTTCTAGGAATGCTCATCCCTATGAATTAAGCTGTCACTCACAGTCACCAACAGTAAATAAACGATCTTTCAAAAGTTAAACTGAACACATCTGAAGTAAAATTCTTTCTGTCATCACTTTTGTTTTCCTAAGCAAATGACAGTGGCAACAGGCTTTAACACTAAAAGCTTAGTCTTCCCCCCCAGTAAATATTGACTGATGAGCAGGTACAATTCCTGTTGGAAATATTGCAAAATAAGGATACTTTTCATCACAAATTATCGTAACTCTATATATTCCTTCATTTGCCAGAAATCTCAACTGAATGACCTAACTGCACGTCATGTAAACCATTACTTCTGCATGAAGATGCATCAGACATGGATAACTGATGAATTTAGCCTCCAGCAGAGCTAAGAACTCTGAAAGACAATTTTAATGAAATACAATTAATGCCAATAAATTCACTATGCCCTTGTCTGAAAACAGTACTAAAAATTAAGGCTTTTGTGCATGTAGCTGACACAGAGCAGCTACAACCCCGCAACAAAACTGCAATTTGAAATCTCATTATCTTTCATCAACCTAGTCCTGTAAAACTTCTAGAACTCCTACATATCTAGCTGACTGCCAAATAGCTTTTGTTCTCACTTCTTTCAATTGTAGAAGGGAACTGGGATGCAAATTACATTAGTTCCATGCACACACATGTATTTTCCTAAGCTTTTCAGAAATGAGTAATTATTCTTGAACCACTATATAAAATTAAGCAAGAATCTGGAAACCTAATTTCAACTACAATTTTATTATCAAGCCCCATGCAGATTGACTAAAACCAACACATTGCTACTATATATATACATTACATTGAATTCAAAGTTGTTAGAGTTTAAAGGAATCAGGTTGCACAGACCCTACTGATAGGTAGCACAGAACAGCTTTTTCCTAAGGGATAAGTCACCTAGAGATGCATTCAGGGATTAAAATTTCAAATTCTAGGTTTTACAAGAACTTCTTACTAAAAGATATCATTCCAACTGATGTCTTATATCATTTCAACAGAAGGCTAAGAAAGAAATGACAGCAGAAAAATAAATCACCTTTTTGTGCTAGTGTACTCCTCCAACCTATTACAGTGTGTAAGTAGAAAATCTCTATTATCAAGTTGTGCAGGCAAGAAAGCAGGTATGTTCAGATGGCCTTTTGCAAATCAAACTTGCTATTACTTCACTTGTGTTCTGAGCCAGTTCTAATACAAAAACTGAGTGCGTTTTAGTTTGATACTATCCTGAAACTGATAACCCTTGTTTCTCTTGGGATTTACGAACTCAGAGCAACAACATATATTAATGTAATCGTATGATTTCCAGGCCAAAGAGGGCAGAGAGCAGACAGAGCTTAGGCATGCCTGGAATAAGCAGATTGTTTCCAGTGTCTTCAGAGAGTTGTGACATGGATGATTCACAGCCTATACCCATTGTCTTCAATCTGCAAAAGGGATTTTTTCTGTAATGAGTTTACCCTTTATGCTCAGAGCAGACAAAGTAACTTTCTTGCATGTGCTCTGTTATGCACAACCCAGGTGATTTTTGCAAGGCACACAAGAAGATAAACATGGCTTTTAACCTTGCTTGGTCATCTCACATTTAGCCACATCAAACAGAAAAGCACTTTCAAATCACGTTTCTATACTCAGTCTGCAACTCTCCTTTTAATCCCAAGCTGAAACACTGCCAGGTCTCCAAGAACACTTAAGAGATACCAGTCCAGTGAGTATACTAACTAACCACAGTGATAACTTTGTGCATATGTGAGAACAGCAAATGATTCATCTGTTTAATCAGACTGGCAACATGCTTTCAGGAGCAGTGAGCTCTCTGGGATTAGGAGGAATGGTCTGTCAGATGCATGAATTTACAGTATCAGCCCTTGCACTTCATACTTCAAAGCTGCCAATCCAATATGTTTAATAAGCAACTAAAGCACTATAAAGTTCTGTATATCAAACAAATAGAAAATATAATGGTAAATTAGATATTCTAAAAAATAATTTAAATCTCATTTTTAGTTGCCTAAAGTATAGCTGGCAAAAACATGTACATGCAAATATATCTCCACAAGTAAAAAAATCATGACAAGTGTGATGAAATGACACATTACACCGTACAAAAAGAGTGGGTTTTGCTTAAAGTAAAACATAATCAAATCCTAACAGTTCATACAGCTGGAGAGAGTAACAATGTTTTCTCAAACTCTGAAGTAAACAGATAATTTGGTCCAATTAAAGTGACCTTTAGATCTCAGACACACAATTATTTCGAAGCAAGCCTTTTGATACATTTTCTGTATGTTAATTAATTTCTCATTTTAAATTCCATTAGGACTTGATCGCCACAGCATGAGAGTGTCATCCCAATACATAATGAGGACCCCAAGTACACTAATTTGCTCTCAGTTTCATTAATATTGTCAGTTATCTGTTTCAAATCAACATGAAACATTTTTAAATAAGGTATTAATGCAGAAAAAGTCTCAATACAGTAAGAGCAGAACCTGATACAATGAGCTCATTTGTAATGCTGCAGAAAATAGTACTTATAGAGAAAAATATATATGTATAGCTAAGGACTTACAAGATAGGGTTTGCTAAGGCCTGCGCTTGCTCTGTTAAAAAGCACTTTGAATTTTGCCATTGATATAAATTCAGGCTACATGCTTCAAAGCAAGCTCTAGTTTCATAAGAAGGTGCTATTTATATCTGTCTAGTATTAATTATCTTTTAGCCTAAAAAATTCAGACTTCAAACTTGATGCTATTCATATCACTTCTTTTGTTTAAAAAGAACACAGAAGTATAGGGCTCCTTCTCTAAGGAGTCATTTAAGTTGCATTGTTACGCTATAAAAAGCTGATCATCATTAATTCCAAAGGCAATCCCTGACCAGCGAGCTCTACACTAGCAACATCAGAGCCTTGCAAACAACAGCAAGGACTCCCCACTAAATCCATTTAAAAGCTTCAAGGCCTTTGTAGGAAAAAATAAGATGTTTGAAGACTGACTACAAGATAACTCAAAGAGGTGTCTCCAGTTCTCAGAATCTTTCCAATGCAACTTACAGATGCAGAGCAAGCCTCTAAGTAAAGTATTTCAAAACAATTTTTTGACAACTGTCATCATTTGCTACAAAATAATTCAGTTCTCCTCTTGAGCTTTGCAGCATGCCTGCACATCATTCTTACTGAACTATAGAAAGAGTATACATCATATGGGATTCCATATATGAAGGAGGAGAAAGTGGGGTATTTAGACAAAGCTGCATGTTTAAACTTATTTACAACAATGGACAAAATCCCTGCAATCTATAAAAGCTGGGAGAAAAAAATAACAGCTCAAGTTTACTCTTCTGATCACTATAAGAATTAAAATTGTAGGGGAAAAATGACCATATTATTTTGATTGATGTACCAAAAATTACCAAGTACCAAAAATTGTGATTATTCCACTTACAGTGATGAAATCTACTTAGCTACGATGAATACCCAAATCCATCCAATTACAGTGCACATACTGTAGCATACTACAAAATACGCAGTTTTTAAACAGGCACTCATGTTCTGGAAACTAAGAAAATAAAGCCACATGACTTCTCAGCACTGCTGAAGTGAAATCATCGTCATTTTGTATTGGACTCACCTGATCCAATGATCAGTCTTTGCACTGTAGCTGGTTTTAATTTGCATTGGTCAGTGGAGAGCAGAACATACTTTACAAAATACAACTTAATTTGCCTTAAAGGAGACGGCTTAAACAACTCAGATGAGTTGCATCCTGAAAAAGAGTATTTCTCTTTATTGGTCACAAAAGAGGCCTCAGGTGACCACTTCAGGTTTACAGGTAGATGAAATGCACCCGGTTCTTCAGAGATACCTGTTTAGGAGTTCCCTGAAGTAAGCTTTCTTGAAAGTCTGCCCTTGAAACTATAGTTTGCAGCCTCATTCTCAACATAGTTACTGGGTAAAGCATTACATGTTTAAGATTGACTTCTAATTAAAAGGGTTTTCTGGAAATATATCCTGAAATATTGGAAATATTTGAATCTTGAGCATCTACTTCATAATTCTCAGACTCTTAAAATATTTTACCATTCTGTTTGAAAGCAGTCAAGGGTTCTGGACATTCCCAATCTGACCAGGAAATTGCAGAAGAAGTCATCCATTGCTCCAGGTACTCCAGAAACTGATTTCTCAGAGGTCAGAACTGATTGTGAAGCCTGAAATTGAGATTTGGTAATTGTTATTAATCATAAAAGAGAAATCTAATTTTAATATCTTCTATTTCTGAAGTCATCTAAAGTCACAAATCTACTGGAGTAAAGCTGAATGCTTCCTTTGTAATCACTGTTCCTTCTAATGTCAAGGACTGTAAAAGGTTATAGAGAAATAACTCAAAAACTCACCCGATTTAAGTATATTGAACCTGCCATAATCTGATATGGACCTGAACTATTTAAACTGATGGATGATCCTGTGTCAATGACCAGAGAGAAAATATTAGTTCTCACACTCGTGTACCCTTCAGCAACCTTCAAAACTACTGATGAGAAAAACCACCACTTCATTTAATGGAAAAAGCCAAATTCCAAAGTGATGGCAAAATGGCTTGTATTCTTTTTGCAAAAATGCATGCAATGGAGAGACTGAAAGAACTGTATCTCCATCATTAGATCTCTTAGGAAGTCACACAAAGATCAACTCTCCCTTTTCTTCCCAACACCCTTATGCAGGCAGTGAATGGAGCTGCCAGACATTGCTACAAGCGTTAGCAGAATGCAGATGGTGTACTGAGACTTCATATGCAGCTCATCCAGTGCCATCAAGATAGACAGCTATTCAGATAAGTTCAGTTCATGGGTCAAGCACAGTTGCCAAAAGCAGAATCAAAACAAAACAGAAATCCTACTACAGACGGAGAGGGAAGCAGAAATAACAATAATAAAAAGAAGAGCTTTCACAGCTTTCTGTCTCAATGCAAATTTCTTTCCTTCACTCAACCCCTTTCAGCCATCTCAGTGCACAGTTTGATATTAATCTCTCCTAGAGAGATTTCAAGATGCAAGGAAGTATGAAAAAAAGTAAAATATGATCCAGTCTGAGACTAGTCTCCCCTCCCTCCCAAATGCATTTAAAGATAACCAGATGAGAGACACTGCCACAACTTGGCAGCCAAAGGTTTGCTTAATTTATTCAGGATGCAAACTCATTACAACAATTTGATATACCTAAATATTAGGGTCTTAGCATCTGGTAACTTCACATGGGCACAACACTACAGTGGACTTGCTCAACAACACCGGCTACCGTGTACGACAAACTACTACCTTACACATGCCTGCTTCCTGCTGAGAGGGTGACAGAACCATCTGGGGCCTGACAACCATCACTTAGTGCACTCCTGAAACTCAGGAGATATACACACATACACATATATATATATCATTGAAAAAATATACCACTGTAAAGATGAGAAGCAGAAACCACTTCCACACATGCCCACCTCCTTTTCCTTTTAACACTATCAAAACTGAAGAAAATATAGTGAGATAGTTATCAAGTCATGCTGAAAGTTGTGACTATGAATTATTTCCCTCCAACCATTTATAAAAGAATCTGTGGGCCAGGGATTTTTGATAACTCCATTCATTTATGGCTTATTCATGTCCTTAGTGGGAACCCTATCAACATGACTACATAAATTACCTGGAGATAATGGCATTCCTCTCAATAAAATAAAATCACTGGAAAAATCTCATAGCCTTATAGGACAATACAGAAAATGTTGTGTTTAATCCAAGCAACCTACCTAATATAAATAGGAAGAATTGTAAAGTACAATCAAGGCCATGTAGCACTGTATTATGAATAATATAATATGCCAAGCGCAATACAGAATTCAGCATATTTTCATTACTACAAATACAGTACATCAGACAAGTCTATTTTCTAATTGTGGCAACACGAGAACCAAAAAGAGTACATTTGCAGACATGCAGCTGCATCCCTTTTCTTGCTTCTTTTCTTTCTTTAAAGGGAGGGAAATGTCTAATACTGTTGGTTGTAGTTTCCCAAACACATCTATAAAGCCAGCCTTTGGAAAAAAATACCACAGTTTGATTCCCTTAATAAATGGAATTATGATAGAAATTCATTTCATCTGTGCAGAAGTAAATTTATTGGCTAGATGCTAGTACTGAAAATCATTTCAGGAACCAAAGCTCAAGCTGCGAACAATACAGGGGAAAATGAATGCAGTCTAACAGACAGAGCATTGGAACAGGGCCTCAGGAAACCAGAACTATATTCTTAGCTCTTCCACAGACTTTGTGAGAGACACTAGGCTAACTAACCACTTCGTTAATTGTAACCTTGGATGACTACCCATAGAATAGTGTGACAATTTCATATATATATTCCTATTTAGGAAAAGGCAATTTAATTGTAAACCAAGTACATTCTTGTTAAACTTCTTAAACTAAAAAGAATGCAAGAAAGGAATTCATGGATTTGTAACATGCTCAAACAAATAAAAAAGATCAAACCTACATTAAAAACAAAGTTAACGAAGGACAATGTAACTTCACATCATCGTTTGGGATACTAAGAAAATAGAGATCCTGGAATGGAAGCAGAACAGCTGTAACTACTGGACAAAGTATTTCAGCCAGCTGTCTTTCACATGTGGTTTTCCAGAAGTTCTGTACCCTTTTCCTAGGGTCACTACCAGCTGATGATTTTCTTTTACAAGTGAAATATTGTGCTGCTTGTGTTTAAAATTTGTATTACTTTGCAATGTCTCAAAAGAAAGGAAAAATCATGAGTTGTGGCTAAGAGGGACAAATGATGACTAGAACACGAACAGCAGGCAGAACCACTGCTATCCACAGCCCAGCACAGCTGTATTTGCAATCAGCTGCTATTTCATCACCAGACTAGGGGGAAATGCTATTTAGAAATTAGAGCTCCTCCACCCTCATTTCCCTGTTGGGATTCAAACAAAAATACAAACTGTAATTGTTGAGGGAGCTTCAAACTCCTCTATGACCAGTAGTTCCACTACACACATGCAAAGATCAAGAAACATGCCTCAAACATGCCTTTTAAAACATAGCTTTGATTCCTACCCACCAATTTCTTTTTAAAGGTGAACAGCACCACCTCTCCTTTGCTTATGCTTGCTGTCCTTCATTTAGTAATTAGGGCTAATTACTTTCAGAAGAAAGTTTGAAAATAAGCTTCTTTCTTAGATTTTCCTGGTTACACTTGACCTTTTCATAGAGTGTAAAAGAAACTAATCACTCAGTTTAGAAACTGTGAATATTTATATTATCTGCATTTGGAAAATCAGTTAAATATTTTTGTTAATCACTTTATCTGTGCCTTCTCTATATAATTTCCTTAATGATTTGTATCTGGTATTGAAATGCAACCTTCAACATATATTAGATGTACAAGTTACTATGAACAAATATACACAATCACTTAAAACTGTTTATCCCAGAGTAGCTGCTCCAAGATATGATTATTAACCTAATTTAACCTGTTTCAGCCGTGATTAGAAGGTAGCACTTGAAAAAGTGTACTAATTATTTACTGTGTGAAGAAGACAGTCTTCTACTGTGCTTCTTAGCTCAAAGTTGGATGTTGAGTCAATATTAATCCACAGAAACAGTGCTTCTAACTTGGGTGACCAAAAGCATTTGCTGCAGCACTAGGTTTTTCCAGTGAGTTAGCATCAAATAATCTAGTCACTAAGCCTCACAAAATATATAGTAACTTGTTATGAAAGGTGTCAAAGAAGTACCTAGTGTATTAACACATTTTTCTATTCATGTCTTTCTGTCTAAAGGCTAAAAATAATGTTTGCATTTCAAAACTACAAAAAAGTGAGCTCTCCTGAAAAATGAGTCAAGAAACAAAAAGCCAGACATCTACTAGCATAAGCATAAGTCAGAGTTTCAGCATGCATGTTCTTCTCTGGTTTTAATGAAAGGTAACACTTTCTTCAGGTTGAATACATGGGATAGATATTGTTTCCTCAAACTTAAGCAAAAAAGGAGGTAAAATATTATTTAAATATAGCATTGTCAAAAGATCAATAGATCAAAAAAATTTTTCCTTGTCTTGCTTTTATTTGTATGTCAACTCACACAGACGTAACTTCAATTATCCCTAAATAACATACGAATTGGCATTACTTGGTTAACAAAAAGCATATTCAGTCTTAAAAATTTCTGCTGTCTTCCCTTTTGTTTTCCGTTATATTCAGCTACAATATATAAGACTCCAGTATTGCCAGTTTTCATTCAAAGTTTTATCTAGAATACAAAACTGATCTGTTTTGTACTGAACTGCTGCAAAAGAAAACGCACATCTTCCCTCCATTTTGATGTTAAGAATCATTCACCTTATTTTCTCTTCGCATTACTAACAATTTGCTTTTGCAAAACAAAGATTATGACAATACCTTACTGATGAGGCTGTAAGATAGTGGTGATATTAGAAACAGCAGGGAAAAGCACTTTTCCATTAGGCTGTCATAAGCACGTAACTCCAGGTAAAGCATTTTGGAAAATGCAATATAACAATCCTACTGTGTAAGTCTGAGCTATTACATGACTGTTCTGAAATCAAATTTTAAGTGTAAGAAGTGTCAAAAATGAATGGTGTGAAAGGATTGATTATTTCATTCGTGCTTTGGTTTAACATAGTATAACTGCCCATTCTTTAGTTTCAATATATGAATGATTTTTCTAGCAAAGTACTCAAATGTACAAGCTTCTGCGACTCTTAGGCATTGTTTCTTTCCCATGTCAGGGATCACACTCCCATTCAATATGCTCAGAAAAAGAAACAAACCATGAAATACTGATACATTGCCACAGCATCTTTTTATTTTAAAGACTCTGCCTATATATTTGTTACACGTATCTGCAATATCAGGTTCCTTATGGAACATGAAATTAACAGAAGTTCAATGATGAAACCCAGCAAAAATAAGTTACCTTTTCCACTGTGGCACATGCTTACCTCTAGAAACTTCAAAAGTAAGGAGACTATCTTTTTCTCACAAATATTTCATAATTAAACTATGATCTGTAAATTTTAAGCCACCAGTGCATACAAAATTACAGACATTTAGGTAGCTCTTACTAAGATTTGGGCATCTTCAGCCTGCTCTTCAATAGTGCGCAAAGCCTTTGCCAAATCTTCATCCTCTTCTTGAAGACTGGACTCATCATCTGGTGGAACCTAAATGAAATTATTTGAAGTATCAACATATTTTGTATCTTTTTTTTCCAAAATACAACCATTTCTACTTCCAATACAACTACCGAAAATAATCTCATTCTTGTTAAAATAATATTTTGCCATATTTAAATACAATTGATATTACTGAAATATTCATTATAAAGGCTGAGATGTAAATAGGATTACCAGTATCTTTAAGAAAATATTTAATGTTCAGATGTTCAAAGTAAAACCTAGATCAACTGACAATAAATCTTCTCTTGAAAAATAAAGACATGCCTAGCATCACCACAGTTTATAAAAGATTTGTGTCATCTGTCAGGACTTCTTTATGACTGATGAAGTAAACCAGAAGACTGAAACATGAATAGTCTACCATATATATCAGAAGATCATCAATTTAGTAAATTACCTCTTCATACTCGTGATCATCCTTAGAGTCATCTGTTATGGTAAATTCTGCACCTCTTGTTAAGACTCAAACAGCTGACGCATATGATGAATTCCAACTTTAAATAAGAAGTATCATAAAGCAAACATCTATAAATCTATTACTACCACCTTTCCCCTTGTTCTTTTTGACACAAAACTTGACACTTCGGGGCTTTCAGCCTTTAGCTGAACAACCTCCAGTGAAAACAATGTGCCCAGAGAATTCTCTCAGAGAATAGCAATTTTTTAAATTGAATTCAGATGTCCAAGTTCAAACATGGACATCTGAGATCAAGTACTGAATACTAGAGAACCATTTACTGCAGCTGATACAAATGCCTTAATTACAGCACAGCTACAATAAAAAGACAAGGAACTTTCAAAATGTAAAAATTCATTTGGCAATTACCTACAGTTCCTCCAAATGTTTTGCACTCAAATTTTTCATCCCAAGTAACTACAAATGGTGCAAAATTAAAAACACGAATATATTTTTCACACACTAGCCTCACAGCCCATTAAAGTATAACTAAAATGTTCTTAGCAGGATGCTCTGTTGGGAGTTTCCATAGGAAATCAGTTAGCCTATAAATGACCCATGTAAATAAACCAGAATTACATTGCAACAAAAAGAAAAGCAGCAATTCAGTACTTCACACACACACAGAAGGATAAAAGATACATGATTTTCCAGCTTCGTATCAGGTTTCAAAAACTGAGTTACTCTCCCAAACACCAGGCTTTTTGCTACATCTCTCGCAGTATAATACATATGTACAAGTATCATCTGCATTCAAGACCCCAGCATCAACAAAACTATCAGTTAAATTGTAACCATCTGGAAGGGTAACAGCTGAAGATCATGTCCCAGAAAAAGGACAAATACCATTTGGTTTTTAGAGATGCTTTTTAGGGTTTGAGATAAAAGATGGAGAGATGCCATTTTCTCTTGTAAACAACAGGGGGAAAAAAACAAAACACAAATAGGGAAGTCATTGAGTGACTAAAGGCATAATTTTCAGTAATCATGTTGAAGCACATCTATTTACCTCCAACTGCACAGAAACACTACACATTTACTGTAAAAATTGCATACAGAAATACAAAACTGCCCTGAACACTTAGAATCCCCTGTACAGGCTTAGTACAAGAAAGCAAATGCCTGTAATACATGTACCCCCAAAATTTACTTCCCAACCTACTGCATCAGAGACTGCAGAAGTGCAACTCAGGACTTAAGTCACCACCACTCTGTATCTCTAATTTCACTCTCTACAAAAGCCCCATTTTCTAGCTTGACTGATTCTTAGAATGTCTAATTCTAAAACCTGAACTATGCAGAAACTCTTCTCCAAAAAAACGTTTACTATACTTTCTTTCATAAGGAAGGGGGGGAAAAGAAGGAATCCCCAAACTATTCAGCCTAAATCTGTTTTCTATCACACCAGAAGAAATCTGGATTTACTCTTGTGACATTAAAGCAAAGGCAAAGAAATTGCACAGTTCAACAAATGTATCTTCTCTCAGCATGGACCACATGTGGATCCAACAAGAGAAGCAAAGAGAACCAAGATGAAAATAGCTCATGTTGAGATGTAACTTTCAAGAGCTGATGCAGGGACCCAACCACTGGGCTAGCTTTCAATTGTCTGCCTGTCAACAGGTCCTTACATCAGTGTTTGGCCACATCCTGATAGAAGCACACTTGATTCCTGGACTTTGTTCCTTCAACTCAGAGGAAAGTTCATCCAAACTGCTGATTACATAAGAAAAAGGGAACAGTAACAAGGCACAAGTGCAGAGCAGTTGGAACAGGTTACCTTTATCATTTGAAAAAGCAAGAAGAATGCTTGCAGCAGGCAAGTCACAATTGAAGACAGTAGTAACTGATTAGTCAGGGTAATGTTCTAAGACCCCCTTTTAAAGCTAGATCAAGACACCCTAGCACTAGCTAGCTAATTATAGAATTCTCTTTAAAGAATGAGACTGTTAAAAGTGTGGCAATGTCTGTAGAGCATAAGTATTTGGGTATAGCATTTTTTTCTATGAAGCAGGGGACAATTCCCACACATATGTAGTAATTCTATGCATGAACTAAGTATCTGCGTACTTCTCTGGAACCTTTAAGCCTCTTTGTTACTTTTCAGCACAGTATTTATCAACTCTAAAATACTGTTCCCAGCAATTTTTCACACATTTAGTGATTTGAACAGAGTCTATTTTCCTAAAGCTATCTTTTGTATGATCCCCCACCCCCATCTCAACTGCCTCTTTCTGCATTTATCAGTAAGAAACATCACCACAGCACTTGATAAGTAAACCACTTTCAAACACTGACTTTCCTGTGACCTGATTGTCCTTGCAATCCACTCCTGTCTAAGCTAACATGTCATTGCAAACACCACGCACAGACTGAAGAATTACTTAAAATGATCCATTTGTCTATGCTACACATAGCCTAGTGTACAATAAAACAGGAATTAATTTTAAGCTACTGTATTTTCCCAAACACAGCCATTTTTATACACATCCTGATGCAGTGTTTTAAGCACACCACAGTGTGAGAACAGCTCTGCAGTTTCAAGGAAGCAGGAACTGAGGAACAAGCTCCTAAAGGATAATCCTTGGGTTTTGGTGTGGTTTTACACTCTCTTACATTCACATCTTAATTCTCACAAGGCAGGAAAGATTCTGTTTGGCATCTAAAAACAAAGATTGAAAGATCTTGTTGATTTGGCAGCTCACAGATACAAGAGATCAGATAGAACTAGTCTGACCTAGTGACAAAACTAGAATTTAGGTCATCTGAGCAAAAATCACACTTTCAAAAGCCATAAACTAACAGTACAACCCAACTGTAAAAAGAAGTCAAACTGAGGGTTGGGAGGGTTTCACCTCTAAAAGCCACCATCAATGAAATTACATCTAGGTTATTGTATCATTTTGCCATACACATAACTAAACAAAACCATGACTATCTAGTCAGTTACAAAGTGTGAAAGGCACTAGGAAATTGAAGGAGCACTTCCACAGCACACTGGGACTATGAGCTTGATAACAGCCTTGTCACTCCTCTAGATAAATTGCATTTCCTGATCAACGACTAACACAAGGTTCTTCCATTTCAGAATTCTACCTCTTGCTTAGTGTGGCCCATCAGCAGGGAAAGATTAAAGTTACCTGAGGATCACTAAGGGACTTTTACCATCAGCAATGCAAATAACCACCACACTAGAGCAAGACCCTAGTCATCTTCACAGGGAATACCCCCACTGTCTCCTTCTAGCTCCCAGGACCTAGAACTCACAAAAAGAATCAGGATGGAGTGGGTTTTTGTGGCTTTTTTCTCCCTTTAATCAGTTAAACACGACCCTCAGCCCAAGGGTCCCCCCGCCTCAGCCACACGCTGAAGAGCCGGACCCGCCCGCACCGCTTCCCTCCCTGAGGTGGGGATCCCGAGGCGCCTGCACCCTCCAGCTGGCGGCCCTGGGCGAGGAGGAGGAGGAGGAAAGCAGTCCTGAGGAGGAAGGATACTCTGCAGGCAGAAGGACACCTCCGAGCCCGCAGCCTCCTCCATGGCCGCCGCCTCCGCGTCGTGCCGTTGCCGGGGCGACCTCTCGCGAGAAGACAGCCGCCCCACAGCGAGCCCCCGGGGCGGTGGGTCAGGGACAGACCCCGGCCGCCATTTCGGTTAGCCTGGTTCCACTCAGTGTTAGTCTCGCTTCACCTTCTGGCCCCTGCAGGTCCCAGCTGGAAGTCGAGGCAAGCTCCTCACGCCTTGTACTGGCGAGGAAGCGGCATGGTGGGACCACGAGGAGATTCTGGAAGCTTCCAGAGTGGACCACGAGGAGATTCTGGAAGCTTCGAGAGTAGTCACTTTCAGAGTGGTCAGTGTTCCCTCAGCGCCCTACACCTGTGTGGTGCCCCCTTTCTGATCAGGGTACGCTGAGTTTTGTTATATAGAAGGAAAACGGGAGGAAAAAGCTGTTTTAGTCTCATAAGAGGGGACTCATTTCTTATTTAGAAGAAACATTTTGTAGTCCAAACGGGTTTGCTGGTTTACCTGAGCTCCATCCTTTTGGGACTCCTTAAATTCCTGCAGTATGTTCAAGTTTGATTAAGGGCAGGAGTTTTCCCAGGCAAAAGCTCAGGCAAGAAGTATACAGTTTATTGTAGGGAATAACATAGGAGTTTGAGATAAGGCTGCAGGATTCAACGGGGAAATTTCCACCCTTTTTTCTTATTTTAAAACAAACTGGGAGGTCCCAGTCCTGAATGTCCAATGAGTTAAAAGGCACAGCATGCAATAGGAATTCAGGAATTGGTGCTCAGTAACTGAAAATAATTGCCAAAAGTCCCAGGAAAAAAAAAAGTAACAATGAAGTATTAATAGGTAGGCTAAAAAAAGGAAGAAAAAGGTGCCAGGTTTGCTTGCAAGCTTAAAAAGACCAATTGAAATGCAGTCTGAAGATAGAGAAGATGGAAGTGGGTGAAATTGCATTATATAATTCAATTCAGCCCTGAGCCTGAAAGAACAGGATGCAATCCTGCAAAAGAGGGCCTGTTAGCTATGAAAGTATTATTTTAGCATTTCCTTTCCAGAGATTGTCACACGGGATTAAGTTACAATGGGAGAGAAATGACATTAGTGAGAAACAATGAGTACTTGGGCAGTGTCAAAGTCTCCAGGTTATAATAAAGGAATATTTCGGCACAAGATAGTCACAACACTGCTAAGGCAATGAGAAACGTTGTATTTGTTCACAGATGCTCTGGTGTCAGCCTCACTACTGGGTTGAGTTTGATACATGGCAGGGTTTGAACTCATCTGGGTTCATGAGACAGAGGGCAGGGGCTGACATACCTTTCTTTTTGTCTTACAGGGTTTTTTCCTTCAGAGTTAAAGTGATGTGACTGGAACAACATTCTTTCATCCACATCCAACAAAGTGGAGCAGTCCTGAACTCCAGCTGAGAATCTCAGAAGAAATAGCAAAGAATAAGCAGAAGTAACATCATAAAGCACAGCACCCATGGGTCAGTATTTCCAAAACTGTAGGATTAAAAAGAGTCATAATGCAGTTGGGATGGCTCCAGGTGAAAGCATTGTTCTCATTAAAGTAGCACCCAATTCACCACAAACACAGAATAAGTACAGCTGTACTTAATGTCATACAGTCCAGCACAGCTGATTGATGTCATAAGACTACTCCTCTCAGCAATAGGTTTGCTATTAGCCTTTACACAGAGTAGCACAAACAAAAGGCTAAGCAGTACCCTTCTCATCATTCTCCACTTGTTAGGTTTTCTCTGACTCTACAAGCCTAACTTGTTCCTACATATCTTTTACAAGACTTCTGTCTCACTAAAATACGGAAATGTATGGTATCCACAATTGAAGAAGGCTGATGAAAGCTTAAAATAGGGCTCACAGAAATGCTCAAGGGAAGATCAAGATTGGAAAAGAATTAATAATGAAGGACAAAAGGAACTAAGCCTTCTTGGTTTGTTAAAGGCATAGTTAAACAGCTTGATCAAAGTGCATGGGTAATATATTTGATAAGAAAGGCTATGCAAAGATAGAAACATGCAATCACATCAGGAATTAAATAAAAATAAATTACAACTAAAAACAAAGAGCAAATTTTTAATGAGTATTTGACAGATTTTTCAAGTATAATGGAAACTGTTCCTGCAGTTATAGAATTCTTTATAAAAGATATATTCCAAATGCAGACTTTAGCCAGCTCAGAATGTCCTATAGCTTGCCTTTTCAAAATTATGTGGTCATTGCAATAGCACTATGAAAAACAGTTGAAATGAGAAGATAACCAGTTCTACCATATGTGGAGACTTGCCAGTATCCTGAAGGACCCATAGTTTACTTGTTTGCTTTTCAAGAAGAATCAGTCCATTATTGTTATTTTCCAAAGGTTTAAAGCTTTGTTAGGAAACAGTGTTTGATTAGCAACTTCTAAACTATGTGTCATCCCATTGTGACTGTGACCTGATAGTACAATCATTTTCCTTCAAAAGGCATAACAAGCCAGCTTGTTTCTCTCTACCTTGTTGAAAGCCACCTACCATGAATACATTACATTTGGTTATTGCTAAGCTGAAGTCAAAACACCCAATTCACCCTGCTTTATAGCCTCATAACAGTCTGAGATATAAATTATCATCATCTCCCAAATGGCAATAACTAATGTTGTTACTATATCCCATAATTTCTTATCAGAAAGACACACAAGCAGCATATGCTATAGCTTGAGCATTTCATTAGACAGGCTGTTTGCTTTTCTCACACAGCAAGACGAAGCCATATACTTCCGCAGATACATCAGCCAAACAGATTGGTGTTTGAAAAAGATCATTCATGAAAACTGGGTAAACTGGGATGCTCCAGAAATGTTGTACTTGCTCCCAAGCCTTAAAGGTCAGATACACTTCAAGCTTTAGAAAACCAACTGAAAGACTGTGAGACTATCCTCAGAGCAAAATACTCCCTCCTCCTAAATTCAGCAAGCAAACTGACCACAATTCTGATGAGTTAAAAAGAGCATCTGTGCAAGCTACTTGCAGTCACTTTTCCTCCCCTGAAGGAAGATGTCCCAAAAGTGCAGTTCATGCACTTCATCACAACATAAGCAGCCAAAGAATTGTCTGCTCCACTGACTTTTACACACCCATTTCTGATGGTTCAGCACAGTTTGGGGGGAGAAGGTACAAGGGAATGTCATCACTTCAGCTTTTTGAATGAGCACATAGCATTGCCAGGAACACTGTAAAGGCAGTATCATGGTGACAGTCAAGAGGCTGTTATCTGCATGGTCATGGTGAAGCAAGGGACCACAGCTGGAAGCCAGAATGAGTTGGCAAACATCGTGTTCCAACTTCTGCTGTGCCATCTGGCTTCCAGTTAGGTGACTGACATTAAATGTATTTTCTCGGTATTGCCATCTGGCAGCTGCTTGTACAACAGCAGAGTAACATGCAGAATCTGGCTAAGTTATGCTGAGAATCATATCAAGTATACTTGCAACATAGACTCTGAAAAAAGCTTACAAGAGAAGTTTCTTTAACTGCTGTCATTCCACGCACACAGTATTGCAGGTAGGAAACATTCACCTTCCCAAATACAAGAACAGGACTTCCCCCCCATAATAGTGCATGCCAGAGGTATTTTTAACAAAGGAAGCAAATTAAGGGAATTGACTATTACACACAACACTCTCAAAAAGATGGTGCTTTAACAAGTTTCATCTAAAAATGGAAAGATTATCAAATACACTGTAACTACAGTATGAAGTACAGGGCAATACCTGTGATGCAAAGTCTTCATATTTATAAAGGTTACATTTGTAAAGCTTAGAGGCCATAGTAACCTTGCTGAGCTTTAAATGTAGCAGTAGGGGGTGCTTTAAATAATGGAGTAGGGTTGTCAGTAAATATGATCTCATGACAGCTTAAATCAATATATTTTCTGGTCTACCTCCTGCTGTGCATTTCAGCCTCTTTCCTTGCTCCTGTGCTGGTGTTTATATGATTCTCAAATAATTTAAACCTGAAAAGCTAATCTGGACAGAAAAAAAAGGGGTTTTGTGGGGAGGCTTTCTGGGGGGAGTAGGGGGCTTTGGGAAGTGTGAGTGCTGGGAAAAGCAATACTAAAATTCTAGAGACTTCACATTCAGAGTTAAGGTGAAGTTAATAAATGCTGTACTCTTTTGTCTTTATAGAAGTATTTTATTGAAAGCATAACTAGCATTAGCTGGAATACTAATTGTATTATTTAATGACCTAGTCCAAAAGCTGGTTCTATGTGATTAATTGCTAAAATTTAGCCTGGCTTCAATTACACAGCTATTTCACAGGAAAGAATGAGGCAATGCTGTGCTCCAAATCCAGTGATATGAGTGCAGACAGCAGTATTGAAGAGGTTTGACTGCACTTGCAGAAAAATGCAGGAGTGAACAATCAAGTATTTTGTCAATAATACAGAGTGACATTGGTACAAGGTGATAACACACAGCACTGGTTTTACAGGGCACAGTAGTGTAAAGTGCAGGTTTCCCACTGCAGACACTGGATTTTTAATGTATATAGCCTAGTCTGTACATTGTAATGTGTAATAGAACTATTCTATCCACAACAATGCTGCTGTTTCCAAGAAGTGTAGCCCTCCTATCTTCCACTGTTAATGCCTTTGTAAATTCTCAAGAGCATTAAACAGATGATACATTTTGACTCTCCCTGAACTAAATGTCAGAGTATTTCTGCATCACAGAGTAGAACAAGTTCTGAGAGAGGGGTGACATCACTTTTTGGTTTAGAAGTCTAAGTGACCCATATTCTCTCTAAAATCCTAACTAATGATCATCTGTTCCTGATAATTACAGGCTTTTAATTTCATATCTTCTCTTTGAAATTAAGTTTAGTTAATATGCTTTTCAAATGTAGGCAGCTTTGATCACAAAGCAGCCAGGACATTCCTACTACAAGCTAAAAAAATATCACTATGTGACAGCTGTAGAAAGGAAAGCCACCATCCTTACACAAAAGGCCAGAGAAAACGAAGTGCTGTATTATCCTAATCTGTGCTTAGTAATAGAGGCAAGAACTGAGATGCCATCATATCAGAAAACATGCAAACTAAAAGACAAGCAATGAAAAATCTAGCAGAAATTACATTTGTTTATTTTACCATGCTTCCAAGTAATCCGCTGCTTGTTACCCAGGGAATACATCTTCCCACTGGAAGCCTGAATCCCATACTAATTAGTATGTGCCAGAATAATTTTAGCTGGTTTCCTGCTCAGTTTTGAGAGTATGTACACATATTAAGACCCAACACAACCAAATTCTGTCAAAAATCAGATTTAAAATATACATAAAGGAATAGATCTAGAAAAAAAAAACCAAAAGTATTTGATACTATTGGGTCCTTCAATAAAATTAAGTTTTCTCCCCGTCTTCTCCTTTCTTACCTGTGTCAGATTGATTTAGGTTGGAAGGGATCTTAAAGCTCATCAGTTCCAACCCTCCTGCGACAAGCAGGGACACCTTCCACTAGACCAGGCTAATCAGATAAGCCAAGCCTTTTCACTGTTATTACCACAAAACACATTTTCCTGTTCTTTGCTGCTTTCCCCACATGGACTCATTGCTTCCTTTTCACTTGGGTTTTCCCTATTCTGGCCAACCTCCCTTGAAATGTGACCATTTCATGTGTGGTTTTAACAAGTTTGACAATCCTTGGATATCTCTTCAGCACATATATTTTCAGAGCTACACACCTGGAGAACATTGTGTATTCCTGTTCCAAGAAAGCAACAAGGAACTTAGTGAAAGAAAATCTTCTGAGAGAATTTGGTGCAAGATGGGCAAGGACAAGCAGAGGATTTGTAGCCACAAGCAACATTTGCTACTAGAATATTTAGGTGAGCCTTTCAGCTACTACTTAAAGCCATTTTGATTGATCAAGACTGGGCATGGAATTTCAGCTTCCTCTCTGTTATTGTTTGTTCTTAGTGCAGTGTTAGTTTCTCACACACAGAATGTGAAGATACAAATAATTAGAAGTCAAGTCATCCACCTCTAATCTGTCTTCATTCAGCTGCAGGTGGCAATGCATGCTTGTTGCTGGGTATTAATATATAATGGAGACTGCCCAGTGTTTACATTCATCTTCTAGCTTTGTTATTATCAACAGAGATAAAGGATATTGTGAACAATTCTGTAAAAATCCTACATTTTGGGTAAAAGTGATATTTTATTTTTTTACCAAAAAAAAGTCTTCCATATCCAGTACTGACTGCCATTTGTGATGTGAATGAAGCATTTTATGGTTTTCATTTTTCATGTATGGCCAATGAAAGCAGTGGTACTGTGCTGACACCCTATACTTAAATGTCAAAGCTCTGCTTTGTGGTTTATGTAATATTTTGTTTAAATATTGAAGTACCACAAAATTAAAGTCTGAAAAAGCTGTGTTTAAGTTCTTTGCTTTTACCTTCCTATTGCTTATACACAGCTATTACTTTGGTTATCAAGCCATTTGCTCATTTTGGTATAGAATAGAATGAGCAAATATTGGTAATTCAGATTTTTTTAAACTATGCCTAAATCTTGGGCACACTGTGTTCAGTCTGAAAATGCCCAAACTGGTTTTAAATGGGCTAGCTCATACAAAGAAACTCAATTTTATATAAACTCCTACTATAACTCCCACCACTTTTTATTTCAGGTATGTTCCCAGTAATTTAGAGCCAAATCCATAAGATAAACTAGAGAGGCCTCAGGCATCCAGGTACCTGAAACCAAGAGGAAATTCCTCTAGGTTTTCACTGACTATGAATCCTTAAAACTGACTCTTGCAGCTTTGTCCTCTTTCTGAAAAGAACAATTGTAGTGCCAGTATCCAAAAGATGCTTGCTGTATATGGGCCCCCACTCTTCTCCAGTTCACTCCCTGAAGTCAGGGATGAGGTACCCAAGCCCTCTATAAGATGTCATTTTGGATACAACACTTTTCCAGTGCTGTGTTTTGACCAGATGAGGCAGTTTCTTGCTCTGTGTGTTGATTGCTATAGTACCATCCTAAAACAGCTAGCTGTCTATAATAGGCATTTACCAAGGCAGTCTGAGGGCTCTTAATTCCTCTCCACTGGCCAGGAATACAACTTGTTAATGTAGCCTTACTTTTGACATTAGTTTATTCCAGTAGAAGCTATGCTGTAGCTGCTTCAGGACTACAAAATCTGTTACCCATTTAAATTAACCCAAATATTTGCTTCTTAAAACAACTCCATGTAAAGGCATTTCTGCTCTTTCAAAATACACAGTTGGTTCAGAGGAGAAGAATCAGAATTCCCTCACCTCAGTTCACCTGTAAGAACATCTGAACATGTATTTGTACTTTCCTGGGACATAATACAAGTCTCAGAGTGACCAGCTGTCTATCTACTCCCTTAAAAATCCACAGCTTGCCTTGCTTGCACTCTGTATAAAAACTCTTCAAAATGGTTCTGTTCAGGTTTAACTGTTCAATACCTGCTTAGCAAAGTGCAGTTCCATGTCTACAGCTCTTTCACAGGCCAGAATCAATTCAAACCCCACATCAGAGCATAGCTTCTTATATTCCATTCTGTATAATAGTGGGAATGAAACAAAGTACAGAAAGAAAAGGAAAGTAGGTTGAGCAACACATACATATCTCTTTCAGCATTGCCATCACAGATGTGCAGTTTCACTGTCTACACTTCATAAAGTGTTTTGGTTTCTTTTTAAAGCAGAAAGAAACATTACAGTTTTCACAAGCTAGGGACTAAAAATCAGTACTTTTGCACAGATGACAAGTGCCTACAGTTGTAATTCCCAGTCTCACAGAAGGCAAGATCACTTGCTTTAAGAAAAACAACTTTGTGGACAAAACCAGCAGGCACAATAGCCCTATAGATTTTGACTTTATCGCAAGTGGCATAACAGAAAACTGTTTTTCTAAACAGCTCTAGGCTGTTTAATTGGACATTTTCAGGCTGGACATGTCACTTGCCTCAGGTTCCAGAATCCACCACGAGATTCCCCGCATGAAATTGGGCTTGCAGCATGATGGCACCTGAAGTGAACAAAGACTGCAGGCATCTCGAGCTACAGCCCTGTCAGTGCCCTCATTCTCCACTGGTAAAATGGAGGTGAATGTCCTCTTGCTAACTTCAGCTGTTGCCCCGTACCCTCAAGTGAAGAGTGCAGTCCATACATGAAAAGCATTGTGACCATTGAAGCACTTTACCTGTTTCATTATCACACAGAACACATCTCAATCAACATTTTATTAACACTACCATTAGTGTAAATTTATTTTAACAAGTAACCATGATTCTCAACTTTGGGAAAGCACTGATGAAACTGATCCCTGTTGTTTGGGTATGACAGCAGTACTGATACACACAGACCAAAAACTTCATTCTGAAAGTCCAGTCTGAACTGATACCAAAAGCTGGAAACCAGCTCTGGGTCCAGGTTTCATTAGACGGACTTTGTCAACTCAGCCTAAGCCTCCATGCACATGTATTTAAATCTAGATATCAGCTTGGCAGCTTAGTGTGCCTTGGAGTTAGCAAGCATGATAAACTTTCATTGCAAATGTAATTTCATAGAGCCACCAGTTGTTACAGTACAACTTTGTTTACCACAGTTATCCAGACCATCTCAGTTCATCATACTCTGCTGTACCATAAATCTGTTGAGAGACTCATCTACTAGGCTATTTTCACAAGAACCTTCTTCATAGGCACATACTCTTTCACTGTACTCTGTCAGCTTTATCTTTCCACTAGTCACAGCTAATGAGGACTGAGTGATGTAAAGATGTAGATGTAAAATGCTGATGTTGCAAGTGGTTCATACCCCATGTCTTGCCTATGTACCCAACATGGAAGGGCGAGGGGAACCTCCTGAAAACCAGGACTTGTGCATAGCTGCCTCTCTGCTCCCCTATCTACATCTTCCTCAAAGCTGTCCAGGAGAAAAGGCTAAGCAAAACTTGGACCAGGGTCAGCTGATTTCAACACCAAAGCTTGTACCCAGCTGCTGTGAAGAGCAGACCATGTCCAGTGGATCAGATATGAAAAACTAGAACAGAGGGTTTTCCATATCTGAATTGCTTACACAGAGGACCATTAAGCTGTGTGCCAGTATCAAAGTTAAAAGCATGTGTGAGAGCTGTTGGCTTTGCCCATTAAAGTTGCCTGGTTTTTCTGTAATTATATCAGTGAAAATGAGGGTCCTTAATGGGGATATTTATAATCTTTGTCTGAACCATCCTCTTTACTCCTTAGTCATTACTGCATAAAGATCTACTTCTGCACAGGGAATTTATATTCCAACTGTGTCAATTCCTCTAATGGTGTATTGGCTGGTTCTTTATTAAAGGGAAAATTCAAGATCTGTTAAAGGAAAAGATCCAGTGGGGGTGAATGGTCTTTGAGTCAGTTCCCCATGAAAGCTTTTTTCCTCCTCACAAAGCAGAGTAAATTCCCACAGACTAAACAGAGACAACCCATCAATAGCAAAGAAAGCAAAAACTTGCTGTTTTCTTCCATTCTTCTCAGGTGTTGTCCCATTAACTTGTCTCCTACAGCAGGGACAAAGTGCAGCCAGTGAGGACACACACATGTTGTCCACAACTGAAGAAGGAGAAACAGTGAATCTAACAAAAAATTCTTTCCTCCAAACTACTAATAAGGTAAATTGTGTATTCAGGCAAATGGTACCCCCTCCTTCCTGCAGCACATGGTCCTTAACAAAAAACCCATCAGTGGCAAAACCAAGATCCCTACCAGGCAGAACCTCACACTCCAAGCACTGCTTTTACTTGGATTTCTCATCTTCTGTCCCAGGGACCTGGCAGGGTGGTTACCCTACAGCTGTACAAAGCAGTGTTTTACCAGTGCCATGTCAATATAGTTAAGTGTCTTAAACAGCCCATGGACCCTAATCTTCTGGTTACCTTCTCCTAGCATAGACAGACCTAAAAATCCCTTTTACTTGCCTCAGCTTTTAGTACACTGCAAGATATCCTCTCCACATCACAGTTTATACTTCCCTTAAACATGAAAATTATTATTTAATGCTTTAAATAAGCAAGGCACATCTACATGCTCAGATATTTGAGCCTTAAGTGTGAGGTCATCTTGTAGCTCATGCCTTGCATTCATTACGGTGTTTCCCCAAGGATGTTGTGTTACCCGGTTTCTCTCCCAGCCAACAACTTTACAAACTGACAAACTATAACAAGGGCTTCTGCTACAGAACCAAGAATCAATAGCTGTCTACTTGGATAGCCTCAAAAAGCGCTTAACTTTTAATTGAACACTGGAAACAAAACTGCAAAGCATGAGAGCTCAAAACAGCATGAATCCTGCATAATTATCTTTCTCCTTGCAGCTTCTTATGCAGACTGGAGACTAATTAAACACATGTGCAGCCTAGAAAATGATTTGCAAAGATCTATCTTCTGTCAGTTTGCAAGGGGACCTCACCAGAAGCACTAGCAAGGAACAGGAGCCATTGCCAGCTGTTTTGTACTGTCATCTCTGCTAGTGCTTTGGCTTCTAATTTCAGCCCTCTAGCACAAGGGCAAACTAGATTTTGCATGTACTGTGCAAGGGGATGAACAAAGTTCAGGCCAATGGTGAACTCAGGGCCCAGGCTTCAAAGGTAACATAAACATACAGGAATTTCCAAGCATTTTGGGGCTGTCTTCATGTACTCTACAAATACACTTTTAATTATTAAGAGACTTTTCCTACCATGACCCATTTATAGCATAAAAAAGCAAATTGAAACAAGCACTTACCTTTTTCCTCCTGCTGCAGAAAAGCAAAACCAAGTAATGCCCTCAATCTTAAAACTTAATCCTTACCATGTTAGCAAAAAGGGCCTAAAACATTCATTAAAAAACAAACACACTTAGTAAAATGCTTCTCCAACACACAACCACTGCCTACTGCCAGCTCACCAGGGCCTTAAATCATGCCTCTTATCACATTCAAAGTGAAAGCACCTGTGTAGGCTGTCTCTCAGCTGGCAGGATCGAATTGGAGCCCAGCAACATTGCCCTAATAGAAGGCAGTATTATTAACTTTTAATTCATTCACATCAGCATTGACCAGAAGCAGTTACTGAGGAGCAAGAAGACATCAGGATGTCAGTACCTGGCTCTCAAGGCCAGTGTAATTACCACAGAAATGAAGGATGCTGTGATCAGTCCAAACAGTCGTGTGCAATTATAATGGGAAATTCTGATCCTCTGTGGTTTTCATCCTGCCTGCACCCTGTGAAGGCTCATGTCGTTCAAAGGGTTGTGGTTTCTGTGAGTCTGGAGTACAAAAGAAAGCATCAGCTGCTCCAAAACCTGTAGCTGCTGAGTACATTTTTAAGGTGATGCCAATCTTCAAATGATATTTCCCACCAGTGAGGCAAGAGAAAGGAGACTGCAGTGCTCATGAATGCTGCTGCTCCAGGCTTTCTGAAATGAGATTTTAAGTGTGTTATGGCACTGCACAGCTCTGGCAGAATAGTTTAATGCTACTTCAGGATCCCAAGAGGGCTGATGGAGCAAGACTGCAAGGCTTTGGATGTGTCAGTCTCTCCAATAAAGCATTCATTTTAGATATCCAAAAGCCTGAAATCCCACAAGCAGAGGGATGCCTCCTGAAAACATGTTTGCTGCGAGTGGGACTGTGGTAGAAGTTGGGAGAGGAGAGATCTTCCAGGATGAATGATACTTTCTCACCTTTACCAGCACTCCATCATCATTTATCACACTCCATCATCATTTTAAAACCTCCCACGTGAATAAATGGGCTGCTATATCCTGTCCTCAGTTCTCCATTTCCCTGGCTCTTCCTGGCACACATCCCCTTCCTCCCTCTGCACCTATGGAGTATAGGAAGGGTTGGAGGGATGCAGCATTGGCAGATGACTGGTTTCTCTTGTTCTGAGTCACCCTCTGGATGAAATCCTTTTCATTAGCGACAGGGTCCCCCATCCCAGTGGAAACATTCTGTCTCCAAGCTCTATCTGTCCCCTTTCCAAAGTGCTGAAAGAGGCAGGGGACAGCAGGGATAAGAACACTGAATGTTCATGTGTGTCCTCCCTGTGTCAAATACCAGGCTCAGATTCAGCTCGCTGAATGCCAGCTGGCCACATGTAAGCTGCCTGGGGCTACTTCATGCCATAAGATATCTCAGAGCTGTCATTTCAGCATGGTGAAACACCAGCTCTGAAGGAGCTTCACAGGACCAAACAGCTTTGTGTCCCCACATGCATCCAGCCCTGTGCTCCCCTGCTGATGTAGCCCTTATAGCTCAACACCTATAGCTCATGCAGGATGCACAGCTCCTGCGAGCCCAGCTGGGGCTGCTGCAAGTCCCCATTGCACGGCCAATGCTGCCACCCTAATGCAAAGCAAAGAATAGATCTGCACCAGGCAGGAGGGAAGAGCTCTGTCCCTGTTCCCCTGCACAGCCCTGCAGGGGGCATGGAGCTGGGGGATGTTTTACCCACTGCTTATCAGAGATTCACGAAAAGGCACAGCCTCCTGCAAGGTGCAGTTTATGGGAAAGCCATCCCAGGCTGGTAAAGGGGATGCCCAGAACTATAGGTGAGGCCCTCACTGCTGGAGAGCAGGGAGAAGAGAGGCCAAAGAAAGAAATCATAACTTCTTATATGCTCTTTCTCATACTCATATGATGAGAAAAACTTAAAGAGAAACCTTAAAAGATTATCCCACATAGCATTAAACTGGTGGGAAAATGGCATTTTTATCCATCAGAAGACATTAACATGAATATTTTAAAAAAAAAAAACTCAAAATGTGCAGAATAACTAAAATAAAGGTTCTTCCCTATTAGTTTAACATTTCCTCTATGTGACTATTTCACTAATTGCGCCTCCAATGGAAATTACCTCCCGAAAGCAGGCGGGGGGCCTCTGGGCCGCCCGCTCCCGTTAGGTAAATGGCAATGCTGACATCTACTGTCGGCATCACTGCAGCGCTCATCCATCCAGCCCCAGCCGGGTGTAGTAAATAAGGAGTCTGGCTGAGGGCAAACACACGTATACCAATAAACTGAGGAAATATAACTCAAGCCACTGTGTTACCACCCTAGAGAACGATCTGAAGTGCAAATATTTATAGAAGAGTGCATTGCACTGATGTAATTTTTATTACTGGGCAAAGATACCTTCAAAATATCCATACTCTGTGCAGGTAAATATTTGCTTTCTTTAGGAGACCCACAGGACTTTTATGCATTAATTCTCTCCCCCTTCCAGATTTATTTCCTCTATTAAGCTTTACACTGTTCCTTTCATCCAATTAGTACTAAAATCTCTTTTTTTTCATCACGGCGCAGATAGGAAACATGTTTTATTTCCTGCAGCAAGAAAGAATAAACTGCCAAAGAAAAGCCTTAAAGATTACAAATGAAGCTTATAACAGTGTTTGTGCCTCTGCTGTGGTGTTTGAACACTGCGTCTGTAAGAGCATTTAAGTGACATTCAGAAGCCCCTTGTTGAGTACATTATAGGAACCATCAGCAGCAGGAGGAACAAACCTTGAAGCTGCAAAGCAAATACAATACTGAGAAACACTGGCAATTAATCGAAATGGAGGAATTGTGGATGGCTGTGCATACGTTAGAGGGGGACAAGCAGCATCCACTGCTTCCCACACATCAAAGCAGCCAAAGTGGCTGTCAGTTGTGAACCAACGATTAGACCAGGTTGCTCCAAGCCCCTGTGTCCAACCTGGCCTTGAGCACTGCCAGGGATGGGGCAGCCACAGCTTCTCTGGGCACCCTGTGCCAGCGCCTCAGCACCCTCACAAGGAACAGCTTCTGCCTAAGAGCTCAGCTCAGTCTCCCCTGTTCTGGCAGGTTCAAGCCATTCCCCTTGGCCTGTCCCTACAGGCCATCATCCAGGTTTCTTGTAAGCCCTTTTGGCACTGACATCTGCTCTAATGTCTCCCTAAAGCCTTCCCTTCTCCAGGCTGAACTCAGCTCTCTCAGCCTGTCTTCATAAGAGATTATGCACAACAAGCAGCTATTGGTGTAAAGTACAATAGACTTCTGAAATGATCCTGCCATTTCTGATGTATCTCATCAAAAGTTGCTTGAAAATAACAGAAGCTTGAAACTTGTCTTTGCTCTCTCATCCTCATCTCTCTCATCAGTGCTCAGAGCTAACATGCATGAGACCCAGCTGCAGTGCGTTGGATTGAAACTATGTAAGATCAACACCTGATGAGCATTTTAGCTGTAACACAAGCTGTATTTAAGCAGGGGTGAAGAGTTTGGTAAGACTTTTGGTAAGAAAGCAGCAGTAAGGCTGCTTAGAAATTGTTTGATGAAAGGCTTCTCAAGAAGAGAATCTTCTCGGACAGGTTGGTAATGGTGAGGCTTTCTGGTATGCCAGGGAGCTGGAGCCAAGCCCCTCTGTTGCTCAATTTGGGTTCCTGTCTTTTTCCTGTTTCCTTTGGTGTTTGCTGTTCTGGAGGAACAGTGGATTTTTTCTCTGTTTCAGCAATATTGTGTTCTCCTGAATTAGGAAGGGGGAAACCTCTAAAAAACCTGCTTTTTGCAACATGGAAAAAGGGCATCTTACTGAGCTGTTACCTATCCTGGTGTTTATATTGCAACACCATTCTCCTGCAACATGTCTGCTGTTTATGTGTACTAGGAAGAGATGCTTGTTTGGGGGATGGATGCTGGAGGACCAGAGAGGCCATGGTGCTGCCTCTATCTCTGTTTCCTTGTGGCTAGCTCTGTTTTTCTCCTTGCAGGAGCTCACCTGTCCCCTGTGCACAAGGTTGCAATGTCTCCTATCTTAGAAAACACTTGCAGACACTCAGCAGGGAGAAGAACTTTGTGTTGTGGGCAATGAGCATGAAAGAGCTCCCAGGTAAGTGGCTGAGAAGAGGAGGGGTTGTAGCCAGTAAGCAGGGGGCCAGGAGTGTGTGGGATCCTGGTGGCCACAGCCCCCCCCCCCCCCCCCATCAGTGATAACAGCTATGAGGATCTAAGCTAGCATGTTGTCATCTTGGCTGAAGCTCCTTGGGGAAAAAGATGTCTTGATACTTCCAGGAATCTCCAGCCCTTTCTCTGTAGCATAAGGAGGTCCCACCTGTATCCCCTAAACTGGGGGAGACTGCTCTATGTGGAAAATCTGCTTTGAGGGCAATGCAGTGCTTTCCAACCCAATGATAAAATCTAGCTGCTTCTAAATAGAAGAAGAAAGCATTGAGTGCTGTGCTCTCCTGCCCTAAGTCAGAGCCTCCAGCTGTGCCTGCATGCCAGGATGCCAAAACCAGCAGTGTATCTGCAGAGCAGGGACAGAGTGGGGCTGGCTGCTCTAAGGTACCTTCCTGAGCTTTTGGGTTGCCTACAACTGGCACCTTCCAACTTAGGAATGGTGGGGAAAGTATTTGGAAGTAATGATACAATCTCACTTTTTCAGTGTATGAGGTAATGAATATCTTCAGTGCTTAAGGTACTGTGAGGAGCTGCAGGGCATGTGTGAATGCCAGTGTTTTATGGAAGGGGTGGGCTTACTGCCAGCAGGCTAAAAAATCCTTGCAGTTTATATTAATAAGACTGGATGTTATTGCATGTCAGGAGTTATTGTGATTCATAAAGTACTTTGTACTTGGTGTGTAATGAAAACACTTGGTGCTCAGTCCCAGTTACTAACAGGAGATGATAGTAGCATTATCCACAATAGCCAACTTGACCTGGAACCTTCTATCATTTTTAATGATATTTTAGTGCTGCCTTTTGCTTTCACCTGAGTTTAAGGTAGCTTTGGCTTTCATAATGTGCATGTATAATAGAATCCTTGTTTAGAAAAAGGATCTAAGGAAAGGGGACACTCCTGTTTGGTATTAATGTCTCAAACAACCCTGTTCCATGAGTGCAGAGCCTTGTGCAACAGTGCAGAGTTGGTCCTTTAATAACATGCTCTGCTTGCTGTTCCCAGGCCTCTTGTTCAGGACTATTATTCTTCTGTTGAGAATCTGACATATCTTAGAAATGCCAAAAATACAACAGGGAGCAAAGGGTGGAGAAGGGTAAGTGGATGGGTGAGTCCAGAGTTAGATAATTGTTTCCAAGTGTGCTTCCTTGAGAAAATATCCTTTATTTAACACCAAAAGTGTACAGCTGTGAGTGGGGAAAAGACCCTTCCCAAAGGGTCCCCTTTCCTGGGGACCATGCTGGATTTTTTCTTTGCCCCAAATGCATGTGCATATATAGGAACTTGCAAAAACAAGAGCTGATGTTCCCAGGGCTTCTTTTGCTACTGCCCTGTTCAGCCATTCCTTAAATGCTCAGGTGAGGGATGGGTGTAGCTTGGTACCTGGGAATCATGAGCTCTGCAAAGGTAGGGCTGGCTCCTAAGATAATGCCTTCCCCTGTTAGCTGCTGTCATGATAATACAGCCTGGTATGAAACTTTCTGCCTGAGCATCATCCTTGCAGCATGAGCTGTTTCATATACTGCTGGGGTTATAGCAAGTGGGAATAAGTGGGAAGGCAAATTGTTCAGCAACTCCTTGGGTGAGGAAAGGTGTGAGAAGCAGCTTCAGCCTTAAGCAAAGCCCCAGTGCACAGAAGTACTGTACTGGCTCCATCTAGCTGCAGGGGAAGTTTTAGTAACTAAATCAGAAGCAGCTCATGTATCCTGCTGATCTAAATATAACAGAGCTGCAGTGTTCCCCTGGGAGCAGCAGGAAAGCTGGGCACAGTGGTTCCTTTCTCCTTGCTGCAGTGTGGATGTAGGGCTGCAGGTATGGGAGAACCTTGCCCTTGCCTGTCTCACTGTGCCTGCAGGGAGCCAGCAAATAGCATCATATTTGGGCTGTTTATACGCTGGGAACAAGTGCAGTCTAACACTTCTTCCAGAGGCTGGGAAATCTCAATCGGTAGAAATGTGGTCATTTTGGGCAGTGGAGATCAGTGATGTGCTCTGATCTGCTTTGGACTTTTCTTCTTGTCTCTGAGCTGAGCTGGCCCCATCCAGACAAACTTTACAAGGAAGCAGCTGCCATCATGCTCTCTCCACACCTACAAAACCCTGTCAGCTGTGTCAGTGGCAGCTGGGATATGTGATTCTTGGGCTGAATCAAGAAGCTGGACAAACCTGGATGAAACGAATTGCTGCTAGATGTATTGTCATTGTACTCAAAAAGCCAGTCTTTTAGGTTGTGCTTACTTTATAACTAAATGCAAAACTAGGTCCAAGGCAGAAACATGATGTGAAAGGGGAATAGAGGTAAAATACACTTTAGGCAATGAATGCCAGCCTCCTTTGAGGTAAGAAGATGCATCAGGAAAATGGCAAGGAGTAGAATCTTCTGTAGAATCAGTGGAGAAACCATGAGGGCTAAGTACAATAGAATCAAGAAATAGTTTGGGTTGGAAAAGACCTTAAGATCATCTAATTCCAACCCCTTTGCTATGGGCAGGGACACCTCACACTAGACTATGTTCCCCAAGGCTCTGTCCAACTTGGCCTTGAACACTGCCAGGGATGGAGCATTTACCACTTCTTTGGGCAACCTGTTGCAATGCCTGTGATGTACAAGTACCTTAGAGAATGGCAAATGTTTTACAGGCAGCCTCCCTGTGAAATACATATGGGGAATGACCACAGATGCTTACAGGGGACTTAATTGTCCTTGCCAGCAAGGCTCATTATCCATACATAAACATATGTGCTGCTGCTTAACAGCAAAGTGCTTTTTTCCAAGAGAATACTTTAAGTTTGAACTGCTTGGATGTCAAATTAGTTGAGTCTGGCTTGGTTTTAATTACATCAGCCATTGCGTTGTGTGAGAGGATGAGGGATGTGCTACTTTTGTGGGCAAAAGAAGGTATGTTTGTGGAATTACTACCACTAAAACACTGTTCTGTCATTCAGCAGCCCCACAAGAGCAATATCAGAGGTCAGGAATGGATCTTAATGTCTGTTTCAGTGGGGTTTTACTCAGGGCTTCAGCCAGGGTTACCTTCGTAAGAGGTTTCTACCTCTTGTTGATTGCAACTGAAGTGAGAGCTGGGCCTTAGGTCTGTTGCCCCACACCACCTGCAGCCCCTGATCCAAGAGCAGGCAGGTGGGAAACACAGCCAGGATAGACTAATAACTTTAAATGCTTGTTCTGCATTTGTGTCAGGCACTGGAGAGCTGGACCCCAGGGAAGCAGGCAATTTCCTGCAGGTATTTAACAAGGTGTGGCAGGGAAATGGGGAGAGGGCAGAGGCTCCAGAGGCAGAATTGCCATTGAGGGGGTTTTGTGTCCTCAGGCTCCATTTATAACAACCTCACTGGTGATGAAGATGAGGCCCAGGTACTTCAAAGCGTGTATAATGTTGGGAGTGGGCTAAGAAACAGCAGCCTTTGAAGTGTGACTTGAAGAATAGTGGGTTGGGCATGGGATGAGAGGGGTGAGCATCCTGACAAGTGGAACAGGTTGGGTGAAAGGAGGGAGGGAATCTTGTTTTTCTCCCTAAACTGTTGTATCTGTGTTAACCAAGAGACCTGTTCACATCTCTGCAGCTTGGACAGGTTTTCAAATAACCATGTGTGGCAGTAATCAAAGTGCTGGGTATTCAGGTGGGTGAAGCAGAACTGAAATGTGCCAGAACACAGCTGCTGTCAGATGGTGCTCCGTGACCAAGAGTCTTGTCAGGAGCTGGTGTTGGCTTCCCATTTCCTTGGGCAGGAATAAACAAAATCCTTTTCAGCAAGCAAACTGGCCTTACCTGGGACATGATATCCCAAGCTTGCAGTTTACAGACTATTCAATAGCATCACTGGGGTTGTTTTACATGTACCCCAGTGCTTGGTGTAGTGCCCTGGGGATCCTGCCATGCAGCTTAGCAGCATGAAGGGACACTGCTGATGCACAGCCTCTGCTGCCTGAGAATGGCATTTCTAAAGCACAGGTTGTGGGGTTCATTTATTATTTGCTAGGACTGTAAGTGATGTCCAGGACAACGTCAGTGCCCATCAGTGTGAGATGCATCCTTGCATATGCTGCTCCCACAGACAGGATGGCAGATGTTTACAAGCATGTCGTTGGGGTGTCTTTTAATAGCCAACTCATTACATGTGAATGTGTTTCTGGGGATGGTGAAAGCCTTTAAAAAGTCCATCTGTCCTCACACTATAAACTTAGCAGGAAAAGCTCTGAGTGTGTGGGAATGGAAACTCAATGCCTGCAGCAAGTCTGTCTCAGTTCATACTATTTGTGGATAAAGGTTAATAATGTTTGAAACTCTTAAGTCAGAGTTTAGTCTACCATCCTTAGGCCAAAAAACACAAACTTTAAGAATTAATTCAGAATTTCCCTTGGCAGAGCAATGCCATGAACCTCTACATCTCTTCACTGCAGCTTCCAACATCTCAAGCTGCTTGGTGGTACTCGTACCAAAATCAGGAGGGGAAAAGTGTTGGCTGTTCCATCTAAATTGGTATTGAAATGAGGAGTCCTGTCTGCTTGTACCAAGTAAAACATCATGTTGGTAGGGCTGCTGGGTGGTTCAGGCTATAGCCCCTTCAGACTCTATGCACAAAAGGAAAATAAATAGCATGGGTTTACTATCCACTGTGTATGATCAAGCCCAGGCATTAAAAGGGATCCCAAACAAAACACAACAAAGCCAAAGTGTAACTGACCAACCACCAAGAGATTAAAACAAGAAAACCACATTTTAGTCCATAATCCCTGTCTCTCTTGTCAGTGTTTCAGTGCTGAGGGGACACGTTCTCAGTTTTCCCAGCTGAAGTGCTAAGCTTTCATTTTCTACCTTCCCTGCTGCCATGAGCTTTTATGCACAAAAGGATGTTTCTAGCTCCAATGGGTCACCTAGGAAAAGAGATGATGTCCTCTGTCCGGAGTTACAGGCAATGGTAATGCATTGAACAAAATTGGGCAAGCCAGACAGTTATAAGAGCACCCAAACTATTTGTATCTCCCTCCTCTTTAGTGAGATCAAAAGAAAAGGCACAAACCCACAAAAGAAAATCCTCTTGTAAGACTAGGGGGCATTAATAGCAACCATATCTGAGGCCTGCAGGAGCGATGACTGCAGCAATACAGCATGGGTGTAGCTTGAAGGAGCTTGGGGAGAGGAAACACAGGAGTGGAGGAGCACCTGAAGATGAGGGATGCTGCCCTGCAATGTCTCACCCTTGTCTGGATTCCAGACCCCCCAGTTTTTGGCCTTTCCCTTGTATCCAAAAAATACAAACCATATCCTGCAGAAACTGTTGGTGGTTTGGGGTCTTTAAAACCAGGAGTTTCCATTGATCTGTTGTTTGTTTTCATTCCAGGCATTTGAGCCCATTAAGTGTCACTGAACCAAGGTTTTCCGTAACAATGGGAGTTACACATTTGCCACTGAAAAACTAAGAAGTCATTTGGGGTACGGAAGGAGCAGCTTTGGGATTTGGCTGCAGCTGGAGACAGTCACATTTAATTGCCATCAGCTACAACCTGAGGTCTGGAGCTTGTTAAGGAAGGAGTATGTTTGTTTTAAGAGCCCCCTGCACCCCACTTAAGAGTGCCCTGAGTGAAGGAGGGGAAAGTGTGAGCTCTTGGCTGTGTGAGGTTGTGAAGCTGCTTGTTGTGTCCTGTTGCAGCTGTCCTTTGGGGAGTTTGGAGGTCTGGTCCTCTGTGCCTGTGAGCGTTTTACAAGCCTGGTCCTGGGTGTAGCTGGTGGCTGCTGCCTGCAGCACATGGGGCCTCTCTCTTACAATGTGGCCTGAGCCCTAACTCGGTCCTCCAGTGGTAGGCTCAGTATAAATAAGAACAATAACATTTGTTTGTGTTAGTTTGGGGTTTTTTTTCCTCTTATTCATAAATCCTGTGTGCCCAGCTTTCTGCAGCAGAGCACCTGCAGAACTCAGTCACAGTCCAGGTAGGAAAGCCTCACTTGTGCTAGCAAGGTCACAACTCTTCTCCAGACCCACACGGGGCTGATTGCCCTTCTGAGGAGTTTGCTTGGAGCTTCTGAAGTCACCGAAGGCTCCCACTGTATGTAGATCCCAGGGACCAGCTCTCTGTGGTAAGGGTTGGAGCTATCAGTGTGTTAGCAAATAAATTGTGTTTCTGGTTAAACTGTTAGAGCTTGTGTCTGAGCACACGGTGAGTGACAGGCACTATAATGTTATGGGAAATACTGTATCTGGGGTGATATCCCCCTGACTCTGCTCCTAGGTGATGTACATAGAATCACAGAATGGTTCGGGTGCGAAAGGACCTCAGAGCTCATCCAGCTCCAACCCCTGCCACAGGCAGGGACCCCTTCCACTGGAGCAGCTGCTCCAAGCCCCTGTGTCCAACCTGGCCTTGAGCACTGCCAGGGATGGGGCAGCCACAGCTTCTCTGGGCACCCTGTGCCAGTGCCTCAGCACCCTCACAGGGAAGAGCTTCCAGCATCTAACCTGAATCTCTCCTACATGCCAAAAAACAGTTGCTATCTTGAGGATCTTTCTGCTTAACCAAGGTTACTTGGGGAGGAAGGGAATTGCTCTGAGTTACATGGAAGCTCAGGGCAGAGACATGGGTTTGCAGTTCTCATCCTTGCAGAGCCTGCATGCAGTTCCTGCAGCAGTCAGCTCTCTTATTGTCTATACAAGGGAGGGCCATCCTGTAAAAATCAGCCGTTTCTCCTTTCACCTCTTCTCACTCACTTCCCTATTTCCCAGGGACTTCTGAGAATACCAGTGCTCTAACACTTGTGCAGGCTTCCTCTGATGTTGGTCTCATCCTTGCATGTCTGCTGCATCCCTGCTCTCCTGCCTGCCTTCCGAGGAGCATGGGCTGCAGCCTCCTCCAGGTGTGCTGCCCAAAAGGGGCTTTGCCAAAGCCTTGCCTACAGATGTGCTGCCATCGAGGTTCTTGTTTTGCCATAGCTGAATCCCAGAGCTGCCTGCTTGGCTCCTCTCTTCACCATTCTCAGGATGCTCAGGTGCTGTTTCAGGGCACACCAACAAGCTTTCCCATCGCTGGCGAGCCTGCAAGGAAAGGCTGCTCTGTGTGGGTGATCAGTTTATTTTCTATCCTCTTTTTTTCCCTTTCCCCCTCCAGCCAGAGCCTTGGCACAATTTCTGCCTCTCCTACGTTGCCATCTGACAGCAGCGTGTGCCTCGTGCCGTGCTTGGCACCCACAGGAGGGCATCTCGGGAGTAGCATCTCTGGGTTCCTGTGTGTGATCATTCTGTCCTTGGGCTTTTCCCTCAGTGCCCTAATGGGGGGCTCCTCTCTGCAGAGGAGAGAGCAGAGAAAGGAAAACCAAGATTCAGGCTTCTGTGCATCAGCTGGCTTGCTTTTAGGGGGCATATCAGCATCATTTTACCTCTTATTTTTGAGGCCAGGCAGAACTCCTTTATTTGTCATTGCAATTGCATAATCATCACTCCCATTCCCCCCCTTCCTCCCCCCTTAAAGAACTTGCATTGAAAATCAACTCTTTTAATGGTAAAAGGAGCCTCTTCTGTTACTGAAACATACTCATTGGTTAATTGTATGTATGTGTACCTATGGATTTGCTCAGAGGGCTGTGATAATCCTCAAATCTGCTGCAAAAGCCAGCCTGCTCTTCCCATCCTCTGTCTTGTGGGCAGCCTGAAGTTTAAATGGCTGGGGTCACTCAAGGATGCACCATTAGCACATTTAAATGTACCCTAAATGCTAGGAATGCCTCAGCTGGGGGGGGGGGGGGGGGGGGGGGGTAGTATGTAAAATTAGGATGTTGAATTGACTGAGGAAGATAATGAATAGGTGCCCAGCTTCAGGTGTGTGGGGAGGGTAGGGAACTCAATGGGAAGAGCCCTGTGAGGTTTGGCAGATGTTAACCCTGTGCTTTGCCTGCTGTGTTACTGCTGGGATGAGGAGGCAGGTGGGGTGTGAAGCTCTTGATTAAGGGATCGTGCAGGCTTGGGGAAGACTCATTGGGTTTAATGGCCAAATGTCCTGCCCTATGGACCCAGCTGTTGAGTAAGTGGTGAAGCTCTGCTCCATGGATGAGGTTGTGAGGAGTGTAGTGGACTAATGTCTTTCATAGCTGAAATCTTAGGGAGAAGCCATCCCAACTGTTTTGGGGCAGCAGGGGTTAGCAGGTTTTCTGCTCCTGGCCAGAAGAGGCTCCCTGCATAGGACAGAGCCTGTTCCTGCCTCTGGCATGCCTGGAGCAGTGGATGGGGCTGCTGAGCTGCTCCAGGTGCCTTTGGGGGAAACGCTGGCGGGTTTGGGATCTGCCAAGCCTTCCCTGTGGGTAGACTGGAGGTGAAAAACAAGCAGGTTTGTTCCACGCTGAATATGCCCACGTCTTGTCACACAAATGTGCAGCATGGATGAAAACAAAAAACAAGCCACAGATGGACACTGGCAACCTGTCGCTAAGCACAAGCCTCTGAATTCAAAATAAACAGAATGCAGCAGAGAGTGTCTTCTGAATGGGATCACATGCATTTCCATTGCGGATATTGTAGTGTCCTGGTTAGTGGTGCTGCAGGGGAGCCTCTGAGTCCCAGTGAGGTATAAGGCACCTGGGGATTGCAGCAGAGTTGGCTGGAAGAGACTCCTGAAGATGACTGGGTCTGTTCTGAGACTTGCAGATGCTGCTTGGGTCATTCCTGAGCAGTTTGTCCAGCCTTAGGAAGCACTAATACCAAAGACACCCCAACCTCCAGGGGCAGCTGCTCTGCTCCTATGCCTGTGTCTCTGTGCCATTAAGAAGTTTTTCCTTAAGGCCTCTCCTTTGCTACAGGTGGCACTTTTTGCTTCCCTGCCCTGTGCTGAACAAGCCCAGGAGGGGAGGCAGCTCTGCCCAGGAGGTCTGGTGGGCTGCACACGACAGATATAACCAAAGGAAGCCGAGTGGACGTTGTTCTCCACCAGATATAACTGCCCTGACGTCTGGAGGGCAGGAGCTGAGGCAGTGGAGGAAGGAGATGATGGCGAAGGCATTTCTCTAGAGCTGCAGCTCCTCTGTGCTGGCTCCCATGCAAACTTTCCTGGAGGCACTTAAGAGGCTTTCAACGGAGCTGCTCTTTGGTGCCAAAGCTTTCTTCTCCTACCCAAGGAGATAAGAGCAGCTGTGCTTGGCCAGCCCCAAGCTCCCTCTTGCCTGGTATGTTGTCTTCAGCCGAGATCAGAGGTGGCTGAGGAGGGGAAGGCAATGCTTTCCCTCGCCTGACCTCCCTGCTGGCTGCCCATTACTGGGCCTGGCTCCCGGAGCACCCAAACCCTGCTGCCCACCGCTGCCTTGGAAGGGGCTCCCAAACAGGCACAGGGAAATCAAGGTCTGAACTGCAGAGAGAAGGTGAGGTTAACTGAGCTCTGAGGAATTGCTTGTGGAGCACACTGGGTTTGTGTGTGTTTGCCTAGAGTAATAAACCAAAGTGAAACACAGGCGTTTCCAGCCTTGCATGTTGTGGTTAGGATAGAAATGAAGGTGATGGTCAAATGGAATTAATTCTTTATTAGCAAGGCTCAGGGACACCTCTACATCTATGTAATTAATTTTAATTCTGCATATAGGGGTCTAAAAGGACGTGGAACTGTTGGAGCAAGGCCATGAGGATGAGCAGGGGCTGGAGCACCTCCCATATGAAGATAGGCTGAGAAAGTTGGGGCTGTTCAGCCTGGAGAAGAGAAGCTGTGTGGAGACCTCAGAGCAGCTTCCAGTATCTGAAGGGGGCTACAAGGATGCTGGGGAGGGACTTTTCACCAGGGACTGTAGCAATAGGACAAGGGGGAATGGGTTTGAATTGAGACAGGTAGATCTAGGCTAGCTATAAGTGAGATATGGTGATCTATTTTCCTTTCATGTTTGAAAACTTGCAAGCTGATGAAAGTAGAGAAGCTCCTGCTGAGAATGTCCCTTAGTGACAGCCTGATGCAATGTCCATGTGGAGTGCAATGTTTTGTACTTGGATTTACACAGAAAGAGACTGAAAACAGAATTAATGCTCTCGTCCCACAAGTATTTTCTCAAATGCCACAACTGACACCAGCCACCCCGTGGTGAGATGTGAGGACCTTGCAGATGTTCACACTGACTCACACTCACCTCACTTGGATCAGTTGGGTTTGTTACCCTGTCTCTGCTCCTTTAGGTGGTATGTAGCCTCCAGGTATGTCAAGGAGTCCCTTGAGTATGTTAATATGCACACAGAGAGCAAGTTACAGTATAGGGAGGAGAAGAGCCCATGGAAAGACTTATTTCTGTTCTTACCTCTGCATTAAGCTGCTGAAAACCTGGACAACGACAGCAGCAGCTTGACAGTGTTCCCTGCCATTGAGGTGCTTCATTTCTGCGTCTGTGTGGTCTCATGTAGGGATGCTCTGAGATCTTTGCTGGACAAAAAGGCTACTCACAGTTAAGCTGATGGAGGACACAGCTACAGATGGGATCAGGGTATACGGAAACGGGATGTTTGGGCAGAACAAGGCAAGTCTTGTGCTCGTCTCCCTTTGTCATACGGAATCATAGAATAGTTAGGGTTGGGAAGGACCTTAAGATCATCTAGTTCCAACCCCCTGCCATCAGCAGGGAATAGGAGGAGGTATAGCCCTTCTGTGTGATATGGTTATTTGCATAGTAATTCAACTTAAAAATGTTTTAAAAGGGCAAAGTGCTAAAGTACAAAGCAGAGTTACAAACTATAACCTTTATCATTACCACTGTGAAGAAACTACTTATGCTGCTGTAGCTTTTGTTTGCTGATGAAATACCATCTAGCACATCAGTGGGGGGGAGAGGGGGAGCTGGGTAAAAGAATAAAACCCAAACTATGCTGTGTTTTAATTGCAGCCTGGCTTTTGATCAGATGTGTATTTGGGGAAGAGGAGGAGAGAGAGAGAAATGTGGCTTTGTGTGTATTCTATGTTACATTATTAGTCAGTAAGCCTTAAACCACCAAAGCTCCTACGGGAAGATTCATTATCGCATTAAGTATGAGATAGGGAGAGGGATGCCTTGCTGCCAGTCACAGGCAGTATGTTGCTTTTGCACATTGTTTGGGCTGGTCCCCTCCCCTTTGGGGGTGCGTGCTCTGCAGAAACAGTTTCAGACACAGTTGGATGGAAACAAACCCAGAAGAAAGGCAGCAAGAGGCAAGTGACCGCAGTGCAAAGCACTGTTTTGGCAGGCTGGAGGTTTCTAACGGCTCCCCTCTGACTTCAAACAGCTCCCCAGCCTGCAGCGAGCCCTCCCTGCAGCTCTGCACTCTGATAAGCATCACCAGTGAGAGACATCGTGGTACCCGCATCCCCCCGTGGTACCCAGCCTCACCCCACAGCATCTCCCGGTCCTGCCATAGAGCCAGGCTCTCCAGCCCTGCTCTGGGTGTCTCCATCTCTCTCCTCCTGCAGTGCTGGGTTTTCTGCCCTGATGTCTTCTTCTCCCACACTCTGAAAGCTCTTCCTTTCCCCAGGGCACAGGGTGATGGGGAGAGCAATGGCCTGGCTGTGTAAGGGAAAGGACCTTCTGGAAATAACCAGCATCTCCTTGTTGCAAGTAATAGGGGAAACAAAAGCTTTTACTTCCCAAATCAATGATTTACAGCGGCTCAGCTCACAGGTGGGGGGTGGAAGGGGGAAGCTTAGGTGTTTGGAAGGTACTCAAGGCCCATCTTCTAACAGAAGGCAGGTTTCAGGTGTGTTGCATGGGATGCTCACTAATGAATAGCTTAGCAAACAGGTTTTTCATCTTGCGTGGGGCATGTTATCAGAGTGATGATACATTTAAGAAAAGGTATTAAAACCCATTTATTCTTCTTTGAGAACTAAAATCAGAGGCCCAGCCTGGATTGTTCTTTTGGTTACAAAACCCCATTCTTCTTCCTGCGAGGGAATTCTGCAGCTTCAAGACTGACTAGTTCCCTCATTTGTGTCTTAAAAACAACAAAAAACCTCCAAACCCGAAAACCAAACCCAAAGATACATCACTTGTGCGTTCCATTTTGTTGATGTTACTGTAAAATACATATTTGCTTGCATTCCTAATTGGGGAAGCACAGATGGCAGTGGCTTCTGCTAGAGTGGTAGGCTCTTTAAAATATCTGGTAACATTACAACAAAGTATAGTCATTAAAATGAGTGTCTGTGCGTGCTGCAGGAGTTGTGTGCTGAGGAGCAAGGTTTAACTATCCCTGGGCTGGTACCTCCCATGGTGGGATAAATCTGGCCTGGTTCACCCAAGTATGGTGCTACTGAAACTTGTCCTTCCTGCATGGAGGCATTCCTTGGGGGTGATGTGCCCACAGGGTCTGGAGCTGGTAGAAGTCATAGGTAAGGTTATTTTGGTGGTGTGTACCCTTTGTGCAATGAAAGGGGGAGGTAAGGAGCACCGACTGCCTCCTTGGAAATGCTGACAGCATCTTCAGGACTGGGTACCACTGCTTTGGAAGAAAAGAAATAAGGAAATAAGGAAAATAGAACCATAATAAAAGAAGGTAACATTGGATCATAGGTTGTTCATCATCATCTTCAGAATCCTGTTTGAATTCTCTCTTCTCCTCCAAGTCAAGCTGTCATGAGCAACCGCAGAGCAAGTGAGCAGCATTTTCCAGAGTGCTTGCAATGTGTTGGCAGTGAGCACGTGCTGGGAAGGAGGGGGAAGCTCTTTCATTTCATTTTACAGGCAGTTCTGTGCTGAAGCCCCTGCTGTCGGTATCTGATGTTCTCTGAGATCCTCCTCTCCCCTGCTGGAGATCCCTGCTCTAGAAAGCTCGCTGTGGCCAGGGAGTTTGACCTCATACCCTCTTGTCTGGGGACAACTCTGCACATACCTTCCCTCATAGAATCGTGGAATGGTTTGGGTTGGAAGGGACCTTAAAGCTCCTCCAGCTCCAACCCCTGCCACGGGCAGGGACCCCTTCCACTGGAGCAGCTGCTCCAAGCCCCTGTGTCCAACCTGGCCTTGAGCACTGCCAGGGATGGGGCAGCCACAGCTTCTCTGGGCACCCTGTGCCAGTGCCTCAGCACCCTCAGGGAAGAACTTCTTCCTTATGTCTCATCTCAACCTCCTCTCTTTCAGGTTAAAGGCATTCCTCATTGTCTGTCACTACCTACCCTTGTCCCAAGCCCCTCTCCAGCTTTCCTGCAGCCCCTTTAGGCACTGGAGCTGCTCTCAGGTGTCCCCTTCAGGAGCCTTCTCTTGTCCAGGCTGCCCCAGCCCAGCTCTCTCAGCCTGGCTCCAGAGCAGAGCTGCTCCAGCCCTCGCAGCAGCTCCATGGCCTCCTCTGGCCTCTCTCCAACAGCTCCATGTCCCTCTTATGCTGTTGCCCCAGAGCTGGATCAGCTGCAAGGGGGGTCTCACAGAGCACAGCAGAGGGGCAGGATCCTCTCACTGGACTGCTGCTCACACTGCTGGGGATGCAGCCCAGGATATAGCTGGCCCTCCTGTTGGCAGGGTTAAAACACTAACAGCTCATCAGGAGCTGGAGTTCCATTAACTTTGTTTTAAAAGGCTCCACTCCAACCATGACTTCACATGTATACTTGGTGTTACTAGTCCTGCAGTCTCCAGTGAGGCTAATCATGTGCCTGGCTTCTTACTCGCAGCATCCCCCATAGGCCAGGGTGCTTTTGGGTACCTTCCCAAGCCTTCTTTGACCTGTGCAGGTTTGGGGGGTGCAGAGCCCCCTGCCACAGCCAGGCTGCATCAGGCATCATGAGACACTTGGTTCCATCAGGTCCTTGGGTTCTAATTAGAAGCCTGCAGTTGAGAGGCTTCTGTATCATGGTTTGCTCTGGAAATTAAGGTTGGCTGGTAAAAATACATGCCTCTTGGAGCAACAGGGAGCAAAGAGTGTGATGGCAAGGTATGGGAACCACACATTACCTACCAACCCTGCCTGCTTTGCTCCCCTTTGTTGGAGTGAAAAAGGTTGCCATGGGATGGCAAAGTGTGATCTAGGAATGAGTTTGGGTTTTTTCCATTTGTGGGTTGAATTTAGTAGGTGTATGAGGACCTGGGGGAGAAAAGCAGTCAGGTGAAGCCCTAGGGAAGGGTTTCCATTATAGCAGCACACCTTCATGTTTGCATGTGGAGAGGGACACAATTCCAACCCCCAGGACTATGCAAGGTGGGAAAGCTGCCTCAAAGCTTCACCCAGGCTGTCCGTGCAGTGCTAGGAGTCAGCCAGGGAAGCAGATGCTCCAGCTCCCTGCTCCCCAGGCAGCATCCCTTGTGGGGCAATGGGGCCTTGCTAACAGGATGGGGTGCTCTGGGGGGGATACTGCAGCAGCGGTTACACAGGATCCACACAGCACAGGCAAGCAGCAGCAGTCACACACACAGCACTGGTTTTGTCTAAGGTATCAATATGCCTCCAGGCAGAGCAGGCGGGGGGGAGCAGGCTGGGAGGGAGGGGGTGAGGTACCAGCTGCGTTATTAAGCCTGATCCCAAACCCTTTGAAGTCGATAGAAAAATTATCCTCGACTTTGATACACTTTGGATTGCTCCTTTTAAGTCATGTGAAAGACATTCGTGTTATTAAACCAGCAGCAGAGCACCGTCGGTTACATCTGCTTTTATTTTTTAATGGCAATGGTAGGTTTAGCCTTGGGCACTATCTGAGACTCATAAATAACCCATGTCAAGTGTAACACACCTACTGAACAGCCACAGAAGACAGAGGACTTGGCTGTTTATCTCCCTGCATTTTTCAGTAACAAGCCACTTGTACATTAGGAGGGGTAGATGTCCTCTAGCATTCATTAATAAAGCATCCTTAAACAGCCAGGCTTCTCCTTGATCATGCAGGGCTAATGCGATAAATATCTTCTTTCCACACTCTCCTGACAACTGAAAGACAGGAATGCAGTCTAACTTACAATGTGAGTTGTGCAACAATATTACAGGGCTTATTCCTTCTGTGCATGTGTCACGTCTGGGTATGGGACCTGTTCGCTGCTGGGGTAACAAAAGCAGAGCACAGAGAAAAGTCATTTCCATTACAGCGCTGGAGTTACCCTCCCATGGTTATGGGATAGCGTGAGACCCCATGGAAAGTCCAGGATCAGGTCAAAACATCATTCCATAGGGACCCATGTGGATGTGTATGCAAGTCCCAGGCTGCTGGGTCAGTCAGGTGCAGCTGATGAAGCTCAGATGCCACCATCAGAATACCTTGGAGATTACCAGTTGTGCTTGGGAGTCAAAGCAGGCCTAAAGTATCTGAATCTGTCCATCACTGATCTCATCCAGTGCTTTGGTTTCTTTATGCCTATAGCTCATTCCAGCAGGAAGGCCTTATGTAAATATATATTACTATTCACACTGACAATATATGGATATCAGCCATGCAGCCATTGACCTGCAGCACCAGGATGTCCCACAGCAGCAGTGGAGAAGCACCCATTTAATTCAGGCAGCACAGTCACACTGGAGATTAACTTTAGACCTTTGCATCACTTCCAACACACCAGTCCATGAAAACCCTACACATACATGAACTTGTGTGTGGGTTTTTGCTTAACTGATGTGTTTTATTTACTTCCACTTCTTCTCGATCATGTGGGTGTCTTGTCCAAACCCTCCCATTTTCGGAGAGGACAAGGGGACAGACTCAGCTGTTCTGAGCACTGTGCATAGATATTCCTTCCCCTCATGTTGTTACTCATCCCCTCCCTTCCTGCCTCTGCTACCTGCTAACAACCAAGGCTGGGCATGCCATTCCTGAATGGCCCTGCGGCTCCAGGGCTGACACTGTGGGGAACTGCCACAGAATCAGTGCTTTGGGCTGGAAGGGACCTTAAAGCTCCTCCAGCTCCAACCCCTGCCACAGGCAGGGACCCCTTCCACTGGAGCAGCTGCTCCAAGCCCCTGTGTCCAACCTGGCCTTGAGCACTGCCAGGGATGGGGCAGCCACAGCTTCTCTGGGCACCCTGTGCCAGCACCTCACCTTCTCATCTCCAGGCTGAACAAGCCCAGCTCTCTCAGCCTGTTTCTATAGCAGAGGTGCTTCAGCCCTTGGAGCATCTTCGTGGCCTCTGCTGTTGTCTCTCCCCCCATTTTACTCTGTTGATTTAACAGCAAGGCAAAGCCAGGGCTTCCCACTAAGGAAGTGTGAGGTGTTTTGTGGGGAACAAGTCTGCAAGGAGCTGTGTTTGCAGTTAAAACAGCAGGATTACTGGGGACGCCTGGTCTAGAGCAGCCTGAAATGCTCATCCCAAGAGGGTTTGTTTCTAAGCTATTTAACCCCTTCAAATAATAATTAAAAAAAAGAGGTCAACCATGAAAGGGAATTTAATAAATGCAGCTCATACATAAATATTTGCTTCTGCTCCGAAGTGCCTGATTCCTCTCGGTTCTCCTGTTAAAGAATACCCATGAGACAGCCAGTTTAAAAGTGTTTCTGTTTCCAAAGCTTTTTAAGGAGCTTATGCCCATGTAGTCTGCATTGCTCTGGGGCACGGACAAGGAAAGGAGCCAGAAGGGACCCACATATGCAGCAGCTCCCCTACTCCCTGGGTAGGGGTGCAAAGAGACCCCTTCCCTCCAGTAAGTTGTTCCCAGTCTCCTCCACCCTGACCTAGCAGGAGCCAGAGCAGCAAATTGAGGTCTGTGAGGTCTTTCCCATCCAGAGCTTGCTCACAGCCCTGCCCCATGCTTCAAGAGCAGACCCATGCCATGTATCTCTAAGCCATCCTGCTGCACAAAGGACAAGCTGAAGGATGGGGCTTCTTGCCTGCATATGAGCTGGGCTACAGGAGCCAAAACAGGATGGAGCAGGCAGGGCTTCAGGCAGGAGGCTGCTTTAGTGAATTAATCCCCCCCCTCTTTAAATGATCACAAGCTGGAGGGTATTTTAAGAGAAGGTGCTGCTTTATCCCTATGGCTTGGGATTTTCACAGGAATTTTGAGTATCCAGAAAGGTTTTTACCCTGTGCAGATGATGTGCTCTCAGCATTCTCCTTTTCTTATGCCATGTTTTCATCTCCCTGATCCCTTTCTCCCCATCACTGAGCTATGTCTGTCTTTCCTCAAACCAAAGCCTCCATATTATCCAGTTCAAGCATCCAACCTGTGTTTTCCTCACTCAGATTTGGACAGGCAACAACGCTCCTTTTCAACAGAAACCTTACAGAAAAAGTGTTAATTGCTGAAGATTTGGGGCTTGGTTTTGCTAACCACAAATGCAAGTGGAAACAGCATCATAGGATACGGTTGCACTGAAAGCTGGCAGGTGTTAAATAGCACACCCAGGGCTTCAGCATCCTCTGGCTCCGCAGCTTTGTGGTGGTTTCTGACTAATAGGCACCAACTTCATTTTTACCTTTGAGGAGCCTTGGCAGATACTCGCTGAACCCCCCTGGGCCTCAAGCCACACTGAGTTAAAACCTGAGTTAAAACCCTTGGAGGCATCATCCATCCCACAAACTAATGTATCCAACAGGGCTGCTCCAACATCTTAAAAGCAGCTTTCCACTCTCTTGCATGTGGGCAGAAACCCTGCAATCCTAATGACATCTATATGAAACTGCCTCTTTCATGTTGAGCAATTTCCATCCAAGACACTGAACTGACATTTTATGTATGCAGTATACCTGAGGTTAGACAGCAGATAGTTGCTTCCAACCATCGAGTTCTTACTCAAAGGCCATTTAAACATCTCTCTTCTACACCCAGCCTCCTCTTTCCACCTCCTGATCTTTTTCACAGATAGGAAGAAGAGTTTGTTTGCTGATGTGATGCATTTTAGCACCAGATGCCCCAGTGGGACATCTGTATGTGTGTCAGCTAGCAGAGCCAGAGCCTGGACCTGCTTTGGTTCTATCAGAGCTGTTGGCTCTAGTGCACACATGATCCTGTGTCCAGGCTTTGCACATTTATGATCCTGTGTGCAAGAAGTTGGTTATTAGGCATTTCAAAATCAGGAATGCTCCAGGTTTCCCTCTTAGCATCTGCAAGAACAATGGGACTGTCGGGAAGCTCCTGATTCTGCCAAATCTCACATTTCTGCTTATGTGAAGAGCACTTAAAATGAGAGCTTTTTCTAGCTTGTGCTTCCAGCTGAAATGCCAAACCAGAGTGGCATGACCTGGATACCCTGGAGGGAAGGAATGCCATCCAGAGGGACCTCGACACACTTGTGAGGTGGGCTGATGCCAACCTCATGGAGTTTAACCTTGACAAGTGCAAGGTCCTACACCTGGGTCGGAGCAATCCCAGGCACAGCTACAGGTTGGGCAGAGAAGAGATTCAGAGCAGCCCAAGGAGAAGGACTTGGGGGTGTTGGTCAATGAGAAACTGAACATGAGCCAGCTTCAGTGTGCGCTTACAGCCCAGAAACCAACAGCATCCTGGGCTGCATCAAAAGGAGCGTGACCAGCAGGTCGAAGGAGGTGATCCTGCCCCTCTGCTCTGCTCTTGTGAGACTTCACTTGGAGCATTGTGTGCAGTTCTGGTGTCCTCAACATAAAAAGGACATGGAACTGTTGGAACAAGTCCAGAGGAGGCCACGAGGATGATCAGGGACTGGAGCATCTCTTGTATGAGGACAGGCTGAGAAAGTTGGGGCTGTTCAGCCTGGAGAAGAGAAGCTGCGTGGAGACCTCAGAGCAGCTTCCAGTGTCTGAAGGCTATAGGGATGCTGGGGAGGGACTCTTCATTAGGGACTGTAGTGATAGGACAAGGGGTAACAGGTTAAAACTTAAACAGGGGAAGTTTAGATTGGATATAAGGAGGAAGTTCTTTACTGTGAGGGTGCTGAGGCACTGGAATGGGTTGCCCAGGGAAGCTGTGAATGCTCCATCCCTGGTGGTGTTCAAGGCCAGGTTGGACAGAGCCTTGGGTGCCATGGTTTAGTGTGAGGTGTCCCTGCCCATGGCAGGGGGGTTGGAATTGGATGATCTTAAGGTCCTTTCCAACCCTAACTAGTCTATGATTCTATGATTCTATGACCATAAACTGCAGGTGCATTTTCAGGTGGGTGAAGGGAGAACCAGCTCTTCTCAGTCCCAGTGTTGCAAAGTGCTGCTAGTCTAAATGCAATTAAACCAGCATTAAATCTAGGACAACTGCACTGGGTAGAGGCCATATCATTCCCCCAGCACATTGCAGAGATGTGGCTGAGGCTCTCCAAACAGATGCAATGCCAGCACAACGGCCATGGGGCCATGAGAAAGGAAGGGGCTGTGTCCTCCTTCTGCCTGTCTCAGGTACAAAACCTGTGATTTCCCATCCAGTGCCACCTCCTGCCCCATCTCTCACATCTCCTTGCCTTTTCCCTGTACATCTGCTCTCCACCAACAGATCTGGATGCACAGCTGGCAAGTGGGGCCACAGCTTGCCCTGCTCTCAGAGATGGTTCTTCCTTGCAAGAGGGCTTTTTGGGGTGGAAAGAGTGAGAGATAAAGGAAGCACAAGAAATACATAGGTGCTCAGAGGGGGTGATGAGGGGATGGTGTAGCTGGAGCATGGCAGATGAGGAAGCCAGCACCTTCTGGTGTTTTTCAACTCTTTGCAGTCAGGCTGTCACCCCTGGTGTCTTACCCAGCCCTCTACTTTCAAAGGACCCTTTGAGACCAGTTCTCAGCCAGTGTGCAATACACAACCTTGGGCAGCCCTTCTTTGGGAGTCTGGACAACAGGTTTGCCCCACAGAAACCCTTCCCAGACAGATTCCTTCCTCCTCCCTCTCAGCCATTAGATGTGCCTTTTCAGTGCCACAGTGCTTGAATTCCCCCTCTGGAATGTCAGAGCCAGAACCCTGAAGGCATTTTGGGTTGTGCATCTCAGACCCCCACTGTGGGCTCCCCCAGACCAGGGGAACATGTGGTACATCTCAGGTAGCTTCTATTTTGGTTGAACAGTAGGTGATCAAGCATCAGTACTGCACGGCACAGCCAAATCCATCTTCTGAACAACATCAGACTCCTAAAATGCCATGGGAGGGGAGAGAGGAGTATTTTGAAGGGCTGTTAGTACAACTTTTCATCTTTGATTTTTATAGAACTCAAAACTGAGGACTGGATTTTATCAAATGTCTTTTCTGGCACACCTGGCAAGAGGGAGGAAAAGAGATTTTACCTGTACCACACAAAGGAATTAAAACACCTCTGCTGATCTTAAAATCTTCCTTACTCCTGCATTCACTAAGAAGCTGAAGATGAGCAGTTTAATCTTAAAGCCTTTGTTCTGTGCCTTTGAAACAAGTACTCTCTTCCTTCTGATAATGATTGAAGTGCCAGCAATTCATTTTTTAAAGGAAAAGATCACAGGAATTTCTGAGCTCCACACCCTGGCTCAAGTATAGCTTTATATAGGTGATGCTCCTGTGCTTTAACCATTGTATACATCCCACCTTGGTAACACAGGGAACAAAAAGGTGTTGCTCCAAAATGATAAATGCAGTGGCAAAGAAATTATGGCTGTAGTGAAGTTTTCTTTATATGCTTGATGTACCAACTTCCAACAGTGACTCTGTGACACTGACTCCGGTAACAGTGAATTTGGGGTTTATGGGGGTTTGTGTGTGTGTGTGCTTTGGCTTTTAAAGAGGTTACTGCAGCCAATGTTGTGGACAAACTTGAAGGTGTAAGGTTTTATTCTTCCTCTGCCAGCACAGATAATGAAGTTTTATCAACTGCCTTTTATTATAGTAATCTAAAACTGTACCATGTAATAGGGTCATAAACGTTTAATGAAACTGAACGCTGTATGAATAAAACCAGAGAAGCTTTAGGATGGACAAACGGAGAACAAAAGGGAACCCAAGTAACTCAGGTGACTCTAGTCCAGAGCCTCAGTAAAGGGTGCTCCTCCATCCTCACCTCTGTGCTGACATGTAGCCTGGGCACCTCTTGCTTAACTCCCATTAGTGGGATTTTGCCCTGTGTTTAAACTTTGCCATACCTAAAGTGAGGTGCTGACATGCAGCCCTGATCTTTGTGAGGGTTTTTTTCCTACTGTTTCAACCCTTCCTGGTACGTTCTGTGGAGACTTTTAATGTATTGTTTCATCACATACTTAAAACGAAGGGGATGTTAATTACTCTGATGCCACGAGAAGCATAAATACTGCCTAACTGACATTCACCGGTGCGTTTCAAAGAGCAGATGTGGATTACTATAGCATGGCAGTTACATTAACTCTGTGCAATGACAATAGGAAAAACTGGTAATAAACATCAAACTCATCTGCCTTTTACCACAGGAGAGAAAAAAAGAAAGTTCAAGTGTAGTGGAAAGTTTTGGGGTTGTTTTTTACATTACCTCTTGCTCGCTTGGTCTAAAACCCTTTGCCAGGGAAGGTTTTTGGACTGAAGAAGAGCACACATTCTCCCTAGTTCTGGTTTAGTGAGAGCACCTGTGACCCTGCTTTCCATAAGGTTCACTTGCTGATGTTAGACAAAATACGTTCACATGGCCTTTGCCATGCCAAAATGGGCTTACAGTGCCCTAACACAAGTAGGCATGTGTAGGAATAGGTTACATATCACTTGGGTTTTCTTACTGGCAAACATAAAAGTAGCCAGAAATACTACAGTGTCTTTTGTGTAAGGGCTGTTTGTTGGGAACTATTCATGCTCGGCAATGTGAACCTCAGTTTGTGCGGGGGTTCAAATACACAGATACACATAATACCCTGGTATTAGTGACTGTGGCCTTGGTTTCATTTGTTAAAGATGGTGGGTGTTGGAAACTGGATTAGAATAAGGCAAATAATATTATTCCTTTGTTATTCTCCATGTGTTTTCCTTTCACATAGCTGTTGCTGGAGACTTGTTTCTGCCCTCTCTTCAGGCCATTGCCATGCCAGCAGCTATGGACTGAAGCAAGAATAAAGATTGCAGAAGGCCGAAAATCTTAATCATTTTTTTTAACAGAAAATTTGAATTTTAACTAAATTCAACTAAAATAAAATTGTAGTGAAATAATTTCCATTCCCCATGTTGTTTTTTTTTTAATTTTGAGAAAATGGAAGACTCCAAATCCAGAACTGTGTTTCCAAAAGTAGAAAATTTAAATTTAGGGTGGACATTTTTCAAGTTGACTGGCAGACATGAAAGTGTAAAGGGAAGAGAAAGCCCAACAGTCTGGGGGTTTGTTGGAAAACTTGCCATCAAATTGCACATTCTGGTATCTGCTGAGGTGCATTGTAAAGGACAGTCTTCAGCTACAATATACTTGCATAGCTATTTTTTTCCTGTTTTCCTACTCTGAAATAATGATCTTGACAAATTTGGAACCATGGAATGGTTTGAGTTGGAAGGGACCTTAAAGCTCATCCAGTTCCAGTGGACACCTTCCACTGGAGCAGCTGCTCCAAGCCCCTTCCAACCTGGCCGTGAACACTCCAGGGATGGGGCAGCCACAGCTTCTCTGGGCACCCTGTGCAAGTGCCTCAATTTCTCCTAAATTCCCTCTTTCTCCTGTTTTTCAATGTTGGTATGCATGGTGTAGGTTGTGACCCAAAAGGACTAATGTGATACAGAGAGCAACCTGATGGAAATTCTATTCTTTATCTTGTAGGTTTCCATGTAGGTACATCACAGGTAGGCTTTATTCCCCCTCCTTTGCTTTAGTGAAAACGGGGAACAACATTGTGAAAAGGGAAGCTTTAAAAAGAATGTGTGATCTGGAAGCGTGAGTGCATAAATTATCAGAGCCAGCTTTGGAAATGTGCATTTGCAAGTGTTACGATCAGACACGTTTCCCAAAGCAAACCGTAGTAGTTGTAAGATAAATGGCGCCCCAGAGGAAAGCAATAAATAGTACAGCCACACACTTTACTACGCCTTCATCTGTGTACTTCCATTATGTCTGAAAAGGTAGAAAGCAAGCTACAATTCCAGAAAACCCTTTGATCAGTGTGTTTATTTTTCGAGTAACTTAAAAAATAATATGAAAATAAAAACCCAAACCAGAAGAATCATTTGAAAGGCTGGAAAGTGGCTGTGGATTTTAAATATGCATGAAGGGCAAAAGATTGGGATGAGTACACAATTTCCCTTGAAGCCTTATCCTGATACCCATGATACTGCAAAGAACTATTAGATCACTAGAAACCAGCTCTTCTTCTGCACCGTATGTTGCCCTTTCTCTGTCCTTGCTTCTTGCATATGTGGATTATAACATCTTTGAACCTGTGTGTTCTGTGATGGTCATGGGATACTCTTTCAGAAAATATTAAGTAGTATTACTATTAATGTGTGTATGTGGAGTGATTTAGATTGGAAGGAACACCTCTGGAGCTCATCTAATTCAACTTCCTGATTTAAATAGAAGGTGGGAACACAAGTACTAAGATACTGGCACAGTGAAGAGGTCTCACCAGGATGCAGTAGGGTGAGTGTGATGTCTGGTTTTAAACAGTCAATCATTAGTAAGATCAGGGTTGTACATAAACACCATATCCTTAATGTGGTCTTGCAAAGCAGAGGCACCCTGCTTTAACTCGCATCCAAACAGGATGGGTCTTTCAGGACGATGACCTGACAGCGTAGAAGAGAACAGGGATGCTGTGTTCAAACATGTCCATGAAATTGGATGATCAAAATGAGTCCTGTGCCTCTGCAAACATACAGCCTCTTCTTGTGCCACCATGCTGAGAGCTGGAGCAAATCATCCTTCTTTGCAGACCTTGAATAAGCAAATACTGAGGAGGGTGATGGGGTAGGTCCTTTTTCAGCAATTGCTTTGAAAAATTAAATTTGAAAATTAAACAACATCTGTATAAGCAATTTTCTCCCCCAGGAATACTCTAATCTGAATAAGGAAAAGGATATTCAAACCGAAGCCAGCAGAGAAAGCACATCATTTCTGTGGGCATGAACTGAGGTGGAAACTTACCCATATTCTCACATCCCCATGATTATCTAAGACATAGCCTGAAAATCCCAGGATTCTTTATTGAACCTCTTCTTTCCCCTCCCTTTTTAACATAAAAAGCAATTCACTGACAAATCCTTCTGATGTAATGGATTTTTACATGCCTGAAATCATGGCTAAGCTTTAAGCAAGGAAAATCAATAAATGCATGTATACAGCAGTTTGGGATTATTTCAGTAGTGTTATCACTGCACAAGGAAAGCAGGGGAGACATATCTGCTGCTTCAGTTCAGCATTGAGAGTGACCCGTTGCTGAAGAGGAAGCTCAGGGAGTGGTGTATCCCTCAGTGTGTCCCCTCCGTCCTACCATTAACCACTGCCTCTAGGAAATGGTGACATCTGCAGATGCATGGTCTTCATATTCTCCACACAACCACCTCATCCTCTGGCCATCAGACTGCACACTGTAGTTTGGGAGAGATTGTAATTCAGGCAAGACTAGGAACCCAAGTGAGATGGAAGGAGGCTGCTCTCACATGTGGCCTTCAACTCATTAATTAACCAGCTATTAAATATCATCAAGTAATCTTGTAACTTCATCAAGTTCTGCCAAAGCAGTGCATGGTGATGTTTTGCTCACCTGGAGAAGCTAAGTAAAAGGAGGACTGTATGTCATAGAAGCATAGGATGGTTTGGGTTGGAAGAGACCCCCAAAAGTCATCTCTTCCACACCCCTTGCAATAAGCAGGAACATTTTCAACTAGATCAGGTTTGCCCAGAACCACATCCAGCCTGGCCTTGAATGTCTCCAGGGAAGGGGCATCTACAGTGAAGTCAGATTATTCATTTCTGTGAGGGGTCTCAAAAAATAATTACTTAGAATATTAGATTAGCTTGCCTGTTCTTGAAAACCCTTGTGAGACAACCTGAATGTGTGAGTGTTCAGACAGGGAGAGCCCAGTTTACCCTGGTTTCCTTTTTCCTTTAAGGCTGAGCCAGCTTAGGCAGTGGCACAGGCAAGGAGAATGTGCATGGATGAAGCTGTTCACTGTTAAGAAACGTTCTTCCCTGTTTAACAACAGAAGTTACTCTATACTGTCTGGAAACAGCGATAAGGAACAGGACAGTGCTTTAGAGATACCATGCTTTAAATTTTGAATAATGTACTACTGGGATGTTTCAAGTAGCTAAAGTGCAAACTGATCACACAGGCATAAAAGGGCACACCGGTTACATAAAATATAATAATGTACCCTTCAGCACAGTGACATGTTCCATGCAGAATATAATGTACTATATGAAATCAGTAACACATAAGAGAGTGTTCCATCAAAGACCAGACTGGAGAAAGGAATAATACCACAGAGTAGCACATGATGATATATGACATGTGGAGGAAGCTAAGGAATTAGATTGAATCTCAGGGAAGATTGAAGTTCTCCATGAGGAGATAAATATAATCCAAAGCAAAGATATTTGGTCAGTAGGAGCTACTTACAAGGCAGTCGTGTTGGAAGTGCCTGAGTGGACAGCAAATCAGATATGAGCATGCAGTGAGATTGAAAAATAAATGTATAAATGCCAATTGAATTCTGGCCTGTGCTGTGACAGGGTGGCGGAAAGGGACACTCCTTCACACAACACACAGGTAAAGTAGGAAATATAATCTTTGGGAGCCTAAATATAGCTCCAGCAATTAGAGGTGAGTGTGAAAAGGAACAAGGATACCACAGAGAAATTAGGGACACAGAGGAGACAGACTGCCACTGGAGCAGAACTGAGTAAGTGTGGCTGAGTGGCAACCAGCACGTGGATGGCTGCTTGCAAATAGCTGTTGCAGGGAAGTGTGGTGGACCATGGGCACAGCAAGCCCGAGACTGAGCAAATGAAATGTCTTCTTGAATTTCAGGGGAAAAATGGGTCAGTAAAGGTGGTCCATCTTCCTACAGAAAGGGGTAGGAGCACTGTCATTTGTTATGTAGGAGTTTATACAGCTGATTCCCTAGGAGTGAAAGGGAGCTTGCGTGTTATGTCATGCATCATCCCACTTGACGGCAGTGGGCTTTTGGGGCTACCACTGACAAAGCTGAGGTCATGAGCGGTAAGGAAGAAGGGCTGAGATGGGCTACAAGGTTGATCCACTTCTCGTTTTCTCCTGCTCTGCCCTGAAGCAGGATTGCTCAAGAGCTCAAAATGTTTCAAGTACTGGGGGTGGCCAGTGGGTGTCAGTTTTGCTCTATGAAGCAGCTGATGGAGCTTCCCTTATCTAAAGTAAGAAACTATCTCTTAAAGGAGGCAGTGGAAAAAAAGCATTCCCATGGAGAAATATGAGGTCAGCCCCATAGTTTGGCATTTTGGTTTCTTCATAGCTCTGTCTGAGCAGCCACAGATAGTAATTCTTAGAGAAGTCATCATCTTGGTTTCTCCTCTTTCAGTAACTCTGATTTTAGAGCAAGGACAACTAAGTGATGGTTTTCAACAGAGTCTTTTTGTCTTACAAAAGAAGAAGCCACCATCTACAGGCAGCCAGACACTTTATTTTAAAGGCTCATATGTGCAAATGTGCAAAAATTGTGCATGAGCCATCTATGATAACCTCAGTGAGGGTCATGGTTTTGTTGTCAGTAAATGAAGACAACTCAATATAGTGTAGAAATCACTTAAAAGATCCAAGTCAATGCTCAAGACCTATAGCTACTTTGGACACAATTTCCATGGAAAACATCTTCACATTTTAAGGATCATTTTCAACAGCTATTTTTAACTACAGAACCAAATGTAAAATTATACCCTTGTTGAATTAAAACCCATCCCGACAAAGCCAAACCAGCAGCAAGCCACTACAACAAAAAATGTTTGCCTTTCTAATGCAATGAGTAAGCTGAGACCTGGTACTTCTACAGGGCTTTGTAAGAAACATTTGCATGAGGAAAGTTTAGTTATGAAAAGAACTCCCTTTAACAGTGTACAGACACAATAAACCAGCAAAAGCAATCTGGAGAAGGATATTTAATTAAAGGATAAAGAAAATATCTGCAAAGGTTTTTCTATTTGTGTCCTCATTCATAATGCTGTAAAATTGGAATCTTTATTTTTGTACATCTTAGATGGGGTCTTTTCAGCTGAAGTCAGTAGAATATCTGTTCATAGTAGTTGTATAAGCTCAGGCTTGTGCAGTGAAGATACCTGATAAAATGACATCTTCCTTAGCCATCATTCCACCACCTAAAATCTTCATTAGAAGAATCCCTTGTGTTGCTAATAAACAGAGAGTAACATTTGTTCTTCCAGACCTCAGAAAAAAATCAGTGTATTGGCATAGCTGGGAGTACAAGATTGTCTTTTAATACAGAGACCGAATGATGTCTTCATTGATTTAAATCCCCAAAGGAGAACTGAAAAATAGAAACACCGCCCTCTTAAAAATAAACAAACAGGAAAAAGGAGGCATTTTCAAACCACAAGAATGAAGTTATGCTTTCTTTGCTTGCACAGTTATGTGTGGGTAATGTCTCGATGTAGAGAAATGTTATTCCTTTCCTGGAGTAAAATAAGAATAATAAATAAAACTTTGAAAATGAAGAAATCCTCTGGCACTAACCAAACCAGGCTGTGGAGCACTCCGTCAGCTCTGCTGCTGGAGCAAGACAGAGGAATGCTTTGCAATAAAACTTAACATGCAGCTTTAAAAGGCTGTGGTCAAACACTGTTTCATGTAACACTGAGAAGAGCGTAAAAAAATGCTAATGTTTTATTTTTATGATCTAAATTGTTGCTTGTGGTTAATCAAAGTTAACCTGGCTCCACTTCAAAACTGATTATGTGGCCAGTTAATTTAAGGTGAGTGTATTTATATAGTTAAACCCCAGGACACTTGTATGGTGACACTTTGCTTCTGGGCACAAAAGAGGCATACAGCCCCTGTGTTCTTTAAGTTTCTCTCTCCTGCACAGTCACAGGGCCTCCATCACAGCTGTATCCAAGTCCTTGCCCCTCCTATTGAAGTGTTCCTCTTTCTTAAAACATCTGACAGAGAAGAAATACTGTCAGCTTTATTGTCTAGGTGAAGAACAGAAGTATGAACAGGAATATTCACCCCCTGTAAGTAACTCATTTAGCCAACTGATTTCTCCAGCCTCCCTGTGTAGTCACTGGAGAAAGGAATGCTCCTCTGGAGAGTCACTACCAGTGGAAATTTAATTTTGGTGCTTGGAATTGCAATTGGGAAGCATCGGTCTTTTCCATGGACTCCAAAAGCAGCTAAGGAATAGGAAGCTGAACTAGATGCGTGTAGCAGAATACCCCTTGTAAATGGAGGGGGAAATGAGCATCCTTTTCCAAAGCAAGGCATTGAAAGTGAGTCATCCACAGTACAAGTTTAGGCTTAGTCCCTAGGCTGTCCTTCACCTCTGAGATGACAGTATCAGCCTTTGGCTCAGCTGTGCCACTTCTGGACAGAGAGGGCCAGGCGTTCTTGTTTTCTCAGACACTTTTATGTTCTGACTTCATTACTCATGAGACTGATGTCATACCATTTCTGCAATGATCAAAAGACTGGTTTGAATGGCAGCTTCTCACTGTAGGTGTGGTACTGTCCAGTGAACTGCTCGCTCTGAGTCCATGCATTGTACTGAGTAGCACAGAGGGGACTAACTAATCCCTGCCCTGCTCCCCTGGCCTGGGACAGCTGGGCCTGTCTTCTGGATCAGGGTTTTTTGCAGAGCCACATGCCTGCAGAAGCTGTCAGCCTGAAAGATTCATTACCTATTTAGTCCGTGACAACCACTTCAACTCGTTTTCAACCCAGCACAACAGGTTCTTCCTAGCTCCCTCTAAGCACCAGCATGATGCTGGAAAAGCAGTGAAGGAAGATGGACAAGGGCTAAAGAGGGTAAAGCACACAGCAGTAAATCCATGCTCACATTTTGTAGCTATGCACGCTGAACAGGGGTGATGGTGGTTTTGGAAACATGGTAAGTGAGGACTGTAATGAAGAAACAGGACATCCTTCAGGTGTTTTGAAAAAAGGAACTCGTACCCTGAGAGAAATTATACAACCACTCAGGCAGAATCAGTGAAAACAGCCTGATTAACTTCCAGGGAGATATGTACTCTCTGGAAAGGTAAGGCAAGATGTGAGTTTAAAATATGCCAGTTACTTCCCTTGTGCACAGCATCACTCTTCAGCAAAGGAGAAGTGGGATGCCTAACAGTTTCTGCTGAGCAAGGGAGTCAGTTAGACAATCTAATTTCATGTTAAGGTCAGCTCTCTGTTTCCTTGTTTGAAAACTCCTATCCATAGTTATTCAGAGTTGAAGCTGGTTTAGCAGTACAAGGCACCAAAAGACCTTAACGACCCTGATTAGCCTCAGCTGGGGCCTGCACACACACTCCCAACCATTGGCCAAGTAGCCCATTTAAGGTTAGTCCTGTGAGGGCTCTAAGTTTGGGATGTGCTGGTCTTCTGCTTGGCAGAAACTGTGCCTCTTTCTAGCCATGGACCTTGCTGATTCTGACCTGCAGACTGATGTGGCTTGGCGTCCAACCTGCCTCATTACTGCACACTTGCATGGGTGTCAGGGTTCTTGGTGAGACCTGGCGGTCATCTCTGGCCTGCCCTGCTCCCTTTCTGGGGGTTGTGGGAACCTCACCTAGGTGGTTCCTGCCACGCTAGCCTGGGGCACCTCTGGGTCCTAGCCTCCTGGGAGCCACAGGTTCTTGCTGTGCACTTACAGGTAAGTTGCATTCAAATAGAAAATGTCCTTATTCCTCAGTTATTTGCCAAGCTTCAGAAAACAGTAGTGAGAACGCTTTTCAAGCTCAGAAATAAATGTATAGAGTGGCCTTATCTATTCTATATTTCAGCCAGGATGAGGACTCTGAATACAGCTGTAGTATATCAGGTTGAACAGAAGGGAAGAGTCAGAAGCCTTGCAAGACCTGCTCCCACAATGTTTGCAGCCTTATTTGGTAGAAGACTTCAGTATGGTAGAAGCCCCTTCAAACCCAAATGGCAGCTTTTGACATTTTAAGATTCAATCATCATGTTATTCCTGTTATAAAGAAATGGAAGAATTCCATGACCACCAAATATTCAGCTATTCAGTGGTACTTTGCAATACTCAACATAATGGAGACCTCTAATTTTACTAAATAAAAGAAACAACTGCCTATCTGCCTAAATGCCTCTAGCAGCTCTAGCAATTTAAATAGATCCAGTACACTTTTTTATCGGCTGCTTCATGAACTTCATAATACTTTGTTGTCCTCTGTTTGGTATTTGTGATTTCCAGACACAAGCAAAGCAAGAGTTAATTCTCATTTTTGTTGAAGTACTAAGCAGGAAGCTAGGTCATGCATAAATCCTCATTGTGCTAGGTGCTGTACAAGCAAAGAATAAAAATGATCCCAAGCTCAAGGCTTCTCTGTTAGTAGCTTGTGTCATAGTTAAATTTTGTTAGGACACTTCAGAATTGCCCTTCCTCATAAATGCTATATCCATATACATTTATATCTCCATAAGAGAAGATAAAACCTGTACACTTTTACTGTTGATAATAAAACAGGAAATATAATACTATTTTCCAAGTAACTTGGATATAGCAATTGGAATACAGGGGGGTAAAGGAAAGGATCTTTGTTTCTTGTATTCTTCTGGGTTACATACACATGAAGTTCTCCATAGAATAAGGAAGAAGTATTTGTTGTGAAGAGTCTCACACAGAGCACACTGAATTCAGGTGGAGCGTACAGAGCAGGAGCTGGTGCCCTTTTAAGAATCAAATATTGCTTCTTGATGAATGAAGCTCTAACAGTAAAGATAAGAGAGGAAAATACAGCAAACCATGTGATAGATTAGCAGAATGTTTTACAGAGTCCCCGACAAAGCATCCGCTGCTCTTGAAAAGCCTAACCAGCCCAAGTGAGAAACTATTCACAAATTTAGTATTCAGATTACATACTCTGCCTTTTCAACTGCTCTCTGTACAATGAATGCCTGTACAACTACAGTAACAGACACAGATCTACAGTTTCTGTGGCCTTTGAGCTATTATGAGTATTGTGCCTCTCCATAAATTACATCTGCATGTCCTGAAAATACCAACTGTTTTAATAGGAATTAATCTATAGGCTTTTATCTCAGTGAAATACAAGGGATACAGTATGTTGTGTCCCTGTTAAAATTAATAAAGTATGCTCTGAAGATATTCAAGGATGTTCATTATTTTCTTTATGGGTCTCTTTATGGATGCATATAAGCATAAAACAGTCCTTTATTGTAGCAAAGAGGAGGAGATGGAATAATGAACAGATTAGTGCTTATATGCTTTTTAGATTGTCCAATGCACAGTTAAGTGAACAAAGGTCTACTTTTGTCCTCTTCAAAGTATATTGGGATTTGATCCAGTTTGCCTTCAAAGTGCCCCCTTCTGTGGGTAGAGAAGAGAGGGTTCAGTCTAAAGGCAAGAAAGCAGATGCAGGGTTCTGCTGCTCTGTGGTGTTCATAGCTGTCCAAGGGACAGTGTGTGTTAGATATGCCTTTTTGAATTTACTAAGTATAAATAGATCTGGAGCTTATGCTGTGAGGAGCTACTATTTATGTGAGTACGTAATACAAGCTTTTCGGGAGTGAACTCTTAGAATACCTTGACCTTATGTGAGTATTTAAAAAAGGAGAAAAATATCATTTAAACCAGAATTTACACATCTGCATTATGGCTGTTTTGAATAATAATTCTCACACACATGCAAGTGCACATGCATATATAGGGGTTAAAACTTTTAAATAATTTGCTGAAAAGAGGCTGAGCCCAACACTAACCTATCAAATCATGTTACTGACAATGAGGAAGTGAGTTCCCCTCCCAGGGTCCTTGTGAGACAGGGCAGCTTTATTATCTCCAGCACATAAGGGGAGAACTGAGGCGCAAGGGGACTAAGCAAACACCTGGAGGGCCATATGGGTCTTGAGTAGGTGATTGTTGGCACTGCTTGTAATATCCATGGTAGCTGGCCTTGTGTCCCAGGGCAGGCAGGGCTGTGCAAATGCTCCTTTGTCTTGTTGAACCAAAAAGCTTCTCTTTCAGAGCTGTGCTAAAGTGACTTCTAATGTGGCAGAAGTCCATTACAAAGCTGGACTTCACCACATTTTAGAAATGGAGAATTGAAATGCAGAGAAATGATGACTTGGCTGAAATTACATGGAGGACCCTAATGCTCTCTTGATCCCCAAGCCAACACTTGGTCCCTCAAGATCATCACAGTTGCTTTGCTGAGAATCATTTGGGGGCAAGTCTGTGGTTGATATAAACCACTGTGGAGCTCTTGCTGCAGCCCCCAAGCTGAGTTTTATATTGGTTTCAATGGATTTATCCCTGTGCTGCTGTAGTGAAGATACACTCATCTCTGCAGCCTTGGAGTTGACAAGCTGGTTTTTAAAGGGAAGCCCTTTCACTCTATTCCCTGTCCCTTACTTTTCCTTTAGTCACTCCTTGTTTTCACAGCATCATTTTGCTTATGGTCCAGCAGGATTAAAAAAATCAGAAGCATTTAGTGAAGAGCATGGGTCTGAGTTTTCCCATCAGCTTCCATGGCTCAAGCAGGTTCCAGCAGCTTTGTGAGCAAAGCTGTTAGCTATTAAATTATTACCTGTAAGGAGAGCCAGCTGGAAGCTTTCAGTTTTCAACATTTTGATGAAAAGCACCATAAAAATCTTGACAACAAGGCTTGTAGCATTTCAGTGACATCTTTTGCATTTTCTCCTGCTTTTCAATGGTCTGTGAAAGTGATCAAAGGCTTCAACATGCTGCTGAGACCCACATCTTAGGCATTTTGACCCCCCAATATGAAGAATGAGGAGGGGAATAAAAGGCAAAACCTGAAGTATGTGCTGTTGAGTGAATTTGGACAGCTTTTGGGAAGTCACTTTCCATCTGGAGGAGACTGTCCGTAAGGAGAGTTATTCCGGCATAAACTGTTATGGTATAATTACACAGCTATAGTTATGCCAGTCTATTTTCTGATGTAGGCAAGCCAAGTCTAGTTGTTGAGACGTAGGTGTGGGAAACAAGAAGTGTGCTTTCTAGGCTCAGCTTTGAGTGCTCTTTGTGGCCTTGGGCCAGTCCCCTAACCTTTCTGCCTCCTTTCTATGCAAAATGAGAAGAGTTAAATTAACCCACTTCACAGATGTGGTGTAATGACTAATTGGCTAAAATTTGTAGTGCTGGGGAGAGAGCTGTCTATTAACTTCAGTGTCTTTGGCTTGCTGAGTAATTTAATGTATCTTTAAGAGTTTGTCTCCCTCTCTCAGGGTAGGGCTGCTCGGCCACTACAAAGGAGAATGTCATTTGATGTGAAGAGTTTAAGCTAATAAAGCCTGGGTTTTACTTTACTGCCTCTAACAACAGTATTGTGCTCATGTATAGCTGGAGCGAGAGTTAAGGCTGCAGTAAGGATTTTGCTTGAAAGCAAAAACTACAGTGAATTTGCAGACTGGATATGCAGAGGATGTGGTATGAAGTGATGAAGGTACATGTGTCAGTGCGTATCTGAAACTCACTAGCAAATGTGTGTGTTATTCCCCTTTTGTGGCAGTGAAAGTAACGGATAACTCCGTGTTATTCCTGTTGGCTGCTCTGCTGTGTGAAAAGGCACAAGGGTGTTATGGACAGCCTGAATTCAGATGCTTCCTAGTGTTTGTGCACTTAAATTTATGAGTTTTAAGTTAATAATACCTGTGTATATAATGCACGACAAACACATCCACAGGATGTTCTTCCCTGTGAGGGTGCTGAGGCGCTAGCACAGGGTGCCCAGAGAAGCTGTGGCTGCCCCATCCCTGGCAGTGCTCAAGGCCAGGTTGGACACAGGGGCTTGGAGCAGCTGCTCCAGTGGAAGGGGTCCCTGCCTGTGGCAGGGGTTGGAGCTGGAGGAGCTTTAAGGTCCCTTCCAACCCAAACCAGTCCGGTATTCTTAATGGATTAACTCTGGTGCCTAATAATGTCATCACTAGTCTCCAGCACCCAACAGTTCAGCTTTGGTGGAGAGACACTTGAAGAAAGGGTAATGTTGCACTCGATGTAAGGCCTGTCCAAGCCAAGGGGAAGTACATTCTGTGCTCATCACCAGCACCGAAGACATTCCAGTGGGCTTGGGTCAAGCCCTGACGTGGGGTGGTGGTACTGGGGGTTGTTACTTCATCCTCAGCCCTGAGGTAAAGCAGGGTTTTCCTCAAGGGAACCACGCTGGTTTTCCCCCTTTCCACACCACACTCAGTTCTCAGGAGGGGGAAATACATGGAAAGGTTTTATTTTAACCTGGCTTTCTCTATAAGCGTAACACTCACAGAATGGCACAGAAATTACCTCATATTTACTCCGAATGCCCATTAGATAACGGCAGCTCCCACAGCTCCCCCCTCACCATGGGGGTAACTGGCTCCACGCCAACGCCGCCGGGCCGCGCTGAGGGGTTAAAAATAGAAGTGCTGAATCATGACTCGGGCGGCCGCGGGCACGAGCACGGGCACGAGCACGAGCACGAGCACGGGCACGGGCACGGAGCGGAGCCCACGGCAGCCCCGGTGCCCGGCGGATGGCGGCGGCGCTGCCCTGAGGGGGCGGCGTGCGCGTGTGTCCGTCCGCGTGAGGCGCGGAGCGCACACGGCGGCGGCGGCACTTGTCCTCTAATCGATTGCCGAGCGTGCTGAGCGGCCCTGCCGGCGCGGGCACCCGCCCCCCGCGCCCCCCCCTCCATCCTTCATCCCTCGCTTCTTTCCTTCCCCCCCCTTTTCCATTCCCTTCCCGTCTCCTTCCCATCGCCTTGGGTGAGGCGGATGGGGCTGCGCGCACCCGCGGGGCTGCGGGAGCGCGCGTCCACGCGCGTGGCCGTGTGTCGCCGTGGCCGTGTGTCCCCGTGCGTGTGTGTGTGTGTGTGTGGGGAGTGAGTGAGGGAGTGCGGGCGCCGGCGGATCGGTTTCTCGGGGTTTGACCAGCTGTCCCAGGCTAACCCTGCTCTCTGAAGATGGAGGAAGTAAAAACAGGATTACCCTTAGCTACAGCTCCACTGCCTTAGTTTCCATAGCCAACTGCCGTGCACAAACACACCTCCACTAGGCAGAGGGAGCCGACACTAATAAAAACACAAACAAAAGGGGGATGGAAGTGATTCACTGCCTGCGCGGCTGAGGTAAATCTGCGCCTGGCTTCTTTTTCTTTCTTTCTTTTTTGTGTCCCCCCCTCCTTCCACCCCCTTTTCCCTTCCTTCTCTCTCCCCTCCCTCACCCCGGTCTTTCTTTCCCAGGTGGGGAGGACAGCTCCGTCCGGTGTGCGAGGCGGCGGCGGGGACGGCGGGGTTCTGTGTGTGTGTGCCTGCCTATGGATGCGTGTGTGTCTGCCCGTATGGAGGGGTCCCCGAGTAAAGTGCGGGTGTGCAGCATCTCCCGCACGGCGGTGGGCTCCAGTGACTTGTTGCTGTGAGACCATTAATAATCATCATGATAATGGGGAAAGAGAAGGGCAGAAGCGCCGTGGGAGAGGGGTGGTGGGAGCGGTGCGTGTACCGGGGGGCGACGGGGCTCGCCCGGTCCGTTAGTCAGCGCCGGCCCCAACTGCCATTTCCCTCAGCGCCCGCCGCCACCTGCGGCCCCGGGGGGCTGCGGCCTGACGCGGCGGCGGAGGGAGGAGAGACGCAGGGGTGTGTGTGTGTGTCTATGAAGGGAGATGTGTGGAAGGGAAGGGCAGAAAATGAAATAAACCGAAAAATGAGGCAGGACTTCCATGACTTTGACAGGTTGTGCTATGGGCGGGCGGAGCGGGGATGAGGCGCCGAGCCCGGTGTCGCCCAGGGCCGGAGCAGCACTCCGGGGAAGTTGGCCTAGGCGTTGTGAGCGGGGTGTGAGTGCGGCTGCCGGCCCCGTCCCCTCACCCCATCCCGCATCCCCTCCTCTCCCCCCGGTTTCGTGTCGATTCGTAAGGAACCGGTGGATCAAGTTTTTCTCTCTCTCTCCCCGCTGGTTAATCGCATTGCTGTAGCACCGGCTGACCTCCCTCCCTCCCTCCTCCCTCTCCTTCTCTTTTTGTGTGTGTGTGTTCTTCATCTTCCTTCAAAGTATGTGCCATTCCTGAGCGAGTTTCCCCTTCGGCTCATCCCCGGGGCTGCCCGGCTCCGCATGCCCCACCTGTAAGTGCTAGGGGAGGGTTTCTCTCCCCTCTCCCTCACCCACCTCTCACCCTTTGATTTTCTCCATCTTTTGGGAATAATATTGTTAAAACTTTCCCCATTTTGCGCTGTTTTCAGCCCGAGCAAAACTCTCTTTCCACTCTCTCCATTCGTTGTGAAGAGAGAGGCTTGGCAGCTGGGATTTGCCATCACCAGCTTAAAAATGGTGACCAAACTTTTTCTTTCCCCCCTTCTCCTCCTTTCCTTGAAGAAATAAGAAATAAAAACCAAACCATGTTTTAATTTCGGTTATGGATGTTTCTGTGTTTCTTTTTGTCTTCCTTGCTCTTCCTCCTCCCTTCCTCCCCTTTCTTTCCTTCCACTTCATTGGCTGGGATGATCTTTCCCTGTTGCTTCTGATGTTTCTTTCTTTTTCTCAGTGTGTGCCTGCCTACCTGGACTAGGGGGAAGATAAGGTAATTTTGAAGGGCTTGAGGAAGCAGTTTACCTGTTTTGGAAACTTTTTGTTGTGTTTGGAGGTTTCTTTTTTAAGAGCCATGTGAAAATCAGCAATTGAAGAGAGTTTGCTACCAGCTGGGCAGGTTGAAATTTAAGTGTTATGTGCTGAATGCCTTGGGAATTTGATCTGGTTTATACCAAAGAGGAGCACAGAGAAAAGTATTTATTTATTTGGGGGAAAAGGGGGGGGAAGGAAAGCCAGTTAAGGGAGGGGGAGGGAAGTGGTTTTGGAGACAAGAAGTGAAGCTGCCTGTTTTCCAGTAAGTAATGGAGAAATTCCAGGAGCCAGGGCTAAATATACTTGGCGATCAATACAGAAATGGCTCATTGTGAATAATTTAGCTGCCTGGTGCAGTGAGAGTTTTGAAACTAAAGGCAAAAAAGAGGCCATGGAGGGAGAGAGGAAATAAAATTCTCCTCTGGTCATGTCAGATTTTTAACTTTTCCACTTAAAAGAAAATAGTTATGATTATTGGTATCTCTTTTTTTTTCTTTTCTTTTTTTTTCCCCTCAATATATATCAAATGATAGCTAGGGGGTGTCATTCTATACAGTTACTTGGGTTTCTGGAAAGTAATAGCTTGTTCTGTGTCAGCAAAGTGCTTCCAGAAACTTTAAGATTGCTTCACACCGCAAAATGCACGATCTGGGAGTATTTAGTGTGATGTTCGGCCCCATGCTGTGGCAGATAAATAGGGTTAGAGTGAGCAGGTGCCTGTACAGGTGTGTGTGCATGTACAGTGGTGCGAGACAAAGAGTTGTAACAGACATGGGAGGGCTTTTTGTTTTGTTTAGCTCAGGATGGAGTCTCTTGGAGTGTGTGTGAAAAGAGCAATTGTTAGTAGTATCCATCTCTTCAAAGCCTGTTCTGGCTGTGAGAGCTGATAATTGATAAAGCATTTACCATCCCAGCTTGAACAAGACAAGTGGGAAGTCAGGGAAAAACCTCTTGGATCAGGTGAAGATAGAGTAGGGGAGACAGGGGAATATGGTCAGACCAAGGTGATCCCAGTGCAGCCTGCCTAGGAGGCAGCTGAATTTCTCTACTCACATAATTTTCAGGGAGAGTTCAGTGATTTGCAAATGAGCACATGCAGTACACTTGTGTGTTTCTCTAGGCAATGGTTACAACAGCAGTAAAATGGGCAACTACTTAGGGCTTTTAAGTAAGTTTAATCATTTAATGGTTGATACTGACAGGCGTCTTTGAGGGTGTACTTTTCTGCCTTGCAGCACTGCACTTTGACTATGGAAGCAGAGGCTGCTGATGGATATATAACATGTAAGTAGTCATTTCATTTGATTATTCTGAATTACTTTTCTTCTCCCACTATCCTTTCTATAATGCAGACACTTGAAACTTTTGCTTCCTTTATGATTTTTGTATTGAGATGACACTAAATTAATAGCATTTAAGCATAAGTTTTGTGTATGACTGAAAATTGCATGGGGATGGGTGCATGGGTGAGTACTTCTACATCTAAGTATTTGCATGAATGAACTTTGCAAATAAGAGTTTATCTTCAGAAATTCAGATTGCAGCAAGAAACTTTTTATGCCTTTCACTCTGTATTTCTTCTGTTTTCTGTGTCAGGGTTTATTTAAGTGCTTTGTTCAACTGTCATTTAACCCAGAGCTTTGGGGGGGGGGGAGAAGGTCTGTATAGTGAAGTACTGTTTCAGTCTTCTCCTGCTCAGCCTGGATTCTCGGTGTCTGCAAATGGAAAAGTAAGCCTTAATTTCTCTTGAGACAAAGCAGTTGGGGCAAGGCTTGTCACAGGTGTGTGTGTGAAAGACTGGTAACAGTAGGTTTGAGGGAACTCTTAAATCAGTTCATCAAACCTTAACCTGTGGCAGCTGAGAGCTTAGGTTTTATACAGGCTCTGGAAGACCCCACCAGTACAAGAGGAAAGGGCTGAAGGGAGCAGGAGGGCTGTAGTTCTTAGTCATGGAATGGAAACTTACGGGGAACTTGTTTTGTGAAAACAGGTGACAATGAGTTTTCACCCGAAAGGGAGCATTCCGGCATGGCCATTGACCTCACCTCCAGCACACCCAATGGGCAGCATATCTCTCCCTGTCACATGGCAAGCAGTAAGTCTTTTCTTAAGCCTGTTTCTCTCTAGTGGTGTTTTTGGGTTAGTCTGGTCCTCCGGGTCCTCGGCTTGCTTACCAGGTCTTCACCACTGCTGTAGGCGTTGCTAATAAAAGGACAGGGTAGATCTTTTCTTTTCTTTCTTTCTTGTTCATGCTGGTGTCTCATCTAAACATGAACGGGATTACTAGTCTGAACTATCCCAAGGCGGCATTTGAGAGCTGGTCCTCACCTGTTCCAGGTAGGAAAATACTAGGCTTGACATGTGCTCATTTTGTTTTTGAAATCCAAGTGGAAATTGTTATTATTTACTGTGCTTCTTGAAGTAGCTTTATTTGAAAACAAACATGTTTTATTTACAGAAAGGCTCTACTCTGGCAAAAGTATTAAGTTAAAATATGTGGGTTTGATGGCAGGTTGTATTTTACTGTTCCGTATAGAAACTTCAGCATCCTGTTCATTACCTCTGCTTTGCCTGGACAAGTCCAAAAGTGGTTGGGATAATTGGAAGTTTATGGCTCTTGGTAGCTGAGTTTCTAACAAACTGAAAGGATTTTGTTTTAGAATGTCAGGGGAGAAATTGAGCAAATGTAGAGATTTGGCAGTGTACTGAGAGTGTCAAGTGCTGATAATATTTGTATAATTATTTTTGTGCTATATTTTGGAAGTAGATAAATGTAGTTTATACACATTTAGTAAAACCAACATCCTTCCTTTTCTCTGGGAGTGAGTGCCATAGTTTATTTTACTGTTGGTTACAATGTTATATCAAGATATTTACCTTAAAAGACCCCTGTACTTCCCTTAAAAATAATGTAATGTTCTTTGCTTTCAAGATACTTTCAGAGGTTTCCTCTCTGTGTGATACTTACTTTCTTCCTAGTGTATGTACTATAGATATGTATTTATCTTTTTAAACTGTGAAAGAAAAAGGGAGCTTTCAGGATTGCTGGCTTTCAGATACACAGTGTATTGCCTCAGAATCATTCTTACTGAGAAAAAGATGTTACTTTCCTTTAAGAAGTCTTTCCTCCTGCAAATTAAGGGTAAAATGCAGTTTTTATGAGTCTTTAAAACTGAGGGTTATTATGAAGATCTTCCAATTATATACATGTTGCTAGAGAATATGGTTGCTAATACTCTGGACTGAACTTTATATGACAACCGATCATAATTCAGCATCTTTAGACAATTCCAATCTTGCTGCACTGGGATTCTGATATATTTTATTATGTTGTAAAAGTTTTACTACTCACTTTCTTCATTTTCTTTGTTTCCTTTTTATTAATGGAAGGCTTCATTGGAAGGGAAAAAAAAATCTCTGTTTTAAATCTTCTTTATAATGTAGACTAAAAACCAGAGTCAAATTAGGGAATAAAAAAGATCTAGGATGAAGTAATCCAAAAATACTTTAACACATTCAGTATTTTCATGTTCATTGTGTTAACATTTTCAGTGGTTTTTAAGCTTTGTTAGTTCTTGCAGCACACCTGTCTGCAACCTTGCTGAATATCTCATTTTTGTAGGTGTGTTTTTTGGTCTCTCACAGGTGTCTCAGGTGCTCTTATCACTGCTGCTCTTCTGTTAACCATGTAATGCTGTTGAAAAATTAGGGGCTCTGCCTGGGTTCCCTGAGCCAAGCAAAACTTAAATTTGGTGTAATTTATATACTCTGTTTTGCAGAGAGGAGATTTGTTCTGTCTTAAACATGGAAGGTATTGATTGGAGGTTGTCGGCTTTTGTGGCAGCTGTTACACTGATTCATTTAAGGTTTTTGGCCAAGTCTTGGATCTGGCATATGTAGACTAAATCACCAGGCTGCGCTTTAGAGCTTTCCACCTGTTTTATAAGGTACAGGAAATTCTTTTAAAGGTTCTATAACCCAGGGGCCTGTGACCTCTCTCTTTTAAAGGAGAGGTGGAGATGGGAGAGTAAGGGGGGATAGCTGTTTGAGATGCATGGTATAATGTGGTATCTCCTGATGGATTGATTCACTGTAAGTGGCAGAAGTGGCTGTGTTGTACTCCAGTATGGTTTTGTTTCTAGTGGAATCACTGGAGGACAGATCCACTCTGCCCTTATAGTGAAGCATTCTGGCTGAGTAGGATCTGCTGATGGAGGAGATAGTATATAAGTAAGTATGTGGATCAGACTGCAACTATTTCACTCCTGGTTTTGTTGCCACCAGAAGGTGGATGGCCCTATTTAGCTGTGTGCTCAGGACATGCACCTGCAGGGTAGAGAGCTAAGTTTTCACCTTTGTTCTTGCATTTCTTTGAATCATTTTGAACCGCAGCTCTCAATTTAGCATTAATTTGTATCTGGCTCAAACAGAGACAAAACCATAAGAAGCAAATTTCTTGGATCTGTACTGCAATGACTGAGCAGCACTCTCCCAGCAACAGTAAAATTATGTGCTAGGTAAAGAGTTTTCTATGTTCATTAGCCCTTGGCAATCCAAGTTAGTAGGAGTTCTGGCTTTGCTACTGATGTTTTCGGGTTCTATTCCAAAAGGTTTCAGGTTAAATATTTTGGCTGGTGTTGGGGAGTTGTGTGCTGCATCCTTTAACCTATTATCATTTTCAAGTAGCTAGATGGTATGTATAGGTTATGGATGGGGCTGACACTCAATTTTCCTTGTGAATGAGATGATCCTGAAAGATAAATCACAGTAAATCGCCTGTCATAGCTAGCTAATGATCTCACATATACCTTGCGGTATGTATCTGCCTTCAGCAGAATACTGTATGTATGTTGGCAGATGCTCTATTCTAAAATAATAATTGTAGTTTTATGTAAGCAGAGACTTAAAATATGTGTAAATAGTTAAACAGAATAAGCTGATAGATCATCTCAGTGTCCTCTACAGTAAAAGACAAATTAGTACTATACCTGCTGAGTACAGATGATATATTTACATAGCCCCAAATCTAGAAGTCCAGCTTTTCTTCTGATCTTCCGTAGGTAAACTGTTCCAAAGGCTGATACCCAGAGCTGGGCATCAAAGGCTCAATTAACTTTGTGTTGGTACTAGAGAGTTCCCTGCATGGCCCTAAGCTCTCCTATAGACCCCACAGGATTCAAGGGAGTCTGTGTTGTTGCCTTCAGTGAATGCTGAACTGGGCTGTAAGTGATCAGGAACCTCTGAATAGGAACTGGCATGCTAATTAAAGGCTGATGGGGAATCCTTATAAAAGAGGCTTTAAAAAGAAATAATTCCCAGTCACCTCCTCATAATACCACACTGGGTTCTTACTACAGTTATTAGAGGTTGGGTTTTTTTGTTTTTCTGAAGCTTAAAATGGACTTAGAATGTCCCCTTTAGAAACTGCAGGGCACAGTTATTTGATTAGTGAGCTCGATGACGGCTTTGTATAGGATGAAGGATACTTCTCGAAGACCACTTGCCTGGTATCATGCAGCAAATAATAACATCAGCTATTAGCATCTGACAGTCAGTGACAGAGGAAATTTCCTCTTAAATTAGAGACTTTACAGTGGGTGTCTCAAATAACTTTATCTTTGCTTTCATAGACAAAAGGAGCCTTTAAATGAAACAGAACAATCGTAAATATCAAACCCAACATCTGATGTTTGAAACTGATTAAAATTGTGGTGCATTCTAAAGATGTGTTTGTAGTAAAGTGTTACTAAGTTATGAGAAATAATAGATTAAGAAAACAGCCACTGTCAGCTGACTCTGTTGCTGAAACGGAGGCGATTGCATTTTCTCCGTGGTGGGGAATGATTGTGCTGCCTGACAAGAGCACCCCAAATCCTTCTTGATTACTTTCATTTCTGAACTCCAAATTGTCATATGATCCCTGTTTTGCCATAATTGTGTTGCCCCCAGAAACAGTTCCATGTACCAAAGCTGTATCAGCACCATATCTGTATGGATAAAGAAACATAATTGTTGAGTTTGTTTTTTGGGATGAAACTGTTTAAAATTAGAGCTTGCTTCATGCCGCACTTACACAGCAAACAAGCCTTGCCATCAGTAGTCTACTGCCCTGGCAAGTGAGGCTGCACCTTGCAGTGGGATTCTTTTGGCTCAGTATATGTTTTTTCAGTAGGATGAGGTGATGGGGGCTGAGCCTCTGCAGGAGGCTTTCCTTTAGGGAGGGTGGTTGGAGCTGGCTGGGCTGGGCTGCTGGAGCAGGGACGGAATTAGTGCTTTGAGGCAGTCCCTCACCTGACACAAGCACTGGGGCATGAAGAATTCTGGCAGCCAAACTGTTGAATCCCCCTGAAGTGGGGATTCAGGTCTTCAGTTCTTCCAAGTATCTCACAAAGTGTGAAACACCGCATATGGTGCTAAAAACTTGGACTGGATAACCTTGAGATGTGGGGGAATCTCTTCAGCAGCCTTTAAGGAGTAGGGCAGGCAGCTATCTTTCATGTTGCCTTGGTGCCAGGAGGTGGACTTCGAACCATCCCTTAGGATGTCCTTCAGTCCTTTGTGTCTGACTTTCCAACTTTCGTGGTATGATGTTTAGAGAGCTCAGCTGTGCCTGATACAGATGTACCTATGGTTTTGCAGGTTGAAGGGCAGTGAAGATGCTCTATGCCAAAATGAGCTTACACATAAGGGATGAGCTCAATAAAGTGTGGCAGGGAACTGGAAGAAGTGAACTCCTTTGACACTTACAGAAGCACTGACTTTGCATCAGCCTTTGAACCTCAGACTCCCTGGGAATTGTTGGAGGAATAATACTCATCAGAGTTTCAGCCAATGGGCTTAGCTTTCTTGAAGGTTAAAGAGGAAAAATAAGAAATAATCAGGCTTTGAACAGAAATCTAGGGGGTTTTGAGCACACCTAAAAACTGAAGTGCTGCAGAGTAGTGTGACACTGCTTGTTTCTTGGAAAAGAAAGAAAAAAAGGGGTACCTGGAAATGAAATACTTTCTGGGATGCAACTTGCATTGTTGTAACTTCATCCACAACAGCTTAGATTTTTCACACTGGTATGGTTAAAATAATGAAGTAGCTCCTCTGATACAAACTCTGTGGATAAACGAACACCACGTAGCTGCTGAAACTAATACGTGTTTAAGTGACTGCTATCCATAGCTCACACTCCAATGGCAGCAGGTTCCTCAGTTGATTTTTCATGTTTCTGTTACAGTCTCTCTGGCATTCCCTATGGAGTCAGATACTGGGCTGCAAAAACATTCCTCTCTCCCAGTGAGTGTTATAACGAGGGTGGAGCAAAATGATCAGTTAATCTCATTAAAAAGGTTTTTATCCATTCTGATGGAAGCCTCCTGAGAGGTCATCTGCCAGGGCTTTGTTGCAGCACACACCTTTTCTTAGGGAGCTTCTGTTATTCTCTTGGACTGTCAGGTTTGGTTAACTTTCCTTGGTACACACCCTGTTACAACACTCAGTGCTTTTGCTAGCTTTGGAGTCAGCAAGTTTTCAGAGTTTGCCTCTGGAATTTCAGTTCCTTTTCAGACATGCCAACAAAAAGAGCAATCCTCATCTTCCTTGAAACGTGGCACTTTGATAGCAGCTGTGTGATGAGATACCTGTGAGAGAGCATTTTGTCTTTCCCATCCCTGAATCTGGAGGAATGTGCCACTCATGTTGAAATCGATGGGTATTTTCTCCAGGGAAAATGGATCAAGGGCTTGTTTCCTATTCCTGTGGGCTACAGGCTCTGTCTAGTCCCTCTGGTAATTGACAGTTTGTAGGACTGGGTTTTACAAGTGGAAATGCAGCTGCCTGTGTCATCTTTGTGAGTTACAGAGGGTGAGCCACGCTCGTGCTCCTTTCAGTGCCAAGAGAACACCTTGAAAGAGTGATGCTATTCTAGCTGTGAGGAAAAGGCTTAGCTCTCTTCTGCCTTTTCCTCAATAATCCCAGTGAAGAAAACTCCTTAGGGGATCCACCTTGAAGCAGGTTGGTAGAAACTTTAAGAGAAGGCTGTGCCACTGCTCTCTGTAGTAACAAGACCTGTTGCTAGCCCAGGTGTGGAGCCTGTGCCATAAGCATAGAGTGGTGAACACTTGTTTAGAGTCCAAATGTCTGGCTGCTGCATCCCAATGTAAGAAAGCAGCTGTGGTTATCACTGACAAGTGATGAGGCTTGACAAGTATAGGCTGAGTGACCAGAGGTCCAGCTTTTCTCCTGACTCTTGTCACCATAGGGAGTGCTTTCATGTTTCTGTGCTGCCTTTTTGCCCCTTGCCTTTTTTGTGAATCAAAGAGGCTACAGACCACTTAGGGTGGTTCATGTTAAGCCTTGTCAAAAGTGGGAATTTTATTACAATATCTACTTTGCTTAGGGATTGTTTTACATTTCATTTTTGCAGCCCCACAATGAGACACTTTCAGAAGTACCTGAATAGCAGTGTAGCTTATTTCCTGTCCTATGCAGGAATAATTGCACCCTATTCTGATGTGATTACATTAGAGCAACCACAGCATTTTAACTCTTCTCATACATTACCAGGTCTGTGTATGGACAAACCCCTATTTACATTGCCCAGCAAAATGTGCCCTTGATCCAGAGCCAGGTTTACATTACCGGCTTGTGCTGGCACTGCTGTGTCAGCCTGTGGCTTTGGAGAGCTGTAATCCCTCACAGGCAGAGCAGTGCTGGCAGAAGCTCCTACTGTGAGCGTAGCCGTGGCTGGCAGGGTCACCTGCAAGTGGTGTTACAGGTGTTACACTGGAGTGTACCGTAAAACAGCGGGCCCTGTTCCTGGAAAAGCTGATTGATGCCCCTTATTTCTATGCTGATAAAAAGCTTCCATGAATTAGAACTTCTTTTTTTGTTTTTAATGGACTTTTTCTCCACACATCCTTGCTTTATGCTTTGGAGGTTTATTCCAGTAACGCTGAGTGACCAAGGCATAGCACCACAGAGGTGGTGTGCTCTGTGTGCATCATACCTGCTCTTTTAGCTCATGGTTGCTGTATTCAGCCTCACCAGAGAGGTTACAGGGCACTGGGTCTACCCTATGGGGAAGGCAAAGTTGTTGGTAATCCCTGTGCTCTTGAAGGGAATGGTATGGGGGATGTGGCTGTAGGTCAGTCTTAAGGCTAAACTGCACTCTCATCCCTGGTGTAGAGGGTGTGAATCTACTAGCTGGTGGTGAATGAAAAAGACAGCAGTTAAGTGCATGGTGTCCCTAAACAGGTTTAGCAGACTGGGTTTTACATAAGGCAGGAGCCAAGGAATCCAGTTCACTCCAGACGTGCCTCCGCTCTCCCCACCATGGCTTTATGAAGAAGCTGCACCAATTGGGGCTTTTTTACCTCTTTTTTCTACTGGGTTATTGGTACCACTTGTGAGGCTGTTCTGAGCACAGGTATAGTCACTGTAGTAGGGAAAGTGAGAAAGGGAAGATGAGTGGGAATATTTGTTTCCCTATCACTGGGCTGGACAAGGCCTTTTGAGGACTCAGCTCTAGTGTTCACCCTGAAGCTTCATGCAGCGGGGTTAGAAGACCCAGCTACATCTTGATGCTGCTGATGTCAGGCCCTTTGTCCTGAGGGATGGAAGTCTGAAGCAGTTTCCGAAGAAGGTAGGACATACTGAAGCACAGAAAATCCATTCACCTTGTCTGTCTGTTCTATCACCTCTTTTTCTCATGAAGTTTCCTCTTCTGTGGGGAGGTAAGGTAGTTGTGTTTCATCTCCAGCTAATGGGGCAGGGCTTACAATAGAGGTGCTCCATTTGCAGTTAAACCACATACATGACAGAGCTTGACTTTTCGACGAGGGATATTTTCTTGTTTATCCCCTTTGTTCCTCCACTTAAACAAAACACGTGTTACCCTAAACATATCGATGCTGTGACCTTCAACAATAGACTGGAGTTTTTTCAGCTCCTTATGAGTCATGTTTCGCTTTCATTCCTCTCAGCCTCAAAAAAATCCATAATTCCATCAGAAGGAAGTGATGTTGTCCTGTTTTTTCCAAGGGACACGTGTTCCCTCAGTCCATGAGAGTGATGCTGCTGAGTGGCACAGAAAGTGGCTAGAGAAGCCTGTGATACACCCAAGTTCATGTTATTTGTTCTCATAATTACTCTTTGGGAATTTGTGTGTGTGCAGTCATGAGAATTCACACCTACTCTTTCCCAGTCCTCAGCTCAGCCTTTGGACATTTTATGTTTCCCTTTGCAAACAAATGTGCTTTTTAGGTAATGATCTAGCCATAAAACACAGACTGAGAGAATTTTTGGTAACTGTATGTGTGCATCCTTTGAGCTTCAGCAGCAAAAATTAAACACCAGTTTCTGTCCAAAGAGCAACAAACAGGATGATGTGAATTCCCTTCTTTTGAAAATGAAAGAAGTTGCCTCTTTCTGTATGAAAACTGCAAGTCTTTTTACACAGAGGAGTATGAGGTCTATTCATTTGGGGAAGAGCAGCTATTCTCTTTTAAGTCATGGATGGTTTGAAAGTTTCCAGGGAAGAGCTGCAGTAGATTGAAGATCCTCTTCTGTTTAGCAGCAAGGTCTGTGATACTGGGTGAAGGCAAAGAAGAAAACAGTGTTTGAATTTGGTGGGGTTTTATCTTGTTTACTGAGAAGTTGATATCCAGCAGTGTGTGTTTTGCTTTGTCCAGATAATGGCTCCTGAAGGGGAACAAATCTTATTAATTAGCAGTTTTGCATACTGCTTTTAATTCCTTTCCTAGGTATGGCCTTTGTGTTGCACATGCAGTGTCATGGTGAGGGGCCTCTCTCCCTGCCGTTCTGGAGAGTTTGCAATGATCTGGCATCTGTGCAGAGTTTGTCCCTGTGGAGAAATACTTTAGAATACACTTTTGGGCCTTAAATTCACTCAGTGCCTGAGTCCTCATCACCTTTCAGAAGCAGACATGTCCTAGACATAAATGTGTGTAATAGTTTCACAGTTCCATCTCCCCAAATTAGGTAAACTTTACCAGTTTTTTGGACCTTGTTACCAGCACAGGTGGTTCCTGTTTGAGGTTAATACATCTCCATGCAGCTGTCTGGACCAATCTGGGGTATCAGTTTTACTTGAAACCCCCTGTCTGACATTTTTCCTCTAGCTTAAATGCACAGGCCTCTCTCTCCATCACTGTTAGGTGTTATCCTTTGAATAATCTATTCTTCTGGAGTGTAATGGAATAATATCTCCTCATTATATCATGCATTTCAACAATAAATCTTTAAGAGCTTCACAAAGGATGCCAGCTGAAGAGATACAAATGGGTGAATAAAATTATAGGCTGAAGAGGTGGAGAAAAATTAGGGAAATTGATGTTAGTGTGAGTTCAACTCCTATAGGTGGGAGGCAGTCAGCTTCATCATTTGTGTATGTGACTTCAGAATGTCGGATTATAGGTAGGTCTCGAGTTCAAAAGAATGATGTGCTGGTTGTGTGTTCAAGGGTCAAGTAGTATATGACGTTAGCAGACTGTGAGAGCTCTGTGAGTTTATTCTTGCATTCTTTTAAATTTATAGTCTTATCAAAACTCCTTCGTTTCCCTTGAATCCCATATATTTGAATGGAGTATAAATGCTTTCATGAGTCAGCTGCCCCCAAATTAGCTAGTATCAATAGAGAAGGTATGAAAATGTGTCCAGCCCTAGTATGTGACAAGCCTGTGCATGTGAGATGTGTGTAAATACAAACGGAAGGCACTTCAGGAGAGTTTCGGTCACATACTATGGAGACATACAGGCTTGAAAAACACTGGAATCGTGCAAATCTTATGAAATTAGGAAGCCAGAAAGAGGAGAAGTCTGTGACTTACACCTCTGCTAAAGGAAAAGCTATTAAGTGCCACCCTTTTCAAATGTCAAATCCATGGGAAAAAGTTGTTGGAAGCCAGTCTCTGCTAAGGCTGCTGCTTGCAGGACCTACATTTTGTTAGATGTTTGTGCAAAATCACCTCAGTGCCCGGACTGTGAGACCAGACATGACTCAGGCTATCAGCACGTAACATGGTTTCAGGTTGCTGTCTTACTGCTTTTGTGCTAAAATGCTGTAAAAAGGCGTCTGCTTTTTTTCTCACACTTTTCAAGTGCTTGGTTTATTTAATGTCATTAGTGCTATTGTTATTTAAATTTAGCTTCTGACTGGTAATCATTAAATATTTATAGAAAAATTGATAGCAGTGAGTTTTTTGCTCTAGTAAATATATATCACATATGTATTCAAAACCAAAGCAAACTGCAGTGCATTCCAGGAAATAATCTATAATGATGCTCTGTAACGTACTTGCTCATCTTCGTGTCAAGATGCTTTATCTGTGTCCTGACTGCAGCCAGTCCTGCAGTGGAACCCTGGTTGGTTTTCTTACTGGCCTAGAACAACAGAGTACAGTGTCTTAGGAAATGAGCAAAAATAAGTTTTCATTGTAGAAACATGGATAATAATTGCAGTATAATTATTTAAGGTTTCTTAGTGACTGTATATGGGGAGATCCTTAAGGTTTATGTGGCATCTGATTTACAGCACCCCACCAGTAGACTACTGTGCTAGAAGAGAATGGTGCTTTGCTTATGCCGATCACTATCATACGTTCTGTTTTCTCAAGCATGTGGATGTTGTTTGGTGCCTCAGCTTGTCATGTTTTCCACATCTTTGCTGTGGCATCTGAATGCCTTTATGAAACTAGTAGTGTGTGAGTCCCTTTAAGGGATTTCTAATGTGTCTCCTGTTGTGAGGTCAGTACTTGGGTCTGGGTAGAGCAAAATCATCTCTGTGTTTGGGAGCAGGAAAGTGTTTTTGAGAGAAGGTAGCAATGTGGCTACTGACGATGGTGGTTTAAAACCATTTAAAACCAATGTCTAGTTAAAAATGTGACCTTAAACTGATTTAAGGCTAGAGTTCATTGGAGGGGTATGGACAAAGGCATGGGATCTATAGGATGCCTGACACATGAACAAGACAGTTGTTTCTCCAGCCTGGATCTCTGCATTGTATTACTGTGCAACTGTAAATGGAATAGATCTTGGTAGACCTTCAGAGAGATGACCCGAATTAATTGTTCTGGCCAGGTGCTTTGAAGAGGGGGATGCTTCCATCTGAGTTGGCGATGAGGTATCAATTTATAATCATGACTGTAGTTTATTATAATAATTCTAATTATATATATAAACAGTTTAATCTACTATAATGTGATATGATAACATTTGCTGAGCTTTGGCTGCTTTCAGATAGTGAAAATGTGCTGGTGGTTGTTGGCTAAGATTCAGAAACATTTGTCAAAATTTGTGCACTATGTGAACAACAATTTTGTGTGGATTAAGCAATTATTAATTCTCCCCTATTATCCATCAGATAAAACTACAACTAACTCATTAACCAAAATTAATGGTAAATAAAGCTGATCTGTTGTTGAGGAGGCTAATTAGAACGGTAATTGTGTAATGATGATGCAGTTAATTTCAAAATGCAGATTTAAAAGCATCTCTTTTTGGCAGTGATAGAGCAAGGTGTGAAATGAAGTGGGATACTTACCACTGGCATTGGCCTCTTAATTAATGCCACCAGGATTGCCTGTGGCTTTAGGCTTATTCATGCCCCCTGTAGAGCCCTCGGAAATGTCCTAATTCTGCTCACACTGAAGCCAGTAGTAAAACAGCTTTTTCTTTCTTACTTCAATGGGAGGGTGTTACGTGGAAGCACTGGTGTAAAACATTGCATGCTCCTGGGTTTACTACTGCAGCAGCGCATCCGAATGTCTGAGCTCTGGGAATACCGGCTGTGCTTTGGGATTTGCTGCTGACTTGCCATGGAGATAGATCTGGAGTTTCAGGCCAACAGAACTGAATTGTGACTCAATGGTTTAAAAATGATTGAGTGAGTAATTTTCCATGCAAGTTCCATTACAATATGTTATGCCCCAAGGATTATTTACTGTAGATGAACTTGCGGCATTTTTTTTACTGCTATATGTAATCTGGAATTTTAATAAGAAAAGAACAGTTTAAATAGGATGTTTTACCCAAATTTCCTCGTTCTTACAATAAAATCAGCATCTCTATAAATCAGCAGTTGCACCTGCTAGACTGCATGCACAATTTCTTTAATCTGGTGTCAGAAGTATATTAAATGCTATTATGAGTTATAGGGTTTTTTAGCAGAGTGTGTTTTGTTTAAATCACTAACAAAGAAATGAGCACTGGATGCAGAATATTTGATTCACCTTGTCTCATCCTTTCTAATCACTACTCATTTCTTTCCTTCTGACTTGGTTTAAAGGGAATTACAGGACTAAAAGCATTGAATTAATCTTGAACGTTCCCACTAATCATTCTTGAAGGGAGTATCGAGCATAAATACACTTTTACCTATCTTATTTTAAGTTTTCCTCTGTAAGTTATTTTCCTTGTGCTTCCTGGTTCATGGGGAAAGAAACCCTACGAGCATGTTTTAGTTACATCACTAATATTAGAACTGAGTAATCGGGTGGCTTTGGCAGCAGCCTCATTTATAAACTGGTGGTGAGCAGATGGCTCACCGAGTTGGCATGCCAACTCCAAACTTTCACAATCATGAGTCAAGTTTGAAATCGCACGATTGCCTTACATGCCATGAGATGATTTTTTTGGGTGTTTGTTTAATAAATGTAATTCTCGACGTCCCTTCTCGTTTCTGAGCTGTGTTTTGCCCTGCAGCATGGCTTCTCAGCAATCTCTAGGGCTGGGAATTCCTGGGTTTCTTCCTTAATTTAATGAAGCTGGAGCCTCTTGAAGCCACTTATCCAAACCTCTTGCTGCTAAGACAAAGCAGTAAATATGGGGCTAAAAGACATAAAAGCGAGACTTTGCAATCCTGGCTAACATCAGATATTTCAAATGGTTGAGATCATTCACGATTATCCTTTCAGCAGCTCCTGCTTTGTTCATGCAGTAATTCACTAGGAATAATTTGCAGGTATCTGTAATCCTGGCTATGCAAATCTGTGCCAATTTGTTTGTTTCCCAAGTGTGGGGCTTCAGTTGTTAAGCTGCATAGAGTACAAATGTTGTATTTTGAAATGCAAGAGTGAGTATTTTCTGTAAGCAAAATGTAGCAATAAGAAAACAGAGCTGAGCTGAAGTGCTCAGATGTTCTCACTGTAAACACAGCGAAGTTCCAAAAGGGTCAGATCTTGATCCACTTGAGAATTTGGACAAATACTACTGGAAGGGGTTTTTTCTGCTGTTGATTTTGTGGTTTTTTGTTTGTTTGGGTTTCTTTTTTGTTCTTTTTAAGCTATTCCTTCAACTAAAATGAGCATGGTGTATATGGGTTATAATGCATTGTGGGACCTGTTACAGAATGATAATTAGGCCTTATTCCTAAATGACTCCACACGAAGTGTGCTATTGTCAATGTTGAACAACAGCGTTTCATCCATAATCATGTAATTGGTGTGTGGAGCTAATTAGTGTGTGTTCAATTTAGGCCCAGATTTTTTGGAAATGGCTCCTGTTCTGGTCCTGATTTAGCAAAGCTCTTAAACAGATGATTAACTTCCCCTGGCTTTAATAGGACTTAAGCACATTCTTAATCGGGGCCATTGTGTCAAATCGTGTCTCTTGGTGACAATCAGAACAACCTGCCAGAGACATAGGAAAAATATCTGTAGTTCCTCCTTAAATTTAATCATTTCTTTAATCTGTGAGGCATTTTATTTTAGAACCTGAAACATTGTGTAGATCTCTTTTTTTTTTCTGAAATTTCTTTTTTTTTCTGAAATTTCTTTTTTTTCTGAAATTTCTTTTTTTTTCTGAAATTTCTTTTTTTTTTTTAAAAGCAAACAGTTATTGTCACAGTCTAATTGTATGTATAAAGTTTAAAGATTTTAACTAGCTTGGCAGGAGGCTGTTTACATCAAACCTGCTCAATACACCTTTGAGATGGAAAAGAATATGCATCGGAGTGTGCCTCACTTGAATATAAATGTCAACGCTGATAGATATCTGTGATAGAAAATTTGTGTGGGAGTAATAATTTAGTAATAAAATAGGTCAAATTAATTCTTATGCTGAAGGGGATACCTTACAATAACCATTTTGTAATTTTATGTTTGACAGTTTGTTCTGCATTATGTGGATAGGTGGAGCCGAGATAATGTAATCCATTTCCAGTTGTAAACAAGATTGCTTTAAGAGCTGCTGTAGTAAGATGCATGTTGGCTGACTTTAAGCTGAAAGGTAATTGCCTCTGAATATTAATGTGCATGTGGGGATTTTGTTTTTAATTCTGGGATTTCGTCTTTGCCCTATAGCAGCTCTGAAGAGCCCCTTGTTTTCCCAAAACCCACTTTGCTGCTAATTGAAGCTGATGGCAAATGTTGTGCTTTGGGCCCTTTGCGTTTATTTTATGTGGCCTGTGCACCTTGGAGAATACTGTTTTCTTTGGCTATGTTCTTTATTGTTAACCACCTTTTGAGTAGGTGAGTTGTTCTGGAGATGCTCTTGCTGTCCTACAGCAGCTATGGCTAGTTCCTGGGTTCGGGGAGGGTTGCTAGGTTATAAGAAAGGGGAGAAGTTGGCTGCACTAATTGAATTGTAGCCTCTTAAGAGAAATGATGAAAGTTAAGGTGCTGATCCTGTGCTGTGTAGCTGGAAAGCTTCCTCAGGAGTCATTTAGGATGTACCTAAAGCCCACTGCATTTTGTGGGAGATTCTCCATATACTTCCAAATGCTTTTGGAGTAGGCCCATATCATGGGGGCAGAGTTTAGATAGTGACAAACTTAATCTGAGGGAATATCAACTGGCTGCATTTGTATATGAAATTATTTTAGGCATCGAAGAGAACAACTAGGTCACAATCAATTTGTACCTAGTCATTCCATTTAAATCCTGGCACTTAGCTGCTATGAGCTATTCTATTACCTGCTGCCTACAGCGAGGCTCAGCACTGGTTACAGTGGGATTGGTGTTGAGCAAAGTGTAACTGCAACTCTGCTCTGGAGGAAACTGCAGTCAGAGTTCTGCAGGAGCTTGAACATCTGTTGTGTGCCAGGTTCTAACCTGTGCGTATTTTAAGGTCAGTGGATAGGTGAGATGTCACTGTTCAAAGATGTTATAACTGGCAAGTTAAATATAAGGAAGAAGCTCTTCCTTATGAGGGTGCTGAGGCGCTGGCACAGGCTGCCCAGAGGAGCTGTGGCTGCCCCATGTGCAGTGCTCATGACCAGGTTGGACACAGGGGCTTGGAGCAGCTGCTCCAGTGGAAGGGGTCCCTCCCTGTGGCAGGGGTTGGAACTGGATGAACTTTAAGGTCCCTTCCAACCCAAACCATTCTGTGATTCTGTTAGTGCCCTACATGCCCTTCTAGCAGAGGTATTTATTCTTAAGGCAGGCATTCAAACCAGAGTCCAACGTGCCTTGTTCTCTGCCAGCAGTTTTTCTATAAAAGAAAAACCAAACAACAAAATGGAGTATTTTTAGCTTGGATGGATTCACTGATCCAGTTTGCTGCATGGTCTGATGAAGGGAGAGGGTGGTATCTGAGCAGGGGTGGGAGCTCCTGGTGCTGATGTTTCTGCAAATGCAAAGGTAAGCTGAACCAGAGCAATGGGGGCAGCAGCTCAGAGGCAGTGGCTATGCACACAGCCCCTTCTCTAGGTCACCTTTAGCTCATGCCTCATGGTTGGACTATAACCTCGTATAATGTCTCTAGTTAAACAGTGGGCAGAAGATAGGTGGTGTTATGGGTGACAACTGCTCAGCAGAGCCAGCTGTGAGTCCTCCCCATCCTTGCATATTGCACAAATTTGGGGGTATTGATGTTTTTGGTTTAGAATAAAGTTTAGATTTCCACAGTGCCCTGTCTCTAGTGATTTGGTCTGACACTTCTCAAAGTCAAAGGGAGTCCTTGTGGTAATTCAGTCATTTTTGCAATGTGATGCTGCTTGTAGCAAAGCTGCTCTATGGATGCCTTTGCTAACAAATTACTTAGCTACAGAAACATTTGACTGTGGGCTGGTAAACAGAAAAAGTGAGGGTGTGTGGGTTTGTGAATGTATGTTGCCCATTAAGGAGTCTCACTTTATGCTGTGGCTGCTTCATTACTATGATAAAAATAACATAAAAGGATTCTAATAACTAATTAACTCGTTCACTAATGGATCAAGCATTGTCTTAAGGGCAGCAGTTTAAAGGAGTCTGTTTAATGAAAGTTGACTGGAGGTATGTCCTGTGGCTATTACAAACTTTGCTTTATAATAGCATGTATTTTTCAGTAGCTCCTTTGCCATGCTGTAATGTGGTTGGAGTGGGAGAAAGAAAACTGGCCATTTCCCGGCAGATAGCGATAAGTTTCTACTCGGTCAGAATGCTCTATACAGTGTGATAGGTTTATAATTATTATCCTAAGATTGATGTTTTTTGGGGGGAGTGTAAATTTGTGCAGCAGTAATCCATTAAGAAATCAATAATCATTCCATCCTGAAATGCAGTTTCTCTACAACATTATAAATACACACCAAAGACTTTAAAGTCATCTTGTCTCCCCTTCTCCACCCCACTCCTCCCACTTCCCTGAACTCCAAGTTCAATGTCCTTTGCTGTGTTGGAGAAACAAGGATGTGGTAGGACTCTTCAGTTGGATAAAACCAAGGGTGGTAGTATTAGCATAATCCCGAGAGCCAGTAAAACATTTTAGTGTGAACTTTGCTTCCCCTGCAGTACGCTTTTGATCATGGAGGATTTCCCCTTCTCCTCTGCCTTGGTTTCATCCCTGGTAGATGGGGATGATGAAGATTCATGCCTTGCTCCTCTCAGGGACTATGGAGAGGAAGTGCTGTATAAGTGTGAAGTCGTGGTATGTGTACATTTCCTTTTCCTCGCTCCTCCTCCTCATTGAGTCTTGCTTCTTCATGTAACAGCACAGAGGTTTGACTATCAGAGGCTAGCACGTCCTGCAGGACTTCCCTTTTTGCTCTGAATTCTCCCCAGCTGGGCAAACACACTTTCGAAATGCTGCTGTAAGTTATCCCCTGATCTGGAGAGCTGGAAACCTCCTTTATCTCAGGGCAAGGCTGTTTGTAGCTGATTAGTAAACTCTGAAGAAGACTAAGAGTAGTAGTTGTGTTGCTCAGTGGAAGGCTAAAAAAGCAAGATGCTGGGCTGGCCTGGTTCTGGTCTTGTGAGGAAAATTAAGGATAGGGCAGGGAAATGCTGTTCATGTAGTAACAGCCAGAAAACATGGAGTGCTTGTAATATGATGTTTCCATGTGTTTTATTTTCATTCTTCCTCTACTTCCTGTTTGTTAGAGCTGTTTGAAGAATCAGTTTTAATGAAAAATACCTCCATTTTCCACTTGAGTTTAAATTACTATAATTTTTAGCCAGCTCTGCTGTTCATTAAAAATGGAGCATTCTTTAATGATAGGGTTGTATCTTACATCCCTGATACTTATCCAGGCCTAATTTCACTCTGTTTTCTCATCTGCCTCAATAAAATGCATGCTCAGCTTGGGATGGGTGCAGTAACTCAGTACCTGCCTTTTACTTTTCTGAGAACATTATCATCTAGTACATGGATGCTTACCAGCCTTTTCAGCTTCGAGAGGGAGAGAAAGACCCAAGTGTTCATCACATCTTTCCTTTTGAGATTTGAGTATCTCGGGTTATGTCCAGAGGTCTAAGCAAGTGCAAAGTGTGACGTTTGTTTGTCACTTGGTGCATGTAGACCTTTGCTTATCAGAGCAGGCTATGGGAATATCCATAGCAGTAGAATTATTCACATACTTCAGTCTTCACAGGCTTGCATCTTGGACAGGGGGGTTTCAAGAGCTGGTAATGAGTGAAACTGGACACTTAAAAGCCAAGAGCAGTGCTTGTCATCTGTGTAGTTGCTCTAGTGCAAATTTAAAGCTACTGTGGTTATAAGTTCCTCACTGTAATCCTCTATGAGGAGAGCTTTCACACATGGCTTGATTGTGGGGCAGCTTGACTTCCACTGGTTTGCACTGGAAAGTGTGAAGTGATGGTAGGAGGAAAAGGCCCAGATGGCAGCAAAACTGTTGGTCTTGTCAATTGCGTTTAGTAGGTTTCCATTCAGCATTGACTGTCATGTCAATTGCTTTTTTCTAAGGCCACAAACTCCATACTGGGTTGCTTTCCCATCAATAAAGAATACTTCCTTATTTACCTAAAACCATCCCTCTTGCTCAGATGATGGGAACATAAGAGTTTAGCGAAGCCTGATACTTTGTGGGGTTTGACTCTTCTTAATTCAATACCTTGTCACTTGTGTCGCTTCTCCATTGGCCCACATACTGATCAATGGCTTTTACACATCAATGCAATTCTTAATCTGCAAATAATTCCCCCTGTCCCTGGTCAACTTGTGATGCAGAAGCAGCAGCTGATTGACAGCTGATTTTTATGCAATGATTTGCTGAAGTGTTCATGCAAATGACACGTGGCTATTCATTGAAATAGGAAGTCTTTATCACATCTTTTTTGGGTTTTACCCATTACCTTCTTTTTCCAGTGGTTTGCAGAATGATGAGTGCTAAAAGCCCAGTATCAGCTCACAGGATGCTGTGTTTAACAGATAGGGTTTTACTAGCTCTTGGTTGCATTTGTCTTTACTTTCTTTACTTCAGAAGTCTCTATAATTACCTGTGAGTGGTTGTTTTCCGGTGTGCTTTTTTAAGACAAACTTTCCTTTTTTGTTGTTTTTTGGGTTTTTTTGTTTTGTTTTGTACTTTATTGTTGCTGCTGGTTTGTTTGCTTGCGTTTTGGTGTTGTTTTTTGTAGTTACCAAAAGCTCATCACCATGTTGATAACTTACGAATGTGTATGTGTCCACTGGTAGCTTGAATGGCACGATAGAGAAATTGCTGTTAGTGGCTCTTTGCAAAGGAAATTCTTCAAAGAGAAATATTTAACAAATGGAAGGATTAAGAGATGCCATCTCAATAAGTTAGAGTTAATTGGCTGTGTACAAAGCATTTTAAAACAACTTCCTTGAAGATGCTGCACGTTAGGCTTGGAGTGCCTTTGTAGCAATGCTAGACACTGAGGCTATTTCAGAGGCTGGCTCCATCTAAAAAGTGCTTATAGTCTTCTAATTTCCAGACTCAAAACCGTTCTGCGTTGTAGCTATGGGTCTCCCTGAGGGATTTAAGACTGGTTCATGACAGCTTTACATATCTTCTTTGTTGTATGTGTGCCCCTCTAGGGGTATCCCATGCTGCAGCGACTGCAAACTGCTCCTCTGGAAAACAGTTGCAAGCTGCTCTCAGTCTGTGGGCAGTAACAGTGCTGCAGATTGTAGTCAGGTCTGTGTGTTACCTCTGTTTTTCTATTTCTCTTGCTGTGAGCATTATCAAAGTCTCCCAAGTGCAACACGTTGACCACAAGCCATGTGAAAGGGCCAACGGACCTAAACTACTGGTTCAACATTATGCTTATAGATGTGGTTTAAAGTGTGTTGGAATTAAAAGGGGAAAAAGAACCCCAAGCCCCCTTATTAGTGTTAGGAGGCTATGCAGAAAGTTAGGAAAGGTTTTTTTATTAAATCCAAAGGTTTTAAAACCCACTTTAGTGATGAGCAAGCAGCATCCTCTGTATTTTTGGAGAATGGAGGTAGAATAACTTATACTTCTAGCAGGAGCCAACTGTCTTTGAGGTGCCTCACTTATGGTATCATAGATCTGCTTTTAGAGATGGCATGGATTGCTAGACCATTTCAAAACAGATCAGGAATACAACCAAGTAGGACTCTTGAAGAGCTGGTCTTAAGTGACTTGGTCAATGACATGCAGTGAGTCAGTGACTGAGCCACAAACAAGCTGAAATGCCTGTCTTCCAGCTATGAGTTCACCACACCAGCATTTCTTGCTCTGTGGGTTGTATAGAAGTGTTAAATGTGTTTAATGAAGCTCCCCCCTTCTTTTTCTCACCCCCAATGTCACCTCTAAAAGTCAAGGTAAACTGTAAGAAAGAAAGAAATCCCTAGCATAAAATCAGTAGGAGGAAGTAGTTCACAGCAAAATGCTTTCTCTTTAAATGCTTGTGCTGGAAATTGTTCTTCCCACTTGACCCACCAAAGGTCTTCACCAAGACTTGCAAGGAGGGTAATAGCTCTCAAATCCTTTGAGCAATGCTGTGTTCAAATGGAGAAATGTTACCAAATCTTGGTCAGCCTAATTCTCCCTAGCCTGGTTGGGTAAAGGAGGGGGAAGTAAATCATTGAGTAGGTATATCTTCCATTCAGCAGGAGCTGCATATGATGGGATTATTAGTATTTCTAAACTAAAGCCCCTGACAGATCCTTGGATGCTTAAAGCTGTTGTGATGCTTTACCAGATGGTTCAGAAACTCAGACTGGAATATCTCATTGGCTGGTGCTGAACAATGACATTTCAAACCCACACGTTTGTTTGGATTTTAATTTTCAGGAGGATTAAAGCTTTTTGGGATATGGGCTGTCTCTTTCCATATATACGCTCAGCACCTTATGTAGTTTAGATGCTTCTGCAGTGTCTTTATAGTTCATCATATACTTACGAAAGAGCAGTTTGAGTTGTTGCACATTTTTAGCCTTATACCTGGTCTGGCAAAGGGCAGACAGGGAAATGCACAAGTTGTTGCCTTGCTTCATGCAACCATCATGACAACTGCAGCTGCTTTGTCTTGTAGCTGGGAATTGTGTGAACAGGTCATCATGCTGAAATATGCTATTTTTGATGCTGTATCCCTCTGTTCTTTTCACTTCTCAAATCTTGTCTTTGAAGCCCCAATCCTGCAAATACTAATACGTTTGCATAACTTGTATCGAGTGGAGTGTTGCTGTTTATTCCTGCTAGGTGTTGAGCTGTTCAGTCCTGACTCTACAAAGTACTTTGAATGAGACCCCACTGCTCTGGGGGAGAAGATCAAAGGAAATTGGTTGGGTTTTACCCCCTTTCAGTCCCATGGCATTTTGAAAACAGGATGGAGTGCCCCTCTGGCAAAACGTAAAACATTCTTAGGGCCTGCCAAGTTAGGCAGTCTTCCCTGGCTGCCCACATGGCTCTCCTGGTTAGAACTAGGACCTTTCTGCTACTTCTTAACTGCCTTGAAGGGATGGGAGGATTACAGTTAAATTCCTTAGGGTAAAGACTGCTAGTTTGTTGTGTGTAGATGTATCTTGTGGTGGTAGGTTACTGTGTAAAAATGTATGTGCACGGATGATTTTGGGATGGAGGGAAGGATTTGAGCTTAGCATTTGAGGAATGCAAAACTTAAAATGCTCGTTTAAACAACAATTAATGCACGTTGTACAGTGCAAAGAACCAGGATGCTTTGCTGACAAGTCTGAGAGCTTTAGTTTTTTTACTGCCCACTCTTACCCCTGACAACTATTAAGAGAAAAGCATCAGTGGAGAAAGAGTTTGGTTATGTTGGAAAGGAAAAGTGCATTTTATATAATTATTTTCCTGTGTTAGTCTGGTACATTCAATCCCACTGTTCTCCATATGATTCATCCTATTTGTACATGACTGCTGCATGGTATTAAATAATGTGCAGGGGTTTTTGCTGTTAAACAAGTGTTCCCTTCGCTTGTCACAAAAAGCTGACACATGTTCATTCTTCAGTGAGGGAGTTCTGCATCTGTCGGCACTTCAGACATAATCAGTTTAGATTTCAGCAGATGATTAGTGCTCACCTCTAACCAAACTGAGAAGCTGTTCCTCCAAATGGTAACAAATAATATCCTAATTAGTCCTCCACATAAGGAGCCCTCACTGAAAGCTACTGATCTCGGAGGCCTTTCTGTTCTAGTCCACTGCCTCTACAGACTGTTGTATCAGCATTTATGCTGAGCTTTTATTCCCCCTGCCTCAAAATGCCTCGCAGAGCAATTAATTATGCACCTGAAGATAGGCATTAGCCACGCAACAATATTCCACACACAGTTATGCACATTTCATTAGTGCCAGTTAATTTATGTATGATTATGAAAGCAAGAGCAGGAATGCTGGGCAGGACTCCAGGATTATCCTATAGCCCTTGTAGCTGTTAAGTGTCCCTGTGAAGCTTTTTGACCCGGCCAACCAGTGCAGATGAATACAGCTCATGCTGCTTTAAATACTGGTTTGCTCAAAGCAGGAACCCGCAGAGTGAACAGAGCAGAAAATGAAGGGAAGAGGACGACATGCAGAGCAGCTCCTCTGTGCTCCAGTGAGTGGCTGGTTGTGACAGCACCAGGTTTTACCAGGAAGTTTTAAATGGGTTTATGCTTTTCTGAGTCTGATTAGCTAGTTAGCAAAACATGCCCATCCCTGTCTATTAAACTCTGTGTACTTCCTCTTAGCTAATGCTATTTTGTACCAGCCTGGGGTTTTTAAGTAAATAAATGTCCATAAAGGCATAATTTAAGGAGCACCACTCACAGGGATGGCAAAAAAGCCACTGGCATATCTCAGGACAAAAGTCATGTGAGCAACTATAGCTGGATTAGCGTGACCTCAATAGTACAAAGAATTGAGGAAAGAAAAGAGGGAGAGAGGATGGGGGGGGGGGGGGAAGCTGTAAGATGCCTTCTGGAACATGTGCAGCCGTAGTTGTCCAAAGCTGGGCTGAGCAAGTTGAACACCAGAGTATGTAAATATCCATTAGTTTAAAAAGGAAGTTTGAAAATGTCAATTGGATTTTCAGGTTCGATTCAGTAACTTCTTTAAACCCTGCTTAAGTTTGAAGGTGAGAGCGCCTATTTTAAAACATAAATTGGCAGAAAAGAATAACTTAAATTACAGCAGAAGTGTGTTTTAAATATTTGCTGCTGAAATGTTGAATGTCTACCTACCAAAATTGGGGATGCCACAAAATTGGTACCTGAAAGCAGAGCTTGTAGCTGAGAGGGCTTTATTACTATGGTTGTTGCTTTTACTTTTGGTACAGGAACATTCAGTTTATTCAGTCAAAGTGAGTAAGGCAGCTAGGAGGTGAAAAAGCAGAAAGATCTATTTTCCTCTGCAAGTTGGGGAATGAAAACTGGTTTGAGAGGTTGAGGCCAATTCCAATTTGCATTCAGGGTAAGGTTGACATAAATAATGAATTTAAAAATCATCTAGGAAATGAAGCTGTTAATTATCTTTAATATATTAACATGTAAAATAAATGTGTGAATAGATGAATGTTAAGCTTTTTGAATAAGTGCACAATTTATCCCCTGAGGTAAGAAAAAGAAGTGCCTGATAAAGCTTACATTTATTTGCAAAATTACTGGTCTCTGTGGCTAATAGTTTTTGTTTAGGAAACAACTAAGAAGTCCAAATGCAAGACAAGGTTAAGCTGCAGTATTTTAAAGTATTTGAAGTTTCCTTGTTGCTGTTTTTAAACCCCAACTTTAAAAGGTGATTAAATCACCTGATTGTTAATAGATTCACCATGTCTTTCTCTTGAATAAAATGTATTTATCTTAGAAACAAGACACACAGTACATCTATTCTATCTGCATTTTGGTACAGCAGCTGCTGTGTTATTACTGAGAAACTTGTTAGTTTAAGAGGGTAAAAATTGATAAGGCTATTATAAAGTGCATGAGAAAATACCTAAATGGAAGATTATGGCAGGCTATAATAGATGGGAATTATCAGGTTACTAGAAGGTTGCAAGCTCTTTCTGGTTTGGTCTCAAAATGGATTTGTTTCAAATATTTGTTAATGAATTGCCATTAAAAATGAGGAGGTACTGATTTATCTTGCAAGTCAAATCAGAAGGCAATAGCAACGTGAAAAAGAGTCAGAAAATACAGAAAGAGTGGACACATTTGAGCTGGAGCAATGAAAATGTGATGAACACACATTGTTTCATCAATGTGATGAAACACACATGATAGTGTTCAGTTCAACGTTGGACACACAGGGACTAATAAGAATTCCTATTGTAACCTGTATGGCTGAAAATGGCAGAGGAGGAAAAAGGTCTGAATGTTTTTAGGTGACACAAGGTGTCTGTCAGACACCAATGTGGTAAAGCTATGAAAAAGGCACATGCCATGATGTGTTATTGCAGTGTTTCCAGTGGAGAAGGGAAGTGATGCTGTTTTACTATAGCTTAGCCCACGTAGAGGCCCGCGCTTCAGTGGTGAGATGTCTTCCATTTCTTCAACTCCCTTTCCAGGGTAGTTTGGAAATTGCTCTTCTCTGGCAAGAAATGAAGGTTTATTCTGCCACATCCAGCCAGCCTGGTAAAGTAAACCTATTGAAAGGGCATGGGACTGGGCCCACTGAAACGTACAGGAAGGGGTAAATATCAGGTAGGGTTGCAAGCTATCGTCATGAGGAGCTGCAGACAATGAATAACACAAAGTTACCCTTTTGCTTCTGCCAGAGCATGGGCAGGATTCTGACACATAAGACCTATTCTAGGTGTCTAGCAAGGAAGCAGTTGCTTACAAGAAGCCATGAGATACATGGAGGTGTGGTTATGAACTCCCTATAGTTGCATTAGATGTTCTGTATTTTACTGTAGAGCTGGGGGGAGCATGAAGTCAGCTATGACTTAGTCTGTTTCTGGTTTTGTTTGCTGTGCTGCGAGGCAATGGAAAAACTAAAGTCTTCAGACATCTGTATTTCTTCCTCTCCTTAAAAGAGTAAGGTGGGAGAAAGGAAAGTCATCTTGGTGTGCAGCTGTGGAAGGAGTCTAAATGATGTGATGTTTTGGCACTGCTCAGTGATGCTCTTTCGTTCACTGTTGGGAGCAAGGCGACTTCTCTCTAACAGCCCTTGCTAGCCAAACTCACACCAGCCATGCAGCAGGCTGAGGAGGGGAAGAACAAGTAGAAAAAAAATAGCATTTTAAGCAATGTCCCTATTCCTAGTAAATATCATTAAATCCAGAGTGTCTGGTCTGATGTTATTCCCTTGAAACTTACATTTTATACACCTTATGCAGATTTTAAGTGACTTTCAGATTATTTTCTATATCCTTATACTCAGAACCTAATCTTGACTATTAGGGAAAAGTTAGATCTGGATAGTAAGTCTGAGGAGTCATTGTTCCTCATGAGCAACAAGTGACAGAAGGTGTGTGGCCTGAAAACTTAGTGCATTCCTTTTTCCCCTTGCTTTGTTCAGGGCAGGGTTAAGCCCATCTTTAATTTTAAATGGCTAGTGGCAACTTTAAATGAATAGCAGCAGAAATGAAGGCTCAGGCCTGTGTCTGCAGCACTGGAGGTTTAACTCTGCTAGGGGTAATTGCAATTCTAATGGCTGAACCACATATAATTGTTTTATTATTATTATTAAACGTACTGTAAGTGATATATAAATTTTATGGCAAACTTTTTGATCTTTTTGGAAGAATGAGATATGAGAATGAAAATCCTCACTGGTGCCAAGCTTTCATTTAGTGTGAAGTGCCATCAGTATAAATCTAATATAGGGCTTCTGATTTAGAGCATCTGATCTTCTAGCTTACTAACTATTGTTTATCTCATTTTAAACTATCATTTTTATTTAACAAAAAGCACCATATAAAACATTGTTTGGTTTCCTTTCCCATATATTTATCATGAGAAGAGAAGGAATACCATTCTTCTGTTGTATGGCTGAAATCATGAGTTCACTCCAATGATCAAAATGAAGTTTTACAGTCTACCTCTCCTCTGCCATGCAATAGGAGGGTGTCATGTCAGTTCTGTCAGGCAACCAAGGTGGTAAATAAGGCAGGGAATTGATTTGGGCTGGCTAACTGGAATCTTTGGACAATAGTTAGTAGGGCAGTGTTTTCTTACAAAGAATAGTTTACAATGTCTTTGAGACTCCTAATGCCAGAACAGTCTGGGATATATTTTCAAAGCTGTGTTCTCAGGGCTTGTTAACAAATAATGGGATTTGTGCATGTACCTCCCATGAGTTGCTTTGAAAGCATACCCTTAAGCGTCAGAAGATTTCTGGACACACATTTAAGCCTTACTATATTCTTTAAAGGCTACGAATAGAAATTTCCCAATGCTCTCAGCTTGCATCATATCTAAAGTACATACTAGAAGAAACTGCTGCTACAAAAGAAACAAATGAAAAAGGACTTTCTCAAAATTACCTTTTAATGCAGATTTGTTGTGTTTCAGGCTGCCTGATGTGACAATAAGAGATGCTGGGTGTTTCTCAGAGATACGTTTATGTAGGAGATATATCTATAGCACTATTCAGGGGAAGGGCTATTCTAACCACCTTTACCTCAAGTTATCTTGTCTGTCAAACCAGAACAAGAAGAAATTGTGCATATCTATGCATTGAATATAATCTGATGTTTTGGTGGGTGTTTTGGGGGGTAAAATTCACCACAAAGTAGTACCTGCTCACCTTGAGGTTGGATCTTGGAATATGATAATTCATTATCTCGTGGACAATGTGACAAATAGGGATCAGTTCTTGCTAATTTACTTTCCTATCTACACGTGTTTCCACTGCTGGGTTACTATCTCTACAAGGGCTGCGAGACAAGGAAAGAGAAGCACATTTTGATTGAAAACTATTGCTGAGGTTTTACCTCTTTGCCTTAAATAAAAAGGTGAATATAATGTGCATCTGGTTTTGGGTTGGGTTTTTTTTATCATGGAATTTGGTTGCCGGAGGCAAGCTGAAAAGTTACAAATGCAAATAGACCTTTGTGTAATGCAGCATCCTTAAATATTGCATTAGTAATATTAATAAGACCTGGTGGGTCCAAGATTTTTCCATACCTGTAGCTTTCAGTAAAGCCAGAGAAAATCAAACTAGTGGACTTGAGAAATATCTGTGTCTAAAAGCCAGGAAGTGGAGAAGCATCTTCCTCTGTCCTTGTGGTAGTTCTGCTGAATAATCGCTTGGCAAACAGCTGGGACACGTTGGAGAAGCTCCTGGTTGCAGTTTAGGTGTAGGATATTCTGAGTGGCTGAAGACTTTGCATTAGGAAATGCTGTATGGTAAGAATGGTAAATTCCCTCTTAAACCATGTTGGTGATCTGCAACATTTGAGGTACTTGGTACAAATGAGCAAAGCTGATGTTTCTGTTTGCTTGGTGGTGGTGGGACTTGCAAAACTGAGGACACTTTAGGGAAAGGAGACAATCTTTGGAATGGTATTTTCACTTTTCTGCATTCCTGAGAACAGGATCAGGTGGCCTGTGCTCACTGTGTTTTATTTCTGCTGTCCTCCTAGAGCTGGAATTTTGCTCCTGGCTGGCTTTTCAGCAAAAACTAGTCCAACACAAACCAGTTGAGCCAGGAGCTTAGGTAGATTCATCCAGAACTGCTATTTAATAAGTCTCCTCTAAGCTAAGTTAAAAACTTCAGTTTTCTTCTCCAAGTTAGATTCACCCAAGTTAACCAGACATTGAGGCAAATCTGTTTGTTTCTGTTCTCTTTACACTGCTCTCTCTTTTCTGGACCCTTTACCACTGTGAAACAGTTGGCATGTGAACACTGTCTGTCCTTCCTGTACTGATTAAAACATTTCCAAATGGTTTCCTAGAAATTGTCTCTTCATCAACCTGCCTCCTTCTATTGTTCTTTGTAATGTATGCTTCTTTGTATTTGGTGTTTTCCTGATTGCTTTTCACTGAACTCTTTCTGGGATAGTGATATGTCCTTGAGGGACTGACTTGAAGTTTATACAAGTTAGGTGGGTATTTAGCTTAGATCCAAGTTTGGAAGCACTCTATTTAATGTAACACTTGGGCGTTTGAGTAATCCCCTTCCCATTCGCAAGGAGTCTGAAGAGACTAGCAAGCCCCTTTGGCTTGTACAATATTTGAGTGTGCACCCAAGGGCCTTTCTAAATGAAGCCTTCTAGAAGAATAACTGCATAACTTGCTTTTCTACTTGTTAGTGTATATGGTACTGGCATTTTTCAGCCACATTTCTGCAGTGGTAGCTAGTTAAGAATGGAAGAGCCTTACTGTCTTTAGCTGTGTCTCAGTTTCCTTAAGCTCCATCTTGAATTTGCCCAGGCTTTTTGCCACCTATCCCTCACAGCTTCCCTAGACATTTTCCGCTTTCCAGAACAAACATCCTTGTGATCCATGTTAAAGCAGCCTACCCCTTTTTTCTGTTCTTGACCAGTGTACTGGGTTGTGGTTTTGACTACTTGTCTATCCTAACCCCAAGTATGAACTATTTAGGCACATAGCTGCATACTGAGGAAGCTACTTCAGGCTCACATCTATCAAAAATCCTTAGACATGTGATAGCTCTGTTCCTTCACTAGTCCTAGCTTCTGTTTAGTTTCATTATTGTGCTTTTTAGCAATTGTAAAATGATGTGCAAATGCACATGCACTGGAACATGTAAAGGGACAGCAAACCAAGACCACATTATGGACTTGGTATACATCTATCAAACATACAAAGAAGTGAGAGGAGCCTGTATAAATAAATAAGTACCAACGTAGTTTTCAAGAGGTTTAAAGTGACCTCTGGAGTGATCCTTTGATTTCATTCCAACCTTGAAATATTTTCACTTTTGGTACCCTTTGGCTCCTGCTCTTAATTCTATTTACTGTGCGGGCTCCTACTTTAGATCTTCTTCCAAAACTCTTCACCTTAGCTGTTGCTGTCTGGTGCAGAGTCTTGTGTAATGCTTTTTAGTGCTCTAACATCCTCTGAAATTCCTTTAGCTCACTGCAGTACTGTGTCCCTGGGAATTCTAGAGGCCTTGCTGAGCATGACCTCTTCTGCCTTGGTCCAGTTCAGCATATTGCTTTCCACATTTTCCTACCTTTCCCTCTTCCTGCATGCAGTTGCCAAAACTTTCTCCCCACAGTTCATTTTTAGCATTATGGCTAATAATGTTACTGCTTATTTCATGACCTGATATAAAGTGATACCAAACAAAAGGCCTTTCTAATGTAATTCATTGAAGTTTAAGGCCCCGTTGTAGAAATCTCAGTTCAGGGTCATTTGTATGACACCATGGTTCTTGTGATGGACTAGAGTTAAGCTTCTTCCCATATAAAAATCTTACATTTCTTCTAAAAGTTTGATATGAATAAGGAAGTTTTTTGGCTTGCTACTCACGAGGATGCAAGTTTGTGGCCTTCCTTCATTTTCTTTGGATGGTATTATCTGAAAACAGCGTAATATGCTTATTTCTGGTTTGCAGAGAAGGCATTTTTAGAGCAAGCTGATAGCGAGCCAAAGTCTCTAAAACCTTAAAGTTGTGGTTAGCAGACAGCCAGTCTAGGAAATTAGGTCACCATTACTTCACTTTTATATATATATTACTCTTATTTTTTATAATTCTGTAGTATGTCCTGCAGTTGACACTGTTGCTGTCTTGCCAATGACACCAAGATGGATTGGACCCCAAGCTGGCAGCAGGAAGGGGACCAAAAGGAGGGTCTAAGGCTGCAGAGGGGTGAATTTGGGGTGTGAAATCAGTGCCAGGAGCAGAGCAGCATTTTAAGGTGTCTGGTTTAGTTGGGAAAGAAGGTCCAAGCATAAACTGGTCTTTAACACCATAGAAGTAGGTTGGGTTTGGGAATCTGGGCAGCTGGCAGAACTCATGGTAGGAATTGCTTCCCTGAGGACTTCGGCTTAGCAGAGACAAGGCCAGTAAGAGCCATGGTCCTTGGGGGGAGGCAGCTGTAGGTGCTCTGCCTGCCTGAGTGAGTATTTGCCTCTGTGCTCTTGGCTGTTACAGCCTCCACTGCAGCAGAAATCATCCCCGTGTGGGCTGGTGGGATGAGGTGGGAACAGGAGTAACTTGAAAACCCAAATCTATTTATATCGATATTAAAAAATATATATATTTTTTTCCCCTTAGAAATGCTATTAGCAGATTCTGCGAGTACTGAAAGCTTGATTCCCATCTGTTACACTGTGCATGGCTCTTCTAAGGTGTGACCTTATCAAAGCTGGAATCAAAACACAGAGTGAAACTCAAGGCAGGTTCGATCTAGTTGAGATTCCCTTCAGTAGACCATAGCAATGGGAAACAATGGATGTGCTGGTGAAGTTTGTTCTTTCCTTAAGTGTGGTTTTACTGGTAATGAGTATGTGAAAACAGTGCTTACTGGCTTCAGGATCCTTCCCCTTGCTTTCAGACTTCTATTTGCTCAATTTGCTTAAAAATAAGGAAGGTTTCTACTCCAACTGTAGTATTGGCTGAACCAGCAGAGCCATAACTGCCTTGTTAGAAGAGCAGGTATTTGTGCCTTGTCAATGAGATTATTTGTTAAGCTCCAGATGCAGAACTTTTACGGTTAAGTTTTCTTCATGGGCCAGGAGGAGAACAATTTAAATCTAGGATTAGTCTTCCAAAGGCCAGGAAAATCTTTCAGAGAAAGCTAATGTATCATTGTAGAAAGCTGGATTTTAGGGTTGTTTTTCAGGTGTGCTTTCAGGGCTTTGTGAGGGCTTTCATGAGTCGGAGGGAGTTTTGTGACTAACTCGGTCATGATACCTTGTAGGGGAAAAACGAGGCTGAAAAGGGAAAGGAGGGATCCAGTGGGCAGACTTTGCTGTTTGTACTTGTCTGTAATCCCCTGACTCTGGCAGAGTAGCAGGCTACTAAAGCAGATAAAGGCAAAATTGGCATTAACCTGAGTTTCTCAGCCTGCATTTAGTGTCAAGGGAAAATCCTTATCCCCAGAAATTTGATTTCTTTTGGAGAAGTGGCTGTTTGGGGGATGCAGTTCTTCATGCAGGTTGGAGGATGAGAACTGTATTTTGTATGCTGTTCAACAAGCTTTCAGGAGCTTAACAAGTACTTTAGTAGCATCAAGTACCATCAACCTTAGTGCTTTTTTCCCCCTTTTTTTTACCATTTCACCTGTGACAGCTTCAGTTTACAGACCCCATTCTTCTTGTGGAAATTTTACTGTGTGACTGTTTCCTTGTTTAGTAATACGGTGGTTCAGGAGGAAGCAACTTTATACTTTTGATCTAATTTTAAAGCCTCCGAATAGGTCATTCACTCCTCCAACCAATTTCTAAAGATTTTCAAATAAGGCCTAACTTGATTTAGAAGGTGAGGAATAAAGTGTCAGGGCCAAAACTTTGAAGGAGCCTTCGCATGTAACCTTATTGGGATTTTTAATGGGCTAAATACAGCATTGTAGGCAGAAGCTGTAAGCTGAGAAGCCCTCCATCTCAGCAGATCCTTGGGGATATGCCCTTGGGAGGGTTTCAGACTGCAAGAAAATGTGGAAAAACAAGAAGATTGCTCTGCAAGGATGGACATAATGTAGGGAGAGGTTGGGAAAGATAAATCCTTCTGGCCCCCTTCATTATGAGAGTAAAACGACACTTTTGGCTAGAGGCCAGTGAAACCTGGGAGATCTAGGATGGTGCAGACAGGACTAGCAACAAGTTTTGTCAGGGAATGGATTGGATGAGTGCAGATCTGCCTCTGTATTGTGGTTTTTGTTCTGAACACAGAGCATTAACCCCTCTGTTCCTGCTGCTTTCCAGAAGCAGAAACAAGGCCGAGATGCTCAATCCCTCAGAGCAGATGGGTAAAAATTGTGGTGGATTTTAATTAAACTTGGAAAAACAAGCGGAGGTAGAGGAATGCTCTGACAGGAGGTGTGGGATTGTTGGAGGAGCATGTTGTTGTGATACTGACCTGACGATACAGAGGTTAACAGCTATCCCTCCTTCCCCACGCAATCAAAATATAGCAGCTGCGTGGAGAGGGGGCTGCCAGGCACATTTGCTTACTCACAAGGAGCATTGAAAAGTTGGGTTTGTTTGTTTTTTTCTCTCTTTCTTATCAAAAGAAACTGAAAAATGATTTTCAGCAAGAAATGCTGCAATCTGTCATCCCGAAAATGGTCACTTTGGGTTAAAATGTTGTCATTTAATCTTGGTTTCAGCCTGGTGGTCCAGCAATGTATGGCTGAGGTGATGCCTGCAAGGAGGCAGGGAAAAGTCTTGTGATCTTGAACATCTGGATTCGGCTTAAATGTGGCACCTTTCTTATGCCTATGGAAACTTATTTTTCTGTACCCATGAATTTGTTATGTCCGTGATAAATGAAGAAAAGGTTGTCTTTGAACTCAGACCATTAAGGGCTACTTTTTCAACAGAATTTGGGGTTGCTCTGCTCCCTTCAGAGTACATCTATGGTGTGGTCAGAGGTGTGAATGCAGCTTCTGCAGCTTTACCTGAGCTGGCTTTAAGTTAGCTCCTGGGTGCGTGCAGGGAGCCCAGTGCTGCATCCCATGGATGCTTTGGGGATTGACCCTGATTGCATCCCTGGCACTGGTACGCAGGAAAGCAAGGCAGTGGCTGATGCTGCCTTAAAGGAACCTCTGTTAAGTTGCCTGTGGCCAGGCAGAGCCTGTATTTGCACAATGTCATGATCTTCAGGGGACAGTATTTAATATTTTTTATGGGAGTTGTATGTAAACATGGGAGGATGGAATTTGGCCTGTAAGTAGGGTCTATTTGGGAATAAGCCTTTTCCAGAGCTGTATAATAATAGTTATTTCTTCAGTTAGAAACAAATGAGGGCCACGATACTAAACAGGCTTACATGAAAGCCTTATTGTAAGGTTCACCAAGTACTGAAATTAGCCTGTAACTTCAGGGCTTTCAGGTTAAACATGCTCTTTTTCAGAGCCTCTGGCCATAGAACATTTCACCTCAGAATAGTTGTACTGTTCCAACTGCTGGAAGTCTAGGCATGATATCTTTGTCTTCCCAGAATAAGAAAGATGTATTTTAAAGTCCAACTTTTTACAACTGGGAGATACCAAGGGGCATTACTTTATAATGATACGAGGTAGAGCTGTTTTGGTAACATTTCCTCTCTGTTGTAGAATAGAAGGTCAGAATGACAAAAGCACCCATGGAGGGTAACTGAACTACCTGGTGTCATTTGAACCTTTCAGCAACCAAACCCCTTAGGAAATACAGTTTACATGGTGTAAGGATGGAAGGTATTTAATGTTACATCCCTTGGGGTTTTGTATTAGCAGCCCCCTAAGGAATGATACCATTGATAAAGATATTTTTTCCCCTTAAAACATATGAATAATATTTTGCTGCTCTGAGGAAGAATGTGGGGAAAGGGTGTGTGATGTTAACTGGGTGTAGTACAAGGGATTCATGAGTTAAATCCAGATTGCCTTGTGTTTGAAGGCTTCTGAGGACACTGGAGAAGTGCAAAAGGAGTTGCTGTTTGCTGTCAGGTTGTCACCCTTAGCACAGCTCCAGTCCTGACTTTGTACTTTTACCTACTTGCTTTCGAATAGCATCAGCCTCCACTGTTCCCAGGCTGCTTAGTTATAAATCATACCAAACCTTTGAATCCTTGAGTCATTTTTCGCTATGACTTTTCTTCCTCTGTGGTATGAAGTACACGTGTGTTATCTCCTCACCTGGAGCAAATCTGAGAGGTGGTGTGGTCTGCAGGAATGAAAACTGGGTTGGGAGGCAGGAGGTGGTGAAATCAGTGCTGGCTCACAGGGCAGAGTTAAGCAAACTCCTTCACCTCTCCAAGGAAAGGGATAGGGATACTTCTCTGTCTGCCTACCAGGATGGGCTTTGGGCAGAGTAGTTAATTCAGTCCCACTTGAATCTTTGGGAACATCACCATGCAGGACATGACTATCCTATAACAGCTAATGACACACAGCAGTGGTCTGTCATTTGCTCTGGAGTCTGTGTGGCTCATGTGTGATTCCTGTGTTCCTGACCATATTTACATGTGACTCTGAAGGAGGAGACATAGCAAGGGTCAGCTGTGTCCATGCATTTTAACACAGACCAGTACAAACCCCAGTTTTCTGGTGTGGAGGGGCTGCTTTTGTGCTGTGATGTGTACTTCGGTTGTTCATGTGCATGTCCTTGGAATGCTGAGAAGTCACTTAGGGGAATCCTGGCTCTCACTTTTTGCTTTCCTTCTGCACTTTTACTTTATGAGCACCTTTCCTCCAGTTGGGGGAAAGGCTGGCAAACAAACACCCTCCCACCTGCCAGCAAGGACCACACCTTGGGCTTCCTGAGAGTCATAGCAGGCAGTAATTTATTGCAGGCAGTACAAATCTGTTTTCCAGCTCTGCTCAGGCAGCAAGCGAAGAACTCAAACCAACTGGAGATAATGCCTATTAGAATAATCTCTTACCTGAGAGCAGCCATTCTTAATAAAAGACAAATAGTCATGGTTTTCCGCCCTTAAATAGCACAGAAAGCCCATTGATCCTTTGCAGTTTCACTGCAGGAAGAAGTGATTCTATTTTCTACCCCTCAGCTCAGGACCCAGGCTTTCACGGTGTTGCTGGCAACAGGGAGAGGATGGGACCTTCAGCCTTTGCCTGCTTGTTCTCATAGACTTATTACTGCAGGCTGTGTGTGCATTGCCTGTTCTTCTGGTTACGTGTGATGAGGAGAAAACCTGGAGTTGTGAAAAGCCAGTTTAAAAACCAAAACACAGTGTAACTCTCTTGAGCACTAACTAGCTTTCATAAAGATTATATAAGCTAGTTTTAGTATTAGCAACTAAAATAACTTTAGTATTAATAATTAAAATAATTATTTAAGAAAAAAGTTATTTTACTCTCTTTTTATTTTTTTTAATGTCCAAAAAATACCTAAACATAACAAAATTCCCTGTGTATTTCTTCAGGACTTGTTTTCCATCTGTCCTTTTTTCCCCTGTGAGAAAACCTGTAAGGTTTCTGTTTAAGTCTATAGGTGTCTCTGACATGATTGCTTCTTTCAGGGAGGGTGGGGAACTGTGTGAGTCAGCTTGCAGGACTTCTGCCCTAGCAATACTTGTGGAGTTAGGAGGAACTCCAGCTCCTACTAATCCATTCTTTTCCAGCAGTATGCTTTCGTGCGTGCTCATAACCTGGGATTAAACCTGGATTTGCTCAGTGTCCTGGCTGGAAGCTTGATGGGAAGGAAGACTTAGCATAGTGGACAGCCAAGTGCAGCCACGTGTCCTGGTATTTTCAGGGCGTATCACAGCATGCCAGGAATGAATCCTGAGTTAATTCCACTGGTCACACCATTAGAGTTCAGGACTGTCCTGTGTACATAATGTGCTTGTCTTTTAGAAGGGAGTGAAGCAAGTTGATAGAAACCTTTGAACTACCTGCTTCAGGCACCCACAGAGAAAGAGAGTCAGTGGTTTAGGGAAAAGATAACAGCCAACAGGCTGTGGCTTCTGTGCAGGCATTGATAGGAGAAGCTCTGTGGGTAGAGAGGTCAGACTAGAAGATCATAACAACCTCTTCTGATCTTAATGTGTCTGCATCTTACTCAAGTCTGGACTTCTCAAACTGCTCTACCCCCTTTGTTATTGGTAGTTTTCATTGTTTCACAGTGACTTAACGGTAGGTTCTGTCTCACCAGATGATGCTTTGTTCAGAATGCTTGTAACCTTGTTGCAAATCTGTAGTATGTGAAAGCTTTAATAGGTGAGTGTGTCTCTTCATGTCTTTTCACTCCAGATGTTTTCTGTAGTTGCTTCTTTCATGGGAATAGGGGAAAGAAAAGGGTCTGGTCTTTCCTACTGTAGAGTGGAAGAGCAGAGCTTGGGCATTATTAGAATCAGCATCATTGGAAGGACTTTGACCGTATGTGCAAGACAAGCACACATTATCTTTTTCTATTTCCCAGTGTGAATTTCTATTTCTTTTTCCAAGGATCAATAAAGTAATTAAAATAAGTACAAGATTTTCTTCTGGCATAAATTAATCCATGATGTGTAAAAAGGAATTTGGTATAAGAAATTCCAGTAACATAAAATACTCTAAAACTGTCTCAGATCCAGATAGGGCTTATAATATTCCAGGAACTCAACTTCAACCTAAGATAGAAAATGAAAGTGAAGGCATGGGTAACCCATGTCCTTCTAGGGTATTTGAAGGGACAAAACAGGCAAGAAAGTAGAACAGCAGGTGGTGGTGGCACAATCTGAGTGTCCCTGCTGAACTAGGGAAGGCATAGCGATATCATCCAGCTTTGCTTGATAGCTAATGAGGATGACTTGCTCTGAAGATGATTTAGGACCATTGTCTTAGTAATAAAGGGTTTCAGTAATAATAGTTTCAGTAAAAGATAGTAAAGATTGTCCAAGTTCTGTGGAAGGATGTGTGAAGTTCTGCACTGAATAGTCCTGTCCTCATGGAGTTCATTTCGAGGAACTTCAGCCTTGCAGACACCAGGTATCTAGTCCAAACTAGTCATTTCATTTTACTCTGTGGGCTCCTCCAGAAAATCATCATCTCACAGAACAGGTGGGATGAAATTATTTGCCCTCTGGAGATGCTTGTTTATTTGGATTGACTTCACAGGGAACCTAGACAGTGCTAGCTGGGACTTGGCTAACTAGCTGTTAGATATGTAGAACTAGGTGGCATAAATTGGCCCTTGCAGCACTAAATGGTGAGGTGATAGTTAAGCTCACCATGGGGAAGGACAAAGACAGATTGGAATGCATGCACCAAAACCATTCTGGAATTTGAGTATGGCAAGGACATCTCTCATGTTGGTTATTTAAAATGCAGTGGTTGTTTTGATATACTATATGCTCATAACAGTAACGTTCTTTGTAGCATCATTCTGGGCGCTGTCTGCTAGTGGAACTCATATGCACTGTAATGAGGAGTTTGGTTAAATACACGTACCACCAGATGATTACGTTGGAGATTAAACTCAGGATAAAAATGACAGACTTCTCTGTTTGCTCAGATAACAGCCATAGCAACTGCAGTACAAGCATGATGATACAGTTTATTCCTTCTGTTATTACTGTGCTACCTGGCATTCTTTACAGAGGAGTAAAGTCCTGAGAAGTAGTTACTGAACTTCAGAAATAAGGAACACTTTCACTTTTCTCTGCTTGCTTTGCTGATATGACAAACTAACTGAACCAGCCCCAGTAAAACCCCAGCGCTCTTTATGCAGTGATTCACTCAGGCTTATTCCTCCACTGTCTCCTATTGCCCACCTCCTGTCTGGTTACTTAGTCTGTGGACAAATGGAGTTTTCTATGGTATTTAAGAAGGAATGGGGGAAAGGGTCCCAGTCTGCAAAGGGCTTAAACTTACATTGTGATCAGAAATATGTCAGGGTCTTCCTTGTTCTTATGTGCCCCTGAGAAGCAGGTGTGCCAGTTTTCATCTGCTTGAGGAAGTGGCTGGACTGGCATCACACCCAGCTGCCTTTGGTTCTCTGTCTCAGTTAAAGCAGATGCCTATTTACAGCTGATCTGGTTCAGAATGGCTTTAAGCTTCATCTAGAGCAAGGCTTTGGTGTCTGCCTCTGAATCTGTAGCTAGACAGCGCAGCTGCTTTGCAAAGGGCTGGATTCACTGAAGGAGCCTTTGTGGATTAAGGTCCAACTTAGCATTTGTAGGGTTGTCACAAGTAATAGTGCAGCCTGACAAGCAGCTCAGTCAATAAAACAATGCGGTCCCTCTGTGTACTGTAGTCCTCTGCTTTAGATGGGGTGCAGAGTCCAGTTTTGGAGTTCCTAGGTCTGAAGCTCCTCTTGTTCACTAACCTGTAAATTCAGGGAAACAGCTTTACTGAAGGCAGCAGGGTGTCAGCAGCATGTAAAACCTGTGCTGCCGGCTCTGCGCTCGCAAGTCTTGGTCGTGAGTGTGAATGGTATAGAGATCTGTTTTTCTTCTTCTCTTGTAATAGTGTCCTGCTTTCTGCTGCCAATGTAGATACTGCACTTTTTAAAGTGGAATTTCTGCTGAAAACATGAAGAGTTTGCATAAATAATGAAATTTGAGGCCAGCCTGTTATCTGCAGTGCATTCCCCACTAGCTCTGGTGCATCTCCAGATAAGTAGTCTTGCAGGCTGACTAGACCTTTCCCTCCCCCATATCCCTTAATCCATCAGACTGTGTCTAGATCACTACAATTCGGAGTTTCTTTGTCGTGCTTGATTTATTCTGTTCCTTGTTGGGTTTTGGGGGGTGGTGGTGGTGTTTTAAACTGGGACAAGCCCAAATTCTCAGTAACAAACACCCTGACACAAGTGTAGAGCTGGCTACTAATTATTATTTGTTGCAAACTGTTTTTCATGACGATCTCTCACTAGATCCACAGTGCTTTAAGAGAGCAACTGAGTCTTAATCCAGTGAGCAGGAACAGTACAGAGAAGCTGCTGCAGCCTTTGACTGGTAACAAGCAGTTTTGATAGCATCTTTTGCATAAGGAGAAGGATGGGAAATGGCAAGGCCAGTTTTGGAACAACTGTATCCGTGTTTCTCTACTCTTAAGGACAAGGGGGACAAGTGCCTACATGTGGTGGATTTTGTTAGCTGGATCCAGTTGCTGCGTTGAGTTAATGAAGGTCATGTTAGTCTGTGGAATGCCGGGAAAGCAGGAGAAGCTGAAACTGAGCTGGCCCATCCCCAGGCAAACTGGTTTTAACCAGGAAAAAGTCAGAGAATGCGAAGAAACTTCTTGTACATCACCTCAGGCGGTTATGTATTCTGTTTCCTAGTTACATTTTTTTTCCTGGTATCAATTCCAAAACAAACAAATGGAGAGAGAGACACACACACACGGGGGGGAGATGGAGGGGGAGCATTCCTTGAAATAACCCTTTAACATCTTGGGCCAAGTTCTCTTGTCCTCAGGCCTGAAGATACAGTCTGTGTGTGCTGGTGTTGGTAGAAAGCACCCCAGATATATGCTGTAATGATTGTAAAATGAAACTTCTGATCCCTTTTTATTCATTCAGAAGTAGAATCATATGACTGCAGCATGTATTGGGCACTACACTAAATAGCAGGGTAAAGAAGTGGGCACTGCAGGTACAGACCTGACTCTCTGCTGTTGCACCTTTTTCTTACATGGGTAGAACAGAGTACTGAGCAAGGACCCTGGCATCAGTCAGCGTCTGGAGCCAAAGCCCTGATGGAAGGGCTAGTAGCAAATCTGTTCAAACAGTAGCGTGGATATTTAGAAGTAGCAGTTCAGCACAAGTATTTCTTCTTGGGCTCTCTGGCAGAAATGGCACAGCCAAGTGCAGCTCCAGGAGTGCTTCAGTTAGCTGCCCTGCCTTGTGAATGCTGAAGCCTCAGGTCTCCAGTACTGACTGCACATTTTCACTTCACTGGGGCATTTGCAACGCATGATTGTCATACTGCAGTGCTTGAATAAACCTTCTGGTTTTGTCTGTGTGATGTGAGCACATCCACTTTCGCTCCTGTGTTGTTCTAGTCTTTCAACTAACATTTGACTCCAAAAAATGCAGGGAATTTATCATACCCTGCTTTGGAAATGACCATTTGATCTGCTTGACAGCAAAAGCAGAAGACATTTCTTAACTTCCCTGTACCGCTGCCCTCTATGTCATCCTGTTTCGAGCTCCCTTATACAGCTCTTAAAGTGCTATATAAGGTTCTGAAAAGTATCACATTGCTTGGCTCGGTGCTTAAGGCAGTAGGGCACACAGTCTCTTTGGCATGCTCCAGCAGCCAGTGGAAACAAGGGTAAGCCAGCTCGTGTACATCTTAGCTTTGGCAAGGATGATCAGAGCCATAGCTCAGCAAGAAATCAGCATTCCCTCTGCAAGTGAAAGGTCAGGAATGCAGAAAGCTCACTGCCTTTTTAAGAAGATTGAAAGTTTGCCCTCCCTTTTTTTTCCCAAAAAGAGGGCAAATAGGATAACAATCCCATTTTCTGGTTTGTGTTTGGCTGAGAATGTGTCATCTAATCTATTTAAGGAATGGTCACATGTAATATTGTGAAGAGCTGGCAACCTCTGGGTCAAATCCATTCCATTCAGTCCTGCCGTTTGCTTGGCTCACTAATGGCCAACAATGTTTGTTATCCAGCTGACATCATGTTCTTCCTGCTCCGAAGTTCTCCAGCCAGCAGATAGAGTAGAAACAAAACCTATCAGCGTAGGCATTTCCTCATTGAAACCTGTGGTGCTTGGATCTAGATGGGACACTGTTCCAATGAGTTCAGGGTGCTGTGGTATTTTTCAAGCATGGACATCCCAACCTAAGCATAGCTTCATCAGCAGAAGCACGTGTGTGTACATATGTGTGTGTGTGTGTACCTTTTGTATCCCAAAGCACAGGCACAAATGTACTGTTATCAGTCTTGCTGAGAGAGTGGGTGGGAAACTATTCAGAGAAGCTTTTTTCCCACTGGAAGCCTTTGGTGTCTAGGAATCAAAGCTCTCTGGAGATGTGTGCACGTTTTCATGAGATCCAAATTGAGAAATACTCTAAAATCCAGATGGAATTTCTGATGGAAGCAGATGTGTGATCAACACCCTTGCCAGCTTAGACGGCAGAGGCTTTAGCAGTGCCACGGAGAGCTTTGGGCTTAGTCAACCTGAGCAGGTACTCAGGGTATCACCATAAGACCCCAACAGGAATTGAATTGGGGTCTGCTTCATCTTCATGATTTTCTCAGTGACAGCCTTGACATTTTCTGTATAATGCATCCCCTCTTTAAAGCCAACGTTATTCATGTGCTGTGTCTATAGAATGAGAGAATAAAATATTTAAATATTAGGTAGGATTTTGTTAAGTGTTTCTTCAAGTAGATACTGTTCTAGCAGATGCAGTTACTTTTTCTTCCCAAATTACTATTAGTGACCTATTTTGCCTTAAATTAACATCCAGATTCTGGGGTTTTTTAATCACTGTATTCTGCTTACAGTATAAGAACAGCTTACTATAACGATACAAATTAATTTTCCTTCTTAGCATAGTATCCAACCATGCTTTTCTTTTAACATTGAAAATAACTATTATGGAATCAGCCACATGTGATGAAGTCTTTGTGGAAGACATCTCAACTGGCATGGGGTCATGTTATAAGACATTAGCATTAGAAGTTTCTTCCCACTTGCTTGAACAATTCCTCTTTTATGCAAACATATGCAAAGTCCTGCCTGCCTTTTTCTTGCAGCCTGTGTTAAACTTCAGTTGTCACTTGAATTCTCGTTCCAAGTTTTTCTGCATCAATTTCATTGAAACCAACAGTAGAGAGCTTAAAGGATGTACAGAGAGATTTTCTCTGAAGGGTTCATAAAAGAGGCAGGCTGCTACTCCTAACTTGAGCCAAAATACATGGAGTGAAGACTGTGCAAGTTATTTTGCAAGCAGATGTATCTTGTCCCTGATAGGGAAGGCGCTGGCTTTACAAACGCTGGGATTCCTGTAAGCTTACAGTGAATTAGGGTTTGTTTCTGCTTCCATTGACTTCAGCGCATGAACATTAATCTCCGACATTGATCAATTTATTGTTGCTGAACCCCCAAAAGATAAAGAATTACAACCTCTATTTCGTAGATGAACTGAGTTGCAAAGAGATATAGCTTCCTGTTTAAACGTGTGTTTAGGCACCTAAGGGTGCAGCTAGGTGCCAAATACGATTTATGAAAGTGCCGTAACTGATTCTGAGTGGAGGTTTAGGTCTTGGAGATGTAAGGGGCTTTCATAAATTGAGCTAGGCACTGGGGTATCTATAGCAGCCTCCTGCTCACTTCCTGATCTTGCCTGTGTTTAGGAGCAGAGCTAGAGCTGAACCCAGACTTGCAGAGAGGGAGAAAAGTGCATGCAGAAGGTGAAAGGTGGCTCCTTGAGCAGCTTGCAGCTAGCGTTAGGGGACAGCGTTACTCATGCAGATGTATACAGCCACTTTTCATTTAGTTCCAGCCTCATAGTCCATCAGCATTCCCCTTCCCACCTCAGGTTATTTTCCAGCTAGATCCTACAGAGGTTTCAAATGTTTGCTTTTTCATTTTTTATATTTGTCTTTAGTTAGTTTTAAACAGCACCGGTTTCAGAACTTCCGTGATTCAAATGAGTTCAGTGCTTCCTTAGTTCCTGATGCAGGAGACAAGCTCGAGACTGGTTTGCATCCTTGCAGCCTGCTGGGAATGAGCTTGCTGTGGAAACCGTTAGGTGGAAATGACAAGTAATAAATGTGTCCAAAAAGGCAGCATGTGAGCAGGACTAGAATGAAATTTGAGTCAAGTTAGATGAACATGTTGGGGGACAAAACACTTTGGCAACGTTGAAATAGCTTTTGACGTTTGAAAGTAGAAAACACTTCCGTGTTTGCTTCAAAATGATGTATTTCAGCTCAAAAGGACCAGTACTTGAAAGACAGAGGTTCTACAACTTCACAAATGTTTGGGTTTTTTTGTTCAAATAGACATTTTGCACCAATTGAATTATTTTCATAGCAAATGAGACATTTCTGTTTGCCCTATATGATGATTTCTTTGGTTTTGTCTTTGGTAGTCACTGCAAAAAACTCCTATTTTCCTAACGCTCCCACCAGAACGGAAGGTTGGAGACTGGAATATTCCACCTCCGTGTGTGCGGGATGCGACTGCCTAAAATAAATCTCCAAGCTTTAAGCATCTTAGACTCTGCCTCATGGTGGATGCGTTTTTCTTACCCTCGAGTGAGAATCCTCTGTTGATGATATCTTCAGGGAAGCCAGTGATCCCAAAGCCTCAGGCCAGATACTTGACAACAGAGCAGTAATGAGGCATTGCTTATGCGAACAGGTCACTTTCTGCAAAGACTGTATAGTATATATGCATGAATAATGTTCAGGAACATTAAAAGAAGTCAATGGATCCCCTATGCACATGGAAGCAGACAAACGAAGCATTACATGTGATATATAAAATTCTGTGCCCTTCCTGGGACTATGCATAATGCCTTCCTGAGCCCCTCAGGTCAAATCTGGCACCAGGGTAGTTGAATCTGACATGGTTCTGATCGTAACCTTTGCAGCTAGAATTGTGCGGGTACATACACTTGATGAGAATGTGACAAGAGCAAATTGAATGTGAAGCCTGCTAGACAGCCAATAAATTTATTTTATATCTGTATCTTTCCCTTGCTTGGCAATTACTTCAGCAGGTGCTGAACTACTTTCTGCTTAGTGTGAGCAAGGGAACCCAAATGACCTACTGTAAATTCTTGGTATTTCCTGTACTTACAAGAAGACATAATCATCTGCAGAACCTGTATATTTGCTGTGGACTAAGGTAGTTTTTTAACTAATACTTTTATTATCTCCCCAATCTCCTTCCCCCCACAAAGATGAAGATTGCTCATAACTAGTGGTAGGTTACTTAGTACTACATAACCAAAATGTCTTCAGCTTGTCACCAAACCCTGTTATCTGTTTTTAAACTAGAGGGACAGAGTTGTCGCTCAGGTCCTTCTACATTATTTGTTGTAATTCAGGAGACTCTTAATAACAGCATTATCATTATTCGGTTATAGCCCTCCTAGATGATGATTTTTAGAACCATAAAGCAAGAGTCACAGAGTTTCAGAGGTTGATTACAGAGAGAAATTGATTGTTATTTCTTACACTTAAATCTGCCAGGCAAGTTAAAACAGCCAAGTAGGAGATCAGGAGTAGAAATGATCTGCAGTTAAACACTGAAAAATCTCTACCTCTTCTATTCAGGAGAGCTATTAAACTATTGCTTATTGTACATCAGTATTCTGCATTTGTTACCTGAAAAGCTACTATAGGCAGTAGTTTGAGCAGGTTATTACCATTTCTAACTTCATGCTACGACGTTCTCACTTGTCTGCACGGTTGACCCGATCCTGTATGTCATCAGGGAGGAGATGTTTAACTTGTGACACTACTAATCCTTTCCTGAAGGCTTTTCGTTCTTCCTGCACGTTGTCCTTTCAGTGCTTTTTGTGAGCTGGAACATGCTTGCTCAGCCCCGATGATGAATTCATGTAATTACCTATGTATGTGCTGAAGTCCTGTTGACTTTAACGTTAAAGATCAGGGATTGCTTAAGTATTGCACTGAATCAGGACTCCCCAGGCGTTTTCACATGCACAAGGTAACTTGGGAATTGGTGCACCTTCTTGTAGTTTCATCCTGATGGGAGCAAACAGCAGGCTGTGCATGGGGACAGCTAGGAGCACAGCAACCCAACAGGGTGCTTGTTCCTCCCCAGGTAAATAAATCTGCAGAGCACAGTTGGCCTGTGTGTGCCTTTGCATTAACTCGAGTGTGATATGTGGAAACAAATCATGATGTTAGACAAAGTTCAGAGTACTTGGTTAATCCAATTCTGGAAAGCCTCATTAGTCTGTGTGCAGGTACAAGTTATGCAAAAGCACATGTCTGTGCCAGGAGTCTGCATCCCAGTATAGCTATGTGTGTGTACCTCTGCAGAAACTCTGTTTGCAGGAGCTCGTCATGCAGGCTTTTCTTTCTCAGCCAAGTTCTCACACAAGGATACAGATGATTTTCCATGTGCCTCTTGAAAATGTGCTTGTCTCCACATTTTTATTTTGCTGATATAAATACACCTAATGCACTGTGATAGCGCTGTGTTTTGTAGAGAAGGCTGCACTACTGTCAAGCCCAAAAAGTCTAGGTTGGTCTTGGTGTATGCAGGCATCAAGCTTTCAGAAAATGAGATTGTCCTCAGCTGGAATGACTGACAGTCCTGGGAATCGCATCTGAATTACAAAAAACCTTGGGTCTCCAGCTCCTATGTTGTCATAACCCAGTAGACACATTATATATTCCCTGAAGAGGCTCATTTGTGATCCTTTCTAACACAGTTTGTGCTCAGAATAGCATTAGCCCTTTGACAAGAGGGGCGATGTTGCTGTTAGAGCAGTTCCAGTCTAGGCTTCTGCTGGAGCTCTGTGGCATTGCTTTCCCAGGTTGATGATGGAGTGGATTTAAGCTTTCTCCATCCCTTCAGAAGTCATCCGTGCTGCTTCCTCAGTGCTTTGATATTCTGCCAGCCAAGAGAGGGAAGAGCCATTTATAAATATTTCTGGTAATACAGTAAGTACTCTCACATGTTTTGCTCACTCATTTTCCGTATCCAGAAATCTATCTGACCAGAATCGGTTCACTCTCTTTTATTAGCAGAAATAGATCCACAACAATTAAAATTGATTAAAAAAAATAGAGAAAAGCAGCAGCAAGCACAACATTGTATTGACTGACTGTGTGTATATTCACACTGGCTTCCAATCCATGGATAATTACCCCTCAGAGATCGTGTGCTGTGTACAGTACGGAGATGGAATTATGCACTTTAAAGAGCTTTAGTGAGGCTCTTAGGATGCCAAATTCTTTCTTCTTTTTTTTGTGTTGGTTTTTTTTCCTTCTTTTCATTGCAGTGAGTAATGATTTTTAAATGCACATGACCCATCCTCAAAACCAAAATAGGGCATGTCAGTGATGGTTCATGTATGGGGGCCCCTTCTCTTGAACACACACATTACAAGTGTGCCCATGAGGTGAAATCTGGGGCATGGTCGGAGATCTCTTGGGCTTGTTGGCTTTTTATCGTGAGGGGAAAGGCAAGTGGAACTCGGATGTTGCTTGTAGGCAGCAGGTACTTCAATTGGGATTGCTGCAAGGAAGGAGGACTTGATTGCTGTAGATCCCTAAAAAGCAGACGTACTTGAATGCGAAGAGCCAGTGGTGGTGGTTTCTCCGACCTCTTTGTCAGAGCCAGTTGAACTGTTTTGATTTGCAGTTTCACGCACACACACAAATTAAAATATTGCCTATAAATTTCAGCCTAAATTGGTTTTGGCAAAGTGATAAGCAAGTAAAAAACAGGGCCTCGTCGTAGGAAGTGTCAACCCATCTTAATTTTAGACAGAGATACCAGCTCCTCCTAGAGGAAAAGAGCCAGTACGTAAATAGCTCCCAACAGATCCTTTACCCAAGGAGACAAAAGGGTGACGTGCACAAGTTGCTCCTAATGCCAAATTTAAGCTTTCCAATGGGAAGGTGTCATGTACATGAGGTCTGAGTTTGTCTGTAAGATGCGACTTGATGTTCAGGCAGGAGTGTTTATTGTTGTTCTGTAGTTTGGAGGTATTAACAGCTCTCCAGATTTGTTGGAGCTCTTTGGAGAACATCTCCAAAGGGACTATCTTGGGAGTTTAAAAAGGGAGGCACCTTTTGAAACACAGCAGTTGCAGGGCTGCAGTACTCTTCTATGGCAGGCACTTGTTCTTTGATGGTGGCCATGCTTATGGATTTTTATCTCTAATTCATGTTTAGTAACAGTGAATGGTGCTGCATACTGTTCCACCAGGCTGCTGTGTTAAAGGAGGGCTCCCAAAGACAACTTGTTGACCAAAAAGAGATTCTGTAACAGGAACATCCCTGTTCAGGATCCCTGTACAAGGTCCCTGCAGCTGCCCTGCTCTCCTGCTCAAAGATGACTGAAGGTGAGCATGGGAGAGCTTCCAGGACCTGGTGTGTATGTACAAGCCAGCTTTCTGGGTCCTGTATCCCAGAAGCAGCAGTGTCCCTGTGTAACTTGGACTGCAGAAGCTAGAACAAGGCAAACAAGGACCTTCCTTGATGCTGCCCAGCTTCAGCCCCTTAATAAAACAATGGACACGCACTGCTTTACAGGTAACCAAAGGCAGACATATGAAGTAGTTCTGCCATCTATCAGAGAGGCCGTGTGCACGGCTGTACATGGTGGCTGAACATGCATTTTCCACAGTAGCTGGGGTTATGGGGTGTTTTCAGGAGAGAGCTGCATGTATCTCCTGAGGAAGTATGAGATGCTTCAGTCTACAAATCTGTTATGGCTCCTTCTTCTTGACTTTCCTTGGATAAAACTAAGTGGTGCTCAAAGCTGCTCGCAGCATCTTTTAGTGATGGTGCATCCCATGACCACCTCAGCAGTCTGGGGTTTGGTCCTGCAGTCCTGTATCCTTGCTTGGTTTAGCGGTTGATGGAGGTATGTGCTCAGCACTCTTGGGTACTGTGGGGAAAATGTGGTGGGTGCATTCGGTCTTTTAGTGGTTGATATGAGAAACTGTGTGTGTGTATGTGCCCATTCTTACTGTTTTAATCTAACTTGAAGAAACATTCCTTACTTGTTAGATATGTAAATTTGTAGGTACCTAATTATCTGCTTTGCTTACCAACTCTCTCCAGCCCCTTTCTTCCATGATCCCACCACCCTCTTTCCTCCTCATTCCCTTAAATATGTGTAGCTGATGAATAGCAAATCTTCTCATAGAATTCTTCAGGAATATTTACTGTAGGGTTTTGCTTTTGTTTGCTTTTCTGGTGACTTAGAGATGGCATAGTGAGAAAAGAAACATGTGAGCTAAACCTGTTGGTTTGAACATTGTGTCAGAAAATATCCATAAATTGCAAGTTACTCCACAGATGTATAGATTTAATGAGACTGTGTAATGCCATTTATTTATGCTAAAGAATCTGACACATACGGTACTGAAAAAAGTTAATACTCTAAGAGTTATTTTATATTTTTCCATTGCCATCTGTCACTGCCTACATAATAATGATACAGGTGAAAGCCTAGCACTGCTTTAAAAAAATCAGAATGAATAGTCATTTAAATGTCTTGCTGCTTTAATAGCTGGTGTGTTTTAAGTTGTGGGAAGGAGGCAACAGAGATACCCTCCCCCTGGTTTTTGTATATGAAATTTAGGGTTTAAACAGGTTTATATTCTTGAAGTGACTTCTGAGAGTGGAAGATGATGATTATAAACTGTTCTATCCTTTACATTTGGAAAAGTTAAGGGACTAAACCAGACTCTGCCATCCTTTATGCCATCAGTGTCTGGTTCTTGGAGTCGCCCTTTCATGTGCATCTTCAGATGTAAGCGAATTTTTGTGCTTGCCTTAATGTGCTGAATTCAGTGGTGTGAGTGTGATTCATCTGTGAGTGGGTCTTTCTGGATCCCGGATCCCAAATCCCGGTTCCCATTGGCCATCTGAAATCAGTTCAGAAAAAAAAGGAAAGAAAATGCACTTTTTCAGCTGTCTGAAGTAAAAACGTTACAAAACAGCCCCATGCTGACAGAACTCAGCATTTACAAATACAGTGGCTTCTCCGAGTTTAACTTTGTGCAGTCTTACTGTGGTTAGGCAATACTGCTTTCCCCTTTTTCCTTTAATCACAGCGGAGTCCAACACAGCAGTGGCTGTGAAGTGTGTGCTGAGGAGTCGCTGTGCTCTGATGTTTGCAGTCATCAAGGGCAGCAAATACTCCTATACCTGGGGAGTTGCCCATCACTTCGCATCCAAGGGTGCAGGCAAGGCTCTTACTTGAGTGAATGGAACAGGCTTTGTTGTTAATCACCTTTTTACAGTGTAGGGATGCAGACAGAACATATTTCTGTGGCAGGTGCTTATCCTATGATTTTCCATGGGTTGATGGGTTAGGGAGGTTCCTCCTTTAGAGGAGGAGGAGGACATGGCTGGGTCAGTTTGCATTACGATGATTTAGAGTTTATATGATTAAAAATAAACACATCTTTTCCTGAAAGCTGTGAATGATCCAAAGGTGTAATTTTGTAATGAAAGCCTTTCACTTGTTTAAATTAATGTCTCTGGTTGTAAAAATGCCAAAAACTGAAGCAAAGTGCCTGGTCCAGACGCAGAGAAATCACTTCACTGTCTTCCAACAACGTTTTCAGGTGTATTTTCATATATAGTGCAGATCCCTAATGGCAAGTTCCTTATAAATGAAATAATCATTACTGTTCTAATTACTATTCTTTGCGTACATTGGAAAGCATTTTAGGAAGTCAGGCACTTTTTAAGAAGCAGAGATGACAATGAGCAATGAGGTTTTGGGCACTTTAAATGGGTGTTATAAATCACTTTATTTTTGTTTATAAAAGATGATCCATATATAGCCGTAGTTTGTCAGCATTTTCCATTACAAACTTCTAGTTTTGGGTACTGTATAGAGCTCTCAGCAGCCTTAGAAAACCCACTTCGAGGTGAACGTTGTGTCATTGCTTAATGAGTATATGTTTCTTCTGCTCCCTTATTAGAATTTGAACCAGTCCTAAAAATAAAAAGGTGTTCGTGGTTTAATGTTTTGAGAGACTGTGTTTCACTACAGGACTGAGCCCGCTTTTATTTTTTCTTCCTCTCTCTGCTTTCCAGTTGCATCAGAAATAACTCTCTTGAAGTAAAAAAGAGCTGTGGTAGGAGAGGAGACTGACAGTCTTTAATGTATGTGTTGCAGACAGTAAGAGACTTGCTTTAGATCGGCAAGGGAAAGGGCTGTCAAAGACCACCCACGTCCCCGAACCCTGCCTCCTGCAGCTCATGGGAACTGTGAAATGGAAGTTTACAATGAAAAGGGGCCCTGGAGAACACCTGCTATACAACACAGACAACCCCCTCCCCAACATCGTCTGCCCGTCTGTAAGGCCTGAGGAGTCATTAAGACAAAGACTTAGTGGTTAGGGTATGCAGCAGGGGAGCAGGGGCTGATCAGGTGTTGCCTAAAGGCAGAGAGTTTGCTAGTGACATTTGCTCAGAGAAGCATGTTTCATGCAGCATAATAAGGAGATGAGAAAGAAAAAGCCCTGATCCCTCTCACCTCAACAAAACAGCCTGTAAAGTAACAGAACAAATAAGTATCCAACAGTTTCTCCTAATGTGACCATAGGGAAAATCCAGGAGTCCAAGCCTAATAGCTGGCTTAGCTTGAGCATCAGTAAAGGGGACAGCAGCTAAGAGCTGAGTACTGCTGCGTTCCCCTCATCTTTTGCAGGAAGCAGGTTCTGACACTGTGAATGGATAGGGAGGAGTGGGGATGAGGAGTCTTCTTCACACTTATAGGGAATCAACAGAAACCTTGTACTGCATTAAGCACATTACCCTGTTGCACCATCATTACTTTGCAAATGTAGGCAAAAAAGGAGGGCAAGGTTGGGTCATCAGTACTGCTTTTCCTACCCTGGGATATGAATACATGACTCTCACTTGTGCAAGTACAAGTTGCATAGATGCGTTTATGAGTGAAATTTGGCCTGAGGTCCTCCTGGAGAGGAATCTTGCAACACTGAGCTATCATATATAGTTAATTAGGAGTACTTACTCTTGCTGCTTTAGAGGTAAGCAGCATTTGTGACTTGGGGTGAGCAAACAGCCATGCCTAAAGGCTGCAGCTCATTCTGATTTAGGTATTGACATCTTTACTTACACCAAGGTAGTTCTTACTTGGGGTCTCATCCTTTGGACTTCAGTGGATGCCTCATTGTATGCGACTCAAAAGTCATTGAAACTATCTGAATTTGGTCTTGTGATAGAAATTTCAGGTCTTAATGCTGCAGTTGCTGGGATGCCATATGCTTAAATCAGAGCCCTTCCGACTGCAACTGTTTAATATTTCTATAAGCTTGTATAGTCATTTGAGCATAAAAGTTGTTCCACAGGTTTAACTGCTGCAGTCTCTTCAGTCCTTGTGTCTGGCTGTGGACAGCTGGGTTGGCAGAAGCTGTCTGGTATTTTAAAAGCATTGCTACTGAAAACATGCAATGACAGCCAGTGTGCTGCTCCACATCAGCAAAAGCTGGTTCATGTGATGGTGTAGTATGCCTGGTCAGGGCCTGGTCCAGCTGAAAATGGTTCATTTTTCTCAGGAAGGGTAATTTTCAACCAGGGTGGTTTACCACCCAGTCCCATAAGCACTTCCAGTATAAAAGATGGAGGTAGGGTGGGGAGTGAGAGGATGGCAACCACGGTTTGTGTCAGCTAAAACCTGACTGGAGCTCGGCTTAGCTATGCAACTGCATCCTAATTTAAACTAATCTTGGGTGTAACAGACCTGTTAGTCTACACTTACTGCACACACCACCTCCAGAAGATATGAAATAAGTATTCTGTTGCATTTAGTGAGAGTTTAAATTGACTCCAGAGAGGTAGCAGGCTTAAACTGAGACTCTTCCATGTGAAAACTAAGAATTTTGAAGGATGCCTAAATAAGCTGATCACTTCTCACTGTATTTCTGGCGCATTAACCACCTCCATGTGGGCTTGAAGAATCCCGTTTGTAGCATGCAGAAAAGGACCCAGCACTCCTAAATCTTTCCCTTCTCTCCTTCTTTTTATTAGTTATCAAACGTTTGGTTTGATTTAACCATTACAAATGGACATAAGGCTGCCGGGGTCACCGCGGCAACATGGTGTCACCATCTAAGGTTTGTGCTTGCTCAGCAGCCAAAAGCTAAATCTTTGGCAGCTTGTGATAAACAAATTTGACACCCAGCATCGGGGACATCCATGTGTAATGCAAGAGGCCCTGCTCTCGGCTTTTGTCGCTTGACTCTAGAAAGGAGCTGGGTAATTCCCCTTTCTTTGCAGGTGACGTTCACCCTCATTTGTTCCATGCAGCTACAGCTTCACTGTAAGTCTCCAGAAAGCCTCAGTCTACTGTGAAAGCAGAACAGACTTCCTTGAAATACACCTTTCTAAGCCCCAACTGAAACGGTTTCCATTACAGTGTTGTTAGGGCAGTGTTGTCTCTTAAACGACACCTGTGGGCGTCTTCCTTTCTCCTGAAGATCAGGGTTACCAGCTTCCAGGACCTTGAGCATCCCTGCATCTCCTTATTCCTCAGCATCACACCTACACAACTCTTGAGGGATACCTGTGTGGCACCAGCAGAAGGGGAGGCCTGTTAGTTTCTCAGGAATTAAATATAATTTGCAGCTAATTTAGCTCTTAATGTCAACCCGTTTGCCAAGTGCTTTGTGGCTATGAGGCAACAACAGAGCAGATTCCTTGCCTGGTTCTGCCACTGCTCAGCTGGCATTCTCACCCTTTGTATGCATGCCTATTGAAAAAGGGAAGGTTTGCCTCTGCTCCCTTGTTTACACATTTAATAGCTCACAATTAAGCCGAAATGGACTTGAAAAGCCTCGTTAATTAAGAGCCAAATTACCAGCAACAGAAACTCAAAGATGAAGTTTTCTTTTCACCCCTTTGTCCTATTCCAGGAGGAAAGTATATTTAAACATGCATTCAAGTCTCACTACACTCCTGGAGTGGTGTAGACACCCTCTTTAAGGACCCATTTTGCTCCCAGAGTGCTCTTAGACTGAACAAGAGTCAGGGCTCATTGTTCCCAGCTTTTGACATTCCCTACCTTGAGTTTTCAAAGCCTGTCAAGATGGAAGCGTTCTCGCTCCCCCCACCTCCTTAATTTCCAGTTTACAAAACACTGGTTTGTCATTCCAGGTATTAAAATTAACTATGTCCCACTCACCATTACTGGGTGTTTTTAATAGTGTAGAAACACTCCACATCTGAGCCTTGACATCTGTAAGAATAGGACTCCCAGGTTCAAAACTTGTGAGTAGCTGGGTCATTTTCTCTTTGTCTTTCGCTGCCAATTAGCAATGTCATTAATCCACTGCCTAGGAGAAGTTCATGATTAAAATAGACGGTGTCACTGACCATGGACAAGACGATATGCAGAAGGTTGTGCCATAGCTGCCCGTCATTGTGCTGCAGTAGTCAGAGCTCAGCCTCATTCTCCAGAGGGAAGTAGAAATCTCTTAATTTCTCTGCCTCCTGGGATACAGACAGACACATTATCCAGGCTTTGAATATTGCATTATATTGCGTTCTGGATAGGGACCCTGAAGCAGACCCTGCGAGAGCTAATGCACCACCTGCCACCCGTTATCAGAGGAGTTTGGCTAGGGAACACGTGTCCCCATTAGCTGCAAACGTCCTTTGCCACGTCCACCCACAGAGCCACCCGAAGGCTCCTTGGGGGTGGCAGGTTTGGGTTTTGCCTCCTCAAGGATGAGTGTCTTGAAGCTGGGCCAGAGCTTTGTGTGCTGCTGGTGAGAGAAGACAGACTGGGCTGGAGGGATCAGGCTTGCTTTTCCTGCATCTCCGGGGGCAGCAGGGAGGAACTGGTGGTGCACGGCTGCTGCCAGTAAAGGCTAACCTCTAGCTGGAGACCACAAACCCTTGGTGACAGTGGCCAGCCTGGTTTTCCCAGGCCACAGATAAAATAAGCAACAACCTAGGCCAGCAGACAGTGGAGGAGACAGAGAGGCACAGTCCTGCTGCTTGCTCCCTGGTGTGCTGTACAGGAGGAATTCTGTTCTGGAGAGGGAATTGCACTCTAGTTTGCTTAAGGAAGAGGTGACCAGTGCTTTAGTTTATACCTCACCTGCGGATCAAGCCTCTCAGCAAGACAAGAGGGGTTTATTTTCCCCCCAGTTCTCACTTTTGAGGGAAACAGATTTCTATAACAGAGGATGAAATACTAGGAATAGTTTTCTTAGGTGGATCTTCCAACTTCTGGTTTGTAACTACACTCATTTGTGGGTGAAGGAAATATTTTGGCACTGAAAACTTGCCAAAATGCTGTTTAACAGAGAACTGCAGTTTAATTAGCACTTAGGAGACATTAACAATAATTGTGTTCAGTTTCGCCACTCCGGATAGAGTGTGGTTCAGGATCAGCTGCTTGGTGCGCTGAAAGAAAGGGGGAAACAAAGAAAAAGGGAAAAGAAAGAGAAAGAAACATTGCTGTGTGGTCTGGTGCACATGTGCCCTTAACGTTGTGTTTATAGGTAGAAGCTTTTGTGGCTGCCTGTCTCTTCTCACATGGTGTTGTGCTGGACTGGGAGAAAGTGGAAGAACTTGTATTAACTGGAGGGAAGGGATGTGACTTCAGGTTCATGCTTTCGCAGTGGGCTGGATTATGGTTTATCCCTGCTATCTCTTTTGCTGTAATTTTTAGGAAAAGTGCCAAATACTTTGAAAAGAAATTCCATTTACTTATTTCTCCTTTGCTTTGCCAAAGAATGAGAGAGCCCCCACGTTCAGTGAGTGTGTGAAGGAGAAAGGCAAGGGAAGCCAGGGTGAAATCTGACATGGAGACTTGTGTATGATGCAGGATAGCCATCAACATCCCTTGAATACTTCTTTCTTCTTAACAGCAGAGTTCATTATGCTCTCAAAGTTTGTGGCTGTAGGTGAAAACTAAGTGCCACTAAACGACTGTAGTTGCAAAAGCTGGCTGAGAACAGAGAAGACACTATGCAATTGAAGTGCCTGTTTGCATGCAAGCTACCACACAAGCCTGATATATACACCAGTATGATGTAAGGCAGTGGAGAGAACCTGATTAGCAAAGCCCTCGCAATGAGCCGAGGAGATCCCTACTGCACCAGCACTCCCCTCCTTGGAGACCTGCAACTAGTCCCAGTTGAAGGAAACCTTCCCACAGCAACAGATCTGGCAGAGGGCTTCTGCAAACGGCAACGGCACTGCTTTGTGTGTGTGTGTATGTGAAGGTGAGGGAAGTAAGAGGAGTAAACAGCCAGAACAACTCTGCAGAATAGCTGGGATATGGCGAAGGATGCAAGATGAATTACTTGGGCTTTGTGAGCTGTGTTTGTAGGAGTTGTGGAGCACTGCTTGTCTGGGAGCAAACGGCTCACTCTGCTTTGCTGGGCTGTTTAGCCTGTTGGATGAAAGCCATCGTTTAGCAGAAAGAAATGCTAGGGCAAGATAAAGTAAGTGATCTTCTGGTTTGTAAGCTCTTGCAGCCTTCATTTGTGCTGAGCAGGCAGGGATCCACAGGCTGGAATGGGAAGCAGTGGTTCTCAACACTTACTGCAGTTAAGTGTATTCCATATCAGAAGTAGAGTCAAAAATCTGTATATGTAAGAAGACACATAAGATACAAGGCTTTCTCTCTCTGTTGTGAGTACACATAAATATATACAATTAGTAGGAGATTTGGGTTATTTAGTGCATTACTGTGCAATGGGAGTGCACAGGCGTGTGGCAGCAACCATTAGGGTTAGTTAGAGTTTTAGGTGAGGAGTTCAGGGCACTATTTCTGCCTCTACCATAGCTACTTGTGTGGTCAAGTGTATTAAATCCTGCTCCCAAAGACAGCCAACCATTTATTCGGGCTTCGTTCTCAGACTTGCTGAATACCCCAAAAAGGCTGCTATTATTAGAGGGAACTGCCATTCCTCTAGCTCTGAAAGTGGGCTGTCCATAAATCGCCAGTGCCTGCTTTCCATGCGGAAGTGGGACCAGGAGCTTGGCTTTCTTCCTGCCAGCCTGTGGAACTTCCAGAGCTCCCACTCTTCCTCCCTTTGCTTCTCATGCTGCTGTGATGGGTCAGGCCCCCTCATTCTCCCCAAGCAGACAGATTCCTGTTGACCTTTTTCTGCCTTCCTCCCCTTGTTGTGGCAGTGGTGGCCTTGCAGAAGAAGCTATTGAGAAAAACATACCCTGTCCTTGGTGGATGGGTGATTTGCACTTACATACAGTTTAGGGTGTCTCTTTTATGGCCAGGTTTGGGTGCAGGAGGTTGCTGTCACCCACATATTTCCCTGTGTGTGCTGTTGATACAGGGTTAGCACTGTGCAGCAGAGAGCTACCCTGGGCCACTGTGCTTTTCCACCATGCCAGGCACCAGCTGAGGACAGGTCATGGTCAAGCTCACAGTCCCTGCTTTTTTCCCCTTTTTTTAGACAATAAATGCATCTCTGGCAACAAAAATATCAATTCCCTTCTATAAATGTAGCACTTGAATGTTTTGCAGTTGCAGACTGTTTGGATGACGGTGCCTGTGCTGGGTACTAGTCTGCTGTGATCTGATCTGGCTGTGTCCTTGCTCTGGATGGGCTTTGCCGTAATAGTACTTTCATTCCTTAGCTCCCATTAGTGCCTTGATGAAGAGTGGAAGATGCATTTCAACAATTTTATGATTAAAAAGCAGCATCTTCCCGTTCTTTGGTCTCTGGTGCCTCTGCCCTGTTCATTATGCTTTGCCTAGGGTAGCAACAGTGATTTAGAGTTAATGTCAACATCAGTCTGTGAACCTTGTGTTTTCTTTAACCGTAAATTCTGGGGAAGAAGGATGAAAGAGGAAGTCTAAGTAGCAGGGTTTGTTCTTTTGACATTTCAGGCCTGCTGTTTGAAACTCACAGCACTCAGATGCATTTACTCATTGGGTTCCTGGACATTCCCCTTGGTGGCTGTACTCTGGACCACATCTGGCCAGGGTTTGGAGGCAAGCATTTAGGCTCTCAGTCTACTGCTGTCACCGGCATTCCTGCAGTGGCCTTAGTACAGAGGTCAAAGACTGCTTAGATATGAAGGCTGAATCACCTCCTTTTTTAAACCCCTCAGCAGGATCAAGGCTTAGGGAAGCAGGCACGTGGGCTTGCCTTCTGGCTGACTGTGGATGGGAGAGTGTGACTCTGAGACAGGCCTTTCGGCCACTTCAGCCAGCCATTTAGACATTGAAATGAGGGTCCCTAGTGATGACAACGCTCCTATGTGAAAAAGCCTGATGTATTCATTTTCTGTAAAGATATACTGATCCCACAAGCTCTTGATAGTTAGAGAAGATTTATCCCGTGACCCAAGGATCACAGAAATCAGTGGTGAGCCCATCAGTCTAACCGGACAGGTGTGAGAGATCTTCAAGTGAGCTTATTTTACTTGCAAATATACATAAGCCAGCAGCATAAGTCTCTCTTCAGACCTGTTTGCCTTGGCAGTGTCCCATTTGTGTGAATCAGAAGATGGTAGCAAAAAAGCACTGGAGGTTCATGCAGTCAGGAAGCCTGCCCGATTCTGGCTTCACTAGGTCCCTGTGTTTTCAGTTATCCTGCTTGCAAAGGGTATTTGTTCCACAAGTGATGGTGCAGTGAAACCTTGTCTTTGGAAACCCTTCGTCTTGGTGCACTAGGCAGGAGAGACCTTCAACAAGCAGCTGTGGCTATGTCCTTTGCTCTTGTGACTTGGGCTTCTTGAAAGGAAGGGAGCTCCTGTGTTTCAAGCTAAGCAGGAGGATCACTTCTTAAGCCTGCTGCATCTCTGCAGCTTTTGGTAGGTCTCTGGGTCATGCTGTGCCTTAGTTTCTAAGCTGTAAAATAGGGATAGGAATTAAGAACTTAACAAACCCCAACAAAACAGGGCCTAGACACAGTTGTAAGTTGTGGTGCCATCACCATCATCAGACTGAGATTGTGGTGCTGTCAGCACCGTGAGACCCTCGTGTTGGTCAGAGCTTTAGGGCTGTGCTTGAATATTGATAATAGTAGAGATTTATCATTATATTAGTGATTGGGAACTTAGAACATACATGGGTTTAATTTTTTTAATTTTTAATTTTTTTATTTTTTTATTTGTTTTATTTCAGCAAATTCAGTAAAGCTAGAAATGCAAAGTGATGATGAATTTGACAGGAAGCCCCTGTGTCAGGAAGATGAGATCAGGGCTCATGATGAAGGATGCAGCCTGGAAGATCCTCTCACTGAGGGTAACGAGATGATGGATAACAGAAAGATCCAGGAGCTCTCAAGCGAGGGAGGAATCCGGCTTCCGAATGGTAAACTGAAATGTGACGTCTGTGGCATGGTTTGCATTGGGCCCAATGTGCTAATGGTACATAAAAGGAGCCACACTGGTAAGCAGCTGAAAGAAAATCTGATGACTGCCCATGGCGTCTGATGTTGATATGACCTGACCACTCTTCTCTCTTCCCTTTTCATTCATGGGGTAGCAGGAGGTGGGGAGGGGAAGATGGGCTTCATTGGTTTGGTTCTCTTCCTGCTCCCTGAATTCTGGTGATGCTGTGTTTCTGGCATAGTGCTTCTTTGACATTGGTTTACAGCCTTTAGTACTTAAAAACAGCACAAAAGTCTGAAAATTGCTTTTTTCCTGTTCTTGACCAGGGACAAGATAGTGAGAGTCATTCTTTGGCATGGGGGTGTGTGTGTTCATGTGTGTGCACGTGTGCAAGGCTTTTCAGCCTTTAGGGCGAGTCTTAGGTAGTCTTCCATTGGAGGTGCCCAGTGTGGAAAACATCAGAAGCTTCCTGGGGGTCTCTCACCTCCTTTGCAAGTGGCTGGGCATGATGCTGGTGGCCCAACAAACTTGGGATTAGCAAAGCCCACAGGGATATGCATTATCCAGTGATGTATCGTGTGACAGCTCCATAAGGAGACCTCACCTGAGCTGCTTCTATGAGCTAGCACTTGGCTCCCCCTCACCATCCAGATGTGGCATCTTTCAATGCTTTCAATGATTGAGGGGGCCTGTGGGGCCTGAAAGATGAGGCCTTGAGTTCAAAATAGGGAATTTCAGGCAAATTTTGGCTAATAGGGCAAACTCAGCTGCTGGAGGGGCTGGTATTCACTAGCACTCACCTCTGGTACTCACCTCTGTGGCTTCTCAGGTAGGAGTGGTGGTTACCTCCAACTGGATAAAGTGCAGGTGGTGCTAGAAGACAATTCTCTCTGGTTTTGCAGAGGTCTACCTGGCAAAGCCTTTGTTAAAAAAGGCACTTAAGCTTGTGCTTAACTTTTGTGACATTTAAGCACATATAAGTCACCTGAAGTGCTACCATATATGCTTAACTTAAGACACACACTTCAGTCTTACTAAGGTTAAGCGCAGGTTTTTGTGCTGCAGCTTCAGTGGGTGCTTGTTCTTCATATTTTTTGCACAAAATGAAATCTACCTTTTTTCTTTTATCTTTGCTATTATTTAATGGGGTGAGAGACTGAGATTTCTGCTAAGATATTAGAAGAAAACTGGGGGTTTAAGGTAGAGTAAGAAAGAGTATACATAATCCCTTTGTAAACCTGGTAGTGCGCAGTCAAGTAGTGTGCTCTTGATGTGAAAGAAATCAATAGAATTTTTGTACAGAGGAGTAGTAAATATATACTACGTAGTTAATGCCCTCTTATATAAGTTGTATTGATAATAACAGAAATGTATAATGCAAAGCATTGCAGCATCATTTACAATGCAGCCGTGATTTTAGACAGCAGTTAGAACAGGGGAAAAGCAATAGCTGGAGAACCAAAATCTAGATTAACAATTTGACATGCTGTTACTAGGAAAGAGAATTGAGATGTACAGCCTGAACCCCCAGCTTTCAACCTCCCTGAAAGTTTTTGTTGGCACTTCTATGTATCTGAGCATATGTATTGTAGGTGCATCAGAGTCCATGTATTTGAACTTGAGCAGCTAAATTAGACTTGCTAAATTTAGATATAGGTATACTTCATTAGATGGTCTGCATTTTTTGACACACTGACTAGCTAGTGCATCTTTTAAATACAGACAAGCTGCCTTTTTCCTGTGAAAGAAGACATGCACATTCAAAGAGAACAGAGCAAAATCTCATCTGCGTGCGGGTAAAGCGGCTCTATGCGGATGTATAGATGGGGATTGCATAACTGATAGCATTTTCCTGCAGGCTACTGCTGGCTCCTCATAGAGCCCTGGCTCTTCCCATCCAAGCAGGGGAGCTGTGATATATTGCTCTATACAGATTATCTCAAGCATATAGAAATGACATTCCTTTTAACGTGCTCTATGCTCAGTAAACCAGTTGGCAAATTTTGTAGGGTTTTTTAGTTTTCTTTCCCCCACTTTGTTTGTTTGGTTTATAATACATGCTGCTGCTTCACTGTCCACAACCGAAGGGGAAGTTTGCTTGGATTTCCACATCCTTGATTTTAAGGGGAGTATTTTTAGCCTACTGGTATCTGTCTTTTGAAGTGCAGTGTTTTAAAATGTATTGCCACTTCCTCGGCATAGGCATGATGGGCTGGCCCCAGCTCTGGAATGAGCCCTGACCTGTGGGTAGTCTGGTTTTGCAGCCCAAGGGAGAATTGTGGAGGGAAGGGAGGTTTTCCCTGGTGAATGTAAACCAATGATGTTCTTTATCAGCTAAATGCAACTGGCATGTAAATCCTTACCTCTCAAAGCCAGTTTAAGTGTGTTTGGGGATCGGAATGTCACCTTACTCTCCTCTTTGTCTATACAAAACCAAAGCATGGTCTGGCCAGTTACTCATATTGGCAAAGACTGAAGTATTTTTCCTTTTCCAGAAAACCTGTCATCGTTCTGTGCAAATCACACAAAAGGCTGTGGTCTATAGTAGAGGCTGTAATTTGCATGTATGCTGGGACAAGAGTGTGGCTTTCCTTACACTGGGGACCCAGGCTTTGCGAGAAGCTGTGCTGTATGGCTTTGGCTTCATTACACACATAAAGGGGCACAGTTTTCTCCAGCCGTTATTCCTCTGCTCGTGAGAGGCAGTTGTCTTCCCTGCCACATTGTTGTAGTTCAGTCAAACAGATATAGGGATGGGGAAAATGATCTGTGCTGTGGATGAGACTCAGTCTCCTATCTCTCATCCTCATGCTGGAGCGTTCATTTCCACTGACTCGTGCGGTCATATTGTATCATATTGTGTAATCACAGCATGGTTTGGGTTGGAAGGGACCTTAAAGCTCATCCAGTCCCACCCCCCTGCCATGGGCAGGGACACCTTCCACTGGAGCAGCTGCTCCAAGCCCCTGTGTCCAACCTGGCCTTGAACACTGCCAGGGATGGGGCAGCCACAGCTTCTCTGGGCACCCTGTGCCAGTGCCTCAGCACCTTCACAGGGAACAGCTTCTGCCTTATACCTAATCTAAATCTTCCTCTGTCAGGTTAAAGCCATTCCCCCTTGTTGTGTCCCTACAGGCCTTTGTCAAAGTCCCCTTCCAGATATCTTGAAGGCCCTCTCAGTCGCCCCTTCCCATGGTAGATCAAGCTGAGGATTTCTTATTCATCCTTCAGATCCACACAAGCTCTGCCTCATGTGCATGGTGCAAATGATGCTCTGGTCCATAGCACCTCTTTTACAGAGTCCATAGCACTACTCCTCCGATTCTGCCCAATGCGACTTCTCTTTGAAACACTGATAATTCAGGTGAAACACTTCTGTAGTCTGTATGATCCACAGGAGAAGGCCTTTCTATTTATTTATCATCACTAACAGAGAAGAAATCAAGTGTTCAATGTGGGAATTAAGCATGATGCACTCCCCTCTTTAGTGAGCAGAGTAACCCCATCCTCTCTCTCAAGTGCCACATCCTCATGTCAGAAAAATAGCATGTGTCAGGTTTGATTTATTTTCCTCCTTTCTCACAGTATCTCCTTTTAGTCCAAATTTCATATTCCAGAGTGCATAGCCTGATTTGCATCATCTTTATCAGAGGTATTTTGTTACTGCAGGAGATGACTGGTCACATAGTATTGCCTCTGGATACCCCAGGGGCTTGTCCTAGGGAATATTGAGGGAAGGGGGGGAAGGTAAGGTCAGGAATTCCATTTGTCTGAAAGGATGAAAGGGAACTCGAATAGTTTCTCACCTCTTTAGGCTTTCTGCTAGTGGGCCTGATTTAAAACTTCCTTGATCCTCATTTATGGTAAAGCAGAAACGTTTTGCTGGTGCCGTCCTGTTGCTGCCCCTGTGATCTGCAAGGTCCTCACCTTGTTCTCCCTTGCACTGTGAATTGTGATTTTTCTCCACCATAACATCCAGTCCTTTATTTAGTCCACTTCTGGATCTTTAACTACTTTCTATCTCTAACAGAGGTTTGGGATTATCCTCATACAACACCCAGAAGTTAAATGCTTTCTCTGTGTGGACTCAGAAGGATAGAGGCAGAGCAAAGCCACATCCCTGGGTGTAGGGCATGACACAGCAGGCAGTGGGGATAGTCTTGTCCCACTCTCACTTTGGGCTGCTGATAGGTTATTTTTTGAGATGCTAACTACAGGAGAGTCTCTTCTCTTTGCTTGCCCTCCCTGTGCATTTTAGTACCATAAAGTCAATGTAATGAGACAAGTTATGTGCCTGTGAGAGAAATCCTCAGGTTCTACTATAGCAGCCGTGGCATTATTAACTGAACAGATGCAACACTGGAACTCTGAGTGCTAGTTGAGTTTTGTTTTTCATGCAAAGTTCAAGTTTTTGGGACACAATTAATAAATGAGGAAAACCCCAACTGTGCTGTTCAGTATATAAGACTTTATGCCTAAGTCAGCTAATTAAGAGCAAGTTTAAACAAATGGACATATTAACACATTGCAATTAACTCCATTGGCCTCTCTTATTCTTCCAGAAGAAAGGTTTTATTTGGTTTAATTTGTAGGTTCATTTGTAAATTGTAGAGCCAGACTTTTAAAAGTGTGATTTTTCTACTTAGGTTCTTAAATCTGACTTTTCCACGGGTTTCATTTTCTACTTCAGCATAAGGAAGGAGAGCTTCGATTTCTGTAATCACTGTCTGAATAAGGATGTGTTTTACTCTCAATACGTGGTAGCTGACCTCTTCTGATACTTGTGCCAGTTCACTTAGAGGGTCTTTCTCTCTTAAGGATATGGTCACAAAGCTGTGTACAGAGGACACTTGGAAATCACCCAGGATTTCTGAGGAATTTTTCATGAGAGATTTGTCACTGGTGCTTTATAAGAAGCTGCCCTATCTGGCAGTAGGTGTTTCCCAACAAAAAGCCCTAGGAAAATCACTGATTTCAAGTGATGTGCAGCCTGTTAAGTGAATCTGATAGGACAGTGAAGTAGGTATGCAGGCTGGATCGTCCCTAGAATAACAACTACAGAAATGGAGCAAATTCTGCTGCTCTGTCTCTTGCTTGCGTGAAGGCAGGTTGCAACTCAGTGTCTGTCAGTGTATTGGTAGCACAGCTGATACTCCATTTTGCTCCTGGGACAGCACGGGATCAGAGCAGTTGCAGCATCTTATGATCCAGGAGAAACGTTTTAAGTGAGTATTAACAAAAAGCCTACTACAGCAGGGTGAAAATCAAGATTATCAGACTATTTGATTATTGCCACACTTTCTGGTGGTAGCACAGGCACAGTAATTCTGCATTAAGAGGTTAAAAAGCTAAATTCAATCCCATTTGAGAAGTACCTAAGCTGTCCTTTGCATATCAAAGGTATGTGCCAAAGGAAAAAGGCTGAAATCTCAGATATACATGTGTCCCATGTTAAATGCGGTCCTGAGGGACCCACTTCTTATATGTAGATGGACTTCATCCTGGCTTTCCTTGTTATTGTGAAGAGACTTTAAACCTAGTGGATTTTCAAGAGAAGGTAATTAAAACCTTCAGAGGAAGGGACTTGAGCACTGCTGTTAAAACAACCAGGCCTCACTGTTAATGAGAGCTCCTGCATTATTCTGTGAGTCATTCCTTTTGATTTCAAAGGGACAAAGTCACCCACCAAGGGTTATGAAGATCTAAACCTACTTGGTTGCGGCGTCTTCAGGCTCTTTGTCCTCAGCCAAATTTCTGTTTTGATACAGAGAATATCACCAATGTACTTTGCATTGAGATTCAAAGAAGGGTAACTCATACTGAAACTTCTGCAGAGCACTTCCGTGCTGAGGCGGTAAAGGAGAGTTGTTGTGCCGGGAAGCTTCCAGTTAAGCAGAAAAAGGAGTTGGTTTGGTTTTTGCAATAACATTTGACATATAGACAGTAGACTATGAGAGCTATTAGGAGGAAGTTAATCACTTCGTTTGCCTGGTTTCAGGTTGTATCAGCTAGACAGTGTTCATAACTTGTGCTGTGAAGTCTCCAGGCAGCTGCTGTATGTTAAAGACACTTATGAAAGGAGATACTTATGAAGGGACTGTGTCTTGATGATAGCCCTGACTCCCTTGGTCCAATTCATCTTTCATCTCGGTGTTTGTTTACACAACAACAAGTTATCTTGGGTACTTTAGATACTGGTGTAGCTAAAGAGCAGTAGTAGTTCACTATTAATTTTCCTGGAGGAGGCATAGCTGTATTGGATGCATGTTAAACAATGAAGTTTCAGCAGTATTTTACTGTAACTTAGAGGTAAATATTTGAAATCATACCTTTCAATTCATGCTTTATTTAACTGTAAAATGATAGAACTCCATGTATTTGTTTGTTTATTAACTTCATCACTGGGGCCATTTCCTTGCACAAGTCCCTCTTCATAAAGCCTAAGGAAAAGTCATACTTTACAACTCTGGCTTACCTTGACTAGCCCATTCCTGAAGTAGCTTTAGATAATTAACTTACCTGTGCTGGAGATCAAGGCTTCTTAGGCATTCTTGGTTTTGTCTGGCTTTACATATTAAATCCGGAGCTGGAAAGAAACCTGTTTTCTGGTTGCTTCACTGTTCCTCCCTCTCTCCCCATTGAGACAGTCTTTTGTTTAATCACTAAGGTTTGAGGGGCTTCTGCCCTAGTTTAGCTCTAAGATAGAGAAAAGGTTTAAACTTGAAGTAGATGCCAAATATTTTGTAGTTATATTGGAGTCACCTAGTTTCCACTGCTGAGAAGCAAAAAGCTTAGTCACATTTCAGTATATGTTACTCTTAAAAGGAGTTCTTATTTTAATAGATCAATAGAAGTATATAGAGTCCAACAGTAAATACATAGCTGTAAGTGGTGAAAAACACCCCACGCTCATAATTGTCATTACCCTCCTGTTGTCGTCTATGCCACCTGTTTCATAGTTCTATAGTTTCTGGTATGTCTGTGCTGCCATCACCCCCAAAGAAAGGAAAACATCTTAAACACACTCAGGGACTGTCATATAGAGAAGAAACGCATTGAAGACTTTTGAGTGGATGTGTAGTTTGAAGTGTGATTAATTTCAGCCTGTGAATAAAAACTTTACATTTTCACACAAGGGTAAGGCAAGTGAATAAGGATGTCAAGGTTGTTAATTTGTTATCAGGAAATAATAGCACTGGAGGACTACATGCCAGCTTACTAGGAAAAGGCAGCAGGAGAAATAATTGGAGAACAGTCTTCTCGAGGCACTGAAGTGATAAAGAAGTCTGGTTTGGTAGTATCTGGAGTGGGCATCAGACAGCACAGTTCTTGGAACACCAGCAAAACCTTATTATTCAGTCTTTTTTGTGCACTCTTCTGTTGGATCATGGTCTCTCAGATTAGCTGTGCTAAATGGAGAGGCTGCTAATCAATAGCACGAAGGTGGGACTAAAATTAACAGTCATCCCACAAGCCTGCAGCTTAAACAAGGAGGAATCAAGTGACTGCACAAAAGTGTAACAAACAGATCAAAGCAGCTATTTACCCAAAATGAAGCCAGTAGGAAAAACCAATTCATGCTGCCTTTGAATAGATACAGAGGTTATTTAAGGTAAATTGTGCTGCTATAGCAGATTCTGTCTGTTTCAAGAGATTTGGTCACTTTGTGAGCAGAGTGGTGTCACTCATTTTGTGAGTGTTTTCACGTCGTCTTTGCCACTGAACCATGGTGCAATGATCATTTGAATTCCTGACCAAAGGCTTTCAGCATCTCTTCGGCAGCCAGTTTATGGAGGAGTAATACCTGCTCATACGTGGCCTCCAGAATGTCAAAGGTGAATGGGTGGTATAGCAGGTAAAACACTCTAACTGCATAGTTTTAAATACAGCAGCAGTAAAAGGAAAGACTTTAGACTTGGTAAGAAACTTGCCACCTTAATGTCATCATCCTGAAACTGAAGCTACCATTCCAAAATACTAAGAAGCGTGTCAAAGGAAGAGACTTTGCCTGTTTTCTCAGACAGCGAAAGCAAAACAGAAAAGAAAAAAGCCCCATGTATTTTTCTACTGCAGTCTCTGCATGTCTCTGTTATGGACATTTTGAAATGATGTAAAAGAAGATAATGGCTAATCAGATCTTTCAAGTATAGTGTGGGAGTTTGAAAGGGAAACCACAAACTCTTTATCAATTCCAATGAGCTTGTGTTCAGTGTCTTGGAAGAAGAGCTTTATGCCCTGATTCTTTTTTGTTGTCACTCCATAATGTTCTTGGCAAGCTTGTAGAAACCTTCCTATCTTCTTCAGTGCATCTGTAGTGATTTCAGATGTAATTTCCAGTTCATGCACGTGAAGTAAAGTTGCAGAGGTATGGCATGTATATGGCCCATATCCTGCTTTATGCTAGACTCCTGGCAGGGCTGTAATGCTGGCAGTGATTTAAACCATTGAAGCAGAACTGCTTGTGGACACCTGTAAGAGCTCTCTTCCTCCCTCTCTTTCCATGTGAATCTACAGTTGTATTTTGGACTTTACACTAGACACATGAACTCCTTTGATAAAAACATAGCATTAATTTTGTCTAGCAAGGGAGTAATCACTTTAAAGCAATTGTAAAAGGCTTTGGAGAGATGTGATAGATCGCACAGTGTGTGTGTTATTCATGAGATCTGTGTTTCCAGAGAGTGAATTCAACCTCAGAAAGTCCCACCAGGATTTGGCCAAGGCTCCATAACAGGTGATGCACTGAGAAAATGAATGAGGCTGCTTACATCTGATATCTTACTAGTCTGGTCCTTACTTAGTGAAAACATGTCCGCATCTAAAGCCTTGCTGCAGTAAAGCACTTCACAAGTGGCTGGCACAAGTATATGCTTGTGCCCTATTGGTGTGCACAGTGGGACAAGCAGATGATCAGAGCTGATTGCCTGCCCAGGAGTGCTATAACAGACTAAGTGTCCTCAACAAATGTTGACAAAGAGTATGGCTTTGATAATACTTCATAAAACCCATGTGAGTTTGTCAGGGGTTTATCCTCTAAATAGTGACTTTAAAAAAGGATGTTTGTTTTTATGGACCCACTCTCCACTGCCCAAAGCAAATACAAAGGGTGAACATCACAATAAGTTTTGGATGCGTGTGTGTGTGAATGCATGGGTTGAGGGGAAAGGGTAAGGTAAAGAGTTTCTGTTCATTTAGATACTTCGGTTATCATCAAACAAGTCTTTTCAGTTAGCTTTACTTAGAGCACAAATTCGCTTACTTCTCAGTTTAACAGTGTAACAGTTTTCACAGTGCTAGCTACTGCCCAAAGCTTGTAGCCCTGGTCCTTACTTGCTTCTATTCCCTCTGTATCACTCCAGCAATGCAAAGCAGCCTTTAAAAAGGGTTTTCAATGAAAGCATAATGTAAGCAAAAGATCTTATTTGAAGCAAAGGCCTTAGCATCTGCCCAAGTCCAGTTGTTCTGCTCAGTTCTGAGTGCTCATATGGATTGAACCTATACTAAAAATAGGTGCAAAACCATAGAGAAATACTACAAACCCACAGTCACGGATCTGAATTTTGATCAGAGCTCCTCTTTTATGAAGGATCAAACCCTTGAGGTGGAGAGCTTTAAGAAAATCAGTCTGTATTAATCACCTCAAGGAAAGAGTCTCAGATCACTATTGGAGTCTTTGCCCATTGTGCAAAAGAAACGGCCTCTGACTTTAGCAAGTGCCATGTGTGGTGGTGGGGGCCATACCTAGGTAAGATGGCACTGTTACAGAGAGCAGGATAAAGGGCTTCATGCCTCTTCCAATGTTTCTTGACAGCTCTCTCCCTTCCATTTCCCTTCCAGGTGAACGCCCCTTCCACTGTAACCAATGTGGAGCTTCTTTTACCCAGAAGGGGAACCTGCTGAGGCACATCAAGTTGCACTCTGGGGAGAAACCATTCAAATGTCCCTTCTGCAGCTATGCCTGCCGACGGAGGGACGCCCTCACAGGACACCTTAGGACGCACTCTGGTGAGCCTGCCTTGTCTTCTCTTCCCTCTTGTTTTGCCCTTTGTCATTGATCTTCAAGTGAAGCAGGTTGTAAAAACAACTGTGTGGTCCTGGTGGCTCTGGGTCTGTACCATCCTCTTCAGATTAGCACAGCTCTGAACTTTGGGAAAGCCTTGATGTGAATCACAGAAGTTGTGGTTAAGCCACACCTCTCCTTTTGTGTAACTGAACTCCTCTGCTGATGCTATCGTTCTTCCCTTTGAATGTCTCCTTGGGTGTATCCAGGCTTCCCTGGCAGATTGTTTTGACACTGTCAGCCCCAAAGTGGATGTGAAATTCCGAAGACTGTAAAAAATAACTACTCTTGGTAGCCTGCTTTTCAGTTCATACCCATTTCTTCATCTAATAAATGCCATATGCTGGTGAGTTCTTACTTGCTTATCTTTCAGAAATCTCCTGATTGCATTTTTGATTGTTCCATCTTGCTGTAAAGCCCTACTTCATGGCAGGCATAGCACTCACCCTGAAGCAGAAGGTGGTGGAGGGAGATTAGGTTTGTCTTGCCTTGCTACTTGATATATATCAGGTCTACTTGATAAGAGTTTCTTGATATGTTCTGAAAAAATATCTGTCCTAGAGCTGCAAGTTTTTAGTCATGCTGATAGCCCTGATCAAGATCAGATGTGTTTCTAGTCTTTGTATGCTACACCAAAGGGCCTCATTCTGCCCACTTATTCAGTTGTGTAGGACTCTTGAGTAAGATCTTAATTTGCTGCATTTTTTATCTTCTAAGATGTTCGACTTCTGTGTCCAGGCCATTTATAGGAGACCGTGTTTTTCATTGTTGAATGAGCAGAGATAATTGGACTGCTAATAAGTGATAGCATTACAGATTAACATTTTGGAGGTATTAAGCAAATGTGTGATTGCTTGAAACACAGTTGAAGTACAGCCACAGACAAAAACTCTGCTGTGAAAATGCAGTCATGGAGCTTCCTGATTCTTTATATGTATTTCTTGTACAGGGTCAGCCTCGCTTCAGTAGAGGTTTCTGGTTCATGAGCATTACCTTGGTCTTAGGATACAGAGTTGCCTTGACATTTCCAGGAATCAGAAAGGATAAGCTAGTAAGCTTCTCCAGGTAGACTTTGGAGTATGCTGTATTGATGCAAATGCACTGCTGACAGAAAGCATGAGCTTCCCAGTGACTGAAAGTGTGGGACTAGGCTGAGAGAATGGTGTGAGAGTTGTCAGCTGAAAGGATTCCATCTGCAAGTCAGAAGGGACAGTATTTGTGGAACTGTGAGATGAGATTGTCACATATCTGACCATAACCGTAGTTTCATCTTGAAAGGTAGTAAAAAAGGATACATGATCAAAATAGCCACACTTAAAATAACAAAAGGAGTTGTGACATAAAATAGCCCATGTTGCAAAACACAAACGTTGAGTTTGAAGATTGTTTTCATAATGTGAATATAGGTCTTGTTATCCAGATACAGCCATTGATAGAGATTGTTGGATTTTCCCATGTGAAAAGTGCACGTTTCTGCTTTTTGTATGAAGATGAAATGCAAAGGTGTGGGACTTTCAGAAGCCACCTAAGCTGCTTAGGCACGTGAGTTCCTCTGCATCTCCTTCCCTAACTGACTTACCTGTGTTCAGCTGTGCTCAGTGGGTAATTTTATACTTTGTTTTCAGTGAAGGAAGTGTCACCCCTCTCAACAGTCAGCTACAGCAGTTTCAAGCAGAGGGCCAGCCGAAATAGGCAAGTGTTCCCACAGTACTCAAGACAGTTCTTAAGAGTAGCACTCACAGATGAAGAGTTAAAAACCTGGGATATTGCCCTAAAACATGGCACCCACCTGTGAACATGAGCATGGGCTTTAAGATGTCATTCTGTCTACATCTTACAGGCCAGCTTTGTTGGCCTGTGCATATGTACGTGAACGTGGTTAATGGGGAAAATAAGAAGATGTTTCCTAGAGATTTTAAATGGTTTCATATCTGTGTACTATTTAAGCACTTTCTGCTTTAAGAAAGTGCAACTCAAAAGTCTGTAAGCAGACCATGAAGATACAACAATTCTAGTAAACTTCATCGAAGATCTTTCCAACCTAAATGATTTTATCATTTTTACATCTCTTATTTCTGACCAGAAAAGATGATACCAGATAAACCATACAAAGAAGGGGGTGAAAACTATTTTGAAATACGAGATTTCAGTCACATTTCAATCTAATACACTTAATATCTAAATTGAGGTGAGTCTGTATATGTTTTTATGTTTACAAAAGGAAAGCTCTTTAGATCAGATCCTCAGCTGATACAGATTGGAACCTTATCCTCTAAGCAAAGAAAGTACTGCTATTTTGCACCAGCTGAGAATCTGGTGATTTCATAAATGCAAGACCAGTTTCCTTTTTGTGTTTCATCCTTAAATAAGAAAGTGCTATGTATTAAGAAAACCAAAAAACCCCAAAACAGCACTCTTTTTGCTTCCCAAGAGGGCTTTAAACTACCCAATTTTTTTATGGAATGCAGAGTATGCAAGAAAGGAATTGCAGGCTTTTTTCTATCTGTTTTTTTTCCTCCCAGCCAGTTTGGTCTGTGAATGGGAAAGCACTCTGTGTCACCATTTAGTCAGTTAGACGCTCTCTCTATTGCCAGTTAGTCAGTTTTTCCTGTGCTTAGTGCAGCGTTTTCATACAGTAAGACAAGAAAGGTAAAAAACTAAGGCAATGTAATTGCAAACAGAAATCAGCAGAAGCATCTCAGAGTTATCTGAAATAGCTGAAGCTACTGTCAACGTAAAACCCACCAAAATTATTACAGTTGGGTTTGGGTTTTGGTTGGGTTTTTTTGCCTGGGGTACATTTTGTTGTTCATGCTTTTTAATATTATTTCCTATTTATTTGAAAGTGTTTCTAAGCATCACAATCCACTTTTTACTTACCCTTCTTCTGCAGAATAATAGCTTACTATATCAGTGTTCCCAGGATGAGTGGTTAACAAAATATTCCTCTGCATCTGTAATGCTGCTCCTGTTTAACCCTAAATAATTAAGGTCTTATCTTGCAGTGATTTAATCCTGCGATTATTTACCATTTACTGACATATGGAGTTCTGATGAACTTTGTGTTTATATTTTCCTCCCACATGCAGCTTTTTTGATTTCAGAACTATAATGATGCCTTCAGGACATTAGTAGAATAATGCCTGTAGAGAGAATGTATGGAATTACACTAAGAGTGGGCATGAGCATCAAGGTACTTACTTGAAGGACTTTCAGATGTTGTCTTCAGAACTAACTCCATAGTTCTGTAACACATGTAATACGGGAGAGGTGCTTGAGTGTGCTTCCAGGATGTGAGTCTTAAGGACAGGCCATGGAGGGCTGGGGCAAATGTTCGTAGCCCCTGCTGCAGGATGCACTTGACAAAGCAGCATGGATTGGCTTCACCTTGCCTACCTTTTGCTGTCTTCAAGGAAGAAAACATCCAGGCAAAGCCAGTCTCCTGGTAGCAGTCACAGAGTACCTGTTATCTCACCCTGAGATGTGCCCATCTTCTCCATCATCTCTGTAACTGCACAGTGAGGCAAAAGCAGATACAAAACAGATGAAACATCCTAATGTAGGCAATTAATGAACGAACCCCAGAAGCTTTAAGGAAGACAGTTAATCTGACAAGCAAATCTGATAGTTCAAGCACCTAGATGGTGACTTCTGTAGTTGGAAAGATATGTTGTAAAGCCTGATGCTGTTTTACCGTGAAAAGCTAGGCATCCTCAAATAGGCAAATAAAATTAGCAGTTGTGTTTTGGCATTAATCTCTCATGTGTCTAAAATGGAACCCTCATAATGCTATTGTAAATACAAATGCTTTGCTAATTCTTAAAAAAGTCAAGGCTGTAATGATGAGCAATCTGGAAGAGCCCATAGAAAACATTAGAACATCAGTTTTCAGAGCAGGGCTTGGGCAGTAAGCCATAAATTAGGGGTGGAATCACTTGCTAAGGGGAAAACAACATACAGAATAGGTTTTGATTAAGACCCATCCGTCCATCCTTTGCACTAAGCAAGGCTGGTGCTGTGGGCAAATTACTTTGCTGGTTTTTTGTGTGTATGTGATTAACAGAGTGCCTCATTGTGCATACACACAAACTGGCCACATGAAGCCCTCTCAGGCAACCTTACTTCTGGAATCTCCTTGTTTTTCCTTTATCTTGACAACTTCAATCACACTCTCTTACTCTGGGAATATGTAAGTGTTACTCGTATATGAAAGCAGTTTTACTGTTTATTTCTTCTTAAAACCCAGGTACTCAAATCTTTTTTTTCCTGTCACAGAAGCTTTTCCTCACAATACCTTTAAAAAATGTGCTTCCAAGCTATTTCTTTCCTGTTTAGAAAATGGGTTTTTTTCCCTTTTCTACTTTCAATAAATATTTGCTTTTTCTTCCTCCTCTTCCTGCATTGCTACTGCACATTGCTTGTTATTTACTGCCCAGCTCTTCAGTGGCACTGAAATAACACTGTTGTTTCATTTGCAAAAGAAAAGCAGTGAAGCATTTGTTCTGAAAAGAGAGGCTTAGGCAAAAACTCCCAAAAGCACTATCTTAGCAAACTATGTACAGTGTGCGAGATAAAAGGCATATCATTTAAAAGGTAAATGTAATTTTTCTGTTTCTTGGTTTGCAAGTCTATCTTTCCCATCTCTTACTCTCCATAAGGACTTTTTGCTCAGCTCCTGCTTTGTGGTAGGAAGCCATTGGAGGGGTCCTACATGCAATTGTATGGCTGTTGTTGGCACAAGTGAGATCTGTGTGTGTGACTGTGCTCAGAGGCAGAAGGAACCTGGTTCATACTTCTGATGACATGCCTGACTCAAAACCTGTTTGGGAGAGTCCATCCCACCTGTGAGTGTCTCAGTCCAGCTGAAAAATGGGATGAACAAGCACAGTGCTGAAAAACACAACACTGTGCTTGAAGTCCTGCCTATCAAAAGCCAGTGAGAATTACTGGAATAGTGGCAAGGATGGTTATTAAGGATAATGAAGAGTCGGTGTTTTACACTGCTTTTTATATCTTCAAGAGACTTTTACCACTAATAACATCTCCACTCTCAAAAGGCCTAGTATCTGTTCTGTAACCATGTTTTTGAGGACGGGAGCAATATAATTAGAAGACTCTTGGGACCTGAAATTCTCCTTACACTCTGAGCTGGACTGGCTCAAACGCATTGTGAATGGAGAGAAGAAAGGAGTAAATGTGAATAAGTAGGATACTGTCTGTGAAAAATGAAAGGTATGTGAAGAAGCAAGGGGATATTTTGCATACAAATCCCATTTCTGCAAATAGGTTAGCAAACAGCATCTTCCCTCAGTTGTGGTGAGCCATTGGGTGTTTATTCTCTTGATCTGATACTTAGGGCTGTATTTAATCAGGCAGGGCTACTTTTCCTCTCAGGTTTTCTTATGCTGGTGGAATTAACCTTGTTACAAAATCATTTTGTGGTGTTCTTATCAGAATCCAGGTTCCAAGGTGTTATTAGCAGGTACACAATACAGCAGCTCATTAATGCTTCCAGTACCTAGAGACCTTCTCTCTGTGTTGTAGAGAGTGTAAAATCTCAGGGATTCTGCTTTCCATATTGTTTGCATGTGCATTTTTTGAAGGCAAGATCAGAATGTGTACAAGGGTAGTATCTTTCATCCCCTAGGCATCCTTATTTAAAGTTTAATCCCCCCTGTAGATCCAGTTTGTATCCCATGCTTTGCTAAATCCCTATCTGAACCTGATCCTTGAAGTGATGGGGTCCTCTTCACCTCCAGAGCACTACAGTTACAAGTACTAGTATCAGCTCTATGAAAAGATCATCTTTTATGTGCTCAGAATTATCTCATTATACAAGCTGGGTCATGATAAACCTTTTCTACAGAGCACAATTATCACTGAGAAAACATCTTTGATTTAAAGGTGCTGTAGGGTCCTGATCTTTCCAGAAAAAATAACATTTGGGCTTTGTTTTTAGGAGAAACTTGTGAAAAGATCTGGTTCCACCCAAAGCAACAAGAGTTCACTTTTTTGCTTATTGGAGTTCTAAAAGTCTTGAAATTCCATAAAGATTCCCTCTTATCTGTGGTGGTTATGGATCAATCTTTGACTGTTCAACCCAGGAGATCTGTTTCCGATAGATAAGGCAGAGAAACAGGAGAAGTGGTCCTGGCAAGCAAAGGTAGATGTGCTGTGTACCAGCCTCATTAATATCTCACTCTTGCTTAAGACTGGATATCAGCTTTTTTCCCTTCCCCATCCCCCAGGGTGTGTGATTGAGCTGACAGGGGAACAGACACTGTGTCCTTCCATGCTTCTCATGGTGCCCCAGTGTAAGCAGGAGGTGGCCAGCTTCTTCAGTGGTTGGGGTTGTCTGTAACTGGCTGAGTAGGGACAGACTCACCCACTCTCTTAGCAATGAGAGACACCAATACTATGGGAGTATCCTTGTTTTAAATATCAGTTCACAGCAGGATTAGTAAGTGCTAAGATTTATCATGGTATCTGTGAGACGAGTCTTGTGCCTCCTGCTGTATCTCTCAGTGGAGCCATGGCTTGACTGCCTCTAGCACCTGCAGGTATACCACCAAGTGCTCCGTTCTTCAGCAGAGATAAGAGGGAAAGCACGTCTGGAGGGAGGTTGCATCATGTTCTCCTCTCCCTGATCATCTAAGTTTGCTCTCCTTAACAAGACAGAGTGACAGAATTAGATGGTTGGTGTCAGGTAAGGTCTCTGGACCCTTGGCAAGGAAGAGTTTTGTGTTAAGGTAGCAGATCCTGCACCCCAAAATGGGGAAGGAGTACTAATGCCCCAGTCCTGTGGCTTCACCATCAGGGAAAGTTTTCCCTAGGGCAGATTACAGTCCTGCCATGCAAGAGGGTGCTCACAAGGAGCAGACAGGGTGTCTTTTACCTCTCACTTTAGACCTCTTGAATGTGCCGTCACCTCATCTAGAAGGTCAGATAGCATCAAAGTACTTAGGGGTAACTAGGTCATTGTTTAGACAGCATCATCGTGGTGCAAGACTTGCATGGGATCATCCTTCATTAACGTTGTGAGTTCCTTTCTTCCTGTGGGAATGCCTGTGCCAAGATGGAACTGTGTGTTTGGGGTGGGACTGTTAACATCCAGTTTGTGTGGGTTTTTTTCTCTCTCCTTTACATTAGAAATTCACATCCTGGCATCATCAGCCAGATTCTGTCCATCTTTGTGTTGCCTCAGGCCATGTACAACCAGAATGAAGTACATGGTCCTGCACTACTGGGCTGCTCATTGGAGAGGAAAGGGATACTTCACTGCTGCATGATGCCCGTTCTTACGCCAGCCATTCTGCTTTGGAGGAGCAAACAAGACAGTGGCTTTCTTTTTCCTCTGGGCTTTTATTCTGCCACAGTGCTATATGTGGGATTTCACTGGCATAAAAAAAGGCAGATGAACGTGATACGACTTCTGCATATAGAGCAGCAGCCCTTCTAAATTGCGTGCCTAACCTGTTTCTTTAAACATCCAGAGAGACTGTTTCTATCGCCTCCCTAGGGAGACAGTTCCACTCCCCATCTGCTTTTTATAGCTGTAACTCTCATTTGGATATTTAACCAAAACTATCCTTTCTTTTGCTGCAGATTATTGCTCTTTGTAACACTATTTTCTGTGACTGTGAGTAATCCCTGGGCTCAGTTTACACAGTGATAGGCTGTAGTCATTATGTTTGGCATTGATTCTATTCTAGCCTGTCTTTATCTTTCAATCCTCTCCTCTTCTTTATATTTTTACTAATTTTGATTATTTTTTTTTACTACTCTTACTATTATAAGGGACCTAAGTTTTGAAGCCATTTTTCACTCTGGAAACATGGGCCAGTGCAGATGCAAACCCCTTAACCTCATCTCTGCCTCAGTTGCCTGTCAGTGAAATGGAAATAAAGTGCACTTCTCAACCTTGTCACGATGGTGAGAGGGCAGCATGCACAAATGATTGCAAGGCGCACACACACTGCAGCAATGAAGGTCATGTAAGTACGTGGCAGAGTATTCCAGTGCTGTGTGTGCCCCTGCTGCATAGCGTTACATGTTATCTCCTTAGTTTTACATAGCCTTTGTGCAGTAGTAAAATGAGATAATTACAAAGTGGAAGGAATAATAACTTTGTATTGTTCCCATAACCACTAAGGTATTATACCCTGATCCTGGTGTGATTATCTTCAACACAATAGTAAGGTGATTATTAATAATGCTAAAGGACTTACTACTTAGCCTGCAATTTTTGTCCTGTTTCTTTCATGAACCCTATCTATTTCATCAGCCCAAAGCCTGTGAAGTGGGTATGTGTTGTTGCCTTGTCATTATCCATTTTTCAATGATGGGAAAATGAAATAGGAAAAAAACCCCTATGAGACCCGGTTGGCAAATTCGGGTACCTAAGCACCAAGGCAGCTTCATGTGAATGAATCACTTGTCTTTTTGAACCAGAACTACAATGGGCAGGCTGGCAGGTGAGGATCTAGTGGCTTAGGTATTTAAGGATGTGTAGTTCTTTTCTCCTTTAAGTTCAAGCTGTAAAGGCTTCTTGTGGCATTGTTTTCATTGTCATCAGGGATTGTTTCAGAAATCCAGTGTTTTCACACTCCAGTTGATGTATGTACATCCAAACCCAGTTTAAGGTGTAGCTGTAAACACAGGCATTGTGTAGCCAGGCTCCACACTCTTTGGGAGCTGGGTGTCACATTGCATTAGGTTAAGCCTGGAGTATGTGATGCAGTGCCTCAGGAGTCCTGCTGCAGAGGTGGCCTTCTGACGTAGCTGCAGTGGGTTTTGCAGAGCAGAGAGCCAAGAAGTGACTGAGAACTTGCTCGTGTACTTGAGATGCAAATGTGGTATTGACTTGATGAAGCCATCTCTTGGCAAAACCAAGACCTCTTCTTGCACATACTCTGAGCAGCAAAATGCCATAGTAGCTCTAAGGAGGAAGAAAGTTTGGCTTTTTCCCCCAAGAAAATTGTTTTCAAGGGCCAAAGTTTGCCTCAGAGGAAAGGAGATGCAGCATTTGGAGCTGGCCTTTGTCAGTTCTTGAAGGACTTTGTGGAAGCTTTCAGTGTGAGAAAGTTTGAGCTTGGAATCAAATGGTGGTTTGAGGCTACCTCTCCTTGATGTCTCAGAGCTGGTTTATGGGGCAGTGTGAGATGGAGAAACGTCACTGACATTTTTGACACTGTATGAGTGTTTTAAGGGGCAAGAGGGGTTATTGCTGCCATCTGGAAAGGAAACCAAGAGAAACTAAAGGGGGAAAAATAACCCTGGTAACACCACACCATAGCAGAGCTGCAGAAAGCTGCTGCTGATATATTCTCCTGGGCTCTCAGCAACCTGTAATTATGAATTATCTGACAGCTAAGATATTGATGGATATTGCTCAAGGAATATGAGAATGTCTAGATTTTGTACAGTGAACCTGTACTGAACTCTGTGTGACTCTCCTATTTATAACCCGGTGTGAAGTTCAAGGAAACTTGTCCTGGAGGTTTCCCATGAGAGGGATCTGTGTTTTTACCTGACTAAAACTCTCTGGATATTTTCCCACTTTTTATTTGATCTAAGTGTGAACTTTCTCCACCCTCTGCCCCTCCTTCCTTTCTGGAGTGGTTAGAGAGGTTGATTACAGCCAGGATTACACAAGAGATGCCAGTTGCACACATGTTTTGCATAACTGTGCTGTGCTGATTTCAGACAGGGTGCCCCAAGTTGCCTCCCTGCCTTGCAACAGCGAGTCAAGATCTCTATCTTCATTCCTGAAGCTAGAGAAATGGTGTTGAGGCCCTGCCTATAGAAACCTTGTCAAAGAGCACCTGGCTGGGACTCTCCCCAGCCACAGGGTTGCTGTATGCTGCAAAGCACTCCCTTTTGGAAGAGCCTCTCCTTCAGGTTTGTTCAGGCTTTTTGTATTGAATCTGCAATAGTCACTCTGCCCCTGTGGGAAGTGCTACAAGTGGTCGGTGGGACAGGGTCATTGAGAAGGATTTTCAGTGTAAGGCAGCAGAGTTCCCCTGGATGCTGCATCAAGGATGGGGAATGTGCTCCCCAAGGATGTGTGCTCTCCTTCCCTTCCAGGGAGACAGGCATGAATGCTCTCACATGCTCCAAGTTGGTCAAGGGTCTGCAGTGAGGACCCTGACTGGACAGCTAAGCTCATCCCTGCACTGATTCTGGGGCTAGTTAAATGTTAGGTGTTAGTTAAATGGGGCCCTTATCTTCTAAAGCAGTGAGCTCTGTTTAGTTTCAGTGAGAACTGGGGGCTTTGAAAGCTTAGTCCTTGGCCTGTGTTTTCAGTTCCTTTTGCTGGGATATAGGTAATTTCTTCCTCCTGCCTCTTTTCAGTTTGGAATAGAAGTCTAGGGCAGCACATGGCCAGACAGGACCGGGTTGTGTTGCCGTGCCTGTGGCACCGTCCTGTGCCATGGGACAGAGCTGGTCTTACAGGTAGGCTGAGCTCAGACTGTTTAAGGGCTTCAGGCTTTTCCTAGAAAATAAATCACATGCAAAGGTTACACTGCTGAGATTCTGATGATGAGATTTTTATATAGAGAAGCGGCATGGGCCATAGACTCTCTCTCACTTGGATACCCTTCGTGTGCATGCATTCTGCTCGTCTCCTTGGAGACAGTGGCTTGTCTGAGAGCAGCTAGCCTTGGCTAGGAAAGGCCTGACATTTCTGGTTTGTGGGATGAAGCCGTGCTGCTGAATGTTCCAGCAACCACAGAGGCATGATCTGATGGAAGCATAAGCAATTCCACGCAAGGTTTTCTTGTGATCATCTTCCTCTCATACCTCTCCGAGGACACCACTCGAGTCTCTGAACAAAGACGGGTTCAGATATCTGCAAGGAGAGCCCAGCAATCCCCATCCCTCGGATATCAGAAAGGTTTGAGACATTTCTCCCTTCCCTTTCCTCCTTTCAAAGAGCTGAGTCAGCTGGACTGGCATGTCTGGAACTCTGTGGCACTGCGAGCAGGCAGTCTGCCAGCTGCATTACACACCGCATCCAAAGGAACACGTCACTCCCTTCTCTCCCTCCCCACATTCCCAGCCCCCCCTCCCCTTTTCCCTTTGCAGTCTCCACCCTCTCCCTTTTATTTTTCCTTGTTGATCCGTGTAGGTGAGTCAGAAAAACCTGCTCATCCACAACCTGTTCTTTCTTGCCAAATCCTGGAGCAGCACTCCCAGTTCTTGTTAGTGTCAGGAATAGGTTATGAAAACAAAAACTGATACAGGCAGTGTACTGGGTATAGAGTGCATACTGTAAATGAAAACTAAATGCATAGTGAATGTGTTCCTAATAGAGTGATGTCTTTTGTAGAAGGCACTTTATTCTGTGATTCATATATAATAATAGTATTTTCCTATAAAATACCAGGTTGGAACAAGGAAATCATTTAGGGCTTGTTCAGCCTGGAGAAGAGAACTCTCCAGGGAGACCTGAGAGCAGCTCCAGTGCCTAAAGGGGCTGCAGGAAACCTGGAGAGGGGCTTGGGACAAGGGCCTGTAGGGAGAGGCCAAGGGGAATGGCTTGAACCTGCCAGAACAGGGGAGACTGAGCTGAGCTCTTAGGCAGAAGCTGTTCCCTGTGAGGGTGCTGAGGCGCTGGCACAGGGTGCCCAGAGAAGCTGTGGCTGCCCCATCCCTGGCAGTGCTCAAGGCCAGGTTGGGTTGGACACAGGGGCTTGGAGCAGCTGCTCCAGTGGAAGGGGTCCCTGCCTGTGGCAGGGGTTGGAGCTGGATGAGCTTTAAGGTCCCTTCCAACCATTCTAGGATTCTGTAAGAGTGAGCATATTTACAAATGTTTAAAATAATGGATTTTAAAATAATTGGAAAGTGGAAAAATTCCAGTAGGAAAATAGGTGGCTCCCAGAAGTGATTTTGAACAAAATGACTGAGCTTTTGATATTGATTTTAGTTGTACTAATCTGAAGAAACTCCACTGATGTTGGCATGGCTCCTCAGAGTTTGCATTATCAATGTATTTCTGCCCCCAGGAATTGAAAAACGATGGATCTGGATCCCCTCAGTTCATGGATACTTAGAAATGGGAGTGAATGTGATAAATTAGCCTTTTTGTTTACTTATGGTATTTATGAGTGGGGAGGAAGGGGGAAAACATGCAGGTTAACTTTTCCCTTTGGTCAACTGACTCTGGGAGTTAGAAGCTGAAGAACAGCATAGTGTTGTGTCTGACTTAGGATGAAACTGCAGGTGTTGGTTAACACTGTAGGAGCAAGCATGTCTCAATATCTGTAGGTATGTTTCCATCAAGCAGCATCAACAGGTTGATTTTTGGCATGTTTTGGTGGAATGAAGGTGCTCAGCTTCAAAGAATAGATCACCCACCAGGAAAAGTGCTTTGTTTGTGTGTGTCACAGTAAAATGTCCACATTAGCTGTATGGTGAAAAATGTCTCCATTATGTGTTCATATCATTGGTCTCTACAAGCAATCAATTTTTCCCAAGGGCTAATGCTGACCCAGCTTCAGGAGACTGCAAGTGTGGTGTTGGTTGAGTTGCATGAGATTTCTGCCCTGAGCAGCATCAAGTCCAGGACTGATTTGATCTGGCTGATGAGCAGTCCGTGGCATAGGATTGCACCATTGGTGAAGAGAAGGTAAAGGGCCATTTTGTGTCAGGGAGTATATAACTTGTAGTGAGGCACAGTCATTTCTCAGAAGGTTCAATCCCAAGACAAGAAAACAGGAAGAGTACCTTCTGCAGAGGATACATCTAGTACAGACAAAAAGGGACTTGACAAAGGCATTCGAGACATCAGTGTCGCAGATAGGAATGAATGCAGACATCCTCAATCCCCATCTGTTGACTTGGTTCAAGCCTCTTCACACACAAAGTAAATAAAAAAATAGATGTAAGAAAATGGAAAAAAAGAGATAGTTTTGTTCTCCCAGGTATTGACAAATGAGCAGATTCACACCCTTTCACTCTTGATTCAGGCTTTGCAGAGAGCTCAGCTAATTTAAATAGCCTACTGCAGCCTTCAGGATGAATTTTGATTGTGAGGTTTTTTTTGGGCAAGGAATGCAGTTAAGTGTGTTCAGAGTTTCTTAAATTCCCCTTTTTTACAGGAAACCTTTTTAAAGCCTTTCTGGATGGTGAGAGAGCTCTGTTTTGTGTTGTCCTGCTTCTCTGCCTTTACTTGCAGCCCAAGCAGTTGCTTTTTCTTTACTTCTTTTCTTTTTCTTCCTTTTGGTTGAATTTCACACCCATATTTAATTTCCTTTCATTTTGTCTGCCTCCCTTTCAGCCACAATAACAGTTTCTGAATGTGTCGAGGGCTTGTAGTGCAAAACTAATTGCACCAAAAAAGAAACACCCAATTTCCAGCAGGAAAGATTTGGGGTTTTAGGAATTGCTGAATTTTATTACCCATAAAAGATTCATGCAGCTTCAGTGTCAGACATACAGTTGATGCAGAGGTTTGTGCTAGAACAGAAGCTGCCCAGTATCCCAGATTCATCTCCCACAGTTAAAGGATGCCATCATCCTTTAAAAGATATCTTTATTGTTAATTGCTGTTTTGCTAAGGATTGTTTTCATACAAAATGGTCCTGACTTCCCCCTGCCAAATACTATGGCTAATTTGGAACGTGGAGCAGTGAAGACCCCAAGTGTTGGTGACAAACGTGGTAGGGGAAGGAGGCATCTGTCCAGCCCTGGTGGCAGCAGATTCATTTGCTTTGATGAAGCTGGAATAAATGGGAAGAGCATTTGGGAGCAGTAAACTGGCCCAAAACCCTTTATCCTGGAGGAACCTTTAAGCATATGAGGTTTTACAAAGTATGCAGCACAGCTTGGCTCAGCACTGTCTGCTTGAGAAGAGTCCCACTCATTTCAAGTCCCATTTCGAGCTCTTCTGTAATGTTGGTGGTAAATATATATGTTGTCAGGCAGAGAGCAATAGGAGGAGATAGGAAAACTGCATAGGTAAAAACAGTCAGTCAGCTCAATCTGTCTGACCTCATTTGACATCTGTGCAAGGCATGACAAAACCACATGCTTGAAGAGCAGATCTTTCCAAGGGTGGCAAAGGCATGGGCCACACTGGTTCTTGGACGGAAAGGAAAGTATGAATAAAGATGTTCATGTCCCAAAGGAGCCCATTAGTTTCACAGCCTGACCTGGTTTCGGAAGCAAGGTTTCCTTCACTTCTAGCCTTGATCAAAATAAGTGAAAACTCCCAACTTCAGTGGTTGGGAAAGAAGAGGAGCTGTCAGTGTTGCTCTTCCCATGTCACTGTTATCTTCATGACAGCTTACTGTTAATAGTCTGTTTCCAAAACTTTGTTTCTGACAGTAACAAGAAAAGGGAAAACTAACTTACATAAAGGGAACCTGGAGCATGTTCTTATCTCCAAATATGGGACGTAAAATAGAATGGTGTCATGTGCTAAAAGAAATGCTTTTTCTCATGTGGAAGCATGTTGGTGGAACAGTGGAACTCATTGACATGGGATGAAGAGAAATGAACTAGGGATAACTGGTTCAGAGGTTTGATGCAGAAGAAAACTAGCTCATTAGGAAAGTTAAAGGCTGTGTATTCGCTCTGTCTTCCTTTATTTATATAGTATAAAATAACTGGTAATACTCTGTTTGGCACTTTCTTGCTCTGAGTAATTAATGGATTCTGTTTGCTTTAAGATGCTAAAGGACTTCTGAAAGGTATGCAAAGGGACTGCACTTGAAATAAACACAGACTGTATGCAGGTGATCTAAATTGACTTCAGGGTGTTGCTTCCATTGATACTACCTGTGAATCTGGCCTGACATCTGCATTTGTTTTGCCCAAAGGGGGGAAAAAAGCCCCAAAACAAACAAAAGCACTTCTCAAGGGAGTGTTTGTCCAGCAGCATTCCTGATCTGCACCAAGGCACCCACACCCTGTGCCGAGTGTGTGAGCCATTCCTTTCCACCTGTAGTAGAAGCTTGGCTTGTAATAACGTGTGGATCTCCAGTCACCTCCTTGAATTCCTGCTGCGCTGTAGCATTGACAGGGAGTGAACAGGACAGGGCAAAGAACAACAGACCAACCTGTGCTTGTTTGAATTTTTCCTATTTGCTCTATTGCAGAGCAGGGTTAAAATAAAGGGAAGCAAACAAGCACATTTTGTAAGGTTTGTTGTGTGAACCAGTTAACTCTCAGCTTATCAAGTCGAGTTTAATATGACATTAAAGGTCTGAAGTGGAGTGGAAAGTACAGAGCTGGTACGTACAGTTAAGGTTTAACCTTCATCTTAAGCTGGCTCCCACCCACAACCAGTTAGCATGGAGGGACTGTAGGGAGGAGGCTCCTTTCTGAAGGCTCCTCTCTCAGGTTCATTGCAGGGTCTCTCTGCCTTTAAAAGTAAGTTGCACTAAACCTGGCTGCCTCTAAGTGACTTTGAACTTAGCTGGGTGATAAAACCCCCAGTTATTTTGTGGACTTCCTGGGTTGTCTTAGTTTTATCTCACCATCAGAGTGCTATTTAAACAGAGTCTCTTTTTAATAGTATTTAACCATTTCTGAGTCTGCATACAATTCCTGGGATCCCCACCAGTGTTGGGGTGCCTGGAGGACTGGGATGTGCTGGTATAGAACAAGGACAATGCACCCAGTTCAGTGGCCTCACAGCACAAGTGCAAAACATTTGCAGTTGGAATTTTCACATATATCCAGGGGGGAATGTGAAAGCCCCAACCTTGGGTGATATGGTTTAGTGTGGGGTGTCCCTGCCTATGGCAGGGGGGTTGGAACTAGATGATCTTAATGTCCTTTCCAATTCTAGCTATTCTATGATTCTATGAATGTCAGGTGCCTTTTGTCAGATTTGAAGCTCTTATATTGAAAGAAATAAAGGTAAGCCAAGAGAATTATATGAGGAGAGTGTCTATATAGCACAATGTGTTTTTGGGACATGGAATTGGAGCAAACAGCCGTGAATGTCATCTCTTTTCAGAACTAAGTATAACTTTAGTGTCCTTATCTTTGTTTTCCTTGATGTAGTCTGTAATTTATTTGCATGGTGCATTTTCCTTTGGTTTTTTATGCATACATAGATACAACATAAAAACCTACAAAATGAACTGTTTGTCTTCTGTGCTGCAAGGGAAGGAAACGGGGTGTGAGATTCTTGCTTTTCTGGTTTTAATTATTTAATAGGTGATGTGAGACTGTGGCAGGAGCCCTGCAAGTATCGGGGCTGTTAGGGAGATTTCAGTGATTCTGTGACTGTGCCAATGAAACAGGAGTTAGTTAGTTAGTTTGTTTGTTTGTTTGTTAAACTTCTGGCACAGAAATGCCACCTACTTATTTATAACCCTTGTGGCAGAATGGAACGTTGTTTTATCTGTAAAATCCTGCAGAGCAGTTAATAAATAAACACAATCTGATGAATCAGATTAAATAGCAGAGCCACCAATAGCTGCAAGATAAATTGTAATAACCTACTCAAGTAATAAAAGGCTGCAGGCAGAAACATCTTGAAGGTGCAAATAAGGACCCCAATCCCTTAGCTGTTGGACATGAGCACTCATGTGTACTGGTTTACACTAGGTTCTGGCTGTGTGCTTATGCATAGAGAAGATGAAGATGATTGAAAACTTCTCCCAACTAGTGTATTTACTTATTCTCCATGTGTTCATGTTTTAGTGGGTCCGTTCGAGCCAAAATGTAGCCTCTACGACGTCCTTGGAGTTCACATATAATCTGATGTTTGACATTGCTTGGTGTAGAAGATCAAGGCAGGACTGCACACTAGTACAGTATTTCTATCTAGCTGCTTATTTTACAGTACCGTAAACAACTGGCAGGTAGATGCAGGTGTCAGGCTGCTGTTTTGTGCCCTGGAGATATTGATGGGAAAGGCAAGCACGGCTAGGAAACAAAGGGTGTGTAGGTGCAATGTGTTGCCATTGTTTTACTGTGCTGATGTACCGCAAGTATCTAGTGGTGGTTCACTGCAAGCTGTATAGGGCTACTGTAATAGTATGTGATAGTTGTCGACAGAAATAACTTATCATTGACTGCTGCTGTATAAAAAGTCAGGACAAGCCATTTTTCATGTGCTGGGAGGCTCACAAAGTGTTGAACAGCCACATAAATATCAATAGGCAATTGATAATAATCTTTACTAAGAGACATTGGGCCATGAGGTCGTGAAATGAGTCAAGTGCTGTATTTCAAGATCCAAGTCAAGAAAGTACTAGTTGCTTAATGGCATGTATGTAGCCTTCTCCTGATGTAATGCTGCATTTTAGGTTTTGAACCTTTTGAGGAATCCAGAGTATCCAGAAACCTTTTTAAGCACAGATCTATCTGTATGATCTCCTTTACTGCATGATCTAGTGAACCCATCCTTTACCACGTGACCTTATGAAACCTAAACCTTGGCCCAAAATACGATAACCTTAATGGTTTTGTAGATTGGAGACATCAGAACTCCATGAGGTCCAGAAACACATTTGCATCCCATGAAGTATACCCCAGGTATTGCTGCCTTTGCTTGGATTGGCTACCATTAAGAGATTAAGCCAAAGTTTTTATAATGAGTTTAGAGATTTGGTTCTTTCTGAAAATCAGACTGCTTTCAGATGCCACAGGTTGGGCACTCAGAAGTGCAAGTACTTGATATTGCGTGTTGCATGTCTGTGTGTGTGTGCTCTAGCAGCCTGAAGCCTTATTTTAGACGTTTGCACATTGTGACTTCTGCATGCAGATTGTCTTGGACAGTCTTGGGTTAGCTGTGGGACTTGCTGTTATTTCTGAACACCAGTATATACCCATTATTGTGTGTGTGTGTAATCTCTCAGGCAAAAAAAGGCAACGAATCAAAGAGCCCCCATGAATTTCAATGAACACATTTACAGTCATTAAGCACAGCAGCAAGATACAACATCAGAGTGGGAGGCAGTTTCCTTTGCAAAGCTACGTGCTGCTCAGAGCCAGCATGGGCTTAGGTCTCACTGTAATTCTTTTTGTGATTAATTCATTCAGGGGTCTGTTATTCATGTAAATATTTGTGTGTGTGAAGCTTTGAGCTGGGCAGCTCTAGAAAAGCCAAAATGTGCTGTTTAATTACAGTAGCGAACTGTGTTATGTCTCTGCAGCCTCAGCCCTCCTGCCGGAACCTCAGCGCTGCCTTGGTCCTCCGTGGCTCCAGCAATTGCTTCCTTGGCGCAGGAAAGCTGGAGGTGGGAAGGACTATAGCAGTTATTATATCCACCTCTTTCTCACTGTTACACTCTCTCTTTTTTGTCCTGTATGGCGTTAAATGTCACTAAGCTCAGAGGCATTTTACATTTGCTGGGCTGACCATCTCATGGCCTGAAAGGGCACTATGCCTGCACATTGCCTCCTATGCCACCTATTGTTTTATTCCTGATTAATTTATTCCTGCTTGGTCCTCTACTGTGCACCATCCTTAATATCTCCTCCCTCTCTTTAATGTTCACTCCCATATCTAATAAAATCACAGTGTATTATTAAGTCCTTAATTTCTCAGTAGAGATACAGGCCATATTTTCCTGTATCTACCTAGTTGTGTGAGCTTCACCAAATGAGCCTCTGTGCATCTGGCAAAGTGCATGAATTCATTTACATGCTGTGAAGAAGGGAATTATTACCTTAATCATATGTATGAATAATTAAAGCACAGGAAATCAGAATAACTTGCCTGCAGTCACAGAATTTGTAGCATAACTAAGAGGTGAACTGTACGCTCCCTAGTCCCAGCCCAGTGCCTTAATCATACTTCCTACCTCTGTATTAAAACTGATCTTACTCTGATAAGTCTCAGGGAAGGGAAAGGGCTGCTCTGTAGTAGGCACCACGTAAGTGCAGAACAGCTCTGCTTGCCAGGGGCTTCCAGTTTTAGGGAAGAAAGAAGAAATAATGCATTACTACTGGTTATGATCATGGTGGTGGATTCTACAGCCTCACCAATAGGTGTAGTATCAGTCCGAAAGAACACTGTCAGCCACAGTGCTAGCTTCCTTATATCTAATCTAAATCTTCCCATTACCCTTTGTCCTATCACTGTGTCCCTGATGGAGAGTCCCTCTGCAGCATCCTTGTAAGCCCCCTTCAGATAGTGGAACATTTTAGCAACTTCGATGCTGCTTCAGAAAGCTTCAGTTGGAGAGTACTGGGGTTTCCTCCAGCTCTGAGGTGCTGGGGGCTGAGTGGGAATTCAGATTACACAGAAATCAGTCACACTTGGTGTGCTCCGATCGAAGGGACTTCCTCAGACTGAAAGTAGCTACGTCAGATGGCCACTTAGTTCCTAAATCTTGGCTGGCTTCCTTTGTAAGGCTCTCATGGGGCAATAGTGCAAAAGTAATAAAAGTCTGGTGCAAACCTCAGTGCAAAGTCTCTGGTCCCTGGGCTGGGCTGCCCTATGTCATACAGCTATAGTAATGCTCGTTCCTGTATGAGCTGTTAGTGGTTGAGCAGCCGCAGGAACCTGGGACATGGGCAGGTGGATGGGAAGGTGCTCGGTGCTGCTGCCTAGGAAAACATGGTGCTTGAAATAGGGAAATGTGGGAATAGTTAATCCTGACTGCTAAAATCCATGCATGTTTTGTCATTGGTCTTAAGGAAGACAAGATTTTAGCTCAGCAAAGCGTATCATTGCTCTTAACCTGTTCTATAAGCCTTTCTCATGTTATATGCTTCTTGCAAGGTATTACCTGGGATGCCTTGTTATTTCCCTTTGACTTACTTTATATTCTGCTATGCACTCCCATCTCTGTTGAGAACAAAATGCTGTGCAAATGCCTTATGGGCTCTTTCTCTTTTGCTGACCTTTTTTTATGACTTTAAAGAAGTTTCCCTAGGACCAAGTCTGCTTTCTGTCTGGAATATTGACCTTAGTGTTACATCATCTCATTGTCACTGCACAGACTTCTCAGCTATCAAAGTTGCCCCCAGGACTCAAAGTATTCCTAACTCAGAAACACCTTGGCTTTTATGTCCTCCTCCTATTCTCCTTCCTCCTTTAACATGAGCATTTTAATTTCACAAGCAAGCTCCGTTTCTCTGTGAATTTCAACAAGTGGTTTACCTGTTTCATGGTAAAAATTGTACTTCAAATTTAAATGTCTTTTTCACTGTGACTGTCATAATATTTTCCATTTGAGGCTGAGACTCCCCTGTGGGTTTTCGGTGCCACATTGTCAGTTGTACAAATCTGAGTTTAAACACGTGGAAATTCTGACATTTCAGTGTTTTTTAGTGTTCTTCAAGTTAGCTGTTCCATGAGTATGGTCGCTGGGTTTTGCCCCGTGCTGTGGTCTTTCCCAGTTCAACAATAGATCGAAGATTTCTCAAGGTTTTGGCCCTGTTTGCATTCACTGAATTGCGTCATTTCTATGAGAATGAGTGGTGGTAATTTTTTATCTGATTGCTTACTCTGAAAAGGTGATAAAGGAATAATTACCCCAAGCCAGGGATTTCCAGACTGATTTTGCTTGGGTGCCACTCTCATTGGCATTGGTGGTTACATACGGTGCCAGAGGTGGTGTCATGTACCATGGTCTTCAGTGAGGATCTTGGAGAAGGCAGCTTCAGACCAAGCAAGTTGAACCAAACTTTGAGCAGCTTCACAGTGAAAATGGCTCTATGGAGGAAAGAACTCTCTTTAGTGGGGGATTAGGGAGGGTTTTGTTAGCCAATAGCACTGTTGAGCTCTTTGCCTTCAAGTCAGTGGCCTATAGACCAAGACTGCTCATGCCCAGTAGTGCAAGTCACATTTTTGCGGGGCAGATTTGGGCTATTAATGCTTACGTACTATACAGTATTTGAAATCCTCTTAGCAAACCACCATATGAAACCACATGACTGCCATGTGTAACAAAGAATGCTGTTGAGGAGATCACTGGAGTTGAATTCTCCAATACGATTTCTACAGCTTTCAGTTGGGTAATAGGAACTAGATGATCTTAGTGTCCTTTCCAAACCTTACCATTCTGTAATATGAAATACAGAAAAATGTGCACCCACTTGTAATGTTCATGTCCACAAATACATATTTTGTCATTAGTTAATTTGAGAACACGAGGGGAAATTTGCAGCTATTTCAGTGACATGACATTTGTCACAATGACAAGGTTTCTAAAACCCAGACTGTAAGTGCTATCTCAGCCAGCTGCACCTCTTGCCAAACAGGTTGTGAGAACTGCTGGTGACACCAACTGCTGCTATCAGAACTGATTCCATTGTGGTCTGACCTGATCAATGGCACCACAACACAGTCAATTTGTGTAATTGTATAGTAAAAATCATAGAATGGTTTGGGTTGGAAGGGACAGTAAAAATTACCTGGTTCCAACATCCCTGTAAGATCAGATTGTACAGGTTTGGGCCTCTGACATTGGCTGCATCAGTAGAGCAGGAGGGACAGAAGCTGGAAATGAACCCAAGGAACTTGTAGTCAGTCCTACTCAACTGGAGCCCACAAACGTTGTTCCTCACAGGTGTGTCTGAGCAGCTTCCAGTTGTGTAATAGGCAACAGGACTAACATTTGTCACATGTTGTTTATTCTATTCTCTTCTCCCAGAGGAGGCAGAGTGGGTGCTGGAGTATTTCTTTCCTTGGGGAGTTATGTTCTGCAAATCCCATATTGCCTATAGGAATCGTGCCTTTATCATTAGCTTTTACCATCTCTATGAACCTTGAATTTTGATGGAATTTGGGTAGCTGACCATACTAGATATCATTGGAAAAGCTCAGCCTTGTGTATAAATAGTTTCAGATATTGTTGCAGTGCAGGAAGCAACCGTTTCAAGAGGTGTCATATAAACCTTTGTCGGTTGTTGAATCAATTTTGGGGGGTTTTTTTGGACTGGGAGTTTGTAACAGAATGTTTCTCTGTGCTAAATGACAATATATTTGATTAGTTATAACTGCCTCTTGAACAGCTGAAAGGAATCATCCCTTTCCCTTGTGTCTTACAGTTTAGCTAAGTTCCTTGATAACCTGGTGTAGCCAAAGCAGGTGGGTTAATTCAACCCTGCTTCAGCTTGGTTAGCTTAATACCTTCAATTGCATTGGATTTTTTTGATTATACAAGGAGTTAGCTTCTAATAAAGGCATCAGGCTGACAGACATTGATGCCATCTAGAAGCATGATGAAGCAGTGTGATGGTGATGATAAAAGTCTATCCTAGGGAGCCGCTAGTGTGTTTTCCTAAAGGTGCTTCTAGAATGAAATGGCTGGTTTATATTTAAGAGCTGAGGCTTGATCCAGATCATTCACATCAAGGGCAATTACTCTGGGAATGATAATGAGCCTCATGCTTGGCCTCCACTGAGATACCCAGTGCCAGCGCCAGTTGCAGCAACAGTGTAAGGCAGTGAGCAAAATGAAATAAAGACCACAACTCTTTGGAGTAAGGCTCTGTTTTCCTGGGCCTAAGCTCAGGCTTTCTCATCTTCCATCATATGGGTGATGTGGGGCACACACTGTGGTATGGGCTAGTCCTGCAGAGGCCCCAGAGAGTTTCCCTGGTGCTGGGACTTTTGTGTTTAGGAGCCCTCTGCCCAGCTTCTTGTTGGCTAGGGGTGTCCTCCCCATAGTTTCCTCTGTGTTCTCTCCATCCTAGTGGTGACAGTGCATTTTGGCTGTAATTAGTAAAGCTTGGATTTCATTAAGTAAATGACCCTGAAAAGCTTTCAATACTGGGGGAAACCCAATAGAAACACATATATTATCCAGCAAAGGATGTTCTCAGTTTCTTTGGCTGGAAACTAATATTCTTACCTAAGATCTTCAGAATTCTGGAAGAAGTTTGACCATCCCCATCCCTCTTCCAGCTCTGAAAATCACAGCCGATGGTGTTTTACTAGACTTACAGTACTGACTTAATAGCCCTTTAGTTATTACGGAGTAAATGTTCATGTTCTACAAGTTTAAATTATATTAAAAGCCTTTATTAGCACAGTTTGGCAAAATCCACTTCTGGCTAGCTTTCTGGCCTTGGGTTAGGCCATTCTTGTGGTTTCTTAATGACATGCTATGAAGAGGATATACTTTATGAGGATCTGGTGCCAGGTTTTGCATGTATTAAGAGGCATTTAACATTTGTTCATAATGCTTCTGAGTGAAACAAAGAAAATGAAATTCAAGTTACAAATCATATTCACATGGCTTGATTTTTTGTTGTACATGGCCATTTATATTTTATTTGTATATATATATAATTATATTATCCTCCAGTCTCTGTGAATTACTGGTGGAAGTTCAGTGCTGGCACGTGACAGTCCTGTTACCAAAGTTACTTTCTATGGTCTTTTAATTTCCAATCTTCCCTTAGTAATTTTGGCAACATTTTCTTAATGAAAGAACTCCTCTGGGCTATGTAATGGGTTTCCTCACAGCTGGGAACAGAATTAGGCCACTGGGGCAGCTCGTTTTAGTGACTGCAACTGTTGGTACGATAGGCAAAGTGTCTCAGAAGTTTCTTTCCCACAAGGCTTGGTGACACACAGGCAGTGCTGGGGCGTGATTCAGCTGTTTGGTTTGTTTTCCCCTCTTGTCTGTTTGCTTTGCAATCAACAAGTCCGCCTCTTTTTCCTCCTGCTGGTATTGCATGTTAGTGTGAAAAAGAGATGGGGCAAAGTACCCATCAGGTGGGAGGAGGTGTGTGCGGCAGGAAAATGGGGCTGGGAAAAAGGTCTGGGACTCGAGTAACCTTTCTTAGGTGTCTTTCCATCACAAGAGTTGTTTGTTGCAGAGGTGATATTGTTGATAGTAAAAGTGGGTCGCAGAGGATTTGACCTGACGTTCTCATTCTTTCCACAGTGGGAAAGCCTCACAAGTGCAACTACTGCGGCCGGAGCTACAAGCAGCGCAGTTCACTGGAGGAGCACAAGGAACGCTGCCACAACTATCTGCAGAATGTCAGTATGGAGGCTGCTGGGCAGGTCATGAGTCACCATGGTGGGTGGAAACTGCCTGTTGAGGTCTCTTGGACTTGGAGCACCCTTTGAGGGGGTTTTTTCCATCTGTTTTTCTTCCTTCCTTTCGGCTTTGCATCACTTCCATCTTTGCATCATTTCCATTTTAGAGGTACATTATGCCCAGATAGGCAGAAGGAGAAAAGATCATAGAATCATAGAATAGTTAGGGTTGGAAAGGACCTCAAGATCATCCAGTTCCAACCCCCCTGCCATGGGCAGGTACACCTGGGCAGAAGTCCTCACTCTGTCCAGTTTAATAGCAATGGTTTTGCTGTTCAGCCAGTATTTCATTCTTTAGTGTGGATAAATAGGCAAACATGCAAATAAAACAGTCATCTGTATAAAGTTACCCTAAGAAAATAACTCATAGGAGGTAAGGACAGTGGAGGTATTCAGAAGTCATTCTTTCTACTCCCTCTAATATTATATCACCAGAAAAGCAAGGGGTAGATACAAAAATCTCCAGAGTAGAATGGAATTCAGCAGTGTTGATGAAAGTAATTATAACCCCCCAAAAATGTTTATATGCATTTACATGTGTTAGTATTAATATGTTAACTAACACTGCATGTGTTAATATACATAAAGACTGAAGATTGCCAAAAAGATTGTTGCAAGCAAGAAATGTCAAACTCCATGAATTCGTTTTCAACGGATCAGTGTGGATAATGAGCATAATGCCTCAGACTGCAGGGTTGTAGCGCTAAATGCTAAATGATTGCTATCCATAAATTGTTACAGTTCCATTCAAAATTAACGGCTTGGAAACTGTTCTAAAACTGAACATTTTTTAACTTTAAAAAGTTGTCTTTATTGTTTGGTATCTAATCAAAAAATATCAAAAGAATGTGTTTTCCATTTTTATAAGAAATTACCATATACCTAAGAATACCAAAAGTTAGACTGTAGGTAAATGAAAAGGCAAAATAATGCTCCCTTTGGGTTTTTTTCCTCCCCGTTTTGCTTTTTGTTATCGAGTGGAGTCATGTGTCTTCATTTGGAAATTAATTATGTACAAGTTCTGAAAGGTCACGTCTAAAACCCTAAAAGTACAAGCTGAAACAGAATCTGTTCAGCATAAATAATATGGAATGTTTTCTGATGAAAAAGATCACAAAAATTAGAGTATTTTTCCATGAAGAATTTAATCCTATAAAGGCATTCTAAATATATCTAATACATATTGTCTGAAGGTTCATACATCTGTATTAATTACAATCTTTGTAGAAACCCTGGAGACTAAAGTCAACCTTTAAAATGTAATGGATGACTTTAAAGACAGTGAAATTAGTGGTCATATGGTTTAGGCCTGACTTTACACTTGTAAAAGTCAGTGGAAAGACTGATTTCAGGGCTTTGCTATTGGCAGGTACCTGTTGTGTGCTCAGTCTGTTAGATGGAGTGGTTAGTAGATAGTAGGAGTTTAACCACCAACTCCATTCCCCACAAAACACATACTCTTTGCAAGGGTGTGCTTGTCTTTTATTAGCTAGTGATTTCAGTCAGCCTTTCTTTAGAGGAATAACAGAAGGCTAATGCAGTTATGACAGCCAGGTTGCTTTAGAGATCATGTTGCGGAGCATCTTCCCAAATTCTACTCAACTTCCGGGTTTTATTCAGTTAGATATTAAAATTGGGTTTCCTTTTGTTGATAGTCTACTTCTGAGGAAATCTAAAGCTTTTTCTAAGCTGCTTAGTGCTGTGACAAGAAGGGTAATTCCTTATCTACCCAGAGAAGCTGGAATGGTTGATCTTGCATTGATTTTTCTACCAGCTGAAGTTAAACCAGTGCAAACCCCATGTGGACAGTTCTTTTATTTACAGCCTGACTGACTTTGCTGAGGCTTAAAATAGAAATGTTCACACAACCACTTCACTTTTCTCAACAAAATTAGCTTAAAACGGCACTTTGAATTCAACTAGTGCCTCTTTCTCCTCCGGGCAAATATGTCTAAATCTCCCCTGGTGAACGTTTAAGGGGATATTTGATCCACTGTCTTTGTTTAACTGTTTAGCGAGGGCACAGCAAGGACAGGCAGCAATAGGGAGCTCCAGAGTCAGTTGGGACCAGGAATAAATCTCACCTCGCATCCCAGCATCACTCCCACCCGTGAAGCTCAGCATGGGAGAAAGGATCGTGAGCACCAACCTGTAGATGTCTGCAGCAGAGTCCTTTCTCCTGGCACTATAAAGTCAGCAGGGAGGAGAATACAAATGATTACTCAGCTTAAGGTTAGGTCTTAGTCTAATGCTGAAAAATGTACTGTTTTTCCTCTCTCCCATCTCACACATGGAGAAGCTATTGCGGAGGATGAGTAAGTGTATGCTTTGGAGATTTTGATCACTGGTTAATTTTGCATCACATTGGGATTTTTTTCTGACTCTTTTTCTTCTTCCTGAGTGTTTTGAAGCCCCTGAATGCATTTTGGTGTGGCTCCTGGTCACAACTTCACCATTATGCACAGAATAGGTAGAGCTGGGGATTTTTCAGCTGTGTGGGCATTGTGCTTTAAGTAGGCAAGCAGCTGTGCTGAGTCTCAACCAATACAGACAACATTTAACATCAGTCTAACTTATTTCTGGGGAGATTAATTATTTCCAGAAAACTAGACAGTTTGAGTGCTCAAGTTGATGGGTTTATAGGCATGTTACAGAGATCTCCTTGGGTGCTTTTGCTGTGGCCTGATGAGATCTTCGTTTTGGAGATGGCTAGATCACCTAACTAAAGCCAGAGGGGGAAGCAATAGGCAGGGAAGGAGGGCTAGTTTCAGTGTGTGGGTAGGAATGTAGAAGTCTCCGAGTCTCTCTCCATCCTCTTGCAGGGTGCCAGTTGCCTGCTGAGCTGCCCCTCCTTGTGGCTGTGTCCTATTCCCTGCTCAGCACGATGGCTGCTGCAAGAGAGCTCCCACTTTTCCTGGCAATTTTTGACTTGGCAGTGCTGTCCCCAGAGGTAGAAATCAGTCTGTGGTCTCGTAGCTAGCGGCGTATTGGGGTAACTAAAGTGACAGTCTCTCAATGCCAAAAACATGACCTTTGTGGGAACAAACAGAGATATATTGAAGGCTAGCTATGGTTTACATTCAGTTACATATTCTTCTCCATCTTCACAAAGCAAAAAGCCAAGGGAAACTCTTAAAGTGGAGTGGAGAAGCATACTCTTTAGGAGAAGGAGAAAGAAGCTTAGCCCTAGGCTATGTGAGGCTCAAAGGCCACTTCTACATAAAACACACAATGGCCTTGTGTCCTTCCCTCTTAAATAGTTGCTTAAAACATCATTAAAATGCTGGTCCCACAGGAGGCTTCACACCAGGGTCCCTGGGAATATTTCCTGTCATTTCTCTGTGCACACACGCTTTTTTTGATAGCAATATTGTGTGCTTAGGAAAGGAAACTGAAGTTGATGGAGTAATACTAATTTATACCAGCTGAGATTTAGCCCAGTGTCTGTTGTCTGCACACAAAAGTATTTATCAGCACAACACACACTGGGTATGTTTCTGGCTTCTTTTTTCCCTATTCTTTCCTCACTGAAACAGCATAAAACTTCTTTAATAGTATGTGTGGTTTCTTGCAAATTAAGAAGCAAAACCTAAGTGAGAGCTGCTTTAAGCACTATGGTTGAAAGACCAGTTCAGGAAAGTAAAGACTTTGTTCTGAAAGCCATCCAGTGAACTGAGAGTTTGGGCTTAGAAGCAACATTAACTGCAATTGAAAAGATGGTGAACACCTGCATGGGCAATCTAGGAGTGCATCCTGATAGCTGATCAAGAACATCCTTGAAAAGAAATGTACTGGAGTGTGGGCTTTTCATGGGCTAGATGCTTGGCTTTAAGCATAAAAAAGCCTTGCTGGGCTGAGACTGTAAGTTCAAGGCATAAAATAAGTTGTGTATCAAAGCTAGTTATAAGGTGTCAGCTGTTCTTCACTAGCTCCCACTACCAAGGTAATGAAATATGATGAAATACAACACAAAGGGAATTGTATTTACTACACATGAGCTTCTACCACAGAGCAGCTGATTTGTGATAACTGTTGTCTGTGTGTGATCTGTTTGGTTTTCTCTTTTTTCATTCCTTCTGGTTTTCCTCGAAAAAAGAAAGAAAGAAAAAGGTGCAGGCTGGGCTATTTGTCCTTCATTTGTGTGTTTTTAAATTGAAAAGGAAATGTATCTAGAATTGCCAATGTGAGATTTAGCTTCTCTTTGGGTTTCTAAAATGTGACATCTCACCTGTTTGGTTCTGTTTTCCATGCAATTTAAATGGTTTCAGAAACTCAGCTATTTCTGTTTTTCCCTTCTCCCAGGAAATCTGTATCACAAAACACATTCTAGTAACTTGCTCCCATCACAATAGAAATATTGGCGTGATTCTGTTGAAATAGAGCCATGCTCTGGATTATAGAGTTCTGAGGTGGGAAAAAGATCTTTCAGCATGAAAGATAGAAAAGAAAATGCTTTTATCGGTGATGATTTTACTTTTAGAGGATAGAAAAGAAAATGCTTTTATTGGTGATGATTTTACTTTTAAAAGGAGTCCAAGCAGAATTTTTGCCTGACTTAGAGAAGAGCAGATGTCTTTTTTAGCACTATTCATTTCTCATGGAAGAAAGGTTTCAGATTCTGTATATGCATTTTACACACATATGCCCAACAGTAGAATTATTTAATTATTACTTAATTGCTATAAGACATGCAAATGTCACTACATTTGGGGCTTAATCAGACGACTGTGAAAGTAATCAGGAGGTTTTCAATTGATTTTGTTGGCAAGTACAGCCCTATAAAACCAATGTGCTTTAGTGGGTCTTCCTAGGAGGGATTTAAAGCCCTCTGCACTTCCCTAGGTCCCCACAACCAGCCTGTACACTAAGGGTTGGAAGTCCTTGAAGTGGCACTCACCTGCAGACTTCACCCATCGCCGTGAGAATGGGTATTGCCACTGAGCAGGGATCCAGGGTTTCACACAGAGTGTGCATGTGTCTGCACACATACACTGGTTTTCGGTTAGCCAAAGGACAGTCAGATACCAGTTCCCAGTGAAAATCAACAGACATAATCTTTCCTTTCTTCCCCAATCTCCTTGGTAAATACCTGTGTAGAACTAGTGCAGATAGCTCCTGCCCAAGCATGGTATTTAAATAGCCTTAAAAATTTAGCCTTAGATATTAGAGGATGCCAGACCTCCCGGTCTGCACTGGGCATTTATTAGGTCACTTGAACACTGCATCCCATTTTGTTGCAACATTAGATTCATTTCATATTTATGCTTTTTCTTCCTTTCTTTCACTGAAGCCAGCAGGACTGCCTCGTAAATGAGATACTATTGTGTTTCTCAGGGGGAGCATCCTGTACAAATAAAAAAGCAGCAGAGTAAATCATTTTATAGCATATGGTAGATTCTGAGTCTCAAAGAACTCAGTTTTCCATAGCAGCAGAGGCACAAATGGAATAAAATGAAAAAACTGCCATGTTTTCTTATTATGAATGTCTGAATTGAGAAGTTCACCTGAGCAGATACTCTCTTTTGTAACTGCCTGGTATTTGCTCTTCCTTACTAGAAAGAAGGCAAAGACAAGACCTTTATCACCCCATTTTTCATTTATTATGGGCTAGCAAACAGCTGCCTGTTTAAGAACAGGGGAGTGATTATTCCATATTAGGATCCTTAAGGTAGTAAATTTACGTGGGAGGAAAGTGGCCTGGTGGTATTCACTTGTGGCACAGTCTGAGGGAGAAGGTGCCTGTGACACACAAGGCTGCTAAGGTGAGAGACCAGAGGAGGACTAGCAGAAGACATGGGTTTCAGGCCTCCTCTGCAATACCACCCGAGACCACTGGCAGATTTATCTCATGCAGGGAATGCAGTGGGTTGCTCACAGTTTACAGATTGTAGGAACTCTGTGCAAGGTCATCCCAGTTTCTCCTGAAATAACTTGGACCTCAACCTTCCCATTAGCACATGGGCCGGTGCCTGATTCTCCTCAAGTTTCTCTTGTTACCTTCTGAAGGTGTATGAGGGACCATTAGGCCATATATTAAATTCATGGCAGCAGAGCAGAGGTACAGGTTGAATCACACTTGACATATATTGCAAATGACTCAAACTCTCTGGGCCTGATCTGCAGCGTAGTACCACTGCCTCTCCTTGGTGTTGAGATGGTGTTGGCTGTTCAGCAAACATGGAGTAGTTGGTAGGTATTTAGTGAGTAGCTGTGTATTCAGCAGGTGACATAAAACCCTGTACACGTTGGTCACTTCCCCCAGTGAGAAGCCTGTGCTATTCTTATACTTCCTTTGCTCTAGCACCTTATTCCCTAACCCAACAAGCAACAAAGAGTGAAATGAGTAAAAGCAGAACAGGTTGCTGATTTCTTTTTATTGCCTTAAAGACGATGTGTGAGCATTCATCTAACATAGGTTGCACAGGAATGCTCCCTGCTGATCCCAGAAAGTGTGAAGACAGACACAGAAGACTTGTGTTCACAGGTTGTTAGGTCTTGTTTGAAGGGATAAAATATTAGAATCATAGAATGGTTTGGATTGGGAAGGACCTTAAGATCATCTAGTTCTGGCTCCTCTACCATAAGGAGGGATACCTTCCACTACACCAGGTTGCTTAAAGCCTCATTCAGCTAGGGCTTGAACACTGCTAGGGATGGGGTACTCACAGTTTCCTTGGGCTTCAGTGCCTCACCGCTCTCATAATGTAAAGAACTTCTTCCTTATATCTAACCTGAACTTCCCCTGTTTAAGTTTGAACCCATTGCCCCTTGTCCTATCGCTAAAGTCATATATTAATCAAAAAATTGATAGTTCCTGCAAGTGATTCTGAAGGGAATTTCCATACAATGTTAGTCCTGTAATTCCGGTTCAGTGTTTGTTGATTTTACAATCTCATGTATAGAATGAGGAAACACACTTTAATGAACAGATCCTTCATTTGGGAAGCTGTTGTCTTGGGGAATGCACAGCCAGGCCCAGGAAACACAAGTCATCAATGCCTTATAGATGTTTTAGTCATTGAGATTAGTGGATAAAGAAAATAAGAATGGTAAGCATGCCTTATGATAAGCCTGAAGTTAAAGGACTACGCAAAGAATAACTGAAGAAGTTACATCGGCAGCAGGCAATGATGTTGAAGGGAGAGTAACAGAAAATGTCATCTACAGAGTGAGGTTTCTGAAGTGTACCTTCCTCACTGGGTGTCTTAAGTATTCAGAACAAATCAAGTCCTTTAGTAAATGCTTAAATTTGGGCTTCTGCTGAGTAAGATGTTCCCAAAGAAAGGCATTTTGTAACTGTGGCTCTGCTTAAATGTGATTGGTGTCTTGATGCCCAGTGTGTCCTTGCACCTTGCTTTACTTTGTGTTGCACTTGTTGGGCAATCAGCAGGGCTCAAATGATTTGTGTTGTGTGTGAAGTGTAGACCAGACTTGTCTGATGTGATTTTTTGGTTTTATGTAGTACCTCCTATGGAAGATTGTAAGGAACAAGAGCCTGTGATGGACAACAATATTTCTCTGGTGCCTTTTGAGAGACCTGCTGTTATAGAGAAGCTGACAAGCAACATGGGAAAGCGTAAAAGCTCCACCCCACAGAAGTTTGTGGGTAAGCTTGAAATACGCCTTTTATTACTTCTAGTGTGTAGGTATAGGTTACTTGTTGTTTGCAATAGCCAAAAGAATGAGTGCCCTCAGAACTTGGTTGTGATGGGGAAGGACAACAATGGAGATGGTTAAATAGCTGCAAGAAATCCTGAAAATTACTGAATTAATTTTACCAACCCAGAGAATTCAAAAGTGAGGTCCCCAGAATAATGAAAATGGTTTAGAAAATCTTGAGCTTTTTACTGTGCCTTGAGGCTGTAACTAAACTTTTCTCTGGCCCTTTTTGAGCTTTAGACTTGTCCTTGCCCCAGCAAATAAAAACTGAGATTCTCATATAATTATCTGTCTCTATATATATGTATATGTGTCTGTGTGTGTATTGGTGTGTTAAAAACCAAGTATCTCAAGACTTTTAACTTGTATTACATCCTTGAGAGCTGGTAACAACTGGTCTGATAATATACCAGCATGAGGAAGTAAAATCACATAACTTCCTTTGCTTGCTCCAAGTGCAGTATTCTGCACACAATAAACTTATTGAGGCATGAACATAAACCAGCACTGGATGATTTTTTGTTACCAATTTTAGAATCCTAGGCCAAAAATTCATGTTTTGCTTTGTGTCTTGGCATCTTAGAATTGTTCAGCTTCTAACAGGAGACAGTGTAGGGAATTTTACTTGGCTTGAGTGGTAACTTACAGCTTCTTTTTACTGCTACTGAGGCAGTGCTGAACTTCTTAGGAGAGGAGCTGGGACATAGAGTTATTTGGGGTAAGTGTATGCTGCTAGACTCCAAAGTCATGTAATATGCATTTTCCACACTCACTCCCTGGAAGGACAGTTGTACAACATTTAAGGCTGTCATATAGTCATTTCACCTACACTGAGGACACTTACAGAGAGGATCAGAGCACTGTAAGCAATTAACACAGCCATTTAGAAAAGTTGTTGCCCCTCAGCTAAATGCCAATTCAGATGGATTTGTTAAATCACCACTGAAGGTGGTTTTCAGCTAACTCACATGGTTTTGAATGGTAGGGGGCTAGCAGCATGCAGCAGCTCACCTGGGGGGCACTGACACACTGACCTGGCTGCTCTCAGTCATCTGACCATTCCCAAATATCAGTGCTAAGCCAAGGTTAGGTCAGGAACAATCCAGCCCACACAAGGAAATCTGGGGGACGTCAGTGTTTCCTGTATTGTAATTAGTCCTTCTGATATAAAAGCTTAATCCTTAGACTGTTGTCTTTAAAAGTGGTCTGAAATGGATCACTGTTTAGCTGATGAGAACTGGAGGATCTATATTTTCATTTAATTTACAGCTGTGACAACAGTGTTAAAGAGGGGAGAAATGGGAACACAGCTCTACTGACAAGCCAAATACAGCTTTATGAGATTATAAACATGGCCCCATCATAGCAAGTTTCCCTAATGTTGTCTCAATCAAGTACTGTATGTTCTTGCAGGTTGTGATCAACAGTGGTATTAGTTAACCAGGCTGATATTTAAACTGTCAGACCTCAGAAGTATTACAGCCTCAAAATGAAGAAGGGCAGTTCACCTCTTTCACTCTTTCCCACCCCCCAGGTTGTCCACATGTGAACAGAATTGTTTGCAGTACCTCTCAAGGTTGTCTTTGCAGGGGCGAGAGACTTAATCTGGGAGGGCTGGAGACCTTGCTTTCTTCCCTTAAATCCTGGTGTACCCAGGCCTACTCCCATAAACACTATAGTTTGCTCATTATAAACTCACCTCAACTGATTGGAAATCCTTGCCTGAGATATGCTGTAGCAGATTGTTATTCTCTTCAGTAGAGTATACGACTTTGTTGTTAGATAAACTTGTTTCTTCTATAGGTGTAACAAATCATTCTGGTATTCCATTTTCTGGGGCTGGGAATTCAGGGTTTCATGTGACATGCAGCTTTTTATCCAGATCCAGCTGTAGGGGAAAAGTGTATTCTTTAATATTTACTGTATCTTATTTTTCTGTGTTTTCTGGTCTTTCATGGCATCACAGTGCTTGAAATAACAGCTGTCTCCACTTTGTTCCTTTATTCTTTTCACCATGACCTCACTTTTCTTCCCGTTTTCTCCCCAATGAAATACTGTTCAATTCTATCAGGAAGAACTTATAATGGTTCTCTTGCTTGCAGGAAATTTTCCTGTGCCTACTGCAAGTGTGGCACATATCCAAAACAACTTAATGGTGTTTATGAGAAGGTCATGTAAGCATAAGCTAAAATCTTTGCATGCTACATCTGTCAATACTTTACTGCTCTTTCTGATCAGCAATCTCCAAGGGACATGGGGTTTGGACCACAGTCTCTACTGTGGCTGAGATTTCAGAAGGGAAGGAAAGGAAGCAGCATACAGCAAAGAGAGTTAATTTGGTTATATATCCACTGTTGAGATACGGGTCTTACCAAACCTCTTGGTAACAGTGGAGGCAGAAAGTATAACGTCTTGCAATGAAGGGAGAAGCACACACTAGTGACATTGAAAGTAACCATCTTCAAGCTGATCACATGAATCAGATTCACATCATTTTGGTTTGAATGTGGTGCTTACTCTCCCAGAGCATTACTGAGCTGTCAAGGACTAGCAGGATACAGAACAAGACATTCGTGTGGCTTAGGATAAGACCACAGTTGTTATAGTAAGAATCAAAAATACACAGGCATTTCAGAACAGATGAAGACCAACCAGCTTCAGAATTAGAGTCCAATTCTAGTTAATGGGGGTCAGAAGGAAGTTTACCTGGTGGTAAATTCTGTAACTGCTTTTTCCAAGACTTCCTGCATCTTTCTCACAAGTGTCTGGTGTTGCAGTTGCTGTAGGTACTCAACAAGATGGTCTACAGGTATCACAGGGCATTTGTGTCTGTTTGCTTTGATCTAGCTTCACATACCTGCTTTGAGGCTTTCTTGACTGTCATACAACAAGATGACCACAGTGGAGAATGTTTCTTCTTCTACTTCACTATTGTAGGGTCAAGTGTAAGTAGAATTTGAGCATAAACTTGCCCAAAAATTAAAATATTAATCTGATTGGTTTTAAGTGCAGATTTGGCCAAAGAAGAATTAAAATTGAAACCCATGTTGGACTGGTTTGTTAATTCTTCTGAACCCTTTTGTTTCACACCCTCTCCTCCCCACGTGATCATTTATTTTACTCTTTTATGTCACGCTCAATTTCTAAGGCTCTGACATCTTTGGAACCAGTTCATATTTAAAGGAATGAATAATTCAGGTCACTGACAATTTATAGTTTACTCTGCTGTCTGTGCTGGAGTAACTAAACAAGGAAAACAGAAGGAATCAAAATAAGGTTTGTGTCATTCATTAAAGTAGTCCATAAAGAACAGGTATTATTTCTTGATCTGTATAGCATACAAAGGACTGACAGCATGTTTGGCAGCTGGATCAGACTGTCACCAGATCCAGTTCTTTATTCAAACACAGGAATGATATGGGTGGCCAGAGCAGGTGACAGGGACCAATGGATTTTTCCATTTTCATTCCTTTTCTTCCCACCATGGCAAAGACTCCATCTGCTTCATGGAGCTGTCCCCATCTGCCTTGTGGACCTCTCCTCCAGTCCCACTTTGACCCCACCTGGGGAGAAGCTGCTTAATTTCATATGAGACTGGAGCCACCTCCCATTGCAGAGTTGTCCATCCTATCAGTGGCAGGACAGGTATCACAGACAGCGAGACTGCCAGCCCATGGCAGAAACACTGAAAAGAGGATGTTTGATGACAAAAATCACCATTACATCATGGTAGATTAGGGAGGCCATTGCTTTAAGACCATTTGCTCCTTCTGTCCTTCCTTCCCTCTTTTTCTCCAAATACCTTGTGTGTAGCAATGAAATAATTTTCTACATTGTGCTTTCTCACAGCCAACCATAGGGAAACGCAGTGAGGTACATGACATGGTGTCTAATCGGAAGCATGTGAGCAGTATTGCTGAAGAGAGTAGGAATATTTATGTGCTTCACTTTAGACTTGCATTTAATTACCTTGCTAATCAGGACTAAGTTCCCAAGCAAAAAGCAATGCATCATCTCCAAGGATAACATGATTGTTCTGTGGGTAATGTTAAATTATTTCTGTATGCATGATTTTAAGATAAGCCACGTTAAGTGGAATGAATTATTATAGTCAAGAATAAAATGCTGAGTGATAGCTATGTTGAAATGTACTAATGCTATTTGGAAGAGAATTGGGATTGCAGTTCTGCTTCTTTCTTATGGTGGTTTATACACATTTTGTTCCAAGCAATTTTGGCAAAAGGTGATGGAAGATTCTTGAGTTCTTTAATTCTTGGATAGTCAGGCCTCTGTTGTCTGAAGCGATTCCTTGAATGTATTAGCTTATGCTATTGAAGAAAGTGCAGGTTTATGCACCAAGGCAGTGAGAAGTAACAAAGACAATGAAAACCAAATTATTTATCAGACTTTGTCAAATCAGCTTAAAGATTTAACTGTCAACAACTAGCTAATATTTGTGTCTGTGAACACATATGAGCATGCATATCCTATACATCTAGTTATGCGTACAACCTTTTCGATGTAAAAAAAGAGTTGCTGTTACATGAACTTTCCTTGTACTGACACTCTAAAGCCATCACGGGAAAAGCAGTGCTGCTGAGCTGAGCCCTGATGGAAGTAATGGTAAATTGTGAACTTCAAAGGAGAGGTGTGATAGGTAGGTAACATGCCCTACAACTAGCATAATCTGACAGCATATCAGGAATGCCATTGATTTAAAAAAGTTCCAAGGATGTGAACTTGGTTTCACATGAGCCAACTTCATCATCATTATGTATGTACTTAACCTGTGTCAATTAAAGTTGCTTTTGCCTCTTACCAGAGACACTAAGCTATAGATTGTGGTTTGTCTATTTTGTTTGCTTGCTCAAGCAGGCACTGTGGTGGTGGTTGCTATGTCTTTTTCTCAGACCAAAATATTGGGATAGGTTTTCCTTCTTTTTGTGGGGGAGAACTACAAACATTCCATAGCTTGACTATGAGATGGCAGATCAGCCCCCAGGGCTCCTGGTACTTGTTGAAGTTGAAGGACTTAAATATTGTAGCTCTAAAGGTGCCCCTGTACCTGTTGCTCAGGTTTCTTGCAATGCAGACCTGTTGTAAGGTACGTATGAGGCACCTCAGAGCACAGGGGACATGTGGCACTGCCTCCATTAATTTCGGGGAACTATGCCTAATGGTATAAACCAGCAAAGCTTCATTGCCCTTGGTGGTTCAATCCCATTTTTTACCAGTTAACATGTGTTTCCTAACCAAAGCACAGGCACAGTCAATTGGTCATGAAGTCACTGCAGTCACATGCTTCACCTTTAATTAAAAACCAAAGGAAGTTGTTGGTAAAGTTGCTATTTTATCCATCTCAGGACAGAAACTTTATAGGAGGTCAGGTGTGAAGTTGAAGGAGGTGAACTTGGGACTCAGGAATGAATTTTGCCCCAAGTCAAGGGGAATTTCAGGGTGAAATTCTTCCTCTCACTACCCCTTTTACAGTGAAGCCTTGGAGTGATTATGTTGATTTGTCTCATTCATTTGCTCTTGTCCCTTAGGTGAAAAGCTCATGAGATTTGGCTACCCAGATATTCCCTTTGATATGAACCTAACCTATGAGAAGGAGGCTGAGCTGATGCAGTCTCACATGATGGACCAAGCCATCAACAATGCAATCACCTACCTTGGAGCTGAGGCACTTCACCCCCTGATGCAGCACACACCAAGCACAATTGCAGAGGTGGCCCCCGTCATCAGCTCAGCTTATGCTCAGGTCTATCATCCTAACAGGATAGAAAGGCCCATTAGCAGGGAAACAGCTGACAGTCATGAGAACAACATGGATGGCCCGATCTCCCTCATCAGACCAAAGAGTCGAACCCAGGATAGAGAGGGCTCCCCCAGCAATAGCTGCCTGGATTCTACTGACTCAGAGAGCAGCCACGAAGACCGCCAGTCCTACCAAGGAAACTCTGCCTTAAATCCCAAGAGAAAGCCAAGCCCGGCTTATATGAAGGAGGACACCAAGGTTTTGGATGCCACAAAAGCTTCTAAGGGCTCTTTAAAGGATATCTACAAGGTCATCAATGGAGAAGGGGAGCAGATTAGGGCTTTCAAGTGTGAGCACTGTCGCGTTCTTTTCCTGGACCATGTCATGTACACCATCCACATGGGCTGCCACGGCTACCGGGACCCACTAGAGTGCAACATCTGTGGCTACCGAAGCCAGGACCGCTATGAGTTCTCATCGCACATAGTCCGAGGAGAGCACACATTCCACTAGGCCTTCTCATCCAAAGGGGACTTGTATGAAGTAGAACTGCACATGAAGAAATACTGCACTTACAATCCCACTTTTCCTCAGACATTGAGACGCCTATTTTGTTGTTGTTGCTGTTGTTGTCGTTGCTGTTGTTTAATTATTATTATTATTAACCTTATTTTTTTGTGGACCCAACCTCATTTGCTCTGCCCAGCTTAAGAATGGAAAGAAGAGAGGGAAGGGATAAAAGAGGGGTTTGCTGTTGCCATCACTTTTTGGTGAGTGGCCCACCTTGCTTTCAGTGGGAATTCAAAGGCAGCCTGTTTCTGTACCAATCAGCTGTACATCATGTCCTGTTCTGGGGCATCACTCACCCTGCTAGGTGCTTTAAAGTCCTGATAATATGCCACTCATTTACAATGTCAGACAAATAGATAGAAACATTTCAGAGGAGAGCCTTTTCCAAACGTGTAGATACGGTGTGGGGTTTTGATGGCTGGAGGAGAGAGGGGGATCTTTATTCTGCAGGAGGAACAATTACTTTTAAAGCAAAACTGTTAGGGATTTAGGAGCACGAATGAAAGTCAATGTTCCTTTCCAAATTCCTTTCTAGGGTGAACTGTTTTCCTGGGTTCAGTGTGTATTGCCCCTCTAGAATGTAAATTTAAAGAAAAAATAAAACTGAAATGTATGTCTTAACACTGTACCACATTACAGCAGTTTAGTTTCATAAGTCTGAGGGCCTTCTGTGGTAAGTCTGAGGCTTTGTCTTTTTATTTTCCTTAACTTATGAAGCACCTTTTTTAGACTTGTTGATTTGCTGTTACTCCATGCCTATGTATTGAGGCACTGGCTTCTTAGAGACCCTTGGGAGCCTTACTTCTTTAGTTGCACCCTATGTTTTAATAGCATTTAGAATAACTTTTCCACTTGCTTCTAGGACAGGAACTGGGCTAGGAGTGGGTGAGTCTGTAGTTTACTCAAGAGGTTCTGCTGCTTTTCTGAAATAAATTTGTTTTAAAATTACAGATTTTAAAATGACCGAAGTCCTGAGTAGCAAAGTGTTCTTTAAATATAGGTATATATAGATATATAATTATATAATGCTTTCTCATTCCATTATCACAGTGTTAACCTCTTGGCAGCAGCCTGAACTAAGACTTGCAGCTGGGAAGAAGCTACGAGCCCGATCCTTGGCCAGCATTAGTCCCATTAGCCCCATTGAATTTAATGGAACTACCCCAGCTGCTTCAGGAGCCAAGCCTTTACCGTTTATGCTCTCGTTGACATCTTATTTGCTAATCTGCTGAACCAGTGAGTTCCTTTTGGTTTTAAGTCATCAATTCTGCTTTAATTTAGGGGTGTGTTTGCAGGTTTTGCTGCATAGCCTTTGCTCTTGGAGAGCACAGAATCCCTGCAAATGAGCAGATAGCACTTTTCCTGCTTCTTCAGGAAGTGATACGTGGAGATGCAGGTGTTGTGCTTTGATGTGGATTTGCAGATCTCATTTTTATTCCTATTTCATTAGTTTCACTGGGAAGTGAAATGGAGAAACAGACTTCAGAGTAAGTCTTTGAACTATAGACTGGACAAGAGCAAAACCAAAATCAGACCTCCAATCCATTTTGTTTCCTTTCTTTCTCTCCCAGTAAATAACAAAGCCAGCAACCACCCAGCAAGTTGCAGGTTGCATCAGTAAAAACTGGGCTTAAACCTACATGACAGATTGCCATTGAAACCCAACTGTTTGTACCAATCACAATTGAAATGTTGTTGTTTGGCAACAAGAACGCAGCTTGAGAATGGAAAGATCTGCATGGTTTTAACCCCCTCCATGCACACGGTCTCCATGCGCTTGGTGAGACCTTTTCCAAAGTATAAAGTTACTCAAGTGTAAAAGAGAGAGCAAGATCAGGCCATAATGAATTCCCATCTGCTCACTTCAATCTGCGCACTCGATGCATATGCCAGTTTGCTGTTCGTTTTGAGGGTACTGCTTTTTTTCTTCTTCTCTTCCTAGACCTGGAGCATTTGAAAGTAGGAGCTGAGTGGTATTGATTGAAATCTTTTTATGGTGACATTCTTGGCAAGCTAGAACCTGTGTTTAGAAAGGATACAGTAGATCATGGCCAGATTACCTGATGACTGCTTCCCAGCACTGAAATGCTATTAAGTAGGAGCTGGTAAAGTCTTGCAGTAGCCTATTAATTATAATACAATGTGGAGAGAAATGTCATCTTGTGTAATGTGAGAGCTATGAAGGCTGGGAATATATGGGCTTTGGAGAGACAGATTTAAAGACCTATTCCCAACATTGTTCTTAATGTCATTGGGTTCCTCCCCCTCCTTCTTTCTTTGTCCTAATGTAGAGGAAAGTCAGGCAAATGAACCACTGCCATCCTCCAGACCATTCTCATTTTCTTGTGCATGGTGCAATCAAAGGAGCTTGTGCAGGAGAAAAAAGGGGAGATGCTGGAAGGCATCACTTTTATTCCTTATGGCTGATTCTCTGCAGCCGTGAAGGTTGGCTTAGGAGGCAGATGGCCGTGTTCTGCATCAGGATGTGCTTGGGAAGTCAGAAAAGAGGGGTTGCTTTTTGAGGTGGAAAAGTCATCTCAGATCAATGTGCAAAGGGAAGGCTGCTGGGCCTGAAGTTCAGTCAGCTTGCATGGGCCTCCAGGAAGACACGTGGCTGAGCCAGAGAAAAGGGTTGCCGGCAATCCCTTTCAGTCTCTGGGGGACAACATTCTCTTCTCCCCTCTGTGGTCAGGGGAAAGAACACAGGTTATGGTTTCTTGGAATGGTTAGCACTAGGGAAAAGGCGTTAACAACTTCTGCCTGCGTTTAGGAAAGCACCAGAATACGGGAAAGGCAGAGAATAATCTCTTGTGTATCCACAAGTAAGTTGGCTGCAATTACATCTGCAGTTTGTTAGTGTGCACTTTCATTCATTGATGATTCATTGATACCTCCTGTAGTGTATATTCTGTAGATGTTTAAAATATCATACGGGGAGGCTCAGTGGTTTTGTAGCTGGCTTCAGTTAAGCTCAACTTCTTGTTCCAATGGTAGTATGTGAAAGCTGTAGCTGAGAACCCCCTATGTCCTGGTATCATAGGCACAGAGAACTGTGGAGGCAGTGGGAAGAAACACTGATTTAGTTATCCTCCAAAAACTGCGTCTTCTGGAGAGCAAGAAGGTGAAGGGTTGCATTAAATCAGTGTCCTTTTCTGAAGACTCAGTGCAGTTTTTCACCCTAGAGCTAGGGAAAAGACAAAGATTAAGTTCTAGTTCAAAGTTTGACCAGCGTTTTGGGCTAGCATTGATTTTAGCATTTGCTTACTACTGAAAGTCACTGGAGGGTTTTATCTCAAGCAGTTTTCCCTACACAGAAGTGTGCAAAATGAGGCCTCAGAGAGTTTTATTTTTTCCCCCTTGCTTGTTCTCTGCAGATTTCTAAGAAAAGCTCTTGAGTTTTGTCGAGTTCATTAGTCATTCAGAGCCTACTAGGAATTTCAGTAGATAATCCTTGGCCTGTGGATCCAGTTGTTCTGAGTATCTGGTGCTGGAAATCGAACCTGGCTCATTTTTATTGGGCTCTCATGAAATTCTTGGAATCAAGTTTCCAGTTAAAACCATGCATTTGCAAATGCTTGTGAACATTCCCCATTTTCATTTAAAAAAGGCAGTTTCTGCACACATCCCTGCCAGTAAACCCTTTTGCTTTGTTTTACATCAAAAATGACGAGATTCTGACTCAACTTCAAGTATTACAAGCCTGTTAATTTCCACAGAAGTGTGACTGCTTATTCTGCTCTTGGTATGATCCATATTCTTGGAGCAAAGGGCATTATCTATGTATCTGCTGTTATGGCAAATGAATTTTACAGCCACCTCTTTGCAGTCAGTTATGAGTGCACATCAAAATATATAGCATTTTCAGTAAAGCCAGCTCTTTACTCAGTAACTTATGGGATTGAAACAATTCTGTTCTTAAGAAGTGCTTCCATCTATGATGTGATGTGAAATGTGTTTAGGCATTAACCTCTATTGCTCTGTATTAGGGAGAAAGAACTAAAATCTGTTAATTGGCCTGATTTTTAACGGTGGGGGTTTCTACTGTGTGATGTAGAAACAAATGGCCATGTGGAACTGAAGTATGTTCACTGCAAGGGGAAGAAATCCTTGATTTCAGGAGTTCCCAAGTTTCTTTCTGTTTACAAGGGCATTCCTAAGCTGGGGCTGGCAGGCAGAAGAGGAGGCCAGGAATTAAACAAACCCTTCAAAACTGGCCCTTTGTAGGACATTATTACTGTTGCCTTGGTCCTGTGTTTGCTCTTTCATATTTGAAAGAAGCCAGACAACAGACACTCCTTCCTCCAGAAAGAAACTTGGGAGATAGTTTAGGGAAAGGTGCCAAGGACAGGAGCCACAGTAATACAGTTCCTTTGCTAGATAATATTCCTTTCCTTAACTCTTGCTGTGCTTTATAATGTGATGAGGAGGGGGAAAGGAGGCTGCTCTGACACTGGAGTTGCCTAACTCAGTGTGGGATTTGAGGAAAAGTGTGATATAATTGGCTTTAATGCTAGAAATTGGCATCTTAGCTTGGCTTAGTATCATTTAAAAACACAAATGGATGACGGTCGTGTCCTGCGGTCTAGGGCAGCTGGAGACTTTGAGAAAGTGTATTTATATATATATGGTATCGTATAATTAGATATATGCTTTATTGTAAATGTGCCTTTTTCAAATGCATTTTGAAAGGTTGTGATGTTGTTCACGATATCCTACCGTACCCTTTCAGAATGCACGACAGAAAACAACCCAAAGTAAACATCCCTTCTGCTATGGTGTAGCGAGGCAGATCCCTCTCCCCTTTGGCACCCTCCTTGGCAGCTTGACCCCGAGGGAGGACCATCTTTGTGCTTTGCTGTGACGCTTCCTGGAGTTTGATGGCTTTTAGGAGTGCAAAGGGCTAAGGATTGCCTGGGCAAAGTGCATTCCAGCTTCCCAGCCAGAGCTGGTCCTAAGCAACAGAGCATCCCCAGCTCACAGAGTGCAAGAGCAGCGCTACCTTGTTCTCCCCCTCCCGAGATTTAAGTAAAGCATGCTTGAAAACAGACTTTGCTGTGCTTTTGAGATCCTACTGAGGAATAGACTTTAAAGCATCTCCTACTTGCTTCGGCCTGGAAAAAGGAATCTATTAGAACGAAAGTCCTTTGGAAATGCCTTGTAAGTTTAATAATCATGGTGCTGCCACCCTGATGATTGATGCAGAGGTGAGAGAAGCCCCTCTGTAGATGTTATGGGGGGTTATTAGCTAGAACACTGGGGTGAGAAGCACAGCATTTGTTTCGGTGCTTTCCTGGCAGGTTGGTGACCTAGTTTCAGATGTAGTTATTTACCCTGCATGGGTGCAGTATCTAAGTGTGCCAGCACAGGCACAGCGTGAACGTGGCAGGGGAGGGGACTAGGTGAGGATGCTTTGGGTCAGGCCCTGACCCCATTGCCAGCTCCTCAGCACCTCTCTGCTGGGTCTGGGCCTGTGGCAGTCACAGTATGTGGGAGGAGGAATTAGGTAGAAAAGAGGCAGAATTTGGTTCATCGTAAATATATTCCCTTTATCCCATTAAGAATTGTCCTGAAGTGTAAGCCAAGGAGAACGTTACTGGTTTCTGATTAGCTGCTAACCTAAAAGTGTGTGAATATGTCCTTTTCCACTGGAGTTCTCAAGTGAACAGAGGACAGTCAGGAGGAGGTTATGTGCTGACATCTTGCCGTGCTGCACACTTAACAGGCTAAGATAACAATAAAACTGGTATCTAAATCACCTAGCTTTTCCAGCCTTTGGAACAGTGGTTGTCAGTATGCTCACTTGGATCCTCATTTGGAAGGGTAACTAACTGCCTGTGTTCTCTCCTCCTGTAAAAAACTGCTTTACAAACTGTCCCAGGTTCAGTTTGTGCAGAAATGACCATTTCAACAAATACTTACACTGCTGTAGTAAACCATATGATTTACAGTTACAAAAGGACTACTGTGATGTATTTACTAGCAGTATGTGAAGCATCATAAAAGAGCAAATGATGATGAAGTTAGTTCATGTCTTGAGAGAGGCTCATATGATGCATACTCCAGTGGCAGGAAGGGAGCAGCTTGGCCCAAAGCTTGAGCTTGATGCTTCCTTCCTGCAGCAGGTATTGACTTAGTTGCCTGCACTGCAGACCAATAAAACATGTGAGCATGATTAGCCTCCTGCCATCCCTTCATTTAGATCTGGAAGTACACAGGAGCTTTGCAGTTAAAAACCATGCTTAATAATTGCCATTATTTGTGAGATTGGGTCCTTAGTTGCTAATTGGTGCAGTGCAGCACCTGTGGTTAGGTCTTGGTTGTTGGCACTCCATGGTGGGGCTCTGTGGTGAAGACGGTGGTGTAGCAGCCTTAATCCCTCACACTCGGCCGTATGTGAATGGCAGCAGCCTCTAGTCCGGATTATCCATCACGGATAATATATGGGCACCTCCTGCAAGGCATGGTGGAGAGCATGACTCCGTTATTGGCACAACGAGGCCAGTTTGCAGTAAATTGGGCCATTTAGTTTTACCTCAAGTGACATCAAATAAGAAAAGCTTCTTGAAGGGGTAGAGGTCACTGAATCCCCTACTATGCACTTACCGGGTTTTGACATTGCTTACTGGAAATGGATGTTCGTTCCTGAACACACTGTAACAAGGGAAGGACTTTTTGGTTATTTCTGTAGTTGTTCAGATTCTGAAACTGTGATCAATTATTTGACGCATTGTCAAGTGTCCTCAGAGCTTGAACACGTTCATTCCTCTGCCATGTAGCAGTCTCCTCGGGCTTTCAGTGGTTGTCCCTTTCTCTCTCCCCCTTTTCCTTCTCGGAGCTTTAAGTCTGGGCCTGCTATTATCTCCTGTAGCTTGGGGCTGTCTAAGGGTTTGGGGGTTTCTTTTGGGGGGGTGTTTTTGTTCATTGGCTGTACAGTCTGTTTACATATTTTTGTACTCAAGTGTAGTTTTATATTAAAAACAGGAAAAAGAAAAAAGACAGTTTGAGAAAACAAACTATTAAGGTACGTCTTTGTAACACTTTAAAGACCTAGGGTACCTTCAGAGATGACTCCACAGTGATGTAATTATAATACTGTATATTTGCCTTCCTTTTTAGTTGGTTTTGTTTTCCGGTTGTAATTTTCTTTTTTTTTGTTTTTTTCCTAAAATGTGTATCTTTTTATGAGAAACTGGAAACTTTTAATGCAAATGTTTAGAAAAATTTAAAATTGTAAAGTAAAAAGAAAAAAAAACCAACAAAAAAACCACAAAGTCATATATTTTTTTTTTCCTGTTGGAAGAAAATGCTTTAAAAACAAAAGTTTTACTACTGTTGTATTCCAGGGTGGGGGTTACCAACCCCAAATTTGCTTCTTATGTTTCATTCTCGGATCCTGCTTTCTCAACGTGCTCAATGCAGACCTGGATGATTTGCTTATAGTAGTCAAAAGAAAAAGCTCAGCCCCAAAACCACCTTTTGGGGTTATGTTTCTGTTCAAGTGCAATACTTTCCCTGACATCGTATTAATGTGCGGTGGTTTCTTTGTTCTTTCCTCAGTCCACTCGAATCAGTGAAGTAAAATGCTCTGTCTTAAATACGTGTAAAGATAAGGGTTAAGTAAATTAGACAAAATTAGACTGGCAAAGTGTGAGAGAATGTAAGTTAAGGTTAAAGCCCATACCTTAACTCCTGCTTTTATTTGATATTGAAACACATCCAGTGCATGAATTAAGGACATACCTGTTCTTGCCTCTTCCTTTTCTTTCCTAATTGCAGCTTTCTTTTGAAGAAAAGCACTTAATATTGATGTTTATTAAAAATAACACAAAGTGAAAAGATCTTTTAGTCTGATCCAAAACCCACTCAGTGGAGACTTGTGTTGATTTTGATGATGGGTTTTGGATTAGACCTAATCTCTTAGCTAGGGCAAAACTGCCATTTACTCTAATGGGAGAGATTTGCCTGCAGAAGAATTACAGGACTCATGTCCTTTATCTACCTGAGAGACCAGAAAAGCTTCTTTAGAGTTGTCCTTGTCTTATATAAGTTTAGATGGGACTTGTTTTACATATCATACATATTTATATATAGTGTATTTTTAATGCCTTTTTCCCCTCCCCGCCCCAGTAGACTGAAGCCGCTGTTCTGTAAATACGTATTTAGGTACAAACTAAAACAAAGAGAGAAAATCCCATTGAGATTTCTTTGCAAGGCAGTCGCTGCGCATGCACAGGAGCCACTTTTGTCTTTTAACTTTGTATTTAGGAGATTTCTTGTTAATAATAACCAAGGTGAGGAACCTATCCCATTCTGACCCATTGCCAAAATGATTTCCCAGGCTTTTGTGTTTGAATTCAAGAAGACAAATGCATTCAGTGGGTGACTGTAGCAGTCACCCACAGGTTCACACTCCTCGGGTAACCTCACATAGGTTGCTCAGGTCCTCCCACAAATGGGAGCAGTGGGATCATAGCAGAGCATGCACCGTTTAGTGAGCGTAATTCAGGCTATGGGCTCTGACCCATTTGTCGCAGCGTCTTCCCTGACTCATAGGGAGCCGCATTCTGCCCACTTTAGTGCTGGTTTCTTGAAGCAAGCCAGGTGAGTAATCTGGCAAATGACTGCTTTTCTCCCCGGTTATGATTCTTTTAGTTCTGTGATGGATATTCTGAGCTCAAATTGAGGAACATTTTCAATTTTAAAAAGCAAATTAGAAATAGAAAATGCAAGAAATGGGATTTTATTCCAAAAGCCAGTGAAAACACTGGATATTGTCCCATTTCTTTATGCTCTTATAAAAGGAGTTAGGAAATGATTGCTATGACAGTGGTGCATGTGAGCAACCCTAATGTAAACCTGTATCCCCCTGCTGAAAGAGTTTTGCCGCTATAGACTGAACTATGGGACTTGTTTTGTTTTCTTTTCATCTTAGTATATATACATGCATACATATGGTTCCACATCTGTATGTGTGTACTCTGTACATGTGTGAGTGTTGTACAGCCATGTGAGAGTGTGAGTCTGTATGTGTGTATAAATAAAAGAAGCTGCAGAAACTTTGTAATACTTTGTGAAAAGGATTATATTATAAAGGTTTGTACTGTCTTGAGTGCACAGCTACTGGAATAAATGTAGGGAATCTCAGGAACAAGCATATAATTTGTCCAAGAATTATTTCTTCTCAGAAGTGTAAGTGCAGTTTTTAATTCTGTATATTATTTAATATTTTACCAATAAAAATAAACTTCTGACACGAAAGGGTTTTCCATTCACGCTTTCTGGGAACATTGGTGTATGCGTACGCTTTGCTTTCTTGCAGCAGGAGACACCTCAAAGGAATCACATTTCTACCTGATAACAAATCCTATGAATTATATAGACTGAATGCATTATGAGTTGGGGTTATGAGTGTGGGTTATGAGACTGGTGAACTGGGTGCAGATCCACTTTTAATCCTCATTTGAAGCTAATGACATTCCTTTCATCAGCTTCAGTGTGAGCTAGACAAGTATCCCCCCTAAGGTCGCACTGTATAAAGTGGTGGCATTGGTCACCTGCCACTGGGTCTGCCATGTGTTTGGGATGAGTTAGTGGGCCAAGGTCCAACTTCTTCCAGAAGGCACTGGGATTGCATATACAGTTCCTTTGAGACCTTTTCTCAGCATGGGTTCCACTCTATTGTATCCAGAGGCCATCTTCCCATTAAAGGTTTATGGGGTAGTTCACATCACCTAATTTGTTCCTTCTTTCATAATGCAGCTGTCAATCTGGTAGTGTTCATGGTACAAACCCCTCAGAATAACAGGAAGAAGATCTCATGAAGCTTCGTAAGTTTGTTGTTTGTTCTAAGAATCTCTTGTAAATTGTTGGTTAAGGATTAACCAGCCTCTCCCCATCATTAAAATGTTCATTACTGACATGAGAATGGAAACTCCTTAAGATATCATCTGAATAAAACAATCTTCCTTTAAGACGTGGTTGATATATGTTGTCTCCAAGGAATACTTCTGACTGATGAGCAGAATTTCCTCTTTCTTTTGCTCAGGATTGCCAGATTACTGGTTTTACTTTAGGAAGACCAAATACTAATGGGACAGTCCAAGTATTTAATGCATGGAGAAGAAATCAAGTTTTATCATTGTAAGACAGAAATGACTGATTTGACTGACTCAAGGTCCTGTCCTGAAACTTACTGGAGACGGTGACACTCTTTTCATTGACTTCTGATAAGGGTTCTAAGAAGAAGAGGGGAGAACTCATAGACAGAGATTAAATGACTGATAATCATTAAAGCTGCTGAGTCATTTGCTGGAGTGAGATCCTGTGCGTGGCCTCATGTTGTTAAGGAAGAGAATCTTAGAAACCTGGCCATGAGTCAGGGACAGTATGTTGTTTGCGCCTGTTCAAGTGTCTGGGTGAGAGTCACACCATGGTGTGCCATTGCCTTTTTCTCTACATCACCCAGTCAGCAAGCAAAGGGCAGGTTAACATCAGCTATTCAACTCTTATCTAGGCAACAGGGAATCATGTCTAAGCCTTCCCCTGCATCACTTCTGCTAGGAAACTTCTACTCTATTGAAAATAGCCTTTTCCTGCTTTATAGCAACAGGGGCCTAAAGATTACTGCATCAACCAGTGCCTGCATATGCTATCATGGTTGAGTCTTAAGTTGGTCTATGGGAGGAAACTGCTTCAAAACATTGAATCATTTACTCTGTTACTGGGTCAAATTGCAGCAGATCATTTGAACTGCAGTGTTGCCCTTCATGTTGATGGACTGGATCAATCTAGTAGCCAGGTAAGTGATGTGTTTCTGACCAGGCTGTCCAGCACCTTGGCATTAAGCTGAAATTTCCCTTGTCACCACCAGGCAGTGACAGCACAAGTGAGGTTTGAGCAGTGTGTTCTGACAAGTGCCTTCTGCAGCTCTACCAAAACAAATAGCATTTTCCCAGTTAATAAAGATTAAGTGTTGATTCCTGACTTTCACTTGTATAGCTCTAATATTGCTATTTTCATGCAGTACTTTCAATAAATTACTAAAGCTTCATCTAAGGGTGAATTTGTGTTTCTAGAAGGTGGTGAAGCAAAGCACATTCTTCTCCATCTCTGTGCTCAGATGTCAAATCCCAGCCCTCCAATGAATCATTTCCCACCAAGACACTGCAGAATATATAACAGAATAATGGGAGCCAACAGTAGGCCCTCAAAATCACATTATGAAACTCACAATAACTGAGGGACTAAAAATAAAACTTGCTTGGATTGCACTTTAAACGTGCTTGTTTTGGGGGATGTTGGTTTTAGTCAATCCTAATGTAGTCAGTCCTCTATAAACCTACCTTTAACCTTCTGCCCTTCAGTGCTTATTTTTCCTCTTCTTGGTGCATTGTATAAGCATGTCATAATTTCCAGCATGCAATTAACAGTGTTTTGGTTGGGGGGGTTTATCCACAGCAGAGTACCTTAGGAGCCACGCTGACTTCTGGATTCAATGAAATAGGAGTTGAGAGGATTACTGTGTAAGTACTCAGGTCTCTGAATATTTTACGACTAAGAATGAAAGCTCTTTTCAAAGGAATATACTTGAGAAATAGCCTCTGTGTGTCCTATTCATTCCTGGGGCACAGATTAGGGATGAAGCCCCGGAATACAACATTTCCCATGGATTTCTCTGTGGAGCAACCGAGCCCTTCTAATGAGACTGTCTAAATGCTCAATATTATCTCATTATTTCTCATTAATCTGTGCACACCAGCCCGCCTCCACACGCTGTAATTCCACGTTACCACCCCTGTTCACATTAAAATAGGAACAGATTATTCAAGACTCCCACACAAATCGTGAACCTCTATCCCTTCTGATCTGTCACCGGCCATCCCTAGGGCTGAGGGATGTCTCCCCTAGGCCTGAAGAAGTCTTTAACCCTGGCAACCCTGCTCTTCAGAGCTCAATGTTTATTCCTGGCATCCAATATCTGAGCCTGGGTGAAACTACCCTGTCAAAACTGGTTTTTAACAGAAAATTGCTCTTCAATGAACCCATTTTCTATGGAAAGTGTCTGTTTTTCATAGATTTGGGAGGGTTTGGGGGTTATTTTTTCCCCCTTAATAAGAAAGCCTGAAACTCTAAACCCTCCAAAGGTTTCTGGGTTATTTTGTTTGGTTTCAAGAGGAAATACTTCCCTGCCCTCAACTCTGTTTTCATATCAGTTCAACTAACATCAAGACACTATTTGCTGCTCTTTCCCATTATTTTCGTTACTTTTCCTGTTTCAGGCTGCCTGTATGTAGTTTATAGGGTGTGGTGAGGAATGTAAATGATTATTTCCATGTAGGTGTGGTAGCTATTCAGTTGTAAACGTTGTTTTCAATCTGACTATTTGTGATCTGTAATATTGATCTGTCTCCAGGGCAGAGGATGCTGCAATCTATGAGGAGCAGGGACTTTCATTCAAAGCATTCAAAGGACTCCCAGAAATCTCCAAGATGGAAAACACAAACCAAGAGATCTTGATTGAAGCCTTTCTCTTATATTTTCCCCTCTTTGAGCTGAGTAGAGGAATTTGTTTCTGCGGTTGATTTGCTTTTATCAGTTAGTTGCAAGATCTGCCCGGCCTCCCTTTTCAAATCCATCTCCTGTGATAGCCTGCCACTGGCTGTCCCTTGATAACTGACTTTAAAGGGACAAGTGTAAAGGTTTGCCTCTGAATGTGATCCATGACGGCGAAGAAACGGGACTAATCCACACAAGGGAGCTCTGCAGTTGCTGTTGGACTCCAGTAAAGTTGTCAGGCTGTTTCCAGTTCCACACGGGTGTAGCAGACATGCCTGAAACACAGCTGTATTTGGCAGCCATGGCTCTCCAAAGCCCTTTTCTGAACCAGCCCCATCTTAGGGAGGACAAGCTGCTGTTTAAGGCATAGGGGGTACATCCTGTGTAGGACCATATCCTCTTCAGCTGCTACAAATCTATATGGCCCGAGCAGTCTGACTGGAGCTAAGCTGATTTACTCTGATTCTGTGAGATGCAAGCACTCCTCTGAGCTCTCTGGGCTGTTGTGTTTGCTCTTGTGGACATGCTCTCAACTGTGCATGTCCTCTTGAATGAACCTGTTCTAGAGATAGCCATTAAAGCCACCAGAATGGTGATTTATGGGTAAATCCAGACATCTAGGAGTACAGTCATTGCAGGCTTCTTTTGTTATGGTTGAGGCATGTAGAATCCTTATGTCTCAGGTTATGGCTAGTATCAGTCACTGGCCTCCATGAAAACCAAAGCTGAGGTGTCACATGCTGCATACCTAAAACTGGTGGCCATGCTTGATGGTTTTGGCCAGCATACTATGGTAAATGCGGAATCAGTTGTCCTTGGATACCTCAGTCTATTGTTACCTATCAAAGAGACGTTTTGTTGTCTGTCCTGAAAATAACCCAAGTCCTACCAGCTTGAAAAGCTTCTCCCTTCACTGAAGTGGCAGAAACACGCAGTGTTTGGGCAATAGTTGCATTTCCTGAGTAGTGAATGCATGGTTCGGATGCCTGCAGTACATGCTGAGTGTTATGCTGATGCTGTGTGGCCCTGATAAGGCATTTAAAGTGCTTTTTCTTGGGAGCTCTTTTCAAACATCCATTTCCTCAGTTAGATGTTCTTTCTTATTTGCCTTCAACTTTCCCCCCTTTCTTCCAGTAATAAAACAGAAGTTGTCAGTAGGCAATAGAACACAGCAAGGTTTAAATCAGTCCAGGTTGATATTAATTACTTGCATTATGTTAGTTGTTAGGAGCTGTTTGGAGTGAGGTGATCTAGCAGAGAAGAAGAAATAGGTCCTAGTGAACTGTTAACAGTTTTATCATCTACTTATAAAAAGAAACCAAGTTTCTTCTTGCTTTCAGAAGTCCAAAGACATTTTGTCAAAGCATGGATACCAGACGTGCAGACAGTATTCCAGTAACTGGCTCTCCAACATCTTGCTGCTTCTTGAGACTATTCCCCATGTACTTCTATAGGAGTATATACAGAGTTACATCCTTATGTTCCAGTGAATGGCTTCTTAGTATTTGTGGAGCATGGAGCTGTGCTTACAGTTGGGCACTGCACTTTTCCTACTGTTCAGGTGGCCTCTAAGCTTTGGCTGAATCACTGCTGCAGAATACAGCCCTCTCCTTATAAATGTGACCAGCAATGCTGGTCCTTGGATGCCTGATGGCAAACTGAGATGTACTAAAACACGTGTTGGTCAAATGAGTCCAGCTCCCCAACAGATCCGGATGGCTTTGGCTAACTGACATCCTAATCTTTATCATGCTCTCACAGATCTGCCTCATCTGTGGATGTTACTGCCTCTATTTCTTGTTTAATTAGATCTTTTGATAAGATAATAAATTATCTGGCTCAAAACCAGACCTAAATGGGACCTTGCTTGGAAACACTGCAGCTGAATGATATCCTATTCACAGTGCCTACTGAAAACTGTCCAGTACATCGATGGACTGTGATCCATTTAGTATGAGCACTGATTTTTCTGTTTTCTCTGGAGAGGAGGAAAATGATCCCAGTATCAATAGCATACCATTTTTGTGCTGGCCATATCTGCTGGAAAGGGAGCTTTTAAGGTAAACCTGGTGTGATGCACCCTGTACAACACACTTCAATGCTCTTAGAAGGCTACTTTTTGTGACAGATGAAAGGTGAAGGACTTTCTGGGTTTGGTGTAGGCTCAGTTATGAAAGAAAGCTGAAGCTCTTCAGGAAGGACTGGCTTTGAAGATAATGTCACCATCCAGTTCATTCAGCTTCATGTGAAATTCATGATATTTTAATGATCTGCTATCCTGCCAAATTCAGGTGACCACAGTACTGGCCACGTACTTCATTTCATCATATGTATTGCTGCATTGCTGAGACTTCTTTGAGACCAGGCTGTTAGCAGGGAAAACCCTGCTGTTATTTCAGGCTGATCTGTGCACATCTAAGCTAGGCTGCATAAACCATGGATGACCTCTGATGCAATGTTATCTTCAGCTGCTTGCCCCATTCTGCTACCAGGCTTACACACCAGCACAGTCCCAAACCTGACATTTCTTTTGGTGAAAATGATGGTGGAATAAGCCAAATGGTGATTTTATAGCACAGTAGCTGCTCTCAGGGTACCCTCTAATTCAACATTGTCAGAGCCTTTGCAGCACTTGGCTCATCCCATTCTGCACTGGACCAAAGAGAGGGGTTAGTGCAAAGCACTGTGTCTCTATCTCAGGAGGTATTTAGGCAGGAGTATTCCACAACAGCTATTTTGGGCAGTTTCCCCACACAGAAGAAGCTCTAGTGCTTATCTCGATGGAACGAAAGTCAGGCCTGTTCTGCTAGATAAAATGCTTTCCCCTCCAACTGCCTGATGGCTTATCTCTGGTCTTGCAGCATCACTCGTAACCCTTCTCCTGACCCACTTAACTTGCTGCTTTTAGCAGAGCTGGGCTGGGGGCAGGGAGACTTGATTAATGAAGAATATTCACTTTCTTTTAATGTGAAAACTCTTCAAGTGCTCCATGCTCACTTAATTAGGAGAAAAATCTCTGTTCTTAATCAGCTGATAAATTATCTATGGGTAAAGCTCCAAGAATGTATTTCTGGTGTGTTTGGTTCATATGTATTATTTATTTAGGAGGGGATAAGCATATTTAAGGATCTCCTAACAAAGAAAAGAACTTTAATATCAACACTTGTCGCCTTGTTTTCTTTGCCTATTAAACCAAACCAAAACTGTGTTTTCCATATCTATAACATTTCCTATGAAGTCAGTATTTTAGCAAGCATAGCAATGTACTAGTGCTCACCTTTTGAGCTTCAAAAACCAGATAATGGCTAAATATAGGTAGTCAAAGCAGTGAATGCATTGTCTCTTAAATTTCAGTTTCAACCCAGCACCAGTACAGTGAATGCAAACCTGTTTGTTCATTTATTTGGAATGAGACTGGTACTTCTAAGCCATTTCCTAGTGCATGGTTATCTATTGAAATGCTTTAGTCAGCTCGAGCTGGCTGGTGTTCATTCAGATAGCTTCTTGGAGAGCCACCACGTGTGCAGTTAAGCAGGGTTCAGTCTGGTTTCCTACTCTAACTGGTTAGAGGGCTGCCAACATGCAGGAGACAAGATGCTTGGTTGACTTTATAGTTTCAGCCCCAAGGAGAGGACAGAAGGGATGTAAGCACGTGCACATCTAACTTACAACGGTTGTTGCCAGGTTCTGCCTTTGGGAAATGGCAAAAGAAGCCGGCAAATCAGTCAATGGATATCTTCATGTGTCACACAGCCTTTCACATTCTTGCCTTCATTCCCTCCATTAATCGTATGAAGGATCACCATTACACCCACTGCTTCACAAGGACAATTTCACCACATCAATTTTGATTTTATTATCTTTCTTCATGCATTCATTCATAGGTGCAGAGGAAGAATGAAACCTGCTGTACTTAGCCAGTGTGGAGCTGTGATGTTCCTATGCTGGCGTATTGAGTTGCATCCATGTGTCACAAATCTTTTGCTTGTCACCTCCCATGTTCTTACTATTCCCTGTCACTTTAAAGTGAATTCATTGCTAATCACTTACTCCACCCAGATTTTCTTTTACCACAAGGTCCCACCTGATGCTTCATCTGGAGAGGATGGAGAGAAGGAAAAACAAAACCTGACAGTTGTGCTATGAACCAATATGACTGATATATCCCTTATGGAACACTTAATCTAAACAGTATTACTAATGAAGTTAGCTCTTTGATCAGAGCATTGCATCTCCAGGTATTGCAGTGTAATTTTGCCTATGGAAGGGGGGAGAAAGAGGAAAGGAGTCGTATCTTCCTTTCTGTGTTTGTATATGATCTAACATTGACAGCTCTTGGTGGGGCAGTTTGGCATTAACACCATGCCAATCACAGTCATATTAAAGAACAACCATCTTCGTGTATTGCCAAAGTTGCTTTAGGAAGCTGTGCTTGGAGACAGGTGGGAGTTTTCTGAATCACAGAATGGGTGAGGTTGGCAGGGACCTCAAAACATCACCTACTCCAACCCCCTCCTCAAGCAGGGTCACCTACAGTAGGTTGCATAGGGCTGTGAGTTTGAGTATCTCCAAGCCTGGAGTCACCACAACTTCTCTGAGCAACCCATGCCAGTGTTTGTAACCCTCACAACCCCTTGTCTGTGACCCTTCTTGTGCAGGGATCATGGTGGCATTGGGAAACAGGATGCCCATATGGATCACGGGAGGGTGTTGTGCATGTAGGATGGATAAGATCAGAGCAGAGCCCCCTTTTCAGTTGGCGGCCGTTGCTGGGCCCTGCTCCCTGCTTGCAGCACATGTAGCGACAGGGAGCAGCCTTATCTACCAGCCCTGAGCAAGGAAGCCTCAAACCACAGCTAGGAACATCTTGAAACAGATTTTTGTCACCCCAGAGGAAACATCACAGGGGAATAACAGGCCCCGGTAGCTATAAACCAGTGATGATGAGATAAAGGCACCCAACTCATCCTTGGTACACATCTAATAGTGTAAGAGCAACTAATTTTAATCCCTTTATTTCAAGCTTGGGAGGAACAAGGACATTTCTCTTTCTCAGCTCTTCTCACTATTTTGTTTCCTAATGTATGCATGCACCTATTTTTAATGTATATATAGATATGTGGGAGGCGTGGGGGGGTCTGTACATTCTCTGTATGCACATACAGAGAATGGGACTTGCGAAAACGATGGGCTTTGGGGAAACACAACCCTGAAAGTTGAAAGAAGGATTTCTGCTGTGTTTTGTGGAGCATCTCGTACCACTCAGAGCTCACAGACACTGAGGGTGTTGCTGGACTTGGCTGATGTGTGACCTCAAGCCAGAGTTGCAGGACTAGTTTTTGACCAAAGGCAGTACCTTTCTGTGCTCGAAGGATGCCTTCTGCTTGTGGGCAGTGGTAAATGCCCAGAGAAGGTAAGGTTCTTCAGTTGGGTTGTTCTGGTGATTGTCAGTAGGTAACTGAAAGCTGTCACTGCTATCCTCAGTAAAAGGATGGATCAAGTATTAGATCTCTGTGGAGAAGTGAGGGAAAGGGAGCCAGCAAATCACCCACAGGTTTAATGGGAGTGTATAAGAAGCTGCAGTATTCCAAATGAAACTGATTGTCTTTATCCTTAAATAAGCCCCTGAATCAGTATGAATCAATACTAGTGAAATCAATAAATGTATCTCAATTTAGTCTAGTTTAAAACCTATTTCAAACGAGAAACAGAGGTAGGCTCTGAGGAAGCATTTTAATACACTGATGTAAGAAATGCTACTGTCAGATAGATTCAGATTATCCCAGATAAGGGCATTATAACCCAGAATGAAAACAGGCAGCAGAGATATAAAAGCAAAGAACCTGTTAGCGCCAGCCTCTTGGGACATGCCAGGAAGGCTGATGTGAGGAGCGGTGGTGTTTGCATCCCAGCATCAGCTAATATTTGTATTGCTGCTGTTTGCCCTGTGCTTCTGCAGTGGTGAGAAAGAGAGCTCAGTCCCCAGCAATGCCAAACAACGCAATTCCATTTAACTATTGAATTTGACCAAAAAGATGAGAAATGTGCATTGGTTTTCTTCAAAACTGACTCATTTCCAACCCACCTGGCACCACTTCTGCTTTGAAGAAGGTGGTAGCGTTTCCCAGGCTGTAATGACTCCTGAGTTCTTTGAAACCCACTTGCAGAGCACATTACTCTGGTTTTTTACAGTGCTTTTTAATGCGAATCAGTGTCAGTCCCTATTTCTGCACCGTTTGCAATGGGTGCCACCCCAAAAAGACGATGAAGCTGAACGTGAACACCAACCAAAAGGTGGAATAATGAAAAGGTCAAACATATTATTAAGCATTAAAGTTCTGAGAAGTCCGTGTTGTGCAGCAGATTGTAACAAGAAGAGGAAACGGCACAGCATGAGCGATCTGTCCTGATAAAGATCTGGTGAGCAGAGAAGAGCGGAGGAAGTGGAGCGCGTGTGATGATTCCTGTTACAGGACGTGGCCCTCCTCCCCATCAGGTGCTGTGTGCACGGACCCGCCTGAAATACACTGGAATTTGGTTAAACTCAGAAGTGTTTTCACCTTTTTGCTTATCAGGCGAATGGGAACCTTTGTTTTTGCAGTTGTAAAAGGCCTCTGAGGCTGAAGTCTGATCCCAATAAAGCATCCTGGAAGGAGTCAGTGCCATATATCTCCAGGATCACCACCTCTGTAGCATGTCCCGTGTGTAATTCAGACTCCTGTTTTCCAAGACCTGGGATGGGACTACTGGCACTGTCCTGTTTTGGCACCAAACAGGTTGGTACCCAGTTATCATGGCTGGTGACACATGGCTATGAACAAAGACTCCATTTAAGCCGCTCTTGTGAAAGACTTTAAAGGTTTTAAAGCCCCTGTTGTTACTATAAGGATTGAGCAGCTTTGTGATATTTAGACGCATTATTTAGGGGATGAGCAACAGTTGGTTAAATGACCTCAAATATACAGTATTATTCCTGTCACTCAGTACAACCCACTGTGGAGGTTTGGGTTTTGTGGGTCACTTAATGATAAGCCTCTGCTTTTACCTGCAGGCAAACCCGATGAACAAGGTGAGGGTGGTAGAGGGCCACCTATATCCATACTGTAGCATACAGATGCCAAGTCTCAGAGGGCAGAGTGAGGTAGTATGATCTCTGAGGGTGCCATCCATCCTCTTCATCAGATACCCTGCCTCAGACTGGACCTGGGCTTGGCTCTGCAGGTGAGTGGAGAGCCAGATTTCCTCCTCTGATGAGGACACCAACCAGATTCCAAGCAGGATGGTCTTCCCCATGCCAGCTGCTGTTGGGTTTACTAGTGGGGCTTTGCAGCCCTGCTGAATTGCAAAGCAGCAGTGGGGGCATTGGTGTTTGTTTGGGGGTTTAGCCCTGATGTAGGCACAGGGACACAAGAAAGGGGATTGAAGAGAGAAGGAAAATGGTCACATTTCAGGAAGCTCCTCAAGGGGTGATCAGTAGCTGAGGGCTGCTCATGGTAGTTTGGGTGGGATTTGCTAATTCACCCATGCATGCAATTGGGATGAGAAGACACGATAACATGGCAATGTGTGATGAAGAGCCTTGAGGGAAGCATGGAGCAAGGACAAAAACCTGCTGGGAGGCACCAGCCAGGAACCCATGTTGGTTTAGGGGAGGTTTTGACATGAATAAGTTCATTCTGAAACTTAACAAACAAATGAAAGGTGACAACAAGTGACTCCATCCCCTTCCCTGCCCACACACGTTTTTTCTCTAGCTCAAGGAATAAGTTATAAGCACAGAAACAGAGCTGAAATGGACCATGGGACATGAAGCAGTGTCACCACCACACAGAGACCAGAACAAGTTTAACTCTCATGCTAAGAGACTTCAACCAGGGTAATATGGATACAAACCTCTCTGCAGACTGCATGGGAGACGAGGCCCATGTTCACCCTGTACCTGCTCAGTGGAGATGGCAAATCCTAGTGGTGTGTGGTTCATCTCCCCAGTGATGGTCCCATGTGTGCCCACTGCACCCCAGCAAACATCACTGCTGCAGGGCAAAGGGGCTAAAAGCACCTGCCTGGGGGATGTCTATGTTAAAGCTGGGATGCTCAAGCATTGGGATAATGGACACGGGCACTTGCAGGTGCTGCCTTGCTAATTACTCGCCACTCATCCAAATAACCAGGAAAATCATCTTGCAGATTGTATCAGTCTGTGGTTGGCTTCAGCTGGGGCTTTATTCTCCAGGGCTGAAACACGCAACACTTTGGAAGGCCTGGACCTTTAAAACCAAGGCTGTAAGAGGGTTTATTCATTTCTTTCTTCCCTTCCCATTCACCACAGAAGGAAGAAAAAGAATCCCAACAAAAGCCTAATTGATGCCTGTTGTTTTGCTTCTCTCCATGCTTTTATTTCTCTCTGTTGCTTGCTACCTAGTGTTTTCCCTGGCTTTAAAGACGCCAGTGAAGAAGCTAAAGGGGAAATGAAGCTCTGGCCATGCAGTATTTCCAGATACAAATCCATTTTGCTTTGTGAAGATGAAAAGGAAAAACTCAAATCCAGCCCTGAGATGTTTCCATTTCAGGCCTTCAAATAATATCCTAACCCTCTTGCAAGCACTTTAGGGCAGAAACTGCCTTGCTGTGTGTGTAGATAGCAAACGAGTGATCCTTTTGTGAGTGTATTATGGGAACCCCTTACATGCCACTGTCCTTCTGGTCATGCAGCTGGATTGAAGGGCTATGTGATTATCTCCTAAAACATTATTCATCTTCCCAAAAATGAGGAACTTTGGGTTTTTTCTCCCTGCTTCAGGTTCCTGCCTGGTTTTAGGTCGAGAGCTGGCTTCGGGAGGCAGGATTGCATTTTAATTCCTCCTTTCCCCACGGATAAATGATTGCCTTAATTCAGGAATCCTAACACCATTATTATTATTCCCCCTGGGCACAAGGAACACACCTGTAATTTCTCACAGAATATGCTTTGTTGCAGAAAACTCACATCCCCTCCCGCGTCCTTATGCATCCTTATGTAAAGAGCAGCTTAGCTCATCTGTTTATTGCTCCATCAGACTCCGCAGCCGTATGTACACGCTTGGCGTGTTTGTTTGTGTGCTGGTGGTTAATGCTCATTAAGCAGGGAGACTAATAGCACTGCCTGGAGCCAAGCAAAGTGGAAGGCAGTTGCCATACACATTTCCCCAGCTTGATTTGGCAAGTGCAGGCAGCGCTTAACCTGCAGCATCCCTGCTGCTCCTCTTGCCTGTGTCGGCTCTATGAGCCTGTGCCAAAGCCCAGGGTGTTTTATGAACAGCATTTCCCTGTTCATCGGTGCAGAAAAGGCACTTATGGCCGGGATAGGGGAGCAATGGGCTGTCAATGGGCATGGGGTAATGATGGAGCCATGCCAGGGGTCCCATTCCCATTCCTGGTTTTTAGAAGCTGTGGTACTTGCTGCTGTCCACTGCTCCTCCCAAGCATCTTCTGCTCCATTTCAGTCGTGTTTTGTTGGCTGATTTATCCCTCAGCTTCTTCTGTGTTCTTCTGTGTGTGACAGCAAATGGGAAACTGAGGCAGCTGGCTGTAGAGTGGGTGATGTGAAATATGTCAGTGGTGCTGTAGTGCTAATCTATGAGAACATACCAGCAGGCTGACAGGTCAGGGTGCTGGTCAGTCTGCAGGCAGGAGAGATGTGGGCCAGGGCTGAAAATCTGGCATAGCATTGAGGGCAATATGGGTTTCATCAACCTGTTGTATTCCACACACTTAGAGAATAGGTTTAATTAGTGCCAAAGATGAGAAGCACTTTGGGTTTGCTCTGAAGTTTTATTCCTGGGGATAAACAAGCCTTAGGTACCCAGAACAGGGTTTCCCCCCCCAAGAAAGTGAAGCTGGGGTGTCCACTGAGCTGACCCATGTCTGTCAGTAAGCATGAGAACAGCTGTGATGAGAGGTGCCCAAAGTCACTGCCCAGGGCATGTGCCTTATTGAAGGCATCAGATCCCAGCTCTGACGGCTCTGCAGTCACCTTGTCAGCTGCACTGGGTGGGTGAAGTGCAGAGCAGACCCTGCAAGGAGGCTGATGTGTTAGGTGGTTATCAAGGAGCCAGGCTTCACATGGAGTCATAGAACCATGGAATGGTTGGGTTGGAAGGGACCTTAAAACTCATCCAGCTCCAACCCCTGCCACAGGCAGGGACACCTTCCACTGGAGCAGCTGCTCCAAGCCCCTGTGTCCAACCTGGCCTTGAGCACTGCCAGGGATGGGGCAGCCACAGCTTCTCTGGGCACCCTGTGCCAGTGCCTCAGCACCCTCACAGGGAACAGCTTCTGCCTAATATCACTTGTTTCTAATGTCAGCATTTGTTACAGTTCTCTTGTTTGGACTTGGCAAGATTTGAAGGAGTCTCATCTTGTGACAGGAATCATTGCATGTGTGCACAGCAGAGGCTGGGGTCTCACTTCAGGAAGCTGTTTGAAGGTAAAAGGTAGCTCAATGCTCCTTGCTGTTGCTAGAGGCTTCCTGAGGGATGCTGAGGAAACACGACTGCAGGGTACCCTGTTTGTGGAGAGAAGACTTGAGGCACAGTGCATCCCTCTGAACCAAGGGAGAGCTTTATTCCCTATTCCTTGGGAGGAGAAGGGTTCTTCCCTGAGGGTTTGGGTGCTGAGGATGGGCTGGGTGCAGAGTAGGTCAATGTGTCAGAAAAGCTGGCAGTGCCCACTTTTGCCTACCCTGTGGTTCTGTCTGTGGCCATGCCAAAGAGTCCAGGCATGTGCAGAAAGCCATGCCTGGGTAGGTGTCATACTGATAATAAAAACCCCATAACAGTAATTAAAGCAAAGCTAATCAGTCTTGGTGGATGTGATTGGGGATTCTGCCATATGTGGCTCATCTGGCTTGAAGTCTCTTGGGGTAAATCCCATGACTTGGTTCTCTTGTAGGACGATCTCAAGTCCACTGACAAAGACTCTGCTGAATGGTCAAAGAATACACAAATGAGTTCTAAAGGGGATTGTCCTCAATGCTTATGGTTAAGCAGGTAGTGAAAATGAAGTGATAATGGCAGAAAAACTAGGCAGTGCTCACAGCATCCTTAGGGTATTTCTCTGTTCAGCTGTGGCTGGGATGTACAGAAGTGTCTAAGGGACTTGGACACTGAAGTCTCACTCAGTTTGTCTGACAGCTTTGGACATCTCAGCCTTCTGCACACTTCAACATTACTTGTCTGGAAGATGAGAGCTTACATTCAAGTTGTTATCTCCAGATAACTCACTGCATTAATGGTGTCTTACTGACTGATGGTGGTTAAAGTTACCTTTTGTCCTGGTTCAGTCTGGAATGACAGCTTTATTCTGCAGAAAGGATGCATTTGATCTTCACACAGAGGTTGAAATTAGGTCTTGTGTTTGGGGAAGACACTTTAACCTGTAAGATATTGAATGAAACTGCTTTTCCCTTCTCCTTCTTCCTTTCTGGAAGGAGAATTGTCCTGTCCTTAATCTTGACAGACTGAGGTGCCACATTGAAGAGTGAATCTAGAGCACGATGAAGTCCCAGGAGTGCAGTTATGGGGAGGTGAGGTGAAAGATAACCACCATTCCCTCACTGAAGGTTTCCTAGTCCTTTTGTTGAGCTGTGAACTGCCACCTGGTGTGATGCTTAAAGGATCTTGAGACATGCAGCTCTTCCAACCCATTCACAGCCCAGGGAACATCTCCATCCACTCCAGGCACAGGTTTCTGCAATGGGGACCAGGCTCTTGGGTAAGTCTCAAGGCTACAGCTTTTCACCTCCTTTCTCAAGGGCTTGGCCCAGTGAAGTCAATGAAAGCGAGAGAGCCTTTGGATTCATGTATATCTAGAAGCACATCCATAAGGACTGATGTACTGAACACAGAACATAGTAGCATTCATTCTGGAGTAAGAATTGGTTTCTTTTAATTTGACTTAATACACTTTCTTATTCTAGCTTAAGAGCATCCAGAAAAGCTTTTCTAGTCAGTTTTCAAGTGACAACAAGCTGGTTTTCCTGGTCTCACAAACTCATCTTTGGAATGGGAATAACTTAGTCTCCCATATGGTGTTTAAAGCTACTTCATAGCGGAAATCTGTATATACATCCAGGATTTCAGAGGAGCAGGTGGAAATTATCTGGCAATTAAAGTTAGTGCTATGGAGCTCAGCCTTGGAATGCCATAGTCCATCTATTCAAGGTTTGCATCTCCCACTGTCAGCAATTGGTTACATGACTGCTCATGGTGCTGCACCTTGGGGGAAAGAGGCCTTGAAGTGATGGCAGAAGATTTCAGCTGATTTCTGATAACTGTTTGAGCAGCTGATTACATTTATCAGAAAGGAAATGGTTAAAAGCAGTTCTTTAGCAGTTCTGGCTCTGATGATGTTCTAAAGGCTTATGGGGCCACTGATGGAGAAAAGGAACTTTCAGTGAATGCAGGAAGTAGCCTCACAGAAAAACGGACATCAAAAGGTCAAGGCTGTGCTCAGACATTCATGTCTAGTTTTATTTCAAGCAGTAGATTACTCACTTGAAACACTCAGGTTTGACCAGTAATACAGGATGGTTGCCATCATCCTGAAGGGGAGATGTTCACCGTCCTCGTGCAGCAGCAGCTAAAGGAGCATCAGTCACCTCCTTTCAGAATGGTACCCTATTTTTGTGACTGTTTGTAGCTGATGTTAGATCAGCAGTGAAACACAGAGCCAGAGAGTGGTTTGGGTTGGAAAGGACCTTAAAGCTCATCCAGTCCCAACCCCTTTGCCATGGGCAGGGACACCTTCCACTGGAGCAAGTTGCTCCAAGCCCCATGTATTTGTCTCCATTGCAGAAGTGTCAGGATTATTGTTTTGTTTCTCCATTTATTTCATTTCTCAGCTATTTTTTGTTTCTCAGTTTATGGGGACCTGGTTCTCACATCTCCCTGAAAGGGTTTGCTCAGGTTTTCCAGACTAACTTGCCTGGAATTGTGGGGTGGCTCCAGAATTCATGACTTGTAGGGCAGAATAAGCATACATAAACAGCTGGCTTGGCTGGAAATCAATGTACAGTATTGCTTCCAATACATCAAAAAATGAAGCATAACACTCCATTGAGGCTCCATCAATGGACAGGAAGGTTTGCTACCTGTGTCCAAGAGATACTGCTCCTGTTTAAGTTTCCCTCTGATGTTACAGCAAGGAACATCATGGCATTGCTGTGAAAACCCTGACAAGCAATAAGAATCCTAGAGAGCATCCTTGGCAGCATGGAGGCTCCTCTGCTCCAGACAAAACAGAAGCAAAGCCACACGGCTGGTGGGAATGCAGGAGGTTCCTTGGGGTGGGAGCACATGCAGATGCAAACTGATGGAGAGGTGTGCTTCAGGGTCAGCCATGAGGCTTTTGAGAATCAGATGGGGGATGTCATTCTAAATATATGTATATTCATTAATATAATTAATATATATATATAATATAATATAAATAATACATAGTAATATAAATACTGTATATTCATTTCACCAGCTGAGTGGTAAAAATGGGTATGAGCAACCCAGCGAGACCAGTTCCCTGGGGAACAAGTGCTCAGGTGGGATCCTAGAGCCTGGTGCTCATGTGGGATCCTAGAGCCTGGTACTCAGGGAGCCCAGGGCACTCTCCATCATGCTGGGGCCAGAAGGTGATCAGGGAATTCAATGCTTGGCATGGGCAGTCTTGGAAGAAGCCAGAGTTGAGCAGGCTTCAAATGAAGCAATGAAAATTGAAAGAGAGCATGATCAATCTCAACTGGGAGTTGGTGCATTTTAAATACAGGATGGTCCTCTATTGTAACCTGTGTAAGAGTTTGCTAATGCCCCGATATATTATAGAGGCTGAAAGAAATAGCTTTGCACAGTGGGATAAGCATGAATTTGACTTGGTTCCAGGTATAGAACAGAGAAGAGCCTTCAAAACTGGAAGAAAATAGCTGCCAACAGTCCTGTCTATCTCAGCTTATCCTGATTTTCTCCTTGCTCTGGCAAACCCTGCTCCCTCGTTCCTTCTGATGGAGTCAAGGACAGCATTTCCCTTCGAGAGCAGCTTTAGTTCCAATCAGCATTAACCACGTTTCATCTGTAGGATATGAAGAGCATTGGAAAGAAAAATCTCTCCTCTGCTTTCCCCTTGCTTCACTGGCAAGAAATACTGAGAATGGAGGAGATATGGGGTGGGAAGAGGTCTGACCTCTAAGGTTCACAGTATGCCAGCAGACAGAAGCAGCACCTCTATGATATTCAGGAAGGCATTTTTGCTTTGCCATTGGGAGTTACCAAAGGAGTATTGTCCCCTGCTCCTGGCTACAGCAACAGGAAACACCACACCAAGCCTTTTCTGCCCTCCTCCTTGAGAAGGACAGCAAGAGGCCAGGTAAGCCTTCACTACCCCTTGGTTAGGAAGCATCTGTGCTGGGGTTATTGGCATGCATGGACTGGGTGGATGCTGGAGAGGATGCACAAGATTCTGGTCTGAAATAAACCCAGAACCTGAGAGTTTGAGGTTTCCTGACACTGTAAATGGATGTCTATTTGCAACTGTTCACAAGGGGGATTATGTGCGTGCTCTGCTGTCGCAGTGGTTTAGTTTGCATGCTCACACAGCACTGCAGCTGGGGTTTGATGGTGCTTTTCCTCTTGCCGTGGGAGGAACACCTTCCCAATGTGGAAAGGTGTTGGAATGTGTTGGAATGTGTTGGAATGACCAACTAGGTAAAACCATTTATAAAACAAGGATGAAAAAGTGGACATTCTAACCGGAAAAATGCCAACTCCAGGTATTTGGGCACTTCCATAGTCCTTTGACATAACTCGGAAATAAATGGTTAAAAATTGGCTAAGAATACTTGGCCCTAGCCACAGCTTAAGAAAAATGCCTATTTTGTGCCTTTTTTTCCCCACCAGGCTGTTTAAACCTGCTAAGAAATTAGTTTTCACATAGAATTTGAGCTGTATCCATTTTTCTCTCCCCTTGTAATATGCAAAATAGTTGGATTTTGAGCAATGTTGTAGATTTTAAGTCAGTCAGGCAATGTATCTAATGGTTATGAAATATAGACTGAGTTTGGGTCATTCATTGAGGGTAAAGGTGCTGAAGAAAGCCACAGTTTGGAGCAGTTCACTTGAAACACTTTGTTGGCTGCAGCTTTGCTCTGTCCTATGAATTCCCATTCTTTGCCAGGTTCTTGGGGATAAAGGCTGTCCTGAGGATAAATAACCTCTAGGTAGTGAATAATACTGCAGTATGTGTGGAGTATGTGGCATGAGTAAGCTGGATGCCACCTTTGTGGGCAGGCTTATATTGAACCTTTGAACATGCAGCCTGTGGTTTTGAAGGAGAAGGTGACAGGGTTTTGCTTTGTTGGAGGAATTTGATCTTGAACTGAATAATACAGCCTTTAAAAGCCCACAGTGATGATGTCTGTCTTCCAGACAACTATACAGGTGTGTACTTTTGTACCCGAAGGTGTCTCTCAATGTGTTTCTTCCTGGACTGAGACTCCAGAATGCCATTGAAGTGCAATAATATTGCTTAGGGAAACTAAAAGCAGCCTTGCTTTGGAATCCAATCCCCTCATTGCTAGATGCATCTGAAGCTGTGTGTAATAACTGCCCGTATAGTCAGTATTATAAGCTAGATACAGTTGTAAGTAGCTGTAAGTTTCTTGGATACCCCAAAAACTGTGGGGATGGAAAGGAGAAATGAAAGGAGGGCTGGGGCAGAAAGAGAAGCCCGTGTATAGACACACATCTGCCCTGTTACAGACATGCAGGAGGGGAAAAGTGAACTTGAAGAGAAGCCTGTGTTGGGTATAAGGCAGGGAGTCTCAGGGTGCTATTGCTGTGGACCTGTGTCTATCTCTTGTGGCTATCCACACGTTTGCTGTTATTTGAAGGTTTGGGTCTGCTTTGGAGTGATTATTTAATGTCAGTGCAGTGTAAGGGCTGCTGGGTTCCATTTGTAAGAGCAGTGTGTTTGTTCATCACCTGCTGCCAACTGGATCTGAGGACAAAGAGGGAGGAGGACAAGATGTGTATGTATGGACGATGAACCCCTTTCTGCCTCAGTTAGCACCTTCTTTACAGCAAGTGTTTAGTGTGTGGATGGGGGGAGGATATTTCTTCCCTTCTCACTCAGAGATCTGTCATATCCACAGCAAAATCCATCAGTTCCAAGCTCCTTCCCCTTCCAAAAATCCTTGTGCTCTACTCACCTACCCCACACCAGGCACAAGGCTCTGGTACCTTCCAAGCCCCTTGCTCCTCCTCCCTCCACACCTTTTCCAGGGGTTCAGATTTGGGATGCAGGTCTCTTTTCTCATCCCCTCCTTTCCTTTGGTGAATTCATCCCAATCCAGCCCTGGAGCCTGGGGTGGCACCAACGCTGGCAGAGGGAGGGTGAGCCCAGACAATGTGAGGAGGATTCATCTGTCGTCTGCCCAGAGCACCCCATTTTGCTGGCTTCTGGTGAGGGGGAGATGATAAACGAGGCACAAGAACGCTGTTCTCAATGCACAGTAAGTGCCATAGGGCTCCAGAGTAGGTCTGAAAGCTCCCGTGCTCTCTGACAGCCCAAAATGAGACAGGGAAGCTGGCATAGTCACAGCCATGGTTTTATGACATTACAGCAATAGGCCTGCCCAGTTCTCTGTTCCAGCTCTTTGCCCATCTGTGTCCTTACAAACACAGACCTGGCAGGCACAGCATCGTCTTCTGAGCCCACAGCAACAAGTCTGCAAGCTCAGGTCCTTCGTGGACCCTCTCAGATGCTTGTCATTGGTCCTAAAGGTGCAGATTGGTATTAGCTGAGAAGGTTTTTGTTTTCATGAGGTTCAGAGTCAGATTTTGCCAGCAGTGGCTTCAACTGTAAATGAGAACAAGGTTTGTCTGGGTGTTATCTCACACACAGCTTGCTAACTGTGGAACTAAGGTGCCACTTTGGATCAAAACAAAATCCCCTATATTAACATACTATGACAATGTTTCCTCCTGTAGAACACTGAATAGAAGCTGCTCTTCAAAGGTATTTCATTGAGAAGCATCCATGGATGGTGATGGCAGCTGTCTCTCCTATCTGCTTATAGGATACAGACATTCTCATGCAGTTTCTAGATACTACATCTATATGTTAAACAAAGATTGGGTTTTCCTCAACCCAGTTAGGTCTGTGACTCTCATTGCTCAGGGATCATGGCACAAATGCTATTTCTCTTTTGCAGGAACAGCACAATCAGGCTATGTGATCTGACTGAATGGCCACAGTGTTCATCTGTAAGTACCCTCATCTCATGGCAAGAATGCAATAAGCTCATTTGGGTTTTGCAGGTGACCATCCATGTCACCCAGTGACCACAGAGTATGTGCAGGAGTGTTTGATACGGATCTCACCATGCTTTTAAGGAGGACTCCCCTGGGTTTGCAGGTTACACTTGACTTACTAATATTTACTTTCAAATGCAACATGTCAGCTCAAAGAGGAGACTTAATACAGACAAAACCAAATAGCAGTGAGTGTGACACTGGATCTGATGCAGGTTCCTGGACAGCAACTGTGATCAGTGCAAAGAAGCTGCCCTCAGGTTCTTGCTCTCCAATTAGGGAGATGTCAGCGAGCACACAGCTAAGCAGCAGCCTGGTAAACACAGGGATGTTTGTATTAAACAGCTTTGGGGAGCACATTTATACTGACCTTGTTTGCCAACTCTTCTGAGGCCCAAGGAGAAAGCTTGTGATTCTGTAAGGAGTGAGGCTCCTTCATTATCCTGCTTCCATCTGTCGGGTTAGTTTTTAGGATCTGTATGTATTCATCTTAGGGGAGCAATGGGGATTTCACAGGCAACAAAACATGTGAATGAAACTTTGTCAGTGAAGTGCTTTCATGTGTCATATGGGCACAAACTTAACGACAGGTTGCTGGGATGTGAACAACGTCAGGTTAGTTCCATGGTATCCTGCAGAGCATGTAACCTATAACAGCTGCATCCAGAAGCATGGATGGATGGATTCATGTGCAAAGAAATCAAAGCCTTTGGGTTGCAAGAGGGAAGAGAGGAGAGGTAAACTCTCCCCTTGATGTCTGTGATGATAGTTTCCATAAGATCTCATATAAAGTTGAGAGTCACTTGAATGAGAGGATGACATGCAGTAAGTAGTCTGAAGGAATAACCAGCTGAGAGCAAGCCCTAAGCCTGGATATAGGATATGATTTTCCAAGGTGCTAAGGAGAATCACCATTCCCACTTAAGTCCTATTGTAACTTAAGGGGATATGTTTGCCTTTTTTGGTGCCTGGTGAAATCTGCTGTGGGTTAAGGGCTGAGCAGCCATCCCAGCTGAAACACAGGCCCCAGCAAGCATCAGCTTGGACAGAAGCCTATGAGGAACAGATCTGGTGTGGCAATAAGTGGGGTGTCTTGTGAGAGGTGATGTGATGCCAGGCTTGAGGAGCAGTTCCTGTTCACTCTATTGGAACTAGTTATTACCTTCTGGAGAATGCAATTCCAAGTGAACTCACCCATTTGACATAGGGATTATTGGCCCCATCTAATTAAAGTGTGCCTGGGAGAGAAGTGCTGTGGTGAGCGCAGGTGGGATCCCAGTGAAATCCTACCCCTGAAGTGCCTTCCCAGGGCATGTGCAGACCAGGGGAAAGGAAGATGGGATAAAAATGAATAATGCTGGCTGCAGGAGAGAGGTGAAATGATTTCCCATTACACTGAGTGTGTCTCTCCTCATTGCTGTCCCCATTGGATAGTCAGGAGCAGGGCAGTGCTGCACGTGTGAGGTAATCCCCAAGCTGTACTCAGAGCTGGCAAACTCATGACGAGTTTCTAGTGTCCTTCTGCACCACAGAGGCCCCATGAAGCTGTTTGTCTCTGTATAGTCCTGTTCTTTATGGCCTTCCAGGTATATTCTTGTGACTTCAGAAGGCTTGGTCAGCCCTCTGCCCGGTGCTGCTGTTTGGCAGGTTAAAACATGCCCAGAAGTCAGATGTGTTGATGCTGATTTCTCCCTGTGCAGGCCAAGGAGGCACATCCCTCTGTGCATGGTTGGGGCGTGCATGGGGATTGCAACACCAGGCAGGTTACTCTGGCAGGGTTAGGAGCTGCTCTGAACCTTGCAGCAGCTACACTGCATGTTCTCTTTGTAACCTATGCTGCTGGGCACTGAGTAGCATCAGGTCATGTCCCCTACAATCTGTCTGCTGGAGGCTATCCTGCCATCATTGCCTGTGCTAGCTGGCTTAGAGTAAGGCAGCCTGTCTGCTCAGGACTCAAAGACCTCTGTGGGTTTCAGTATTGCTGTTCTTGACCTCTTTTACTGAAGGACCTTGAAGTGAAGGTCACTCCTGGGTCCTTTAGAAGGTGGTCATGGAGCCCATCTCCATCTGCCTCTTTCTCAAGCCCCTGTACTTGTCTAGGCTCCTATGCTGTGGTGTTGTAATGGATGAGCTGGTTGTAACATCACTAGAGCAAAGTGATATTTAATTCACTGTTGCTTTCATGCTGCTCTTTCCTGCTCTGTCAGTGCTTGGTGCTTCACCTGAGGCCTGGCTTCAGGTACATGATGGAGCACAGAGGACTTTGCTTCTCTTGGAAAGTATGGGCCTTGCTAAGGTGGCTGCAGCTGCAGCTCCCAGTCCTGGGCTCTGCATCACCCCTGGCTCTGTTCCACCCTTGCCATTCAAGCTGGCCCTCCCATTGCCTCCTGAGATGCATCCAGATCTCTTCTGAGCAGTTAGGTTCAATCTCAGCATGTCCCTAAATCACTACACATGAGTGAAAACCTTGAGGAAGCAGGAGACAAGCAACCTTTGTTCCTTGGTTAGTGGGTTTCAAGGCAGTGTTGGGATTCACTGAGAACTGAGTGGTTTGTGAGCTCTAAGAAAGCAAAGGAAGCTATTCCGTTTGATGCGATGATGGTGTGTGCCCACCCTCTTAGGGGCAAAGCAGTTGTGGCATCTCATCCTCCAGTACGAAGCCACGTTCCGCTTTTCCCATGTCTCTTTCTAGTTCTCCACAGCTAGTTTACTCCTAACTAAAGCACTCCTTGGAAGGAGGTGCTTTCCTGCCTGCAGACAAGGTAGAGCTCTGCAGAGCTGCAGTAGCAAAGTGGGGAGAGCTCTGTTTCCTTCTGCAGAGCTGGGCTCTTCAGCACCCCCCATTTATTAACCCTTGCTCTCAAACCTGTTCTCGCTCTCACACCTCCAGAGCTCTGCAGCCACTTCTTGCACCTCCCACAAGTGCACATGCTTTTGCTCCAAGAGCCTCCCTGGATTTCGGACCTGTGTGTGATCGGAATGCATTAAGACTTGGCTGAGGCATGGGATTATTGCAGACCTGTCACTTCACAGTATGTTCCTGTTACAGCCCACACTCATGTCTGCTAGTATTTTAAAGTAAACTTTAATTAGCATCTCCCAAAGGGTGTGAATAAATTGTTTTATTGTTGTTTTAGGTTCGGTTTTGTTATAAGGAAAAGAGTGTTTACTCACCAAGGACATGTTTCCAAACTCCCCATCCACGCTGGTCCTGGGTTTCTGGTAGCTCACTGTGAAGCAATGCATAGTGCCATTGGTGGGAGCAAGGCTGCTCATCCATGGGGTAGGACCTGACATGGAGACACATGCAAGCACTGAAGTCTTATGGGGCCGTGTTGGAGCAATGCTGTCAGACTCCTGATGGCCACGTGTCACCCACTGACTAGCAAGCTATTCCAATGAGAGTCACTCTGGGCTAAGCAGACCTGTGTCTGCCTTGGTTTGGTCTAGCAGCTGCTTTACCTACAGTCTGATGGGCACAGCTTGGGCTTAGTGCCCCCAGAGGTCTTAGCTTCTGTGTAACACTGCTGCAATCCAGCAACACTGGAGAGATCTCCCCCTTATTGTAAGTAACATGTTTGAGATGTTCTTTGCAAGGAGAGTCGAGCATGTTTTCCAGCCTTCACTCCAGAAAGGGTGAATCAGGTATCTGATGTGGTTTAAATCATGTATCTGATTTAAATCAGGTATCTGATGCGGTCCAGAGATCTGCTCATAGATAGAAAAGGGACATTTTGTACACGGCTGAATTCCTGCAGAATTTCTTTTGAAACCACTGAAATTAAGCCTATTGTTATTGTGAGGAGGTTTCTACCCACCCAACCTGTTTGCTAGGCTGAATGTGTGACAATGGTGGGATAACGGCTTGGAAGGGGATGAGCCACAGACCTGTTTTGGGGGAGAGCATTAAGGAAGGGCTGAGACATCAGGCTGGGGTGTTACCTGGTAGTGCTGGCACAGAGCAGTGACCCCCACCCCATACCCTCTGCTTTAAAAGGTGGTGTGTGATGTGAGGAAGGTAAACCCACTGCCTGGAATACTGCAGGCAGGAATAAGTAAACTAGCAGCAGGGGGAAGAGGCTAAATTTAAAGGCCTGGGTGTTTCAGAGGACAGAAGGTGTTGACTTGGGTGAGCTGTGAGGCCTCCATTGGCTTTTGCATTGCAAGGAAATGTACTTGAGCAAATGTGCTGGAATGAAGTATTCAGGCAGATAGATTTACTCCTTTTAGTTTCACCCATGCATGGCTTCAGTTCCACCCATCTTGTTTAAACAAACATACTTGGTGGGGATAAGGCAAGGAAAATCCTGCTCTCTGTGTTTGTTCTTCCCTCTGCTCCTCCAGCAGGGACACTCGAAACACAGATGGAGCTCAAGGCGTTGGGTTTTAACAGATCCAAATCAATTTGATGTGCCCTTAAGAATTCCCGCAGTCATTTCCAGTGGCATCCACAGAGCTGCTAACAGACGAGCGTGTGCCCAGTCACTAGCTGCTGCATGCATTGGTTTTCTCACATTGACAGCCATTATTTCCCTGTAATGTGAAGGCTTCGAGTGTGCCTTTTTGGTGGCGTGAGCACAAGAGCATCTTTAGATGTCACAGAGCGATGTTATTTGGAGTATCAACATGGGAGCAGCAGGGCGGTGGAGACTGGGTTGTCATCTTTGTGCTTCTAAACCGGTTGTTCCCACTTTCCTGGTGAGTCCTGTTAGTGAGAGCCGCATAAAAAGGATCCCTGTAGGTGGCCAAAAAGAAGGATAATGTCTGGGAATCGACAGATCTGATGGGAACTGACCCATCAGTTGTGAAAATGGGGTACCAGCAGTTACCAAAAGACACAACCCACTGCTTGAAGGAAGACCCTCTTCCTGCTGGGAAGGACTGGAGAAAAGTCAGCCTGCATTGTATCCTAATATGAGATAGAGGGAATCAAGAGAACCTGCAGCCCATGCTGTGCTTACCCACTGGTGTATGGCATTGTCCATATTTGTGTGAAACTAGTATCTGATGGCTTGGAAAAACGGTCTTCACAATAGGAAAGGATTGTTCTATTTGTGCCACTTCTGCTTTGTTCCTTCCCCCAGGGTTCCACAGAAGTGACAGTGGGCATGGACCTCAGGAGGTCTGTAATCCACCCTCCCATCTGGAGCAGAACTGTCTCCAACACCACATCAGGTCGACCATGGCTTTGACTTCCCAAGGTTTGATCATTGCTGTGGATGGAGATGTCACATCTTTCTGTGTGACCTGTTTGAGGTCTGTGCTACCTTCCTAATGCAATTTATATTCCTTATTGTCCAATCTGAACCTTATAAGCTACACTACGTGGTCATTGCCCCTGCCTGCCATTACCAAGAAGTGTGGCCCTGTCCTCATCACATCTCCCCTTCAAATCCTGTGGGCAGGAGCTTGGCTTTAGAAAGTGACCCCAATTTCCCTTTCGTGCTGGTTTTATGTTCAGGGATGACTCCTCATACTCCTTGGCTTTGCTACTGGAGGAGAAAGTGGTTTTCCATGGGCATGAGCTCCCTCTGCAGCTGGGGAAGAGCTGTCAGATTCAAACCCTATGGGAAGGGTGGGAAAGTCCAAACCATGCAAGTCCATAGGGCAAACTGTGTCTCTGAAGAAGAGTTCACTTTCTTTCCTCCATGGCTTATTCTACTGAAGAGGGGAGAGAGAGAATTCAATCACTGTTAACACTGGTTATCAGTATGCAGGATTATAAAGGACTGAAGCTCTGATGCAAGCTCCCGGTGTTCCCTATTCCCCTTCTCCTGACTCACCTGCTCTGTTTGCTGTTCATTGCTCCATCCTGGGGGAAGCAGAGCACTCAACACATTGCTCACCTCCCCTGTGACCTCTCTGGTGCCACACCTTTGTTGGATGACAGCAACAAAAACCACACAGAGAATTCCCAAAAGGGTGAGGACTCCTTAATCCCTTCAGAAAACCAACCTGATACTACATGGGTGGGTCCCTGCCTGTCCCAGGGTAAATGAACATCTCCTTCCTCATCCACAGCTGCCTTTCCAATCACCCTAAACACAACTGCCAATCCCATGTCCCTTCTACCTCCTTGTTGGCAAGGGCAGTGCTTCATAGCGGCAAGGATCTTACCCCCTAAAAATGCCATTCCTTTTTCCTTTCCTTAGTTCCACACATGCTGTGTAATCATGGGTCGAGCTGTGTGCCTAGCAGCCAGTGACAGTCCCCTCACCACCACTGCCTTAGAGCTGTTGAGAGTTTTGCTGTTACTTCAGGTGTTTTCCTTACCTGTGTTTCTCTTTGGACCGAATCCTTTGCCTATTTATTTAGCATCTTTCTTCCACCCTGTATTTTGTACAGTCACATCACCATGGTATCAAGACACTCTGTGGTCAGTACTAGATGCAGTATTAGATGTTAACCATCAAGATGCTGAAGACTTCACCTCCATTTTCAGAGATAAAGGCTAAAAGAAGCCAATCACCCAGGGTATGTGATGGATGCAGGTGAGACTGAACTCATGGGCCCCATTCAGGCCTACTCAGACCACCCTTTCCATTTGATGCTTCAGGCCAAGACACGTTCCATAGGGCAAACCCCAGCTCACAATGCTTTTGTTAAGGAATCTTGATGTTTCCCTGCCTTTCCCTGGATCTGTAAGGCTGTGATTTATCAAGAAAGAACACAGCAAACCAACATCTTGTTCTACAGCTTCCCCACAGGGATGATTCACATGGACTGCTGATGGCATCTGCCACTGGGTTTTGGCTGCCTTTCTGGAAATAGTGAGCTCTTTGTGGATATCTGGTCATTAGATGATGGATTCTTGTTTGCTTTCACCTCAGCTTAATTCAGGCTCAGGTGCCACACATCTTCATTAATCCTCTTAGCCGCGATTTGGTTGCACCCTCTTACCTGCAAGAAAGGAATTTGTTAATGCACCGATGAAATGAGCTGCAGCAATCTGACATTCAAACCCAGACAAACAAAGCTCTCTCGACTCGCTTGGAGAAAAACCACATCAATTACACTGTCACTTGTATTTACCTTGCACAGTCCTGAACCATCCCAAGGCTGAAACATGGGTTGTCAGTGTCTGGGGCAATGCCTCTGTGGTTAAGGATGTGCCCTGGTCGCTGGGATGGACTGGGGACACAGCGCACAGAGGTGCATCCATGGGCTGAACAAAGGTGCAGGAATGCTGAAGAGCAAAGCCTCCAACACGTAAGTGCCACATCTGAGTTCAGCAAAGCTCATTTTGTAAACTTGGGCTTACAAAACAAAAGAAGAAAGGGAAAAAAGGAAGAACCAACCTCAGGCACTGCCTTAATTCCTGTGCCATGAGGACTGCATGTCCAGAAATGCTCATTTGCTTTGTTTTGCCCCCAGCCTTTTCTTCTTGCTTATGTCCAGTAATATGCACCTTATGGCAACACTCCCCTCTCCATTCCCTGGGGTTACAATGGAAGCTGCTTCTGATGGTAAGATGGGAGTAGGTGTCTGGGCACCCATGCAGGGGAGCAGAGGGGAAGTGCCCTGCTCAAGCTCTGACCTTACAACACCCATTGCTCCCATCTGCTGGTCCCTCACTTCCCCGAGCTGGGAAACCTGCCCCACAGCTCTGGGGAGCAGCTCTCCTCCGGAGCCTGAGGAGCAGCACATAAGGAGGGTTTTGTTTTGCTGTCTCTACCTCGGCACGTTCAATGGGGAGAATTCAAACAGACACATGAGCGGATTAGGTGTCAGAAAACGTCTAATTATGGCTTATAAAATTACCGGCTCAGTGGCTTACGAATGGGAACGTGCAAAGGAACCTTGTAACAGTGTAGCCTCCAGCTTATCCCTGCAAGCCTCAGCTCCAGGGAAAAGGGAAAGAAGCAAACCCTCTACTGCCATATAAATGGAGAGTCTGGTTCCTTGGGAGCAGCTTCAAAGCAGCTCTGTGCTGTGCCCTGTGTTCCAAAACAGCCTGTCTCCTGGAGGATGGATAGTAAGAGATCCTGTTGCTATTCATTACATAGATCCTCTCTGCCCACTCTCAGCTCCTTATGTGGTTTCTGTCATGGGTTTTGCTGAATGATGCGGATCGATGCTGCTCTTTGCACTGCTGCAGTGCTTGGAGGTTGTGCCCACATCTGTGATGCTTCAAGACATTCAGAGGCCTTTGCCCCTCTCAATGTAAGCTTTGATGGCTGAACAATTATGGTTTGGGTACGGTTTAATGTTACAGAACAATTTGATACTTCTTGCTTCTAACAATGTCCCATGAAATGCAGGCATGATGGCAAATGCATTTTGGTCCCAGTTTCAAGCCCACTATGTTCTATGGTGTAACCTCCATGTGTTTGCAGCCTACAGGACAAAGACTGTCCCCAGAGCTGTCTGCCAAGGCATGGCAAGGGAGAGGTGTGACTCCCTGGGAGTTACTGGGAGGTTTTGATGGACTTTGTGTATGTGCAAAATGCATTCACACAGTAGGAATTTGCCAGGTCTTTCTCCAGCTATCACCATAAGCCTTCAGAGCGAGTGTTTCAGTGAAACTTTGGTGCAAGAGCAGCAATGTTATACATATAACCTCTTTGGTTTTCTTTTTAAGCTTTCTGCAAGATAGCCAAGATCTCTTCCTTCAAAGCTGCATCTTTAACTGTTGGAGAGCCCATATCCCTCCCTCTCAATAACTAATACCCCATTCCTGGTATGTTGTATCCATCCTTCTGGCGGCTCAGAAGCTAAGTGCTGCTGCAGAGTCCAAGGGCCAAATCTTGGATCAGCTCAGCTGGGTATCACATAGGCCATACATGCGATGGCTTTTCCTCGTAGTGACTCATGAATGTAGGTGTGCCCTCGACTTCTTTTGGAGCATTTAAGTGGAATAACTCAAATGGGAAGGGAACACCTTGTACTTTGCATGGTCTGCTTGTACTGGTCTTGCCACAGCACTGATGAGGACCCAGAGTTGTCCTTTTGTGTTTCCAAATGGATTGCACGAGATGTGTATCCCTGGGCTTCATATCTCTATCCTTGGAATATTTGCCTGTGCAAACCTGATGAGTGTTTTACTCAGTTTTCCCATGCAATTTCCTATAATGCCATATATACATTTTGTAACCAAGATGTTCTCCTTGAGAAACTCCCTGATCTACTACAGTAGGTACGCAACCTGGACCACCACCAACCCTCACAGTAAGCAGTCAGTTCATCTCAGTAAAAGACAAGAGCTGAGGGGTGGATTTGGCAGGTGATGCTCTCAGCACTGCTCAGCATATTTGCTCAAGCACAGCATCTTCGGATTGCACATATCCTGCTTAGGCAAAGGCCTGTATATGGCTGCGGTTATCGTACACATAGGTATACCTACCAGTAGAAACATGGTCTGAATATTTGGGACCAGCTTAGGACCAGTGAGGATGTGAGCAATTATAGAATCATGGAATAGTTTGGATTGGAAAGGACCTTAAGACCATCCAGTTCCAACCCCCTGCCATGGGATGCCTCACACTAAACCATGTTGCCCAAGGCTCTGTTCAACCTGGCCTTGAACACTGCCAAGGATGGAGCATTCACAACCTCCCTGGGCAACCCATTCCAGTGCCTCAGCACCCTCACAGGAAAGAACTTCCTCTTTATATCCAATCTAAGTGGATCTGTTAGTCCTAGTTCTAACTCTTGTCATGAGATGGCTTTGATGGGATGTCTCTGCCACTCCATGTGCAGAGCATGACCTGGAGAGCCAGTTGCACACATGGATATCTGCACCACTTTTGGTCAGCACTATGCAGTATTTAATGTCCTAAAGGAGTCCTGGCCCCAGTGTTGTGTATAGCAAAGTCCCGTGGGGATGAGATCTCACAGGACTCTATCAGGAATACAGCTTGTCAAATTTATGGTTCAGCTTCTTCCTTTGGTGCAAAATCACTTTTGTTTACTTTTGTTTTTCGCTTTTAACTAAAAATTGCCTTTTTCATGTGCACATCTGCTTTCCACCCCAAATCTCGGTATTTATATATCATACTGCTGACAACCAAGCTGTTCTGGCCGAAAACCAAAGTATTGTTGTGAAAAATGACATTGGTCCCTCATGGCAATTGTGGGATTCAGCACCTTCTGCTTCCATTCTCCTTTCCAGGCTAAGTTCTGTTGCAACCTGCAGCTCCCAGCACAGACACAGGGAGTGTGTGTGCTAAGCTAGGAACATCTTTAGCTTTCAAGGTCTTATAGATTTCAGTGGGGAAAGAAGAACAGACTAAAAAGCCAAATGGGGAGGGAGTAAAAGAAAACCTTAAGGGGCAATAAGTGAAGCTCAATGACACATTTTTGAGTCATGATATTTCAGCAAGAAATAGTGTTCTCCAATGGGAAATTCTGATAAACCCAAACTTGTGCATCAGCACTTCCTATAGGAAAACACCTTTTCCTTCCATTTCCACTCTAGGCTGCTCCTATGACAAGAAAAAGAAGTTTTGACTGTAATTGGCTTATGTGGGATTTTAACGACCCAACCAAATGCATCAAAAGCCTTCAAGATATTTCATAGCAAAACTCTCTGGGGTTCCACAATGTGTGTCCAGCATCCTGAAACTCAGGAAGGTATTTGGAGACATGAGAAGTTTATAACAGAGTTACCAAGCTGGAGGGGTAGCTGCCTGAAATCAATCTCATTCCATTGACTTTAGTGCTACAGTGATTTACAGCACTGGTGAGTGTCGCTCGGTGATTTGAGCTCACAGTTTGCTGTGGTAGAGCTTGTGCTGCTTTCATTTACCCATATGGGAAAACTGGTATAATGGGGCTGCAACTGTGCAACTGCTATAAATATGCTTGTTTCTATGAAGGGATAGGATTGTGTGTGTGCCTTTGGTTGTTTGTTTGGTTGGGGGTTTTATTTAACTGTGTTTTGCTCTCTACAAATACCTGACAGGAGGATGGAGCCAGGAGGGGCTGGGCTCTGCTCCCAAGGAACAAGGGATGGGACAAGAGGAAACGGCCTCAAGCTGCACCAGGGCAGGTTTAGATGGAGCTGAGGAACAATTCCTGCCCCACAGGTGCTCAGGCATTGGAACAGGCTGCCCAGGGCAGGGCTGCAGGCACCAGCCCTGCAAGTGTTCACACAGCTGGAGACGAGGCCTCAGTGCCATGGGGCAGTGGTGGCCTTGGCAGGGCTGGGAATGGTTGGAATGGGTGAGCTTAAAGGTCATTTCCAAACCAGTTGGTTCTATGGTTCTATGTCCACAGCAGTGGTTTTCTGCTATTAACTGAGTTTTGTAAATTATAGCACCTGTGCTGAAATACTGAGAACTGAGTGTATGTCCTACCTGAGAGGGAAGGAAAAAGCTTATTTCAGATTAAAAGTTCGTTTTGGAGTCAGAAAACATGGAAATCATGGTTGTGTTTATACAGCAATTAAAGGGGGATTACAGCTGCCGTGGATCTCAGCACCCCATGCACACCAGGAGACTCAAAGCCGCATTGTTCCCTGCAGCCGTCAGCACCAGCCTGGGGACAAGGTGGGTCGTGGAGATGGGCGAGGATGGTTTCTGCCAGGGAATGAGATTTAAAGGAGGAAAAGATAACAAAGGCTAAAAGAAAGGGTGGGGAAGGAGCAACAGTTTTGTTTTCTCCTTCCAGAGGTGTTTTCTATGGCCATCCTTGGTGCAGGGCAGTGGGGAAGGGAAGCTTCTGTTCCAATAGCACCCTGGAAATCACGCTTCAGGGCATGTGTTATACAAGGTTCTGTACAAGTGTGTGGGCAGAGGTTGTCCTTGCCCTGAAAGCAATGACTTAGCATGAAGGACTCTTTGGAGGCAGCATCCTCCTGCTCTGCTCAAAGGAGCATCACTGGGGATGGGGTGAAGCAGAGAGACGAACTCACGTCTCTGCTTCAGCAGGATCCTTGCTCTCAGTACAGCTGGACAGACACCAGCAGAGCCGGATTCCTGCTCCCCATGGAAACAGCCTCCCATAGCTCCATCCCTGCCCAGACAGCCTGAATCCTCCCTCCACAGTCACCCTGAGAAGCCTCCCGGCTCCCTTATCACTGAGGATCTGTCTTTGGCAAACATTGACAAGGCTGCTTTGCAGTGGGGCTGGTGAGCCAAGGGGGGTGGCGGGGAGAAGGCACTGACTGGGACAGGATGGGGGGCAAGGCACAGCCACAGGTTTCCTGTGGTGTGTGGGGCTACAACAGCCCCATCACCCTCACACACACTGGCTGTGTTCCTGTGGGTTACAGCATCCTGCCCTCTGCTGCTAGCAGAAAACCTTTAAACAAGGGTCAGGGTGACCCCCCCAGGAGGAGATGGGGGGGGACAGGGAGCAGGGTTGGAGGGGGGAGATGGGGTTTTTCCTCAGATAGAATGGGTTTTATTGCAGAGAGAACAGGTTTATTGGGGAAGGGGATCCCTGTTCCATGCCAAGTACAAGTTCAAGTGCTGAGGAGCCACAGGCTGTTTAACAACAGGTTTGTAGTTAGTCGCATAGCTCCATTCTCAGCTTGCAGGGTTTGGGGGTTTTTATAGACCCACCAGAGAACAAAATAAGGATGGTGGTGAGAGGCTCTTCATTAGGGACTGTAGTGATAGGACAAGGGGTAATGGGTTAAAACTTAAACAGCAGAGGTTTAGATTGGATATAAGGAAGAAATTCTTTCCTGTAAGGGTGCTGAGGCACTGGAATGGGTTGCCCAGGGAAGCTGTGAATGCTCCATCCCTGGCAGTGCTCAAGGCCAGGTTGGACAGAGCCTTGGGTGATGTGGTTTAGTGTGAAGTGTCCCTGCCCATGGCAGGGGGTTGGAACTGGATGAACTTAAGGTCCTTTCCAGCCCTAAGTACTGTATGATTCTATGATTTATCCTGCCTCACAGGCAGGATGGAGGGCTATCCAGAAAACGTGCTCTGGGCAGAGCAAACAGCAGAAGAGACATTGGTCCCTCCCCAATGCAAGGCACAAACTCAACCCCATGCATGGGTTACCCTGATGGCTGCTACACTTGGTGGTAGGGCAGGAGCTGTTTCAGTGGTGCTGCTGCAGAGGATGTGAGCTGAAGCCCCTTGCTCAGAGCCAGTGTGCAGGCTCGAGGAGCAGCTCCTGGTGGGGTTTTACAGCCTGGTTGGAAACTGGTGGGACTGGGAGAGAAGCTCAAGCAACCGATGAGAGCTGATCCCCATAGTGGCATCTTGAACAGACCAGTGAGAGTCCAAGTGAGTCACAAGGAGGCACTTCCTGCCCAGCCTCTCCATTCCTGGGTGTTCATGTCGGTACAGGTGAGGCTGCAGGTCCAACACCCAGATCTCAAGTGCTCAGGACTGCATAGCCAGGTTTGTACCTGAAATTCATAGTGAAACTGGTGCTCACCCCACCCATGGGGGCACACGAGGCTTGGGCAATACAGAGGGAACATGGGGATCTTCAAAGGGACTGGGAAAGAAAACACTGCTCCCTGCCAAAAACCCACACACAAAAATACCACCAAATAATAACCCAGCTCCTAAAACCAGGCTTTGGGAAAGCAGCAGGTCCTGCCCCAGCTTCTGCTCTGACCGTGGGCATGGCTATGGATGCACCAAACTGGAGTCTTCACTCCCAAAGATGATGGCACCTAGGTCCATAAGGACCAGTGCACACAGGTGTAAGCTCACTTCTCTTCTTTCTCTCCCCACTGCAGCAGGCAGTCACTTGTGTCTCATGAATGAAAGGTGAAGCTGAAAGCTGGAGGGGCTTTGCTACCTTGCTAATGGTATGTAAAATAGATGGGGCCTGAGAACCACTGAGCTGGAAGCAGTGATCTGCCTTTGTGGTAACATCCATCTCCCTGGACAGGCAGCATTGAGAACACAGGATCACTGAACCTTAGAATGGAGTCTATGGAAGGGACCTTAAAGCTCATCCAGCTCCAACCCCTGCCACAGGCAGGGGCACCTTCCACTGGAGCAGCTGCTCCAAGCCCCTGTGTCCAACCTGGCCTTGGACACTGTTGTGGGGATGTTAACACCTCACAGTGAAGTACAGTAAGTAAATGATACCTGGAGCCTTTTGCAGCACATGTTGGCTTTTTACATCTCCCTGTGTTGCTCTTTTGCACCATGCAAACTGACCCATGGGACAGGAGATGTGCCCCTCACTTGTGCAACAGCACAGGGGAAGATCAAGAGCCACTGAGGTTTTGGGCTGGTTCTGAAGTGCCTTTGCACACACATCTCATATCCCTTTCTATAACAGGATGATGTTGGTTACGGAGGTAACACTGCCAAGAACCCGGGCAAAGGAGAAAGCCTCACATCTCCTTGGGTCTGAGCCTCAGCTCTGTCTCTGCTGCCTGCCGAAAGGCAAGAGGTGCCCCGCAGACTGCGTGGCTTGCAGGGCATCTAGTGGCCGGATGCTGTACGAGTGCTCAGGGCGTTGCAATGCTTCCCATGTACTCTCTTCTAACAGCAGCCCTCTCATCCTGAACAGGTTAATGTCCCTCATTATACAAATACAATGAACCCCTGGAGGACAGAAATGTGGCCACTGCTCTGATTTAAATGATATTCTCCCTTTTCTTTCCCTCTGCCCCTTCCCAAAACGCCCGTTTTGGGTGAGAAGCAAAACTTTGCAGGTGGCTTCAATCCTCCCTCTGTTGAATGCCTGTGAATAATGCTTAGTGTCAGTAGCATCCCTTCACACATCACTCTGGCTTCCCCAGGCCCACCAAGGAGCTGCTGTGAGGAGCCTGAGTGCACACATCTGTTTGGAGGAAGCCTGCTACTACTCCATCACTTTTGGTTGCAGGTTTGGCACAGGCATGTCTCAGCTTCAAAAGACTGAAGAAATCACAGAATTGGGTGGGAGAAAGAAAAACATCACACCCTGCTTTGCAAAGCCAACATTCCTTAGCACACTATGGGGGTTCAGGACCAAATCTGCCTCTGCCAGCAGAGAGATGCCTGCGGGCAATCCCTGGCTTCAGGGATGGGAAAGGGGCAGGGAAGAGCACTGCAGTGGTACCAAGTGGTGCCTTTGCTTTCTTTCAATATTCATAGGATGGTACCTATGAATCAAACAGTCCCTGAAAGTACAAGTGCAATGCAGCAGATTGGAGGCTGATGAAAAAGGTTCTTTTGTAAGGACCTGTGACTTGTGTCTCCTGGATTTTATAGGAAAATGCACATAAAAGCAATTACTGGGGTGTGAATAATTTCATTTCGTAATGGCCTGACAGTTTTGACAGCTCTGAGCTTGTTATCTATCACAAACTTTCTTGATCTCCTAACTTTAATGTGACTTTTAATTATACTTTCATCTGAGGAAAAGGGCAGACAATCTATAGTCTGCTTTCCATTCAAACATACTTGAAGCATAAAGGAAACTTTTCCTCCTAGCAGGTTAAGAAGGGAGATTTGGGTGACTAATGTGGTACATGAATGTAGGTAAAGAGCCAAACCTTAACACAGATAGTTCAGCGTTTGTTCTTTGTATGCATGGAAGGTGAATCAGTGCTTCCTTTCCCCCCCTTGCTGCAGAAGCCATCTTCAGGCTATGCCAGTGTTTGCTGGTGGAGGTTTGGGTTTGGATGCAGCTGTGGATGTCATTCCCAAGCAGAGTGTGGACAGGGTGAGACTTATGGAAAGGGAGTGGGAACATGAGGATGTCCCTGAGAGGGTCACTCTGCACCAGGCATGGTGGAGGTACAGGGGTTCCCATGTGTCCCAGGCTGCAGAGAGGCTTCAGAGCTCTCTGTGGAGGCAGCTTATGGCAAATGTCATTTAAAAATCATCCCAATCCAGTTGAAAAAGAATCATCCCTTGTATTCAGAGCTTAAAATCACCTGATCACCACAGGCTTGAGTTACCAATGCCTTTGCCATGGACCTTGCTGGGAGAGCAGTAAGCTGCATGACTTCTAGAAGACCCTTTTCATTTCCAGAACACAGTCTTGCCTTCCCAGTCATGCTGATGCTCAGCAGCACTGTGCATCTTGGTCTTCATGGGCCGTGTTCCTCCAGCTCAGCCCTGGTCTGAGAGTAATGCTGCTACAGACCAGCACTAGAAGGCTGGGTATATTAAGGATTGTAAACAACTTGGAAGCTATAGTGAGGGACATCACATACACTGAATGAGGTAAAATGTGAGCAGGAGCTAAAGTCTAAACCAAAGTTAGGAAGATTATACTAAAAAACATAAAATCCATAATGAAGCCTCCTGTGCTCTGCCAGACCAGTCATTCAAAAGTTAGGAGGGACCAAAGTTAGGGATGCTTGTACAACACATTTCTCCTGTGTATGTGCATTAGAGCACATTCTTTCATGTCATCATCCAATATTAATTTTCCTATATGACCTGTTATGAGCATGCCTTAGAACAGTGGAAAGGAACAGCACATATGACCAGAAGGCCTCTGGAGTTGCAGAGGTATTAAATAGATCCCATACATCAGTTGTTTGTTGGTCTGTCTAGTGACAGGCTGCTGTTTATCTTATGATAAAATAGCATGTTAGGGAAATGCGTCTTTCAACTGTGCTTGTATAGAGAATGTTTTTGTAGAGAGAAAATATAAGGGAAAGGTAAGATGAGAAAAGTTAAGTAAAAAAAGAGTAACTTGAGAAATTCAGGGGCAATAAATCACCGCAGCAGATGGCATTCATCTGTGAATGCTGTGCGGAGCCATCAGCCTAAAGCATTGCACAGGAGTGTGCCATTCAAATGCAGACATGATACGTGCCCATTCTCACTGCCCCTCGTTGTGGTGCCTGGGCAGGTAAGAGGTGACTTGGGTCTGCCTGCCAACAGCTCTAGGTGCCTTCAGATCCCATCCAGTGCTCCCATCACAGCCTTGGAAAATCTGGCTCAGTGGATTATGTGTCCATTTACTTGCTAATTCTCTTAATTATAGCGAAGAAGTGCAAGGAAAGAAGTGTATTCTGAAGAGTATTTGTTAAATCCATGGGATATTGATTTACAATGATCTTCCTGCCAACTTACACACTTGGAGAGAAAAATGCTTCATGTCGAGCTCATATGTGTTTCGTCCTAGGTTTTAGAGGGCTTTTGGTTGTGTTGGTCCCATGTATGAGGAGACAGCCTGCAAAATGCCTACATATGACTCAGATCGGGACCCAAGTCTTATATCACCACCAGTGTGCAATCCAGCGGAGGCTGTTCTTGCTGTCAGCATCATTCTACAGACCCATCATCGTCACCCCGAGTGAGGCTTTTCAGGTAATTCCCATGGTTGGGATACAATGGATGAGAAATAATATGTCTTAATCCAGTCTTGGGTCTACAAGATAGAGCATCATCCATGAGAAAGCATCCCAGCTGGTTGGTGGGAGCTGCCTGTTCTCCCAGAGAAAAAGGTTAAGTAGGGATCAAGTTCTAAAATACAGGGAGGATGTAATCAGCATCTCAGCCAAAAGGAAAGAAACCCACCAGCTTTATCAGGTTTGGGATTTCTAGCAATGCTTTGAAAGTGTTGGCAAAATAACGGGCATAAGGAATCCAGGAAAAGATGCAGAAGTTAGCACATGGATTATGAAGCTCACATTGAGAGCTTGGGAAATTGCAGACTGCACAAAGTGGGACTTGAGTGACAGTAAGTAAACCCCTTCATCTCTCGAATCCTATTTTTGCTCTTCCTCACCTTGCAGTGTGAGGATAAATTCAGTAGAAGGCTGTGAAGTTATGGCAGGTCACAGTTGCATAAAATAAGGGAGTCTTTCATTTGGGAATCTGCGATGTGGTTCTCCTGCCATTTAAGATTTGGCAAAGAAAAGGAAAATAAAGGCTGGTTAGGAAGCCATGGTTGTGGCAGTGCATGGATATTTCTACCATATATAATTATATACATATATACATTCTAATAATCAGTGCACAGCTATAATTGCTATGGGAGCAACCTGCTGTGCCTGTGACACAGGTTAATAAGGGGACTGAGAAATGGGGTCTTGGGGACCAGCTTTTGCCTGGCAGGGAGGAAGGAGGGAACAACACGTGTACACAGGGATGCAAACCCAATTGGGTAAACTCTTTGCATTGGCTTGTGATAGGGAAAATATTTCTCCTCCTCTAGATTAAAGTGGGAGATGTTGGCTTTATGCCTGTGAGTCCTGTTCAGAATACATACAGAGTGTGGGGACTCTCTTTAACAATAAAGAAAAAGTGTTGTTTCATTTGCCAGTCCTAAAATGACGATTTGTAAAGAAAAGAAAATTGATTTCAAGGCCACAGGAACAAATTGAGGGGTCAATGTTGACTTTAATTCCAACAATTAATTAAGGAACTCTTCTGGAAAGGCTTGTAAAATGAATATTGATCTCGGATCTCAGGCACTCTGCAGTCATGTCTCCGTTCTGCTTTATATCCTTCCATTTTGATTTATAGATTGGGTTTAGCAATAGTGGAGCTACATGACAGGGCTGCTCAGCAGCACTATGCAAGCACTCATCCTGAGAGCACAGAGCTCATTGCAGTCATCTGCACAGCGGAGCCAGACTATTGTAGCAGTGTGAGCAATGGATGTGTTGCTTTGATGACCAGGACTCACCTACTGCTGTCCTGCCTCAGTTTACCCTCCTCCCTCCCAGTAAATGACCCTCTGAGCAATTTTTTTGTCTCTACAGCAGTGTAAAATGAACTTAATGCTGCATTGATACTTTAAGAAGCAGAAATAGTTGATAGCCTTTGTATCTGCATGTAATTATCTTTGATAGCCTTTGACTGAAAGGAAGCTTGTCTGTAGAACGATGGCCATGGGTTTTGGGGTTTTTGAGTTGTTTCAGTCAGTTGTGTTGGGATTTCTTCATGGCAGGGCTGGGGTCTTTTGCCACCAGGTATCTGTGATTACTGAAGAAGAGGTGTGGGAAGGCAGAAAGGCTCCTCCTGGTACCTGCTGCAGATGGGTTTGCTCCACTTTAGATGTCCTGCTCCATAGCATGGGCACTACAAGGCACAGCAGAAGTACAGCCTTCACTCCCTGAAGAGTGTGCCTTTTCTCTTTCATTGTCTATTTTCTCTCTTCTTCCTCCTCCACTTGTTCATGGATTCAAGTGAAGGACATAGCTTTGTGTTCTGTCAATGCCTGCTCTGCCATAAATGGGGAATTTTGGTAAGGGTTAATGTGAACAGCTGTCCTTAGCACTTTACCACTTTCCCTTCTTCTTGCAGATACCCTTTATACTGACTGCAAAGCACAGATTTCTCCAGCTGAGTGGGTTGATTTGCCAGGAAAATCACCTCTGTCCATAAAGTTTGGAGACACCAAAGCACAGTAAGTGGTGATTGCATCAAATGTATTTCTAGCATCACCTGGACCTAAATCAAGTGGCATCGGATTTAACGCTATTGCTGCAGGTAGAAGCCTGGGAAGCAAAGTTCAAGCTTCAGAAAACACTACTACCTGCTTGGTGTAAGTCATGTTTGCTCTTCACTTGGAGGATAATCAGATTGGTGATAGATATGCAGCACAACTTAAAAAGACTAGGCTTGAATTCTAGTCAAGGTGTAAATAGTAAGAATCAAGGAGTTTTAACACTGGGAATTAGTGTGTGGCTGAAAAGCACCCCTGGCTCTGAAATACAGCTGGTATTTAGAGTCTCATTGTTTTATTTACTACTGCATTTAGAGCACACCCAGCTAGTTAGCCAACTACTTATAAAACATATTTAATGTTTGGAGGTGCTCAGTACAGCTATAAAGTGATTTTAAGGGCATGCAAACATAGTGTGTTAACAGCATTACATGCACTTGAGTTCCCTCTGGAAACAAAAAGAACCAAAGAACACAAATGAACCTGCTTTCCGAGTAGACTCGATTGTCTCATCCAGAGTTCCATAGATGAGCTACAGCTCACACTGGCTGACTTCCCGGTACTTGATAGGAACCATTTAAAAGGATAAACTCGAAGAGATCAATACCCCTTACATACTATAAGTGTTGTAGCAGTGAGTACTCCAGGGCTCTGCGATAAAGGACTGCTCAGACAAGAAGAGGGGGAAAAAACCCACCCGTTGGTTGTAGGGGCTTAGTCCCATTTCATTGCATTGGGGGTTCATCGGCAAAGCTGGGGCTGGTGATGGTCTTTCAGGCAGGTTTTATTCCCCATTTATATGGGTAGCAGCAGCAATATCAGTCTGTGAGCAGGCAGGGATGAGAATAGGCGCCAGGGAGAGAGGCACCCGCGTGTGTGTTTATCCATTTATGAAAATAGGGAATCCAGAGGCAAACATGCTCAGCAGTCCCTCGGTGCAGATAATTGAATGTGAGCGCTGAAAGCATGCGCTCCTGTTTCATGCTCCAAGGGTTAATAGTCTTCTGGGGCACTAAAGATGAAGCTCCTTTGAGAGTCCACATGATATCTCCTGCCTATCCCCCAACCATTACGTTGTTTCTCCTTTCAGTAATTTCTTATTATTTAGGACAGAGTGTGGTTATTTCTCCCTGGCAAAACTCATGCTGGCTCACCCATCACATCTTATATTCATCAAGAGGCTCTACCACTTTCCCTAAGGATCTTTGCTGCTATTTTTCCTGGTAGTGTGGGGAGGGACTGGGAGTCCTGGGAGAACCATTAGTTCTTTTTGAAAGGATTGATATGGACCTGGCCTTCCTCCAGTCCCTCCACTGCAGGAATTGTAACTTCTCATTTAAAAGCATACATTATTTTTGTTAGCAGTTCAGCTCCTTCATTCTCAGTTCCTTCAACTTTCCTGGATGGGTGCCATGGAAACACAAATGATTTATTATCATTTAGTGGTTGGGATTGAACGGGCACCTCTTTATCACCATCTATAGATCTCCATCAGCTCTGGGCATGGTGCAGAGCAACCCAGCCTCAACACCCAGGGCAGGAGGGGTAGTAGGATCCAGCCAAGGAATAGAGAGCTTGTTCAGCATTGGCTTCACACCTTTAAGTGTGTTGGGGTTTTGAACTGGAAGGAGTAAAAGCAAGAGATGCCTCTCCTGCTGCATGCTGCAATATAGACATATTCATATATCCAGGCACACATCAGGGCTGGTGAAAGGTGTTACTCTGCATTAGTAACTTTGCTGGCGCACCGAGGTCTCATGTCTAGCTGAATCTCAGCCTTTCCTGTAAAACTGATGTGTAAGACCATGCCTTAAATTTGTTTCCCATTATCTGAACCTTTGCTGCTTTGCTTTGCGACTCTTCTCGCTGTCCTGTTGGCATGGAAATAGAAATCAGAACAGAGACTGAAGACCCTTCAATATCTGCTCAGTGAACCCTCCCCCTTCACTGATGTTTGCTGATTCCTTTATTCCGGTTGCCCCAGATATTTTCTTCCACTCAGTAGAAGAATCTCAGCACAAATATTGCCATATAAGAAGTAATGAATCTGTGCTGCCCTACTGCACGTAGGAATGCTACATGTGCTGTGCTAATGAATGTATAAGCCAGAGTAATGCAACAAGCCTGCTGCTACCTCACATCTGCATGCACCTGTGGACACACATAATGCTGCCTTATGCTAATAGCAGGATGGCCAAATAACACAGGACAGCAAACTCTCTCCTGAGATTATTTTGCTGATGCAGGCACCAAGGCTGAGCCATTTAAACTGGAAGATGCAGATCCCCGAGGCTGAACATAAAATATTTATATGAAGAGACCATGGCCCAATAAATTTCAGTTATAAATGTTTACAGCTGAAGGTTGTTATAAATAACCTCCAAAAGCAATAATTCACTTTGCACTTATTGTACTTGTATTACACGTCACATTTTCAGGAAACAATAATCATTGTAGCAGGACATGGAATTAGCTCATGTTTAATGAATGATTACCCCCTTTAGTTGTGATCGTTACAACATCAGGGCACAATTAAAACTGCGAAGTGGTGTTTATTCTGGAGAGATGGGACTGTTTCTCCATGGCTACCATTTATATGCCCACCAGTGTATGATCTGTTCATTAAATTGTGACAGAGCTGAGTAATAAATGGGTCTGACAATTGAATTTCCAGTAGTCTAACTTCAGCTGTGGAGGCTTCACATGGTCTTTGGCAACAAAGGGTTAACACCAGGGTAAAATTTACTCTTCATTGAGCTTAATGGCCATCTCCTGCTGATGTGCAAGAACCCAGCTGCAGATCATCGCAGGTCTTTCTCCACCTTTCCCTCTTGTTCACTGCACCCAGCACGGCTGCTTTCTCCTCATCTTCCTCTTTAACCTCTGTATCTCTTGTAGGGCAAGGCATAGGTTTGTTCCTTTGTCATCTTGCTATTAAGCACTGAGTTTTAAAGAGAGAAATACCTTACCTGGTGACACAGATGTAAATGCTGTGTTGACTTCTCTTGGGTTGGTTTATGCTATAGAAAAGAGTTACTCTCAGTGTGGGGCAAGCACCTGATAATAAATCTGGTTGTGTCTCTCACCTCCTGGTGACTACAGCTGTGCTGTGGCAGGGACCAATAAGCTTTTACCAGATGGGGAGAGCTCTTGGGTTGTCTCTCTGACAAATCAACCTCAGACAGGGTGGGAGATAACAGAGTTACAAATAACTCTATATTGACCTTGCTTTCAAGTTGGAGGACACTCACCTAACCTGAAACTCTAACAGTTGGGCTTCACCTTTCACTAGGAATGGCACCTGTAAGAACTGTAAAGCACAGTCCTCAGGGTACTGTGTGAAACGCACAGAGAAGGAGAAACATCTACTGAGGATGATTTATGTCACCTTTGTTATAGGATGCTATGAGTCTTCTCCTAGGGAGGCTTAATGCTTGTTGATGACTGTAGACAGCACTCTACAACAGTGTCTGAATGATGAGCTTTCACTAGACAGACAGCTCTTGTGTGGCTAAATATGATGAAATGACATCTGTCTCTCTAATGTTGTTGGTATCCTCTGAGTGTCTCCAGTGTTGCACACTGTGATAATTCTCCCTTCCTTTCTTTCTGTCTGTCTTTGTCTTTCCCCAGTGCTCGGTGTCTGGCTGCCTTTCTCCAGCCCACATGTCCCTGTGGACAAAAGGATGACTTTGGCAGGAAATACATTCTTAGCCTTTCCCGGAGAGGACATGACTTACTGCAAGGAGAGATGGGAGCTGCAGACAGGGTGAGTCACAGTGCAAGGTGTCCTCTAGAGAAAGGCCATAGATCTTTCTTGACCAGCCTGGTATTTAGGATACCCCTGGGTACATGAAGGTGCCTGAGGAGTGATGCTTTAGAAGTGAGGTACCTCTATAACTTCATGGCATGAGTCTTCATGATAGTGCTCTGACTGTGTTGGTTTAAATATATAGAATTATAGAATAGTTCGGGTTGGAAAGGACCTTAAGATCATCCAGTTCCAACCCCCTGCCATGGGCAGGGACACCTCACACTAAACCATGGCACCCAAGGCTCTGAACAACCTGGCCTTGAATACCACCAGGGATGGAGCATTCACAGACTCCCTGGGCAACCCATTCCAGTGCCTCAGCACCCTCACAGTAAAGAATTTCTTCCTTATATCCAATCTAAACTTCCCCTGTTTAGATTTGAACCCGTTACCCCTTCTCCTGTCACTACAGTCCCTAATGAAGAGTCCCTCCCCAGCATCCCTGTAGGCCCCCTTCAGATACTGGACTTCTCAGCCTGTCTTCATATGGGAGGTGCTCCAGCCCCTGATCATCCTCGTGGCCTCCTCTGGACTTGTTCCAACAGTTCCATGTCCTTCTTATGTTGAGGACACCAGAACTGCACACAATGCTCCAGGTGAGGTCTCATGAGAGCACAGTAGAGGGGCAGGATCAGCTCCTTTGACCTGCTGGTCACACTCCTTTTGATGCAGCCCAGGATACGGTTGCTTTCTGGGCTGTAAGCACACACTGAAGCTGGCTCATGTTCATTTTCTCATTGACCAACACCCCCAAGTCCTTCTCCTTGGGCTGCTCTGAATCTCTTCTCTGCCCAACCTGTAGCTGTGCCTGGGATTGCTCTGACCCAGGTGTAGGACCTTGCACTTGGCATGGTTAAACTTCATAAGGTTGGCATCAGCCCACCACACAAGTGTGTCAAGGTCCCGCTGGATCCCATTCCTTCCCTCCAGGGTATCAACAGAACCACTCAGCTTGGTGTCATCGGCAAACTTGCTGAGGGTGCACTCAATCCCACTGTCCATGTCAGCAACAAAGATGTTGAACAAGCACAGTCCCAACACCGATCCCTGAGGGACACCACTCGTTACTGGTCTCCAGCTGGACATTGAACCGTTGACCACAACTCTTTGCATGCAGCCATCCAGTCAGTTCTTTACCCACCGAGTGCTCCACCTATCAAACTGATGTCTCTCCAATTTAGAGACAATGATGCCTCCTAAATGAGAGGTACCAACAATTTATAATCCAGACAAATATTTCCTGTTTCTGCAGTCAATAAATGTTACATCTATCTTGCAGGCAATGTCTCCATCCACTTGGCGAGTGTGGGACTGCTGTGCTTGCTCTGTATGGAATTTAGCATCGATGGGAAAGCTGTTTGGAGGCTAAGAAGTGGCAGCACTGGAAGAATGGTGAGACAGAGTTTACTTTTCTCACATTCCCCCTGGCTTAATGTACTAGGTAAGCTCCCTTATCCCTTTCTTTTCCAAGAGAGTACAAGAAGGCTGCTGGCTTCTCCCTCACAGTCTGCATCTCCCCTAATAACTACCTGAGATAAGTTTAGCTGTTAAACCAAACTGGTTGGGCTGCCTTCTGGGGGACAGCAACCCTTTTGCAGGCATTGACCTTCACTATGATGTTTAGAATGTGCAAATAGACAGAAAAAGGAGAGCTGGGCAAGTATTTGAATGCAGGTGTCTGTGACAGCTCCCCTTAGTGAGCACTCCACCCAAGAGCCCATCAGAGACCTTTTGGCTGTGTTACCTCAGGAGTGGCTCTTAAATGGGCAGATGAAGACAGCAAAAGCAGGACTAAAAGTAAGGACATTCCTGCTAAGGATGCACAACATTCCCATGCTCCTCTCCACACTTCTGAATAGGCTCTGGTATTACTGAGGTGCTGGAGCAGGTCCAGAGAAGGGCAATGGAGCTGGTGCAGGGCCTGGAGCACAGTGTGATGGGGAATGGCTGAGGGACCTGGTGGGTTCAGATGGAGAAGACAAGGCTCAGGGGGGACCTGATGGCTCCCTACAAGTGCCTGCAGGAGGATGGAGCCAGGAGGGGCTGGGCTCTGCTCCCAAGGAACAAGGGATGGGACAAGAGGAAACGGCCTCAAGCTGCAGCAGGGCAGGTTTAGATGGAGCTGAGGAACAACTCCTGCCCCACAGGTGCTCAGGCATCTTTTCCCATTAACAAAAGCAGAAAGAGTATTTCCAAAAGCACAAGCATGGCCCTGCTGCCACTGGTGAAGTGCTTGTGCTCTTAAGCCAAGAGCTCAGTTGAATGCTTTGGTACATTGAGACCTTAGAGCAGATACAGGATCGTGCACTCTGCACCTGCCTTCTCAAACGCATCACTTGAGGCTCTCATTCAGCTGCTTTTCAGTAGCTTCGTGCAGGACAGTGAGACAAAGGGAAAAATGGGCAAAGAGGATGAAAACATTAATACATATGAAGGTTCCCATTAATTATTGAATTACTAATTCAATTATTGAAGAACAATTATTAATATTTATAGCACCCAGATTGGTGGTGATGGATTAACCGCAATGGCATAATTTAACAAATACTTTTAAAATCAAACATTTAACAAATAGCATTTCCACCATTTTCCATCTTAAAGAGAAGTGTGAAGGCTTCATGAATATATGCAATCCTTTCTGATTTAAAACATGGGTTTGATTATCTCATTTTTATTATGGATTGCTTTAATGTAGGTTTTATCCTCAGGTTGTTTCCCAGTGAACTTCTACACTCTCTTAGGCAGAAAGAAACCTATGGCAAAGTAAGCTTATAGTAACAGCACTATAAATCCACAGTGTAAGTACAGGAGTAAGTAAATGCATAATGCAGCTATTTCTTTCTACTGATTTCTCTTTCTGACGTCTTTGTAACAGCGTGATTGATGTATATGAAAACCATTTAGCATGTATTAAACGGGGGAGTCAAAATATTAGTTTAAAGTTTTCCAAGTTACATTGATCCAAATTTATGTCAGAATCCCCTGAAAGTAACATTGGCCCATGTTTTGCAACATTCATTTTTCACTGCAGAAGTTCCTACATGACACTGCAGTAAAACCCAACGCATACATCTGTACCAGCACACAGAATTTCACAAAGGAGATGTCTGGAGCTAAACATCACATGAAATTGGCAGTTTCTGTAAAATGTCAGATTTGTAAAGGCTTTTTGGGTTTCTTTGTCAAAAAAAACCTGATTTGCTAATGGTTTTATCCCCAAAAGTTTTATTCTACTGGGGGAAAAAGGGATCTGGGGGAGATCATTGCACCTGATCTTATGAAAACCCTACACCTGATGAATTTTCAAGCCTCATCTGTAGGAACTCTTTCAACAGATGTTTACTCTGTGTGATATTATCATGTTTGCTCTCAAGTATTTAGCTGCATTTCATAGGGAAAAACAATTCCTTGACTTCCTTCACAATAACATAATGTCAAAAATAGACTTGAGATCTTGTTATTTATATTACTGCAGTACTGAATGGCCTTTCCTGAGAACAGACTGTTCTAGCATCAGATAGAGTACTGAAGTACGGTGGGAGATGGTCTTTGCTCTGAAGGACTAACACTCGAGGTAAACAAGACAGAGAAGGAGAAGACGACAAATGGAGCATCCTAGAACTGCCGCAGGGAAGTGATGAAACAGAAGTGGCAAACCTGAGCCACATTCCGAAGCATCTCACCATTGCCTGTTTTTCCATATCTCCTTTCTAATAGCCAGAATGGGCCTGGGACATGCTCCTGGTGACAAGAGGTGGAAAATTCCTCCTTTGCTTCAGTGTTCATACCAATAAACAAGTTTATTAAGGAAGCAGAACTAGAAATGCCCCAGGTTGTACCTTGTAACTCAGCTGAAGGTGAGCTGGTAGCGAATGAGGATGACTAAATTTCTTCATTCCTGCCTTGCAAACCACAACGACTGATCCACTATAAAAAAGAATGAGCTGTTAAATTGCTATTTAGCAAATACAAACTGAAACACCTCTTGTACATCTGAAAACATGCATCCTCACAAAGCATGGGGATCAAACTAGCCCATCTGCCTGTACAAGTGCTTTAGTTACCTCTCCATAGGCATGGCTAGTGAGGCTGGTTCTTTAGGAGGTCATTACCCTGGAGCTCAGAAAGGAAGCTGGCTTACAGGTTCATTTTATTTAAATGTGTTCATTATTATTTGCTTATTCTGGGGGGGGAAATAGCTGAAAACACACAGCTTTGAATTAAATTCCTTTCTTTGTTACTGCCCTTTTTCAGGATGTGGGTGCTAGTCCATAAGAGTGCTCTGGACTTCAGTTTCTTCTGCCCTGGGTCGTATCACAGCTGTGACCTCCCTGCCATGAGTTTACTAGAGAAGATGTAGAAGACAAGAAAGACAAGGTGATGTTTCTTTAGCAGTTGCTGTTTGAACTTCTCCAAGTGCTTTGTTGGCAAGCAAGCTCTCTTCAGGATTCTGCTTGCTCTGGTATATAGGAGGCTATTTCTTGGCATGAAGTAATTAGAGGCAAGGTAATTCTATGGCAGAAGGCATGGGGGTGCTTGCTAATCACAGCCTTCCCCCTGCTCAAGTGCTGCGATTACCAACGAACCCCTCTTTGCTGCAGGCAATTGTGTGTTCTGGGGCAAATCAGGTCACCAACATCTGCATGCTTCCTTGTGGCTAATGCAATAAGCTGGAGCTCCAGGAGACATCTCCAGGACAGCACTTGCTATGGATGAATGTGGGCACCCTGCAAGGTGGGGGCAGTCATTAACTGTCCACCTGCTAGAGGCTGGAGCTGATCTGGTGGGGCATTCATTTGCAAAGAGGTGCTTGTGCTCATTGGAGCATGAGGAGGGAGTAGGTGGTATCTTCTCTTTGTGCTCCACTTGAAGGGAAGTGATTTTTCCCAATGACCCAAGTACCCCCCGAGGTAACACGTCCCTCAGGTAATGCCAATGATGCTCTTCAAAGCAGTGATAACTTTAGAGATGGCTCTGAAGAAGCAGGATGGTGGCCTGAAGTCTTTTCACTGACTGCAAATGTGAATGGGGAGTTTCATTGTAAGGATATAAGGGAAGCCCAGATGTGACGCATTAAGTATCTGAAAAGCCTGACCTACATAGTGCCCTCTGCAATTCAGATCGTGATGATCTTCCAAACCAAAGCTCTTCTCACTCTGACATGCAGAGTGCTTGTCTACAGCTACAGGATTAGGTTGCAGGTCTGTGCCATGCAAAGAGCTTGTTTTCTGTTATATGTTTGCGTAGGAAGATGTAGTGCATCCAAAGAGATGGCAATTTTCTTCCTCGTATTTGTCACCACAGCTGGAAGCCAGAATGGATTATTTATTTCTGTTGTTGCTGTTTATCAAGTATTAGATACCTGCAAAGAAGATTCAAGTAAAACTTCACTTGGTGGGACTCCTTGAAATGGTCTCTTTTCAGGTTTCCCATGAAGAAGGTGATGGTTATACCCTGCTTCCCTACTCACACTCATTGATTCTACACTAGGGCATTGCAGATCAATGGAGCTGTCTTTCAGGATATGCAGCTCCTCAAGGACTGGTGCTCGAGGGAAGATGCATGACAAAACACCATACCAGGAGGCATGGAAACAGAGGAAAATGCGGTGACAAGGAGGTTTTCCTGCTTGTAGGTGTTCTTATTCTCAAAGTTGATATCCAGCATCATCCAATGCAGGACAGTACCTTATCCTTTACTGGTAAAGTCACACCTGGAGAGCAGAGGAAAGAGGGAGGAAGTGGTTTTCCTATAGAAAAAAGAAGTCTTCCCTGCAGATGGCTCAGCCAGCCAAGGAGGATTACAAACCTCTCTGGGAATCCTTTCTTTATGGCTAGTGAGAAGGTGATATTGCTAGTGACAGCACAGAAAGATTGGCTGAAATAACATAAAGAGGTTTCCATGGTGATCCCTTCATATTGCAGTAAATCTCATCTTGCAGCCAGCCGGGTTGTGTTTCTTCCCCCCGAGGAAGAGTCCTCGGCTCCCCCTGCGTTATTAGTTACTACTGGTGCTAACAAAATGCCAGCAGACCCTGAGCAAAGCCAGTGACAGGGACAGTCTCTGCTATGGCCTTGTTAATGATCCCAAAGAAGTGGGGCTGCCCAGGCAGCCTGCAGGTATTCAAGACTAATCCTGCTTTCTGCTTTAAACTGTAAATAAGGAATAAAGATATAGTTGTGGTTAAAGATCAGAGAGGAAAGAAGGAGATTTCCTCCCATTTTACAGCCGGGGAAGGAAACCATAGTCAAAATGTGTAACTGCCCTAAAACCAGAGCCCAACTGCTGTGAGAGGAGGGGATTGAATGTGTATTCCCCAAACTCCAGCACAGGAGATGCTTTTCCTCCCAAGCTTAATGCTGGCGAAGGCACTGACCTGCAGGCAGGGAAGGGAAGCTCTTTGCACTTGGGTGACCAATGCAGTATCACCCAGGAAGTGTATCAAAGGGAAGAGGTGAGGGGTCCTCCCAGGTCTTGTGTTGACAGCAGTGAAAACTGCCTGATGAAAGGATGACCTTTCCTTTGGGAATCCCCTCCAGCTGTCAGAGCTCATTACTCACAAGTTACACATAAGCCTGAGCTCTCCCACAGTGCCAATGAAATGAGCAGCCACAAGACGTGCCTCTGTGGGTAGGCTCAGTGTTGAGCTTCCCAGCTCACTCCTGGGATGACAGCATCCTTCCATCTGCATCTGAAACTGAGAGTCACAAGCACAGTGCTAGTCAGGCTTTGCCACCCAGAACATGCTTGACATGGAAAGCACTTCCCTATGAAGGTGTGTCATTGAATGCAAATGAATGCAGCCTTAAGATCACTTGAATTTCTGCTACAGAGCAAATCTATCTGCTTAATGCACTACACAAACAGAAAGACATTGACCTGCCCATTGCCACACTCAAACCTCTGTGTCTTTGGAAGCATTTATTTTATATTACAGGCAGTTCAAATAATGTGCTAGAGACTTAGGAAGCAAAGAGAGATGTGCAGCAGAGATGCCCAGATTACTGCTAGCTGTAATGGCTCAGGGTGACTCTTGGGAGAGCAGAAGGGGTATGAGGGTGAGCTGCTCCTAATCAGATTTGCTGGGGTTGGCTACCAGCTCCAGCTGGGAACTCATCATGGACAAGGATAAAATGAAGCCAGCCTGGCAAATGAAGCACCAGCCTGGCAAACAGACAGTCCTCGTGCTGTCTTCTACCTGGGCTCTGTACAGCAGCCACAGTGGCCAACATGTGATGTTGAGGGTCCCCCGGCCACCAAACCGGACAGTTGGACAGGCTGAATTGCACCATCTGCACTGGGACATATTTCACCTCGAGCCTTAATGTGCTCAGGTTTGTTGAGCCCCAGCCACTTTGCAGGTGAGGCACAAAGAGCTCTTCTGGGAGCACCAGGGACAAATGGGAACTTCAGCAGGGAAAGGAACTGGTATGAAGCTGTCACTCTGAGTTCAAAAGTCATCCCAAGTGCTAATATCCTGCCATTGTCCATGTGAATTGGGGCTCAGCCCCTAGTTTGCAGTAGGGCAGCTATAAAAACATGTTTGGCAGCCAACTTTTAATGTGCAACTGGTGCTGTTCATATTACTATGTTAAGGGAAAGCTGTGATTCTTTCTGCAAAGAAAAGAGCTATTAGGAAAACAAACCACAGAAAACAATGGGAGATCAAGACACATGCTGTCTGGCTCTGCAAGGAAAGCTGGAGGAAGCCTTAAGAGGGAAAATAGTCATAGGCTGGAGGCTGTGATGGTTACCCCGGTTCAGTGCTGTTGAGCTGCAGTACCTTGGCACTGGATTGCTCACATCTGCCTTGCTTTTACCCTGGAGTGGCACTTGTGTATTACTGGGGTAAATTTGCTTTGCAAATCTACCTTTGTGTCCTCAGATTAGCTGTATTTGCTCAAGGATTTTGAAGGTAATGTGGGGGAATATTCATGCTTCTATTAGTTAACATATCCGCTTTTTGTTAAGGTCGTAACAGCGTGTTATCCATGGAAAGCACTTTAAGTGGGTATTTGAGGTGCATCCTTTTATTTCTTTGCTTTGTGTGAGGCCTCTCAGACATGCATCCTTCTGCTCAGAAGTGAGGGGTGCAGTATGCGGTCCTCTGGCTGTGGAGGCTACACAGTCATGTCTTGCCATGAGGTATTCATGTTGGGGTGATGTGAGAAGAACCAAAGAACCTGATTGCCTGTGCTGTCAAAGCTGGAACGGGGGAAGCAAAAGGTCCCAGATGCTTTATTGAGTCACCTGCCTGTGCCAGAGGAGCCTTGTGATGCTTTCCTACCAGCCAGCTTTGCTCCCAGCAGAATGGTTTGTCTCTATTTAAAGCAGAGAGAAACTCCTTCCAGAAGGAATTCTTGCCTCAGACCAGCCCTGCACCACATCTGTTGCATATCCAAATTACCTGGGACAGCTTAATGACCTCATCGTGCTGCACCTTGTAAACAGGATTTTCAGCTGGAGACCATGGGCAGATCCAGAGGAGAGTCAAAGGGTCTTTAAAGCATATGAGAAAGGGAAGAGAACCATTCATAGCATGGTAAAACAGATTGAAATTGCACAAAAACATGGGTTCTGATCTCAAAACTTAGGGCACCTGGCAAGAAAAGCTTCAGCTTTTTCAGCAGCAACAAGGCCTGGAGATAAGCTAGAGATAGTAGAGCAGAAGGACAAGAGGTAAACCGGAGTGGGCTATTGCCATAGAGGCAACATTGAACAGCACATGTATCTTCTTAGTACACCCAGGTGAGGCCAAGAGACTTTCATTGCCCTTCCTAAAGCCGTAAAGCAGCAGAGCTCTGCTTGGCCTCGCACCAGGCTGGCTGCCCTGCATCCCAGTGATGTGATGCTAGGGAAGTGATGGGACCACAAGAAAAGAGCATTAACCAACACCATGCTGCCCGGATGGCACAGACTTCAGGGGTCACCCAGAGCTTGGGAGCAGCATAGAACTAACCCTGTAAGCAAAGTGGCATGCTCAAGAATTGCACTGTAGTAGGCAACCAAGGATGTGGCATCTGCAGGAATCTGATGCTCTTTACTGAAAAACAAGGGGCAAAGGGAAATCTTTACAATTCCCATTTGTTAAGAAATGTGCAAGCACCTCATTAACTCTGATGGTACCATAGTTTTGGCTAGATGCATTGCTAGGCATGTGTTAAGCTCTGATTTAGTGCAAGAAATTACCTTTGTAACAGCAGTGGAGTCTTCTGAATGCAGTTAGCACCTCCCCAGCGCTCATAAGGTGCGAAAAATGATCTTCCCATCTACAGTTGTGTCAACTGAATGCAATTAGCACCTCTACATGTGTTTAAAATCATGACCCCAGGTTATACATTTCAGCAGCCTGCAATACATTAGCACTTAATCCCATCTTTGTGAATCAAGGAAAAAAATCCCTGCAAACCAGTGCAATGAATACAATTAAATGCCATTAACATTCCATTAACTATTTTTAATGAAGCAAATCCAATCCCAGATTGGTGAACAATGGACTAGGGACTTGTCACAATTTAGGGACAACAGTTGCTTGCTGTATAGGCATGTGTCAGAGGAAGGTCTCTGCTCCTGCTAGACCTTGTTTAAACAGCTCTGTTAGGCTGGGGTGGCAAAGCCAGGCTTTTCACTTGGTTCTTCATCCTAGGGTACAGGCACCCCAGGATGCTGCAGAGGGAGCAGGATGCTCCTCCTAAAAATGCTGCCTTCCCTGGAGGGAAGACAAAGAGAAGAGAGAAGGAGGGACAAAGCACAGTAGGTATTTCTTCATTTGGTGCAAGTAGCCAAGTTCCAGTGTGTTGGTCATTTATTATACCCCTCTCAGGCTATCAATCACATCTTTAACTGCACTAAGCCAGATTCTCTCTGTCTCTGTATGGAAGTCTTCCCATGTCCAAAGAATTATTGTCAGCAGTGTCCAAACTCCTTTTCCCACTGTTTTCCTTCCAAGTTTCACTGACTAAAAAGTACTATATGGAGGATTGTGTAGGTGGGCCTGACACCAGAGCTTCAGTAACATACTTCTTGCAAACACAGCATGTATACAGAATGGTCATCTTCAGACATCAAACACATACACTTTTGTTATGAATACTTGAAAGCTGTAAATAAGAAAGTAATGCAGACACACACCTCAATGGGATTGAAAAGTACTTTCATCCCAAACTCATTTTACATTATATATTGAACAAATGATGAGCCCAAGGCATTTTCTATGCTGGGATTCATCTGGCACTCTTTGCCCAGAGCCATACTTTCCAAGTTTTGCTGCAATCACTGGCAACACTTCACATCAAGGAGCATCCCAATGCTGGGGCTTAGGATGGAAGTGGGATGCAACAGTGGCAGCCTCTATACCCCATCTCTATTCATTTTTTAGAAGCCAGCTATTGATTGTTCATTTCAAGATAAATCAGCAACAGCTGTGAATTGGTTTTTAGTATTATTTACCTTTTTTCACTGCATTTGTGATTGAAAGGGACAGATCCCCATCTGGGACACTTGACAGGGGATGTACAGGACTCCTCCTGCTGCTGGAAGCAGCCCCATGTTGGTATGGCATCTCTATCTTGTCAAGGAAGAAGGAAACACCGTGCTCAGTTCATTTTACTCCCTATATATCACAGGTCACAAAGCCTTACTCAGTGATTCCTACACAGAACCAAACAATTTGTGGCCAAACACAGGAAAAAACCACTCAATCTCACTGTAATTTATTCTTGATCATCCTTTATTTGCTCTGTATTTCCACAGCGCATGGTCTTCTGCACAGGGATAACTGCTCTGAGGAAGATGAACATCTGCAAAGAATCCTCTGAGAGAGACACTGTCCTGATTCTGAACCTAAATCCAAACCCTATCCCAGTTAATAGAGATGTCTACTGCAAATTTAGATGTTCATGGGCGTTTTTCCTCTAAATGAAGCCAAGTTAAGGGGGAAAGAAGGGCTCCTTCATACAAGAATGTCCATCAGAGAAGTCCTTTTCACCCCTGAGAAGCCTCCAGGACAGCCGGGACATGAATGCCTGATGGTAAGTGCCTGGGACACTGCTGTTGCCTTTTGCCTTGGCACAGCAGCACAAAGTGACCTCATCCTCTATTTTCTTCTGAAAACTGCCCCAAAAATCCTTGTGCCAGCTGTAAATACTGCACCTTCATGATGTGATGGGTATATGTGTTCTGCACGTTGCTGTGAACATGACTGGGGCAGCCAATGCTGACTGTCACATACCACAATCCACTGATTTTCTGGTGCATATGGGGAAGGGTCACCATCTATTTCCAGGTACAAAATATTGAGGTATCATGATACACAAGGCTTGAAGTGCTCCTGTTTGTAGTCTGGGGAAAACCAACCAACCAAAGCAACCCAAAACCTCCAACCAAACCATTCTAAAGTTCATCTTTCTACACCCATGCATGAGAACTTGTGTGTCTATCTCAGTCTTCTGGATCAGCAGCGTTAACCAAAAGGGGATGCTGAAGGCAGTGGGATCAGTGGTTAGGTCTGGCTGATGCTGGTTATTGCTTTGACTTTTTAGCTGGTCTTCTATGAGATCTACAGGTCCCAGTGTGGACATCAGGAAAACAGCTGCACCTTTATTAGATTATGTCTTTTAGCAGCTCCTTTACTGCACTGGGATAAACACCTTTGCTATGTGTATCCATGCACTGGTCAGGCATTGCTGACAGCTACAGCATCAATCTGACTGTGCTTCTTTTCTCAGGGCAATTCCTGCTGGAGTCACACTGGTTCCAGCAGTGAGAGCTGCCAGGGGGAAACAGCATCCAAGCAAGATGAGCTTGAACCTCATAGGGGTGTAAGGGGTCACTGCTGGCTGAGGGTGAATGGGGGGGCTGTGCTGAATTGCTTCCACCTTGCTTCTTTGGAAAGCAATGCAGTGTTGTGGTCAGCAAAGCAAGGGAGATATGAATCCGTTCCAAGGACAAGTCCTACAGCTGGAGGTGAGCAAAGACCATTCAGCCTTATGAAGGGTAAGTGGAATTAAACTCCTTCCCCTCGTTGTCCTCGGCTCACAGCCCCACTCGCTTGCTGGAGGATTGCTGAGTGTGCAGATTGGGATGGGCTAAGTCCAAAACCTATGAGATCAGTGAGAAAGGCTCCAGAATCCCAGGGAGGCATGAGCTTGGTGCTCCAGGAGGGGGTTTCAGCTCACACATCTCCAGCTGTGGGTATGAGGAGTGGGATGGAGCTGGGGGTCCCCTTTGCTGTCTGTGTGTTGTGGGATGCAGGGCTGACCTGCTGCTGTGAGTGGGATGGGACAGGCAGTGTTTCCCTGCAGCCTGCCTGGGTTCCCTTTTTCTCTATCCCAGCCTGAAACCTTTCAACAAGGACTGAATTAATGCACCAAAGGGCCCAAACCTTCTTGTTCAAAGCAGTGGGAGGGGACTGGGATCAACCTCAGGGTTAAGTGTCTCTCTTTCAACCAGGGGGCAAATCCCTGTTATGATATTGTGCCTCTGTGGGCTGAAATTCCTGCATTTGGGGAGAGGAAAATGTGAGCAGTTAAGTGGAGCATGGAGAGTACTGCTGTGCTGGCAGGGTCCAACAGGGTCTGCTTCTGGCCTCAGGAGCAGAAAATCCCCAAAACCAAAAGCGTGATCCTTGCCTGAGACTCCTGCTGAGTTTTCCAGTGGTATCCTGGGGAAAAAACAGTCTGTTTAGGCTATTGCACAATGCAGATATTTATAAAACTGTATCTATTTAAACAGAGGAATGTGCTTTTTCCCAGTGAGCTCTCTGAAAACGAGCAGTACGTCGCTTGACCCAGGCCTTTAACTTGAACTGTCTTGGCAGTTTAATGAAGCTAAATAGCTGGGCTATGGGGAGTTCATTAGTAAGTAATCCAAAGGCCAAAGCCCTGTGAGCTCGTTCAGCTCTCAAACACTTATTTGTGTTTGCCAGATTCAGTAGAGCAAAACCCCTTAATAGGCACTGGCAGCATGTGCCACATGCTCTCCTCTGAGCTGGAGACAGCAGCACATGCACTGGGGTGACTTCATCTTTCTCCATGAGGCTTAAGGAGAAGCCCAGGATGCAATGCAGTCCCCTGTGCATCCCTGGGCAGGCTCAGGTGGGTTTGCAGGGTGCTTCTGCTGCTTTCCAGCCTCTTGGTCTGGCAAAGCAAGTGAGGGACTCACATTTGCTTCCAAAAGGGCTTTCAGAGCCGGCTGCTGCTGCCAGCAGTGCAGCACTGAACCTGCAAGGGGGTCTGGCTTCCTTGTCATGCTCTTATGAGCTGGTTTATTGAGTGCCTGTTGCCCCGGATGGGAAGTGCCTGTAGGGTTTTGGCAGGTTGTAAAACAGGATGCAGAGCTGCTGCTTATTACCTTTGAGTCGGGGTTAGAGGAGGAAGAAGGGAAAGGATCTTCCCCCTGCTGCATAAAGGATTTCTGGCTTTCCAGACACCAAGTGGACATGCTTCGGTTTCACATTGGGATTGACCAGGTGTAACTGATGAGACTGTTTCAGAATAGATATGAGAATAAACTGTCACTGAAAGGGTGCTCAGGCATTGGAACAGGCTGCCCAGGGCAGGGCTGCAGGCACCATCCCTGCAAGTGTTCACACACCATGGAGACGGCCTCAGTGCCATGGGTTAGTGGTGGCCTTGGCAGGGCTGGGAATGGTTGGACTGGGTGAGCTTAAAGGGCTTTTCCAACCTGGTTGATTCTGTGATTGTATGGTTCTAAGGTTTACAAACAGATGAGCTGCAGCAGCACTGAAGGCTTGGCAGGGAGCTCACCAAGGGCTGCCTGAGATAATCAAAGGGATATCTTGACTCCAGTATACCTTATTTTCTAAGGTAGCATGTAAAGACCAACCAAACACTGTTCTGACCCTTAGGGGTTGTCCATCCCCTTAGGGAAGGCTCTAAATGCCACATCCTAGAAGTAGCATTTAGTTTTTAAAGCCCTGATTAAAACCTCCTACTGTGAATTTGGTAGAAGCTCAATATAACCATGTGCTGAGCCCTTGGGCTGGGCTTGAAGGACTGTGGATTAGATCCACACAGGAAAACTTCCCTGACCTGAGTTAAAGCTGGTGACTTTGAGCCCATCTCAAGGTGTTACTACAAGTCCTGCATGCCCATGCTGTGCTCATGGCACAGGAGGAGACCTATGGATGCTGTCTCATGCACTGGGATGAGTGGCTAGAGCATGGGTAGGTCTCTCCAGGCTAGTGACATGCATGGATCAGGTCTGTAGCTTTGGCAACACTGAGTGTGTTGTTTTGCTGGGCACTGTGGGAAGCCTGTCCATAAATGTCACTAGGGGTATTCCTGAGGGAATGGCCTCGAACACGTGGGTTTGGAATTAGATGGGAAAGGCAGCACTGGCAAAGGGAAGCAGGGATGAGACAAAAGCAGCACAGCAACGACATCTTGTGATGTGCAGTGATGCCTGCATGTGCCTGCTGCGAGAGCCGAGCGCGGCTGCATGGAAACCCCTGGTCCCCATGCTCAGCACTTGGCTGTGTCCTTACTGGGAGCGCAGGGAGCGTGGACAGGGAGGGACATTGTCCCCAGAGTGCTGTGATGAGCTGGAGCCAAGGCAGGGTTTGGGCAACAGCACAGCAGGAGTCACAAAGCTACAAAGGGAAGTCCCACTTATCGAGCTCTCTTTTTACTCTTTGAGTATGGCAATGATGCTTAGCACTGAAGTCCCTCTCGAGTGCTCTGTGGGAGCCCATCTGCAGGTATCTTCTGGAATAGGTACACCAGTAACGTTTCATTTTCCTTTTGCAAGAAGTAAGCAATTGCAAAAGCAATTCTGCTTGCTATCTGAGTATCGCTGTGGCTTCAGACCCACTTCCCATGGTGTGTTCCATCCCAAACAAGGGTAGTAGTACCCATCCCTTCCCACTTTGGCTGCACCAAAGAGGAGCAGTGCAAAAGTTACTCCAGACTTGCACCTTGGGGCTCAGAATTGAAGGTTTGTAGTGGAACTTCTCTCAAGTGAAAGGAGGTTAAGTTGCTGCTCACCATTGCCCTCTTTAATGCACCAGCTCAACCCACCAAGTGGACAGCCTTCCTGAGACCCTCCAGTTTGAAGCTGGGTTGAACTGTGGCCAATTTTATACAGAACTCATGCAAAACCAGCATGTTTTGGGACTGTGGTGGCTGAGTTCCTTCTGAGACATTGTCTTTGTTCCCACCAGCGCTTCCTTGCAGAGCTTGCACATCTGGGATGTCAGGAATAGAGGAAAGCCTCTGCATGAAACCATACAGCATCCAGCTGCTGTTCTTAAGGTAACGATGAGCAGAAACACATTCCTGTCTGATCTATGTTGTGTTAGGTCTCTGGGCAGGATTTCTGGAGACACCTACAACACACAGCAGCAGAAGTGCTACTGCAAGTCAATGAGACTTTGTTCAGAATAGCCTCAGGTGCTTGAAAGACTTGCCCTCTTGTGGGTTTCTTTAAAGACTTGTAAATTATAGTTAATTCCTATGGCTTAGGTGTATTAGTTGATAGAGCCCAGGTTTACATTCCTGTCCTCCTTAGGATCTCGCCGCTGGGGCCTCCTAGTCAGCCTGGATTGAACGTTTGGAAAGGCTCAGGCATAGCAACTCCTGCCTTCAGCTGTAAGAGAGAGCCACGAAGGTTGCCAGTGTCCCTGTGTCCCATTGCCCAGCCTGAAGGGACAGGTCTGCATACCATAGCTGGGACAGTGCTGTCACACCATAAGAACTCAAACCCATCCAACACAAGCTGCTGGGGACAGAGTAAATCTGATTGTGCTCTGGTCATCCTCTTGGTCACCTCCAGCTGAGAAACCACTCACAGGGCATCTCCGCAAGGAAAACAAGAGTGGCTGCAACCTGGCATGGTTTGTGATGCCAATTCATCTCTTTCATGTGGAAACAGAGGTCCCTGTTGCACTCAGACTGAAATTAATACCAGCAAGGATTGTAAGTAGGCCACCTGCCTACAAAGGCATCTGCATCAGGGACTGTAGTGGCAAGGGGGAATGGATTTAAACTGAAACACAAGAAGCTCAGGTTGGAGATAAGGAGTTCTTCCCTGCAAGGGTGGTGAGGCACTGGCACAGGGTGCCCAGCGAAGTGATAAATGCTCCATCCCTGGCAGTGTTCAAGGCCAGCTTGGACAGAGCCTTGGGTGATATGGTTTAGTGTGAGGTGTCCCTGCCCATGGCAGGGGGTTGGAACTGGATGAGCTTAAGGTCCTTTACAACCATAACTATTCTATGCCATTACCTACCTCTGGGGGTTTCTCGTTGACTTTGGTTTGAGGGGTTTTTTTTAGGGAATATGGGTTCTTCCTGTGTTCTTCACAGATAAATACCCCCCATAAATGAGATAAAAGCCTGACACAGTTTTATCTGCTTCAGCACTAACTATTCCAACCTATTCTGATCAGAAAAAGCATGTTGCTTCCAGTGAGCCTGACTGAGGTTGTTGGTCTCTGGCAGATTAAATAATCCTGCCCTATAGGTCAGACATATAAAACATGGTCTGCAGGAAACAGTAGAGGGCTGGGGGGGGACACAATAACAGTCTTTTGCAGAAAAGGCACTGGTTTTGTCCATAAATCAGTGTCACATCTCAACACACCATAGACAAGGATGGGTGTTTTCATTTGGGTGCTTGTGCAGGACCTGTCCCATGGAGACACCTGGCTCCTCAGTTTTCATTGTGGTGCTGGGCTTTGGTGCTGCACTCCATCGGAAAGGAGGCAGAGCTGCCTCTGTCCTCTGGGTCTGAAGGTTCAGCTCTCAGAGACAATGTGCTGATGAAGAGTCCCTCTCCAGCATCCCTGTAGGCTCCTTTGAGACAACTATTGAGTTTTGCAGGGTTTTACCAGTGTTGTCATGACCCTGAAGCTGACATTGGGTAATGGAGCTAGAAGTTACCGTAGGTATCAGACCCAGGTTTGGAACCTTTTCTGGATCTGCCTAACCCACTGCCTTGGCTGAAGGAGGGGGAGAGCAATGGCCATAGCTGCTCCTTCCTCTTATGGCTTTCAAATAGGATGTTCACCCCAAAGGTGGGCTGGTTAGAATCAAAGGTTAGCTGTGTCACCTTCTCTATCTTATTATCTATCTCTATTATCTTATTATCTATCTTATATATAAGATATATCTCTATCTTATTCTCTATCCATGCAGACTAAAAGCCCAGCTGCTGCTGGATCAGGAAACAGCCATTCTTAGTGGAAATAGCTCTTGCACTGAGAAGCAGCGGATCCCACACTGACAACTCAAACCTTTTCATTGGAACTGGGAAGGCCAGTTGGATTGTTCTTAGTCATCTCCAGTGCCTGTGTGGATGAGGGTGGAGGTGGGTGGCAGGTGTGATGTCTTGGTTTGGTTTTCTTTCTTCTTTTTGCCTTATGCCCATAGATCAACATGTCTGCAGTGGTGTTGCTCACAGCAGCTCCCATGAACATTGCTCAGAGGTCCATGAGTGCCCAGCCTTGCTCTCAGGTCTATAGGGGCAGCAGTAATAAATGAATGAAGAGAGCAATAAGTAAAGCTGTGAATCACCCTCAGTGCACAGGGTGTCGTGGATCGAAACAGTGGTTGGCTGACCCTGGCAGCCTTGTCAAGCAGATGCCTATCTGAGTGCAGAGGAAAAAGCTTGCAGGGTGAAGTGCTTATGAAGTGTTTTAAGGCTGTGGCATTGTTTGTCTTACAGAGATAACTGAAGTGTGAAACCCCTTGTGGATTTTTAATCTCTTGAAATAGATCTTTCTGTGCTAGGTTTTCTGCTAATTGAGGCACAAGGTGGTACATTAACATATAATACATCGGCTAATACAAAGCAGAGATTGCCTGTTGAACTACAGCTTTTGTGCAGCATCTGATGCTATGAGTTTTGTGAACAAGGAGAAGTCTCATGTCCTTATGGAACCACTCGGTCACTCCCTGGGAAGACCTGAACTCTTTGATTTCTGCCATATCTCATTGTTTCTATAGGCCTTATGAGGAGAGGTTGAGTGAAGCAGCACTCCCACTGAGGCTCCCGGTGCAGGTTCGCCTGTTCTTAGTTTCCTATGGATTCAGCAGCACACAAAACCAGAGGAGACCTCAATCATCCTGCTGCTGCTGGAACTGCCTCCTCTGTACTGTCAGTACAACTCCTCTGTACAACCGCACGGGAGGAAAACCCCCTCAAAGCTCCTTGCTGCTCATTGCTGCCTATAAAAGGATCTTGACAGCCTCTCCTGTGAAAAGCTCTCACACCTCCACTCTGCAGTGTGCCTTTGATGCTTTAGCAAGTGGGTAGTCCTCAGGCTACTGAAGTGCCTTTCCTTTGTCTTCTGTGCTGCTCAGCTCCTGCCTGCCCGCACAGGCACGTCCCTCCCATGGTGGATGGGGACCCCCAGATATGTTGGAGCCCTCGCCTTCGGAGGAGGTGCTTGGATGGGCCCTTATTTGGCCCTTATTTAGATCTTATTTGGCCCTTATTTGGCTCTTATTTGGCCCTTATTTGTCAGCTGGAGTGACTGTAGCCTGTAGATCATCACATTTCTGGGGGAGGGAAGAAAATACTCAGCACTGAAACTAAGCTTGGGCCAGATGCTCCATCCTCTACTAGGCAGGGGGTCAAGAGCAACCCCTATCTGCTCCTCAGCTTCTATTTCATGTTTGATCGATATAAAGGAAGCAGCATCCATTGGTCCAATGGGATCACAGGAAAACAATGAGGCATGAAATGATTTTTCCTTCTTTCCCAGATAAATCCCTGTTGTAAATTAAGTAGTTTACACATTTAACTACAGGTGAATCACAGATGCCTGCATAAATCTACTGTTAATAAGGAGGGAGATTATCCAGGACAAAACCTCTTGGGTCTCTCTTACTAATGATGAAGTAATGTTCTTTACAAGTTATGTTATCACTGAGATAATGGGAAGCTGGGGAAGGAACATAGCATCAGCTGCTCTCAGTGCGTGGGATCTGAATGGGTGTGATATCCCCACAGTGCAAGTATTAGCCAGTTCTCCACACTGGAAGTTTCTATTGGAAATAGACTGGGATTAGCATTGGATCAAGTTGTCCAATGGAGTCACACCTTGGAATGGGAGGACAGCTTTCCCAAGGTCAGCAGGAGCAATCCCTTGCAGGGTTCTGCCAGCAGGAGAGCTGGAGCCCAGGGCAGGATGTCCTTTGACTCTACATTGCAAGCTCCGCATTCCTGAACATCCCTGATGAAATCTGGAATCACATTCACACCACAGCAAATGCAGCCAACTATAGCTAAGACAAGGATGGGAAAGAAAGACAGGAATCATCCTATCCCTCACTGAATTGTCTTTCAAAATGAGTTGGAAATACTGCTTCTTTTACACATTCATCCTTTTTAAAAGGGCTTGAAGCATTTTATCTCCATGGCTTGGGGATCAAGCCCTGAGAAGGCTTGACTGTGTGATAGGAAGAGTTAGCAATGGGAAACTATTAGCAAGGAGAGCAGGAGTTGAGCCCCTCAGGCTGCGGAGTGCAAGGCTGTCTAGTGCTAGCTGCAGGAGTCACTGATGCTTCTGATGGGTCAAGTATTAATGAGGTCTTAACAAAGATAGCAGAAAATGACTGCAAGCAGCAGGCTGACATGGAAGTAGCAGGTTCGTGTTTCATTCCTGCAGCAAGAGGTCCCCCTGTGGCTCAAATTGGCTGTCCCAGTGGTGCAGGAACACTGCTGAGGATAATCATAGCATCACATTCTCTTAAAGCATGTTGTGGTTTGGGGGCCTCATGATGGTAACTAAAGATACTTCCAATCATTAAGGCACAAGTGCATATGAGCTGAGGCAAAACTCATCACCTGGTGCTGAACCATCCCTCCTCTCCAGCCCAAATCCAGAAGGTGTTGTGAGCAATATGGCAGAGGAACTTTCCCAACACAACACCTGCGTGTGCCTGCAGAGCCATTTCTGGATGCCCACATAATGTGCCAGCTCAGGGGGCTCCCATGCCCTGGTGGGAAGCCTGCATGTGAGTGGGTTCCCACAATAAGGAAACATGGCCTAAATACAGTGTTTGCACAGCTTATATCTGCTTCTGGTATACACACATTTCTCTGATAGAAGAGGTTGTCTGACCCCCACCAAGCTCTAGGTGATGCTTCCCAAGACCCTGCAGCCTAGCATCACTCATAGCTCATGGGAAATAGGTGTGGGGAGTAGTTTGGATCCTCCCTTTGCTGGTTCTAAAGCAGAGCCCATGGCTGCCATGTGGGCTTGGACCTCTGATCCTGGACTAAAACACTTCCCTTTAGTGGCTCTTAGGTTATCAAGACTCCAGACAAGGTTGGAGATGTAAGAGGTGTTGCCTGGGTGTTTGGTTTGGGGTATTTAAGGCAGCTTATCCTCCCTATGGAAAGGGAATATTACTCAAGCACTGACTTGGTGTTTGGCAGTGACCTCTGCAGGATTTGCAAAGGTGAGGAAAGCCCTCATGTCCAGTAAGACCTTGTTTTGTACATGTCTCAAGGCACGGTCATAGGAGATCTTTAGTTGCCTAATGCAGAAGGAAGGGCTCCTGAGAGTGCAGCTCTGGATTTCAGTGGGTTTCTTATCTTCCAGTTGATTCAGCAAGGGGGGATGTGTTTGCTGCTGCTGTGGGTGAGATGTGGGTCACAGCACTGTCAACCTCCATCATGCATCCTGCTGAATGCTGCTGCACTGCACATTACACCCAGCCTTAGATCAGGACGACTAAACCAGACTCCTGGCCTTCCCCACACGTTGAGCAAAGCTGTCTTGCACTCCAAGTGCTAAGCCAGGCAGAAATCCTCCTTTCTGTCAATATGTAAGTTATGTACATTTGTCCTCTTGTTCCAGAGGTAGGGAGATAAAAACACAGCACCCACTTTATGGGAGAGCAAAAGGGACAAGGGGCACAGAAGGACTGTCAGATTTAGGACCTGAATCTAAACCCACTGAACGCTCTTCAGTCTTAACAGTGTGTCCTGCTTCTGAGAGATGGTATCAATGGTTGCGCAGCTTAGAAAATCATTTACAAAGCTCTTGTCAACAAGCTTGATCAGGCAAATAAGTGGGAACCTATTGCTTAAGACTGTTTTTAGAAGCACTAATATATTATCAGAGAGCGTCAGCTTCATGAGAGCACCAGCTGGAAATATAAAGTAAGTTTTCCTATGCTTTTCCATTAGCTTCCCTTTTTTGGAAGAAAAAAGGTTAAATACCAAAGAGAAGAAGTAAGTTAAGACATGGATTCTAGTTCAGAGCTTAATGCTGCTATTAACATTTCTCCCCTTTGCTGACATGGATACTGCTAAAACAGCCTCATCCACAGCTGAAATGCTCACAGGAAATAGGATGCTGAAATCACAGGGAAGTATTTTTGTGTTGTCTCCTCTTCTTCAGACCTGATCTCCCATCCTCTTCTCCTGGATAATGGTTTCTGGATGTCTGCTCTTGGCTGTGCTGTTCTGCAGTCCATGTCTTTGCCTTAAATTCAATGCAGCGCTTATCCAAGGACTGCTTTGCTTCTTACTGATGATATTTGAGCTGCAATAAGCCTGCAAGGGCTTTTTGTACCTGATATCAAAGACAAATGGTTTGAATTTTGATCCTGTTGTAAGGACCAACCTCCCCCTTCACAAAAGCCGGAGTCAGCATGAGAGATTTAAGTTAAGCAGCATTTTTCCTGTTACCAAAGACAGTTTTCTTTGGTCTGGGAGTGGAATTAGTTCCACAGTTACAACTAAAACAATGTTGTGTTTCTGCCTATGTTAGCAGAAAGTGTCTGATTAGTCCCCTGGAAACTCCCAAGTGCCTATAAGTCATGGCTGGAGCTGACAGGCTTTGGATCCAGCCCCACTAGTTGTGGAAATCCTACCCCACTGCCTCTGCTTTCAGATCATTCCTCACATCTCGGGTTTAATCTGATCTAACTATAGCTCGCTGGCAAATGACAATTCAGAGTTAGGTGATTTTCAGTCTAATTGCTCCAGAGTTTTCTCAGTACTTGAGAATGTCTTAATTGTATTAGCCAAGGTGAGGATAATTGCTGCTTTCATAGCCTTGAAAGTTCTCATACAAAAGAGGCTTATGCAAGAATCTGCTTATTCTCTCCAATAAATGATCTCTCTGTTATTAAGGAGTGTGTACTGGGGGACTGCTGGGAAGCATTCCTCTGCACCATTATGTACTTGAACAAAACCTGAAACTTGCAGATACAAGAACTAAATTATAGTCTGGGGCAATCAGCAGAACACACTTTTTTACCTGTTTTCTTTCTTTTTTCCTGGAGGTTGCTCTTTCAAAAGAATAAGCCCCAATTCTACAAATAACCCATCATTTTGGGGATCTGGATGGGGGAAATCTCCTATTTATAGGTCACTGGAACTGTAGCATTGCTCCTGGTCACAGATAGCGATGTTGTCCCATTTAAAACTAGTCTTTGCCGATCAGTGCCTTATTGTTTGCTTTGATCATGAAATCCTCAAGCAGGGACCATTTCTTCCCCTGGTTTCTATAGCTTCAGGATCTTGAGGTTACTCAGGGCTTCTACACGTCTCTGTGCTTGAGTTTATACTGCAATAAAGCCACTCCAGCAGAGAATCAGGCATAATGGTTCTTCCTTAAGCTCCTGCAATTAAACACATGCATGCAACAGTAAAATGCCATGTATCACTTCTGAGGCTACAACTACCATTAAGGAATAAAGGAGGAGGATGAACCATGTATTTTCTAACATGCCAATTCGATAGACTGAATGTGGGAAGGAGGCATTCAGTGAGCCAAACACTTAATGCAAGAAGCAAGTTGTGCACAAATTGCTGATAAGGTAGCCGAATTGCACAGCCCATTCTGGGGAGAATATTACATTTCATGGTGCTTTACAGATGATGAGAAATCCTATTAAAATCCTGGGAAAAAATAAGTATACAAGTTACATGTGGTTATTTAAAAGGATCCATGGTTTTGGATGCAGGATAAGAAGTAAAATGGGCATCTCTTAGGGATAATAGCGAGTGTCAGAGAGGTTTTACACCAGGTCCTTGGTAAGAAGTAATCTTATAGTTACAGGACTGATTTCTCTTGCACCACATGAAAGTAGTCACAAGTAGTCCAAGTATTTATTTCAATTGCTAGACAAACTCAGAGGATAAATAAGATGAAGACTGTAATGGTGAGTGTTATAAGGACTGCAAGAACATCAGACCTTTCAGGTAAGCTCTTTCCTTACTCCAAGACTTTAAATCAAGGTGGGATATGCCATCATTTTGAGGCAGCTGAGCTATAATTTAGGAGCTGTTCCCAGTTCCCATGCCTGGCTGAAGTACAGTGGTATGAGCTTTGCAGAGGTTTAAATCATTGCTTTTTAAACTCAGATGCCAGTGCTCTGACTGCAGAGCTGTGCTGATGCAGCAAGCCTGCTATATTCCCTGTCCATCCAGGTATGAAGCGGATCCAGTCCCATTGGTACCTGCCTTGGCACCCATACCTTTGGTCACATCCTTTTAATTCCTCCATCTGGATTCTGTCTATCCAGCACCAGATAGGTCTCAAAGTAGCTCTAGAACTTTCTCCAGGTCAGGAATCAGCTCACCATGAATAAACCTTGCTCTGCACACACATCAGTGTGTTATCCTCCACTTCGCTGCCTAAGCATGTTTGCTTTAAAAGCACCTCCAGTGCCAGAGGTTTGCAATAGGATCTGGGGTTTCTGTGGGAGAGAAGGATAGGCTCTGACCAGAGCCCTCCTAGGAACACCCTGAGCTCTGGTGAGCAGGTACTTCACTAACATTGTGCTATCATGGCTTGACTTTTGAGAACGAAGATTTGGGAAGGGCTTTACCCACGGTGATGACTAAGAAGGCTGATATGGGATAGGCAAATCCAGTTCAAAAGGCACAGCGAAAGGTCTCCTTGGGTGGTATAGGTGGGATTCTTTCTACGTTGTCTTTTCTCCTTGAGCCTAATTCTATGTGTGTTCTCAAAGGAGATAACAGTGTTATGTACGGTGTGTCCCCAAGTCTCCCGATTGGAGGCCAAGGTGGATCACTGATGGTAGTCAATATGGCCAAGGCTGAGGTATTGTTTCAGGGAGTCCTTATATCTCTTCTTTGGGGCACTTCTCTTGCAGTAGACAGTGGCGAGTTCACCATGAAGCACAGTCTTAGGGAGGTGATGATCCTTCATCCTATAGATGTGCCCTGCCCAGTGCAGCTGTGATTTCAGCATTATGGCTTCAATCCTGGTGATCCCTGCCTGTTCAAGGACAGTCACATTTGATACATAGTCAGTCCAATGGATGTTGAAGTGTACAGAGGCAGCATTGATGGAAGCATCTGTGGAGTCGCAGGTGATGGCTGTAGATAACCCATGATTCAGACCTATATAAAAGAGTAGACAGCACAATGGCTCTATAGACACTAATCTTTGTATTTTTCTTCAGGTGTTTATTGCACCAGACTCTTATGGAGTTTTCCAAAGGCTCTATAAGCCTTTGCTATTCTGTTGTCTATCTATTGATCGTGGCATCCAAGGAAATAATGCTTCCCAGATAGCTGAACTGTTGAACTGACTTAAGCTCTGACTCGCCAATGGTAATGTGAGGATGATGATAACCTTCTTGAGGTGCAGGTTGGTAGAGAACTACTGTCTTCTTCAAGCTGACTTCCAGCCCAAAAAGCTCGGCCGCCTCCACAAAGCAAGATGTTAAACACTGCAGAGCTGCTTCTGTGCGAGCAACGAGGGTGGCATCATCAGCAAAAAGCAGTTCATGGACAAGATGATTTAAGGTCTTAGTGTGGGTCTTCAGTCACCTTGGATTGAATAAGCTCCCATGAGTACAATATCGAATATAAATGCCATTTTGTTCACCAAGGTCTACCATAGCCCTTTGGAGCATCGTGCTGAAGAAGGCTGGTGAGAGAATGCAACCTTATTTCACACCATTGGTTATTGGGAAGGGCTCAGAGAGTGCATCACCATATACCTGCACTATACTTCTCATGTATTAACACATAGAATGGCAAACGAGAGAGGTGCTCCTTGTGGTCACCATGCAACTTGGTGTTTATTATATTCCCTTATATTTACCTTATACTCCCCTATATATATTCCCTTATATATATATTTTCCCTTATATATATACCTTATATATACCCTTATATTCCCTTAAGCTTGTTATACTCCCTTATATTCCTGGGAGTTACTGCCACCTAATGACCCAACATAGGACCAAACATAGGACCAAACCCTTTCCTTGCTATAAACCTGGAACTGCTGAATTCCTGCATTAGTCTGGTTTTATCCACTTACAGAAGGGAATTGTTTCGAGGCATGAGTCCTGGCATGTGACAAAGCCCCTAGCAGATAAACCAGAATGCTTTATCTGCCATAGGCCCAGGAAAGCCTGGTTTCCCACAGGCTTGTCCTGCATCCTGACACCTCAACATGCTCCAAGGTTCCACCAGGAGCTGCTGCTTTTGTATGACCTAATAGGAAACCAATAGTCTGGAATAAGTGGTTTTGGGGAATTAATACCAACTTATTTGCTGAACTTCAATAAGAACCATCACTTCTTCATGACAGTTAAGTACTGGGAGGTGCTAAAGTGGTCGTAAGTGACCTTCTGTAGTGAAGGATAACAAATGATTAACTTGTGGGGGCTATGTCCATTATCAAGCACCCAGAAATATTTGAGGGGAAAAATTGCCTTCAACCACAGATTACTTTACTAAAAATAGCACCAGGAATGATTCTTATGTCAGATGGTGTGAAATGATGTAAAAAACAAAGCCTTTTGGAGAGCCTCTATTACGAGGGATGTATGGGATGCTGCTATAATAGTCATTTGTATGGTTGCCTGCCAGCAGGTCCCTGTATTTGTTACTGGCAATGAATGTCCACACTCCTGGAAGGAAAAATGATTGTCCTCGGGCTCTGACAAGATAGGTTATCCCCTTCTGAAGGAGGGAGAGGCTCTCAAAGGAAAATTATCCTCCCAGTTTCCCTCTCTGCTACTGGAAGCTCTTCCCAGGGCATTTTATGGCTGTGCTATGAGCCAACTGGACTCCTGGAGGTTCACAGGGGCACATTGGCTTTGGGAGAGGGAAGAGTATGTGAGGCTTTCCATTTGACTGTCAGGGTTGGGAAGTGATGCTCTGGTTGAAGATGAAGGGATGAGATAAGCAAGCTTATCACATAGCGTCTTGGAGGGAGGGAGCTGCAACCTGGAAGGACAACAAGAGCTAGAGCTGCCCAGGTGTAGTGGTGGGATGTGGGGGACAGATGAAGGTGGCTCATCCCCAGCATGTTGTGGTGCTGGTGAAGCATAAAAGGGGGAAGGAAACGCCAATGTGTTGCAGTGGCCAGAGGGAGCCCAGGATGGTAAAGGGTCAGTGCTTCCTTGCTGCTCTGTGGGCATGATCGCTCCTGTGGCCCATCTATAACATCTATAACATCATTAAAAAAGCTTTTCAGAAGGGAGATTTTAACTAATTTATTTATCTTCAGGATTCCAAAGAACTGGAAAATCACCTTTGAAAATGAAGAGGAGACTTGAAACAACTTCAGGCATGAAACTACTTGCTATTCAGGTGTGAAACTACAGTGAGGAAGCAGTTTTTGATTAGCATTTTCAACTAAAACTTAGCTCAATTACAAGTGACAGGACAAAACACCATGATGAGCTTCCCAAGTCTGTAAATACACACTTAATAACATGCTCATCTACAAGAGGAAACAACAGAGATAAAGGTTGGTATGAAGTAGTGAAAAACTAAAGTGCTTTTTGCTGTGGGAGCTGCTGCCATCATCATTCTCTAATAGTGAACCTCAGGAACTGGCTTTGCTCCAGGACATATGATGTCTGTTCTTATAAACATGCTCAGAACACATTTTAAAGTGTTTGTATGAAGTGAAAAGGGCAAATGTGGGAGAAACTTTAAGGTTTTAGAACTCTTACTCCCATTTTCCAAGGGAGCTGAGTGTAAAGTTGGACTGGGGGAGATTTGTGGTCAAGTTTAGGTCCCAGAGTGTGCTCAGGAGCAATGGCTGGTACTATCTGCTGACATGGGCTGACTCATTAGCAATAAAGGTTTACAGGAAACCCCTTCACCATGCATGGTTCTGGCCTGGGTCTTCTGTGGCACTTCCCTCCAAGCCTTGAGAAGCTTCTCAGGTGCAGTAACCTGGTGGAGAGGCACTCCTGGCTTCCCACCGAGGATGCTGAGAGCTGTTTCTTAGGTTTAAATAGGTTACAGCTGCCTTCCCCTTCACATGTTCTCCTGCCAAGAGTGCTCCTGAGCCTCTTGCAGAGTTGCTGGATGGCTTCTTGAAGCCCAAAGCAGCCTTCCCATTGAAACGTTTAATGCTGAGAAGCCTGGTTTGCAGCTAACCAACTCTGGTGCTTCAGTGAATGATGGTATCAAGGGTTTCTTCTTTTTGCCTTCTCTTTTGAGCAATAGTCTTCTTACTCTCCCTATGTTCTCTGCCCCATTAAATCTCCTGAGGTACCATTCAGAGACTGTGAAAGCCCCAGTGATATGTGTCCCTACCTTCAGGAGACTTCATATGGTCTTTGCTGCCCTGACATGCAACAGGAGGTGTAAGCATGGCACTTAGGGACATGTGTTAGTGTTGCACTTGGTAGTGTTAGCTTAACAGTTAGACCCGATGATCCCAAGGGTCTTTTCCAATCTAGATGATCCTGTGATTCTAAGATAATGGGAGACTTCTAGCTGGAGAACAGGAAGAGAGGCAGGACTCATGACTGGGACCTGGTTGCAGGTGAAAGCAGATTGGAAATTACCTAATGGGAAAGGTCATGTGTGGATAAAAGGAAAAGGTGGGGATGTGTGTTCATTCTTTGTGTATGTAAGTAACATGGCTGTGTCTTCTCTTGTTTGTGAACTGGGGCTTTCTGTCTCTTTATATAGCTGAGAATAGGTACTTTCTAAAATATAGGTCCTTCATCACCTTTCAGAAGGTGCAACCATGGAAGAGGAAACATCTCCTTACTCAGTACAGTGTTTTTCTTATGCTATGGGGTTCGAGGTTTCTCTTTCTTGTCACCCTCAAAGGTGGGCAAAATAATGTGTTGTGGCTTGATGTTGTTGGAGGAAGCAAGCCCATATCACACCTTGTAGAGACACCACAGTGGGGCTTCCAACAAGGCTGCGAACTTATGGACAAGAGCACCTTGGGTAAGTGTTTGTAATGCTGCAATCTGTGGTGCATTGTGATGCTTTCTGGATGTGTTTGGATAACTTAACAGGTCCCTTACAGCTTCCAAACAGGCAAGATTTGACCTCCTTAATCAATGCTTTGATGAGGAGAACATTTGTATTTAATTAACACTGTTCTACAGTAATGGGTGCGAAGCTGTGGAAAGCTGAGCAGGGATGAGAACAACGTTGCCCAAGTCCAGCAATGCAGAAAGACATTATTAGTTTAACAGGGCATGAAATTACCCTTTCTGTTTTGTACAAATTTAATCTTGGTTCCCAATATAATCTGCCATGGTTGATGAAACCCCATCAGGGCTGTCCATGAAACATCTGCCTTCACGTGGCTCTGTTAGCAGAGCATCAGCCCTGGACACCAACAGGGTCCCTGGCAAAACTTGCCTGGTTATTCTTTTATAACTTCTTTTTCTTCTCTATTGTCCTTAGTGGCAGTGCTGTTTTCATCAGAGCACATGGGTTTCCTGCAAGGGGCTATGGAATGATTTGCTGCATGTGCATTAGGGCAGCTGTGTGCAAGTGGGAGGAGATGCTCCCTTGTCAGCAGCAGAGTTACAGATCCAGACGGAGAATCCAGAAAACACTGAATTTGTCCTTTGAAATCACTAATTCCTATTGGGAATCGTCCATCATTAATGACATTGGGAATGAGAAACTTCACAGCTTTCTTAGAGCGGATGGATGACAACACGATGCTCTAAGGAGCTGGGTTTAATTCTTCCTAGGGAGGAAAGCTTGGTGGGTAGATTCCTGGGCTGCTTTAGCCATACAGATGTGAGAATGGGACAATGCTATTGCTGCAAATATAGAACAGACTTGTGTGTCTTCATTCTCATTTTGTCACATTCAGATAGTTGATAATCTGTCCAAACCCAGAACTGCTTCAGTGTAAAACTGTCTGCATCCAAGAAGTCTTAAAATGTAGGTGATTGCATGAATACTTCAAGGTTCAATAGTGGATGAGTGACTAAAGAGTGGACAGAAACTTACCCAGCTCCTCTAGTCCAATCAATAGCAGAATCTCAGACCACTGCAGTAAACTGTGACTGAATCTGAAACCAAAACAACCTTCCAAATACCAGCTTTAAGCTCAGCCTTGAAAGCTGCCCCACTTCCACCCTGGTTTAAGCTTATGCCAACCATTCCCAGCTCTGCATCTTTTACCTCTGCTGTCTTCTCTGTGGTGCTGGTGGAGGTACTTCAGCAGAAGTGTCTAATGACACACTAATTTCTTCTTCTTGCTGTTGTGCAGATGTAAAATTAGCTGCTCATCCAGTGGTAATTAGATGTGACTATCTGGCAAGTGGCCCTTTTCTGAAGAACCACTGTAGAGATGCTGTTGAATGTGATAGAGAGGGGGAGACCCTTTAAAGTTAAAACATAGACACAAACCACTTGCAAATATATGGCAGGTGGCTGAAATTACAGCTGTTAATGGTCCTATGAAATGACTGAGAGTCCATTGCTTAACCAGCCCCTTGAGTCCCACAGTACTTGTTCTGGCATTGAAATCAATGACAAAGCTGCCACTGGTTTCCTGGGGACCAGGCAGGAACACAAATGCTTCCTATTTGTTGCAGACTTTAGCTGAACCATGAGCAATGCTTTAAAAGGAAGAAATAACCCCCTGGGGCTGATCTACATATGTTTTTACACAACCATGACTGGAGTTGCATAGAGCAACACTGATTTCTATCTGCCACTGCTATGGAAGGCTCACCAGCCCATATCTTTTATGCTTTAGTGATTTCTAAACTAGGAGACCTTTGTATGAGCATCTTTAGGCAGTAGGGGGGTGGCTGAGGGCTCTGATCAGTTTTATCTTGTCCAAACTAGCTTGACTTTAAGGAAAAGCTTATGAAGAGTGAGTAGCCTTCAGTACATGGATTAGCTCTGCATTACCTGGTAGCAGCACCTATGAAACTGGAGGTGCATGGCTTATTCATAAGACTTCAGAGGTTTGGGTGCTCTGTTTGAGAAGTGAAAGGCTGACACAGTTTTCCTTTAGCTGTGATAGGGCATTTTCTTGATGTCAATGGGAGCTGTGGCCATAGCGAATCACACATGAGATGCTGTCAAGTGGTTCTTGACATGGTTTAACAGTAAGTTCATTGTGGACTGTTAAACTGCTGCAGTAGCTGTCTGCTGGCATTCCATTCTGTTTCTTGGCTTTTCAATGGAGACTGGATTGCAACAAAAGGAATTGATATTTTGTCCTGTGAGATGAATGGTTCATTTATGGTTAATTGTTGGATTTATTGCTTCCAGACAATATAAAAGTTGAAATGTCAATTTATATTCTCTTTAAACCTGTATCAATAGTGAGCCACTGAGCCACTGTTAAAGCAGCAGAACAGAAGGCAGGCAGGAGAGATCTCCAATCACCTGCTGTGAAAGTGGAGACATCAGGCTCCAAAAGCTATGATCCCATATGCTTTCCATCTATTGCTTTGCAGAGACCTCTTTATTGTGTCAAATGCTTTTATAAGCCAAAAACTGTGTTCAAAAGGGAAGCAATGACTGTTTCCTTCCTTATGTCCTGTCATGCTGGTCATGGGTCTGTCTGGCATATGTTTTCCTCCCTGAAACCCCCGACAACTAAGTGTAAGTAATAGGTGCCAACCTTCCTCAGCATGTCACAGGATATAATGTAGGCCAGAGTGATTAGGTTTGCTTTGACTTGTTCACACCAAGCTGATTCATTGCCCAGATTCATTAGGCTGGAGAAACACCAATGACTTTTCAGCGTTTGAGATAGGATGGATCATTAGATGGTCACCAATAGTTTCATTCTGGGTTTTGTTCCTTTTTCCCCTCTACTCTTCAGGAAGCAGACCAGAAAATTGGATTTTTAATCCTTTTTTTTTTCCTATCTAAAAATAAGCTGTAAATGTAGTAATGTATTTGGCTGTATCATTATCTGAAGTGCAAAGGTCCTGCACAGAGTCGTCTAGAGGGCAGCTTAGCCTTAGATTTAATCTCAAATACAAGCATATCCCTGTCCTTTCAGAGCAGTTTTACAATATCCCATGCTTGCTGGGAATCTGTATGACCTTTGCAACACTTCATTTATGAGTAGTGGCATAACAAGATTAACATTGACCTTTCTGCAGTAAAGGTACTCCGTACCTCTCCCCCAAGGCCCATAGGCTGCTGTTGAGTACAACTAGCACCACATGTTTGAAATTCCATATTGAGCTTCATGCATAAGTAGTCTGGGAAAAAAAGGAAAAGAAATAAAAAGAGGCGAGTGGATTTACTTATTTTATTATATCTGCTTGATGGTGACAACTTCTCTTTCTATGTAGACATGCGAAGTCAGATAGAGCACAGGTATATTGGTGGATGAGAGGTAACACAAAAACTACCTTGAAGGCTTGCAGATGGTGTTCATCCTGCAGTGTTTTTTGTTTGCAAGTCATTACAGCTGCTTCTTTGTTCTAATATACAAGGTGTCTGAAGGGCAATCAGCACTCTATTGTGGCTGTCCAGCATGGAGCTCCTCTGATGGTCAAAAAGGGAGCTGAAAGATCACACTCCTTCAGTCCTGTGTCATGGAAAGAGTGGGAACAACAAGGATTTGGTGAGAGGAGCAGGAATGTGATGCATCAGACACAGGACCACTTAGAAGGTAAGATCTGCTAATTCCATAGGTATTGGTGTCTTGGGAGGTTGCACAGGTTAATTTAAGCTGTGTTTGTGCTGAAGTCCATCACCAGTCAAGCCAATGGTCCTCATGGTAATTTGCTATAGTCTTTATCTCAGAATGTTCTTATTCAAGGACTGGAAAACTTGATTTCAGGAGGATATCACTGTAACCGGTGCAGGGGCAGCCGTGCATGGGATGATCCACAAGGAAGCTGTAATGAAGCAGTAACCTCATGGTGAGTGTGCATCAGTAGCCAACAGCTTCTCCTTATTAAGATTTTTCATCTTTGGGCTTAAAAACCCATAATCCAAACATATACATCATCCCACTTTTGGGGCCCTACACACCATCTCTGATGCTGGCTAACAGCAACATGCTTAGCAGGAAACACAAGGCTGTGCAAGTGTCCGTGGGGCCCTTGCTGTACACATCAGCTCCCATCAGCTTCAAATCCCTGCCTGAACTTCCAGAAAGCTGGAGAAGGTCCTTCCTTCCAACAGGTTTTTAGGTAGGCTGAGGCCACAGCTCTAGGCAGGCAGGCAGCAGGGTCAGTGCAGTCCCTCTCCTATCTGTAATGGCTATAAACCTTAGCCAACACCTTAGCCAAGTGAAGGTGGTTCATGCCACCAAGTATGTGGGAGGCACAGTAGCAAGTATGCTGATATAGCGGTTAAAAAGGATAAGGAGTCATTAGTGTTGGAGTTAACGCTGCAAGCTCAGAAATGCTGGAGTGTTGTCCTTTGTGCTGGGACAGAAGCACAAAATCTTATTTATGAGCTATTTTCCCCCAAATATTTAAAATCCAAGTTCTTTTAAAAGAAGTTTCACAAAGACAGACTGTGTGTATGAGGAGAAGGGGTAGGGTTGTATTTTAAACCATGTCACATATTGCTAATCTGATATCGAGGTGATGGTGGGATACAATATACCTGCCTAAAACTGTTTTAACTTAATTTAACCTGATTTGAGGATTCTTCTATTTGCTAATTCAAATCTAAGCGGAAGGTGGCAGTCCTAGTTACAGGAACCACGTTGAAGGTACCAGCTTCAGCTCATGTTGTCAATGTGTTTGAACCCATTTTATCACCTGGATTTAAAACCAATGACAGTTCTTAGTAAAACTGTTTCCAAGAGAACTCTGAAACTTTTCCATAGAGCTCAAAAGCTCCAGTGTCTTTTCCCATGTCAAAACCAGGTACCTTTGGTGTCATACATGTTTGACTGACTCCTCTTCCTTAAACTATCATTTCCATGCAGAAACCAATTTGGGAGTGGGGAACGCATGACTTCCTTTTGGAAACCTTTAGCCCAGCAGAGAGGAAGGGAAGTTTGCTGCTGTTTTGGTGAGGACTTTGCTACTGAAGATGCTTTATATCTTTATTTACTTACTGGTAACTTCATGCACCGTGGTTGGCAGCTTCTGTAAGAAGTAAAACACTGACATCTAGTGCCTAAAGCAAAGCATCCAAACGTGGCTTCATGAGATTCCAGTCTTGGGCCTCTAGGCTGGATGGTGACTGTCCACTAATATTGTTATGGATATTAATATTATGGTTTAACTCCAGATCAATGAAAGGAAGCTGTTGGTTTGCCCCCTTAATATTACAGTATGCAGCTGGTGAGACAGGGTGGGAAATGAAGGTCTTTGTCCAGTAGGAGCTGGTTGTACTGGGATGCTGGAGTAGGGGTGGGCAAACACCAGGAAAACCAGATCTATGTATTATCTCTTATTGTTCTGAATATATGAGGGTTTTTAAGAAGAATATGTTAATATATAGTAATATAGCACATTTAAATACAGGCTATAAAGGCAGGGGGGGAAGGCAGGTTTTTTCCATGATTGTGAGTATGATCCTTACTGATGCACATGGAAGGGAGTTGCAGGGTCAGGTTGTTCCTCACACCTGTGGAGGTAAAGCTGTTAACCAAGAAATGGCTATAGCCCATAAAGTGGCTATTGAGGGCCAGGTCTGAGAGCTGGAGCCCTAACCCTGGGAGGATGCTCTCCGTGTTGAGTGAATCATTACAATGCCTTCCTTTCCTGATTCTCATGCTGCTTTTTATTACCTTTTGCTTTGCCTTCATTGTTTGGTTGTTCAGAACAGGAGAGTCCTGCTGAGACAATCAATAGGAAGAGGGAGCTCAGGTGCTCTCTCTGAAGTGGGTATGAGTTTGCCTTTTCCTCCAGAGCCAGTTCTTCCTCCTGTGCTCTTTCCCTTGCTATAACCAGCACCCATTTACCTCCTCTGAGCCTCAGGCACCAAGAGCCCTTATGGCAGCCCGTGTGCAAATAGTTTTTAAAGCAGGGCTGCCTACTGATTATTAACTGGCATTTTAATAATGTTATTATCTAATGGGCATCTCAAGGCCATTGTGAGAAGTTATCGCTGGCTGGCTTTGGTACCACTTCATTCCTTCACTCCTTTCCCCTTTTCTCAGTGCTTAATGTGATCCCTATTTGCAGTCGTTCTGCAGGATGAATGGTGCAGACATGCACAGCTCAGCCCAGCCAAGGGCTGCACAGAAATGCAGAGGCCTTCTCTTGTAGGTCAGACTTTAGTGGCTAAACTACATCAAAACATAAGTTCTCCTGCCCCTGCAAAACCCCACATCATAACAGAGCATATGAAACCCACATTAAGTTGTATTGACCTCAATGTCTTTAAACACAAAGCACCCAGACAGACAAAAACTGTTCCATGAGCTGAAGCCATCAAGGCAAACACGAACTCATGTGTTATTTCTACAGGCAACTCTGATGTTTCCAGGTCCAATAATGAATGAAGACAAATGGCTTTTGTGTAGATGCTTTCCTAAAAGAGGTTTATCAGGCTTCACAAAGGCAGTGTTACAGATGTCTCTTGCCTTGCCCATGCTGTATGGTGCTGGGCTGACAGAAGCAGAAAGGCAAGAATGGAGCATGTGCTGGGAGTCACACAGAGTTAGCTATTAAAAAAGTATATATACCTATATACTATAGGTATTGGTATATATATATTTAGTATATATATACATAATATACTAAAAAAGTATATATACCTATATATATAACTATATATACTAGTTGCCTATATTTATTGCTCCGAAGGAAGTAGCTAAGCCTTTAAAATCAGCTAGGAAACCAGCTCAACAGCCTGGAATAATTATAGGGCATTTCTTGCTCATTTTCTATGTAATCCATTAAGTATATCCTCAATTTATCTTTCTGCTATGTCATTTGCAGTTTCTATTCTAAAGAAGTATATTTAAGGGATTAGGCAGCAGGCAGACTGATGAGATTTGGTATCTGGAATCTAAGCTCAGGGCAAGGATTTCTTTCAGTCTGCCACCAATAACCCGTTTTGTATTTATTTGGCATCTCTTGTTGTTTAAATGAAATAGCAGATATGTTTTAGACACTTTTGGTTACCAAAATACAGGAATGACAGAAACCGTCTGTGTCAGGCAGCCTTTTAGGAAACCTGAAGTCATATCCAAGTTACTAAAGTCTAATAGCTTGGGGTGGGAGGTAGTTACTTCCCATAACATCTTTCTCCATCAAGGCTTTTGTTGTAACCCTGGATTCAGAATTGTTCCAGTGGCATTATAAACTGTAGCATAAGGCCTTCTAATTTCACCTCTTACTACCATTGAGAAACCTTTATGCTATGACTGAGATTATACATTCATAACCTGCATCAGAAAAAGAAGATGAATATAATGAAAGTAGATTGCTAATGTGTTGAGGTGGCTTTTCAGCTGAGAATCTGAGCATGAAATAAATGAGACAGATTTGTGTCTTGCCAAAAAAGGAGCCACACTCAATTATCTCCAATGGTGTTTCACCCAGTTTCCATCAACAGAAATGGTGTCACTAAATCCCACACTGGCTTTTGGCTTCACTCTTGGTGTTTTAGTAATTTCTTTAGACAGGAGATGAAAAGCCTGAAGATGTATTTGTCCTTCCATTATCAGACTGATAAACCCTAGTTTAAAATCTGCTTTTGCCTTGCCTTTCCCTTCTCCTTCCTTTCCCTTCTCCTTCCTTTCCCTTCTCCTTCCTTTCCCTTCTCCTTCCTTTCCCTTCTCCTTCCTTTCCCTTCTCCTTCCTCATCTTCCTCCCCACCAAACCACCCACAGGGACTGGAGAGGATGCAGAGAAGAACACCATGTGCTACAACCTCTCTCTCTCAAGGGATTCTTAAGCATCTAATATCCTGGAATATTTTCCTTGGCTGATACAGGGAAAATACTGTCAAATCCTTCTTTTTCCATCCAAGATAGTCTTGCTGTGGTAGCTTGGAAGGAAAGGTGCTGGAGATTAGATACTTCTCCCAGTCCCCTTATTTTCTTTGCTAGTAATAAATTCACTGGTGTGGAGTTCATAACAGCACCATGCTACTTCAGTGTCCTTCTTCTGACATAAAGCCTAGCCAGGCATGGGTGGGATGACAGTGAAGACTTCATCATCCTATGAAATATTTTGCTGTTGGAAAAGACTGATTTTGTTCAAGTTATCTGTCACTCCACGTAGGCAGTACACAGATGGACTTTTATGTGGCAAAGCAAGGGTGGATTGATGTGTTGGTGGCACTGTTCCAGAGGGCACCATGTGTAGGACATGCTCAGCATCAGCTTTCTGTTCTGGCACCTTAGGCTTAGCATCAGGGTCTGGACATTCACATTTAGGGCCCTGGTTCCTTGGTCACTGGGGAGTGCTGTGCAGTGAGGCTTTACACAGATGGAGTTTTAGGTGGTGAGGATGTCCGTGTTGGTGGCACTGTTCTGGAGTGCACCATGTGTAGGACATGCCCAGCTCCTGCTTTCTGTCCTAACAGAGGATGTGGTTACGGGTTCCGGTGGAGGGCCCGGGGCCGTGCGAAGCGAGAAGCCGCTCCCTATAGCCACAGGGGTTAAACGGAAGAGTGGTGGCAGCCGGTGTGGAGCTGGCGGTGCCGGGGCTCCGGCTGCAGCTTCCAGCCCAGCCCCGCCTGCTCTGCCTGGGAATGAAGGAAGGAAGAGGAGAGAGGCACAGACGGCGGTGCCGGTGATGGGCGGGCGGGCGATAGGACCCGGGGCAGCCCCGGTGGGAAGGGGGCGGAGCGAGGGCACAGCCATAAAAGGAGGTGGGGGCGGAGCTATATCCATAATAGGAGGCAGAGGACGGCGGGGGCTGGGCTATGCCCAAATAAGGAGCTGTGGGCGGGGCCAGGCGGGCGCTGCTCTGGCGGCTCCTCCTATGCGGTCGGTACCGGTACAGGGACGGCGGCTTCAGGCCCCGGCTGCGGCCTCCGGTTCCTCGGGGGCTCCGAGCCCTGCGGGGCTGGAACCGGCTCCGGACCTGCCCGGCGCTTCTCGAGAGCGTGGATCTCGCTCCCGGGGAGGGCACCGGGGTCCGGTACATGCGGCCGGGTCCTGGGAGCGGAGACCGAGGGCTGAGCCTGACCTGGAACCGGGCTCGGAGCTGAGCAGTAAAGTCCTGAGTGTTGGAGTCTGGAAACCAACGGGCGGCTGGGGCCGCTTCGGGTTCAGACACAGACCGAGTTCTGTGGGGCTTGAAACCGGGCTCAAGGAACACAGATCTGGGGCTCAGAAACGGAGTCCGGAGCCCGGCTCATGTGGTCAGTTGCGGGGCTCAATGAGAGCCCCAGTCCTGTGTTTTGGTGCTCAAAAGCCAGGGTCAGAGCTTAGAAGCGCAGTCCCGTGTATGGCAGCCTTGAGGTGACTCCTGTGCTGATGCCGGGGCTCAGACACAGACCCAGGCCTGCACTCGGGGGCTCACACCCACACTCCTTGCCCAGCTTTGGGGCCCTAGGGTCAGCTCCGCGGCTCCAGGACGGATGCGGCGGTGCCCGGCCCGTGAATGGCTCCGCCGCGGCCAACACCGGCAAGGGGCGGCCCCGACCGAGGGACCCACTGCCATCGCCGGCGGAAGAGGCGGAGCGGGGGGCGGAGGGAGGCGGAGCCGAAGTGGTTTGAACCTTGGCGGCTGCCGTACGCGCTGCGTTGTCTCTCTCTGCGCAGGCGTCGTCACGGCCGGTCCGGGCTCCCCCGGAGGGGCACAGGTAAGGCTCGGGGGCAGCTCGGCCTGCGGCCGGTACCGGGGGCTGGGGGTCCTGCTGCGGCTGGTACCGGGGAGCGGGGGCCGGGGTCCCGCTGCAGTCGTCCAGGGCACACGGGGGTTCGGGGCTCAGGAGGGTGCTTTGGGTGCTGGGGACCCAGGGGGCATTTGCAGGCCTCAGAACGGACAATGGAACTGGACCAGAGCCTGAGTCCTGCGCCTTGGGCTCAGGAACGGGCTCCCGTTGGGGTTTTCGGAGGTCAGAGCTGGGGTTGGGGGTGCTGGGCTGAGGGAAGGGGTGGGCTGGTGCGCGGTCGCTTTGGGACGCCGGTGTGCATCAGGCGGAATGAGGTCTGGGATGACAGTCTCTGGCTCCAAGGGCGCTTTTCGCACTGCTTTTGTTGCCTAATAAAAGAAGGCTGGAGCATGTACTTACTAACACATGCTGGTTAAGTTTTGCCCTGCTGATTGCACCTAGAAATGCTCAGTCTGCTCACAGCACAATGGCAGAGCTGCTTGTTATCCTGATCTCTGGCAAGCTACTTGCTACCTTTTCAAGCCTAGATCAGATTAAAGGGGCTCTTCTGGTGACCTGTACCTGTGGAGGGGGCTATAGGAGACCTGAGAGTAAGGATGCTTTTTCCAGTTGAAGTCAAAGTTGAAGCTTGTGTTCTTTCTCTGTATGTGGAGATGTAAGTAGGGTCTGGAGCACTCACTGTCATTCCTGAGATTCCTTTATCCTTAATCTATATGAGGAGGGAGAAAGTGTGCAGTGATAATGGTGCGATGGCTATTATGAACTCTGCTATGGGGTCTGGATTTTGGGGGAGGCAGGAACAGGAAAGGCAAAACCTGCCATCCCAGATACAAAGGCCACCTACACCTGGTTTAACCTGTGCCATGCAGACTGTCCTTTCACCCTCTGCCTCCTGCCATGGGGTTTTAGGTGGCCAAGCAGGGGTGGATTGCCATGTTCCACTTCCACCATAGGATTTCTGTCTAGCCTGAGGTTAAAAACCCAGCCTTCCTTCTTTTTACAGTGTTGAGTATGAACATAGAGGAGGCAATGTAGTTTTAAAAGGAAATGTTTTATGGTTTGGGGTTTTTTTGGCTTGCTTTAACTGAGTGGAAAATCCTGACAGAGCTTGTAGAGCCCCACCTGCAGCTGGTAACACAGGGTAGTAGGTAGGTAGGTAGTATGTAGGTAACACTTAAGATCCGATTAGGATAGAGGTTGAGGCCTTCAGCTGCAGGAAGTCTTTGCCCCCTAAATCTGTTCTCTGACATTTTAAGTTAGCTCTCACAAGAAACAAGGAAATGGGAATGACCAGCATGAGGTGCTAACTTGAGTGTTTCACATCATCCATATTTCTGCCTTCCCAACACAAACAAAACAGCTTGCATACCAGAAAGCCAGTTCTGTCCTAAACTGTTAACAACACCTCCAGCCTAATTAAAGAATCATGTCTGGGGAACCCACCCAGCAGCATGTGCAGTTAATGTAGAGCAAAGTCTTTGGCTGCTTTCAGCTTGATATGAACAGGGAAGAAACTGAGGGCCTCAGCTGCAGCTTCAGAACCAAGTTTATGGTACTGGCTGCTGAAGACAAGGCTGGGGCTCTGAAAGCATTACTTACACTGGGGCTGCTGAGGGGGAAGAGGTGAAAGCTGGAAACAGCAGAACACTAGCACAGCTTTTTGAAGAAGGAATTTTAGCCTTTATTCACATTTGCTGCTGTTTTCAACAGCAGATGCAGCTGGGATCTAGAACTAAGTACAGTGAAGAAACAGAGATGTACAATAGCAGCATACTGTCTTTCCTGCAATATCACAGCATGAGTCTTTGTCAATCAAGGATAATTCTCCTCACCCCAGACTAGACACATACACTGAAGCTGCCTTTCTTTGTCAGAAGTGGATTTAAAATCTAGACCTCTTCTGTACAGTATATCCCTTTATCAACCCAACACAAAAGTTTCAGGAGGTGTGTGCTTCCCACTGTATCAGACCATGGGACACACAAAAAAGGATTTAGAAGCCCATTCTCTGCTTACAACAACACAAGTGGAATATGAGAGAAGAAAATGCCCTGTTTGGGGCAGGAGGGTTAAGAGGGGGAATCCAGGTTGCATCCTGAAGGAGCTGTTTAAGCCGTACCACTGCTCTGCAGCATGCAACACACTCCTGAGTCAAAGGAGTGCTGCATTAGGTAACCAATGCACCAGCACTGCCAGCTCCAAAGCCTGGTTTTCTCCAGTAAAGCCCCTGCTGTCTCCTCTGTGCTTCCCTGATGTTCAAAGAATATAGGGAATTTCAACAAGACTATTCAGAATCAGATTATCTGGAAAGCACAAGCATGTTGGCTATTTGTTAACATCTTAGAAGCTGCTATCCTGTCTAAAATTAAGTGGCATGCCAGAGCTGGGTGTTGTGGACTGCAGCCTAGAAAAGCCCTGCCAATATTAGGAGTCTTGTTCCACTAAAGTGTGATCTATCTACCCTAGGGAAACCTTCTGAAATGCTTGAACCAACTATGAGGAATAACAAAACTGGGACGAATATCTGCATACACAGAAAAACACCTCAAACTGACCTTCAGGTTATATTCTCTTGGATAAAACAGAACATGAAACAGTGATGCCACCTGAGTTTTCAATAAGATCTGCTGAAATAAACCAACAAGAAGTACAACAGGATCCCAGAACAAGCTGAAGTATGGAAATCGCAAAATCTTCACCTTCCAATGGGAGATGATCAGTTCTTCATAGTTGGAAAGCCATTTACTTAAAAAGAAAAGAAGAAATACTAGTAAAGCACACCAGCAGGTTAATTCTGTTTATACACACACTGAACTAAAAGGAACATCAGCAGTTTTAATACCCCAGAAAAAACACTAGAAGCTTTAACAGTTTTGCTAGACACTGCAGAAGTACCCAGCAGAATTAGGTTTCCTAGCTTCAACAACCACAAAAGTAAGTACTACAAAGTGTATCATCTTTGTGCAACAAATCATACTTGGGGGCATTTTTTTATTAATTAGTTCAAAATGAGGTTCCCAAACCATCATTTAGGAGTACATAAAGTCTATGTGCTTCATGTTTCTCAAAGCACTTTCAGTTGTGCTTTGGACACTGGGTAATATTTAAGGCAAAAGCCATTTTTGATGCTGCATTGAATACTTTAATGGCACTATAACTCACTGTTCACTGCTGCCTACCATTAGGTTTAGAAAACAGAAGAAGGTTAGAGCGAACTACTCAAGTAAATGTGACAGCCTGTCCCTGATGAGCTTAAGAGGGCCAAAACACAACTTCAGTGAAGTTCCTCCTTCCAACTTAACAAGTATACAAGATCTAGAAACATTCACATACAACTCTAGGCTAAGTCAGCCAAAAAAGCAAAATTCTATCATGCTTTGCTTTAAAGCCTAACACATTCAAGGCCATTAAAACCTTAGTAACTAAAAATGTGTCAAGTGTAAGGTTTTATGAGTGTAAATCCATATCTGCAGCCCTGGACAGGTCAGTGCATTAATACAAAGAGTTCTCTTTTGGCAAATCTATGTTGATTCAGAGAGGCATCTGTAAAAGCTCACAGGGCAGTCAAAGGCCAAAATAACAAACTTATACCACACTAATCCTTTCAAAAGGAAAGCAAACAAACATGAATCTTGGTTGAGATTCTTTCATGCTCTTCATTGCTTTGCATGTAAAATCCTATCCCATGCCTCTGTGTATTTAACACAATCTACAGTCAGTCTTTCTGACAAGGACTGAGGTTAATGACTTACAAGCATCTATTTGTATATTTAATGCATCTGTGGAAGCTTTTCTAGCCCAAGCTCCAGTTTCGTCTTACTAGGCAGAACCACTCTTAGTACAGTTCTAGTATCCAGTGTACAGTAGTTCTGTTCAAGTTAAAGCTGTATTGTGGTTTACTCATGCACTACAGTAACGTGCACAGGCATCTAACTAGAGAATTCAGTCTGAAAAGGTACGTTGAATGGGTGGCAAAGAGATATGTAAAACTATCAGCATTAATATTACTCATGTTGGAAGAGGCAGTATTACTTAAAACCAAACTGACTCCTTGACATCCTTGAAAGAGGGGCTCTGAGACCAAAACCAAAGCGTCAAGAATTTGGTGCAGTTTGGGGAGGAAACAACATGGAAGAATTAATATTGTACAGATTGTGTTTGTAGGCAAAAGTGACGCTGGAGCATTGCTAAGAACATGTGGGACAGTGCAGGAAACCTGATAGTGGCACTGCTAGCAGTCCTAACGTAAGCAGAATACAAGGCTTATTAGGAGACTGAAACAAGCATCGACTCCAAGGTGTCTCCTACAGGAGAATATCCCTGAAATTCTGGGCTGTGTTTTTAGCATGTTCAGCTTGCTGCAGCTTCCTGCAGCATCCCATGCTGTGTCATCATACACGGTGTCCTTTAAAATAAAAAAAACCCTAAAAGAAATACAATCTTATTCTGTTCAGATTTCTACTCCAGAACTCACCGATTGCAGAGAAATCCTCAAGTTTTAAACCAGAATTGAGCCTGTGCTGGATTCCTTTATGAACTGCTACCCAAGGACTGGCCATTAGGTGTCAGCTTCGTACAGAGTATGTTTGACAGTCTCCACTAAGTTAATCAGTACCATAGCTGACATAATAAACCCAGCAGTTTACTTGAAGAGTGTACAGAGGTAGCAAGCCAGCCTGTTTACAGATGTTCTGCTAAACAGCTAGCAATGCTGAGATGCTATTGCTTCTGTGGATTCATTCACATCCTTCTTTCAGTGCTTTATACTAAGTTACTTACTAATCTAGTCAGGCTGCACAGCTACACAGATTCGGGGGGAGAGGGGAGGTATTTCAGTGTATTTCTGTAGGCTAGAATACCCACTTATTTACATGCCTTGTCTCACTTCTGACTGGATTTCCTTAGAATGGCAGAGGTCCTTGCCGTAATGGTATTGATGGTCAAGCCACTTAGGATACCATTGTTGTTTTTCCTCACCTCCAGCAAGGCAGCCAAAATTGCATCTCTAGATGAATAAAAGAAAGAACTGTTTACATAACATGTTGTGCAGTATGTTTAGGACTTAGTTACCATGGATCTTTAATCCATTAGAAATCAGGGCAGAAAGGAAATCCAAATCCTCTCACCTGCTAGCCTGTGGATGAAGTCTTCTAAGTTTCTCAACTAACTTGGTAAAACTGCTCAAGTTCAAATTATCAGGTAAAATAAAGGCATCATATGGCTTATTGGAGTAAGATGTTTTGAACAGGAAGTTTTCTCCAGTATCCTAGAATTGCATCAAATAAGTACAATACTTCACTCATTTTTGCAAGTAATACACCTCTTTACTACTAATAAATATTCCTGTTATGGAAAAAGAAAAATGGCATCTACAGATTCAGCTCAGTGTTATTCTGATACAACCAGTCAGGCATATTATCCAATCTGTAAATTATAGAATGGGTTGTGTTGGATAGACTGTTAGAAATAAAACTACTACATGCAGTTCCCACTTGGTGCACTGTGTTCTGTGTGTGTTCTGGCATCCTCAGTGTAAGGACATGCACTTGTTGGAGCAAGTACAGAGGAGGCCCTGAGGATGATAAGGGGGCTAGAGCACCACCCATGCAAAGACAGGCTGAGAAAGCTGGGGCTATTCAGCCTGGAGAAGAGAAGCTGTGTGGAGACCTCAGAGCAGCTTCCAGTATCTAAAAGGGGCTACAAGGATGCTGGAGAGGGACTCTTCATTAGGGACTGCAGTGACAGGACAAGAGGTGATGGGTTCAAACTTAAACAGGGGAAGTTCAGGTTAGATGTAAGGAAGAAGTTTGTCCTTGTGAGGGGGTGAGGCACTGGAACAGGTTGCCTAAAGAACTGGCAAATGCTCCATCCTTGGCAGTGTTCAAGGCCAGGTGGACAGAGCCTTGGGTGATATGGTTTAGTGTGAGGTGTCCCAGCCCATGGCAGGGGGGTTGGAACTAGATTATCTTAAGATCCTTTCCAACCCTGACTATTCTATGATTTATGTGTAACTGACATTACCACTACTTTGAATTAGATCAGATACACATTTCCCAGGGGACTAGAATGTTTAAAAGTTGAATCCCCAAAGGTAGTGTATCTATATAGTTTATGAAAGCAACACCAGCAATTACAAACTGCCTTATCCTCCAAAGACCAAGCTGGGCAAATATACTAAATTTAAACAGAGATGTTTCTTAGATTTGTATTAAAACCCCCAATAGCTGCCCCTCCAGTATCCAAAAATCTCTTGTATGACATTACAGGGCATTCGCTTTAAAAAAGTGTTATCAGTGGAAACTCAAACGAGGAGAAAAGCAAGATGAAAACTCAGTGCAGATTACTGGGTTCCCAGCTGGTTTAGGATTAAGAAAAAATACATGGAGTATCAGAGTTTGATGCAGGAGCAAATGGCTGGTGCTCTCATTCTTCTGCAGCAGCATGCCAGGAATTTATTACTGACACATAGTGTGTTTTCTTATCCTAGCATCATTCTCTGCACACTAGAAATTCAACATGATATGAGACAAGTTTTAAGGCACTTGATTTGCCATAGAAAGGATCCTTAGTAATAATTATTTACCTTTTTTTTAACTTCAGGCAAGTAAGGACCTTCAGTAGGTGGTTTCCAATCAGGGCACTTTGTTTCTGAAGGCACATGTGTAGAGCAAGAGGTTTTTGAAGAAGTTATTTTCTCAGCAGCAGAAGCAGTGATGGGGGCTTCCACAGAATTGAAGGCTGAAGCGAGCGTGTTACTTTGATCACTTCTTTGACTCTTCTCAACAGGTTGGATTTCAGGTGAAAGCTTATTTGTAAGCACTTGGGAAACCAGATATTTACTCCCTGATACAGTGTTTATGATTTTAGCAGTTATTTCTTTTCCTTTTATCTTTTTCTGGTTCATTTTCTCTACAGCTAACTTGGCTTTACTGATGTCTTTAAAGGAAATAAGGGCGCATCTAAGGCATAACATTTAAGGAAAAAAAGACGAAACTAAGTAAAGCACATTAAATTACTCTTGGTAATAACACATCATGGTTCTCAGCTTTTGAGCTTTAACTGTATCTCCATTAAACTCAACAGAAAACTTCAGGCTCAGCTTCTCATAAGGTGAGAAGCTGTCTGAAATGACAAGCTTTTGTCGACCTATCTATATCTCTATTAATTACTGAAATGAATGAACATCTATGTCCTCTTTACCATGATTTGCTTACTTTGACAGAAAAAAAATCTGAAACAAGTGAAACTTCCACTAATATACCTGCAGTTATTAGATTCCACAGAGACAAGAACGTCACGAATAGGATACTTCTGGAAATGTGATCTTAGATCAGCCTGCAAAATAGAATATTCAGTTGCAAGTGTATGAAATGAAAGAATTCAGAAAGAGGCAAGACATTACTGCACTATGTAAATAAGAACAGACATACCTCTGACACTGAGGAATGTAGGCCATCAACACAAATAAAATACTCATCTCCACTCCTTGCTTCTAACAATGAATGTAAGAAAGCAAAGTGTTACTGTTTTTGTTCCAGTTCAAGCTAACATCTCAGTAGATTTCAGAAGGCTCATCACTTGGACCCAAGTGTCTTCCATAAGTTTACTTATGGAAGGATCAGAATATTCAAATAACAAACACACACCATTATTAGGTACAGCAGCTTAAAGCACACAACCTCACCTCTTAAATCAGCTGTGTCTTGTTCTTCTTGTTGCTTTTTTGTGTCTTTGCCTATTACTGAACAATTTGCTACTGTCAAGTTCTCTTTAGCATCAAACCAATCTTCATTCCCTTCTTCATTTTTCACACAGCCTGAACAGTTGAGATAAATTTCAGTGTGCAAAAATTCAGGTTATGTCATATGAATAAATAACAAATCTCTGTGCTTAAGACGATTCCAACTACCTACATGACTTGATACTACATTACAAAGAGGTGACACATACCAGTTTTCCCTTCTGATTTAAGTAGCAACTTTTTTTTTCCCAAGATGTCAAGTATAGATATAGAGAGAGCTGATATAATGTTAAATATTCCATCACAGAAAGCACAGCTGAGTATCCATATATGTTTTACACAGGGTTTGGGGTTTTGCTAACAACTTGAACCAGCAAATAATACTTGTATGAGAAGCAGATGGCTTACCACATTCCTCACCCTGATCTTTAGGTTGTTCTTTCCAAGTCTTGGATGAAGTAGAGTCACTTGGCTCAACTCTATCAGTTACATCTTCAACCTGTGGTTTGTCCTACAAACATGTCACAGCACTTGCAGCTGATTATACATTATTTTTCTGAGCTTCAAAATATTAATTGCTTAAACAGGTAAATTTTTAATAGTTAACCTACTGATGGTTTTCAGGAACCCCCAAGTTTATTTTGAAAGGACCATCAAAATTCTGGTCACATGGGCTGCTTTGGCAATTACTGACACAGAATCCCTGCTTGAGCCCTTCAGACTGTGCTTGCATTTGCATATACCTAAAAGGAGACTATGCTTCACAACATTAATGTCTATGAAACTCGGTAATGAAGAAGTCCATACCATGGTGTCAGAAATCTTCCTTTCTTGCAGTTCTGATGCTTTAGAATCAGATTTTCTTTTACCTGAAACAGAACTAAAACAGTGCCAAGAATTTTATACAAAATATGGCACAACATTTATTTTCTGTTTTAAAGTCTACAATGATGTACCAAGTACTCTGAAGTCTTCATTTGAGGCATGTGATCACAACCTGAAACATAAAGCTATGTTCGAGGTTTATATTAGGTTAGTTTTCTTTTATACCTAGATGGCTTCCTGCGTGATGTTTTGATGGATGTCTTTACAATTTGAAATCTCTGGGCAGTTTGTGACTGATTTTATTAATGCTTAACAAGCAATTTGAAAAAGATCACTAGTTGTTTACCTGATGCAATAAAACCTTCTTGATGAATGTGTTTTAAAATCCACTTACAGAAAGTAACAGGATATGGTTCTAAAATGTGCAGAACCATTTGCCTTCCTGGAACCCTAAATTATTTTTCTTTCTTCTTAACTGCATTATAATCTCAGCAGAACAGCTTCTTATGTGCCTAATATTATCTTTTGTTAGTAGCAAAGTTTTTATTCTGGTAGAGGTTTTGTGGGTTTTTGGTTGGTTGGTTCTTTGGGGTTGCGGGGTTTTTTAACACAGATAGCATTAAGCTTAGAGTCAAAGACTTTAGTAGTGAATGCAGGGAACCAGGAAAGTTATCTGTAAATTGAAAACTATTGCCAGAAAGATAGTAAAGATGCAGCTGCATAGTTTACATAGTTTGCAGACTAGAACACTGCAGAGTAAAAATATCCTTAAAAGTAAATCACTGCATGCAGAGTGCTGTGCAAGTCTTTCAGCTAAACAGTTTGGAGAAACAAGATACATCCTGAAACAAACAATGTGTAAGATTAACTTAAACTCACTTCTTTGTTTTAAAACATACCACAAATGAGAACAACTTACTCAGTGCAGAGATCCTCTCTGAACAACTGTCAAACAAAGAAAAGATTTGTCTTAATTTTCTGGAGGAAGAGAATTTCTATTGGAAACAAAAAGCAATTAAGAAATTACCTTGGAGGGGACATAAGAAGAGTAGATTTGGAAAAACTTCATCTCAACTGATAGTGGAGGAAGTGCACTTAAAGGTACACCCGTTTTTATTTTCATCTTCATACTGTTGTAATTCTTTTCTAGTTCTTCCAAAACCAGTGAGAGAGATGAATCTAATTCTGATTTTTCATTAAATCTGTTAAAAAATGTGTAAGAAAACAAGATTAACTTAGACATTTATTTTACTGCTTCTAGATTTGCCCAAATATTTCAGTTTTTAAAGATTCCTCTACATCATGAGCTCACTCCTAACACAGAATCCCAGACTGGTTTGTGTTGGAAGGGGCCTTAAAGTTCTAACCCCCTACACTTGTGGTGTGGAAGGGACACCTTCCACTAGACCAGATTGCTCCAAGCCCCATCCAACTTGGCCTTGAACACATTAGTAGTTCTCTGGAGCCCCACTCTGTTTCACAGTATCACAACCGGCTCTCTTGAGTCCTCTCCCAAGCTACAGAGCAGACACTATGTTATGGAAGTTTTATAGCTATCCATGGCACAATAAAGTTCAAAGGCAGGACTTCTTGGTTGAATTCCAGGTTCATTACAGGTATGCTTTACCACCTAGAGTCTGCAATCACCCTTCCTGCCTCACCTCATCTCTTTTTCTCATTTACCATTTCCTTCCCAGTTCCCCCTCTATGCATTTCATTCACTCCTGAATGGACTCTCTGTACTATTCCTTCTGTAGAGAAAGTCATTCCTGGAAACAAACTATATTTTGCTGGGTCTGTGTATGCTACAGAAAAAATTAGGCCGAAAATAAAGACTTTGCAGTTACCACAATGTAAACTCTTTTTGACAACAATGCTAACTGTAAAGACTGTTAGAAGCTATGGATAGAATACCTCAGTAACATTTAATAATTCATGCCTTTTAACTAAGTTATCCATTTCATTTAAAAGAACATTAAAGTACATGCCTGATAAAACATCTGTTTTCCTCCAGAGCCAGTCTGTAAATCTTCCAGCAGTGCTGATAACACATATGAAAATGGGCATTCAGAACCTGCAATTCTGCTTCAGTCGCTCTCTCCAGTATTTTTTGACAGTCAGCTGATGCAGAATTCTTCACAGGTTGTTTGTCAAGGTGTACCAGCCTTAAAATAATAATAATAATAAATAAAACCTTGAAGCCCTTCAGTTAGTATTTTAAGTTCTGATTGAACTCAGCTCTCCCCACACATTAGATTCTCCTCTCACCATTCTTCTGGTCCTTCAAGTGGGTTTCCCCCAGTCAACCAATCTTTTATACTGTAAGGCCCAGAGCTGGAGATACCTTTCTAGATACAATCTCACAAGCACCCAACTGAGAAGAATGAACACTTCCCTCCTTCACTGGCTGCATTCTTGCTAATGCAGCCTCAGGACATTGTTTCCTTTCTTTGCCATATAGAGGCAGTGTTGACTTACACTTGACTTGTTCTTGGCCAGTCTGCAGCTGTAGACTGAGGATGTCTAGGTCTTTGTTCAACTTCAGGAGGTCTTCAGCTCATGCTTCTCACTTGTCCAGGTCCCTCCTACCCTCCAGCATAGGAACCACTGCCCAGCAGTCTTTTAATACCATCAGTTTTGCTAAGTTAAAGACACCCTTCTAACCATAACAAAAATAAATAACTTATCTAGCATCTAGAATTCTAAACCAAGAACAATTTATGACCCACCTGTCAGCGCTTATCTGTAAGTCACTGCCACTTGTCTCAGTTTTGGATTCCTGCTGTTCCTAAACAAAAATAGTATTTCAAAAGGTTCTGGATTAACATTTGTATAGGCCAGTTGTGAGCAACTTTCAGTTAAAAATAGTTCTACCAAAATTCTTTGGTTGTCAGTTGGGTTCTTTTTGTAATTACCTGAATTTGTGAACTTCTTTCAGCTATTGCAGCACCACCATCTGAGGGTTCTTCCAGCGTGTCAGTAACCTGTGGCCGAATTTCCTTTGTACTACCAGCTTCATACGAGCAGTCTGTCTTACAAGCAACATCTGCACAGTTTTCACCCCACCATCCCATCTGTTGAGATGTGTTCATCATTGTTATCTCTGTATTAATAGCCCTGGACAAGAGATGAACCTGAGCACAGGTACTTCTGCTTGTTGTAAAGCAAGCTCTAAAATCAGAACTCACATCAACAGCCTGGTTAACTGCAGAGGCACAGGCAGTGTTTATCAAGCTTTCACAATGCTCCAGCTCTGAGTTCAGAGAGTTGCGATTTCCAGGGGAGGATTTATCTGCAAGTTCCACCCTCAAAAGTTTCTTGCTAGTGGGAACGTCAGAAATTGCAATATAGGTTTCAGCATCCTTTGCAGTGCAGTCAGTGCAGGTGGCACCATGTGTGCACATGCCAGATTCTTCACAACTGCAGAAATCTGAGTCCTCTTCATGTCTGCAAACTTGCGTGGCTACTGCAGGGGCTCTTTCTCTCAGAGACAGTGAAGAATTGCTTTGCTTCACTGAGATGCTGTCGATGTGTCCACCAGTTTTTGCAGACACTTCTTCAGTTACAGCCATTTGGGGTGGCAGCATGCCATCAGTCAGTGACATGTCTTTCACCTCTCCATCTTCTGAACTGTCATATACAGACAGATTTGGACAGACCCCATGAGAATGACTTTCAAGTGTATTTCCACAAACAACACTATGATACTCTGTTTGCTCTTCCTGATGATCACAAGTCATGCCACTGCAATCTTGCAGAGACAGAGAGTGCTCAAGCAGGTGGGGAAGCTCTGGCATAGCTGCTTCTGGGCAGGTCTGGTCATCTATGATATACTCAGAAGCAGAACAGCAATCTTCTGACAGGTCTGTGAGATTTTGTTCGTGTGTGACTCCATCCCCTGTAACTTCATAAATGGGGTCTATCAGACCTAAGGTTTCAGTTTCTGTAGTTCCCCTTAGTTCAGAAAACTCACTTGAGCTATTCTCATCATCAAAATCTTGCTCATGAGCACTGAGATACTCCAGCTGTGAATCTTCAGTCAAATAGCTTTGTCTGCAATGATCACACCCCCCGCAATTGAAGTGTGTATCATCAGATGCCCTTTCCAACCCATCAGCTTCTTTCTTGCTTTCATCTACCTTTGCACAACCAATTCCCATCCTCTTTTTATTACACATTTCACAATCTGCATCTACAGATAAGTAGGGTAAATTTTCCGCTGACAACTTTACTTCAGGAACATTGGCAGAACATGCCTGGCCAGAACCAGAGTGGTTGGGTCCTGCTGCAGCATCTCTGATGAGCATATGCTCAGCTTTCTCAGTGCAAGAAGAAAGAAGGAAGGTCTGATTGAAGCATCTTTTGTTGCTTTTAGCATCACTGTTCTTTTCCAATTCCATGGCACAAACACTTGAGCCCTCTTCCTCAGCAGTAACCCACTCCACTTACTCTCGCTGCAAGTTCTCAAAGTCCTCAGCTTCTCTCTTCCTATCACTTTCTCACCTTAAAAATTAAGAGAAGTATACAAGAAGATATTACTGTTTAAAAAGTACATTAAATTAACCACCTTATTTTCACCTACTGCATGCCAGTATAGAAACTAGGAATTATACGATCCTATAGACATCCTGTTAAAGGCTGTTAAAAGAATTTGCTCTTCTTGCTTGTGTGACTTTGATTGATTAAAAGTATCCCAAAGCCCAACCAATCCAATTTTCTTACACTTTTGGGCAAAGTTTCTATCTTCTTACCACTGAAGCATTTCTTGTCTGAATCATCAGAATCCCTGGTGATACACAGCGAACTATTTACATCATATGCTAAGTTCATGACAGCACACAAGGTGCTTAGATGCATGTACTGACTTTGAAAGTCAAGGTGCTGATGGTCATGGATTCAGTGACCACAAAGGACCTCCTGTCATTCCTGGCTGCAGACTGGCCTGTAAGCATGCCTTGCTGCAGAAAGCTTACAGCTTCTTGACCTGATCAGTACATTTATTATAGTTAACACCCGTCAGGACCTATAAAAACGATTTAAATGGGTGAAGAGGTGGTGGCAGTGGCATCCACTGGTTTTCCTCCACTAAGCATCATCCTTAAAATATTAATTAATAAATTAATAAAATTAATAAAACCCATTTAAATCACTTAACAGAAGTCATCAATAAGAGTCAGCCACCCTCCAAAAACACCCTTTACTATGATTTTATTAGCTTTAGTACTTTAGCTTCATCTCCTAACCGAAGTTTTGAGTGAAACTAAAGGTCTTGCTGTAACACTACTAAAGCAGTTCCCAGATGGCTATACAGAAATCACAACGTATTATCACCGTGATCTTTATTCCCCACTTAAGAATCAGCATAGTTCTATCCCTAGATAACAATAACCTTCTTACTACCGACAGCCTAAGCGGTTAGAAACCAGCTCCGGGATTCAAAGCGCAGCTCCCTGATCCCAGTGCGGGGCGGGGAGCAGCAGCGGAGCCCCGGGGGCAGCCCGGTGTGTCGCTCACCCGTAGGCAGGGCAGGGCAGCTCCGGTAACGAGCCCGGACCGGACCGGAGCCGAGCCTAACCGAACCGAGCCGAGCTGAGCCGAGCCCAGCCGAACCGAGCCGCCACTCCCCTCACCTCACACACCAACCGCCCCGCTCGCGCACAACGGCCCCGCCGCCGTTGTCCCGCCCACTCCTTCAGCCCATTGGCTGCACGGGAACCGCTCTAGCACCTGATTGGTCGGCGCGGCTCCCGCTGCCTGCCGACGCCATGAGGGCGGTTGAGCCTCCCTCACCTCAGGGAGGTGCGGGGCCCACCACAGGTAGCTCGGCAGCCGTGGAGAGGGCAGTTTGCTATCAGTAGTTGTTAGTTCTTCACCGCCTTCCGCCAGAAGCTTCCCTTGAAGAGAGAGGTACATAGAGATGCTACATGTCTCATGTTATGTATGCTTTCTGAACTACTTAAACATAACAGGGTTTATGTTATAGTCACTGGGCTCTAGGTGGCTGTAATGTCGAGTAAATCACAGCAAATTACAGCCCTGTCTGTAACTCCTTCCCCTGGTGAGGGCATGTGGACTTGGTGCAAGCTCCACTGGTGCCTCGCTGGTGTCCTGTCCCCAAAGCGAAGCCAAGTTATATGTGCATTAATATATGCTGGGGAAAAGGGGGAGTGATTTCTTATCTTGGCATAGGTGATCCTGACCATGATTTCACCTCTTCTTTCCCTCCAGGGTTAAAGTCAGACTGTGAGAGTCATCCAGGGAGGGTTTCTGGCATTGCCTCCAGCTGGGCTGTAAAGACCGGTCATTACAGCTGCAAATAAAGGTGGGATTATGGAGGCTTTCCAAAGAATACATGTTGACATTGCAGTAAGTGCAGCTCAGCCAGATCTGGCAGGTATCAACAGCAGGAGAGGTGAAGGTGCCCAGAACATGCCAGGGCTTGCTGGCAAGGAGTGGAGAAGCAGCCTTGAAGGCAGTGGTGCCAAACACAACACCCACAGCCCACGCCACCCCTCACCATCCTTGCAGGCAGCTCCTCAGCCACCAGGCACCAGCTGGGAACTGTGATGGGAAGAGGTGGAGGCTGCAGAAGAACAGGCAAAAGGATGCTGGAGAGCGGCTCTTCATCAGGGACTGCAGTGATAGCACAAGGGGTGATGGGTTCAGACTGAAACAGGGGAAGTTTGGGTGGGATATAAGGAAGAAGTTCTTTACTGTGAGGGTGCTGAGGCACTGGCACAGGGTGCCCAGAGAAGCTGTGGCTGCCCCATCCTTGGCAGTGCTCAAGGCCAGGTTGGACACAGGGGCTTGGAGCAGCTGCTCCAGTGGAAGGGGTCCCTGCCTGTGGCAGGGGTTGGAGCTGGAGGAGCTTTAAGGTCCCTTCCAACCCAAACCAGTCTGGGGTTCTATGATTCTATAAGAAGTGACTTGGAGATTGTGCTTTTCCAAGCAATGGTTTATTACTTGCAATGAGGCAGCAAAGTGAGCCAAGGAGAGCTGGATGGGTTTCCCACAGGAGCTTGCTGGGATGAGCCAGGCTGGCCCCATGCACCGTGCTGTGCCTCATGTACCCCAGAGCACCCTGAACACCAACACCAGCCCCATGCACTCCACTGTGCCCCATGAACCAATGCCAACCCTGTGCATCAACACCGGCTCCAGTGCAGGTGCAGAGAGATCCAGAGGCTGCACATCCTGCTGTCCACAGAGGTCATGGGCAGCTTCAGATGATGCTGTGCCTTCACCAAGGGGAGATACCCAGTTCGTTACAACTCTCAACTCTTCTGGTAGTGCCACAAAAACATTCCCAAGTGAGCCCAGGCAGGAAGGGTGTTTTATTCCAGACATTACAGGGAGTGGCAACCTGTGACACTCCCAAATGCGTGGAAGGGAGGGAACAGCCCGATGCATGGTGTGTGAGAGCAGCGTGCTTGACAGTGGAGACCTCCTGCTCGGCAGACATCAGGAAGAAGAGCACCCCACCTCTTCTGCACCACAACAGGTAATCCTTCTTCTCTGGGTTCCTCTGCCTTTGTGCAGGCTGCCAGCCAGGGACCGTCCCCAAGGACAGGAGGGGAGAGCTGCCATGGGAAGGCATGGCTTCCCCAGCAGTCCTGGGTCCAAAGGAAGGTTGTTTCTGCCAGCTGCAGTGGCAGTTGTCGGGGGCCAGGACCATGCTGCTGGTGGAAGAGCTTTTACCCTGCTGCAGCTCTCAGAGGTCACTTGGAGCTCTCAAGGTCTGCTGAGCTGAGGCACCCTTCACAAAGGGAATGGTTTTGCAGGTTGGCTGTTGAAGGAAAGGGCCACCCAAGGCCCTTGAATTTATGTGCTATACTCCTGATGTTATGCTACAAAAATGCTTTCTGTCTCTCCTTGCTTTTCTGAAAGGTTCAGAGTTCAGTGAAAAGGCTTTGTTGAGGGGCATGGGAATGCTCCCTCAGCTGCCTTACCCTGAGGAGGGCAGGGATGGCAGCAGCAATAGGCAATGCAACAAGGGGTCTTGAGCCCAAGGGGTTCAGGATGGAGGTAGGGAACCCTTCTTCCCCCAGAGTGGGGAGCAGCCATGTGAGGGGGGTGTCAGAGCAAAGCCACAGCCACCCCGACCTCTCACTGACAACACCCCACTGTGAGCTGGAGGGTGGACAAGGGGGTGCCAAGGTCCCCTCCAGCAGAGCAGCGGTGCCTGTGTGATCCTCCAGGATCACATCACAGGTGATGCTCCAGGGACAGCAGAGGGAGCAAGTGGCCTTCTGCCCAGCTGCAAAACCACCTCCTGCAGCACGGGAGGCAAGTTCCTTCAGCAGAAGACAGAGGGGACAATGAGAGATAGCTGGGAAGCGACAGAAACCTGCTCACAGGACTCCTTTCCCCAGAAAGATACTCTGCAGGGAAGCAATGGGGTGGATGCAATACCTGGCACTGGTCGCTGCTTCCCACGCAGCCCTGCACAGGCTCATGCATTCAGACAGGACTGCAATTTAACTATTGCAGCATGTCACGTGAGAGCTGAGGCACTGTTTCTGTTGCCAATTTGTTGTCTCCAACAGATAAAACGATAGTAAGATGGTTTGTGGTAGGAAAATGCCAAAACATATACTTCAAAACCCTTCCCAGGGTGAAGAGCAGGTCTCCTGGGACAGTACTTTAAGTCAGGTTTGCAAAACCAACATAAGTGTGTCCTGGTGTCTCTTTCATAGTGCAAAGAGCCCAACCAAATCACATTATTTGATTGCATATTAAGAACAAAACCTCCATGGTCCTGCAACTGAAAATTGGGTGGTTTACTCTTGATTAGTTTAGCTATCAGTTTAACCAAATCATCTATTCTTACAAGACATCATTTTAAATGAATAGTCTATAACCACCTCCTCAGAAAATAGATTTGTCCAGGTGCTTATAGCTGTATACATACATGCATATTTTTCTGAATACAGTGATCTGATGGAGAGTGTGTGATTAAATGGGATGGAGTTTGAACTCTGGCATTGTTCAAAATTAGCAAAATGAGCCATTTTTAGGACAAATTAGAGGCTTTCAAATGTATTTCACCTGCTGAGTGGACAGATTGATACACTAACAGAAGTGCAGGGCCTGCCTTCTGTGTCAGTACTGTCAATGTCTCTTGCACTCATCATGCTGACAATGTTTTACAGGTTGCCATGATGTGGCTCTTCGTAACCATTGCTTATGTAATGTGCATCAGTGAAAAGTCAAATGCAAGTCCTGAGGTGTCCACGGGTTTTGTAAGTCATAACTTCTCTCTCTTCTTTTTCTACTTGGGCATGCAAGCTGCCTACGTTGCCATAATCTCTACAAGACCAATGGTCTCTGTGTGTACATATTCACCAAGGTTTGGTAAGAGGGTTTTAGTAGAGAATTTACTTCCCTGTGCTCATGTACATGGAGATTTATGGCAGATATTATGGGAGATTACATGGAGATTTATGGCAGATATTATGGGAGATTACATGGAGATTTATGGCAGATATTATGGGAGATTTGGGTGAAATCAACAGGGTTGGTCAATGCAGCTGTCTCAGGCTTGGAACTTCACTGTCATTGCTGCCCTGCTCTAAGAATCCCAGACTGGTTTGGGTTGGAAGGGACCTTAAAGCTCACCCACAGGCAGGGACCCCTTCCACTGGAGCAGGGTGCTCCAAGCCCCTGTGTCCAACCTGGCCTTGAGCACTGCCAGGGATGGGGCAGCCACAGCTTCTCTGGGCACCCTGTGCCAGTGCCTCAGCACCCTCACAAACATTGATTGCAACATGAAAAGTGACAATGAGTCTTTCTTTACCAGACCTGCTGAGAGAGCAAGGTAAACTCACAGCTGCCAAAATTTTAGCTGAAGGCCTTCATGGAAGGGACATTGGGAGGTCCCAGCCAACTACTGCAACCTCCTGTTGATAGCAGGGGCACCACCAGGAGCTCAGGGCAGCCACTGTTGACTTCTCCTAGGCAAACCCTTATATCCTCCAGAATGAAGACTCGCACCTCCCTGTGGACCTCCTTACACTGTCCTTCCCTTCTCACAGGGTGAAATCATCCGCTACCATGGGTACCCCTATGAGGAGCATGAAGTGGTGACAGATGACGGCTATTACCTCACCGTGCAGAGGGTTCCTCATGGCAGAGACAATCCAGAAAGCATGAGCACCTCCCATGAAGCAGAGACACAGGGCTCCAGCATGTTCTGTCCTTGTAAGTGCCACAAGAAGGTCTGCCTGCTCCAGGGACCCTGAGAGCTTTTCTGGGCTGAAGATGCTCAGGGATGAAGATGGTTAGGGCTGCCTTGGTCCTCAAGGAGACAACTTTCCCTGTAGGATTAGCCTTGGGAGCAGAAGAAATGCAGGTGCCCTCCACACCAAACTTCTTGTTCTGAGAGGATCTGCTCCAAAGAGGGAGAAAAAGATAAGGAGTATAATGGGACAGAGAAGTTTTGCCTCAGATTTTACCCCTGCTCAAAACCAGTGTAGCAACAAAAAGCCATTTGTCAGCAGAAAACAGCACCAAATGTGCAGTCCAATGCCATCTCACTGTTTTGGCTCCTTTCTGTTCTTCACTTGAACCACTGTTTCAAAGTGAAGAGAGTAATGCCCCATTCTTGGCACAGGTGTCCCTCTCCTAGGGAGCAGAACTGGCATATGAACATGGCAACAGGCTGTGAAAAGCCAGCTTTCCCTTCAGCACACTTTGTCCTCAGCTGTCCAGGGTGGGAATGTGAGTCTTATGCTGGGAGTCTAAAAAACAACAGAAAAATGAGGAGATAAATAATAATAATAATAAAAAAAGTTAAAAAAATAAAGATTGTAAGCTTGTTCTGAGGAGCTGACACTTGCCCATATGGCTTAAAGTGGGCAGAACTGAGTGGAGGAGAAGCTCTTGACCCCTCCAGTACTTAGTCTCTTGCATCAGGGCATCATGGTCTTGCTGTGCCATAGGAGGTATTTAAACTCTGCTGGGTTTCCATTGTCTCCTGGTCAGACCTGGAGCACCTGAGTCAAACAAAAGACACCATGAAGAGGATGGTCCCCATGCAAATAGCATGGTCATTGATAAGACAGACACAGGTTTGTTTTCCTTCTTTCTGGGAGCATGATTCAGTGTGGAGTTCAATCTGATTTTTCAGTTTCACTATATTGATTTTCTCTGCTGTGGGATGACCAAAGAGCATGTTTCAAAAACAACTCTCCAAAGAGCCTGAGGATATAGGTGACCATCTCCTTGCACTGCAGTCAGCTCCCCAAGGGGTTCCTACCAAAGCAATACCTGGATGTGAATTTTGCTACTCCTCAGAGAAAATGATCCTACTTCTCTTTCTTCAGCTCCAAAGCCCGTGGTCCTCCTGCAGCATGGCCTGGTGTTGGAGGGAAGCACCTGGTTTACCAACTTACCCAACAGCAGCCTGGGCTTCATCCTTGCTGATGCTGGCTACGACGTCTGGATCGGAAACAGCCGGGGGAACAGTTGGTCACAAAAGCACAAAGAGTTTGAGTTTCACCAGCAGGAATACTCAAATTACAGGTATTTCCTGCAAAACTGAAAGGTGGGCAGGTACCTGGTACCCTCAGCAGTGTCTGTAGGCTGGAGGAGCAGCACTGCTGACAGTCACACCATAAACCAGCTCCACCAAGATACCTGCCAGAGCTCTCGTCTGCTCCTCAAACAGTCCCAGCACTAAGGTCAGTAATTCTTTTATGTGCCCATCTCCATTGCAGCTTTCATGAGATGGCCATGTATGACCTCCCAGCAACAATCAACTATATTCTGCAGAAAACTGGACAGGAGCAGTTGTACTACGTGGCCTACTCCCAAGGAACCACCATAGGTACTTAGGAGGAGATCAGACCACTGTCAGAGTTACGTTTACCCCTGGTTTGGGAGTGTTCTTCTGAGAACATGGACTGGGAAGGTAATGTCTGAGCACATTCAAACAACAAAGGGAAAAGAGCAGGTAAAAACTCTTGTTTGCTTTAACAGAACAGTTGTGAGCAGTGGCAGCCCAGAAATGGTTGTAGTGATGGCTTTTGGTGCATCCCACTGCTGTCAGATCCCCAAGAAGGGTTTGTGGGAGCTGTAGCTGGGCTGAGCAGTCAGGCTAGGAGCTGAAATGCATCAGAAGCAAAGGCTTCAGGTCAAGTCACCAACCTTCTAGAACCACCTCCAGGGGTCCTTCTGATGGGCACACACACCTGAGAATCAACAATAAGTTCAGCAATAACCTGACAGGGTCTGCTTCCTTCTCCCTCCCATAGGTTTCATTGCTTTTTCATCCATTCCTGAGCTGGATCGCAAAATCAAGATGTTTTTTGCCTTGGCTCCTATCACCACAAGCTCAAATATGAAGACACCCTTGCTAAGGGTGTTTGACCTTCCTGAGAGGCTGGTTAAGGTACGTGCTCACCACACACTCATCTGGTGTGAAGGGGAAGGAGATAACAGGAAGGTCTCATCACTTGAGACATGCAGTGCTTGTACATCAGTTTCATTTCCCTTTCTGTGTACCCTTTGCATTGAGCAGGTAGGTACATCTTTGCCTACGCCCTTGAGGCTGCAGGGCATTAAACAGTGTAAAAGCATCCTCTTGTCCAGCCCTAACCTGAGAACAGCTATTTCTAGCTATTGCTTTTGGGTCCATCCTCCTAGGACAAAGCTCTTCTAGGAAGATCAGGGCTCTTAGAGGGCCACAGCCATTTCTGAAAAGCCAAAATCACAAAGCCCAGTAAAGGTGTGGCAAGGAAGGCAGCAACTTTCAGGGATGAGCAGAGAGCTGGGGAGAGACTGGAGACAAATGAGCAATGTGACCACACTTGATCAATGCCTTTGACTTTCACAGCTCATTTTAGGACACACAGTAGTCTTCAAGAAGGGCGAAATACTGCACCAAATGACTTCCAGACTGTGCATCTACCCTTTCTTCAAAAGCTTTTGCTCCTTGGTCCTTTACTTGCCTGGTGGATTTACCGACAGCTTAAATGTGGTATGTACACTCCAGCTTACCTTTTGAGCAACAGTTTCTCATTGTTTGATCCCGACTTGTCAACTAGCTGGCCTTTCACATCTTCAGTTTGTTGAAAAATCTTGCCATTGCATCAACATGTTGCAATCCAGCCCTTGTGATTCTCTTGCATTGGCACCAGAGGGAAGCCCAGAGTGTGCACAAGGTCATATATCCACCAGGCACACTGTCTCCCCAGAAGGGATGGTACCAAAGGGGAGAGCACAGAAATGCATTTGGTGCTCAGGGGCACCCAGGGTTTCTCTTTCACTAAGTGATTTGTAATTTCACATGCGTTTTAATAACGAAATGGGCTCTTGCAGAACAAACTTCCCTCCTGTTCACTGCTACAAGATGTGGGTCATAGACTCATAGAATTGTAGAATAGTTAGGGTTGGAAAGGACCTTTAGATCATCCAGTTCCACCCCCCCTGCCATGGGCAGGGACACCTCACACTAAACCATGTCACCCAAGGCTCTGTCCAACCTGGCCTTGAACACCACCAGGGATGGGGCATTCACAGCTTCCCTGGGCAACTCATTCTAGTGCCTCACCATCCTTACTGTAAAGACTTTTTCCTTATATCCGATCTAAACTTCCCCTGTTTAAGTTTTAACCTGTTAGCCCTTCTCCTATCACTACAGTCCCTAATGAAGAGCCTCTCACCAGCATCCTTATAAGCCACATCAGTTGGGTGGTCCCAGGGATGCCCCACTCGCACAGGGAAGGACTATTTCCTTGGGGCCAGCCAAGATTTCAAAGTCCAGATCCTGATGCAAACCACTCATGTAAGTAAAATTGAAGACAGGTCCATGTAAAGTGCCAAGCAATAATGGCTTGATCATGGATGGAATCAGAACTGGGTCACTGTTTCTCAAAGAAAGAGTTGGGCTATTTTCTTAATATTCCAAGGAGAAAACACATTAGAAACAACATGTAGAACTATTGTGATGAGTTGCTCATTGTCCTTACAAAAGGACCCTGAGCACAATATATGGAGTTTACTTTGGTTTGAAAGCCACATTGACTCATAACATGACCCAGCATCCCATGGGAATGGCTTAGCTTACTGAAGGAAGCTCTATGGCACCCCTCATGCTACTGTCTGTGGCGTGAATTCACATGGCACGTGGCTGAGCTGTGCCTTCACAGAGCTGACATGAAGCAGTTTGTGCGAGTGACAGATTTCTGTGGCTCCTGAAAAGGATGAGGTTTATTTCTAGTAGGATTTCTCTCCACACAGAGAATAAATGTCTCCAATGGTTTCTTACAGAGCCGCATGGATGTCTACCTGTCCCACTACCCCGATACAACATCCATAAAAACCATGTTACATTGGCGCCAGGTAATATTCCCTACTGCAGAAAAAGATTGCAGACACTGAAAGGAAACTTGCCCAAAGGTCTGATGCTTGCCTTCTTTGAGGCTAGCTCATGGTGCACGGTGGCTTTCTGGGGCCTCAGCCTCCAAATAGCAGACATGGGCAATGCTAGGCAGTCCTTGAGGCTGATCTCACCTCCCAGAAGACAGTATCACATGTAACATGTACCATCGGTGGCAGAGAGGAGCAGTGCTGTTCCCTGCTTGCGTTTTATCTTTCTTATGGCTCCCTCTAATGCATGGATAATAAATACAACTCCTCCTTCTTTTCCAGCTCTATCAAACAGGGGAATTCAAATATTATGATTACGGCAGTGACAACGTGTTTCATTACAACCAGGTAAGAGAAATCCATTCTCACTTGTCAGCTAAGACTGAATTATATGGGACTTACAGAATTTACCTTCTATGGTTAAACCAGTTTGTACCTTTCTTACAAAACCCATGTCTGTGATGTTGTTCAGTGATGACTTTTTGGCCCTCTGATGAAAAGCACAGGAGCACAAGGAATGATCGGGATCTCTGGTCATAGTTTATGTACCACCTCTTAGGACAGAGGAGAAATTCCAAGCAGCAATCAGGAATACTTTGACTTTTTGACTTGCCCATGACCTCAGAGGTTTTCCTTCCTCAAGCCACACTATTTGTCTTGCAGACTACACCTCCCTTCTACAAACTGGAAAACATGAAAGCCCCTCTTGCTGCATGGTATGGTGGCAACGACTGGATTTCAGCCCCTGAAGATGTAAACATCACACTGCCTCGGATAACCAATGTGGCATACAGAAAGTACATTCCTGAATTCGTCCACTTTGATTTCCTTTGGGGTGCGCAAGCATATGAACAAGTCTACAAAGAAATTCTTGCCCTGATGGAGAGGAGCACCTAGAGTTGGACCAGAGGCGATGATTGTTCATTTCTTGTTTGATTGATAGAGCTTCTTTTAGTTAAAAAGAAAAGACAGGGAAAAGGCTCATTAAATTCTGTGCTTGCTTGGTTAGGATTGACATTACTCTGGCAAGTGGCAAAAACAAGCCAATTCAATGATCTGGAAAGCACATAGGATTTAGGTTAAGTAAGTTAAAGTCCTTGAGGATATGGGATATGGCTCTTGGCCCCTGAGTATCGTAGGTGCCTTACTCACGTGAGCTTCCAGAAACAAGCAATTTCCATGGACCTTGGCTTCTGGTTACACTTAGGTTCCCAGCTGCAAACACCTGGACAGTAGCTCAGCTCCCTCCTGGACACTGGTGTTCCACAAGAGTAGGTGTACTTGGATGGGAATGTGGTGGGTCAAGTGATAAATCCTGCTCATGTACATTTATCCACCTTTCGGTGACTCTTCCATGCCAAGAATCCCAACATCCTGACACTCTTCGCTTGTCTTTACAGTTGGAGGAAGCTAGAAACAATGTGACGGGTAACAGTGAAAAGACTTCATGGGTTTTCCCCATGAGAACTGTCCATTTTGCTGATGTAGGGAACATCTTTCTCAAATTCATGTCGATTTGGGTAACAGCCTTGCTCATATACAAAAGTTTTCAACAAGTTCTAACTAGGAAACACCATTTTTCACTGTTTTAAACAATATTCCCAATATATCCACCTTTTAAGAAGTCTCAGGAATTGCTTTTGTTTTCCTCATATGGGACAGAGAAGACCCTGGTGGAAGCCAGAAATGAATTTTACTCTGTTTTCAGCTTCTGGATTATACTTCTTAACAATATATTGATTAGGGGAGGAATTGTGAATTTACCTGTTTTCTTAAAATATGCCTAGGAGCATGTGAGACAAAGGATAGATGATCTTTCCACAAAGATGTACAAATAATAATAATAGTAATAACAATGACAATAATAGTAATAATAATAGTAATAGCAGTAATAATGTAAGAGAGGATCTGCTTGGCTCTTTGTGGTTGTACTGCTCTAAACCCTAAACCTAAAAGACAAAGATGTCTTGCCTTGTGCAGGAGAGGGAAAGCTGCTTGTCCAACATGCACCTGCTCAGGGGTGGCCTTCAGTGGCTTGTAACACTGGCAGAAAACTAACACTAGGAAGAAGTTTTTCCCTTTGAAGGTGCTGAGGTGCTGGCACAGGGTGCCCAGAGAAGCTGTGGCTGCCCCATCCCTGGCAGTGTTCAAGGCCAGGTTGGACACAGGGGCTTGGAGCAGCTGCTCCAGTGGAAGGGTTTAGAACTGGATGAGCTTTAAGGTCCCTTCCAACCCAGACCATTCTGGGATTCTGGTTGTGTGAAATGTCTGAAGATGCTGGGATGATGGTGCACATCCTTGTAGGACAGCTGCAGTGGACTCTGAGTTATCATCAAAAGCGACCACCTGTAAAGGTGTTTCACTTTCCATCATTGGAGCTAGAAATGACCCCAGAAGAAAACACGATGGAGAGAAGTAATCTATGGGTGAAAGAATTAGGTTATAGGTTAGATATTATCTATCTGGTGTGACAGTGCTTAGCTACCTCACTTAGCATATTTGTGATGACAACTTTTTCTTTGTGATTAGCTATTTATGGCAGGGCTCTGCCCTGCAGCAGCATTCTTACAGGGCTGCGTTGTCATGCCATGGATATCAATGCAAATGCAAGAAGAATTCTCTGTCTCTGTAAATAAACACCCAAAGCTTGGCAAGACATTTCCCAACAGGCTTCTGAAAAGCTTGCAAGAAGTTATTTACTTCTGATGGTTTCTAATAGTTGCAGGGTTTAGTATCTTCTCTTTCCATTCAGGTTTGTGCCACTTGTTTGTGCCACTTCGGTAATGATGTGGTGCAATGTTTGTATTGCACTACATTCATTCATTGGCATCTCCTATGACTGCTTTTTCACAAAGTTCTCTCTAAATCAGATTCTGGAAGTGCTCTGGTATGTGCTTCCTGTCTCTCATTAAAGGATCAGTAACGGCTGAAGCAGAGCATTCTGAAATCAGAACAATAAACAATCAAGGTGCTTATAGGATAAATATTAAGATGCTCTGTCATGTGGGATTGCTATGATCAATAAACAGACTGTGTTGATCTTGCTACGACTGGAGGCCTTTCATGTCTCAAGTCTGTCAGGCAAGTCAGAATCATCAGGCAGGTCCAGGGTAATGGTACATATCCAAGGCCAGGCTGGGACATCAGCCCATGATGCCAGGGCCCAGATCAACTGAATCTCTTGACCTTAGACTTCACAACACAGCACAAGGCCTTCACCACCCTGGTAAATGTATTCATGCCACAGCACTATTCCTTTTTAATTGTCCTTGCATGATTAAACCAACCTCAGTCCTACACCTACATGTGTGAAGGATGCTGGTCATTAAGTATCCTGGTTTCAGCTGGGATAGAGTTAATTCTCTCCTTAACAGCTGGCTCAGTGCTGTGATTTGGCTTTAGTCTGAAAACAGTGCTGGTAACCCACTGATGTTCTAGTTCTTACTCTAAATCAAGGACTTTTCACTCTCATGCTCTGCCAGTGATGAGGGGCACAAGGAGCTGGGAGGAAGGAGAGACAGGACACCTGACCTCAACTGGCCAAAGGTACTCCATACTACAGCATGTCATGCCCTTTGTCCCTCTGTTCTGCTGTTGTGAGACCCCCCTGCAGTCCTGCATCCAGCTCTGGAGCCCTAAGTACAGGTAAGACATGGACCTGTTGGAGAGGGTCCAGAGAAGGGCCACAGAAAGGTTCAGAGGACTGGAGCACCTCTGCTGTGGAGACAGGATGAAGAGTTGGGGTTGGTCAGCCTGCAGAAGAGAAGGCTCCAGAGAGATCTTATTGTGGCCTTTCAGTACTTGAAAGGGGCCTATGAGAAAGATGAGGAGAGATGTTTTAGCAGGGCCTGTTGCAACAGGATGAGGGGTGATGGTTTTAAGCTAAAAGAGGAGAGATTCAGGCTGGATGTGAGGAAAAAAATCTTTACAATGAGGTTGCTAAAACCCTGGCACAGGTTGCTCATAGAGGTGTGGATGCCCCATCCCTGGAGACATTCAAGGCCAGGCTGGATGTGTTTCTGAGCAACCTGATCTAGTTGAAGGTGTCCATGGTCATTGCAGGGGGTTGGAATAGATAAGCTTTGAAGGCCCCTTCCATCCCAAACTATTCTATGTTTCTGTGATTCTATGCCCAATATATAAACTGGGGGGAGTTACCCAGAAAGGGCTGGTCACTGCTTGGGAACTGGCTGGGCATTGGTCAGCAGGTGCTGAACAGTTGTACTGTGCAACACTTGGGGTTTTTTGGGGGAAGGGGGGTTATTCCTTTCTCTCCCTCTCTTTTTCCATGTTATCTTATCTTGCTGTGCTGCTGTTAGAGTACTGTTGTATTATATTCTACTACTCTATTCTAGTTTTATTTCAGTTATTAAACTGTTCTTATCTCAGCCCATGGGTTTTACCTTATTCTGATTCTTCTCCCCATGCTACAGTGGGGCAATGGGAGGGTGGGGTGACAGAGCAACTGCATGGTACTTAATTGCTGGCTGGGCTTAAGCCACAGAATTCAGCCCCTTTCTTACTGTCTTTCTAGATGTTCTAATGCAAAGCCACTCTTGCTTATGGCACACAAGGCTAAAAGGACTTGAAACCATAACAAATCCTGTTCAAAAGACAGTAGCTGCACCATGTTTGCTGACCTGTGATTTTCTACCATCGTCATGGCCAATGCAAGAAAAGGCAGCACACACATGAACTATGAAGCATCCAGTCTGTGTCCACACTGGAGAGGTGGTGAGTATATCTACTACAGTGTCCTTGCTGCTCAAGGGTTATGCTTTGGTGCCTGCTTTAAGCAACGTACTGGCCTACACTGTTACTTAGAAACTCACTTGTACCAGGCTTAATCTAGGATAAGGTTTAATCAACATGTCAGATAGTGTATTCCCTTTACATGTTTTTTTGGTCTTTAACAGCAAACATGACAACAGTTTCCAGCAGTCACCAGCATCACTGAGTAGTTTTACCCAGTTGAGGACATGCTGCTTTTTTCTTCCAGAAACCATAAGGAATTTCTGTTGTTTATATTTATTTATTTTTATTATTATATATTTATTTATAATAATATTTATATTTATTATTTAGGTTATAGGTTTATTTAATTATTTATTAATTTATATAATCTTTATATATTATAAAAATAATATATTTATTTTATAAATATTTATTTATATTTATTATTATATTTATATTTATATATAATATATAACATAAATTTTTATATATATTATTTTTATATATTATTTATAAATTTATTTATAAATAATTATTACTTATAAATTTATATATAAATATTTATATTTTATATATATATTTATATATATATACATATAAATTTATATATATATATATTTATATATAATATATAACATATAAATTATGTTATTTCCAAATTTGCTTTTGAGATTGCTTGGAAGAGAGAGCCAGTAACTGGGGTTTGAGGCTTGTGTTTTTGTATAGCGGTACCTGTCTCCTGTACTCTTCACAAGCCTGTGCTAGTTTCCATACCTGACCCTGGACTATGTTGCATGGACATGTTACTGCTCCCTGAAGGTCTCAAATATACATATATAAATACATGTGTTCTCAAATATATTTATAAATATAGTCTCAAATTTTATGTATATATATATATATAAATATAAATTAACCCCAAGAGCACTATGATCAAATTTTGTGTTTATTGAGCAAGTTTGCTGCATTTGGCCCAGATCATGAACAAAACCAACTCTTTCAGCTTTAGCAAACTCTTCAAAGCCAATTGTAACAATGAAGAGAGATCAGAAAGAAGTACAATAACTCCAGGGTTGTTCTGAGTGTCTTCTGAACAAAGAAACAGGGGAAGAGTAAGATGAGACAAAGCACCAGTGACCACATCTCAGCTATTTCACAACCAACCTTAAGGTACATTTATGCTTTGCTAATTCAGTTTCATTACTTTGAATAAACATTGCATAAACAATTCTAGCCAGGTGTTGTGAAAAGAATACACTGTTCTATCATGCTTCACTCTCCAAGTCCATCACAGGTAAAATCCTTACTACATATATAATCAGAGATGTTAGATATACCCCAGCCCAGCTAGGGGCTTTAAACTAGGAAAGGTACAACCAGATTAGGACTGTTTCTCTTTAGGTCCTTTAACTTAAACAAGGTTCTCCAAGGTTCCTACAAGGGAAACCTCCTTACCTGGCAGGAATTCCCGAAGATCTGATGTTCCTTGTTGCTAAAATCAGAATGGTAGTCTCTCCATCAGTTCAGGATCCCGGTTCTGATGACAGCTAGTTAAGCATCTCCCGGCTTGTGACTGCTTACCCTTGTGCTTGGCAAGAGGCGATGGATAGAAGGTAAGAACCAGCATCCTGGACATACAGTCAGGAGACTTGAACATGCATGGGAACACTGGGAGAAACACCAAAGCAGGAGTTAGAGGAATGGTATGCATTGATAGCCAAGCACATGATTAACACCAATCAAACTGAGGAAGGTGTTGCTTGCACTGTGATGTGCCACAGAGAAGGTGAGTCATCAGCAGAAGACCTGCATCTGTTAACAGGGCAGCAGTGGGGATACAGCTGCCCCTGTATGCTGTAGGCCCCATGTAGCTGCCCTTTCATGGATTGTTTCTCTTGTTATTATCCCAACAGCAGGATACACCTGTTGTTACAGTCCTATGACAACAAAAAAGTGAGACAGCCAGCAGCAACGTTGCCCTACATTTATGAAGCATGAAGTAAACGAGATGCAGAAGCAATATGTCATGTCATAGTAACTTCTGACTCCTACAGCACCTTAATGGCCAAGAATGAATTGGCCTTTGGGCCTCAAGCAGAACCCAGAAGGCTTATGGGGAGCACAGTAGCTGGCAATCCCTACCTTCCATATGACACTCAGGTGACCTTGGACAGGCCACCTGGTGCACACATCCTGTCCCCTCTGAAAGTGTGTGTGTGAAAGTGCTGATTGGTACAGTCTACTTGGTTAGAAAGCTAAATACCTTTCTGTTTCTAAATGCTCTTGAGTTCTCTTACATTGGTTCCCACCACAATGCCATAAAAACATCCGTGAGTGTGGTTCAGTTTAAGATGCCCATGTTAGTCTATCTAATGTTGTGCATCTTACCATGTATTATGGCATCCTGGCCTGTAGGTTATACTAGTGACTATATACAATTCTGTTAAGTGCACAGTCACAGCAGTGTCATGGTGGGTTTGCTCTTTCCACCTATACTGTGCATCAAAACATCCAACCTGGGTCTCCTAGCTTCAAATAACTCAAAGGTCTTCATTTCTTCCTTTGACTAAGCCCCACAAAAGGGCTTTACTTTTCCCAGTAAAAAGCTAACTGCTCTTTGTTCCACCTTCTTTCCTTCCTACCACAGTTATGATAGGTCCTGGTGTGAAATCACACACAAGCCTCAGCACTGATACTCTGTGACGACAGCCTCTCCCCATGGCCTGAGGATGATGGAGAAATCTCTGCTGCCTCCTATCTAGTACTCGTACTTAGTCCCTCCATTGGATAACTTGTACTCTGTGGAAGTAGAAGACAGAAGACTTGACAATGGACGAAGTAGCTGACCGTAGAAGTAAAAGGTGAGGCCTGTCTTGATGCTAGAGTAGTAGTACACAAGCTGGGTAAGGGTTTCTCCACCCATAGGGTGTTTTCTAACTCCTCCTGAGACACACAGTGGAATTGCTCTCTACACAACCTGTAAAGTCCATGTTATGTAGAGTGATTTATGCACTCATGAGAGTGGGAGGACATTTGCAATAGCCTAAAGTAGGCACAAGGACAGAAGAAAGGTAAGGAAACAGTGAAGGCTCAGGCCGCAGCTGCTGTCAGGAAGACAGCACCCACACAAAGCTTCCCTTTGCATCACCAGTTGTGGCACTGACAGAAAATTACAGTCTGGTGGATGGAGTAACACCTGCTTGATCTGGTCTGTGTTCCACAGCTCTCATACTGCTCACAGGCTATGGCTGGTATGAATATTAGAAGCCAGCCTAATCCATGCCCAGGAAACGTATACTCAACCAAAGCACCTGATAGCCAACCGAAAGGCTTAGTCTTTTAGGTGGCTACCAAGCAGCTACAGAAAGGCGTAGGTTGTAAGGTCATGGGCTGGAGGTGGAGAATGAGCACCTTTGCTCTGTGCAATACCTACCACTTCACCTGAATGGAATCAGTGCACGGGCTCTGCTGTCCATCAGCAAGAACCTACGCCTGGTACTTGTCCAGAAAATGATGCAGAGGTTTTGCAAGCTGTCAGCTGCAAACACACTGTCACTTGGGCACAAGGGCTATGGGACGTTGCGTGAGCCACTGTCACCCCTGAAGAGTGGTGCACCAAATGCCTCCCATGCAGGAAGCCAGTGAAGGAACAGCAGGCACCTGTCTTTGCTGTGTTGTCCTTGTTTCAGCTGGGATGGAGTTAATCCTCTCCTGAGTAGCTGGTACGGTGCTGTATTTTGGCTTTAGTCTGAGAATAATGCTGATAACCTAATGTCATTGAGCCACTGAACCCATTTGTGTTTCTGGAATGACAGGAGGATCTCAACAGTGCTTGTACTTCATGGTACTTAGCTGCCACCTGGGTTTAAGCCATGACATGCATCTATAGAGAGGCTGACATACCCCTGAGGCCTTGTGAAGCTGATAGAGTCCAATTCCTTTCATTTCCCCAGGAGCTCTCATCATAGAAGAGATGCTCCCAAAGAGCTCCTAGGAGTTAGGAAATGATCCATTAGAAAGAAAACATCTTGACATTTCTTTACTGCGGCTACCATGAGCTTAAGGTGCAATTCCATACCTGGAATTCCTTGCTGCACCACTCCACTCCTTTGGAAACATAATCCTTCACAAGCACGAAAGTCATGACCACATGGACGAGCAGAGGAAGTTATCAAAGATATGACCAGCACAAACATCACTTAATTGGAGGACACATGATGTGGTCCATGTGGTGTCAGAGATCTGACACAATGTTCTGCCTTTAATAGTGGTGATGATAGAGCCACCACCATTCGCACCACCAGCCTGAACAGTACGACGGTGGGCTCTGCCAGGTAATGTGTTTTCCTTTGTGGAATTCCAGTTTGCATTGGAGCTATCCTGAGGGTGGAAAAGCACTGATTGCTCTTGTTCTTGGTAACTTGCCTCTTGGTAATACCATAGAGAGGGTTACTGGGAATATATCAGAGGGCAGATACATCCCATGGTGTGACAGACCCATGAGGAGGAGGAAGAAGGGAGGTAGAGAGCAACCAGATGACTGGTGAGATGATGTGCAATCATGCTACTGGGTTGGAGTTAAACTCTTAACTCTTAAGAGTCAGTCAAGGGATTAAAATTCATATAAAATATTAAGTGTGGATATTAAAAATAGATCTCTGCTTGGAAAAAAACGTCTCTAAGGTGATCAAAATGGTTTCTGGGGTGGTTTTTTTCAAGCTACACTTACATTATAAATAGCCTTTCTATGAGGCTCTACCAGTTTCAGTTTATAGGATCCATCTGTTCATAGTGGCTTCTGGGTGCAAAAGCTAAGCAATAGAGAAACAGCAAAAGTATAGATATAGTCATAGCCCAGCCAACCTAAATGTGTTTGTTCTATAGCATAAACCTTTACTTTTAATTAATTAATTCATTCATTCGTTCATTTTGAATTAATTCCCCCTCTGTGCCAATTGGCCTACAACATTTTCCATCACTTCAGTTCTTGCATTATAAAGCTGTTTCTCTACATTTTACCATTAAAAATATAAAAATGGGTCTTGCCTAGTACCAGGTCTAGTCTGTACGGAGGAGTATGAAGAGCCTTGCATGGAGTGGAATGGTAGTTGGAATTGGGAATCCATTCTGCTTCCAGCCCAGACCATGATACATGGTCTCCAGATATATAAGGAACCTAACCCATGATAACCAAGTGGACACAGACATTCATAACAATGTTAAATAGCCACAGCAACAGCAATAGCAATGGCAACAGCAATAGTAATAGCAATATTTTACAGAGGCACAAGATGTGGCTGTTGATTGCAATCCTGGTTTGGACACAAGCATCCGTGAACTCAGAAGATGCCATCAAGCAGAAAAAGGTCATAAATCCCGAGACTTTCATGAACATTGTAAGTAAGCAGAACAGCTTGGGGATGTTTGTGTGGGGGAGAGAGGGATGGAGGGCAATGCATGTGGAGGGGGTTTGGCTCCTCCTGTGTGCTGGAGCGCTGCAGCAGTCTGACATTGCCTCCATACCATCATTAGCAAGCCTTGTTTCCTGTTCCTGCCAGCAGTCTGAAGTGCAATTACCAGCAGGGCAGTTAGAGGAGGGGGTAACCCCAGCCAGGATTTGATCAGACACCTTCCTGGAGGGTCTTCAGTTGTGCAAGGCTTCTCTCTGCCAACTGTGTGACAAAGCAAGCACATGTATAGCGATGTGTATGCAGGACCACAGTTCACCAGACTGAAACTTCCCAATCTGTGGAGTTTTCAGCATAAATAAAGCTCAGGCAAAGCCTCAGGAACCATGAGACAAACCCCACAGGGTTTGTCCTATTGCCCTTCCAGTCAGCCCAGCTCAGCAGGTTCGATATGCCCTGCTATCTTATCTGCCCCACGCATCAGCTCAGTGTGACATGATATGTCAGCTGTCAGTAAAGCCTTTTCGTTTCAATCTTTGGGTTTGGAAACGTGTCACATGCATTTCTTGCTGCATGCTGCATGCTGCCACTCACCCCCCTCTCCTGCTTACAGCCTGCATCTGAGCATTTCCTCTTCCCTTTAGCATCTCATGGAGCATCCTATGGAGAAGAGAAGCTTCAGAGTGACCTTATCACTCTCTACAACTGCCTGACAGGAGGATGGAGCCATGAGGGGGCTGGTCTCTGTTCCCAATGAACAAGGGATGGGACAAGAGGAAATGGCCTCAAGCTGCATCAGGGGAGGTTCAGCTTCCTACCTGTGTTTTTCCTTCCCCAGAGCCAAATCATCTGCCACAGAGGGTACCCCAGTGAGGAGTATGAAGTCCTGACTCGTGATGGCTACTACGTCAGCCTTAACAGGATTCCTCATGGAAGAGCAAACCCTAGGAACAGAGGTATGTCACTATTTCACAAGGAGGGCAGCAGAAAAACCCCAAACAGACTTAACATAACAAGCAGGTGATGGGATGAGCCTGAGCAGCCAGGGGAGCATTTATTGTGACAGCAAAACCACCAAATGCACAGCACTTCTCAGGTTTACAGTCACACTCCTAGCAGCCAGCACAGGATAGTGTGTCTGCACTGCAGCAACTGCCTGTCACATCCAGGCCCAGAGGGTGCAGATGTATCTTAAGAGATATATCTGCATTTAATTTCTCCCCCCCCCATAAATCTGTGCCTCTGGGGTTTGAACAATCTCCAGAATGAGCCTGTACATTTGAGCTTTCACATGGCTGCTCTCAGTGTCCACTGTACTAAGCTTGTGGGGATGAGCTTGTGGGTCTGAAGGGTTTAGGAGGGACATCTGCTGCTCTCCAGCCTGAGACACCACAAGGTAACTACAGCAAGGATGGCTTCACCAGGAGGTGTCATTCAAATGCACAGTGTGTGTTCTCTGGCGGTGTGAGAAAGGCTTCATTGGCCTGAATTTGGGGTGAATAAGCAGGATAATTACAGTTCAGTGCAATGTGCTGTCTCTTTCACATCCAGAGCCCAAACCAGTTGTGTTTCTCCAGCACGGCTTACTCGGAGAAGGCAGCCACTGGGTGGAAAACCTACCCAACAACAGCCTTGGCTTCATACTCGCCGACTCTGGCTATGACGTCTGGCTGGGAAACAGCCGTGGGACAAGCTGGTCCCAGCGACACCAGCACCTTTCTGCTGACCAGGCTGAATACTGGGATTTCAGGTGGGCTGCAATGGATCACAGCAGCACAGCCGGTTCCTCTGCCTGGCACTAACCTCTAGGCAGAGGTGCGTGCCTCTGAGCAGGCAAGTTGGAGCACTGTGTCTCCAGTACAGCCTCCCCCAGTATTCCCAGTGATGTGCCAGGGATTTGGAGGTACCTGTGCAGACCTGCCTGCTGACACGGTGCCAGCAGCTCCCTGCAGCTGCCTGGCCCTGCTGCATGCATGAGGACATCTGTCCTGCAGAGACATCAGCACTAGTTTGGGGCCTCTGTGGGGACTTCCCTCACCAAACCCCCCAGCAAGGGGTCCAGAAGCATCATTGCTACCTACCCTTCTCCTAGAGGTTGCCCACAGAAACCTTGTTTCCAAGAATGGCTTTTTAGACTGCTACTGCCTCTCCAGCAGTGATCTGCAGAGCAGTCCTGGATTTCCCAAGCTCATAAACATGCTTCCAGTAAGCAAAGCCTCATAAAGTAGGTCTGTGCTTCACCTCATCACGCTAAAAGGCACATGGGCAGTAACCAGTGTTCCATTCACTGCTGAGAAAGAGCATCTCTAGGAGCAGAGCTGGTGCTGTAACCCTGCCAAGAGGCAGCTCTGGGGCTGCAGACCTGCATGCACAGCTGGCCAGGCTCTGCACAGCTTCTTCACTGCTAACCATGGCTACGGGAGGACTAAGCCCTTTCAGGGAAGGATGAGGCCATTGTAGGAGGGATGCATTCAGTCCCTGGGCAGTTTCACCCAGCACAGGGCTCTCCTGCCTCATAGCAATTTTGTCCTGGTAAATCAGGCGTGGATATTAAGCCCTTCAGTATAGAAGCAATGCAAGACAGCCAAAATTCACAGGGAACTTTGCCCTCCCGGTGTTCCCTTATAACCAGTGACTTGCTCCTGTGTTTCAGCTTCCATGAGATGGCAATGTATGACCTCCCGGCCATGATCAACTTCATCCTGCAGAAGACTGGACAGCAGCAGATCTATTACATTGGCTACTCCCAGGGCTGCACAATCGGTGTGTTAGAACTGCCTGCACCACCTTGAAAACACTCATTTTGGTGTTTGTAAGCAGGAAGCAGAGAGGTCCAATCTGAGGGCTGACAAGCAGGCAGGCAGAAGGTCTCTTGCAGTGAGGCACATGTGAGGCCATGCTTTTCATATCAGACATCTATGAGGACCAGCTTGCTCCCAGGCAGTCAGAAAGCTCCCAGTGATCTCAATGAGTTCCTTGCTGCAATCTAGAGAACCAAATGGCAGCATCCTGCATCAAAACCAAAGGTGTTTTGCATGGATGTCACAGCTTCTACTTTCCAATGAAATGCATGTGCTTCTCTTCACCTGGGCCGTCAGGGGTGTGAGATAACCTGTGATGATGATACCCTTTAGCAGGGGTTGATGGAAGGTGACAGCACTGTTCCCTTCACCTGGTGAATGGGGCAGGACTTCCCATCAGTAGCAATCACTGAAGTGTCTCATCAATCACTTCTAATGATAGGGATAAAGGCTTTATCTCCTTCTGGACATCTCTAGCACTTATGCTGAGCAGAAAGGTGGGAAGAGATCCCGGGTTTCTAAGTAGGTATAATGCCAGCTGAACAGGTTTGTGCAAGCAAAGCCTCAGATTAAGCACCTGAAGAAGGATGAACCCAGCCTTAGGCTGTTTTTCTGTCTCCTCAGCGTTCATTGCCTTTTCATCCATGCCAGAACTGGCTCAGAAGGTCAAACTGTTTTTCGCCCTGGCTCCAGTAGTGACAGTCAAACACGCCAGAAGTCCCATCATGAAACTGTCCTTCCTTCTAGACAGGCGATTCAAGACGTTCCAGGTAGGAGATTGCTCCATGCTCTCATCTCCCAAACATGCCAGTGCTAGAAAAGGGATCATGCCCAGATACAGCCCCTGGGGCTACCTGACATAGCAGGAGACAGTTAATTCCTGCTGATTTATAGGCACAGACAGGATTTATCTGTGCACCCTGCACGGTCACTTTGTTGAGTGCACACCTGCCTTCCATCTGCAGGGTCTCGAGGTGCTGAAGCTGGTCTTTCTGTGGGGCTCTTGTTGAATTCATGGCCAGCCCACCTAGGAAAGAGCAGCTTTACTGTGCTGACATTAATGACAAATGAACCAGCACCTGGGAGGAAGAAGAGAGTCCCCAGCACTGATTTCCCTGGTGCACATTCAGTCAGCATCACCTCTGTACTGAGCTGTGCACACTGCAGCGGGGCAGGGGGCAAAGGAGAAGCAGGGTTGACCCATGCTAGTGGCACACATCCCCTCCTCACCCAGCCCAGGGGACAGCAGCTGGTGGCACATCACGGGGGGGACACTGAGGATCAAGCACAAGGAAGGGAAGTGCCAGACACCAACCTTGCCCTTTGCTCCTGCAGCTCCTGCTCGGCAGAACGGATGCATCGCTGCGGATGAGGAAGCTGTGGAGGTTTCTCCCCCAGGTGTGCAGGAACCCACTGCTGCATAAGCCTTGTGCCAACCTCCTCTTCCTGCTGGGTGGCTACAACGAGAAGAACTTCAACATGGTGAGTGCAAGCACTCTGCATGGGGAGGAGAGAGCCAGAGCCCTGGGCTGCGCTGCTTGGGAGCACCCAGCAGCACCCACTGCCACTGAGAGCAGCTGTACATCCCATCAGCACCCCTGGGTGCAGCTCCTGCTCCTGCCCACCCTGCTGAAGCAGCATCTGGGTGACCACAAGTAGTCACTGAGGTCTTGAGCACAGTCCCTGAGCCCAGAGGAGGTATCTCCAGGAGCTAGAGGATACCTCATCCTTCACTGTTCTCCTGGAGCTCTCTGAGAGCAATGGGGGTTTAATGAAGGTTATGTTCCTGGCCCAGCTCTCTAGGCAGCTTGACTCAGCAGTGGCTGTTTTGGGAAATGCATCATCTGTCAGCTGCCATCCTTGTTCCTCTCCATTGTAAAGCAATCATAGAATCACAGAATCAACCAGGTTGGAAAAGCCCTTTAAGCTCACCCAGCCCAACCATTCCCAGCACTGCCAAGGCCACCACTGCCCCATGGCACTGAGGCCTCGTCTCCACACTGTGTGAACACTTGCAGGGCCGGTGCCTGCAGCCCTGCCCTGGGCAGCCTGTTCCAATGCCTGAGCACCCTGTGGGGCAGGAATTGTTCCTCAGCTCCATCTAAACCTGCCCTGGTGCAGCTTGAGGCCGTTTCCTCTTGTCCCATCCCTTGTTCCTTGGGAGCAGAGCCCAGCCCCTCCTGGCTCCATCCTCCTGTCAGGCACTTGTAGGGAGCCATCAGGTCCCCCCTGAGCCTTCTCCAGAATAAACCCCCCCAGATCCCTCAGCCATTCCCCATCACACTGTGCTCCAGTCTATGACAGTTTGAATGTGTTTCCTTGCAGACACGGCTGGATGTGTACACATCCCACTATCCGGACAGGACATCTGTCAAAACCATGATACACTGGGCCCAGGTAGGTTCCTAGCATAGAAGCAACCCTTACCATAGCTGGGACTGATGCCTCTACACTCTGAGCCCAGAGAGTGCAAGACAGTAAAAATGATCAGGTTGTTGAAGGAGAACTTGCCAGTGTGATGTCCTCCATCAGCACCCTGCACATGAGCTGGTGATGAGCAGGTCTGCACAGGTACCAGCATCACAATGCGGCAGCCCAAGTGCCACATGCAATGCCTTAGTTTGCCAACCCATAGCTAGTGACAGGAGCTGAGGTGGAGTTCAAATCATCACCCTGCTAAAAAAGGTAGAAAGTCCAGCCTGGGAGGGATGCCACCTCCATGCATCACAACCTTCTCTCATGATGTGATTCCTTTAGGAGGCTGGGAGATGTAGCACTCACACAAAGGTGCTCCATGGCCTCCTTATCCTCTCCTTGCAGGTGATGAAATCAGGAGAATTCAAAGCCTTCGACTATGGCAGTGAAAACCCAGCCGTGTACCACCAGGTAGGAGGCTGCACCAGCTGGAGGTGCCAGGGCTCTGCAATGTGGGGACATGTTGGCTTGTGGGGGTTCACCACAGCAGCAGCAGCTCCTCAGAGACTCCCCATGTCCCTCCAGGAGACACCTCCCTTGTACCATGTGGAGGAGATGCCCGTGCCCACTGCGGTGTGGTCGGGAGGAGAGGACTGGGCAGCTGACTGGAGGGACGTCCGCCTGCTGCTGCCCCGCATCGCCCACCTTGTCACCTATGGCCACATCCCTGACTGGAACCACTGGGACTTCATCTGGGGCTTGGATGCCCCTGAACGCCTCTATGGCAGCATCCTGGAGCTGATGGAGGGGTCCCAGTAGAGCTGTGGGTCCCCACGGAGATGCCAGTGGCCTGGCCCCTCTCCTTCAACTGGGACATTCCATGCTGTCCCCTCCCTGACCCAGTTGTGGTGATGGTGCTTCCCACACAGCCCTTGGTCATCAGGGTTTGTCCTCCTCGCCTGGGAGCTCCTCATGAACCAGTGATGCTGTGCAGGCAGGGCAGCACTGGGGCCAACCACACCAGGGCAAGCAGGAGCCACCAGTCAGGCAGCCCTGCTGGACGGGTGATGATGGAGCCACATCCTGGGCTGTGCAAGGGGGATGTGGGACCCTGCTGTGACCCCAGTGGGTTGGAGATGAGAGCATCTGACCCACAAGGAGATGGGCAGGAGCTGGGATTGTTGGGTCTGGCCATGGGTAGGTGAGGTTGTCTCAGTCCAACCCCCAGTCACAGCACAGGAAGGGATGGAGGGGATGGATGGAGGGATGGATGGCCATGGTCCTCTATGAAGCTCCCACCAGGCTGGTGTCCTGCTGCAGTGCACATCCCCTTCCATGTGCTCCCACCTTGCTACTTGCTGGAAAACCAGAGGTGGGGAAGATACCTCCTAAATAAAGAATCATCAGGATTGAGGGAACTCTGAATATCATCCAGGCCAAGGCAGGGCCACCCAGAGCAGGTCACACAGGGATGTGTCCAGGTGGGTTTGGAATGTCTCCAGAAAGGGAGATTTGCCACCTCCCTGGGCAGCCTGTTCCGGTGCTCTGCCACCATCAACACAAAGAAGTTCTTCCTTGTGTTGTGGTGGAAGTTGTGGTTTAGTTTATGGCCACTGCTCCTTGTCCTATCACTGGGCACTACTGACAAGAGCCTGGCACCATTCCCCTGGCACCCACCTTTGAGATACTGATCTGCATCGGTGCCACCCCCTCTTCTCCAGACTAACCAGGCCCAGCTCCCACAGTCTCTTCTCACAAGGGATGCCCCAGAACCCTCATCATCTTTGTGGCCTCTTGTCTGTCTTGTACTGAGGAGCCCAGACCTGGACACAGGGCTCCAGATGGGGCTCACCAGAGTCAGCAGAGGGGGAGGATCTTGTCCCTCGATTTATTGCCTCACTCCTGCCTCTGTGTCTTCCCGTCCCCCTGAAGATACTCTTGTTCCTCCTGGCTTAAGGGCACGCTGCTGATCACACCACTGATGACGATCTTCTGAGCTCTGCCCTTTACAGAATCCCAGACTGGTTTGGGTTGGAAGGGACCTTAAAGCTCCTCCAGCTCCAACCCCTGCCACGGGCAGGGACCCCTTCCACTGGAGCAGCTGCTCCAAGCCCCTGTGTCCAACCTGGCCTTGAGCACTGCCAGGGATGGGGCAGCCACAGCTTCTCTGGGCACCCTGTGCCAGCACCTCAGCACCCTCACAGGGAACAGCTTCTGCCTTGTATCCAACCTGAACTTCCCCTGTTTCAGTCTGAACCCATCACCCCTTGTCCTATCACTGCAGTCCCTGATGTAGAGTCCCTCTCTGCATCCTTGTAGCCCCCTTCAGATACTGGAAGCTGCTCTGAGGTCTCCATGCAGCTTCTCTTCTCCAGGCTGAACAGCCCCAACTTTCTCAGCCTGTCTTCATACAGGAGGTGCTCCAGCCCCTGATCATCCTCGTGGCCTCCTCTGGACTTGTTCCAACAGTTCCATGTCCTTTTTATGCTGAGGACACCAGAGCTGCACACAATGCTCCAGGTGAGGTCTCATCAGAGCAGTGTAGGGCAAATGGGAATTCACCTCTGCTGTTCCTGCACCTGCCAGTGCTGTTTAAATACTTCATTCTAGCAGCTTTACCATTGGAAGCAGCATTCCCTGCTGGTGGTGTTTTGGGATGGAGAAAGTGAGGAATTAACTGACTTCAGTGTGTCACCTGCAACCACCTCCTCTTCCTCCCACCCTTCAGCTCTTGCCTAAGGGAGGACACTTGTGTTCAGCACCCAAGTGTTTCCCTGGGAGCTGAAGCATGTCCTGTGACAGCTCAGCCCATTTTCTTCCTGATTCTTATTTCCAATGTGTTCTTTATGCAGATGTCAGCAACAATTACAGCCCTGGCACTGCTCAGGTGCACACCGTGTGTGTGCAAATGTAACAGCAAACACTTCATGCAGCTCTTTGTAAACCAAATACAAGGGGGTTGGAACTGGACGATCTCCAGGTCCCTCCCAACCCAACTGATGCAGTGATTCTATGTTCAGGCAGCGCCATCTATCCCCAGGCCGTGGTACCTGCGGTGATAACCGATTTACCCTTGCAGAGCAGCATCCCTCCTGGCCCTGCTTAAGGAGAGGAAAAGAAAATGGTTTCGTAGCTCTTACTTTGCAGGGTGGTCGGTAATACTGCATCCATCTGCACACAGAGCAAGTCAGTGATGGCAGGGAAGCTTATCTGTGCGTGTACATGGAGCCCGGACTCAAACTGGTCTATGGGGGCACAGCGAAGAAATCAGAGACTTATTTTGGCTTGCTCAGGGAGTGGAAACTCTCCCCTCTTCCTTACCAGTCTAAAGCTAGAGGTGGATGGAGGTGGACAGCATACTGAGCTGTGTTTGTGGCTTCAGTACAGCACCATTGACCCCTGTATCCACAGAACTGAAAGAAGGCATTTTGGTATGAGTGCAGTGAAGGGTTTTCTGCTCCTTGTACCTTTCCAACCTACATGTTTAGGCCCAAACTCGTGTTTGGGCTTTGTTTTCTCCTGCTCCGTGCTGCAGCGGCACCAGCTCCGGGCACACAGACCCCACCAGGAGCAGGGAACCTCGGGGCTGCCGTCGGTGCCGGGGCTGGTGCTGTCCCTGCTTTGCTGCCCGGCTTTTGCTGCTCCGTACGGGGGTCATTGCCCAAAAGCGGCCCCGTGGGGCTCTGGCTGACGCGTGGGGCGCGGATGGGTCCAGGTGGAAGGGAGAAGCCGCTGCCGAGAGCCACAGGTGGGGTTAAACGGGAAGAGAGGAGCGGTGCGGTGGGAACCGGGTGGAGCTGGAGCTGTGGGGGTTTGGCTGCAGCTTTCCCCAAGCTCCGCGTGTTGTGCCCGGGAGGAAGCAGGAGGGAGAGATCAGAGGCTCAGATGGGTACGGGGGTGGCGGCTGCGGATGATGGGGCTGTGGGGACGCCGCGGTCAGGGGAGGAGCAGGCGGGCGATAGGACCCGGGCGGCATCGCCGAGAGGGGCGGGGCCTGGCTAATTAGGGGGCGGGGTCTGTTGGTTGTGGGCGGAGTCACGGGGTGACGCACGCGCCGTCTGTATAAAAGGCGAGCAGCGGCTAAGCCGGGGCGTGGCTCCGGCGGCTCCTCCATTGCGGTGAGTGTGGGGTCCTGGTGCATCCGGTTCTCCGTGTCCCGGGGCCATCCCCGGCCCCTTCCCGAGAGCTCCCGGCGGCTCCAGCGGGCGCTGCTGCTCCGCAGAGCCGGGACCGACACCGGGGAGGGGCCCCGGGCTCCGGCACACGCGGCCGAGTGCTGGGAGCGGAGCCCGAGGGCTGAGCCTGGGCTGGGGCCGCGCTCGGAGCTGGGCAATGGAGTCCTGAGCGTTGGGGTCTGGAAACCAAGCGGGGCCGGTTCGGGGTCAGAACCAGAGACCGAGTCCTGCGGGCCGGGGGCAGGACCCGGGGTCACTAAAACCGGGTTTGGGGCTCGGCAATGGAGACCAAGCCCCACGTGTTGGAGTCTGGAGCCCGGCTCACGGGGTCAGTTGGGGGGCTCAGAGAGAGCTCGAGCTGCCCAAAGCAGGTTCCGAGCTGAGTCGGGCTGGTATCAGTTGGTGGCTGCTGAGCCATTGCATTGTGCATCACTTGTGTTCATTGGTTTTAACCTTCCCTTTTGTCCCCTTTAGCTTTATATTCTGTCCCCTTGTTACTTATCATTATTAGTAGTAGGACTTGTGTTATCATGTATTTATATTATGCATTTTCTAAAGTATATTGTTAAGTTCTGGGCCCCTCACTACAAGGGAGACATGAAGGGGACTTGGCTGGTGGGAAGGGCAGGAGCACAGCACATTGCACTCTAAGCATCATCTTGTGCCTTTGAACCATGCAGGTGCCCAATGGGCTGGAGGCTGTGAGCATCGAGAGCAGGGGCTGCCTGAGCAGCGGACAGTGAAGAGACAGATGGGACATCGTTGGAACGCAGGCCCAAGGAGAGGCCCCGTGCAGGTAAGGACACACTGGGGACACAGTGTAGGGTATTTGCAGGTTGTCCTCTTGGCAGGGATACAGGCAGTAGTTAAGGGGTGCAGGCAGTGGCAGGATGGGAAGTGTAGGTGTCAGGCTGGGTAGCTGCAGGTGCAATTTGCCTATTGCAGGTTTCAGGTTGGGAAGCATAGGGGTTAGATGGTATAACAAAGGTGTTAGTTTGGGTAGTGCTGGTGTCACTTTGGGTATTACAGGTGTTAGGTTGGGTCCTGTAGGTGGCACTTTGGGAACCAGAGGTGTTAGGTTGGGAAGCACAGGTGGCACTTGAGGTGGCATTAGGTTGGCTGTCATAGGTGTTAGATTGGGTAGTGTCAGTGTTACTTTGGGTGTCATAGGTGTTAGGCTGGGTATTGTGGGTGGCACTTTGTGTATTACAGTTGTCAGGTTGGATCCTGTGGTAGGTGGCACTTTGGGAACTGCAGGTGTTAGGTTGGGCAGCATAGGTGGTACATTGGGCATTGGAGGTGTCAGGCTGGGTAGAGTAGGTGGCACTTGAAGAGGTGTTAGGTTGGATATCATTGGTGTTAGCTTGGCTGCTGTGGGTGGCACTTTGGGAACCAGAGGGGTTAGGTTGGGTATTGTAGGTGGCACTTGGGGTACTGTAGCTGTTAGGCTGGGTACAGTAAGCGGCACTTTGGATAGTGTAGGTATCAGGCTTGGTACTATAGGTGGCACTTTGGGAACCATTGGTGTTAGGTTAGGTAGCAGTGGTGACACTTCTGACTCAGGGTTAGCACAGCTTTATTAGACTGGTTCTATCTGAGGTGCTTGGAAGGTGGACAACTTGGGTTACACTTTGTGTACTGTAGGTGTTAGGTTGGGTGGGTGGGAGGGGGGGTGGGAAAAGGGGTAGAGGATGGGGGGGGCGGGGGGGGGACGGAGGGGTGGGTGGGGAGGAGGGGTGGGAGGGGAGGGTGGGTGGGGAGGGAGGGGGTGGGAGGGGAGGGGGGGTGGGAGGGGAGGGAGGGGTGGGAGGGGGGGGGGGGGGGGGGGGGGGGGGGGGGGAACCAGGGGGGACCCGGACACTCTGTCCTCCAGATAAGACATCTCTATATATACAAAGACAGCAGTACAGCAGTCCCCTCCTTCCCCCCCCCCCCCCCCCCCCCCCCCCCCACCCCACCCCCCCCCCACCCTCTCCCTCCCCCCACCCCCCCCAGGAGGGAGTTAGGGGGGGAGGGAGGCCTCCCTCCCCCCCTAACTCCCTCCCCCCCTCCCTCCCCAGAGGGCTTAGGGGGGGCAGGGAGGGGCTTAGGGGAAGCCCCTCCCTGCCCCCCCTAAGCCCTCCCCCATCCCCTCCCCTAACCCCCTCCGTCCCCCCAACCCCTTCCCTCTGCTCTGGAGGGGAGGGGCTAGGGGGAGGGAGGGGGTTCTTATACCTGTCCAGAGTCCATCCCAAACGTCGTATCCCTTCTGGAATCGCAGCTCTCTTCAGGGACCATCCCGGGGTGCTCGACCTGTCCCTGCAAGAAGAACACCCATCACCACCAATCTCTTCATGCGGCTGCCGCTGGCCACTTTTCCTACCCACCACCAGCCCAACCTGCTTCCTCCCCACACATCTTGGCCTTGTGGCACTCCTAGCCCCACACTGTGGCCATGCTGCATCCTTCTATCTGTCCTGTATCATCTTCTGCTTCTCCACTGGTATGTGGAGCATGGGCAGACTGTGCCTGGTCCCTCCTCCAGGCCTTTGCTTCCCTGGCTTTTCCCAGCTGGCACCCACATGTACACAGCTGTGCAGATCCTTCCCAAATAACAGCCTTCATCCTGTGGGATGGAATAAACCTCCTGTCCACACACAGACTTCAATGGCTGCCTCCTGCATCTTCTTTGTCCTCCTCCTCCTCAGAACCCCCTCACACCATGAGCACAAAACATGGCCATGCACCTGGCAGTCCACACACCTGGATGATGCCATCTCCCATGTCAGCCTTTAGTGCTGAGCAAGAGTTGTCCAACTTCCAAGCACCTCAGATGGAACCAGTCTAATAAAGCTGTGCTAAACCTGAGTCAAAAGTGCCACCTTTGCTAGCCAAATTAACACCAATGGTTCCCAAAGTGCCACTATAACACTAAGCCTGATACCTACACTACCCAAAGTGCCGCTTACTGTACCCAGCCTAACAGCTACAGTACCCCAAGTGTCACCTACAACACCCAGCCTAACCCCTCTGGTTCCCAAAGTGCCACCCACAGTAGCCAAGCTAACACCAATGATATCCAACCTAACACCACTTCAAGTGCCACCTACTCTACCCAGCCTGACACCTCCAATGCCCAATGTACCACCTCTGCTGCCCAACCTAACACCTGCAGTTCCCAAAGTGCCACCTACCACAGGATCCAACCTGACAACTGTAATACACAAACCGCACCTACAACACCCAACCTAACACCTATGACACCCAAAGTAACACTGACACTACCCAATCTAACACCTATGACAGCCAACCTAATGCCACCTCAAGTGCCACCTGTGCTTCCCAACCTAACACCTCTGGTTCCCAAAGTGCCACCTACAGGACCCAACCTAACACCTGTAATACCCAAAGTGACACCAGCACTACCCAAACTAACACCTTTGTTATACCATCTAACCCCTATGCTTCCCAACCTGAAACCTGCAATAGGCAAATTGCACCTGCAGCTACCCAGCCTGACACCTACACTTCCCCTCCTGCCACTGCCTGCACCCCTTAACTACTGCCTGTATCCCTGCCAAGAGGACAACCTGCAAATACCCTACACTGTGTCCCCAGTGTGTCCTTACCTGCACGGGGCCTCTCCTTGGGCCTGCGTTCCAACGATGTCCCATCTGTCTCTTCACCGTCCGCTGCTCATCCCTAAACACGCACCATGACCACCACCAAGCAGGGCCCTCCTGCATGGGCCCATGCACAGCTCCTCAGCATCCTCTGATGCATCCTCGGCGCTCAGAGCTCGGCCGTTCTGCACCTCCATGGGCTGGCATTGCTAAAGAAAACCCACTCCCTTCTATTGCTGGCCGGCCATTCACCTCCTCTTCATCCTCTCCTTCTTCCTCTTCCTCCTCGCTGCACCTTGCTGTAAAAGGAGCAGGGTGCCTGCCCTACAGGATGCTGCTGGCACTGGTGATGCCCAGCTTGCTCCTGGCCATACGCATGGAGTTGCCATAGTCCTTTGAGATGCTGCAGAAGGTCAGCGTGGACAGGCAGCCCCTGCTCTCCATGCTCACAGCCTCCAGCCCATTGGGCACCTGCAGGGTTCAAAGGCATAGGATGGTGCTTAGAGTGCAACGTGCTGTGCCCCTGCCCTTCCCACCAGCCAAGTCCCCTCCACATCTCCCTTGTAGTGAGGGGCCCAGAACTTAACAATATACATTAGAAAATGGATCATATAAACTAAATACATGATAACACAAGTCCTACTACTGATAATGATAAGGGAAGAAATAATCAAAAATATAAAGAATATAAAGCTAACAGGGGAAGGTTAAAACCAATCAACACAAGTGATGCACAATGCAATGGCTCAGCAGACACCAACCGATACCAGCCTGACCCAAGCAGCAATCGCTGCCTTCCAGGTAACTCCCCCCACTTCCTATCCTGGGCAGGACGTGCTGTGGGATGGGATGATCCTTTGGCTCCTTTGGGTCAGGTGTCCTGGCTCTGCTCCCTCCCAGCTTCCAGTGCCCCTCCTCACTGGCACAGCACAAGAGTCTGACAAGTCCTGGGATTGGGCTAAGTACCACACAGGAAGAGCTAAAACCTCACTGCTGATGTTATCAGCATCAGTCTGATGTTATCAGCATCAGTCTCACACTAAACCCAAAGCTCAGCACTCAGCCAGCTCATGGGAAGCAAACGAGCTCTATCCCAGCCTAAACCAGTCCCATCACCCACCTGCATTCCCAACCGTCTCCCTCCCAGGCTCAGTGGGACAGGGCACAGTGGGGACACAGAACGGTCTCTGCAGCCAGATGCAGCCTGCAAGGCAGTAAAGAGCCCAGCCCCTTGACACACGGGTACAGAAGCACACAGACTGACACAGCAAGGGGGCCTGGTTAAGTCCTTCATGAGGGGATGCATGGGAAGTGTGCGCTGCTGGATATGTATTTAATGCTCAGAGCGGTGCCACTTGACTCCAAGGAGCTCTGATGGCCCTTCCTGCCTGGGACCAGGAGATGACGTTATCCCCTATTGCCAGCATCCCTGCACCTCGCCCTGTCAGTGACAGCACCTCAGCAGGTACCAGAACACCTGAAACCAGCAAAGTCATCCCAGAAAACCCCTCCACTGCCGGGCACTTGACACTCACTCACAGGCCTGCAAACCAGCGCTCCTCACAAAGCGGAGCTGGACCTAAAGGGCAGCATCTGTGGGGACCCGGGATGTGCAGCCCTGCTCCAGAGGGAGCCTGCCTGTCCTAGGGGTGCTGCTGCCTACGGAAGCTGTGGGGCAGGAGGAGAGTGATGCAGGACCAGCAACATCACAGCCGTGCCCCTCTCCCTGGGTGCCCTGCGGGATGAGCCCTGCTCCACACCTCCTGCTGCTCCCTGAGAGCCTACGCCAGCCTTGGATGGCAGGGAATAAAACCCCATAGACAGCACAGACGTTCCCCTCTTCTCACACCCTCACCTCACAGACGTGCTCCCAGCCCAAGGCAGCACTGCCAGGAAAGGAGGGGGCTCAGCACAGCTCAAACAACCCCAGACATTCAGGGTGCTCCTGCTCAGAGCAGGGCCAGGACTGGCCCCATCCAGCCTGGCCCCAGGACCGGCACTGCCTGAATGCCCTGCAGTACCCCTAGGACAGGGCCACTCTGGGGTCACACATGGGGGGTGGGTGTAAGTTGGAACTTCCCTGCTCTCTCCCAGCTCACAGCCACCATCCCTTTCCCATGCCCTAACTCCTCACCCACACGTACAGGGGGAGATGCAAAGACGAGAGCCTGGACACAGACGTGAGCCTCTGCTGCCCCCAGGCACACAAACGCTTTGGCTCCCGCACAGGAAAACTCCACTTTGGCCACAGTGTTCCCAGTCAGCAAACACCATCCACACCAATACATTCAGCAGCTCTAAACCCTTCCTGAGCAAAGGATGCTGACACAGGGGGCAGATGCAGCCCCATAACCTGCCTCAACAGCCACTGTTGCCTCTGGCGTCACCAGGGCTTGCAGAAGAGCACCTAAAGGCCTTGGGTACATTAGTACAGATCCTACCAGCCAGGCTGTCGAGGACAACAGCATCTCGAGGGTGCATTGGCTTTGCCTTGAGCAGGTTTAATCCCATGGGATGAGCGGGTGGGAGCCAGGCACGTGCAGCGCAGGCAGGAGGGATGGAGCCAGCCCCAAACACATCCGTGCAGCTCAAGCCAACCTGCGGTGCCCTGCACATACCATGAGCTGCCTGCACACAAAGCACTCCCGGACCTGCCCTGACAAGCACATCCCGCAGAGCTGCTGTGCCTTGAGATGGGGACACCTCTCCCGACCCCCTCGCTAGGCTGAGCTGACACGGGGCTCCCTGCGGGCTACAGAGCGGCGGATGAGAGGCACTCGCCCACCCCTGCTCCGGGGACACGGCCCCATAGAGACGGGCGCTGCCCACAGGAGGGACGATCCCACCTGGAGCACTGTGCAAAGGTGACAGCTCCTCGGACACCTCCCGCCCCCAGCACCGCCTCCTGCCCCGCCTGCTCCCTTCCCACCCGCTCGGACCCTTCCTGCTCTGGAGCCACAGCATTCCCTGCTCTGGAGCCACAGCATTCCCTGCCCTGGAGCCGCAGCATTCCCTGCTCTGGAGCCACAGCATTCCCTGCCCTAGAGCCACAGCATTCCCGGCTCTGGAGCCGCAGCATTCCCTGCCCTGGAGCCGCAGCATTCCCGGCTCTGGAGCCGCAGCATTCCCTGCCCTGGAGCCGCAGCATTCCCGGCTCTGGAGCCACAGCATTCCCAGCTCTGGAGCCGCAGCATTCCCTGCTCTGGAGCCGCAGCATTCCCTGCTCTGGAGCCGCAGCATTCCCTGCTCTGGAGCCGCAGCATTCCCGGCTCTGGAGCCGCAGCATTCCCGGCTCTGGAGCCGCAGCATTCCCTGCTCTAGAGCCGCAGCATTCCCTGCTCTGGAGCCGCAGCATTCCCGGCTCTGGAGCCGCAGCATTCCCTGCTCTGGAGCCACAGCATTCCCGGCTCTAGAGCCACAGCATTCCCTGCTCTGGAGCCGCAGCATTCCCGGCTCTGGAGCCGCAGCATTCCCTGCTCTGGAGCCGCAGCATTCCCTGCTCTAGAGCCACAGCATTCCCTGCTCTGCAGCCACAGCATTCCCTGCTCTAGAGCCGCAGCATTCCCGGCTCTCCTCCGCTCCCTCCCGTGCTGCTCTCGACTGCTCCTGAGCCCGGAGCTCCCTCCTGCCCCGGCCGCTCTGCCCCCTCTGCCGCTCCCTCGGGCCCCGCTTTGCTTCCTCAGACAGCAGGAAAACGCCACAGCCCCAGCTCGGATCCGCCATCCAAGCCCAGCCCAGGGACGGCAAACTCTGCCCTCAGGCCTGCAGGGACTCCCTTCACAGAGCACCGCAAGGAAAGGGATGCGGTAAAGGGTTCCTTTAACGGTCTGAGCCATTCATTCTAAACAGGGCCTGTGCTGAGGGTCTCTGTCAGCTCCCAACCTGCACTGGTTGGAGGGGTTCCCTGTGCCTACAAGTGAGGATGTGCTCTCATCTTCACCCTGGTTCAGTTCACAACATCCATTAGCACTGAACACTGCTGATCCATATTCCTATTGAGCCTATGAGCAGCAGAAGCTGCACCTCCAGAGGCAACGGGGACCACGGGCAAGTGTCCAGCCTGCAGGGAAGCAAAGGATCCCATCCCTGTGATCCCAACAAGACCCTCACAGAGCCAAGAATGCAGCTGGGACATGGAGCACAGCGGCTATGGGAAGGAGAGCTCGCCTGCAGGGATGCTGAGGCATGAGGAGAAGCTGGGATGTTGCTCCTGGGGTTTGGAGACTGGGATCTAAGAGCCAGGGGTGTGAGCAGTGCCCAGGCCTCATCATCACAGGCACTGCAGAGCAGCTCTGCTCACACACGTGGGCCTTGAGCCACCACAGCACCCTCGGGTGCAAGCAGGGCAGCACAGCCAGGGTGCTCTGGCTCATACAGACACTAAGGGGCTGCTGCCCTCAGCTGCACTCAAGCCCCTGCTGCTTTCTGCTCCTCCAAGGAGGCCTTCACAAGGACCCACATGAGATGTGGGCACACAGCGTGACCCAAGGGATGGCTTCCAGGATCAGCACACAGGACAGACACCATGGAGGTTCAGTTACTGGTTAGCAAAGCCCCTCTCTAACGGCTGACACTGGGATTCAGGAGGCCCTGACACATCCCACCTCTATTCTGCAGGCTCAGATCTGTTTCCCTCTCCCCTCTCAAGCTACACAGATTCCTCCTCTGACTGAAACACAAGGACCACACTGTCAGCAGGAGGAGGGACAAGGACAAAGAGGTGCAGCAGCACCATCAGTGCTGAGCCCTGCACTGGAGAAACCCAGTGCTTGTCCTCACTTCTGCCAAGCACCCCACAGCCCATGCACACGATGCGGCCTCAGCCATAGGGAAGGAGCTCAGCAGAGCCATGGGGAGATGATCCCCTTTACACAAAGGGGTTATTTGGGGTTGCATGCACCTGGCAGGTCAGGCAGTGCCACCGCTCTCCCATTCACTCTCTGGAACATGGTGTTACTTCCCCATCCAGCCTATGGAGCTGCCATAAATCCCATCTCATTGGGCCATCCCCTTGCCTGCTTTACTGTCATCACAGCCCAGATGCTACGTTATTCCCCCCCATCCCAATTCCAACGCACACACAAAACAGCTGCCCAGCCAGAAAATCATTTCACTTTATTCATCCTTTTATTAGTTTTCACCCCATATGATCACAATTCCATAGATTCCCAATTTGCTGGGAAGAGGCAGAGGGAAGGAGGGGGGAATAACGTAGCGTCTTTTCCCCCTTGTCTTTAGCACTGCACTGATGCATCACACGTCAGGTCTCTTGCCAAAAGCCTCCTCTTTCTGCAGGGAAAAGCTGCCGGGAAGGAAGTTTTGCTCCGAGCTCTAATCCCAGATTTCTTCAGGCTTCCCACGGCTCCTCCTGTGCTGGAGCACAAGAGAGAGCGCATCCTCCAGGCTATCCCAGCACACCGGTCTGGTGCTCACCCAGCCTTGCACATCTATGGCACAGTGATGGAAACTGCCATTAACAGGAGGAAATCACCTGCAGGGATTGCAAAAGGAAATGTCCCTTATATAAGGTGGAAGGAGACCACAACTGAAGCCAAAATGCAACCTTACACCTAGGGGAGGATGTAACTGCTGGAACACTGTGGGCAAATCACACGGAGACTCCACTGAAGGCACTGAACCTCAAGGGACAGTGAGTGCAGGCCATTAGGGACTGGACATAGAGCAAAGGGAAAGGAGGTACCTTCGGCCATCACCTCAAAGGGGCATCCCAGTCACAACAGCACAAGCCCAGGGCTCAGCACCAGCACATGTGGCCAGTTTGGGGCTCCCAGGGCTTGTTTTCTCCCTGGGCCTCGATTGGTTGGTGTGAAAAATGGGGATGCCAACAGCCCTCCAACAGTGGCAATCTCTGCATTCACAGCACCTTCATACACAGCCCAACCCCAAGCAGCTCTGATCTCTGATGCAAGCTTGAGGTGTACACAGAATAACCTGCCTTTGGCACAGACTTTGACAGCACAAAGGTGAAAAGTGAAACCCTAATCCAAACCACATGAATTTATCAATTGCTGAAGCCCCTGCTAAACTGAATGGGCTCATTGCCCTGCAACCAAGCACACAGCTGGAACAGCTACAAAACACTGCTCATCTGTCCCACATCCCCTCCTCACCAGTGAATTCTTCCATCCCCTTTTTCCTTCCCATATCAATGCCTTCCACCATCACAAGGGCTCCTGCCCACTGCCCACACTCAGTTGGCACTCTTGACTTCAGTCACCTCAGCTGCTGCATGAGCATCTCCCCCCAGGACCACAGCCCCATCACTCTCTGCCAGAAGCTCTCATTGACACTTGGCTCTTTCATTATTACCTTTAAAGATTCAATCACTTCCACTTCAAGGGAAGCACTCTGGGAACTGCCATGGCTCAGAGGACACATTCATGTGCCCCATCAATGTGCTTTAGGGTTACAGGCACCTCAACCCAGCTGACACTCCCTCTCCACACTACACCATCACAGCATCCATCCATTGCCATCACTTTCCACTTGGATATTCCCTTTAATCTTTGCAAACCAGATCATGGCATTTGAATATTGCTGTGAAATTTCAAGTTCTGGAAGGAATTTTAAGGGGTTTTATGTTCTTTTCTCTTTTTAAAGGGAGAGGAAAGAACAAGTAAGTGCTAATTTCCTTCCCCATTGCCTCCATTCATTCCTCTGTTCTCAACAACATTGGTTTTACTCTCACAGCCTGACTACTCAACAAGAAAGGTGTATTCCTTCCTATTACATTCTAGCTCCCCCTCATGGTGTGACTCCAACCCTGATGTGCTCATTAAAACCCCAAGTCATTTAAAGGTTAGGGAAGAGCATAATCCTCCATGTTCCCCTGGAAACAGCATTACACAAACTGCTAGAACCAGAGCAGAGGAAGCCTCCAAACACAGAGCATCAAACCCAAACCCACACAACAATCTGCCATCAAACACCATTCCTCACCTTGTTGGCACCATCCCTAACAGGAGAGGGCATCAGCCCTTTGCTTGCTCATGAGCACTCCATCCATTTGCCTCCTCCCAACTCAGCCTCCAGCTGAACCAGCACCAAACGTGTCCCTGACCAACACAACCCTTACAGCCTGCACTGGCCACTGAACCGCCAGCAAAGGGAAGGTGGACAGGGAGCTGCCACACTTCACATCAGGGGTTACCAGCTCCTGCAAGGGTTAGAAATGCTCTTCCCAGGCTGACAGAAACCCCTTCCTTAACCAAAGAGAGCAATGAGACCTCCTGCAGAACAAGCTTAAGAACTCCAAGTCATTTCCAAGTCACCAAGCACCCATCTCCCTTGCTTCAGCTCACACCACTACAGGACTTCTTCCTGCTCTCCTTCTACCACATACATCCAAGCCCCAGTAAACACCAGCAAAGCCCTTTACATGTCCCATCACATTCCCAATACACTGAGATCTTTCTCCAGAAGCCTTTCCAGTGAATAAAATGGTCCCAAACAAATTCTGCTTGTTATATAGACAGAGCCAGCCTTGCTTGGGAGCTCTCCCAAACACACTTCAGCAGCAGCATAAGGAACAGCATCCTCTGCAGACAGAGCTGAGGCTGATACGAACACAGGCATTTTCTAGAGAGAAACATGCCTCAGATCTCTCACCAATACCTACATATGGAGCTAAACCACAATTTCTCAGCTGCTTCTGGGTAATACATGGGGGTAACTTGGAACTAAAGCCATTTTACACTTATGGATGATGTGTAAAAGCATAGAGGTGTCACTTACTGTCAGACGATCCCATTTCTGGTACATAGGGAGAGGATGGAAGGTATTCATCCCAGCAGTCTTCCCTGGATTGCCACTGGTCTTGCTCTGGAGGATCACGTGCAGACAGGAGCAGCATCAAGGCTGAGGGAACACAAACAAGCATTGACAACATTAGCCCACCAAAAGCCTTGCTGGAGTGCTCTAAACCTATTTGCAGGTACAATTCAGCATCACCAAAGCTCTTGGAAGCATCAGGGAGTGCAACAAGAGGGAAAGGCTCTTTTGGACAGACACGAACCTCTCAGGCCCAGCAGCAGGGATCATTCACATGTAACTCAACAACACTCAACAGGACGAGGCTTCTGTAAAACCCCAACTGTGCAGACACAGGGAACTGATTGCCCAGCACACACAGAAAGTCCATCAGGATCCTCCAACACTTCCTCAGCCAAAACCCACTCCCATCTCTTGGACAACCCACAACATCCACCAGCTTCCAGGCTGCATCCAGACCGGCCTTCTTGCCTGCTGCACATCCTGAAGCAGGATTTGCCCTTAAGCTTTTGTTAGCTTCCAAACTAGCATCACAACCCTCCCTTTGAGAACAGCAGTGCCAACACAGCTTCCTCCCTCAGCCAGCAGACACCACAAAGGGAAAGCAGGAAAGGCATTTAGGGCTGGGATGCTGCGAACCACGAGATATGAGAAGAAGCTCCTGCAGAATATATGGAGGAAGGGAGGGACGTGAATGCCCAACTGCAGCAAGCACCTTCTCTGCCTCCAGTACCTTTCATTACAAGCACTGCAGCCTCCAACAGGCATCTCCCTGATGCTTGCACCAGCAGGGACCCTGCAGGCCCTGCAGATGACCCAGCAGCTCCGTGCCTCAGTTTCCCCTCTCACAGACACAGCAAGGGGGCTCTGGGTAGGCTGAGATCAGGTGTGGGTAGGAGCTCATCAGCCCTCGGGCCCAGGCACTTGTTTCTACAGCACCTGGGGACCCCAGGAGTCATTCTCTTTGCTCTGGGCTATCCCAGCCTGGGGCAGCAGCTGAGGGAGAGCAGAGGAGGCACAGGACCCATGGAAAGGGCTCAGGCTCAGCTCCTCTACAGACTCATTGGGAAGCTCTGATCTTGTTCTCTGTCTGATCTGGGCTTCTTTCTCCTTCCTTGTAGATGGTGACAGTGACAGCAGCCACGCACATGCAATGCTTTGAAACATAACATCACTGTTAGACACACCTCATGTTATTGCTGCATGCTGTAAGCAAGGCACAGTCCTAAGAACATACAGACTACTTACAGTAGAGGTTAAGCAACAGGGGTGTGGGGGCCAGCAAGTCAGTACTGAGAGCAACAACCACAGGCACAGAGTCCAATGTCATTGTTTTAGAGTCCTCCATGTTTCAGTGCAAGGAACAGGGATCACTCAGCAAAGCAAAAAGCATCTCTCAACAAAGACACAGCAAGCACTTGGTCATGGCCTGGTGCCAATGCAAGCATCACTCACACCAACCACAGGCAGCACAAGCAGGCTCTAAAACATAGCAAGCAACTTCTCTAAAGCACAGAACCTGCTGGCCACACACAGCACAGGGCACAGACAAACCCTGCTCCCAAAGGGGCACCATCACCGGGTACCCTCAGGACTCAGGAGCAATTCAGAGGTTCAAGACCTTCAGCAAAGAGACAACTTTCTTCCTGCATCCCACTGTAAGGGCAGCAGGCAAATTCCTTCCTCTTTTCCTTACCTCCTTTCCCTGCCAGGCTGTTGGTCCTAGTCCTCAAGGAAGAAGGCAGCACTAAACTCTGCCTCAAAAGCACACAGAAGGCTCACAGCAGGTGCAGAAGTCAAGGAGAAGCCCATGGACATCAGATGCCAGCACCCCAACAAAACCAGACCTGCTTCTACCCAAAGCAAAGCCAAACTCATCCTTCCCATCTCAGGAAAACACGATGCAATGAACCCAGCTCCTGCACACCTTCCTCTGCAAGCACAGCCCTCCCAGGACAATCAACACAACCTGCTGGTGCTGCCGAGGGTAACCAAGCCCACCCGGGAGCACACTGCTCCCACTCACCTCACTGCTCACGCTGGACCTGAAGCCAGCACCAACAACCCAGTGGGTTCATGAGGACCCAATGCAAACACCAACTCCTGCACACGGGGCCCTCCGGAACGGTGCCCGCAGCATCCGAGTCCATCTCCGTACGGCCGCACTGAGCGCTCTCAGGGCCCCAGGAACCCGCTCCCTGTGTGCGAACGGAGCCGCCGGGGCCGCCCCGGCTCCCACCGCCCGCCCGCGGCATCCGCAGCCGCTGCTCCCGTGCCCGCCCGCGCCTCTCTCCTCTCCCTTCCCCCCTGTAGCCGCAGCCCCAGCGCCGGTTCCACCCGGTTCCCCCCGCACCGCTCCTCCCTTCCCGGTTAACGCCGCCTGCGGCTCCGGCAGAGCCTTCTCCCCGGGACGCAGAACGGCCTCAGCGGCAGCCGGAGCCCGGTGCAGCCGGGGCTGGGGTTCAGCGGCAGAAGGCAGGAGCCGCTCTGTGCCTGAGCCCCGGCACCAGCCCAGGGAGGGCTCATGCAGAGACTGCCATGCACGGGGCTCTGGGTCTAAGCTCGGAATCTGCTTTGGGCAGCTCGAGCTCTCTCTGAGCCCCCCAACTGACCCCGTGAGCCGGGCTCCAGACTCCAACACGTGGGGCTTGGTCTCCATTGCCGAGCCCCAAACCCGGTTTTAGTGACCCCGGGTCCTGCCCCCGGCCCGCAGGACTCGGTCTCTGGTTCTGACCCCGAACCGGCCCCGCTTGGTTTCCAGACCCCAACGCTCAGGACTCCATTGCCCAGCTCCGAGCGCGGCCCCAGCCCAGGCTCAGCCCTCGGGCTCCGCTCCCAGCACTCGGCCGCGTGTGCCGGAGCCCGGGGCCCCTCCCCGGTGTCGGTCCCGGCTCTGCGGAGCAGCAGCGCCCGCTGGAGCCGCCGGGAGCTCTCGGGAAGGGGCCGGGGATGGCCCCGGGACACGGAGAACCGGATGCACCAGGACCCCACACTCACCGCAATGGAGGAGCCGCCGGAGCCACGCCCCGGCTTAGCCGCTGCTCGCCTTTTATACAGACGGCGCGTGCGTCACCCCGTGACTCCGCCCACAACCAACATACCCCGCCCCCTCATTAGCCAGGCCCCGCCCCTCTCGGCGATGCCGCCCGGGTCCTATCGCCCGCCTGCTCCTCCCCTGACCGCGGCGTCCCCACAGCCCCATGTATGTTAGGCTGGGGTTTTGCTGCAAGCATTTTTACATGGATGTTATATAGGCAGAAGGACGTTGCTCTGCTCAGGAAGATGAGCTGTGAGACTGCTCTAGCTAGCAGGTTTGTTATCATGGCACTAGCCCAGTACTCATGCTGGCAGGGTCTGCCACCTTGATCCTGGGGCTGCTGCATAAGTGCTTTATACAGCTATTGGACTGGAGGTGGCGTACGAGTCATGGTGAGGACAGGAGTTCTGGTCATCTATTGCTCTTTTGAGCAGGTGTTAATGCTGATGAAAACCGAATAAGGTAATTGTTGAGCAGTATTTTCAAAATGGGCATTGTTTCACATTTAAAGTGTTAACAATCATGTGGTTAGAGGTGTCAAAAGTACTTTCTTTTAAAGAAAGATTCTCCTCAGTTTTTGTGCATCCTGAATGGCATTTTGAAGAGTCAGGTACAAAATGGAATTAATCAAAATGTTTTTTTTTGGGTTGACAACAAAATCTTATCCCTTATTACTTGGATCACTCTTTTAGTTATCACTTTCAAAAAAAACAGGCGGCTATTTCTGGGATTCTGAGCCTGAACAATAAAGTTGGTAGTACTGAAGGCAGCATGGAGTGGTAAATGTCTTATTGACACAAGTATTACCCTTCAAGATTACTCTGACACTTCTACTGCTTGTTAAATGTGGAAGGGTAGAAGAAGTGGAGAGCTCAGGGTGTGCACATGTGCATGTCTGCATGCATAGCACTAGGTGTGACTAAAGTTAGCTTCTTTGAGTCTCCAGAAATTTCAGCTCTGATTTTGAACAAAGGATTAGGAAGGTTCAGAATTCTTCTGAATTACTTACCTAAATCATTCACCTAACCTGTTTTAATTAACAAGTGGGCTCCACAGTGTCTAACTCAGAAGACTGAGTCTTATTTCTGCCAATTACTTGCCTGTGATTGGGGGTGCTGTGTATTTTTATCTTGACTCCCTGGAAGTGTGCTGACTGATCCTGGTAAGGGAAAAGTACTTCATGCCAGAGAAGTGCAGGAACAGTTGGTATCAGGCTTCTTTGCATCAAAAAAAAGTGATTAAAATGAGATAAGCACCTTTTATTTTCCACATTAAAAGGAACAAAACCATAGGCAAATGGAAGTGCAAATTCCTGGACAAATTACATAAGCTGTAAAACTTGTCTTCTGTGCTTTAACTTCTGTTCATTGTGATTTTTCAAAGTCAAATTGAACTACTTTCCAAAAGCCAAACCTGTGCTATTATATTCTGCACACTAGATGTTTAAGCATCCTCTGTGGCTCATTACCCTGTAGGTTTAACAGTTCTGGAATTAATTGTGGTGGCTTAAGAAAAAAAATTGCCTTTTCCTAGTCCATATGCTTGGTGCTGCAGCAGCAGCTCTAAGGTAGTAAAGGGATCTATGTGGGGAGGGTGATGTGAGTGGTGTAGCTTTGGGGGTGCTTGTGCCAGAGAAACAGATGACTCCCACTGTCCTGTTGGACTTGTCAACTCAGCTGCTTGTGAGAGCAGTGCCTGCCTCATTTCAATTAAAATGTAAAGGTTTGGCTAATCTAGTTTCTATGCAGTTAAGTGGGTGCTCTGAGGAGAAATGCTTTCCCCAGGCTCTTAACCTTGGGCTTAGTTGTTTTCTAGAGCCATAATTGTTGCCATCACCAGCCTTCCTGGGGACAGACCTTTCACAGATAATTGCCCATCCTTGTCCTGCTTAGCTGAAGTGGTGTGTGCTATGGCCATGACTGTGTGGCTACTACTGCAGCATGTGTGCTGGCAATCCCCCTCGCCTTGGGGTTGGCCCTGATGAGTGGGGGACAGCTGGGTGCCCCTGCTGCTATGTGAGGTAATTAATGCCATGAACTTGGCTTGGGTAGGGCATGGACCCCTGGCCTTCCATGCGGTGGCTGGGAAAACTGCAAGTTAAATCTCATCACAGAGGGTGTGAGGTTCATGTATATTTGCTGAGGTTTATTTGCTTTGAAACAACTTGTTTCAAACAAGTTTAACTCACTATAGTTTTTCACTGTTTTGGTTGTGTAAGGTTTTGACAGGCACAATGTAGTGTATGCTGCTTCTAATCCTTTCAATGGTTTGATATCGCTTGTGTCCTAGGTCACTGTTGTAAATGCCCTTGGTTGAACCACGAAAAATTCCCCATTTGCAGGCCTGTTATTCCAGGTAGCCCTAACCCCATTTTCAGTACTAAGGCATATGCCACTTTCTGCTTTTGCCTCTGCAATATATAGCTTTAATGCAAATGACTCTGATACAGGGGTAACCAATGTACAGGGGGGTAATACAGAGAAATTGTACAAGGGATTAAAGAAATTCCTTTGCTTAAACAAAAGTATTGTCTGTCCTGAGTACCTGCCATTGCCACCTTGCCAAGGCATTGATCACTGCTGGAGGGGGAGAAGCAGATGCAGTTCTACTGACAAGGGACAAAAGCAGATGATTGGTTCTACTGATAAGCGGGGGAGAGGCAGACTGGGCGCCGACCAGACCCTAAGGCTATGTCTGAAGGTTAAAAGCTGTAAAGTTTAAGAGGAAGACTCGTTTACTTCATCTTGAAGACCCCTGCCCACAAGAGGAAGACTCATTTACTTCATCCTGAGACCCCTGCCCATGACCAGAAGGGGCACTGCGCAGGTGCAAAGGACCTTCCGGCTCATTATAATGCCAAGCGGGGATAGATAATAAATATGTATAGGCGGATTGAGCAACCTCATGTCTCTGTACCTTAAGAGAACAAATGTAAAGGGAGAACACCCCTGAGGTGTTCATGCTTTGGAGGAGCTATCCCCATGCACCTCAGCGCTGAATAAAAGCATACCTACTTTACAACTTTAACTAGTTGTGGAGTCTATCCGCGCATCACTTCGGCGAGCCAGGCAGGAGGCCTCTGTCCGGCTGCAGGATCGGCCGAGGGGTGCACATCCTCGGCGCCCCAGGCTGCTTGCCTGGAGGAGCTCCGCTTCCCGTCTGCTCACTGCGGGGACAACGACCTGTGCCGGCTGCGGAGAAACGGTATGTTTGGGGTTATGGTAACTTAGGGGGCCTGTAAGGCGTACGTGTGTCCCGGGGTGCTGGTAAGGCGTGCAGAGACGTCTGGCGCACAGCGAAGTTCCCCTTGGGAGGTGGCTTGCAAGCGGGGGGCTCCCCGGCCGATAGAGCGGCTGCCAGCGATCCTGGGAGCGGATCGGGTGAGCCCGGGTTTTCCTGCATCCCGAGTTTTGGGAGCCCGGACCTGCCAAGGGAAGCAGGTGAAGGGTAAGCGAACCCACCAGGGTTCTGCTGCATCTCAGTTCTGAGAACCATGACCGTAAGAAGTTCTGAGGACCATGACCATAAGAAGCAGGAGGGTAAGTGGAACCATAGTGGGAGTGTGTGGGATCCCATGTGTAAGTTTGTGTTTCTGTGTGGCTGAGATGTAGCATAGCTACGAAGCGAGTGTGGAGTCTATCCGCGCATCAACTCAACAGTCCCAATGTGCTCATACTCATTCATTAGTGCCATAAAAACCTTGAGATTTATTTAGTAAGTTTTGATATGCAGAATACTTTACTTTCATTTTAAATGGGCTTGTGTCAAGGCCTTTCTGAAATTATATGTCTAAAACTTTAAGTTATGAGCTTTCAAACTGTGTTTAAAATAACTTTGTCAAGGCATATTTGAGCGTTTATTGCTGTATTAAACCACTTTTTATTGTGTCATAAAATGCAGAGACAATATTTACACTTCCAAATATTTTAAACTTGCAGCCAAGGCCTTTAGAAAAGATGTAAGATTGGCATCCCTCACTATGAGGTGTTGTTTCATGCAGATACTGCTGTGTCATCCTCTCATTACTGTGTGGATGTTTTTGCTGGAGTATAAATAACATTTTGGTTAATACAGCTTCTGTGGGTAGGGAGCTTACCTGATAGGCAGCCCTTACTGGAAGGCTTGCTTTCCTCTGAATTGATCTTGTCCAACAGTGTCTGCCTTTGTACACAAACCCTTGCTAAGCTTTCAGTCTGCACTCTGGCTGTGCTAAGTTGTCTCATACCTGTTGGTATACAAAGCTCAGAAGAGATTACTGGTTGGACAATGCTGATATTTTAGAGCTGTAATCTGGAAACAGACTGCTCCAATGCTGTACTGACTGCCATGTCTGTAACAGCCAGTTCAGGCTATGCTGTATTGCTCCAGAATTAGGAGCTATAGTGGTTTGGCAGAACAGAGGGCACAGATGAAATCTGTGCCTCTCAATTAGTTGGTCATGGCAGAAGAATCCCATTCTCTTCCCAGTGTCAAGTGACATGGGGAAAAGATGGGCTGCTGTGAGGTTGTGCTAAGTAAACCCTCTTCTGTGTACTGAAGAATTTGTAAGAGTACTTAAAATGCTTCTATGTTCACAAAACTGAAGTGTGCTCCTCAAAACTGACCTGCTTGGCAAGATCTGGACTTTGATATCATGCTCTTATGGAAAAGAACACCTAGGGAACTGGTTCAACTTTCAGTTCTGTTTCTTGGATCTTTACAATTTGGTGCATAAGTGACTCTGTAACCAACAAAACTAAGGAATCTTCTTTCTTTCCCTTCTGTCCTATTAAGAAACCTCCTGTTCGAGTTTGGCAGTGTCTAATCAAGTCTCTGGCCTTCCTTTAACAAGATCAGGGCTAAGATGTCTCTCTTCTACCCACTTGTTAGTTTCCTAATGCGTAGAAGAAATGAACAACTCTCAGCTCTGATAATTTGCCAATTTTATTGAAATACAGATGACAGTTTTGAATTTGGTCTCTCATAACCAAAGACCTTCACTGGCTTTTGGGTACCTATTTTAAGTGTCATCCTGTAAAGAAAGTGTCAAATGCGTGTGTGATATCTGTTGTTTATGGTTAACTTTAGAGTGATCTAGGGGGCTGTGAAGGACAGTTCCAGATTTGTTATTGTTCTTGGCTTTTTTACTCTTGGCACCCTTTTGGAGTGATTTTCTCCACCTCCCTTCTGATTGTGGTCTAAAAGGTGCAACAAAACCAGTTTCAGCAGTTGAATAGTCAGCAGTAATATCTCTAGTTCCTTTGTCTTCCCCCTACTGTAATCTCTTGGTTGCCTTTGCCCCCATTTCACATCGGGGGATCTCATGAAAAAATGGGTAGTGCATGTCCTATCCCCAGGAATGTTTGTCTCTTAGAAGTACCTTTACCTCATTTTAATTCTCATTGTTTCATTTACTTACAATATCATACAGTGCACCAGAAGTACCACGAACATCTCTGGTGCAAGACAGGTGGTCAGAAACCACTGTCTGCTGAGGTACATGTTTTGAATGATTTGACAATGGTTGGGAACTGCACAACTCTGAGCCTGGGCTATTACCATGTATTTGTTCTTATGGGGGAGAGGAAGACACTGCTTGCTTTATCTTAACTTAAAAATAACATTATCTATGCTTTGAAGAAGCAAAATGTGTGTGCCTAGCCCTGTTCTTTGTGTCATTCTGAGCTGAATGTTCTGTAGGGCTTTAAAAAATCATGTTCTTCTGGTATTTGCATATCCTCTTTTGCAATGGATAGATTTAACATGTTAACAGTTTTAAAATTTCCATATTTTTGTGCTGATGTAATAAGGTGTTATATTACATGGCATGTTGAACATAGTATTTGGTGGTCTTGACAGTCTCAGATATTGCCTCTGTCTCTCTGCTTTTACTTCCCACCCACCTAATCTGCTTATGATGAAAAGAAGTAAATGTAGTTTCTTAGCTCTTACAATGCCTGCCTGTCACAGTATTTAAATGTCTTGCCTCCCCCATTTTAGCCATTCCTAATTCACTGGAATAAAGTTTATTATATAACTAAAAGCTTGAATTAGATTAGAGCTTGGTCAGCAGGTGATTTTCTACTTGCCATGTAATGATGGGCTGTTTTCTTAAGGATTCTTACGTGGTAGTGGTGCTTGAAGTTCAAAACCACCATGGCACATGGTGTGATGGAATTCTTGGTTTTGAGAGTCGTTTATATGAGTTTATAGCTAGAGTGCAGAAGTCCATTCTTGGGCTGAGAGCTGCTTTTTATAATGAATTTGTTGTTCAAAGAAGCTTTTATTCTTTCCCAATTTAATCATTATGCATATTTAATAGGCTTAGCTATGCAATAAATTACAGGTGTTATGCTTTCACTTTTTTGTTAATGCAAAATTATGATATCATTTTTAAATTGAGCTTTGTAGGTCTCTAAACTGAACATCTCCCTTCAGATGTTTGTAATTCAGGCTTGCATAAACCATGAAACCTATGTTCAGCCATATCGTCTGAATCTGTGAATAATCTTTCGTACCTTTTGTGGTTGTTGACTAATATTTTGAGGTCATGATCCAACAAAACACTTATATACCCATAGCAGTTAATATTGCTGTTGAATAAAACACACGAGTACTTGAAGACTGGAGCCAGAAGAGCAGTTAAATGTGAGGATATTTTGTTTTCACTGTTTTTCTTCACTGGTATAATGAGATGACACCTTGCCTTTAGTACACTTGTAAAACAAGCACAGCCATTTCAGAGTCTGCTAGTTTATTACGTTCATCTGAACGTGTGGTTCTTTAGAGTATGAAACAGAACTGGCTTCCAGCTCTAGGGAAGGATGAAGTTTGGACAAAACCTAAGGGGTTTCTGTAGGATATAGTGTGGGGTTGTTGTTTAATAGGAGCTGAGTAAAGAACATTCAGTTTTGTGAATGGTTTCTTTGTGTGTTGAATGAGATTGTTGGTTTGTTCTGAGATTGGATTTTCAGTTTGTATGCCAAGGATTTATAGAAGCACATTCTATAAAGTCAAAGTAGGAAATCGGATAAAGCACAGCCCAACCCAATTAACCAAACTATAGTTTTTCTCCTTTGATCAAAGAATGAAAGAAAGCTTCGATGCCGCATGTCTAGTATGGAAAAACTGAACAGGATCCTCACGCTTCCTGCCAGCTCTTTTGCAGAGAGAGCTGTTTACTGCAGATCCCTAATTTCTAAGCTACTAGAGAGACCTAGTTTGTTACCAGTAATGACTCCTAATGAGTATGTACATTGAATCCCTGCTCTGATGTCCACACAGTGGGCCTGTGACTGGCCTCCTTTGAAAATATGCTCTCACCTCTTCAGTGATGGAGCAATCTTTTCCTTTATTCTAAATAAGAGCAAATCATAGGGCTCAGCCTAAACTTTTCTCTGAGCTGTATGTTATTCAAATATATTTCCCTTTAGAGAAGAGGAGTGTAGCAAGTAATTTAAGGTCCGGGGTCTTGTACTGTTTCTTCAGGAGATCACTTGTAGCAACTGGAATGGAGGGAGGATGCCTATATTGATCTTCAAACTCAGTAAGTATGTGGCTCTGAGGGAAAAATAGCATCTGCTGTCTACTTTTAAGGTCCTGTTTGAGATGCATAATGGAAGTGGTAGGACCCTTACATTGGCTGTGCTAGTGGAGTCTTTTAGCAGATCATCAGCAATCAGTGGCTGTGTCAAAATTTGGTAACAGACAGGTTAAAGAGTGTATGGATTTGACCTCTATCCTGAGTCACAAGGACGTCATTGATCCTGTGCTATTAGCACTGTCTTTTTGACATATCCAAGCCTGAACCTTGTGTTGGAAAACCTGCTTAATACTGGCAAACAGCTTGTGCTGGGCTTTCATTTTTTACTGCCAAGAAAAGGGGAGTAGAACACAGAAATGTATTCAGCAGGATCATCTTTGAGCACTGAGTAGTTGGTAGATAGTCCTCAAGAAGGACTTTTCAAGAGAGAAGCCCTTTTTCCACCCTCAGATACGGAGCTTCCGCAGAAACCAGCGTTAGATAGCATCCTCTATACTTGCTGCTGTCTCTGTGTTCGTTGGGAGGCTGAACAATGGCACAATGATCATCCTGACTGTGTTGTGACATCTGTGTCGCATGCAGTTCAATGCATATGTCATTTCTCTTCTCTGTGAGCTCTTCCTTATACTTGTCCATGTTTTCCTGGTGCACTCCTGCTGGCCCAGTTTGCTTTGGTAGTACATTTGGGAAGGTAATAGTTATTCCAGTCCCAGTAGAGAGGGCTGCGACTGGGACCCAATAGTCTTTCCCCTTCTCACTTTGGTGATCAAAGCTCTGGTGATGCTGTTGCATAGGTTCCCTGTGAGTTTGGTAGCACAGGCCTGCTCAGCTCCTGTGCATGTGTGTGGTGGGCAATGCCACAAGGCCTGCAGGATTTGGGATTGGTACCAGTGATGATTTTGGACAAATGATTTAGTTTAGTCTCAATATACTTTTCTATAAAATGGGGTCAACATTATTTTCTTGCTCCAAAAGCATGGTGAGTCATAATTAACTGCTGGTTTGTAAAAGTTATGTGAATGTCTGCTGTGAAGTGGGTACAGTGTGGATGGTCCTGATAGGACTAGAGCATTCTGAGATATAATGGCTTTCTGATTTCATGAGAAATTAGAGGTAGGGGTAAATACATCCTGCCAGTGCCACACTCTGGAAGATTTCAGTGTCTTGTCACTGAATCAACTTCATAATAATAAATATGTTATAAATATAAATAAATAATCTAGTTCTGTTACATTTGCACTATCTTTGCAAGACACCTTTCTCAGTTAGTGCCAATCTGCAGATACCTTGTAGCTCAATCTGAAATACAGTGGTTAATGGCTCTAGGAGCTGGAGTTAAGGCGATGGACTGACCAAAGTGGTTTATAATCTGCTTCGTCTTCAGTCTTCTGATGCTTTTTCTGAGCAATTTGACTTTAAGAATGATTCTTACCTATGTTTTTTTGTTTTGTTTTTTAATTTATTTCTGTGAAAAGTAAGAAAAGAAACAAAACATAATTTAGCTTTATTATGTGAACTTCTTTTCTTCCTTACCTATATACACAGCTGGCTAATTGGCCACTCTGCACCTCCTTGGGGGCTCTCAAGGTGCAAGAGAAATAGGCATTTTGGATGCAAACATACCTGCATTTATCTCATTTTCCTCACTAGAAAAATAATAGTGGAAGGGTTTGGTGAAAAGTTTTTGGTTGTAAAGGGCTTTGATAAATTCTATAATTGAGTTAGTCCAAAACTTCTTAGGGCTCCATCAAGTGTGCAAGAAGTGCTTTTGGTTAAACTTCGGGAGTGAACTGATAAAACATAAAACCCCTTAATCACAGTGAACATCTGGAATTCTGTTTTGTTTGGTACCTGCAAAATAACCAGCCACCATGAAAGGCTGCACAAAATGGCTGTCCCTTAGCTCCCTCAGACACAGGTGGAGTGGAGGAACCCCCTGGGGTGTGTTATCAAACACTGTTAGGAAGGGAATAAACACACAGACAGATAAACACAAACAGTGAGGTTTGTGTTTCCTATTACAAAGGCATAAACACCCGACAGGATAAACCCAAAGCGTGAGGTGTCTCTGCCCACGGCAGCGCCCTCAGCCGGCACTGAGCCGCCATTAGCCTCTTTCAACAGGGAAGGCGGGGGGGGGGGTGGGGGGTTGAGGCGGGAGGGGGGGTGAGGCGGGAGGGGGGGTGAGGCGGGAAAGGCAAGGCACCGGAGGAGACGCCCTGCCATTGGCTGGGTTCTTCGCGGGCTAGGAAAGCCAGCCTATCAGAGCGCTCGGCGGGAAGGGGGGGCTATAAATGAATGCAGCCGGAGAGGGTTACCTCAGAGCGCTGAGGGGAGCAGAGGAGAGAGGAGGCGCGCGGAGCCCCCGCATTTGCCGTTAGTGCCTTAGACATTAATGGATGGGTGTGGTGGGAGGCAGAGGCTTTTAGCAACTTAGGAGGGATGTATGAAGGACTTTTCCCACCACCATCCAAGTGGGAATGAGAAAGGAATTCTCATGCATAACTGAAGAGAAAGTGAGGGGAAAGGGGGGAGGTGTGCTGGCTTGAGGAGGGCAAAATGGTGAAAAAGAGAGCTGACATTGGAAAAAATTGGAGAGGTGCTGGCAGAGGAGAAAAAAGTTGGGAGACAAATCTAGAGGGAAGGTGAAACATTACACTGCACTAATGTCTTGTTTGTGTATAGATATCAGATTATTACTTCAAATAATATATTTTACCTCAGAGTAGCTTTTAAAACATACTGATCTGAGAGAACCTGGTGTTGTCTTTCCAAAACAGAATGCAGCTGAACTTAAAGAAAAAGCAACATTGAGCAAGAAGAAGAACAGCGTCCGGCAGAAGAGGGGGCACGAGAAAGGCACCCTGGGCAAAGGGACCCCCTGTGGGCACAGGGGGAGGTCACGTAAGAGCATGATGGCACCTTTGGGGTGCGGTGAGGAATGTTGTGTGCTGGGCGACCTCCCTGTAAGCAGGGCTCAGGTCTTTGCTACTGTTGGTTTTGGCCTTTGGCCGTCTTGCTCCTTTGGCTGCCCGGAGAGCGTGGCAACCCTGTAAAGAGGGTGAGAGCCAGCGTCTCCGCACCCGAGGGGGAAATGGAGCTCTCTGGACCCCCAGGCCACCCTGTAAGCAGGGCAGGGCCATTTCCCTGCCCAACTTCTCTGCCCCAGCAGCTTTCTGCCTGCTGGTGACCTACCCAGCGTGACCCCCTGTAGTCAGGGCGTGTCACAGCATTTGCCCCTTGGCCTGTTGAAGTTCTCTGGCTTCCACACAGGCCTGGGCATGGTCTGAGGCTTTCCTCTCTTGCTGGTGAGTAGGGTGAAACCCCAGACATTGGCTGCACAGAGACCGTCTCCCTTTTTGGGACGTTCTGTTTTGTGTGTCTTGTCCTTGTCAATCAATGTGTGTGAGTGGTGAGGGGAGTGAGTGAGCTTATCCTTTAGGCCCCTGTTATAATTGCTGCAGCTTAGCTTAAACCTCCCTGGAGGGAGAGCAGGGATCTGTGCAGTAACAGGGGGGTCCCCTCTAAGTCCATGAGCGGAGGGACGGTCTGGACTCGCCCCTTCTTTCCAAGGACGGTGCCAAGCCACTTAGTTGTGGTGCAGGCAATGCGACCTGCCTGTAGTCAGGACCTGGGTCTCTGCCTGCATGGCTGCCTGTCCTGCTGGTGACCTGCCAGCGTGACCCCCTGTTGTCAGGGTGTGTCGCAGTATTTTCCCCTTGGCGTGTTGAAGGTCTCCAGCTTCCACGCACAGTCCCAATCTGTGGAGCCCTTTGTTCCCTGGAGCAGCCCCAGCCTGCTTTAAGCAGGGCATGGGAGGCTGTTCTTAGCCAGCCCACAGGAACGAGCCCTCCCTCGCCCTTTAGAGGGTGCAGGTTGAGGAAATGCAGTGCCACAGGTTGCAGGCCCACCTTTGGCTGGGCTGACCTCCCCCTGGTTGGGGTCGAGGTTGTGCGCTGGGCTCCTGAAGGACTACGTGATGAAAATGATGATGATGATGATGATAATGATAATGATAATGACAATGATAATGATGATGATGATGATGATGATGATGATGATAATGACAATGATAATGATAATGGCAATGTTGATGGTGTGGTGCAGCCAGGAGGCCTGCCCGTAACTCGGACGCTGGTCGGAGCCTTGGGCTCCCTGGGGCTTATTTGGGAATGTCTGGCCCTAGTCTTTGAGAGGCTCGGGGCTGTATCCGCCAGTCCCCCGGCCTTTAGCTCTGAAGCTCCGGTACCTGGCTGTGGAGTCTCGTTCCTGTTGGTGCAGGGGGAAGGCCGAGCTCTGCGGCTCCCTGGGTGTCGTCCAGCCTGTAAGCAGGTCCTGGGTCTGGGAGCCTTTGTGCTCCCTCAGCTGGCAGCCTGTGTGGTGTGACTGCCCCGCTAGTGGGGTGAGGGTGAAGGTGCCCCTCAGTCGGAGAGAAGGAGCCTCCGAATGCCTTAAGGACCAGGGCCACCCTGTAAGTCAGGGCCCGGCCATGAGTCCTGGGCGCTTTACAGTGCAGGCAACGGCTCGGGCCCCCTGTGAGCAGGGGTGCGCAGCCTCTTTGGCCGTTGCTTTGCATGCCCAGCGGATTTGCCCAGGGTGCCCGCCTGCGAGCCCGGCTCTAGCCCCGGCCAGAACTCTGCGGCGCATCTGTGCGGTGAGCCAGGCTGAAATTGAGGGAGGGTGTGCGGGCGGGTGGGTGTGTGGGTGGGCTGGTGGTTCCTTGAGGAGCTCCCTCCAGGGCTATGGATCCACGTTTCCTTCAGGGAGAAGAGTTGGCCCTTCCCAGAGCTAATGACATTTTCCTTCCTTGGCAGAAGCTGTCAGAGAAGAGAGAAGAGGCGGCGTGTCAAGAGAAGAGAGAAGAGGCTGCGTGTCAAGAGAGAAGAGGCGGCGTGTCAAGAGAAGAGAGAAGAGGCTTCTTGTGGAACGGCGAGGAGCGGCGTGGGGCAGAAGAGGGGGCACGAGAAAGGCACCCTGGGCAAAGGGACCCCCTGTGGGCACAGGGGGAGGTCACGTAAGAGCATGATGGCACCTTTGGGGTGCCGTGAGGAATGTTGTGTGCTGGGCGACCTCCCTGTAAGCAGGGCTCAGGTCTTTGCTACTGTTGGTTTTGGCCTTTGGCCGTCTTGCTCCTTTGGCTGCCCGGAGAGCGTGGCAACCCTGTAAGGAGGGTGAGAGCCAGCGTCTCCGCACCCGAGGGGGAAATGGAGCTCTCTGGACCCCCAGGCCACCCTGTAAGCAGGGCAGGGCCATTTCCCTGCCCAACTTCTCTGCCCCAGCAGCTTTCTGCCTGCTGGTGGCCTACCCAGCGTGACCCCCTGTTGTCAGGGCGTGTCACAGCATTTGCCCCTTGGCCTGTTGAAGTTCTCTGGCTTCCACACAGGCCTGGGCATGGTCTGAGGCTTTCCTCTCTTGCTGGTGAGTAGGGTGAAACCCCAGACATTGGCTGCACAGAGACCGTCTCCCTTTTTGGGACGTTCTGTTTTGTGTGTCTTGTCCTTGTCAATCAATATGTGTGAGTGGTGAGGGGAGTGAGTGAGCTTATCCTTTAGGCCCCTGTTATAATTGCTGCAGCTTAGCTTAAACCTCCCTGGAGGGAGAGCAGGGATCTGTGCAGTAACAGGGGGGTCCCCTCTAAGTCCATGAGCGGAGGGACGGTCTGGACTCGCCCCTTCTTTCCAAGGACGGTGCCAAGCCACTTAGTTGTGGTGCAGGCAATGCGACCTGCCTGTAGTCAGGACCTGGGTCTCTGCCTGCATGGCTGCCTGTCCTGCTGGTGACCTGCCAGCGTGACCCCCTGTTGTCAGGGTGTGTCGCAGTATTTTCCCCTTGGCGTGTTGAAGGTCTCCAGCTTCCACGCACAGTCCCAATCTGTGGAGCCCTTTGTTCCCTGGAGCAGCCCCAGCCTGCTTTAAGCAGGGCATGGGAGGCTGTTCTTAGCCAGCCCACAGGAACGAGCCCTCCCTCGCCCTTTAGAGGGTGCAGGTTGAGGAAATGCAGTGCCACAGGTTGCAGGCCCACCTTTGGCTGGGCTGACCTCCCCCTGGTTGGGGTCGAGGTTGTGCGCTGGGCTCCTGAAGGACTACGTGATGAAAATGATGATGATGATAATGATAATGACAATGATAATGATGATGATGATGATGATGATGATAATGACAATGATAATGATAATGGCAATGTTGATGGTGTGGTGCAGCCAGGAGGCCCGCCCGTAACTCGGACGCAGGTCGGAGCCTTGGGCTCCCTGGAGCTTATTTGGGAATGTCTGGCCCTAGTCTTTGAGTGGCTCGGGGCTGTATCCGCCAGTCCCCCGGCCTTTAGCTCTGAAGCTCCGGTACCTGGCTGTGGAGTCTCGTTCCTGTTGGTGCAGGGGGAAGGCCGAGCTCTGCGGCTCCCTGGGTGTCGTCCAGCCTGTAAGCAGGTCCTGGGTCTGGGAGCCTTTGTGCTCCCTCAGCTGGCAGCCTGTGTGGTGTGACCGCCCCGCTAGTGGGGTGAGGGTGAAGGTGCCCCTCAGTCGGAGAGAAGGAGCCTCCGAATGCCTTAAGGACCAGGGCCACCCTGTAAGTCAGGGCCCGGCCATGAGTCCTGGGCGCTTTACAGTGCAGGCCACGGCTCGGGCCCCCTGTGAGCAGGGGTGCGCAGCCTCTTTGGCCGTTGCTTTGCATGCCCAGCGGATTTGCCCAGGGTGCCCGCCTGCGAGCCCGGCTCTAGCCCCGGCCAGAACTCTGCGGCGCATCTGTGCGGTGAGCCAGGCTGAAATTGAGGGAGGGTGTGCGGGCGGGTGGGTGTGTGGGTGGGCTGGTGGTTCCTTGAGGAGCTCCCTCCAGGGCTAGGGATCCACGTTTCCTTCAGGGAGAAGAGTTGGCCCTTCCCAGAGCTAATGACATTTTCCTTCCTTGGCAGAAGCTGTCAGAGAAGAGAGAAGAGGCGGCGTGTCAAGAGAAGAGAGAAGAGGCTGCGTGTCAAGAGAGAAGAGGCGGCGTGTCAAGAGAAGAGAGAAGAGGCTTCGTGTGGAACGGCGAGGAGCGGCGTGGGGCAGAAGAGGGGGCACGAGAAAGGCACCCTGGGCAAAGGGACCCCCTGTGGGCACAGGGGGAGGTCACGTAAGAGCATGATGGCACCTTTGGGGTGCCGTGAGGAATGTTGTGTGCTGGGCGACCTCCCTGTAAGCAGGGCTCAGGTCTTTGCTACTGTTGGTTTTGGCCTTTGGCCGTCTTGCTCCTTTGGCTGCCCGGAGAGCGTGGCAACCCTGTAAGGAGGGTGAGAGCCAGCGTCTCCGCACCCGAGGGGGAAATGGAGCTCTCTGGACCCCCAGGCCACCCTGTAAGCAGGGCAGGGCCATTTCCCTGCCCAACTTCTCTGCCCCAGCAGCTTTCTGCCTGCTGGTGGCCTACCCAGCGTGACCCCCTGTTGTCAGGGCGTGTCACAGCATTTGCCCCTTGGCCTGTTGAAGTTCTCTGGCTTCCACACAGGCCTGGGCATGGTCTGAGGCTTTCCTCTCTTGCTGGTGAGTAGGGTGAAACCCCAGACATTGGCTGCACAGAGACCGTCTCCCTTTTTGGGACGTTCTGTTTTGTGTGTCTTGTCCTTGTCAATCAATGTGTGTGAGTGGTGAGGGAGTGAGTGAGCTTATCCTTTAGGCCCCTGTTATAATTGCTGCAGCTTAGCTTAAACCTCCCTGGAGGGAGAGCAGGGATCTGTGCAGTAACAGGGGGGTCCCCTCTAAGTCCATGAGCGGAGGGACGGTCTGGACTCGCCCCTTCTTTCCAAGGACGGTGCCAAGCCACTTAGTTGTGGTGCAGGCAATGCGACCTGCCTGTAGTCAGGACCTGGGTCTCTGCCTGCATGGCTGCCTGTCCTGCTGGTGACCTGCCAGCGTGACCCCCTGTTGTCAGGGTGTGTCGCAGTATTTTCCCCTTGGCGTGTTGAAGGTCTCCAGCTTCCACGCACAGTCCCAGTCTGTGGAGCCCTTTGTTCCCTGGAGCAGCCCCAGCCTGCTTTAAGCAGGGCATGGGAGGCTGTTCTTAGCCAGCCCACAGGAACGAGCCCTCCCTCGCCCTTTAGAGGGTGCAGGTTGAGGAAATGCAGTGCCACAGGTTGCAGGCCCACCTTTGGCTGGGCTGACCTCCCCCTGGTTGGGGTCGAGGTTGTGCGCTGGGCTCCTGAAGGACTACGTGATGAAAATGATGATGATGATAATGATAATGACAATGATAATGATAATGATAATGATAATGGTAATGTTGATGGTGTGGTGCAGCCAGGAGGCCCGCCCGTAACTCGGACGCAGGTCGGAGCCTTGGGCTCCCTGGAGCTTATTTGGGAATGTCTGGCCCTAGTCTTTGAGTGGCTCGGGGCTGTATCCGCCAGTCCCCCGGCCTTTAGCTCTGAAGCTCCGGTACCTGGGTACCTGGCTGTGGAGTCTCGTTCCTGTTGGTGCAGGGGGAAGGCCGAGCTCTGCGGCTCCCTGGGTGTCGTCCAGCCTGTAAGCAGGTCCTGGGTCTGGGAGCCTTTGTGCTCCCTCAGCTGGCAGCCTGTGTGGTGTGACCGCCCCGCTAGTGGGGTGAGGGTGAAGGTGCCCCTCAGTCGGAGAGAAGGAGCCTCCGAATGCCTTAAGGACCAGGGCCACCCTGTAAGTCAGGGCCCGGCCATGAGTCCTGGGCGCTTTACAGTGCAGGCCACGGCTCGGGCCCCCTGTGAGCAGGGGTGCGCAGCCTCTTTGGCCGTTGCTTTGCATGCCCAGCGGATTTGCCCAGGGTGCCCGCCTGCGAGCCCGGCTCTAGCCCCGGCCAGAACTCTGCGGCGCATCTGTGCGGTGAGCCAGGCTGAAATTGAGGGAGGGTGTGCGGGCGGGTGGGTGTGTGGGTGGGCTGGTGGTTCCTTGAGGAGCTCCCTCCAGGGCTAGGGATCCACGTTTCCTTCAGGGAGAAGAGTTGGCCCTTCCCAGAGCTAATGACATTTTCCTTCCTTGGCAGAAGCTGTCAGAGAAGAGAGAAGAGGCGGCGTGTCAAGAGAAGAGAGAAGAGGCTGCGTGTCAAGAGAGAAGAGGCGGCGTGTCAAGAGAAGAGAGAAGAGGCTTCGTGTGGAACGGCGAGGAGCGGCGTGGGGCAGAAGAGGGGGCACGAGAAAGGCACCCTGGGCAAAGGGACCCCCTGTGGGCACAGGGGGAGGTCACGTAAGAGCATGATGGCACCTTTGGGGTGCCGTGAGGAATGTTGTGTGCTGGGCGACCTCCCTGTAAGCAGGGCTCAGGTCTTTGCTACTGTTGGTTTTGGCCTTTGGCCGTCTTGCTCCTTTGGCTGCCCGGAGAGCGTGGCAACCCTGTAAAGAGGGTGAGAGCCAGCGTCTCCGCACCCGAGGGGGAAATGGAGCTCTCTGGACCCCCAGGCCACCCTGTAAGCAGGGGAGGGCCATTTCCCTGCCCAACTTCTCTGCCCCAGCAGCTTTCTGCCTGCTGGTGGCCTACCCAGCGTGACCCCCTGTAGTCAGGGCGTGTCACAGCATTTGCCCCTTGGCCTGGTGAAGTTCTCTGGCTTCCACACAGGCCTGGGCATGGTCTGAGGCTTTCCTCTCTTGCTGGTGAGTAGGGTGAAACCCCAGACATTGGCTGCACAGAGACCGTCTCCCTTTTTGGGACGTTCTGTTTTGTGTGTCTTGTCCTTGTCAATCAATGTGTGTGAGTGGTGAGGGGAGTGAGTGAGCTTATCCTTTAGGCCCCTGTTATAATTGCTGCAGCTTAGCTTAAACCTCCCTGGAGGGAGAGCAGGGATCTGTGCAGTAACAGGGGGGTCCCCTCTAAGTCCATGAGCGGAGGGACGGTCTGGACTCGCCCCTTCTTTCCAAGGACGGTGCCAAGCCACTTAGTTGTGGTGCAGGCAATGCGACCTGCCTGTAGTCAGGACCTGGGTCTCTGCCTGCATGGCTGCCTGTCCTGCTGGTGACCTGCCAGCGTGACCCCCTGTTGTCAGGGTGTGTCGCAGTATTTTCCCCTTGGCGTGTTGAAGGTCTCCAGCTTCCACGCACAGTCCCAATCTGTGGAGCCCTTTGGTCCCTGGAGCAGCCCCAGCCTGCTTTAAGCAGGGCATGGGAGGCTGTTCTTAGCCAGCCCACAGGAACGAGCCCTCCCTCGCCCTTTAGAGGGTGCAGGTTGAGGAAATGCAGTGCCACAGGTTGCAGGCCCACCTTTGGCTGGGCTGACCTCCCCCTGGTTGGGGTCGAGGTTGTGCGCTGGGCTCCTGAAGGACTACGTGATGAAAATGATGATGATGATGATGATAATGATAATGATAATGACAATGATAATGATGATGATGATGATAATGACAATGATAATGATAATGGTAATGGTAATGTTGATGGTGTGGTGCAGCCAGGAGGCCCGCCCGTAACTCGGACGCAGGTCGGAGCCTTGGGCTCCCTGGAGCTTATTTGGGAATGTCTGGCCCTAGTCTTTGAGTGGCTCGGGGCTGTATCCGCCAGTCCCCCGGCCTTTAGCTCTGAAGCTCCGGTACCTGGCTGTGGAGTCTCGTTCCTGTTGGTGCAGGGGGAAGGCCGAGCTCTGCGGCTCCCTGGGTGTCGTCCAGCCTGTAAGCAGGTCCTGGGTCTGGGAGCCTTTGTGCTCCCTCAGCTGGCAGCCTGTGTGGTGTGACCGCCCCGCTAGTGGGGTGAGGGTGAAGGTGCCCCTCAGTCGGAGAGAAGGAGCCTCCGAATGCCTTAAGGACCAGGGCCACCCTGTAAGTCAGGGCCCGGCCATGAGTCCTGGGCGCTTTACAGTGCAGGCCACGGCTCGGGCCCCCTGTGAGCAGGGGTGCGCAGCCTCTGTGGCCGTTGCTTTGCATGCCCAGCGGATTTGCCCAGGGTGCCCGCCTGCGAGCCCGGCTCTAGCCCCGGCCAGAACTCTGCGGCGCATCTGTGCGGTGAGGCAGGCTGAAATTGAGGGAGGGTGTGCGGGCGGGTGGGTGTGTGGGTGGGCTGGTGGTTCCTTGAGGAGCTCCCTCCAGGGCTATGGATCCACGTTTCCTTGAGGGAGAAGAGTTGGCCCTTCCCAGAGCTAATGACATTTTCCTTCCTTGGCAGAAGCTGTCAGAGAAGAGAGAAGAGGCGGCGTGTCAAGAGAAGAGAGAAGAGGCTGCGTGTCAAGAGAGAAGAGGCGGCGTGTCAAGAGAAGAGAGAAGAGGCTTCGTGTGGAACGGCGAGGAGCGGCGTGGCGCAGAAGAGGGGGCACGAGAAAGGCACCCTGGGCAAAGGGACCCCCTGTGGGCACAGGGGGAGGTCACGTAAGAGCATGATGGCACCTTTGGGGTGCCGTGAGGAATGTTGTGTGCTGGGCGACCTCCCTGTAAGCAGGGCTCAGGTCTTTGCTACTGTTGGTTTTGGCCTTTGGCCGTCTTGCTCCTTTGGCTGCCCGGAGAGCGTGGCAACCCCGTAAGGAGGGTGAGAGCCAGCGTCTCCGCACCCGAGGGGGAAATGGAGCTCTCTGGACCCCCAGGCCACCCTGTAAGCAGGGGAGGGCCATTTCCCTGCCCAACTTCTCTGCCCCAGCAGCTTTCTGCCTGCTGGTGGCCTACCCAGCGTGACCCCCTGTTGTCAGGGCGTGTCACAGCATTTGCCCCTTGGCCTGGTGAAGTTCTCTGGCTTCCACACAGGCCTGGGCATGGTCTGAGGCTTTCCTCTCTTGCTGGTGAGTAGGGTGAAACCCCAGACATTGGCTGCACAGAGACCGTCTCCCTTTTTGGGACGTTCTGTTTTGTGTGTCTTGTCCTTGTCAATCAATGTGTGTGAGTGGTGAGGGGAGTGAGTGAGCTTATCCTTTAGGCCCCTGTTATAATTGCTGCAGCTTAGCTTAAACCTCCCTGGAGGGAGAGCAGGGATCTGTGCAGTAACAGGGGGGTCCCCTCTAAGTCCATGAGCGGAGGGACGGTCTGGACTCGCCCCTTCTTTCCAAGGACGGTGCCAAGCCACTTAGTTGTGGTGCAGGCAATGCGACCTGCCTGTAGTCAGGACCTGGGTCTCTGCCTGCATGGCTGCCTGTCCTGCTGGTGACCTGCCAGCGTGACCCCCTGTTGTCAGGGTGTGTCGCAGTATTTTCCCCTTGGCGTGTTGAAGGTCTCCAGCTTCCACGCACAGTCCCAATCTGTGGAGCCCTTTGTTCCCTGGAGCAGCCCCAGCCTGCTTTAAGCAGGGCATGGGAGGCTGTTCTTAGCCAGCCCACAGGAACGAGCCCTCCCTCGCCCTTTAGAGGGTGCAGGTTGAGGAAATGCAGTGCCACAGGTTGCAGGCCCACCTTTGGCTGGGCTGACCTCCCCCTGGTTGGGGTCGAGGTTGTGCGCTGGGCTCCTGAAGGACTACGTGATGAAAATGATGATGATGATGATGATAATGATAATGATAATGACAATGATAATGATGATGATGATGATAATGACAATGATAATGATAATGGTAATGGTAATGTTGATGGTGTGGTGCAGCCAGGAGGCCCGCCCGTAACTCGGACGCAGGTCGGAGCCTTGGGCTCCCTGGAGCTTATTTGGGAATGTCTGGCCCTAGTCTTTGAGTGGCTCGGGGCTGTATCCGCCAGTCCCCCGGCCTTTAGCTCTGAAGCTCCGGTACCTGGCTGTGGAGTCTCGTTCCTGTTGGTGCAGGGGGAAGGCCGAGCTCTGCGGCTCCCTGGGTGTCGTCCAGCCTGTAAGCAGGTCCTGGGTCTGGGAGCCTTTGTGCTCCCTCAGCTGGCAGCCTGTGTGGTGTGACCGCCCCGCTAGTGGGGTGAGGGTGAAGGTGCCCCTCAGTCGGAGAGAAGGAGCCTCCGAATGCCTTAAGGACCAGGGCCACCCTGTAAGTCAGGGCCCGGCCATGAGTCCTGGGCGCTTTACAGTGCAGGCCACGGCTCGGGCCCCCTGTGAGCAGGGGTGCGCAGCCTCTGTGGCCGTTGCTTTGCATGCCCAGCGGATTTGCCCAGGGTGCCCGCCTGCGAGCCCGGCTCTAGCCCCGGCCAGAACTCTGCGGCGCATCTGTGCGGTGAGGCAGGCTGAAATTGAGGGAGGGTGTGCGGGCGGGTGGGTGTGTGGGTGGGCTGGTGGTTCCTTGAGGAGCTCCCTCCAGGGCTATGGATCCACGTTTCCTTGAGGGAGAAGAGTTGGCCCTTCCCAGAGCTAATGACATTTTCCTTCCTTGGCAGAAGCTGTCAGAGAAGAGAGAAGAGGCGGCGTGTCAAGAGAAGAGAGAAGAGGCTGCGTGTCAAGAGAGAAGAGGCGGCGTGTCAAGAGAAGAGAGAAGAGGCTTCGTGTGGAACGGCGAGGAGCGGCGTGGCGCAGAAGAGGGGGCACGAGAAAGGCACCCTGGGCAAAGGGACCCCCTGTGGGCACAGGGGGAGGTCACGTAAGAGCATGATGGCACCTTTGGGGTGCCGTGAGGAATGTTGTGTGCTGGGCGACCTCCCTGTAAGCAGGGCTCAGGTCTTTGCTACTGTTGGTTTTGGCCTTTGGCCGTCTTGCTCCTTTGGCTGCCCGGAGAGCGTGGCAACCCTGTAAGGAGGGTGAGAGCCAGCGTCTCCGCACCCGAGGGGGAAATGGAGCTCTCTGGACCCCCAGGCCACCCTGTAAGCAGGGGAGGGCCATTTCCCTGCCCAACTTCTCTGCCCCAGCAGCTTTCTGCCTGCTGGTGGCCTACCCAGCGTGACCCCCTGTTGTCAGGGCGTGTCACAGCATTTGCCCCTTGGCCTGGTGAAGTTCTCTGGCTTCCACACAGGCCTGGGCATGGTCTGAGGCTTTCCTCTCTTGCTGGTGAGTAGGGTGAAACCCCAGACATTGGCTGCACAGAGACCGTCTCCCTTTTTGGGACGTTCTGTTTTGTGTGTCTTGTCCTTGTCAATCAATATGTGTGAGTGGTGAGGGGAGTGAGTGAGCTTATCCTTTAGGCCCCTGTTATAATTGCTGCAGCTTAGCTTAAACCTCCCTGGAGGGAGAGCAGGGATCTGTGCAGTAACAGGGGGGTCCCCTCTAAGTCCATGAGCGGAGGGACGGTCTGGACTCGCCCCTTCTTTCCAAGGACGGTGCCAAGCCACTTAGTTGTGGTGCAGGCAATGCGACCTGCCTGTAGTCAGGACCTGGGTCTCTGCCTGCATGGCTGCCTGTCCTGCTGGTGACCTGCCAGCGTGACCCCCTGTTGTCAGGGTGTGTCGCAGTATTTTCCCCTTGGCGTGTTGAAGGTCTCCAGCTTCCACGCACAGTCCCAATCTGTGGAGCCCTTTGTTCCCTGGAGCAGCCCCAGCCTGCTTTAAGCAGGGCATGGGAGGCTGTTCTTAGCCAGCCCACAGGAACGAGCCCTCCCTCGCCCTTTAGAGGGTGCAGGTTGAGGAAATGCAGTGCCACAGGTTGCAGGCCCACCTTTGGCTGGGCTGACCTCCCCCTGGTTGGGGTCGAGGTTGTGCGCTGGGCTCCTGAAGGACTACGTGATGAAAATGATGATGATGATGATGATAATGATAATGATAATGATAATGGTAATGGTAATGTTGATGGTGTGGTGCAGCCAGGAGGCCCGCCCGTAACTCGGACGCAGGTCGGAGCCTTGGGCTCCCTGGAGCTTATTTGGGAATGTCTGGCCCTAGTCTTTGAGAGGCTCGGGGCTGTATCCGCCAGTCCCCCGGCCTTTAGCTCTGAAGCTCCGGTACCTGGCTGTGGAGTCTCGTTCCTGTTGGTGCAGGGGGAAGGCCGAGCTCTGCGGCTCCCTGGGTGTCGTCCAGCCTGTAAGCAGGTCCTGGGTCTGGGAGCCTTTGTGCTCCCTCAGCTGGCAGCCTGTGTGGTGTGACCGCCCCGCTAGTGGGGTGAGGGTGAAGGTGCCCCTCAGTCGGAGAGAAGGAGCCTCCGAATGCCTTAAGGACCAGGGCCACCCTGTAAGTCAGGGCCCGGCCATGAGTCCTGGGCGCTTTACAGTGCAGGCCACGGCTCGGGCCCCCTGTGAGCAGGGGTGCGCAGCCTCTGTGGCCGTTGCTTTGCATGCCCAGCGGATTTGCCCAGGGTGCCCGCCTGCGAGCCCGGCTCTAGCCCCGGCCAGAACTCTGCGGCGCATCAGTGCGGTGAGCCAGGCTGAAATTGAGGGAGGGTGTGCGGGCGGGTGGGTGAGTGGGTGGGCTGGTGGTTCCTTGAGGAGCTCCCTCCAGGGCTAGGGATCCACGTTTCCTTCAGGGAGAAGAGTTGGCCCTTCCCAGAGCTAATGACATTTTCCTTCCTTGGCAGAAGCTGTCAGAGAAGAGAGAAGAGGCGGCGTGTCAAGAGAAGAGAGAAGAGGCTGCGTGTCAAGAGAGAAGAGGCGGCGTGTCAAGAGAAGAGAGAAGAGGCTTCGTGTGGAACGGCGAGGAGCGGCGTGGCGCAGAAGAGGGGGCACGAGAAAGGCACCCTGGGCAAAGGGACCCCCTGTGGGCACAGGGGGAGGTCACGTAAGAGCATGATGGCACCTTTGGGGTGCCGTGAGGAATGTTGTGTGCTGGGCGACCTCCCTGTAAGCAGGGCTCAGGTCTTTGCTACTGTTGGTTTTGGCCTTTGGCCGTCTTGCTCCTTTGGCTGCCCGGAGAGCGTGGCAACCCTGTAAAGAGGGTGAGAGCCAGCGTCTCCGCACCCGAGGGGGAAATGGAGCTCTCTGGACCCCCAGGCCACCCTGTAAGCAGGGGAGGGCCATTTCCCTGCCCAACTTCTCTGCCCCAGCAGCTTTCTGCCTGCTGGTGGCCTACCCAGCGTGACCCCCTGTTGTCAGGGCGTGTCACAGCATTTGCCCCTTGGCCTGGTGAAGTTCTCTGGCTTCCACACAGGCCTGGGCATGGTCTGAGGCTTTCCTCTCTTGCTGGTGAGTAGGGTGAAACCCCAGACATTGGCTGCACAGAGACCGTCTCCCTTTTTGGGACGTTCTGTTTTGTGTGTCTTGTCCTTGTCAATCAATATGTGTGAGTGGTGAGGGGAGTGAGTGAGCTTATCCTTTAGGCCCCTGTTATAATTGCTGCAGCTTAGCTTAAACCTCCCTGGAGGGAGAGCAGGGATCTGTGCAGTAACAGGGGGGTCCCCTCTAAGTCCATGAGCGGAGGGACGGTCTGGACTCGCCCCTTCTTTCCAAGGACGGTGCCAAGCCACTTAGTTGTGGTGCAGGCAATGCGACCTGCCTGTAGTCAGTACCTGGGTCTCTGCCTGCATGGCTGCCTGTCCTGCTGGTGACCTGCCAGCGTGACCCCCTGTTGTCAGGGTGTGTCGCAGTATTTTCCCCTTGGCGTGTTGAAGGTCTCCAGCTTCCACGCACAGTCCCAATCTGTGGAGCCCTTTGTTCCCTGGAGCAGCCCCAGCCTGCTTTAAGCAGGGCATGGGAGGCTGTTCTTAGCCAGCCCACAGGAACGAGCCCTCCCTCGCCCTTTAGAGGGTGCAGGTTGAGGAAATGCAGTGCCACAGGTTGCAGGCCCACCTTTGGCTGGGCTGACCTCCCCCTGGTTGGGGTCGAGGTTGTGCGCTGGGCTCCTGAAGGACTACGTGATGAAAATGATGATGATGATGATGATAATGATAATGACAATGATAATGATGATGATGATGATAATGACAATGATAATGATAATGATAATGGTAATGGTAATGTTGATGGTGTGGTGCAGCCAGGAGGCCCGCCCGTAACTCGGACGCAGGTCGGAGCCTTGGGCTCCCTGGAGCTTATTTGGGAATGTCTGGCCCTAGTCTTTGAGAGGCTCGGGGCTGTATCTGCCAGTCCCCCGGCCTTTAGCTCTGAAGCTCCGGTACCTGGCTGTGGAGTCTCGTTCCTGTTGGTGCAGGGGGAAGGCCGAGCTCTGCGGCTCCCTGGGTGTCGTCCAGCCTGTAAGCAGGTCCTGGGTCTGGGAGCCTTTGTGCTCCCTCAGCTGGCAGCCTGTGTGGTGTGACCGCCCCGCTAGTGGGGTGAGGGTGAAGGTGCCCCTCAGTCGGAGAGAAGGAGCCTCCGAATGCCTTAAGGACCAGGGCCACCCTGTAAGTCAGGGCCCGGCCATGAGTCCTGGGCGCTTTACAGTGCAGGCCACGGCTCGGGCCCCCTGTGAGCAGGGGTGCGCAGCCTCTTTGGCCGTTGCTTTGCATGCCCAGCGGATTTGCCCAGGGTGCCCGCCTGCGAGCCCGGCTCTAGCCCCGGCCAGAACTCTGCGGCGCATCTGTGCGGTGAGCCAGGCTGAAATTGAGGGAGGGTGTGCGGGCGGGTGGGTGTGTGGGTGGGCTGGTGGTGCCTTGAGGAGCTCCCTCCAGGGCTAGGGATCCACGTTTCCTTCAGGGAGAAGAGTTGGCCCTTCCCAGAGCTAATGACATTTTCCTTCCTTGGCAGAAGCTGTCAGAGAAGAGAGAAGAGGCGGCGTGTCAAGAGAAGAGAGAAGAGGCTGCGTTTCAAGAGAAGAGAGAAGAAGCTGCGTGTCAAGAGAGAAGAGGCGGCGTGTCAAGAGAGAAGAGGCGTCGTGTGGAACGGCGAGGCGAGGAGCGGCGTGGGGCAGAAGAGGGGGCACGAGAAAGGCACCCTGGGCAAAGGGACCCCCTGTGGGCACAGGGGGAGGTCACGTAAGAGCATGATGGCACCTTTGGGGTGCCGTGAGGAATGTTGTGTGCTGGGCGACCTCCCTGTAAGCAGGGCTCAGGTCTTTGCTACTGTTGGTTTTGGCCTTTGGCCGTCTTGCTCCTTTGGCTGCCCGGAGAGCGTGGCAACCCTGTAAGGAGGGTGAGAGCCAGCGTCTCCGCACCCGAGGGGGAAATGGAGCTCTCTTGGACCCCCAGGCCACCCTGTAAGCAGGGGAGGGCCATTTCCCTGCCCAACTTCTCTGCCTGCATGGCTGCCTCTGCTGCTGGTGGCCTACCCAGCATGACCCCCTGTTAGTAATCTGGCTATAAAAGCATAAGGTCAAGAATGGAAGATGGGGTTAGTAATATTACTTTCCTAAAACATTCTCATTACTTCTCAGTTAAGTGTTTTTATTACTTTGCAGCTCATGCCTTGATTCCCCCCATTCCCTCACCATCTTTTCCTGTTTTGTTCTTACTCTTTGAAGTGATTTGATATTTTAGCAAAGTGGAGAAGCAGCTATCTCTCTTTTACATTAGGAAAGCTGAAGTCTTGTCAGTTGCTGTAGTTACTCTTCCCACCAATTCCAAGAATCGCACTTTGTATGGTGAAAAAGGAATTAAGGAGCAGGTCAGTTGTTTCCTACCAAAGAAATCCATTCAAGGAAGGAGAAACTCTTTTTTTTTTCCTGAAGTATGAGTTTTGGGTTTAGTTACAGTTCCCCAGCTCCGGAGTTGCCATTCATTGTAAGTAATAAAGCAAAGGTGACAAAAATCGTCAGTGTTTTAGTGTTAATTTATTTTTAGTTCTGCAAAGAACTTGAAACAATTAGTTATTTGTTGGGTCTCACTGCTGCTCGAAGCCTCTTCATCATACAGCAAGTGTGGTGTGCTTAAGGAAGTTAAAAGATCGCGTGGCCTGCTGAGCATAACAAGTTTTAACCACTTGAGGATCTGTTTTGATGAAATAGGAAAAGGCCAAACAGCATCGTTCTTAAGAGAAAATATGTCAACAGGTAAGTATTTGGAGAATGCATAATAACCTGGGAGCATTAAGCATGAAAAATGCACATCCTAATTCTATTACAAGAAATAGCAGACTGAACAAAGAAGGGCTCACTGGTGTTTTGTAGTTAATAGCACAGCCATCCCTTAGGATTTTTGAGAGGCTGGAGTCGGTGCTGCGAAGTTCATTGTGCATTTGGATTATTTGTAGTTTTTTTTTTTTTTTAAATTGAGCTATTCATGATTAGTTTCTCATTTACAGCCATGTGGCTCCATCGAATCACCCTGAAAGGTTAGTTATGAAACATTTATTTCATGGGTAGCACCAAAGCAGAATCAGGACAGCTTTAAATGGGAGGCTGACTAGATACTGACAAATATGATTACAACCAATATTTGGTTAAAAAAAACCCAACCTTGCAATTCATCCTTGACTAAAGATGTACGTACATTTCCATATATAAGCATTTGTGTGAGGGTGGAGCTGAAGCCTAAGAAGCTATGTGATAAAGAGAAACAACTTGCATTAATGGGGATGGAACATCTACTTTGACAACTGGGAACATTTATAAACTTTTATTGTGTTTACCCTATGTTGAAAACAACTATGAGAGTTACAAAACGACAGCTGATTGTAGGTTTGAGTTTATTTGCAAACTTTACAAAATCAAATAAATTACAGCTACTGTTTAAAGCTATTAACTACACTTATCATCAGCAGACTTTGCTTGTGGTTTAATTCAATGATGGCAATATATTCCACCTTGGAAAAAAGGAAGGGCTAATATATTCAAACTAAGGGTTATCCAAGGCTCTAATTATCTTAGAGTACCTCTGTCGATTTGCAAATTAATCACATTCTTCAAACTGTACAAAGCAACAACAGCCCATGCATGATCTCATACTCCTAAGTTAGCATAATGTTTACAGTGATACAGCATTGTCAGAGTTTAAATATCTTGATCTAAAGAATTTGACTTCAAAATTGCCCATCTTCAGTTGTTTTCCTTGTGGCAGCCTTCCTGTTTTGCCTTATGGAACTTGCTCTTAAGGTGGGGATTACAAATGGTAGCATCTTTCCACCTTTTTGAAGTACCAATGGGAAAAACATGGAAGTCAGATGCTTATGTTATCCAGTAATATTGTGAAGTCCTTCAGTTTTTCAAGTAAAAAATAGATTTGTCTTGGCAGAAATAGATGCGTAAGATAGTAGTCAAAATGGAGAAATCACTTTAATTCCTCAGTGATAAGCATGTGTAATAAATAATAAAATATTATTCCTGGCCAAAAAGTGGAGTTTCCAGTTCATGGGAAACTTCACTGTATAGAACTTTCCATGGACTGCAAATTGAGGTTATTTTGTCAGAGATGGATGCTCAAGTTTCCAGAACGCACAGCAAGGTATGTTCCCCAAGCCCTGTAGCTGCAGCAAAGCTGACAGAACTGCATCAACTAAGCCATTTCTAGGACAATGTGAGAGAATGTAAAGGCTCACTGGACTGTCTTGGAGGTGTGTGCTGAAATCCTGTGAGCATGGACCTGGGAGAGTTTGCCTGGTGGGCTTCTCCCAGAGCTACTCATCCTGTGATGTGGCATCTAGAATGTTAGTGGTATTGAATTTCTTTGTGTGAACACTGAGCAGAATCTACACAGCCCAGGCTGCTGAAGCCCTGTCCTGCACATCCTCCCAAATGCAAAGACCTTGGAAGGCAGCAGCATGGCCTCCTTCACAGTGTTTGTTGAGGGGATTCTAATGTGTTTGATACGTGGCTCTTTTCAGTCTCTTCTGCTGTTTTTGCTCTTTGTATCCATGGAATTGGACTGGAACTAGAATGAGTTTAACCCTAGGTTGGTTTTGGTTTGTTTTTTTTTTTTAATACCTGGTGAGCAGACTGAAAAAGGTATCAGCTTTCTAGGTGTAGCTCTACCATATCTTTATTTGATGCTGATGTTCTTTGAATCTGAAAAGGGTATCAAAAGGTATTTTGAGGGTATCAAAAGAATATTGAGGGTATCAAAAGAATAAAAAGTCAACTTAGGTGAATTAAAAGCTTGGGTGGATTGAATGAAAATGTGATAATATCACAAAAAAGGTGCATTTGTAGTTCAGGAACATAAATTCACTTTGCATATAACAAACATACTAATACATGTCTCTTAAATACGTTTAAAGCTATATACTACAGAAAAGTATAGTTTATGTAGCAACATATACCATTCAAAGCAAGTATTATAAAGCTAATAGGCATGTTTTACAGGCAGAGAGAATGTATACAAACCTAGTCTACAAAGTGGATGAAGCCATTATGTAAGTCTAAAGTTGTCAGAGTGATCTATTATAACTATTTCTACTGTCAGCTGTTCCACATAGTGCAAATTCAGAAACGTACTCATCCTGATAGGGGAGAGTGTTTAGATATTATTCCAACTATTTATTAATTTTCCTGATTTCTACAGCGCCTATCGCAATGATCATTTTTGTTCTGGGGATTAATGCAAAAAGCAGAAGGTGAAAATGAAAAGCTAACAAAAGTGTCATGTTCATGACTTGATTATAAATCAAAGGTTATGAAGGAATGACATGGCTCAGAGAATGGGTGCTGGAGGCCAGTCTTTCAGCAGAGGGTCATGTTTAGAAACTAGAACAGGTGGGAGGGAACATAATGTCATTACTGATGGTGTTTGTCACCTATGTGAGAGAGAATGTGTTCTCCATTCAGTCCCTAGTATGCTGCATACAAATAAAGGATCTAAGTGGGCAGTAATGTGAACCTTGCTGGCATTCTCTGCAAAGAGGTTGTGGGCTACTGTTTTGGCATCCAGAACTAGTTGCTGAATGTTTCTTGTCTCTTTTCACACAGAAGATGCTTCTCTAGGCTTAGGAGTGAGGCAGTATTTTAAAAGGTTTTCCTGTCACTAATGTTGCTGCTTTTTTTTCATGGTGTGCTGCTAGAAATCTGTCAGTTCAGTTACAAATGCTATTCAAACATTTCAACTATATCCTCACTGTGAAAGTTACTTTAATTGTCTTGCTGTGTCTGCTTTCCTTTTAAAAGGTAAAGTAAAATATGTTGCTGCATCCTGACAGTTGTGCTTCTTCCCAAGGAGCAGGAAAGCTCACAGCTTTGAGCCAGGTCCTACAAAATTTATTATCCATTTCATGTGTTAGAATTTGACAAAAAGAAGTACATTAGACACCATTGTGAAGTCAACATATGTAAGTCTGCAAGGATTTAACCAGCTATATAGGCAGGAAATAATAAGGAAATCATTGGTTTCTTTGCTGTAAGGTCTGTCTTGTTACTTAGAGTTGGGGTTTAGAGTTTATGTTTTGTTTAAGTTTACTGCAAAATTTTCTTTGAGCCTGCAAAACATTCCTGGCACGTTTGTTGTTGAAACAGACAGAGATGTTTCCACCAAGCCCCATAGTTTTCATAAAATGCCATATTTTTCAGAGTATCATATAATTAGAGAAAATAGGCAATAATTAAACATCCCATCCAATCTGTAGACAGCGAATAAAACCATCAAAAGCTGTTAGCACTGAGCAGCTGAATATTGCTTGACATTATCATTTGCACAGATGAGATATATGTTACAAAGGGCATCTTAACATTTTGAGTCTTTACCTAACTTCACTTTGTAGTTTCTAGCTTTTTCCTCTGGATTATCATTTGGGGTGAAGGGACCTACACTGAACCAGGGCTTTGCTGTTTGCCTGTTCAGGCAAAGAGCATGAGTTTAGTGACTTTTTCTCTATTTTATTCTGCAGCAGTTTTGTGTGTGTATTTGTATTTTGTGTTTGTATTACTGAGGCTGATCTGGAACTTTGTGCAGGATTTTTTATTGTGCAGTTATGGTTCCCTTGTGTTGCCAGCCATTAACAGCCGGCTTATTCCTTTAATAAATAGTTTATACATGTATCTATGGAAACAAAATACATGGTGGGTATCTGGTCCTGTAACAATAAAATAGAATGTTCCCAGTCTTCCTGAGGGTAACAGAAATATTTTAGAATAAATTTTATCCTGAGTGTTGAACTTCTGAATGTTCAGGCATTACAATGATTAATTCTTTTCATTAAAGATAAAGAAGCCAAGCTGAAAAATGATATGTTTACAGATCTGTACTGAGGCTCTTCTAAGCACTAGTATGTATTCCTTCCATCTTTCTATAAAAGCGTGAGCATTATGATCAGTGGGGATATCGCTAGTTCTCATCCAGAGCATGTCATTGCAAAAATAGTGTAGATCCCCAAGAAATCAGTGTGAGCTATGCTATGCTTTTATGACTTTTATGGGAGAGAGTTGAGTTCCACTAGATAGGATTTCAGAACAGCAGACAGTTCTGGTCATAGTATTTTGGGATAAAATTGTTCATTTCTGAAGCTCTTTTAACATTGGTAACCATACTTGAAATTGTCTTTAAAAGTCTACTTTTGGTAAAGCAGTTTCCTCTAAGTGGAATCCAGCTGACAGGTGTTTGTAGTAGCAAAAGTTCATTAATCCTTCCTGATTATTGAAAAATGTTGTCTTAAGACAGAAAGAAACTGCATACAGTCTGAACAGATTTAGTTAACCTTCTGGTATGGACTGTATAAGGAAGCATCTAATCCTCCTCATACTCTATATAATATAGAACTTTCAGTCTACAGGAATGTAATCTAAAGGATGAAGCATAAGCTCACTTTATGGCTAACCTTAAAGTATTGTCGTGTTGTAATGTTGTCTAATCCATTTGTCAGACCAGGGTTTCTATGTTGTCTTAGTTCCTCCTCTCTCCAGAAGATGCTGGGCTTACCAGAGTTAACCAGCAAGGGAACACTTTCTCTACCATTTTCATGGTCTGATAGCCTCCAGCTAGTTTTCAGTTTATGGAAAGAGAGGATTACTGTGTCCTGACAATAGAACTACAAAGGGCAATCTGTCATAGTTTTGAGTTTCTGTAAAATTTATTTCTACCTTTCCAACAGATCTTTTTCTTCCTTTTATGTTCTTCCAGAAATGGACAGTAAGTAGCTCAATCAGGTGCTCCATAGGATCTCTGAAAAACATTGCCTCTTTTTCTCCTAAATTCATGTTATGTAAAACCATGTTTACATTGTGCTCATCATTTGTGCTTCCTTGTTTCTCCAATTTCCTCCTCCCCCTCCTCATCTGCCATAATAGTAACAGGATAAAACAATAAAAAAACCCACACCAAAACCCAAACAAAACACCCCCCCCAAAAAACAGTACAACCCCCCCCCACAAGCAAACAAACCCCAACCTTTGCCTCTTTCCCTCCCTTCCCCCCCGAAAAAAACCCACACCAAAACCCTTTCAAGTGAATTATATCACAGTTTGAGATATATTGTTGGAGTTAATAATTCGTTTTTATATTCTGTTCCATAGAAATTTTAATGTGAAATGGTTCTTTAATTCCCCATCACACTTTGTCATTGCTCTTTTCTCTCATCTCTACAGAACCTTTCTACTCTGTAGAAATTTAAAGACCCAGATTAATTGCCCAAAAGGTTTAATCTTGTTTAATCTTGTTTGGTATCTTGTTTCTGGTGGCAATATCTAGTTTTTCCTCTTTGTTTCTGTTTTATAATGGGAGAAATGCAAAATGTGGACCCTTCTGAAAAAGGTGGTGTTGAGATTCTGCTTTCAGTGAAGTTTGTTCTGTTGTAATCAGTGTATCAAATTCAGTCCACAAAGAATCAGAATCCAAAGTGCTCACATTTCAAGTAATCACCCTGGCTTCCCACAGATTTCTGGAGTTGAGTGTCCTTACAGCTACATGTCCCTTTCTTTAGACTCAGGAAAGCTGCTTTTCTCATTGCCTGGTTATTTCCTTCCCTCTCAATGACTTTTAAAGTATTTTACACAAACTGGAAAAGTAACAGCAGGAAACAAGAGAAAACCACCTCAGTATAATGTCTGGGCACACTCCTGGGAGATGCAAGGTACAAGTTCAAACCCTCTCAATTAATTGTGTGGCTCCCAAATCCCAGATAAGTACCTGACTAAAAAGCTAAAACATAAACCTTTAAAACGTTTCCAATAGTAAAGGAAGGTGAATGCTATTTGTGCTTTCAATAACGAGTATCTTACCTGAATTGATGAACAGAAGGCTTAGCTCTCTGTGTCTGATGTAGGTGGCTCTTTTGCTGATTTTGCTATTTTTCTGCAAGGTAATGTAACGATACAGATTACTTTTTTAATTATTATTATTAATAATAGACTGACATTGCATACATTGTCATGGATAGATAATCAGTTCAAGTCTGGCCAGAAAATGGTCAGTGCAGTTCTGCATAGCTGGCTGTTGCATCCTGTGGTGGTCAGCATATTCATAGAAGACATAGAAAAGGGAATGAACAGTGATGATGACACAAACATTTGTCAGGACAAGGGTAAGCTGAAGAATGGCTGAAAGACTTTCTGAGAGTGAGACTGGGCAATAAAAGTCAATGTAAAATCCCAAGTGATATAATGGGGAAAGGCAGTCTAGATTCATGTATGAAATGGTGGATTGCCAGCTGACCTTTACCATTCAGGAGTTAAATCTGGACTTGTGATTCCTATAGAAATGTAAGGATTTTTCATGCTTTGTAAATATTTTGTTAGACTCTTAATTCTTTTTTGTAGCCTTTTTGTGAAGGCATCAGATGAAAAATCATGGCATCTTTCCCTCCACAGTAGATAATGACTAGCATGTAACTTGGATTCCTTTTAGAACATGACTGATTACAACTAAAACTGTATAGCATGACTCATCAGCTGATAATTAGATCTCTCCTCATACCGTACCTAAGTCATGTCACCATCATCTGTAATGATAAAGGAAAGAATGACTGATTTCATGATTTTGCCAGGCAGAAGCTACAGTTTTCTAACATAGTCACAATAAAGAATAGTTTTTTCATGTATTGACTTGCATATTTTCACACCTTTCATTCCAAGCATTCTTGCTGTCCTTTGTTTTTTTTCCCCTCCAACTTCCTGTCTTGCACTTGTTATTTCCCACCAGCAAACAAAACTAAATGAGGATCAGGAAGGGAGCTATGGCTTCAGTATGGCCACTTTTTTAAAGACTTACATGGCAGAGTGTGAGCATTACAGGGCTGAATTCTCTTGGGTCAGAGGACAAGAGCAGGGAAAACAAAATCTCACTGTGCGTGCCCTTCATTGTACAATAACCCCAAACCAGGTACTCAGCCAAGGTTCATCTCTACCACCATGGCACCGGTGACCCCCACATTGCCTAATCTGCTGCAGCAGCCTGTGTAGGTTCCAGTTATCCAATGTAAATGCAGGGCTATTAGACTTGGATTAGTCTGCAGTGCAAGAGTTTTAAGCTAACACGCATAATCTTTGCCACAGGCTGGAAGCATGTTTAGTTACCATCCCTTTTTTGATGTACAGCTCCTTGCTACACCACAGTAACTTGATTGCATGGCCTAGACCTTTGTCGCTAAGGTAGTGAATCATTTGGGAACGACTGCCTTGCACCAAACACCAACAAGCTGCAAACCCAATTAAAATAATTACAGAAATGTCAATAGGGAATGTTAATAGGCGATGAGTAAGATATTGGTGCTATCAATCACTGGGAGCACCTCTAGCAGGAACTTTTCTTATGGGGGAGATACTAAGAGGCATCTTTGAGCAATAGCAGTGAAAGAGTGACAGAGAGCCCTGGCTGTAGCATTTAATGAGTGCAAGCACCCTGCCTACACCCCCATCAGGAGTCCACGGTCCCTGCAAATCACAGCCTGCTAGTGGGAGAAGTGAGAAACCATGTTTATCTTGGAGCTTGCCCAGAAAACAGCTGTGGGACATCTACGAATGACATGTGCAGTGGGTAAGGTGCAAACGAAATCATCAGAGTATCACAAATGGGAATGCTTTCGAGCTGTGCTGGTTCCTTGGACAGTTACATCCCATTGCTTTGCACTTCCCTGTGGTTGCATTTGTCTTTGCTATTTCTCTGTGCTGCATTCTTATGTTGCTGATGAAGTTACTGCTTGTGGCCTTTCTCCTCCTTGCTCTGTCCTACTCCTGCTGTTGCAGTTCTTCTGCCCCTTTCTCCTCCCTTGGCCTTTCTTCTACTCTCCTTCTTCTGCACTTGACTTCTCCTTCTACACTGCTGTCCCTTTGTCCTTTCTCTAACCCTAACCCTTGTTCTGCTCTTCTCATGCATCTTTCTTCAGTCCTTTCTCCTCCTGTTGCCCTTTTCCTGCCTCTGGATACATATTTTCCTGTTCTGGATACATATTTGTTTGCTGAATTAAAGTTGGATATGTATTTGATTGCTGTGTTAAGATTGGATACATATTTGATTGCAGTGTTAAGACTGGATACATATTCAATAGCTCGTTATATTAGTGGATCCATATGCAATGTAGCACACAGCAACTAGTATACTATTGGTTAAATTAAGTGTATGGGGACCAAGCCTTTACAAGTTGCTAGCAGTTCACTGTTGTATCTTGGCCCATACCAGTTCCTTCTTACTGTGCTTGCATTGTAACTTTTGCTTCTTCCTCCATGGCTTTTTCCATCCTCTCTTCATGTCAAGCTCCATGTAGGCACTTGCTGACTTGGGAACGTGGCCTTTCTTTGCTAAAAAACCATCCACGTATAACTTTACTGAAAATAGTAAATCTAATGGTAATAACCTGTGAACTGAGCTTCCAGACCTGCTATCTCCATTAGATGATAACTAGTTTTCTTCCCCTGCAGAAGCTTTCTAGCACTTTTTCTTCAGTTTCACTTCATTCAGACCCCTGAGCATCTAGTAGTTATTTCCTTTCCTAAGCAAGTGTCCTTCCTTCAGGTGGGTAGTGAAAGCAGACAGGTTGTGTTGGTTCCTATTTGCTGTCCTACTGTTCTTAAGGACTTGCTGGTATGAAGAAGTTGTGTGATCCAAATGCATTTTAAATCCGCTTATAAAAGAAGCTTTCTAAGAGTCACTTCATTGGAAAACAAGAATTTGGCCTGTCCCACTTAAACCAACCCAAAAGCCCCAGACCCTTACATTTCTTCTTTTGCTCTTTGTTATTTGAGTTTCCCTTAAATACAGCTACAGTTTTGTTGTCCTTATGCTTGTTGTTCAGCAGGCAGCCCCACAGTCTGCATGTGCTGGTGTATGTCATCAACCCTAGATGCTCACAGCAGGTTTCTGATGCTTTGCTTGTCAGTGAATGGTGATAAGAACGCTCTGACCTGAGATTTTGGGTATCTGTGTGGTAGGCATTAGGTTGGAGTCAGTTGTCTGGCCCTTGTTTAAGGGACTGGAGAGAAACAGTGATTTGCAAATGCCTACCTTAGGATGAAACAGATGACATTTCACAACTCCTCTCCCTGTTGCTCTCTAATTGGAGCCTAAAGAAGTAGTTCGAATGTAGATTTCTGCATTGTAGACATCTAAAAAGTAACGTGAAAGGAATCCTGCTGTGCTGTGGAGGTGCTGAGAGCAGGGGAGATAGAATCTGTTTCTTCTGTTGTCAGAAAAGCAATCTCCATCCCTTATTTCTGGCATGGTTCTACAGGCTTTCCAAGTCAGGTGACTCAGAATTCCTGATCAGTTGTATGTGTGAGGGGCAGCAATGCCTCCTTATGCATTGGGGTTGATGGTCTTGTGCAGGTGTTTAACCTTCAGCTGGAAGGCCAGAAACACTTGTGGCTCTATAAACCAATGGTGCCTTTAGCTAGGGAATATAATGTTGAATCAGAAGACAGGATTGGGAATCCCATGCATGAGTTCATACTGAAGTTGTTATAATTGGATTATTGTATGTGGCCTGGGTTGTGGTTGCCAGAAAAGTAGGCACATGTAAAATGGTCTGTTTGTTGAAGGCAGTATTCTGAATGATGGTGGTTGTGAAGCTGAGGGGAGGGTTGGTGCACAAAACGCCATGAGCACAAGAGATTTGGGTGCCAGTTGTCTGACCTGTCCTTTTTCAAAGGCTTCATTTGCTGTAGTATTTAACCAATGGACTCCTTGGTTATTTCTGGGAATTGTCAGTGTTCTCCAAGTTGGGCATCCTGACTCCTGGATCACGTTTGTGGAGTTGTGTGCATGAAAACCCCTAGCTTTGTATATGGTTATGAAACATGTTAATGCTTTGACATGCTGTCTGTAATCCATCAGGCTGATCCTTCTATGCACTGAGACTTGCTGCTTTACCAAAAGTTGTCACTGTTCTGGTGAATCAGTTTTAAATATTTACTCTTGGGTGTTAAACAAAAGCATGAACTAAACCCCAGATTAATTTTATGTGTTAGTTGGGTTTGGTTTTTTCTTTTCTCTTTCCTAAACCCCAAACCAGTTATGACTGTTCTTGTTATTTGGAATAAAAAGAGCATTTCATGGAGATTAATGAATGCAGCCCATTGGTCAGCAAGGCATCTGATCCTTGTCCCGTTCTGCTCTATGTGCTTGGCTTTTGAGGCATGGTGTTGATCCTGCAGACAGCACCAGTCACTTAGAATCTTCCTTAGTTTCTGTGCCTTGTGGCCTGTGTGTAGGACCTCTCTCTGCAAGGTCTCTGCTCTTCCCATTGTTCAGTCCTGCCTTTGGCTCTAGGTAGTTCCTGTATGACACATTTGATGTGATACTGACATCATGAGCTGTGTAGTTTGACAGGTGGGAATGTTTGCAATTGTCCTGACCTATTGAGTGATGCAAAACCTAGTAAATTACAAGTGCTTGTTTAATTTTGGGAACATTTTGGGCTGGACTTCAATGCCTTTGATTTTTATGGAGTAATGATGTTTGTCACAAGCCGTTTTGTTGGCAGTAATGGGGTGACAGTGCTTGCTTCTGGAAAAGGGCTTATGAATGATATAAGGTGGTTTTTATGGTTATTCTGTTTGATGTTGTGCAGTTCTCATGACCCATTTCTGCTGTCACGTTCTCATTGTTTGTCTGGAGCTGTCTCTGACAGGGATGCTCTCAGATTCCCTCCCCAAGCATCTTGCTAGAATATTTCTGTTCTTGTTTTGTGTTCCTGCTGCAGTCTGCCTTCCTTGGGCAGTGTAGAACAAATAGACCATTTAGAGAGTGTACTGGTGGTGTTCTTCCATCCCACCGAACCCTGGTAGGTGATGGAGAGCCAAGCATGCTGCTTTGTGTATGAGGTCCTAGCAGGCTGTGGCAGTGCCTGGTTTGTTAACTGATGTCAAGCACAGCTTACTTGACAGGAGGTGATCTATCCTTTTTCTGTATGGTTTTCCATTTGGATTTGCTGGTACTTCTCCCTTGTTCTCCCCTTCTTCCTTCAGTTAAGAAGTAAGGCAAAAGGGATCAGATCTGCATTGTCTCTTGTCCCATGCTCTGTCCTCCCCCAACCTGGCTCTTGCCACCTGGAATCTGAAGATTCTGGGTATTTTAATGGCAGTGTTGTGATTACTGGCTCATGTGAATGGTGGTGATGAGACTGTCCAGCAGACAATAAGATCAGTAAGAGCTGGACTTTGCAGTGAAGACTGCTTGGAAAAATGGTTATCCCCTCTTCTTAGTGGTAGGCATAGGGAGCTGCAGCATGAAATAACTGCTTTTGCAGACTAGTTTGTCACCACTCTGGTAGATGTTCATGGCTCTTGCTGTTCCCCTGTGTGACCCTTCCTTGGGTTTACTTTCTTGCTGAGGATGTGCAACATAGCAAATGAAGAGAGTTAAAAATACTGTTAGTTGGGTAGTGTAGTCCCTGCACTGGTAAGGAAGGCAGTTTATTAATGAGAGACAGGCTTGCTTCAGAGTAAGTAGATCATACAAAGCTGATGTGTGATGCTTGTGAGAAAGGGGAAAGGAAACTTGATCTTGCCAAGTGCTGTGAAGCCTCATATTCTAAAGAGGCCTTTCAGTGAGAACTCAGGTAGCATTCACTTGTAATGTATTTGTGTTACAGTTCCCTGGGCTCTAAGTAGGTGATGGGACTGAATTTAGGGAATGGTAACATTAAAATGGAATCAGATTTCACCACTGTTGCTTTATGAATTTTGACTGTGCTACCCAACTACATAAATGCTTATAGGAGAAGCCAAAAATAAACTGATTTTTGCTTCTTGGAGGCAATTTTGAGTTCTTTGTGCTTTTCTCTTCTGTTGACTTCCTTGAGTCTAAATTTTTATCAGTGTGGAGATTTAATTGAGATAGGTGAGAAGAAAGATGGGTGGGAGGAAGGTTATACCTGTTCAAGTGCTTTAACTGGAAGTTTCAGACAACAGTATTGTAAGAGATTAACATGTTAATAGAATATTTGGCTTTTCTTGTGGGATATCGACCTTTTGTTTTGATGTGATTTTACCAAATTTACTTTGTATTGCTTCTCTGGTAACCCATTGTATTCTCAGCATGTATATATTGAGATGTGTTGTCAGCATGTGTGGAGACAGTGTTCTTACAGGAGAATGGATATTTGGTACATGAGCTCTGAATGACTCCGAGGGATACAGCAAGGCCGTGGGAGGCCTGAGGAGCCTAAACAAGCAAGATAAGAAGAAGCTGTAATTCACTGAGTGATGAGAACTGTGGACTGTTGGCAAGCGTTCGAGGTCAAGTTCTCACACCTGTGCTTAACCAATTCTATGTTAGTCACTAAGGGTCTTCAAGACAAGTATCCAATCATGATATGCCAGATTACTGTAGGTGTGTGTAAGCAATAGTATATAAGGAGTTAATGCTTTGCAATAAAGGGCTTCTTGTCTGATCAAAAAAAAAAAGGGGGGGAGTGTAATGATGGAGCAAAGTCCTTGACTGTTAACACTGTACAGTTACTTCTGCAGCTGCTTTACATCCTTCACAATCTTTCTGATCATTCTGAATCTATTCACAAGAAGTTGTTTGAACTTAAACAAAAAATGAAAGAACTTCCTGTAGAAACAAATCCTATAGACTCTTGGTTAAAATCCTTAGGAATAAGTAGTTGGTTAAGGAGTTTAACCATGATGTTTAGTGGACCAATAATGATTATGTTGTTAATGTTGTTTTTTGGACCTTGTTTGTTACAATGTATTATGCAACGTGTGCAGCAGATGACGAACGCCTTATTTGAAAACAGAGGGGGAGATGTTGGGGGTCGAGCATGGGCGCTTGAACAGGCCTAGAGCAAGCTGTGAGAAAGTGAACTTATGACCCCAGGTTAAAAGAAGAAGAAGTGTCAAGATCAGCAAAACAGGAATGCAATAACAAGATGCCAGTAATTGCAGAAGCATGATGTAACGCTAAGCTGAAGCGAAGGTGTGAAACCAATCAGGAGAGGTAAAGGGGAGCGTGTATCCCTCGTGGGCAAAGTGAAGCAGCCGATCAAGTAATGCGTGATCGCGTGTAAGACAGTATATTAAGAGCAGCCTTGGAATCAATAAACGGAGCATTTTGTGAACCTACATCGTATCGGTGTTTTCTCCCCTCCACCTGGCCGCGGCAACTATCAGCTCAGATACAGCTCCAGGTTGAGGGTTTGGCCTCCTCTTTCTTGGGGCAGAGGGGAGTGTTTGAGGTTGTGTTTAGCTTGGTTTGGGTTTGGTTTGGGTTTGCTTGTTTGATTTTGGGTTTGGATTTTCGGTTTGGTTTGGTTTTTGTGTATCAGTTCAGGTTCCTGTTTCTTTCAGCTCCTGGACATCTCCAGTTCAGTTTTGGCTCCAGCTCATTTACAGCTCCTGTTGATTTCTGCTCTGGGTTCAGGTCCAGCTTATAGACAGCTTCATCTGCTGGTCATTGTGGCTCCAGCTCATGTGCTTTGGATGCCCTTTTCACTCTATGCTCTCTTTATGTGGCTCTCCCTCTTCTCCCTGCCATTTGAGGACATCTCTTCCTGCAGCAGGCTGCCTTGCCAGCTGAGCACCAGAGCCTGGTGTAGAATCATAGAATAGTCAGGGTTGGAAAGGACCTTAAGCTCATCCAGTTCCAAGCCCCCTGCCATGGGCAGGGACACCTCACACTGAACCATATCACCCAAGGCTTCATCCAACCTGGCCTTGAACACCACCAGGGATGGGGCATTCACAGCTTCCCTGGGCAACCCATTCCAGTGCCTCAGCACCCTTACAGTAAAGAACTTCCTCCTTACATCTAACCTCAAGTTCACTTGGTTTACTTCGAACCATCAGCCCTTGTCCAATCACTACAGTCCCTAATGAGCAGTCCCTCCCCAGCATCCCTATAGCCCCCTTCAGACACTGGAAGCTGCTCTGAGGTCTCCATGCAGCTTCTCTTCTCCAGGCTGAACAGCCCCAACTTTCTCAGCCTGTCTCCATACAGGAGCTGCTCCAGCCCCTGATCATCCTCGTGGCCTCCTCTGGACTTGTTCCAACAGTTCCATGTCCTTGTTATGCTGAGGACACCAGAACTGCACACAATGCTCCAGGTGAGGTCTCATCACAGCAGTGTAGGGCAAATGGGAATTCACCTCTGCTGTTCCTGCACCTGCCAGTGCTGTTTAAATACTTCATTCTAGCAGCTTTACCATTGGAAGCAGCATTCCCTGCTGGTGGTGTTTTGGGATGGAGAAAGTGAGGAATTAACTGACTTCAGTGTGTCACCTGCAACCATCTCCTCTTCCTCCCACCCTTCAGCTCTTGCCTAAGGGAGGACACTTGTAACTGCACCCAAGTGTTTCCCTGTGAGCTGAAGCATGTCCTGTGACAGCTCAGCCCATTTTCTTCCTGATTCTTATTTCCAATGTGTTCTTTATGCAGATGTCAGCAACAATTACAGCACTGGCACTGCTCAGGTGTACACCGTGTGTGTGCAAATGTAACAGCAAACACTTCATGCAGCTCTTTGCGAACCAAATACAAGGGGGTTGGAACTGGAGGATCTCCAGGTCCCTCCCAACCCAACTGATGCTGTGATTCTATGTTCAGGCAGCGCCATCTATCCCCAAGCCGTGGTACCTGCGGTGATAACCGATTTACCCTTGCAGAGCAGCATCCCTCCTGGCCCTGCTTAAGGAGAGGAAAAGAAAATGGTTTCGTAGCTCTTACTTTGCAGGGTGGTCGGTAATACTGCATCCATCTGCACACAGAGCAAGTCAGTGATGGCAGGGAAGCTTATCTGTGCGTGTACGTGGAGCCCGGACTCAAACTGGTCTATGGGGGCACAGCGAAGAAATCAGACTTGTTTTGGCTTGCTCAGGAGTGGAAACTCTCCCCTCTTCCTTACCAGTCTAAGGCTAGAGGTGGATGGAGGTGGACAACATACTGAGCTGTGTTTGTGGCTTCAGTACAGCACCATTGACCCCTGTATCCACAGAACTGAAAGAAGGCATTTTGGTATGAGTGCAGTGAAGTGTTTTCTGCTCCTTGTACCTTTCCAACCTACATGTTTAGGCCCAAACTCGTGTTTGGGCTTTCTTTTCTCCTGCTCCGTGCTGCAGCGGCACCAGCTCCGGGCACACAGACCCCACCAGGAGCCGGGAACCTCGGGGCTGCCGTCGGTGCCGGGGCTGGTGCTGTCCCTGCTTTGCTGCTCGGGGGGCTCCGTACGGGGGTCATTGCCCAAAAGCGGCCCCGTGGGGCTCTGGCTGACGCGTGGGGCGCGGATGGGTCCCGGTGGAAGGGAGAAGCCGGTGCCGAGAGCCACAGGTGGGGTTAAACGGGAAGAGAGGAGCGGTGCGGTGGGAACCGGGTGGAGCTGGAGCTGTGGGGGTTTGGCTGCAGCTTTCCCCAAGCTCCGCGTGTTGTGCCCGGGAGGAAGCAGGAGGGAGAGATCAGAGGCTCAGATGGGTACGGGGGTGGCGGCTGCGGATGATGGGGCTGTGGGGACACCGCGGTCAGGGGAGGAGCAGGCGGGCGATAGGACCCGGGCGGCATCGCCGAGAGGGGCGGGGCCTGGCTAATTAGGGGGCGGGGTATGTTGGTTGTGGGCGGAGTCACGGGGTGACGCACGCGCCGTCTCTATAAAAGGCGAGCAGCGGCTAAGCCGGGGCGTGGCTCCGGCGGCTCCTCCATTGCGGTGAGTGTGGGGTCCTGGTGCATCCGGTTCTCCGTGTCCCGGGGCCATCCCCGGCCCCTTCCCGAGAGCTCCCGGCGGCTCCAGCGGGCGCTGCTGCTCCGCAGAGCCGGGACCGACACCGGGGAGGGGCCCCGGGCTCCGGCACACGCGGCCGAGTGCTGGGAGCGGAGCCCGAGGGCTGAGCCTGGGCTGGGGCCGCGCTCGGAGCTGGGCAATGGAGTCCTGAGCGTTGGAGTCTGGAAACCAAGCGGGGCCGGTTCGGGGTCAGAACCAGGGACCGAGTCCTGCGGGCCGGGGGCAGGACCCGGGGTCACTAAAACCGGGTTTGGGGCTCGGCAATGGAGACCAAGCCCCACGTGTTGGAGTCTGGAGCCCGGCTCACGGGGTCAGTTGGGGGGCTCAGAGAGAGCCCGAGCTGCCCAAAGCAGGTTCCGAGCTGGGTCGGGCTGGTATCGGTTGGTGGCTGCTGAGCCATTGCATTGTGCATCACTTGTGTTCATTGGTTTTAACCTTCCCTTTTGTCCCCTTTAGCTTTACATTCTGTCCCCTTGTTACTTCCCTTATCATTATTAGTAGTAGGACTTGTGTTATCATGTATTTATATTATGCATTTTCTGTTGTATATTGTTAAGTTCTGGGCCCCTCACTACAAGGGAGACATGAAGGGGACTTGGCTGGTGGGAAGGGCAGGAGCACAGCACATTGCACTCTAAGCATCATCTTGTGCCTTTGAACCCTGCAGGTGCCCAATGGGCTGGAGGCTGTGAGCATCGAGAGCAGGGGCTGCCTGAGCAGCGGACGGTGAAGAGACAGATGGGACATCGTTGGAACGCAGGCCCAAGGAGAGGCCCCGTGCAGGTAAGGACACACTGGGGACACAGTGTAGGGTATTTGCAGGTTGTCCTCTTGGCAGGGATACAGGCAGTAGTTAAGGGGTGCAGGCAGTGGCAGGAGGGGAAGTGTAGGTGTCAGGCTGGGTAGCTGCAGGTGCAATTTGCCTATTGCAGGTTTCAGGTTGGGAAGCATAGGGGTTAGATGGTATAACAAAGGTGTTAGTTTGGGTAGTGCTGGTGTCACTTTGGGTATTACAGGTGTTAGGTTGGGTCCTGTAGGTGGCACTTTGGGAACCAGACGTGTTAGGTTGGGAAGCACAGGTGGCACTTGAGGTGGCATTAGGTTGGCTGTCATAGGTGTTAGATTGGGTAGTGTCAGTGTTACTTTGGGTGTCATAGGTGTTAGGTTGGGTGTTGTAGGTGCGGTTTGTGTTTTACAGTTGTCAGGTTGGATCCTGTGGTAGGTGGCACTTTGGGAACTGCAGGTGTTAGGTTGGGCAGCAGAGGTGGTACATTGGGCATTGGAGGTGTCAGGCTGGGTAGAGTAGGTGGCACTTGAAGTGGTGTTAGGTTGGATATCATTGGTGTTAGCTTGGCTGCTGTGGGTGGCACTTTGGGAACCAGAGGGGTTAGGTTGGGTATTGTAGGTGGCACTTGGGGTACTGTAGCTGTTAGGCTGGGTACAGTAAGCGGCACTTTGGGTAGTGTAGGTATCAGGCTTAGTGTTATAGTGGCACTTTGGGAACCATTGTTGTTAGGTTAGGTAGCAGTGGTGACACTTCTGACTCAAGGTTAGCACAGCTTTATTAGACTGGTTCTATCTGAGGTGCTTGGAAGTTGGACAACTTGGGTTGCACTTTGTGTACTGTAGGTGTTAGGTTGGGTGGGTGGGAGGGGGGTAGGAAAAGGGGTAGAGGATGGGGGGGGGCGGGGGGGGACAGAGGGGGGGGAGGGGAGGAGGGGTGGGAGGGGAGGGTGGGAGGGGAGGGGGGGATGGGAGGGGAGGGGGGGGGTGGGATGGGAGGGGAGGGGGGGGGGGTGGGAGGGGGAGGGAGGGGTAGGGGGGGGGGGGGGGGGCGGGGGGGGGGGGGGGGGGGCCAGGGGGGACCCGGACACTCTGTCCTCCAGATAAGACATCTCTATATATACAAAGACAGCAGTACAGCAGTCCCCTCCTTCACCCCCCCCCCCCACCCCACCCCCCCCCCCCCCCCCCCCCCCCACCCCCTCCCTCCCCCCACCCTCTCCCTCCCCCCACCCCCCCCAGGAGGGAGTTAGGGGGGGAGGGAGGCCTCCCTCCCCCCCTAACTCCCTCCCTCCCTCCCTCCCCAGAGGGCTTAGGGGGGGCAGGGAGGGGCTTAGGGGAAGCCCCTCCCTGCCCCCCCTAAGCCCTCCCCCATCCCCTCCCCTAACCCCTTCCGTCCCCCCAACCCCTTCCCTCTGCTCTGGAGGGGAGGGGCTAGGGGGAGGGAGGGGGTTCTTATACCTGTCCAGAGTCCGTCCCAAACGTCGTATCCCTTCTGGAATCGCAGCTCTCTTCAGGGACCATCCCGGGGTGCTCGACCTGTCCCTGCAAGAAGAACACCCATCACCACCAATCTCTTCATGCGGCTGCCGCTGGCCACCTTTCCTACCCACCACCAGCCCAACCTGCTTCCTCCCCACACATCTTGGCCTTGTGGCACTCCTAGCCCCACACTGTGGCCATGCTGCATCCTTCTATCTGTCCTGTATCATCTTCTGCTTCTCCACTGGTATGTGGAGCATGGGCAGACTGTGCCTGGTCCCTCCTCCAGGCCTTTGCTTCCCTGGCTTTTCCCAGCTGGCTCCCACATGTACACAGCTGTGCAGATCCTTCCCAAATAACAGCCTTCATCCTGTGAGATGGAATAAACCTCCTTTCCACACACAGACTTCAATGGCTGCCTCCTGCATCTTCTTTGTCCTCCTCCTCCTCAGAACCCCCTCACACCATGACCACAAAACATTGCCATGCACCTGGCAGTCCACACACTTGGATGATGCCATCTCCCATGTCAGCCTTTAGTGCTGAGCAAGAGTTGTCCAACTTCCAAGCACCTCAGATGGAACCAGTCTAATAAAGCTGTGCTAAACCTGAGTCAAAAGTGCCACCTTTGCTAGCCAAATTAACACCAATGGTTCCCAAAGTGCCACTATAACACTAAGCCTGATACCTACACTACCCAAAGTGCCGCTTACTGTACCCAGCCTAACAGCTACAGTACCCCAAGTGCCACCTACAACACCCAACCTAACCCCTCTGGTTCCCAAAGTGCCACCCACAGCAGCCAAGCTAACACCAATGATATCCAACCTAACACCTCTTCAAGTGCCACCTACTCTACCCAGCCTGACACCTCCAATGCCCAATGTACCACCTCTGCTGCCCAACCTAACACCTGCAGTTCCCAAAGTGCCACCTACCACAGGATCCAACCTGACAACTGTAAAACAGAAAGTGCCACCTACAACACCCAACCTAACACCTATGACACCCAAAGTAACACTGACACTACCCAATCTAACACCTATGACAGCCAACCTAATGCCACCTCAAGTGCCACCTGTGCTTCCCAACCTAACACGTCTGGTTCCCAAAGTGCCACCTACAGGACCCAACCTAACACCTGTAATACCCAAAGTGACACCAGCACTACCCAAACTAACACCTTTGTTATACCATCTAACCCCTATGCTTCCCAACCTGAAACCTGCAATAGGCAAATTGCACCTGCAGCTACCCAGCCTGACACCTACACTTCCCCTCCTGCCACTGCCTGCACCCCTTAACTACTGCCTGTATCCCTGCCAAGAGGACAACCTGCAAATACCCTACACTGTGTCCCCAGTGTGTCCTTACCTGCACGGGGCCTCTCCTTGGGCCTGCGTTCCAACGATGTCCCATCTGTCTCTTCACCGTCCGCTGCTCATCCCTAAACACGCACCATGACCACCACCAAGCAGGGCCCTCCTGCATGGGCCCATGCACAGCTCCTCAGCATCCTCTGATGCATCCTCGGCGCTCAGAGCTCGGCCGTTCTGCACCTCCATGGGCTGGCATTGCTAAAGAAAACCCACTCCCTTCTATTGCTGGCCGGCCATTCACCTCCTCTTCATCCTCTCCTTCTTCCTCTTCCTCCTCGCTGCACCTTGCTGTAAAAGGAGCAGGGTGCCTGCCCTACAGGATGCTGCTGGCACTGGTGATGCCCAGCTTGCTCCTGGCCATACGCATGGAGTTGCCATAGTCCTTTGAGATGCTGCAGAAGGTCAGCGTGGACAGGCAGCCCCTGCTCTCGATGCTCACAGCCTCCAGCCCATTGGGCACCTGCAGGGTTCAAAGGCATAGGATGGTGCTTAGAGTGCAACGTGCTGTGCCCCTGCCCTTCCCACCAGCCAAGTCCCCTCCACATCTCCCTTGTAGTGAGGGGCCCAGAACTTAACAATATACATTAGAAAATGTATCATATAAACTAAATACATGATAACACTAGTCCTACTACTAATAATGATAAGGGAAGAAATAATAACAAATATAAAGAATATAAAGCTAAAAGGGGAAGGTTAAAACCAATGAACACAAGTGATGCACAATGCAATGGCTCAGCAGACACCAACCGATACCCAGCCTGACCCAAGCAGCAATCACTGCCTTCCAGGTAACTCCCCCCACTTCCTATCCTGGGCAGGACGTGCTGTGGGATGGGATGATCCTTTGGCTCCTTTGGGTCAGGTGTCCTGGCTCTGCTCCCTCCCAGCTTCCAGTGCCCCTCCTCACTGGCACAGCACAAGAGTCTGACAAGTCCTGGGATTGGGCTAAGTACCACACAGGAAGAGCTAAAACCTCACTGCTGATGTTATCAGCATCAGTCTGATGTTATCAGCATCAGTCTCACACTAAACCCAAAGCACAGCACTCAGCCAGCTCATGGGAAGCAAACGAGCTCTATCCCAGCCTAAACCAGTCCATCACCCACCTGCATTCCCAACCGCCTCCCTCCCTGGCTCAGTGGGACAGGGCACAGTGGGGACACAGAACGGTCTCTGCAGCCAGATGCAGCCTGCAAGGCAGTAAAGAGCCCAGCCCCTTGACACACGGGTACAGAAGCACACAGACTGACACAGCAAGGGGGCCTGGTTAAGTAAGTCCTTCAGGAGGGGATGCATGGGAAGTGTGCGCTGCTGGATATGTATTTAATGCTCAGAGCGGTGCCACTTGACTCCAAGGAGCTCTGATGGCCCTTCCTGCCTGGGACCAGGAGATGACGTTATCCCCTATTGCCAGCATCCCTGCACCTCGCCCTGTCAGTGACAGCACCTCAGCAGGTACCAGAACACCTGAAACCAGCAAAGTCATCCCAGAAAACCCCTCCACTGCCAGGCACTTGACACTCACTCACAGGCCTGCAAACCAGCGCTCCTCACAAAGCGGAGCTGGACCTAAAGGGCAGCATCTGTGGGGACCCGGGATGTGCAGCCCTGCTCCAGAGGGAGCCTGCCTGTCCTAGGGGTGCTGCTGCCTACGGAAGCTGTGGGGCAGGAGGAGAGTGATGCAGGACCAGCAACATCACAGCCGTGCCCCTCTCCCTGGGTGCCCTGCGGGATGAGCCCTGCTCCACACCTCCTGCTGCTCCCTGAGAGCCTACGCCAGCCTTGGATGGCAGGGAATAAAACCCCATAGACAGCACAGACGTTCCCCTCTTCTCACAGCCTCACCTCACAGACGTGCTCCCAGCCCAAGGCAGCACTGCCAGGAAAGGAGGGGGCTCAGCACAGCTCAAACAACCCCAGACATTCAGGGTGCTCCTGCTCAGAGCAGGGCCAGGACTGGCCCCATCCAGCCTGGCCCCAGGACCGGCACTGGCTGAATGCCCTCCAGTACCCCTAGGACAGGGCCACTCTGGGGTCACACATGGGGGGTGGGTGTAAGTTGGAACTTCCCTGCTCTCTCCCAGCTCACAGCCACCATCCCTTTCCCAAGCCCTAACTCCTCACCCACACGTACAGGGGGAGATGCAAAGACGAGAGCCTGGACACAGACGTGAGCCTCTGCTGCCCCCAGGCACACAAACGCTTTGGCTCCCGCACAGGAAAACTCCACTTTGGCCACAGTGTTCCCACTCAGCAAACACCATCCACACCAATACATTCAGCAGCTCTAAACCCTTCCTTAGCAAAGGATGCTGACACAGGGGGCAGATGCAGCCCCATAACCTGCCTCAACAGCCACTGTTGCCTCTGGCGTCACCAGGGCTTGCAGAAGAGCACCTAAAGGCCTTGGGTACATTAGTACAGATCCTACCAGCCAGGCTGTCGAGGACAACAGCATCTCGAGGGTGCATTGGCTTTCCCTTCAGCAGGTTTAATCCCATGGGATGAGCGGGTTGGAGCCAGGCACGTGCAGCACAGGCAGGAGGGATGGAGCCAGCCCCAAACACATCCGTGCAGCTCAAGCCAACCTGCGGTGCCCTGCACATACCATGAGCTGCCTGCACATAAAGCACTCCCGGACCTGCCCTGACAAGCACATCCCGCAGAGCTGCTGTGCCTTGAGATGGGGACACCTCTCCCGACACCCTCGCTAGGCTGAGCTGACACGGGGCTCCCTGCAGGCTACAGAGCGGCGGATGAGAGGCACTCGCCCACCCCTGCTCCAGGGACACGGCCCCATAGAGACGGGCGCTGCCCACAGGAGGGACGATCCCACCTGGAGCACTGTGCAAAGGTGACAGCTCCTCGGACACCTCCCGCCCCCAGCACCGGCTCCTGCCCCGCCTGCTCCCTTCCCACCCGCTCGGACCCTTCCTGCTCTGGAGCCGCAGCATTCCCGGCTCTGGAGCCACAGCATTCCCTGCCCTGGAGCCGCAGCATTCCCTGCTCTGGAGCCACAGCATTCCCTGCCCTAGAGCCACAGCATTCCCGGCTCTGGAGCCACAGCATTCCCGGCTCTGGAGCCGCAGCATTCCCGGCTCTGGAGCCGCAGCATTCCCTGCTCTAGAGCCGCAGCATTCCCGGCTCTGGAGCCACAGCATTCCCGGCTCTGGAGCCGCAGCATTCCCTGCTCCGGAGCCGCAGCATTCCCTGCTCTGCAGCCACAGCATTCCCTGCTCCGGAGCCACAACATTCCCTGCTCTGGAGCCGCAGCATTCCCTGCTCTGGAGCCGCAGCATTCCCGGCTCTGGAGCCACAGCATTCCCTGCTCTGGAGCCGCAGCATTCCCGGCTCTGGAGCCGCAGCATTCCCTGCTCTGGAGCCGCAGCATTCCCTGCTCTAGAGCCGCAGCATTCCCGGCTCTGGAGCCACAGCATTCCCTGCTCTGGAGCCACAGCATTCCCGGCTCTGGAGCCGCAGCATTCCCTGCTCCGGAGCCGCAGCATTCCCTGCTCTGCAGCCACAGCATTCCCTGCTCCGGAGCCACAACATTCCCTGCTCTGGAGCCGCAGCATTCCCTGCTCTGGAGCCGCAGCATTCCCGGCTCTGGAGCCACAGCATTCCCTGCTCTGGAGCAACAGCATTCCCGGCTCTGGAGCCACAGCATTCCCTGCTCTGGAGCCACAGCATTCCCTGCTCTGGAGCCGCAGCATTCCCTGCTTTAAAGCCGCAGCATTCCCGGCTCTGGAGCCACAGCATTCCGGGCTCTGGAGCCACAGCATTCCCGGCTCTGGAGCCGCAGCATTCCCGGCTCTGGAGCCGCAGCATTCCCTGCTCTGGAGCCGCAGCATTCCCTGCTCTGGAGCCACAGCATTCCGGGCTCTGGAGCCGCAGCATTCCCTGCTCTGGAGCCGCAGCATTCCCGGCTCTGGAGCCGCAGCATTCCCGGCTCTGGAGCCACAGCATTCCCTGCTCTGCAGCCGCAGCATTCCCGGCTCTGGAGCCGCAGCATTCCCGGCTCTGGAGCCGCAGCATTCCCGGCTCTGGAGCCGCAGCATTCCCTGCTCTGGAGCCACAGCATTCCCGGCTCTGGAGCCGCAGCCTTCCCTGCTCTGGAGCCGCAGCATTCCCTGCTCTGGAGCCACAGCATTCCCTGCTCTGGAGCCGCAGCATTCCCTGCTCTGGAGCCGCAGCATTCCCTGCTCTGGAGCCGCAGCATTCCCTGCTCTAGAGCCGCAGCATTCCCTGCTCTGGAGCCGCAGCATTCCCGGCTCTAGAGCCGCAGCATTCCCTGCTCTAGAGCCGCAGCATTCCCTGCTCTGGAGCCGCAGCATTCCCGGCTCTGGAGCCACAGCATTCCCGGCTCTGGAGCCGCAGCATTCCCTGCTCTAGAGCCGCAGCATTCCCTGCTCTGGAGCCGCAGCATTCCCTGCTCTGGAGCCGCAGCATTCCCTGCTCTACAGCCGCAGCATTCCCTGCTCTAGAGCCGCAGCATTCCCTGCTCTGGAGCCGCAGCATTCCCTGCTCTAGAGCCGCAGCATTCCCTGCTCTGGAGCCGCAGCATTCCCTGCTCTGGAGCCGCAGCATTCCCGGCTCTAGAGCCGCAGCATTCCCTGCTCTACAGCCACAGCATTCCCGGCTCTCCTCCGCTCCCTCCCGTGCTGCTCTCGACTGCTCCTGAGCCCGGAGCTCCCTCCTGCCCCGGCCGCTCTGCCCCCTCTGCCCCTCCCTCGGGCCCCGCTTTGCTTCCTCAGACAGCAGGAAAACGCCACAGCCCCAGCTCGGATCCGCCATCCAAGCCCAGCCCAGGGACGGCAAACTCTGCCCTCAGGCCTGCAGGGACTCCCTTCACAGAGCACCGCAAGGAAAGGGATGCGGTAAAGGGTTCCTTTAACGGTCTGAGCCATTCATTCTAAACAGGGCCTGTGCTGAGGGTCTCTGTCAGCTCCCAACCTGCACTGGTTGGAGGGGTTCCCTGTGCCTACAAGTGAGGATGTGCTCTCATCTTCACCCTGGTTCAGTTCACAACATCCATTAGCACTGAACACTGCTGATCCATATTCCTATTGAGCCTATGAGCAGCAGAAGCTGCAGCTCCAAAGGCAAAGGGGGCCACGGGCAAGTGTCCAGCCTGCAGAGAAGCAAAGGATCCCATCCCTGGGATCCCAACAAGACCCTCACAGAGCCAAGAATGCAGCTGGGACATGGAGCACAGCGGCTATGGGAAGGAGAGCTCGCCTGCAGGGATGCTGAGGCATGAGGAGAAGCTGGGATGTTGCTCCTGGGGTTTGGAGACTGGGATCTAAGAGCCAGGGGTGTGAGCAGTGCCCAGGCCTCATCATCACAGGCACTGCAGAGCAGCTCTGCTCACACACGTGGGCCTTGGGCCACCACAGCACCCTCGGGTGCAAGCAGGGCAGCACAGCCAGGGTGCTCTGGCTCATACAGACACTAAGGGGCTGCTGCCCTCAGCTGCACTCAAGCCCCTGCTGCTTTCTGCTCCTCCAAGGAGGCCTTCAGAAGGACCCACATGAGATGTGGGCACACAGCGTGACCCAAGGGATGGCTTCCAGGATCAGCACACAGGACAGACACCATGGAGGTTCAGTTACTGGTTAGCAAAGCCCCTCTCTAACGGCTGACACTGGGATTCAGGAGGCCCTGACACATCCCACCTCTCTTCTGCAAGCTCAGATCTGTTTCCCTCTCCCCTCTCAAGCTACGCAGATTCCTCCTCTGACTGAAACATAAGGACCACACTGTCAGCAGGAGGAGGGACAGGGACAAAGAGGTGCAGCAGCACCATCAGTGCTGAGCCCTGCACTGGAGAAACCCAGTGCTTGTCCTCACTTCTGCCAAGCACCCCACAGCCCATGCACACGATGCAGCCTCAGCCATAGGGAAGGAGCTCAGCAGAGCCATGGGGAGATGATCCCCTTTACACAAAGGGGTTATTTGGGGTTGCATGCACCTGGCAGGTCAGGCAGTGCCACCGCTCTCCCATTCACTCTCTGGAACATGGTGTTACTTCCCCATCCAGCCTATGGAGCTGCCATAAATCCCATCTCATTGGGCCATCCCCTTGCCTGCTTTACTGTCATCACAGCCCAGATGCTACGTTATTCCCCCCCATCCCAATTCCAACGCACACACAAAACAGCTGCCCAGCCAGAAAATCATTTCACTTTATTCATCCTTTTATTAGTTTTCACCCCATATGATCACAATTCCATAGATTCCCAATTTGCTGGGAAGAGGCAGAGGGAAGGAGGGGGGAATAACGTAGCGTCTTTTCCCCCTTCTCTTTAGCACTGCACTGATGCATCACACGTCAGGTCTCTTGCCAAAAGCCTCCTCTTTCTGCAGGGAAAAGCTGCTGGGAAGGAAGTTTTGCTCCGAGCTCTAATCCCAGATTTCTTCAGGCTTCCCACGGCTCTTCCTGTGCTCAAGCACAAGAGAGAGCGCATCCTCCGGGCTATCCCAGCACACCGGTCTGGTGCTCACCCAGCCTTGCACATCTATGGCACAGTGATGGAAACTGCCATTAACAAGAGGAAATCACCTGCAGGGATTGCAAAAGGAAATGTCCCATAAGGTGGAAGGAGACCACAACTGAAGCCAAAATGCAACCTTACACCTAGGGGAGGATGTAACTGCTGGAACACTGTGGGCAAATCACACGGAGACTCCACTGAAGGCACTGAACCTCAAGGGACAGTGAGTGCAGGCCATTAGGGACTGGACATAGAGCAAAGGGAAAGGAGGTACCTTCGGCCATCACCTCAAAGGGGCATCCCAGTCACAACAGCACAAGCCCAGGGCTCAGCACCAGCACATGTGGCCAGTTTGGGGCTCCCAGGGCTTGTTTTCTCCCTGGGCCTCCATTGATTGCTGTGAGAAATGGGGATGCCAACAGCCCTCCAACAGTGGCAATCTCTGCATTCACAGCACCTTCATACACAGCCCAGCCCCAAGCAGCTCTGATCTCTGATGCAAGCTTGAGGTGTACACAGAATAACCTGGCTTTGGCACAGACTTTGACAGCACAAAGGTGAAAAGTGAAACCCTAACCCTAATCCAAACCACATGAATTTATCAGTTGCTGAAGCCCCTGCTAAACTGAATGGGCTCATTGCCCTGCAACCAAGCACACAGCTGGAACAGCTACAAAACACTGCTCATACGCCCTCATCACCTCCTCACCAGTGAATTCTTCCATCCCCTTTTTCCTTCCCATATCAATGCCTTCCACCATCACAAGGGCTCCTGCCCACTGCCCACACTCAGTTGGCACTCTTGACTTCAGTCACCTCAGCTGCTGCATGAGCATCTCCCCCCAGGACCACAGCCCCATCACACTCTGCCAGAAGCTCTCATTGACATTTGGCTCTTTCATTATTACCTTTAAAGATTCAATCACTTCCACTTCAAGGGAAGCACTCTGGGAACTGCCATGGCTCAGAGGACACATTCATGCGCCCCATCAATGTGCTTTAGGGTTACAGGCACCTCAACCCAGCTGACACTCCCTCTCCACACTACACCATCACAGCATCCATCCATTGCCATCACTTTCCACTTGGATATTCCCTTTAATCTTTGCAAACCTGATCATGGCATTTGAATATTGCTGTGAAATTTCAAGTTCTGGGATGAATTTTAAGGGGTTTTATGTTCTTTTCTCTTTTTAAAGGGAGAGGAAAGAACAAGTAAGTGCTAATTTCCTTCCCCATTGCCTCCATTCATTCCTCTGTTCTCAACAACATTGGTTTTACTCTCACAGCCTGACTACTCAACAAGAAAGGTATATTCCTTCCTACTACATTCTAGCTCCCCCTCATGGTGTGACTCCAACCCTGACGTGCTCAGTAAAACCCCAAGTCATTTAAAGGTTAGGGAAGAGCATAATCCTCCATGTTCCCCTGGAAACAGCATTACACAAACTGCTAGAACCAGAGTAGAGGAAGCCTCCAAACACAGAGCATCAAACCCAAAGCCACACAACAATCTGCCATCAAACACCATTCCTCACCTTGTTTGCACCATCCCTAACAGGAGAGGGCATCAGCCCTTTGCTTGCTCATGAGCACTCCATCCATTTGCCTCCTCCCAACTCAGCCTCCAGCTGAACCAGCACCAAACGTGTCCCTGACCAACACAACCCTTACAGCCTGCACTGGCCACTGAACCCCCAGCAAAGGGAAGGTGGACAGGGAGGTGCCACACTTCACATCAGGGGTTACCAGCTCCTGCAAGGGTTAGAAATGCTCTTCCCAGGCTGACAGAAACCCCTTCCTTAACCAAAGAGAGCAATGACACCTCCTTCAGAACAAGCTTAAGAACTCCAAGTCATTTCAAAGTCACCAAGCACCCATCTCCCTTGCTTCAGCTCACACCACTACAGGACTTCTTCCTGCTCTCCTTCTACCACACACATCCAAGCACCAGTAAACACCAGCAAAGCCCTTTACATGTCCCATCACATTCCCAATACACTGAGATCTTTCTCCAGAAGCCTTTCCAGTGGATAAAATGGTCCCAGACAAATTCTGCTTGTTATTTAGACAGAGCCAGCCTTGCTTGGGAGCTCTCCCAAACACACTTCAGCAGCAGCATAAGGAACAGCATCCTCTGCAGACAGAGCTGAGGCTGATACGAACACAGGCATTTTCTAGAGAGAAACATGCCTCAGATCTCTCACCAATACCTACATATGGAGCTAAACCACAATTTCTCAGCTGCTTCTGGGTAATACATGGGGGTAACTTGGAACTAAATCAATTTTACACTTATGGATGATGTGAAAACGCATAGAGGTGTCACTTACTGTCAGACGATCCCGTTTCTGGTACATTGGGAGAGGATGGAAGGTATCCCAGCAGTCTTCCCTGGATTGCCTCTGGTCTTGCTCTGGAGGATCACGTGCAGACAGGAGCAGCAACAAGGCTGAGGGAACACAAACAAGCATTGACAACATTAGACCACCAAAAGCCTTGCTGGAGTGGTATAAACCTATGTGCAGGTACAATTCAGCATCACCAAAGCTCTTGGAAGCATCAGGGAGTGCAACAAGAGGGAAAGGCTCTTTTGGACAGACACAAACCTCTCAGGCCCAGCAGCAGGGATCATTCACATGTAACTCAACAACACTCAACAGGACAAGGCTTCTGTAAAACCCCAACTGTGCAGACACAGGGAACAGATTGCCCAGCACATCCAGAAAGTCCATCAGGATCCTCCAACACTTCCTCAGCCAAAACCCACTTCCATCTCTTGGAAGCACACTGCTCCCACTCACCTCACTGCTCACGCTGGACCTGAAGCCAGCACCAACAACCCAGTGGGTTCATGAGGACCCAATGCAAACACCAACTCCTGCACACGGGGCCCTCCGGAACGGTGCCCGCAGCATCCGAGTCCATCTCCGTACGGCCGCACTGAGCGCTCTCAGGGCCCCAGGAACCCGCTCCCTGTGTGCGAACGGAGCCGCCGGGGCCGCCCCGGCTCCCACCGACCGCCCGCGGCATCCGCAGCCGCTGCTCCCGTGCCCGCCCGCGCCTCTCTCCTCTCCCTTCCCCCCTGTAGCCGCAGCCCCAGCGCCGGTTCCACCCGGTTCCCCCCGCACCGCTCCTCCCTTCCCGGTTAACGCCGCCTGCGGCTCCGGCAGAGCCTTCTCCCCGGGACGCAGAACGGCCTCAGCGGCAGCCGGAGCCCGGTGCAGCCGGGGCTGGGGCTCAGCGGCAGAAGGCAGGAGCCGCTCTGTGCCTGAGCCCCGGCACCAGCCCAGGGAGGGCTCATGAGGAGACTGCCATGCACGGGGCTCTGGGTCTAAGCTCGGAACCTGCTTTGGGCAGCTCGGGCTCTCTCTGAGCCCCCCAACTGACCCCGTGAGCCGGGCTCCAGACTCCAACACGTGGGGCTTGGTCTCCATTGCCGAGCCCCAAACCCGGTTTTAGTGACCCCGGGTCCTGCCCCCGGCCCGCAGGACTCGGTCTCTGGTTCTGACCCCGAACCGGCCCCGCTTGGTTTCCAGACCCCAACGCTCAGGACTCCATTGCCCAGCTCCGAGCGCGGCCCCAGCCCAGGCTCAGCCCTCGGGCTCCGCTCCCAGCACTCGGCCGCGTGTGCCGGAGCCCGGGGCCCCTCCCCGGTGTCGGTCCCGGCTCTGCGGAGCAGCAGCGCCCGCTGGAGCCGCCGGGAGCTCTCGGGAAGGGGCCGGGGATGGCCCCGGGACACGGAGAACCGGATGCACCAGGACCCCACACTCACCGCAATGGAGGAGCCGCCGGAGCCACGCCCCGGCTTAGCCGCTGCTCGCCTTTTATACAGACGGCGCGTGCGTCACCACGTGACTCCGCCCACAACCAACATGCCCCGCCCCCTAATTAGCCAGGCCCCGCCCCTCTCGGCGATGCCGCCCGGGTCCTATCGCCCGCCTGCTCCTCCCCTGACCGCGGTGTCCCCACTGCCCCATCATCCGCAGCCGCCACCCCCGTACCCATCTGAGCCTCTGATCTCTCCCTCCTGCTTCCTCCCGGGCACAACACGCGGAGCTTGGGGAAAGCTCCTTGTGCACAAAAGTCCAGACCCTGCTCCTGGCCATACAGGAACATACAAAGGTCACCTGCTATAACCTGGGCCATACAGGCTGTTGTTTCACCCGCTGGCTCCTGCCATGGAATCTTAGGTGGAAAAGCATTCGTGGATATCCATGTTGGTGGCACTGCTCCAGAGCTCACCGTGTGTAGATGATGCCCAGCAAGACCTTTATGTCTTTGCACCTTACACCTTGGACCTTTGCAACACTTCAGTTACAAGTAGCGACACAACAAGATGGACATGAACATTTCTGTAGCAAATATACTCCCTCCCTTTCCCCCAAGGCCCATAGGCTGCTGTTGAATACAACTAGCAGCACATACTTCAGATTCCATGTTGAGATTAATGTCTAAGTAGGCTGGAAAAAAAAGGAAAAGAAAATAGAGGTGGATTTACTTATTGTTGTTAGATGTGCTTTATGGTGGCCAATTTCTCATGCTCTTGTGATAAGCACATCAATGTATTGGCTTTCACAAATCATAGGTGTGGCTGTGTGGATATAGAATCATAGAATCATATAATAGTTAGGATTGGAAAGGACCTCAAGTTCATCTAGTTCCACCCCCCCTGCCATATAACTATACAAGTTGATAGTAACAAAACCAAAGCTCGATAAAGACACAACATGAGCGAAATGGAGTCGCATAGTAGAAGAATCTGTAAAGGTAAAGAGAAGAAGGGGGGTGCATGCTTGATAGAAGAAAAGCTAGTGCCTGTAAAATACAGAGTTCAAGTACTTTTTAGCTTAATGTAGGTTGTAGAAAGAGAACAATGTTTATGTTGTTAGCCTGTGGAATTTAGTGGCCCCAGTAAATGTGAGTTAATTGTTTCACACTAGTCCTTTAGTTTTAAGATACAATGATTGTGTTGTAAGTCTGGGGTGAGATAAGATTTGGTGACCACACTAAGCATGAATGAGTTATTTCACACCATCCTTCTCCTTATCAGTTAGTTTAGAGACAGAGCCTCCCAAACATCTGCTCCCTTGGTGTTGATGCGGGAGTCACGGACAACGCAGAGACCATCAATGTGATCAAGCGATTGTCGTTTATGGAGCATCAGACACAGCCTTTTATACATAAATCTGCACTCTGGTTACATGATAATGGGTTAACAATCCTTACCAACAAGCTTGTGATTGGGCATCACACAACATTTCCTAATACTAACCATCACATTTATTTCTGTCTAGCTTTAACCTCAACAGGGTTCAGCGTGGGCATAATCCTATTAGAAAGCTCTGAGCTGGTGCTCAGGTGAGAGGTGGGGTTAGTGAGTGCTTGGCTAGGTGCACTTCCCATTCTGTTTCTCCATTCCCGTATCTCTTTCACCTGGAAGTCTTTCTGCCCTTCACAAAGGTGGTTGTTAGCATCTACAGAGACTGTACCAAGCCTGTGTTCCTCCTCCTTTATGTATGTATGATGTGCTATAGAGAACCCATAGGAGACTCGTCAACAGAGCTCAGAGATCTTGATGTCCCCAAGGCCCCTGCAGCAAACTCACAGAATTGCTGACAGATTTTCCTCTGAGACATTCCCATGGAGATCTGCTGTCCAAGTCCTTTCCCTCAGCTGTAGCAGGTCACTGGGGGCCCCTGTCCAGGCAATCCAGGACATCCCTGGGGATGGAGATGCCCAATGCTCAGGCTTGCACAGGGATGGGCTGTTTCCCTGGAGCTGCCTGGTGCTTCCTGTGCTGCAACTTGGCTGGTGCCTCTGGGGCTCTCACATTGCCCCTCTGAGCAGAGTGCAGCCCTGATGCCTTCAGGGACCCTTTTGGGCAGGAGGAGGTGTGGTTGGATTCCACTTCACCTCCTTGTCTCCAGCCCAGTTGCTGCTGCCTCTCCTCATACGCCCTGGCCTCCATCCCCTGTCTGCAGTTGCCCTGCAGTGGACTTGCTTCTCATCCTGAGGGCCTCAAATTGCATATAGCATCCAGTTGTGATTGTATATAGCATCCAGTTGTGGCCTCACCAGTGCCAAATAGAGAGTGGGGCATAAACACTTCCTTTGTCCTGCTGGCTACACATTGGCTCATACAACTGAAGACAGAACTAGTCCTAATGATTGTGAGGACATGATGCTGGCAACTGCTTGTCTGCTTGCTCCCCTCTCATGCCCTGATCTGAAGAGCTGCTCACCAGCTCTGTTTCCCTGTTTCTCACCCTGCAGGGAGGCTGAGAAGACCAAGCTGCTGATTGCAGCCCAGAAGCAGAAGGTAGTAGAGAAAGAGGCAGAGACAGACCGGAAGAAAGCACTCATTGGTATGTCACCAGCTGGGAGTATTAGTGGACAAGGGCCACTCTGAATTTCCATTCCTACATCCCTCAGGAAGCCAGGGTAGGACATTGTCTTCCATTGCTGACAGGTCCCTGACAGAGGCCCAGCCAGGCTGCAGCAACAGTCATTTAGAAAATACAAGTGTTTGTGCTGCTGTATCTGTGCCTTACCTCCCTCCCCATAGCAGCAAATACCTCTGTCCTACAGTGGGGGTTCTGCTACAGCAGGCCAAGAGGTAGCAGCTCTGCCAGAAAAACTGCTTGGTCTGGAAGCTAAATGTCCCTTTGTCACACCTGTAAAACAGACATCAGCCAGTGCTGCTCTAGAACCATCAGCACTGTGCTTTCTTCCTGTAACTGTATTGCTTGCAGTGCAAACTGGTGTTGTAGTGTCTGGGCCAGTGGAGTCACATCTCTTTGACCCTCCACCTCCAAAGCATTGCTGGCTTGCAGCAGGCACCCTGGGCATCAGGCTGGGCAGCCTGGAGGAGACAAGAAGGGCACAGGGACAACCACTGGAAGCAGTAACGAAGCAGCCCCCAGTTCTGTAGTGGTCAAAGTGAGATCCCTATGCTGGGAGCAGGAAAGCCTTCCAGGCCAGTGCAGGAAGGGCTGCTTCCCCTTGGATCTGAGCCTTGCTCACCCTCCCTACTGCCTTTCAGGTGGATTCATGGTTATCGCTGCCTAATTGTCATCCTGCTGTTTGGGTGTGCAGCAGCCACCTCCTATCCCTGCCCTCTGAGGGTGCAGGATGCCAGCAGGAACATGGGATTGAACTGGTTTTATCTCTCTGTTCAAAAGGCCTGTGTGGTTCTGTGAGTAAAGGGATCTGCCACTGGATCCACACCTTCTGGGAAACATGGAATCAGAATGGGTTGGGTTGGAAGGGACCTTAAAACCATGATACATATGTTCAAGTTTACATGCACAGTGTTCAGTTCTTTTGATAAAGGAGAATAAAACTATTTTGTTAGAGTTTCCTTGGTGGCTTTGTGTGTCCTAGGGCTGGTTCCCCTATAGACAGGTGGAGGGGAGACATCTGTGCTAGTGTGCCTGCAGTGACAGGGAGTGACTGCACCCGGGGAGCCCTGCAAGCCTCAAAGCAAACCCCAGGCTGGTGCTGAGCACCCAGGACAGCCCTTACTAGCAGAAACAGAACAGGCCTTTGTCCTCTCACGATCATGCTGCCACTTGTCCCCCCCATCCATTGCTTGTATATGGCCTATGGGGGGTGTTTCCTGGCTGCTGTGCTGTCCATGGGGATGGTGTGCTGGTCCCTAAGCACCACTGTTGATGCAGGTATGGATGCTTGTGTTGGACCAGGATGGTTGAGCTGCAGTTGCAGTGGTCAAGCCTTTGTTGACAGAACAGGTCCAAGGCCTGGCTTGGTAAATGAGCCCCTATGGCTCTGGCACAGGATTTGGGAGCTCAGCTCAGCCCCTTCCTGCCCCTGAGCCCCGCTGCCACCCTCCTCCTGAGGCACAGCCCATGGTACCTTCAGTCTTTATTGGTATAAAAGCCTTCAACCCAAAATCATGTAAAAAAGAGGGAGGTTCACATGGTCACGTCGGGGTCATAAGTTAACGGCTGCAGTAAAAAGGCTCCCAGGGAATTCCCTTTCGGAACAGTGACCCAAGGGCTGAGTGCAGAGATAAAAGCCCCGTTCGGCAGGGGCAGGAGGAGCAGGACACATTCAGGCCGTCGGCAGAGAAGGCAGCAGCTCCCCGGGCACAGCAGAGCCTCGGAACCAGCGCTGGTGCTGTCCCTGCTCCGGTGCCGTCGGGGAGCCCACACCGCGGTGGGGTCTAAGGCACAGCTCGAGGGTGTGTAAACACTGCAGCCCTCCGGGGGCATTGCAGAGGGGTTCAAGTACGGTGGGAGCGAGGCCGCTCCGTGGGGGGTGCATGGGGCAGCCTCGGTCACCTCCTGCCCACCGGGGGCTGCAGGGCCACCTTCGGGGGGGGGCCCCGCTGGGAGAGCACGGCCGGGGCTGGGGCAAGGGCTGCTCCTGACGGCTCCAGAGGGGTCTTGGTCTTCAGCGCTGGGAGAGGCTTCCGGGGGGGCTTCGGCTTCACCTGTTGAGGAGAGAGCCGAGGTGAGGAACCCCAGACTGGGGTGGGATGGGAGGGAGCTTAAAGTTCATCCAGTGCCACAGGCAGGGACCCCTTCCACTGGAGCAGCTGCTCCAAGCCCCTGTGTCCAACCTGGCCTTGAGCACTGCCAGGGATGGGGCAGCCACAGCTTCTCTGGGCACCCTGTGCCAGCGCCTCAGCACCCTCACAGGGAACAGCTTCTGCCTAAGAGCTCAGCTCAGTCTCCCCTGTTCTGGCAGGTTCAAGCCATTCCCCTTGGCCTGTCCCTACATCCCTTGTCCCAAGCCCCTCTCCAGGTTTCCTGCAGCCCCTTTAGGCACTGGAGCTGCTCTCAGGTCTCCCCTTCAGGAGCCTTCTCTTCTCCAGGCTGAACACAAAGACCTTTACCCGGAGGGCTCCAGACGGGGTCGGGGGCAGGGTCTGGCTCCCCCCACCCGTGTTTACCTGCAGGGGCTGTCCCGGAGCCGCTGGAGCTCCCCCCGACCCCCCCCTCCCACCCGTGCTCCCCCATCTCCCTCACCTCGGGGTCCGGCCTCGGGTCCCCCCGTGGGGCCGCGGTGCTGCTGAGCAGTCTGGGGGGGCCGATGTCGCGGTGGGACAGCGGCCGTCGGGGGGGCCGCGAGTGGCCGCCCTCCTGGAAGAGCGGGTTGGCCAGGCCTGCGGGGGGGCCGCTGTGGGGCACACGGCCGCTGTGGGGCCGCTTCCGACGGGCGCTGCGCTCGGACGGGAGGTACCCGCTGTGGAAGCGCTTTGCCCCCCTGCCCCTGAGCAGCAGGAGGCCCCCGCACAGCAGGATGCCACCGAGAGCCAGCACCGCCAGCACCGCCATCACCACCACCACACTGCTGTTCCCTGTGGAGACACGGCCGGAGTCGGGATGGGCATCCAGAGGGATGGGGCAGCATCCGCCTGGATGCAGCTGCTGGTGCGGGACGGGCAAAGGGGGGTCCGTACCTGTCTCCATCCCCGACAGCTGATGCTCGCAGTAGGGCGCTGCCCAGCCCGGCTCACAGTGACATTCCCGTTTGTGGTTGCACACCTGGGATGAGGGAGGAAGGCATCAGGGCAGTGAGCGCTGCGGGAGCCGGGAGCGGTGCTCTGACAGACCCCAGTGCGTACCCCGTGGTTGTTGCACTTGGCCGAGCAGTTCTTGTTGCCGTACACCAGGAGGTTCTGGCAGCGCCCACCATAGCACACCTGTGGATAGACGGGGGGGCTCTGAGCCTGCCCTGGCTCCCCATGGGGTGCCCACAACCCCAGACCCCCCAGCATGGCCGCTCACCATCTCCTCTCCACACTTGGCACCGGTGGGCACCAGCCGCAGCTTGGCCACCACCTCGTTGGCATCGCTGCTGGCGATGACTGCCTTGCACTTGAAGCGGCCGAAGAAGAGGGAGTAGGAGCCGGCGCCGAGGACGGGGCTGGTGTTGTCGCTCAGGCACAGCAATGTGCCACACTTCACATCCCTGCGGCAGAGCACCCATGGGGGGCAGCAGTGGGGTTTGGTCATCCCTATGGTGCCGCTGCAGACACCACCAGCACCCCCCAGAGCCTTACTTGGGGCTGCATGGCCGCTTCCCGTACTCGGTGAGGCAGTGGAGGTGAAGGTGCTGCTCGCTGTTGTGCTTGAAGCAGACATCGGGAGCCACCTGAGCCTCTGTGGGATGCATGGAAAGGGTCACTCGGAGCCAGAGCTCACAGCGGTGCCAGGCTCCAGCATCCACAGCGCTGGGATACAGGAGGGGACCAAGTGATGGATGACCAGGTACATGGCAGCACATCACCCGGTGCATGGGGTGAGGATGGTGGGGAGCTGGTACCTGCGCCCCAGAGCGCACGGCACTGCTCGCCGTGCGAGGGACAGGCCCCGTTGTAGCAGTAACCATTGCCGTTGTGGCAGGGGATGCCGTTCTCCTGGAACACATCCTCTGGGCACTCGGCGCTGAGCCCCGTGCAGTGCTCGGGCAGGTCACAGTCGTTCTTGCTGCCCCGGCAGAGCACACCTGCAGCCTTCACCTGCACAGAGAGGGTGTCAGTGCTGCCCCACTGCTCCCATAGCCCCACAGCACACCTGCAGCCTTCACCTGCACAGAGAGGGTGTCAGTGCTGCCCCACTGCTCCCATAGCCCCACAGCACACAGCACCACAGCCAGGCAGCATCCCAAGGAGCCAGACACCACCTGGCAGTGTTCAAGGCCAGGTTGGATGAAGCCTTGGGTGCCATGGTTTAGTGTGAGGTGTCCCTGCCCATGGCAGGGGGGTTGGAACTGGATGATCTTAAGGTCCTTTCCAACCCTGACTATTCTATGATTCTATGAATGGAGCAGATGAGGTTTCCTGCATCAGGAATGGGCTATGCTGATTGTTCTGAACATTGCCCAGCTCTTCAGCACCTTCCATCCTGCACCTAACAGAGTGGGGGGCCTGGGGTCCAGGGTGCCAGAAGCAGAGGCTGCTTCACTTCCCCAGCCTGTTTCCAGCAGAGATGCTGACTGTCCATCCCATGAGAGCATTGAATGGAAGGACTGATTCCTCCCCTAAACCATCACTCCATTTGGAATGGCTCCATTTGGCTCTGGGCAGAGGCTGCTGCAGGGATACACAGGTTCCCGGGCAGGCTATGGATGCACCTTGGCTCTGCTGGGAAGCTCAGCAGGAGCTCGATCCCGACCCCATTGGCACGTACCTTGCAGTCCTGGCAGCATTCCCCCCGGGCACACTCGGCTCCCTCTCTCAGCTGGCAGGTGGTGGCATTGCAGCAGGTGTCGGAGCACTCCTGCGGCACAGGGAGAGACTGGGACCCCCGAACCCCTCCTGAAGCCCTTCCCTTGTCCTCCCTGCAGTGCTCAAGGCCAGGTTGGACACAGGGGCTTGGAGCAGCTGCTCCAGTGGAAGGTGTCCCTGCTGGAACTGGATGGGCTTTAAGGTCCCTTTAACCCACCCCAGTCTGGGATGCTGTGATCCTATGAAGCCATGCACAGCCCGATGCCCAGGGAAGGGACTTGCACAGCCATTCCCAAGCCTGAATGACCCCTCCGGTCCCCACACATCCCTACCTCCGGCACGCCGCAGTCGCACTGCTCTCCCCGCTCCACAAACTGGTTCCCACATACAGGACCCCCATAGAGCTCGTCGGCCCTGGGGGCGTTGAGCAGGCAGCGGGTCCTGGGGTCCCCGAGGAAGTGCCACATGTCCTGCTCACTGCAGCGGCTGAACAGCTTGGGGTAAACCAGGCTGGGGGCACAGACATGGGGCAGCCGTGAGCAGGGCACCCAGCACAAAGGGGCCTTGCACCCAGCAGCTGGAGGGCCACCAAAGAGACTCAAAGGCACCAACAGACCTTTGGAGTGCAGTGTCCCCATGGAGATGACTGTCTCCAGGCTTCACCCCATCAAACAGCACTGGAGGACACCTCCGAGTGTTGCTGCCCGGGGGTATTCCCTGTCCCCGTCACTCACCCAACACTCGCTGCCATGACACAGCCTCCATCAGCTTTGGGGACAGGACAGCGGCATCCGGCCACGTCTTCATCGTGAGACATCCCCAGGTTGTGCCCCAGCTCGTGAGCCATGGTGGATGCGGCACCGATGGGATTTGTGCTGTGGTCCTGCGGGATAAGGGGTAAGTGCGGTGTGGTCTGAACACGCTCCACAGCACCTCCATGGGGACACTGGTGCTCTCCAGTGTCTGTGATGGGGCCCTCAGTGATGTGGGGCAGGGGTGGCATGGGCAATGCTGGGGAACCATTGGACTGGATGAGCTTTTCCAACCCAGTTGATGCTTTTTGTTCCCTAATTGCTGCCATGGGGAGCTAAAGGAGGACAACAGCTGGACTCGTTCCTAAAGACCTCCAGAGTGGGGTGTAAGTGAGCTCAGGTATAGCATCTACCCTGAAACGATGCTTTGTGGTGGTTCTGGTCAGCCTCAGGTCCCATGGCCAACCACAGAGGGATGAGCAGCACAACCGGGATGGTGGCTGAAGAGCAATTGCAAGCCAAGCCCCAGCCAGTTGGCAGGTGATGGGAGATGCCCCGTGCCACAGAGCTGTAGGGGAAGGCTCTGCAGGGCTCAGCTATACCAGAGCCCTCCAATGGCTTTCCACACTCTGACCCCCTTTGGGGGGGGTTCAGAGATGCCAGGGACCATATCCCTATGGATGCTGTGGAAGAGGAGAGCTGGAGAGTTTCTCTCTGGGAATACAGTGTGAGGAGGGCAGACAACAGGACAGTGCTGCCCTCCCCATGATGTCCAGTGGTACCCACCTGGTTGACACCACCCGAGTCCCTGGTGCACATCACAAGCTTCTTGGCGAGCCCTACAGTCGTGCCATGGAAGTCTATGCCCCTGTGTGGGATGGAGATGCCCCAGCATGCAGCCGGAGGGCAGCAGGGCTGCAGAGCAGCACGGTCCTGCCCCACATGCACTGTCCTTACGTGATGAGCTGGGCGTTGTCATGGGGCTTCCTGCGCAGCAGCTCTGCCTCCCTCCACTGCAGGAAGTGGTCCAGGGTCAGCTCCGGGTTGGGGCTCACCAGGATCTTGTCCTTGTAGCTCCACACCTCCAGGCCGATGAGGGCCACGCGCAGGCGGAGGGGCTGGTAGAGCTGCAGCAGGAGATGGGTTATGGTTAGGCTTGTGCTTGAGCTGCATCAGTGGGGGGGGTCCCAGCTCCTCCCGTGGGGAGACACAGCCAAGCCCAGCACCACTGGAATGGGTTGCCCAGGGAGGTTGTGAATGCTCCATCCCTGGCAGTGTTCAAGGCCAGGTTGGACAGAGCCTTGGGTGCCATGGTTTAGTGTGAGGTGTCCCTGCCCATGGCAGGGGGTTGGAACTGGATGAGCTTAAGGTGCTTTCCAACCCTAACTATTCTATGATTCTACAACCCAACCTCACTGTGCAACACCAGCTCTGCCACCCCCTCAATACATAACACAAGATGGGGTGACTGCATAGACAGGGTTTGCTTAGGAGCTCTGGGCTCTCTCTTGGCCGGTGAAGGCTGCTCCATGCTGCTGACCCAAGGTGAGCAGAAACCCACCTGCACTGCACCCATCACCCTCCCCTGTTAACACCTATCCCACTTTGAGAGCAGCCCATGGCCCCGGGGGTTACAAGAAGACATTTCTGCTTCCTTCCCTTATGACAGAGCTGGGAGGCAGTTGTCCCATGCTCCTGAGGACCAGGGCTGAGCTATCTCGTTGGGTGTTTGAGATGGGCTCCAGCTCCATCACCCCCACTAATCCCTCCTCTATCCTATTGATGCCCATGCAGGCACTGCAGGAGCTGGAAGGGCAGCTCCAGACCCCTGGGCTCACCTTGTCGACGTGGTTCACGATCTCCTTCATGCGGTTCTGCACCGTGCGCAAGTCCTTGTGCTTCCTGAACTATGGACACAGGGACATTCCCAGGCTGGCTTCCACCTCCCCATTGCAGCGGATGGGAGCAGGACCGCAGGCAGCAGCTTGCCCCCAGCCCTCCTTACCTCTTCATTGTCTGCGACCAGGACCAGCTCCACGTACCGGGGACCTTTGTGTAATGGGGTTGATTTCTGGAAGGGAAGAGGAAAGTGAGCATGAAGGGGACCCAGCTCTGCAGCTTGGTAAGCTCTTTTGTGGGGTGTGTTGTGTCTTGGGGCATCTGCCACTGTTATTTGAGGCTAATGGGTCTTCTAGCTCTGCTTTCTGATGTCCTTTGCTGGGTATTTCAGTCATCTTCCAATATATATTCCAGTGTCTGAAGGGGCTGCAAGGATGCAGAGAGGGGCTCTTCATCAGGGACTGCAGGGACAGGACAAGGGGTGATGGGTTCAAACTGAAACAGGGGAAGTTTAGATTGGATATAAGGAGGAAGATCTTTACTGTGAGGGTGCTGAGGCGCTGGCACAGGGTGCCCAGAGAAGCTGTGGCTGCCCCATCCCTGGCAGTGCTCAAGGCCAGGTTGGACACAGGGGCTTGGAGCAGCTGCTCCAGTGGAAGGGGTCCCTGCCTGTGGCAGGGGTTGGAACTGGAGGAGCTTTAAGGTCCCTTCCAACCCAAACCATCTATGGCTCTATGATACAAGCAAGAACCAAAGCCTGCTACTGGGATGAAGCACAAGGTAGACAGGGTTTGCAGGCATCATGGAGTTCATGGGGTAGGAGGATGCTCCTGCTACTGGTACAGTATCTGAGGACTTGTTCCCACCAGAAGCTAGCCCACTGGGAGCAATGGGTGCTTAGATACCCAACCAACAATGCCAGGGGGAGGAACACCTCTGGGGGATGTGGGATGACCCCACTCCTCCCCTGGCCTCCACAGGACTCAGCTGCAGGAAGGAGAACCAATGCAATCCTTAACCCAGCGCTGGAGCTTCATGGCTGCAGGGACTTTGGGCTCGTGGTCGTATTGCAGGGTGGCACCGGGCTCCTGGCATGTGCCACGCTTCCCCCTCAGGTGAGCTGCTCTGTACACTGCATGCAGGCCTGCAGCACCCTCCTCCAGCGGCTCCAGCAGGAACATGGTCCCATTCACCTGGAAAAACCCACTGCCAAGAGAGAAGGGGTTGTCATGTTAGGGAGATACCCAGCACAGACCCTATATGCACACCCACAAGTGGCTGTGATACAAAACACAGCTGGAAATCTCTGCCCCTCCATAGGGAGATGGGATGAGCTGCAGGTCACTGGTGGGATGTGACAGGTTCTGCTGGTCCTGGGCATGAAGCCACACTCAATGCAAAGGCCCCAGCTGGGGCAGTGCATGAGGACCCACAGAGTACAAGGGCTCACAACAGCATAAGGGACTGGATGCCTCTTGCCTACAGCCTTGCTCTGCCCAAGAGCCCATCCAAGGACAGAGCTGACCTGGGGCAGACCAGGAGGTAATGAACAATAGGAAACATGCCCTTTTGGAGGCTGCAAAAGCACCATTGGAACAAAAGGACTTTTAGGGAGCCTGGAAACTGGCTGCTGGGCTGGGAGAGAGCAAACCATGGCACAGCATCCATGGCTGGTAGCAAGGGAGCATCCTGTGCTTTGGGCAGCAGAGATGTGCCAGGGCTCAGCAAGGAGACCTCAGCACTGCCAGGGCTGGTTTAACATGGAATTCCTGCTGAGATGCCCTGGATTTCAGAACACCCTCTGTGAGGTGTCCCATGTGCCCTGTGTGCATCATCCTGGTCTCCTGCCCTGCCCTTGCACATCTTAACATCAACATAAGGAGGACGTGGAGCTGCTGGAGCGAGGCCAGAGAGGCCATGGGGATGCTGTGAGGGCTGGAGCAGCTCTGCTCTGGAGCCAGGCTGAGAGAGCTGGGCTGGGGCAGCCTGGACAAGAGAAGGCTCCTGAAGGGGAGACCTGAGAGCAGCTCCAGTGCCTAAAGGGGCTGCAGGAAACCTGGAGAGGGGCTTGGGACAAGGGATGTAGGGACAGGCCAAGGGGAATGGCTTGAACCTGCCAGAACAGGGGAGACTGAGCTGAGCTCTTAGGCAGAAGCTGTTCCCTGTGAGGGTGCTGAGGCGCTGGCACAGGGTGCCCAGAGAAGCTGTGGCTGCCCCATCCCTGGCAGTGCTCAAGGCCAGGTTGGACACAGGGGCTTGGAGCAGCTGCTCCAGTGGAAGGGGTCCCTGCCTGTGGCAGGGGTTGGAGCTGGAGGAGCTTTAAGGTCCCTTCCAACCCAAACCATCCCATGGTTCTATGGCTCTAGGAGCTCAGCATGGCTCGCAGGAGGTACCAGCTGCCTACAAGGCAGTGTACCCCCATGAGCACACCTTTGTGCTGCTGGCTGCAGCACTCAGGGCTCAGATTGCCCTGCTCTGCCCTGGGAATAGAGGAGGGAGATGGAGATGACCCTACCTGAGCCCATTGCAGGTGCTGATGCTCGCCGCTGAGTTGGCATGTCCTTGCACGTGGCCCTGATAGAAGCAGTGGTCCTACCACCGGCAGAGAGGAGAGGTGTGGAGGGGGAATGCATGTCAGGATCCCAGAGGAATGGGAACCCTGCTGCCCCTGGAGCCAGCCCCATACCTGAACATCCGGCTTCTCCGTGACCTCTGTGCCATCAGCCAAGTAGTGCGTCTCGGTGTAGTGCTGCCCCAGCAGTGCCCTGCGGGGTGGGAAGGGGCATCAGCAGGGTGGGAAGCAGAGCTTTGGGGGTCAGGTTGGGTATGGTGAGCCCATGGGCTCCCCGGGGGGCTTTGGCAAAGGGGGAAACCAAAGGCTGAAGGTTGAGATCACTGATGCAGCAACACCAGGACTTGGAGAACTGATGGTCACAGTGAGCTCCCCTGGCCCATCCGCACTCACTTGTTCTTCTCCAGCCTGAGGATGTAGTCCCTGCCTTCAGCACGGATGCTGTAGAGGACACGGTCGGGGTAGATGCTCTGCATGAAAGATAGAGAACATCAGGAGCAAGAACTATAGAAGAGAGCCCCTGTCCTACCCAGAAAGCGAATGATGTCTACAATGGAAGGCAGCAGTGGGGTAGGGAGCCTGGCTTCTCATCCTGGAGGCATCCAGCAAAAGAAACAGGATATCAGAAGGGAAGAACTGCATGTGGGTAACACCACAAATCCCTGCACATCCCGAGATACAGAACAGGTCAGCAGCAGTGAAACACAGTCAGCAAAGTGTGGTTTCCTGCCTCTGACATGTGGCTGCATGAAACTGAGGTTTCCTGCTCATCAGTCACCAGGGTCCTGTGCTGGGGACTGAGCTCAGCATTACTCACAGGCTGAATCACGAAGATCCCACTGCCAGCAGCTCTCATTCCTTACCTCTGACCGACCCAACATACACCACCACAGCCAGAGAATAACCTCCTCTTGTTCTCCATCTCTCTTGAGAGGCAGTTTTAGCCTCACCATGTGCTACATCCCTCAAGCATCACCTAGTGCTGGTGGAAGGGACTCAAGCTCCAACCTCCAGGCACTACACTTGTGTTGGGGAAGCCTTGAACCCCCAGGATGGGGATGTCTCTCCAGAAGAAACATTTCCCTATGGGATGTTTTGTGGTCTCTACCTGCAGAGGTCCCATCCCACCAGACATAGTGTTCCCTTGCATGGTGCCCCATATCAGGCTGCACCCTTGGCACCAGGGACACTGCAGCACAGGCACCTCTCCTGATAGCATCCCCTCAGCTATTCCAGGATCCCATAATAGAGAGCTGAGTGAAAGGCAGAGCAAACACCTCCCAAAGGTCAGCATTCCCTGGATGAGGTGTGCACCTCTCCCCATGGAGGATGACGGCACCGATGGCTCAGCATTCCCGGAGGGATGATCTACAGCCTGGCAGGAGCTGGGGCTGAGCAGGAATTCCTGCTGACTCAGCACCAGCGGGGCCAGATGGGGTTTGCCCATCGCTCCGTTGCCTTTGGTTCCACCCGAGTTGCATTCCCAATCCAAAGCTATGGGCTGCCTGCCACAGAGCATCCTCTGCATGCCAAGTAGGTTGCAATGAGCCTGGGTCCTGGGCAAATTCTTCTCTTATGAGCAGTGTCTCCTGCCTGACGTGGCCGTCCTGCCCCATATCCACCCGCAAAGCCGGGCTTTGTTATTGCTGGCAGCGCTGGAACCAGGAGAGGGCTTAGGGAATGGCAGGAAAGCCTCTGGAATGGGGGGTGGTGGTTTCAGGGGCTGCCTGTTGGAGACAACCGCAGGGCAAGTTTAGAATAACACAGTCCTGATAAAGCTCCTCTGAATCAGCCCCTTCCTTATTCACACAGGCTCCAGATGGGAAGGGTTTGAAACACAGCTCAGCTCTGCCCCTGTACGAGCCCTGTAACCCCATGGCCGTGCTGAGCAAGCAAAGCAGAGCTGTGGCCACAGCACACAGAGAGGAGGGGGTTCTTCCAGACCCAGAGAGCTTGCAGAGGATTGGGATGGATGCACCATCCTGCCCCATACAGGGTGTTTCTTCCCTGGGTAGGGAGAAGCAATGGGTCTCACTAGGACAGCAGAGGTGGGGCTCATTGTACCACGCCATAGAACTGGAATGGTTTGGGTTGGAAGGGAACTTAAAGCTTATCCAGTTCCAACCCCTGCCACAGGCAGGGACCCCTTCCACTGGAGCAGCTGCTCCAAGCCCCTGTGTCCAACCTGGCCTTGAGCACTGCCAGGGATGGGGTATTTACCACTTATTTGGGCAACCTGAGAAGCCAAGGTTCACAGTAAAGAATCCCTGCCTTATATCCAATCTAAACTTTCCCTGTTCAAGTTTGAACCCGTTACCCCTTTTGCTATCACTACAGTCCCTAATGAATAGTCCCTCCCCAGCATCCCTGTATCCCCCTTCACACACTGGAAGCTGCTCTGAGGTCTCCACGCAGCTTCTCTTCTCCAGGCTGAACAGCCCCAATGTTCTCAGCCTGTCTCCATACAGGAGCTGCTCCAGCCCCTGATCATCCTCGTGGCCTCCTCTGGACTTGTCCCAACAGTTCCATGTCCTCCTTACACTGGGAACCCCAGAGCTGCCCCCAGTGCTGCAGGTGGGGTCCCACACACCACAGGAGCAGCAGCACACAAGCAGGCAGGTCCCTGGGCCACCACTGTCCCTGCTCCTGCCCCCAGGGCTGTCCTGCTGCTCCCTTCAGAGCCCCAGCAGCAGCGTGGCTGTCCCCAGTGGATGCACCAAGGGGATGTGCTGTGGGTATCAGCAGGGATGTGCAGGCAAAGGCACACTGGGGGGAAGCCAGTGGCTTGCAGTGCTGGTCTTGCACAGGCTGGGGACCAGCATCCTGTTTCAATACAGCTCTTTGAAGGGCTGGAGCATGGGGATGAGAGGGATGGCACTTGTGCAATCTAGACCATGTAACCATCATTCTTCTTGCTCTTGTCACATTCCCTTCCATGGCAAACCCAGGTTTCCCACTTGCCCTGTCATGCCCTGCTTAAGAAGACCATGGCCTGTGGGAAGGAGATGCTGTGCTGCAGGACCCAGCTCTGAGCATTCTGACCTAAGCACAGCCAGAGGGGAGCTGGTTTGCATCAGACCTCACCTGGCAGATAGTCTGCTGACCCAAGAACCAGCCCTTGGCTCATGGCCATCCCCATCAGAGACTGCTAATGCAAAGGCATAGGAGGAAATACCCATCCCACTGTCTGCCTTCAAAGAGGGGCTTGGTGGTGGCCAAGCCTTGGTGAGAACCTCCTCCCCACCAAGCAGGTATGGGGAAAGCTGATCCAACTTCTGTCCAAGAGGAGGAAACCAGCTTGAAAGGCACATACCCTCACACAGCAGGTTTAGGAACCCCAGTGCCACCAGGCACACTGCCCTATAGCACACAGCTCAAAGCGGATGTCTTCCCCATGCCATAGAAAGCAGAGGGATCCCAAGCTGGGTGAGCTCCCCTATCCGGGAAGGGGGGATTGGTGCAGAGCTGCCCGGAGCGCCCGGCACAGATGGTGTCTCTAAATAGCCTGGGGAATGTTTATCTCGTGGACAAGTTTAGGTTTCTAGAGCACAGAAAACAGATGCTTTTGGGGAGTGTTTTTGCAGCGAGTTTACCAGGAAGGGTTTGAATCACAGATGAAATGTGCTGTACAAAGAGCTTACAAGGCAATAAATGCCCCCAGCCCCTCAGTCTTATCAGGTGCTCAAGCTGCTGCTTTTTGGTGCTGGAAAACGTATCTGGCTCCACTGGCAATGGGGAAAGCAGCTCTGAGGTCAAGGCCATAGTGCTATGGATGTCAAGCCCAAGCACTCAGACCTCCCGAGTCCTTCCCCCAATGACAAGGCTTCCCAAGGAAAACAACACTGGTTTCCTTTCATGTGGGTTTCTGCAACTTTCTGATTCTTATTTCCCTGTCCCAAAGGACACAAAAAGCCTCAACTTCAGCAACCACAGCAAGAAAAGTGCTTACAGCTCAGCCAGGCTTTGCACATCCCTCCTTAAGCAGAGACCAGATGTCACAAGATCACTGCATGGCTACAAGAGGTGGAGCCGATGGGTAACAGAGAGCAGTGGAGAAAGCAGCCCCCCCATCTCTGAGAGCTCACCCTAACACCTGCAGGGCCTGTGTTTGACCCAGAACAGCCCAGGAAAGCTGAGCTTGACTGCCTCTAAGGTGGAAGCAATGCAATAAACTAAGCCACTCTGGCCCAGAGCTATGGGGGTCCAGCTTGAGGCCCTGCAAGGTGCAGAGCCAGGGGTTGGGATGCAGTGGTACTCACCGGTGGCACAGAGAGGTCCCTCTTCCCCCGTGGCACCAGCACCATGTGTGGCATCACTGTCTCGTACTTCTCAACGTGGGTGAGCTTCTCCTCCAGCCCCGCAGCTCCACCTGGGGAAAGCCAAGGGGCTTTGAGCAGGGATGCCCAGCCAAGGAGCAACCCAGCCTTGGGTAATGGGAGTGATGCAGGGAAGAGCCCAGATAGGAGGTCCTGAAGTACCTGCTGGGAATGTGCTTCCCTGAAGGGCTCCAGGGATCATAGAATCACGGAATGGTTTGGGTCGGAAAGGACCTTAAGGTCATCTAGCTCCAACTCACACCAGACCATGTCACCCAGGGCTCTGTCCAGCCTGGCCCTGAACGCTGCCAGGGATGGAGCCTTTACACCCCTCAAGGATGCTCCAGCCCCACACATGTGCGAGCAGGATCCTTCCAGGCTGGAAACCCCCCGTGTGTGCAGATACAGGGAGAGTACTTCAGTTCCCCATCCCGATGCGTGTGTCTGACTTGGCGTCTGGCAGCTGCTGGGGAGGGGGGTGTTGTGGAGAACGGCTCGTGTCTGGGCTGACTCAGCCTCCTCCCACCCTCTCCTCTCCCCGTGCTCTCCCAGAAACCCTTCTCCTTTCCCCCCGACATCTCCCCATAGCCGTGCCCTGCCCCGGGGGCTCGGTGGGGCCCGGAGCTCCGGTACCCGCACCCCCCGGGCTGAGTCACCCGTTCTGCTGCCGGTGACAAACGTCCTCCCGGCTGAGCTCGGTGCCTTTACATAACGGCGGGTGCCCCATCGGGGCTCCCCCCAGCGTGTCCCTGCCACCAACCCGGCCCTCAGAGCCCCCTCGACGGGGCTCGGGGAGGCGATGCCGCCGCATCGCGCAGTGCCCACGGGGCTGAGCGGCACCGGGAGCATCCCGAGCTGCGACCCGTCCCCACCGAGCCACCGTGTGCATCCCCTCCTGCGCCGCTTCCCATGCGGCTTTCACCTTCATCCCAGCCAGGGAAAGCATCTTCCCCCCATGTCCCATCTCCCCGCCTGCCCCACGGCAGAGCCCCCCATCCCTCCCCCTTTGGTCCTGCGACCCCCACACTCCCCGCCCGCCCCGTCGGCGGAGCAGCGGCCCCCCCCGCTCACCGTGTCCCGGCAGCAGCAGCAGGAGCAGGGCGAGCGCCAGGGCCATAGCTCGGAGGTGGCCGCGATGCTGCCGAGCCGGCAGCCCCCGCCCGCCGTGACTCACGGACGGGACGGGGCGGGACGGGGCGGGACGGGGCCGCCCCCGGCGGGGGCTCGGTGCCGATGGGGGTAACGGGGAGGGGCCGTGGGGCATCGTGGGCTGCGCATGGGGCATCGGAGGGACGAGAAGCACCTGTGGGACACCGGGGATGGGTTGTGGGGTGTCTGGAGCACAGTGTGATGGGGAATGGCTGAGGGAGCTGGGGGGGTCAGATGGAGAAGGCTCAGGGGGGACCTGATGGCTCCCTACAAGTGCCTGACAGGAGGATGGAGCCAGGAGGGGCTGGGCTCTGCTCCCAAGGAACAAGGGATGGGACAAGAGGAACCGGCCTCAAGCTGCACCAGGGCAGGTTTAGATGGAGCTGAGGAACAATTCCTGCCCCACAGGGTGCTCAGGCATTGGAACAGGCTGCCCAGGGCAGGGCTGCAGGCACCAGCCCTGCAAGTGTTCACACAGCTGGAGACGAGGCCTCAGTGCCATGGGGCAGTGGTGGCCTTGGCAGTGCTGGGGATGGTTGGACTGGATGAGCTTAAAGGGCTTTTCCAACCTGGTGGGTTCTGTGATGCTGTCAGAGGATGTGCTTGTGGCATTGGAAGCAGGATCCATGGGACTGTCTGTGGCTTCTGGGAGAGCCTGAGGTCCACAGGCTCCAGGGGCACATCCTGGGCACTGCTGGGTTCTGCAGGGCACTGAGGAGGTGACAGTGGGGCACCAGTGGTGACTGGGGGGCACTGGGCAGCTCCACCTGGCTGGGGACTGTCTGTGGGTATGAACGGAGCATCCATGGGGCACTGGACATGAAGGGGATGTCTGTGGGGCACTAAGGTGGTGTAGGGGCTGATGGTGGCTGAACTACCAGAGAGCAGTAGCTGGACCTGGGAGACATTGTATGGTGTTGGTGAGGTGCTGAGGTGATGGAGCACTGAGATGATGGAGGGGTTGGGGTCACCATAGGGAATGGGGGGGTTTGTGTGTGACATCAGGGCATTATCAGTGGGGGACTTGATCCCAAAGGATCTGCAGGGCTGGGACTACCATGTGGGAATGACATGGGCTCTGCCATGGGGCTGACTGCTGTCTCCCCTTTGTCCATAGAACATCATCTGGTCCAACCTGTCGTGGGGCAGGCAGCCTGGATGAGGTTATCCCACTGTTCTGCTGCCTCTTGAACCCCTCCAGGAATGGGGATTTTACCATGTCCCTGGAGAGGTTCTCACAGCTGGTGGTTGTTCTCTATTGCATTTCTTAGGTGAAACCCATTGGCCCTTGTCTTCTCCATGTGGCAACTTGTGAAGAGAGACCCTGCTCCCATATCCATGAAGGTTTATATTCCATGGTGCTCCAGGCCAGGACATGCTGCATTTACCAAAGGAGTGGGTTGGATGTCAAACTCAGCTGTTGCAGAGCTCCAACACCAGGGACAAGCTTCCCCCAAGGTGGCACAGAAACCAGGAGAGCCAAGCGCTGCTCCAATGTCTCCTCTTCCTCCTCCCAACTTTTCCTTAACTCCCTCCTAAACAGACAGGTTTACATAGAAAACAACACATACAGGGTTCACCCTGGACACCCCTCATCCCGTCTGCTCCTGACCTGTGCTCTGTGAGCAGCATCCTTTGGGATTACTCACAGATGGGTGCCTGGAAATCTGTGCTCAGTGTCCAAAAGGAAGGTTTCAGAAGCATCCATTATTGCTGCTGTGGGTCGGTGCTTGCTGGGTAATGATGGACCATTCATCTATGAACAGCTTCAGGCCTCATCTGGTTCAAACTGCACCAAAAGAGGAGCCACCAACGCTGCTCACAGGGGTAAGGGACCGTGCGTGACCAAGGGTGGTACAGGGCAGCCTCTCCTCTCCCCTCCATCCTGAGCTCAAAGGACAGGCAAGGATCAATCTCCATCCATAGAAACTGAATGGAAGCAGCAGGTCAAGTTCTCCAAGCCCCCCCAGACTGAGGGGGCAGCTCCATTGGGGGCAATAGGAAACCCTTCCCCCTGAACTGCACAAGTGCTTTCCCAGGTGATGCTGGGTGAGGACTTGGTGCTCAAGCTTGACCTTCAGATGCAGGAACCCAGTCCTCCAGACCCCAGACTGGTGGTCTCCATCCTCCCCATGGGTCTCTCCCTCTGCCAAGGTGCAGGACCAGCTGCAGGCCAGCAGAGCAAGAACCTGGCTCTAACACTTGAGAAGGTCCTCGCAAAGGAGGTGAGGGGAAGGAGGCATTAACAAGAGCTCTGGATCCACAACCCTCGCATGCTTCCCTGGTCTCACACTTGTCACTGAGGCCTCTGGCATGTGTTTTCATTACCCTTTGTTCCTCCCAGCACTATCTTCCACCCTCTACCATATCCGCTCCTGATATCCAAGCAATTCCTAAGGCTGAACAACTCAAGGTACCCTCATAGCCCTCTGCTGAGGACCTGGCCAATATAGTATGAACATCACCTACCTGCTCAGCAGCGAAGCCCATCTCCTCAGTCAGAGCAGCTGATCGGCTCCATTCCAGCAATGCCCCAGTTAGGCTCTCCTCCCAGAATAAAGCTGCATGGCAGCTGAGCCAGATCTCTGTGAGCATATCAGCATCTCGCCAGAGGAAAGCCCAATCCGCACCCTGGTTGTGCCAACAGACACAATAACCACCCTTATTCCATTTATTTATCTTACAACACACACACAGTGCAGTAAAAAAAGGACCTGACAGAAGCCTCTCGGAGGAGAAAGCCCATCATAAACATCCCCCATTGTCCCATAATGGACAACCCTTAGGGTCTGCTATCAGTCAGCTCACGTCAGTTCCGAATGCAGGGGGTCTGGTGCTCCCAGCTTGAGGTGGGTGAGTGTTGGGGTCTCTGCTGGTGCAGAGGTGGGAGGGCATCAGCAGCAGGGTCTCACTGGGCAGGCACAGCCGGGCGGGCAAGCAGGGGAGCTGCCTTCTGGCTGCGCTCAGCAGACATGTGCTCCAGGCGCTCCGTGTAGAACCCATTGAAGTCCAACCTGAGAGACAAAAGCCCCACAAGTTTCAGCTCAGCTGCCCCCTAGGGCCTGGTGCTCATGGGCATGGAGGGGATGCAAAACAGGGCACGGAGATGGACTGAGGGGTGTTGGGTGAGGAGAACCCCCCATAACCTGCCTTCAGTGTGTGCTTGAGCCCAGAACCTCCCTTCTGCTGGGCTGCACCCCCAGAGTGTGAGCAGCAGCTCAGGGAGGGGATCCTGCCCCTCTGCTGTGCTCTGGGGAGACCTGAGAGCAGCTCCAGTGCCTAAAGGGGCTGCAGGAAACCTGGAGAGGCAACCTACAAGATGCCTTGGAGCAGCTGCTCCAGTGGAAGGGGTCCCTGCCTGTGGCAGGGGTTGGAGCTGGATGAGCTTTAAGGTCCCTTCCAACTCAAACCATCCTTGGTTTCTGTGATTCTGTGAAAGCCTTTTACAGGGTGAGATGAATTTTAGAATGATATTGGTTCAAATGAGGGATGTGAAGCAAAGCAGGTCTCACTGTGGGAAGCAGCAGAGGATGCACTGCAGCACAGACCTCTCCAGTGCTTCAGTGCCCCTGCCCACAGCCTTGCTCTTCTCCAGCCATGGCCCCTGGCAAAGTCTCTCCCATGGCATGAATGCAGCCACACCACAGTGGGCTCTGGACCTGCCATCCCCAAGAGGCCTGGGTAGATGCAGTGACTGGTCCGGAGTGAGATGGGGATGTCTGCACTGTGCCATAGGCTGTTGTCAGTGCCACCTCTTCTGTGCTTATCCCTTGATAGACAGCTAAATTTCACCTGTTCTTTACATTGTAAATACATCAGGAAGGACCAACTGCTGCTTCTCCAGAGCCATGGCTTGACCACACTGCCCTGGAAACCTGTCACTTGGGGACACAGTGCCAGGGCTGAGGGCTCCTCAGTCCCTGCATCTTCCTGACCCCTTCCCACCGCTCCTTAATACCACCACTGAACTATGGTTCAGATGATTCCCATATGAAATCCACCATTTATCCACTGAATGCTGCATTACCACCACCACCATCACCTTGCTAACACAAGCGTGCTTCAAACAGATCCATGATTCAAGAAGATGAGTAACTGGTTGGAAGATGCTCAGCCAATATCACAACTACTGCTGGTACCTGTGAACACCTCTCTGAAGCATGAGATGCACCCAACCACCTAAACCAAACCAGCAGTAGTTTGGTACAGGCTCCAAAGGAGGTGAAAGCCTGAACTGTAGCCAGGGCAAGAACTCCTCCAGGAAACCCACCAAGGGCAGAGTGACCCAGAAAGCATCAATGGACATGAGCTTGGAGCACTGATCATGCCATTAACACATGCACAGCACGTGGCTTTTCCCAGACTCATTTAGCAAGGACCACAGAAAGCAGTGGGTACAAGGAGTCTCAAGCTCACCTTTCCAATGTGTGCAATTTGATTACAAGCCAACCACTTTAATCCATAAGAGGCAGCCTAAATGAGCCTTCTTTGAGCATTCCCTGCTAGGCAGCAAGGCTGCTGCATGCCTGTGATCTCCCCTGGAGCTCTTCAAAGCAGAGAGAGCTGTCATCTGCTAATGACAGATCTTTGGATCAATCCAAGCTCTCTCTGCACTGCAGCTGGACCACATGCCAGGTAATTCCACCCTTGGGATGCCTTGCAAGGTTTGAGATTCCTTACCTGAGGCTGGGAGATCCCTCCTTACTACCCAAGGCAGAGAGATGATCCGCAATAGATCCTCAGTGACTGATAACACGTGGAATTAACACTACCTGAAATCCATGGGATCAGCTCTTTTAGACATGAACCATTGTCCAAGTCTGAGACAAGGATTGAACCTAGCCCCACCTAAGCTCTATGAGGAGGTTAAAAAGCAAGGGGGGGTCACTCTGAACCTCATGACTCAATGGGAGGGTCTCCAGTTGTTCTCGTTCTTACTCTAAATCAAAGGCTTTTCACCCTCATGCTCTGCCAGTGAGGAGGGCACAAGAAGCCTGGAGGAAGCAGAGACAGGACACCTGACCTGGCCAAAGGGGTATTCCATCCCACAGCCCATTAGGACCAGTATATAAACTGGGGGGAGTGAGTGGGGAGCCACTGATAGCTGCCTGGGGATGAGCTGGGCATCCATCAGCGGCTGGTGAGCAACTGCACTGTGCAGCATTTGGTTTCTTCCTTGGAGTGATGGGGTTTATTCCTTCCCCCTCCCTTCCTCCTCCCCTATTATCATCATCATCAACAACTTTTATTTCAATTATTAAACCATTTTTCTCTCATCCCACAGCTTTTTTACACCCTGTCAGGTTCTCCTCCCCATCCCCCTGAAGGGGGCAAGGGGTGATTTGAGTGCCTGCCTGCTGCTTGGTTGCTAGCTGGGGTTAAACCACAACAGCCTCCCTTAAGTCTTTTGTGTCATCAGTCTCTGTGTAAACACTTCTAAATGGATTCCAAGTCAGTTTTCCTTTGCATGCTTCATCCGTGTAGCAAGTAATAAGAGTGAACCTTGCCATCAAACTTGCTTAAATCACACTTGTATAAATTCACATCAAAACCATCTCTGCAACAGAAGGCAACAGCAGCAAGATCATAATCCTGTCTCCCTGATAAGCTAAACTGATGCCATAAAACCACCCAGCTCCATGCCTGCTGTGACCTTTTAGGCACATTTCTGCACTATCAAGCCAACTAAGACGTGCAGCTCTTAAAGAGATGTGCCCTGGAACACTAAGCAATAGTTGATACAAGCCTGTGAATCACAAGAAAGTTACTCTCAAATTAAGTTGCTCCAATACTAAGTGAATGGGCACAATATTTGAGTTCCATGTTGCTTAACAACCTCACACAAATGGCAACAAATTGTTCCTTGACATTTTTTGGTGACTGCAGAAAACAGAGACTCGACAGATGGAATTTATCTGTTGCTCTATCCTGGTTGAAAAGCTTATGTCTCTTCCGTCCTTTAGGAGTTGTACAAAGGAAACCTGACACTGAGACAGGCACATTTCCCAAGCTTGATTCAAATATAAGGCCAGGACATCAGAGAATCACAGAGTCAACCAGGTTGGAAAAGCCCTTTAAGCTCACCCAGTCCAACCATTCCCAGCACTGCCAAGGCCACCACTGCCCCATGGCACTGAGGCCTCGTCTCCATGGTGTGTGAACCCTTGCAGGGCCGGTGCCTGCAGCCCTGCCCTGGGCAGCCTGTTCCAATGCCTGAGCACCCTGTGGGGCAGGAATTGTTCCTCAGCTCCATCTAAACCTGCCCTGGTGCAGCTTGAGGCCGTTTCCTCTTGTCCCATCCCTTGTTCCTTGGGAGCAGAGCCCAGCCCCTCCTTGCTTTGAGGACCTGTTCCATTTCTATATTTGCTTTATTCCAAACTTCTTGAATGTTGCTTTGCTTCCCTTCCAGCTGTATGTTTAGGGTTAAATGATCTTTGATAACTCCCTCTTAAGAACCCACATGGTGCTTCCTCAAACTCTGCTTACACTTGTTTCTTGCTTTGTGGCTGGAGCTTTTACTCACTGGGGTTGGCATTACTTCATACTGTAAGCTCAGTCATTGCCATTTCCTCCAAACTGCTTTAAGGAAGGATATCTGATGAATGCTAACAGTACTTGATGGGTCAGATTTCTAAGTATTTTGAATTAAGTAATCCTTCTGACAAAGGATGACAAACTAATGCTGTAATTATTCTCTTTTCAGTATTCAATGAAGAAGTGACTGAAGATTTCTCTGCTGTTGCCAAACCCTCTGTCACCACTGCTACTGATGTAGCCAAGGCACCTCAGCAGGACTTCAGCACACTGATGATCTGTGAGTTAATGTGTGAGCTTTCCTGACTGGGAGGAAACCATCAGGATCTCTGTCTTCTCTTGTCTGGTGCTACAGATACGATGGATTCAGTACTGGAAACTGAATAAATACTAACCAGGCCAACTAAAGAAAAGCACAGGACCAGAGTTATGAATAAAAGGGATATTTTGTTATCTATCTTACATGTTGATTATCACCCTTGAAAAGCAGCCATATAAAAAGGTTATCATTTATAAGAAAACACTGACATATCTTATAAACTGCTTCGTTTCTCTATCAAATGTATCATTTCAGATGGCAACCATCCCCGCTCTGGTTCTTGGGTTCCTGTTGCCATAGAGTCCAGGACTCCATCCAATAATCTCTACAGACTGAATGAGAGCTAAATGTCACGTCTGGGCATTCATCATGGGACTTCTACTCTCTAAAACATTGCTGAGCAGCCTGCAGGAATGGAAAGCTGTGTTCTGTGGCATGGCCTGTTAACATGCAGTATTCCAGTTAAGGAAATGGGGACATCTGGTTTGTCAGTAAAGGTCCATCTGTGTCCAGTATCTTGGACTCGTGTAATCCCAGATTAGGGGTCCTGATGACAGTCCTGATGGCATAAAGACTCTGCAGCCCTTGGACACAATGGGGGCATGGAAATACCAGGGGGGCGATTAACTCAGCCCCTCTTCTGAACATCTGGTTGCAGCTTAGGGCATCGTTCTCAATGCAAACTGCTCAGAGAAGCATTTCCTCAGAACCCTCCTGAATCACCAAAGTTCTCCTTTCGCCTGAAGCAGGAAGCACTCATGTAAAACCAACCTCTCCATACTTGTAAGAGCTGGTTCCAGAGCCTCCATAGCTCATGAGTCACCTCCTGCCACAGCTAACACTTGTGTGCGGTCTGTGAAGCACTAAAACATCTGTGTGGTGGAAGTTAGCTCCAGACCATGGCACCATGAACCCACAACTGCATAAGATACACAGCCAGTCTCTATGGTACTCGTCCCACTGTCTTGATAGATGCATAAAGTTGACACAAGGGCACAGAAGCAATGATGGAAGAGGTGAACTTCTGATGCTAAGTGTAGGAGCAGTGCTGACAGGAGCTGCTGTCAGAAAAGGCCTCACATCAGTGTGTGGCATCACACATGATAGAGTGTGATGGAAGGCTGCAGGGCTTGTTGTTGTCTTCCTGAGTAAGCTGAGAACCAGCTCCAGCCTTGGACTCAGCTGGGTGATCCCACCAATGGAACAATCTCCATATGCTCTTTCTTTGCAAGACTCAACGACTGTGGGGTCCTGATGCTCTTCTATTAAAAGAGCAGGTGACTTGGTCCTCAACACTGTGTTGGCCATGCCCTGAGTGACTGTAGTGATGTCCAAGTGGCTGGATCATGGCATTAGTTGCCATTGAGATCTCTGGATGGAGCATCATGAAAAAGCCCATCTGTTAGAACTTGTGCTGGGAATGATAAAAATGTAAGTGCTTGATAAAGAAGGAGGCAGAGCTGGAACACTGAGGAGGAGTAAATGTTCTTGCCTGATGACTCACCTACTTATGGTCTCAGTCCCTGAATCTAGCCTGACTCTGATGCCACTGTAACACCGAGCAGTGATGGCAGCAAGGGGAGCCTAGGAGCTCAATCCCCTTGGCCTGGCAATTCTACAGGTGGATCCAGTCTACAACAGCCCAGTGATGATACAGTGATGCCCAAGCAAATAAAGGTAGACATAAAATGTCCAGAAGGCTGCACCATCATTTCCTAAAAGGAAATGCAGATTTAGCTGTCCTGGTTAGTCCTGAAAGGAACAGGAATCATTTGTACTGTTGGGGCCTCACCTTGAAGACTTTCCATGATAAGGAGACCCTCTGACTCCAGTCACTTCAGAAACAGAGTGAATCAGTGTTATTGCCACTGCAGAGAAGGGGCCATCTCCTACCCTCCCAATTCAGGGACTGAGAATCAACCAACAAGGGCAGTTCTGGTGGTTGGAATAAAAGCTCCCATTCTGACAGGGAGCAGAAGCATCAAAGTTCAGAGCAGCAAGTAATTCTTTGCACTGCATTTCCTTTCAGATGCCTGTAAGTATCCCTGCCCTCCTTAAGTAAGGAATACAATCCTACAAGGAAGCAGGCAAGGCATGTAATTCTCTACAGTGCTGTGGGAGCTGGTGGGCTAGACTGGACTCCTGTAAGCATCCACGGTAACAGAGATGACAGGTTTCAGTGTTCCACCTTGGTCTCAGCTGTGACCATGTCCTCAGAGCAGCAGATGCTAACACAGGAGGCCAGGGGCTGTGTAAACACATGGTAGTTCCTAACCAACAAGTTCTCAGAAGTAAAGAACAACCAGAAGCCCAGATTCCTGCTGGAATAGTTCCCAAAACAACACTTGCAGAGGCTGATACCAGGAATCCTGGACAGCTCTGTCAGATGCTGTTACAAAAGGATGATGAAAGCTTCAAGAGACACAGGATGAGGAGCACACACCAACCTGCTTCAAAAAGCCCATTCCTAAACCTTTTCTCTCTGTGTTTTCCAGTGTACCACATCTGAGCGGAGGTGTAAGGGTTATCAGCCAGCCATAAAAGCCATCTGACACAGGAGGGCAGTGAACAGTACTTAATGGTTGCAGGTTCATGTTCTTGTTTTCCTGAAGGCTAAGCTAAAGGATGAGAACAACCAACAAAGTACATCTCACAAAGACCAAAGGAAGCAGAGGAGCACTAATAATACACTTAAATAAAACAAAACGGAGGACAAAGAACAGGAAAAAGCTCAAAGTATCCTTTAGTCCTATGTGGTTAACAAGGATTGGGGCATGAATCCCTGCAGCACCAAGGGAAGAAAGGAAATGCATGTGATGTACCAGTTATCAGGCACATTTATGAATGCAATTATGCATCACTAACAATTGATTCTAGCATGTCCACCACTGAAAAGCATTACAGATTTAGACAAATATTACTCTTATAGGTAGGGAGTGCTCCTTAGTAAAGTAAGGGGTTTCCTCATAAAAAGATGAAAGGAAACAACTGACACCTAAACATGACCTGCATTTCTGGCTGTCCCAACAGCAGCTGGTTACAACTGTTTATACATGAAAATAAGACTACAGCTGGGCTCACAGCCAGCATGAAGAAACTAATGGATGTTCAGGGTAGCAGGATCTACTCATTTGGGTTGGAAAGGACCTTAAGATTCAAGTTTCAAGCCGCTGCATGGACATGGACATCTCACACTAGAGGATCACAGTGAGAAGCATTCTGCTGGCATAGAACATGGGCTCAGCTCACAGAGTCTTAGAGCATTATCTACAGTTCTTCAAAGCTAGAAGTACGAGGGCAGGTCCCTCCATGCTACACCAATCTATAACACAGACCCTACAAAGCCCAACAACACTAATATGTATAACCATTATAGCAAAACCAAACGTTTATCCTTCCAAAAAAGGCCTTGTGCATCTCATCTAATTTTCTCTGTCTCTGAAGCTAGCAAGTATGGATGAGGCAACTACGAAAACCTTAATTCCTATTAAGGGCTGCTTATTTAAATACTTAAAAGGTGTGAACTTAAAACAAAATAGCCACTTATGATCAATCCCTTGCATCATTTATCATACTGGAATAGTCATGCTGTATTCAGGAATCAGCTTATTCACTGACTGCACATTGAGACAATCCCCAATACAACTAACGCTTGTGTTACAACATTAATAGACACATTTCACATAAACCAAAGGAATGTGTGAGGTTTTAAAGCATTGCACTGAAATGCAAAGCAAGATTTCTTAGGATTTCAGTGTTTTCATTGATGGGGCAGACATGCACAGTTATAAACAACAATCTATCCTTCCTGAGCTGCATTTGGGAGCCACAGAAGGGAAGTTACAGCGAGAAAACTATTGGCTCACCTGTAGATGATGTTGAGCATGCTGTGCTCACAGTCATTGGTGCTGTAAACACTCAGTTTGTCCAACAGGTCCAGCAGATGGGTTGAGAAATTGCTGTCAAACTTGTTGATTGTTGCTTCAAAGCCAGATGTCAGGTGGAGGTTGTCAGCATGCTCTGCTAAAAGCTATCAAGACAAAGGCATAGTGGCCCCATGTGTTTGCTGATTTGCACTTGCCAAAGAGATGCAATTGTTCCTTCCCTATTTCTTAACCTGCTCAAGAAAACCTGCCATAGAGTTTAACAGTTGCTCAGCCACTAAAATAAACCCTTCAAAGCTCCTGGTAGTTGGACACCTTGCTATGCCTATCTGGGAGAACCCCACAGTAGATCCCAGTACACTTACCCTCAAATATATGCTGTCATTATTCATTTTCAAGAAGGAAAACCCAGTAAGCAGAAAGTGAGTGTTGCCTATGACAGGCTGTAACCTCTGGAGCACTCTGCCTGCCTTGCACTGTGATGGACCCTACCAGCTGTGTGCCAGGACAGGGGCTTTCAGCAGGACAGGAGGCAACCTGCTAAGCACAGAGCAGGCCAAATTGCTTAGTACATGTGCATCTAGATAGAGAAATATGAACTAAACAGATGCCCCTGATGGGAAAGGGGTAGGCTGCAAACAGTCGCACCCAACAGTGTATTGGCTCATCCATCACAAAGTGTTAGCTCTGGAAATAACAAGTACTCAAGTTGCAGAAAGCCTGTATGTGGGTACCCACTGCACAGCTGAAAACACAACTAAGGACTTAAAAGCAAGCGTAAGGACTGCTGTGGGAGAAAGGGTCTTCAAAACAGACTTTGAGAACACCAGCAGCACTCCACACTACCCCAAAACCACTCACAGCTCAGTAAAGGTTCTGCTTTGAGGCCATAGGTGCTTTAGAAACTAGGAAGGCTTATCTGCAAGAGGTAAGACCCTGACACCAGGGTAAGCTACCCTGACCAGACTGCAACCCAGGCAGCATCCACAGAGGAAGAGACCCAGTTGTCCATCCGCATCCTACCTTGTTAGTCAGCTTCTTCTTCGCAGTCTCTTCAGCACGCTCCTCCTCTGTTGGTGGGCCCAGCATTGTGCCATGCTCCAGGGTGAGCCTGTCCATCTCACTGTCCAGCTTCATGCTCTGGGTGAACCTCTTGGAAGAGCAGAGGGTTGTGGAAATGTTTAGATCCCTTTTTCCAGTCATGGCAAAGCATGAGGCTGACCCCGTTCTGCTGGCCCTGCAGCTAACTACCTTGCATGAAAGCTACCTCTGAGATGAAGCTTGTGATATTAATACACAAAGCTCCCTAAACCCAAAGAAAGGTGTTGTTTGGGCTCTTTTTTAAAGCTATGGGCTAGAGTGTGCCCACAGAGATCAGTCTCCATGGGTCCATTCACCAGTCCTGGCCTGACCCTCAAGAAAGCATGCTGGAAACTACAGAGCCCTACAACTTACACCTCATGTTCTGCTGCACGACTGGCTGAAGACAGGCAATTCAGTTCATATGAACCTGATCCCAGCAGTGAAAAAGAAGAGCATAGAGAATTCTGTGGAGGGAGAAGCCCCAGAAACCATATGGGAGAAAGGATGCACAGTCTAAAGCCTGCTGGTGGGAGGAACAGAGGCTCTTTCATGTGCATCAAGGACAAGAGGGTTTGGGTTATGTAAATGGACTGTCCTAACTGGCTGGCAGTGGCAGGGTCAACATGGGGAGGCTGTACCTACCTGCATGCAGTTTGTGAACATGACACAGACAGACATCAGCTTGGAGAATATCTTCAGCAGCTCTGGGTTGGTCAGCATGCAGTCCTTCAAGCAGTTGTCCAAGAAGCTGGTGTGGTGGCTCAGGACATCGTCAATATTAGATGCCTGTGATGGTACAGTGCAATAATGAAAAGCCAAGCCAGGACTGCTGTGCTGCACTGGACCAAAGCTCTAACACAGCAGTGACCTCCTAAACATGCTCTAGGGCACGTTGAGAGATTTCTCCTATCTTTCATCTTTGAGAAACATCCAGAGATGGACACTGTATTTGCATCACTGCATTTGACTGCCCTTCACAGGCTATTTACCCTTGTATTTGTCACATTACCTTCTCAACCAAATTATGTTTTCTTTAATCACCCAAGCCCTCCACTAGAAAGGAGGCTCAGAATGGAGCTATCTGCTTTATGAACATGCACTTCCTTTGCTTTTCAATCTGCCTGTCATGCTCACTCCTACCTTCACCATCTCAGTAGTCAGCTGCAGTAAGTGGAAAAGAGAAAAATAAATCAAAGAACCTCAAATGTCAGTAAGTTTAGGAGGCTTAAAACATACAGGTTATTCAGAAACGTATTTTAGGAGCATAATAAGGAACTGGGACATGAAGTGTTGCAAGGATTCTTCAAGGTTTTGGTCTAGCTCTGCTACTTCAAGGGGCTGTTTCAGTCTCAGGTTTTAAATGATAGATTAAAAATCCCCTATCACTCCATACAGATACAGGATGTGCTGAAGCTGAGAACACAAGTCAGGCTTTGGGAAGAACTATAGGACTAAGATTGCCAAGGTATTCACACTGCTACATAAGGATCAATAGCAATACCCCCCCCATAACCTTTCAGACAATTAGTACAGAAGAGGGATAAATGCTGTTTTCTAATGCAATGAAGATGCTAGTTGTGTGGAGGAAGACAATGAAGTTTTGAAGATGAAGATACTAGTTACAGCCTTAGAAAGAAAGCACCTTAACTTCAAGTGGAAACGCACAAGAGAATTCTGGCAAATGAAAAACCACTACATGAGATCAGTGAGGATCATCCTTTTCCCTCCTAAAATACAAATGAAAGGAAAAGACTGCCCCAGTCTGTAGGCTATGGAGGATAAAGAGCCAGTTCTGCATCCTCTGTTTGGAAATACATGATACTTTTCTTTAAAGCAAGTAAGATTTAAGCCAGGAGCTGGGATATGTCATGGTGAGCAGCTCTTTTAAAGGGCTGCCTAATGTAGTGGTTGCTTAAACAGCTTCTTTAGCTGGCAGTGTTGAGATGTTCAACTCCTGTGTACCCATGGCACCATCTGACCCACAGGCACCAGACCTCTCCTGACCCAGCACTGGTAGAAGGCACGTTCTACCTCCCAGAGATTTAAAAGCCATGAAGGACATTGATGAGGATGGGAGACAAACAGACATCTGGATTAAACCTCAAAGACTTTCCTAGACTTCTCCTTCTTGCCATACAGCCATTTAACACCTTTTTCCAGCGCCAGCAATGTCACTTTATACCTGTTATCTCAGCATCTCTGGCAGGCTAAAGAAGCTCACAGATGGTCCACTTGGGCTATCAAAAAGGTTTGGACTATAGATGTCTTTTGGGAATCATCTCCTTTGACAAACTATAAATTGGCAAATTCCTTTTTGGAACTGAAATAAAAATGCTTCAACAGTGCTAATAGCTCTGAAGAAGCAAAGAAACTCAGGGGCTGAGAGCCAAAGCAAAGAGGGATCTTCAGACAGAAAGAGTCAGGAGATTGTCTTTCCTGAACAGGGAATGTCCTGCGTGCCTACTGCACTTAACAGTCTCCTCTAGGACACCTGGAATCAGCAGAGACCGAAAGGACATCAGTATGGAAGAACCTGGGACAGGATACCTTGAACAAGTGCCTCAATGCAAGTAAAGTAAACTGAGAATAACGTTTTGAAAACCTAAACTTACAACAAAACCAAGAAAATACCCTTCTTTCAGATCATCCAGAAGCTTAATGTATAAACTCTTCTTGTTCAGAAGTCCTCACCAAGAATATGCAGCTATATTCATAATCCTAGACCTGGATTGAGGAAAAAGGATGTCAGGGCACCAAAAACTGGTGGTTAGCTGGCTCCAGAACAACTTGCAGGTGCACAGGAGAAACTAAGGCAAGGTGACCTGACTTTAAAGGCTCACCAGAGAGATGCTGAGGCTTGATGGGGATGGCAGGAGTGCTGAGCTGTTTGGTACCTCAGATATAGCATATCTTATAGCAGCCTTCCAGTATCTGAAGGGGGCCTATAGGGATGCTGGGGAGGGACTCTTCATTAGGGACTGTAGTGATAGGAGAAGGGGTAAGGGGTTAAAACTTAAACAGGGGAAGTTTAGATTGGATATAAGGAAGAAGTTCTTTACTGTGAGGGTGCTGAGGCACTGGAATGGGTTGCCCAGGGAAGCTGTAAATGCTCCATCCCTGGCAGTGTTCAAGGCCAGGTTGGACAGAGCCTTGGGTGACATGGTTTAGTGTGAGGTGTCCCTGCCCATGGCAGGGGGGTTGGAACTGGATGATCTTAAGGTCCTTTCCAACCCTGACTATTCTATGATTCTATATGTTATTTTTTTCACAGTACAAGAGGAAAAGATGCACAACCCAGAAGTGTCTGATCACAGGGTGACCACCAGAGGGAAGAATAAAAAGGTGATGAACATCTGCGTCCTGTTCCCTCACAATAGCTGGGGCTCCCTAACACCAGTCCCAATACAGCAGCCCCACAGTGGGTAAGGAAGCTGAGAAGGACCAAGAGGGACACAGTGTCACTTGAGATAGCAAAAATCACTACAGCCATCACAATGGTCATGCTGCACAATAAGCAAGCTTGAGGAATGGATCACTGATCACCTGCTTTAATTAATTAAGCACTGCCTGGCACAGCCTTTGCCTGCTTTGAGTGGTATAAGCCAAGACATACAAAACTCACAGCACTTCCTAAAGACCTTCTCAAGCTGTCTCTTGGCAGGAAGGAGATGGCATCAGGTCAGATTCCCTCCCTTGGCAAAGTGCTCTGTCTAAAGAAGATGTATCTGCAGCATTGCTGTGGCCTTCAGAAGATCTGCCAGTGCTCAGGCATCATCCTTCATTTGTCTGTTGAACTTCCACAATAACTCTGTATGACCCAAAAGTCTAGACCTTTACCACAGTCAGGTAAAAGAGGAAGGGAGAGAAGAGCTTGTTCTGGACAGACAGAATAGTCCTTGTTCTGTTTGGTGACAGATTGTTTTCTCTGTTGTTGAGGATGGAAACAACAAACCTGATGAGAGTAAAACCAGACATGAGAAGACTTTTATGGACTTCTTGACTAGCCTGTTCTGAAAGACAAACTCCCAATGTCTTCTCATTCTTGATTTAAAACAGGCAGGTGGGACATTAGCTGAGAACATGCTCATCTCTGAGATAATAAAGCCATCTCACATGCCCATCAGGAGATAGAAACCAATTCCTGCAGTTATTGCTATGGCAAGGAGTTAACTTCTGGAGATGTTACTGACTTGGATTAGGAAACCAGAAATACTCTGTAGCACACCTGGAAAATCCCACAGCTCAGAACAGTACATCCCCGATAGGAACCAAATGATGCCAGCCATGCTTTGCCCAGATACCCTCTCTGGCAGGCATAAAACTCAGTGGGAAGTGAGCTTAGCCTCTCCCAGGTACCACCAGAGCAGAAAAGCTGCAGTGGGAATATACATGTGGCATAGCCTCCTGAATAAGGAAGGCCCTGCTTTAAAACAGATAGTCCTAACATGCCAGTCTGTGGCAGCTTCATGGAAGAGAAAGCATAGACTTTGCTTTTAAGAGTCAGCCATGAAATCAAGTGAAGATATCTGGACCAGTTCATGAGCACTGCATCCCGCATCCTTCTTCCTTTTCCATAGTTCTCCTTCTTTTGAGCAGAACACCACCTTCAGATAACAAGGTGCAGAGCATGAACTGGACATAGATAGGAAGATGCAGCACAGGAAAGGGATATAAGACTAATAAATCCAAAAGGTGATGTAGAACAACAGCAGTCTTTGTAGTGTGATAAGTGAAGTGCCTCCAACAGAACTAACAGACACCTGCATTAGGCATTTTCTCCCTGTAGCAAATCTGATACCTTCAGACCTCTGTTCTGACTTCTCTCGAGCACACACACACTCACCAGCTTCAGGTTCTTCTCCAGAATGTGCCATGTTGGCTCCATCACTTCAAACATCATGTAATACTGGATATTCTGTACAAAATTCAGCATCCGCTGCCGCAGTGTGAAAGCACCAGCAAACCTAGGGGAGAAATCACACCCACACAACTGAGCGCTAGCAAATGCCATGGAGAACTATCACCAGGCTTGCACAGTCAAGCAGAGCTAAATATTTCTGTCCTGGCAAATTCACTGCTGCAGCGTGAGAGGGATTATAAAGTCAATGCAAACCGTCTCTGTTTTCCACCTATTCAACTGGCTTTGCCTCAGTTACTACAGTCAAGAGTTTTGAACCTGTCATAGACTGGACAATTACTTTGAATATTTGCTTATATTCAACTAGACAGTTAATATTACATATTAAAGCAATTAGTGTAACTATCCAGCTCATTAGTAGGGCAAAATTGAAGCAGATGAATGGTTTCTAGCCTTAGCTGTTAAAGGAACACTTAAAATATTCTATGCCTTGCATCAGTATGTTCAGGGGATCCAAATATTTAACCAAACCACCTGCTATCTAAGGTATTTAATGCAATTTCACTAAGGTGAAATAGAACAGTGGGATGACATAGAGGTTCTTACAATGTTGACTTATGCAGGCTCTGTGATAGCAAACTAAGAACTGACTTCAGCAAACTGTGTCGGGAGAGGTGGGGGATACCCACCATAGGGGTTTTCAACCATGGCTGCCCTGTTCCCTGCTGTTGTCCTGTGAGCTGGAGGTTGGACTAGGGACCCTCACAGGTCTCTGCTGCTACACCTCTGCTACACATAGGAGAACCAGAGCTACAGTCCTGTTGGCTAAGGTGAGGCAGTGTTAACTTGCTGGGGTCTGCCTCACTCTCCAAACAGGTGGAACAAGATAGGATGGTTTGCTGGGAAACCCCCCCACCATTTTTACTTTGTTCAATCTGTATCAGACCAAACATCAATGGAGCTGTGTGAAGGTCACAGGTCCTTGCTAGGGGTCTGGCCAGAAGAGAAAATGTTGCTTTGGAACTACTGGGGTGCTTACTAATCTTGCTGATGCTAAAGTAGTGACCAAGAATATGGATATATGGGAACAGATGTCCTCGGCTGTAAGTGTTCCATGTGCTAAGGCTAAAGACCACTTCTTCCTTTCCAAATCTACATGCCAAAAAAGAGGAACGAGCTGAGCAGCACAAAGATTATTGAGCAGATACTTCCTACTGAAAACCTCAAATGTTATGGTTTGATCTCTCTCAGCCTGCAAGAAACTTGTAAGGATCATTTTCACACCAAAATGATCTGATCTAACTAGCAAGAAGGAAACCCAAACCTTCACAGCTGATAAGGGAGAAAAAAAGACCATACCACTTAGCTGAATGCAGGGAGAATTGCTTGGCCGTCTTATTGCTGATCCAAACATTGCACAGCTGCCTTTCCACATGTTTGCAATAGAACATGTGTCTGAAAAGCATTTGGTATCTTGTCAGTGCTTTCCTGGAACGAAAGGAGACACCCATCCAGATTAGCCCTGTTCTGATTGACAGACTAAGCCGTGAAGGCTGAGCCTGCCCAAAGGCAAAAAGACATTACAGAACATGCTCCTTACACCTTCAGCCACACAGATCCACACTGAAACAATTCAAACCAAAGGAAGAACAAAATCACATTTGTTGCCAACCCAAAGGATTTCTCTCCAAGGAGTCCCTCCCCTGTATTTCCTGCCAGCTGGTACATCACCAGCCTCCTTCTTCAGCTCCATCAGGATACCTGCAGGGAGGTCACTCATGAAGATGCTGGGCCAGGGGGATAAAAGCCTGAGGTCACATACCCACTGCACTAAGATGGTTACAGTCAGCAAAACAAATCACCAGGATTCTCCACAAGGATGAAGAAAAAGCTGTAACCAAGCTACAGGCAGCATTACCCCATCAGCAATGCACTGTCAGAAGCAGATGGGGATGCTTATTTATAGCTTCGGGGACTGGATTCAGGTCTGCGTTCAGACACTTCAGTGTAGGTGTCTACAGAGCTCCAGTCGATACAGTTCATGAAACCTTACCAAGTACTATTTTCACTTCCATGGCTACCACCAGAGCTAACACACTCACTCTGGAAGAAAGAGACAATTTCAAAAGCACCATGTCATTAGAAACACCCCCTGTGTCAACTGCTTCTTTAAAGGGGAAATTAAGGGACAAGCTATTTGTTGGTGTGTGACGATCCCACATCTGTCACCCTGCTCATCTAACACTGCCTGTCACACTGCCCTGCCTCACAGGGTTTGCCAGGAAAACAGGAGGCAAATCCCTACAGGAAAATGAACCCTCGTTTAGTCCCCCATAATACAAATAAATGCAAAACAGCTTGCTGCAGCAATTATAGCAACAGCCTTTATCCTACTAGTGGGCAACCAGGGATACCAGAAAGTGCATTTTTACCACTCTCCACATTTGATTCTTGGATGGAAATCCTCTTGTGAGAGTTCACGTTCTCAGGGAAGGTACTTCAGAAAGCCATGAACAAATGAAAGCTAAGTGACCAGTCACAAGCAAAATCAGGCTGAGAAAGGATGCTTTCATGCTGAAAGCATCCTTTGAGCTCTCTTCCCACCATATGAAATCACAGTTTGACTTTCTGAGCATGCCTTAGTAGGGTTCTACTGAAGACACAATCCATATTCCAAGTGGAGCAAGCACCAAAGCATTCCTTGCTAGTCAGCAACTTGTGACATCACTTTAAAGATACAGACTTTCCAGTATTTTGCTGTGTGGAAATTTGCTTCACTGCCATTCAAAAGCTTTTGCCTTTTATTCCTTCAGCAGATTGATATCTTACCTGTTTATAATAAGGGACAGAGGCCACTTAACAATGTAGTCAAAGGAAAATGCTTCCAAACCACTGAGAGTGAGCTCTGTGGGATCTGCACTGATGATAGCCTTCTCTTGTTTTGTTTCTATAGCCAATACTCTCAAGAGCTGTGTAATGAGGTCATGGGGCATCAAGTCAATCTATAAAGGAAGAGCAGGGACAAAAATGAAGCCCCAGGATACTCACAACTACTGCACAGCAACAGACATGTGGCAGAAGTGCAAGTTATCAGTCATTCTCAGGTCATCAGACTAATCTAGGAAGCAATAGTAAATGGTATGATCTGGAATGGAGCAGCAGACACCAGAGCAGTGTTGCTGTAGTGGTTAACAATCAGCATACAAAATGCTGCTCTCCCTTGCTCTCAGCCTCTTTATCCAGATTTCACACTTCCCAGGCACAGCCTCTGTGCTGCTTCACATCTGTAAAAGATGCAGTCAATACATAGGACTTCTAATCAGGTGTTCTCTTGTACTCCAACGTGAGCACCCAAGCTGAGAACAAGCATGAGAGACACAGCACTGCTTCCACTTCATCCTGGGGCCACCCAAAAGCACCTTCTCCATGTTCAAACCAGCAAGAAAACACAGCCAGGGGAGGTGCTACCTGTTGCTAATCTGGATGAAATAGAACTTAACCCAGAGAAATGACAGTCACCAGTTCTCTTTTCCTCCACTGTACATTCAGCAGGTTCTTAGAGGCATGCACATCTTCCCAAATCATGGCAAGCCTTCTCCAATTCAATCACTTTCTGCTTACCTTTAAATCATCCTTGAAAGGATCTGTGTTGGCTGTGCTCATTCGCAGGGCTAATTCAAGCAGAGCCTCTAGCCTTGTGGTTATGATGTCATCTACAGGCTTCTTGAGCTCTTCTTCTGTGAGATCCATGAAGTGAACAAAAAAGTCCCCTTGATCCATCAGGAAATAGTGTTTTATAGATCTGCTCAAGAAAACGAAGGGACAATTGACTGTGTTTATAAAAGCTCAAGTTAATCCATATTAAACCTAAAGGAACAAAAGCAATCAATTCAGCCAGCCTGCTGGGGTTGATCACAAAATGTTCCTCTTCATGGAGAACACACTGCCACAGATAACCAATCTGGAGACTAGTCTTATGCATGTGTCCTCCTCCCTACCACCTCAGTCAGGGTATACGCAGAGCCATTCAAGAGGCAGTTGGCAATTCAGAGCAGAGTCCTGAACTCCTCTGTATGAACAAGTATCTTTGCTGATAGAGGTACTTGTGTTGACTTTTGCTACAGTAGGATGCATAAACTTCAATCTTCACTTGGTGCCAGGGAACCAACTGCAGTGGGCCAGAAGCTTGGAGATAACTCAGAGGAGTAACTGGTAACTGCAGCTTTCAAAGCAAAACTAGGGCCAGCACATCCTTAACACAAGATGATTGCAGACTCCTGATCACTGCCAATTTGGGATGATGCTCAGCCCCACTGTTTACCTGATTGTCATTCCTCTTTTGAACCAAGGAAACTCTCCCAGTCATGAGGAAGTCAGTGGTTAACTGAGGAAACAAGAGGTAGGGGAGGAAGATGCTTAGACCACCGACATACCCTAGAGTGTAAACCCAAATGAAAACCTGACCTAATGCTGATGACAATCCCACTTCAAGCAGGAGGCTGAACTACTGAGGTTGTTGGTCCTTCCAACCAACGCTTCTGGAATGGTGGAGGAAGTCAGTACTGCTGCTTAACTGAAGAGGTTCCCTGGGGTTTAATCACACATCCCACTTCAGCCCTCAAATCTCACATACACTGAAGCTCAGTAGCTTCCTCCTCAACGAGCTGCCCCTGCACTTGCACCCTAGCAGATCATTTAGACACAGGACAGCTGCTGCATGATCTAGCAAAGACCCTGCTTCGAGGAAGAGGAGGTCACAGCTGGACAGGCTGAGCAACACCTTAATCTGAAACTACACTGCGATAGATGGGCCCAACAGAGGACATGTGCCCTCAGAACTTCAGAATCCAGTGTCTCTTGAACATTCCTATGAAGCAAAGAAGGCTTGGAGGGATGACAGGCATTAGCAAAGCTAGGAACAATCACTAACAACTGGCAGGTTTCAGAGAGCTCTCAACCTTTCATGAAACCAGGAACTCGTGGGTTTACTGTTTTCTGAAGATGGTAATAAACTAAAAGCTTGATTCACACAAGGAAGCTGGAGTTTGCATGCTAGAATGCACCTGCATTTGCTATCAGCTCAATGTATTATGAGAGCCAAAATATAGGTTATCAAAATGAACTTTAAAAAAGGACAGTGTTTAGGGCACTTCTTTGCTGAGATGTTTAATATCCAACTATTTCTTATTCACATTAAACTCTTCTTGATCATACCAGGTGATAAAGGAAACTCCTTCCCCAGGTAGGAGTGACAAGCCATGGGACAAGTCATGAGAGAGGTAGAGGACATCCATACCTGAGAGTGGGTTTTGGGACTGGGCTAGGCAAAGCCACAACTTCATTGACAGAGTTTTGGCAACAGCCTTAGAAGGAACTTGGACTAAGAGATGCCCAGATATCCTTCTCACCTGACATTTCTATCATTTACTCTTTCTGTTTTAATGCAGGAAAGACCTCAAATCTTACTTTTTCAGGTCATCCCTTCTAATGGAAATAGAGACAACACATTAATAATAACCCAAGAAAAGCAGGCTAACTTCAAAAAACTTATGTTCACTCTCAGAACCAATGTATTTAACATGCATTTAGTAAAACGAATCAAACCTTAGGTGAGTCACCAGCTCTTTCTCCTCCATTAGGAAATCCAGCAGAACTTTGCTAGCATAGTTATATGCTTTTTCTATTTGCTCCACATATGCTCGCTCTTTTAAAGTATAGATGACCTCTTTAGCCACAGGGCAGGTAACATCACGGCCACATTCTCGCACAACATTTAAGTATTTCCCTAGAAGAAGAAGAAAGAATGACCCATATTCATACCTACTGAACAGCCAACTTTCAAACCACTATCTTCAAGGGGAAGATACGCAGTGAGATGTTTGCACTACATTCTACCAAAGGCTGGAAAAGATTTAGACAGCTCTCAAAAGATAATACAGACTGTTAAATTAGGCACCTAGTATCACATTTAAGGAGATCTAGGAATGGGTTCATTTCCCATTGGTGGCAAAACGTCTCTGCAGATAGCCAGAAACCTCCAAAATCTGGTGCTGCACTTTGGGAGCAGCTTTTGGAGGGGTTTGTACTTAGGAAACAGGGCACTGGTAGCCATCAGGTGCATTTAAACACCCATATTAAAACTCAGCATATTCAAACCTCAGTTGTCTAGCTCCCTCTAGCTAGCTGTACCCATGAAACAGAGCAGTAAGAAAGCTCCTGTTGCTGCTGGGCTCCTTCCCACATGGTTTATTTATAGGCACTGGGATTCTTTTACAGTCTGGTTCTTCTATTCCTCTGAAAAGTTTGGATGGAAAACCCCATAAACTGACAAAACACGATGCCATGTATCCTTACATGAAAAATGGTAATGCTTGTCTCAAGATTCCTTATATCAAAAGCTTATCTTTACCTACCTGTGCTCAGTATTTTGTCAGCCATTTTCTGCAAGAATGAGGGAATCTGTTGCTGAACAACAGTGTATCTTTGATCCCAGTACTTGTCATTATAGTCTTCCTGGATCTTCTCCTTCTGCAGCTCATGCTCCTCCACCATGAACTCACTGAACAGTTAAAGCAGATGTTTAGAAGCAGGGAGTGGTACAGTGAGGATTACTTTATTTGACCTGTAAACTGGTAATATGAGCTATCAGAAGTAAGGTCTCAGGAAAACACATTCCATCAAGAACTGAAATTAGTCTGTATTTGTACTACGAGGAGATGCACTATGCAGTGTTTCTGCTAATCTGCAGTCAGTGATGATAGAAACAGGATTCTGTACAGTTTACAAACCAAGTCTAAGCATGATTTGGTTGTCAGTGTAGAGGTGAGGACGTTGGCCTTTTCCTGTCTTCTCACCATCAGGAAGGCATTCATTCATTTCAGCTATTTTGAGTTTTGCCCCCTCTTAGGATTCTGAAAATGTGGGAAACAGAAATGCTGCATAATCTGTTAAACACAGCAAAATGCTCCAAGTGACGACCAAAGCCAAGAAACTTCAGGCAGCGTTGGCAGCTCCTACCAGATTAGCAAATTAGTAGACTACATTGAATATAGATCCACTAAATTATCACACTTGTGCCCCATGAGGGCTCACCCCTTGTCATGAAGAGGATGAGGATGTGAGAGGAGCATACTGAAAGGGGGACAAGCATGGTAAGGTGGAATTTGAGCATACTGCATACTTGAACTGCTGTTGCACATGAATTCCTTGAATTTGGGAAAACAAAGCAAGTGAGAGTGTCTCTGACTGTATACACACTGAATTAAGTAGGAAATGTAGTTCAACATGCTTCAGCAGCTCCCCTTCCTTGCAGTGCTGCCTTGTCTACTCACTGCTGCCAGGTCCGAGCCCCTAGGTTATGCAGACTTTACATGGCAGAGAGATGGGTAAATGCCAATGACCTGAGCAGTATTTCCTAACTTTTGCACTTCATTTTCATTCCTTAAGTGTCCTTTACCTGTAGGGATCATTGATGATGCCTCGATATATCCACTTCTCCAGAATTTCAAAGTAAGGTACACTGGCTGCCTTGGTTAAATACAGGCACAGCTCCTGGGCCTGGCTGTCCCCCGTGTAATTAAAAGTCTTGTCATGGAGTAAGCTCAGGGTAGATCCTCCCATACACTCTCCTTTATCCACAGAAGTAGCTAAAATCGAACAATACAGACACACGACACAAAGATGAATTGCACAAGCTATGTTCTTAAACGTAATGAAGTTAGCACCTGATTAGCTGACCACCCTAAGCCACAGATGTCCATGTCAGCTCTAGAACCCTGCTGTGAAGATGCAGGCCCATTCCACCACACAACCAAACCTTACCTCCTGCAATGTCCTGCAACAAAACACCCCAAATGAAACCCAACCCTCCAGAGAAGGGGAACTGAACTCAGACAGACACAGGGTAACATGGTGGCTTCAAGTCCAAAAGCCTCCTATGCTGAGGGCATGATGTATAGAGATCCACCTTGCAGGTGGTAATGGAAGAAATACATACTTTCAGTGGCTTGCTCTGATTTCAAAAGCATCTTGTTCTCAGCTGTTACACTGCAAATACCTCTAACGTCAGGTAAAATGCATGGACATGCCCCAGAACCCATGGCTCTCATGGAAGAGCTGTGCTCTGACAAGTACAATTCCCCTTGACTTTCTTCTCTACTATAACATCAAATTAAAATGACACATGCCCTGACTGTACTGCTGTTCTGTAGCTACAGCTTCCAGAACCTGTCGTGCACCCATTAACATGTAATGACTGTATATCTGAAACTTACCAAGTGAAGCAAGGATCTCCAGGGTCCTCATTGTGGGCTGGATGTAAAACCAGAGTTTCTGCAGTGACAGAAGTCCCTGTCTCTGAAGGTGTTCCAGCTGGGTAATTAATATCATGTATTCCTTGATTAGAGTCCGCATAGCAGCAGCCAGAGCATGATTTACCTGTCCATACTCAAAGGAAGACTTCTCCTCTATAAACCTGCATAAAGCAACACGGAAACCCTTTTAGTCAAAGCACCTTCTACCATCTTCAGGACAGTGCACAAGCACACAAGTAGATTGTGTGTTGGAAAGCACACCGGTCTTCAGCTGGAGACTCAGGTTCCACATCTGCTTTGTGTCCCCTCTCCTTACTTCCCATCACATTTCCTAGTGCAGAAAGCTGTAGGAAGACGTTTCCTCTCACCCTGTAGGGGAACTAGAATTGTTTGGAGAAGTACTGTGTAGAAAGTGAGAGCCAGGGTTTTCAAGGAGATTTTCCTTGCATAAGCAGCAGATTAGAGGACAGGAAAAGATCTCAACAGGAAGCTATGTGCACCCAGACATGTGGGGAAAGCACTGCTGCTAGTTTCTAACACCACATGCCACTGCAGGGATTCATCTGACCAGATTTAGATGGCTCTATACATGTTGGTGGAGAGAGACAGATACATCTGAACAGTCATCTGGAAGGAGACGTGTAAAAGAGATTGGATGAATCACATTCTAAAAATGCTTCTCTCTCTTTGCTGATCTTTTAGGGACTTTGAATCCAATGCAGACGTCTACAAAACAAATATCTGCTGCTGGTGGGGTTTACCTTATCCTAAGACCTTTTAACAACTAAGGTAGCTACAAGAAGCTAGGCAGCAGTATATTCTCTTACTCAGAACAACACACACAAAGGTGGCCCCTGTCCTGGATGTCCAGAGGAGAGCAAAAAGCAGGAAACATGGGAAATTCATAGCAGAATGGGAAGGGATGAGCCAGAATAACCAGACAAATCCTATTTGCACTTTGAATTTACCAAGATCAAGTTTAGACAAAGCAAAGGTGAGGTGAATGAAAGACTGAACTGGCAGCAGAGGAGAAACCCAGCAACAAGAAATGTAGCTAAAACCAATTCAAAGCAACTCAAATTCATACTTTATATCCCTGTAGGTTTAAATTAAGCTTGAGAGTTAACATCTGCACAAAGACAGATTCTCTGTTCTATAACCTGGTGCTCAAAGGAGAATATCTGCCTTTGACAAAAGTCAGCTAGGTACCTGGTGACAGCAGAGTAACTTGCTGCTACAGGAAGAATCCTGGTCACCAGCTCTTTGATGGACAAGTCCAAGTTGGGATCGACTGAAAACGCTCGGTTCTGCCTGCCTACGAGAGGCTGTGCTGTGATGTATCTTCCATCCACACCAATCAGAACGTACAGCAAGTCCTCCACAATCATGGATTCTTGGGAAGCTAATGGCAAAGTACCTGTTTTTAGATACAAGACAAAAAAAGAACACAATCAGAACATGCCATAATACTGCCTGATGGACCATTCACATCATTTTGGTCTAGTACCTGAAGCTTGAAAGGAAAACATGCTACCATTCAAACTGAACAAAGGAAGATCACACAAAGCTAACTCTAGATAGAAATGACTGAGTGAAGCTCAACTCCAAAATCATCCACTTTTCTTTCCAGGAAAACGGAATCCTTTACTCATTTATACCCAAAACACGTCAAGTAGACAGGGCTATACATCTGACATCTGTGGCCAAGAGAACATCACCCACAGCCTGTGCTGCTGATCCTTCCACCCAAAAGGGCTCAGCTATAGCAGACTCAAGGAACTCTGATCTTGTCAACAACTCCCCCTACCTTTCCTCCACTGAAATACTCAGATACCAAGAAAACAGTTCAAACACAGACACAAAGAAATGTGCAAAAGCTGCAGGTGAACTGCAAACTGAACGGTTTGAACTGCAAACTGAATGGTTTGAGCTGCAAACTGAATGTTTTGAGCTGCAAACTGAATGGTCTGAACTGCAAACTGAATGGTTTGAGCTGCAAACTGAATGGTTTGAACTGCAAACTGAATGGTTTGAACTGCAAACTGAATGGTTTGAACTGCAAACTGAATGGTTTGAACTGCAAACTGAATGGTTTGAGCTGCAAACTGAATGTTTTGAGCTGCAAACTGAATGGTCTGAACTGCAAACTGAATGGTTTGAGCTGCAAACTGAATGGTTTGAACTGCAAACTGAATGGTTTGAGCTGCAAACTGAATGGTTTGAGCTGCAAACTGAATGGTTTGAGCTGCAAACTGAATGGTTTGAACTGCAAACTGAATGGTTTGAGCTGCAAACTGAATGGTTTGAGCTGCAAACTGAATGGTTTGAACGGCAAGCTGAATGGTTTGAACTGCAAACTGAATGGTTAAGTCAACCCTGCAGGAAGCATAAAGGACTCAGGCAAAATACAATTAAGTGAATAAGAAATGATACACAGCTCAGCCTTAAAGCTAGAATACAACAGGGGGAGATTAGTCCCCTGCTGCTCTGGTGAGGAGAGAGACAGCAAACTGGAGAGGTTGTTATAGTCTTAGTGGAGAGGACATTGACCTGGATGGACTGATGAATGCTCCCTTGTCAGATATTAGTACAGATCTTTCAGCTGAGAATGCAGGTGTGATACTCCTACAGCAAGAGGTTATGAAGGCTCATAAATGCAAGAGAGAAAAAGGACTGTGAAACTCCAAACAGACTAGATCCCCTGGATCAACAGTGGGGCTGGAATTCAGAACAGGGGAAACACTGTGAACAAATCAAGTTTGGGATTTGTTTGAAACCTACTCTTCATCTGCAGAGTACAAAGAGCAGTTCTGCTTTCATCCTGAGCGTGACAAGGTCTGAATGGCACTTCTGAACAAGCACAAAGCATTAGAAGTTAATGCCATTTTTCCTGTGTATCACATACCTATAGGTACTGTTGTGTCAGTGCTTAAACTGGTGCCAATTAAGAAGTCACCAATAAGTGCAGGTCTCTCATACACCCAGGATGGAAACACTGGAATGGGCTGACCAGAATTCTTCTTGTTCTGCTTATCTCGGAGGATTTTTCGTGTAAGCTCAAGAGGCTGTTGGGAAAAGAGAGAGAAAGAAAGAAGGGGAAAAAGATCTTCAGAAATCAAAAAGATCTTGAATTTCAAGCAGAAATTGACTCTAAACTGGCCACTTGAGAACAGAACGTAGAATAGCTGATGCTTCACTAGCACAGTGTAGGATCTGGTCTCCCAGTACCACCTAGTGTATTGTAGTCTGTGATTTTTCTATACAGTTGGCCTTTTTATTGTTGGAGGGTTCACCAAATAATGCCTTTCAGCACCCTTCCCCACCATGCTAGGGCACATACACAGGGGAACAGAGTGGGAACATGCACAACCATCAGGCATCTTACTAGTTTAGAAAGTGCACCACACAAATAGCAGCAAACTCCTTCCAGAAGCAGTAACACCTGATTCGAGGACCACTTGCAGACAGGCTAATGAACCCCTCCAAACTCCATTTCTGCACAGTGGCTACTGAGTAGCTACGTGCCAAATGCAATACAGATAATCCATCCACAGATAGTCAGAGAATGATGGGTTTTTTACTCTGAATAGCAGTCAGTGAAGGAAGTGAGCTCTCAAAGACTGAAGGACATAGAATGCAATCCCTGGCTCTGGGTCTTTGACACTAAAGTAAATGGAGTATAAGATTCATTATCAGCTGGAGAGTCTTCTGAGATGCAAAGCCTACATGCATATTTAGAGCCCCAGGTGTAAGAACACAGACAACATGCTTATGAATGGCCATTTCTTAAACTCCACAAATGTCTATGTGAAATGGGATATGCACAGTGTCAGTTTACTTCCTCTCACAGATCTCAGAGGAGAGAGGGAAAGGAACTTGGCAGGAAGCAAACATATGTGTGAGCTTTGCATCTTAGAGAATGGCACTCTTACACGTGAGAGGTAGCTGATGCACACTGTGGCTGGCCCTGGCCATCTTGCATATTCTCAGAGTTGCCTAGTCTTGCAATACTTCACACAAGCATCAATCACAGCTATAGGTACAAGCAGAAGGGAAAGATTTCGTGCTCAAAGAGAGAGTACCTGCTGTATATTGGCGTTGGCTGTGACACTGCCCAGCTGCTTGCGTAGCTCCTCAAGCTCCTGCAGGGATATCTTGGAAGTAGATGAGGGGATGGAGAAATTTGTGCTGGCGCTGGTTGCTGCATTAGCTGCAAGTTCTGCCCTTTCTTTAGCATTCTGTTGCAAATACTGCAGTGTCTGTACATACATGAAGAAAGAAAAGACCTGGTGAATGCTGGTCAGCACACACTAAAGCATACAACCATAAGATGGCTGGGCTAAATCAGATCATAGCTCTTTCTGTCCCAGTTTTCCAGGTCTCAGTGGTTTATACCCAGAATAGTGCAACTCTCAGTAGTGCTTTAACAATTCAGTAGACCTAGAACTGGTTATCTATCAATTTCTATGCTGAACATTATAATCAGAAAGCATGCTGTACTTAAAACCATTGCACTGTTGATACTGTTGGATACACATCCAACTCTAAAGGAGAAACAAACCTCTTTGTCTTCTGTGAGTTTTGACAGTAGATAAACTAAGGAATCGAGATGTCTTGTGTTTTTAGATTTCAGCTCATCATACTTCTTTAAAAAATCTTCAGGAGTTCGAGAGAACTCTGCTATTTTTACCTGTAAAACACCACATAAATAATACATGTTTAATGTACATTATTAGCTCAGCATTCAAGGCAGAAACACTGTGCAAGGAGGAAGACAATGAGGTGCAGGCTGGGGTTGCCACCAAAGTACTCCAGGGAACGGGTTTTGGACTGAATGCTGCAGCACTGGTCTCCTGCTAATAGTTATGCTGGAGAAGAGTGGGAGTTCTGGGACTTCAGGTGGTAGAGAAGGGACTGCAGGAGAGAAAAGATGAAGGTAAGCACAAGAACTGCATCAGGGCACACTTTGCACATGCTCAGTCTGAAGCAATGTAATTGTGTATCAGCAGGTTTATTGAGGAATTTGGCATTGATGAAGCCACTGGATCCACTTTGGAGGCCCCCCTAGCAAGAGATACATCAACCAGACTGAGCCCAGTGCAGAGCCATAGAGATAGTGGGGTGTACTGACTGCTGCCCAAAAGGGTTACAGACCCTGCTCTAAGGGGCACAGCAAAAGCACCACAGCACTGCCATGAGCTGTGACACAGAAAATCCTAAGGGAAGAGTCCTTCCTGGAGAGAGTGGTGATGCTGAGACATGGCCAGAGATGGAGGAGTCTCCTAGAGATCTCCAAAATGCAGCTAAGCAGTCTGCTGGAGCTGTGATGCTGGTCCTGATGGGAATAATGGGTTGGACTGCAGGTCTCCGGCTCTACCTCCTACTTCAATCTTTCTACAAGTCTATGAACTGTCAGTGTAAATGATGCACGAGACTGGAATTAGAGGAAACAGGCAGTTCAGGCTACAGAGAGCTGAACTTCCAGACAAAATTAGCAACTTGGAGCTTGACTGATGGATTGCTTTTAAAACCAACACTGAAAAGCAGTATTATGGCCACAGAAGTATACCTGGCCATGAGAATATCCACCCAACCCTCCAATATGCAAGGCTTTTACCTTTTTCCTGATCTTTCTACTTTATAACCCAAATTGAGATTCCAGATCAGATTCTTTTTTTTATACCCTTGCCAATGGTCTCACCATTATTCTTCAGAAAGCCTGGCACGGCCATTACACACTCCCCAACACGTGTCCAGCTCCACAAACACAGAAGTCAAGGTATCTCAGAGGAAAGTAGAAGAGCTTCTGCCTAAGAGCTCAGCTCAGTCTCCCCTGTTCTGGCAGGTTCAAGCCATTCCCCTTGGCCTGTCCCTACAGGCCCTTGTCCCAAGCCCCTCTCCAGGTTTCCTGCAGCCCCTTTAGGCACTGGAGCTGCTCTCAGGTCTCCCCTTAAGGAACCTTCTCTTGTCCAGGCTGCCCCAGCCCAGCTCTCTCAGCTGGACTGAAATCACACTGAGGAATCTTAATCTTGAATGTCTCTTTAGGAAGGAAAGTGCTTTCAGAGCTGATGGAACCTCTATCAAGGACTGCAAACATGCTGCCTCAGGAGTCCCACTGCCCCCGTGAGGTCTGAAATGCATGCTGGCTGTGATGGCAGTGCACCAACACTTACCTTCACACTGTGTGCAGAGACAGCCGTGGTAACATACGGTGTTCGATTCTTCTGCAGAAGATCAATGTAGACTTCAGCTCCTTCCCCTCCGTGCACATGCAGCAGGCTGAGCAACTCATTGACATCATGGTGGATGCGGAACTCGCTCATACTCCCACTTGAGGCTATGAGCAACACAGGACACAGAAACAAAGGTGCCAGGTTATTTTGCTGCTGCAAATAAGAAGATATCCTGCACGTTTCCTGGCTATGTTATGAGCCTGCTACAAGGTCTGACCGACACAAATACATTTTGTTTGCAGTCTGTGCAGACAAAAGAGGTACCTGTTACCATGCCTGATTCAACTATACTGGCACAAACCCCAGTGATGACACAGGGGAGCCAGCAAAGTCTGGTGGAGAAGTCAGTGAATCACCATAAAGAAGTGCTGGGTTTTGTACTGATGACCACAGGCACAGCTGGAGCTGCTGCTGCTTCTGCAGTCATGCAAACACAGCTTTTCCATGTTGAGGGGTCTCCACATTTATATTCTTGCACATTTTGCCAATGGACAAGCCCCACATTCTGCACATCTATTGAAACACTGGGTGCAGATCTAAGAGTCTGATTGAGGCACGGTGTAAGCACGGAGTTGAATGTAACCCCTGTACAGATGCAGAATACCAAGCACATGGAAAAACATTTGCCAAAATCATTGAATCATTTAGGCTGTAAAAGGCCCAGTGCAAGTCTCCAACCAAAACTGCATCATATTACAACATGCTGTGAAAGGCTTTCTCCCGTCCAAGCTTAAATGTCTCTAAGATCCAGATTCCTGTACCACTTGGGGCCCTCATCCTCACGTGGAAACACTTATTCCTCACATCCAACTGTGTTTCCTCTGCTGCAGCTTGGCCAGGGCCTCTGGGGCTCCTGCTGTGTTCCTCTGGCCCCAGCATCTCCAGGATCCCTTTGGGCAGCAGATGCCCCTGGATCCCCCTTCACCTCCATGTCTCTGGCTGCTCCTGCAGCCTCTCCTCCTGTGCATCCACCCTGCATGGCCAGGGCCTCCCTGGCCTTGCTCCACTTTGTAAGTCGCTCACAAGGGCCCAGACTGGAGCATTTAGGATGTGGTGCCACAAACAAGGTGCTCCTTTTCCATTACATACTGGCTACGTCCTTGCTAACAGCAGTGAGAACCAGCCTCCAGAGCCTCCAGGGCTTCTTCTTCTTGCAGGTGTGTTCCTTCAAGACCAGGTTAGACGGGGCTTGGAGCACCCTGCTCTAGGGGAAGGTGTCCCTGCCTGTGGCAGGGGTTGGAACTGGATGAGCTTTAAGGTCCCTTCCAACCCAAACCAGTCTGGGATCTATGACTGTGTCCCCAAAGACTCAGCTTTTGCACTATCTCCAGTTCCTTATGGTTTCTGTGAGCTCACATCTTCAGCCTGTCAAGGTGCTCATGAGGGGTCACCATAACCTCCAGCCCATGAACCCCTCATAGAACCATAGATTGGTTTGGGCTGGAAAGGACCTTAAAGCTCATCCAGTTCTAATCCCCATGCCATTAGACCATGTCACCCAAGGCTCTCCCCAACCTGGCCTTGAGCACTGCCAGGGATGGGGCAGCCACAGCTTCTCTGGGCACCCTGTGCCAGCGCCTCAGCACCCTCACAGGGAACAGCTTCTGCCTTATCTCCAACCTGAGCTTCCCCTGTTTCAGTCTGAACCCATCACCCCTTGTCCCATCACTGCAGTCCCTGATGGACAGCCCCACTCCAGCACCCTGCTGGGGGATGCCCGACCTTGACCTAAGCCATCCCTCCGGTCACCTGCCCGTCAAAGCGCACATCAACCATCACCAGCCCCAGCAGCGAGCACCGGCACCAGTCACATCCTCCAGCTCCCATTGCCGAGCGCACCGGGGCTCAAGCCCGTACCAACGGAGGCGAGGCCGGGCCCGCAGGCCTCGCTCAGCGGGGCCCAGCGGTACCTCCCCTTGCGCTAAGGGCTCCGGAGGCGCCCGCACCGCACCGTGCTGGGGCCGGTACAGCGGGAGCCATAGAGGCACAGCAAACCCTGCCCGGCCCCACGGAACCGACCCATGTCCGTGCGAGCGGCACTCCCTGGGCAGGGACCGGGAGCGGGGTCCCCATCCCCGGGGGATGCTCGGACACAGCCGCCGGTGACCGGCGGCAGGGCCAGGCCGCAGGACCCAGCCGGTGCCGCGGTGGGACCGCTGCTTCCTGCCCATCCCGCACCGTTAACCCGAGGCGGGGACACAGCTTCCGTGGCCCGCGGCGGCTCCAGGCGGAACCGGACCGGTCCCAGAACCGGAGCCAGAACCGGGACCGGACCCAGAACCGGACCCAGACCCGGAGCCAGACCCGGACCCAGAACCGGACCGGACCCAGACCCGGGACCGGACCTGGACCAGACCCAGAACCGGACCCAGAACTAGACCCAGAACCGGACCCAGAACTGGACCCAGACCCGGACCCAGCATCACGACCGCGACCCGTCCCCCGGTACCTGCCCGCCGGGAAGCTCCCGCCGCCGCCGGCCGGAAGCGCTCCCCGCGCCTGCGCCCAGCGCCTCTTCCGCCCGTCCCGTCCGGGGGCTCCGATGCTGCCGCTGCCGTCGGGGCTGCTCCGCCGCCTGCGGGAGGCGCCGCTGCCCCCCCCGGCCCCGGCCCCTGCTCCGGCCCCGGCCCCTGCTCCGGCCCCTCCGCCGCCCTTCACGTTCGCTCCCCGCCGGCTCCGCCTCGGCCTCCACCACCCGCTCTTCGAGGTGAGGCTGCCCCAGCGGCCCCCGTCGGTGCGGGGGGCACCGGCCCCCGGAGCCCCGTCTGTCTCTTCTGGCTCCGCGGACCCTCCATTGCCTCTCGTCTCCTTTGCTCCCCCAGGATGGGGACGTCCACAGGCACCTGTACCTCCAGGGGGTCCTCAGCAGCCTCGCCGAGGCGGCGGAGAAGCCCAAGTAAGTGGGATGGCGGCGGCTGTGCCGCTGGGGCTGCGCCTCCCGTCGGGGAGCGGCACTGATGGTGCGGACCCAGCGCTCGAGTGGTGCCGGGTACCAGTGCGAACGGTGTTTGGGACAGCCATAGATCCCCCACTGGTTTGGTCTTAACAGCCCAAACCCATCTGGCATTGTGTGCTGCACTCACCTGTCTGTCTAGATACTGCTCTGTCAGATGTATAGATACCATGCTTGTTGGATGCCATGCATTGCACCGAGAGTTCCCATCATCAGAAAGGCATCTATATGTCTGAAAATTGGGATCCTAGCTAAACAAAACAAGAGGATTCAAGTGGCAGGTTACTATTCACAAGTACAAACCAGTGGGAGAGCCGTGTGGTGCAGACAGCCCCAGTCAGGAAGGCTGAGCCTGGGACAGTCAGCCTGGTGTAAAACCTGCTCTTGTAGGCAGGTTTGTGTGAGGTTATCCTACAGCCTTGGCACAGTTCTAATCCACTTTCAAGTCCAACAGCTTGTTTCTCACATTGCTGCTTGTGGTTTATTCTTAACTGAAGCACTGCTTTAAAGGGTGATAATATATGTGATGCTGAAGCCATAACAGCAAATAGAGTTTCCAGCCGCCAGCACCATTATAATCTTCATTCCATTACACCTTGTGTTTAAGTGTTATTCACAAAAGATGCCACAAGCAAATGTAGTCACTGGAGGGATACATGCAGCTTAAATTAAGGCTTTCATTTAAGGCGCACACGCTGTCATTTCCCTGCAGAGTGTCTGAATTCAGCTGCCACATCCCTGGGTGCTGCCAGGTCTTTGACACCCTGGAAGGCTACGAGCACCACTACAACACACTGCACAGGAACGTCTGCTCCTTCTGCAAGCGCTCCTTTCCCTCTTGCCATCTCCTGGATATCCACATCTTGGAATGGCACGATTCACTCTTCCAGATAATGGCTGAAAAGCAGAACATGGTGAGTCGCTGTGCACATGGGTTGGTGTGCACATTGGGGGCTGCCCCCCTTAAAGAATGACCATTTGGGAAGGGTACCCTTGTTCCCAGCTGACACATCTGACCTTTTCCACTTACTGTTACTTGTCCCCTGCCTTTCAGTACAAGTGCTTGGTAGAAGGCTGTGCAGAGAAGTTCAAGAGCAGCAAGGACAGAAAGGATCACTTGGTCACTGTTCACCTTTATCCTGCTGACTTTCGGTTTGATAGACCCAAGAAAGTGAAAAGGTAACTGCAGAACTGCAGTAGCATAGCTAGGTTTTACCTGTAGGAGGTGATGTGCTGCTCTGCTGTGGCTCTCCCTTTGCAGAGTAAGCAGGTTTATGTTCTATGGGGCACATTTTTAGGGGATCAAGCCTATTGAATGAGTTACACTTTATGGACCGAATAAAAGAACCTGGACACAAAGCTGTGTGCTATAACAGAGACACCCTGAATACTCAGTAGGAACTCACACAAACCTATTACACAGCTCCCCAACAGCCTTTTGGCTGTTCTGAGTGGCCTGTGAACACAGATTGGACTTGACCTGTTTCATCATTAAATACCCTGTAAGCCCCAAAGCAATAAATGACAACTATTGAGGAAGGGTGTGATATTTCCTCTCTGCAGTGGCCCCAAGCACATAAGCAATCCCACAAAGCAGGATGCCAGTGTGCCGATGGATATGACCACGGAGACAGAGCAATTCCAAGTGGACCCCATGGAAGTAGCACCCAGTGAGAGCATGGAGATCCCTGAGCCTGCAGCCAGCCCTATCTCCTCAGTGCCAGAGAAACGCCTCTATAAATCCAGGTCTGTACTGTTGGCCTCCACAGGCAGAAAACCCTGGGACTGAGACCATAGTCATCTTAGTTGCATTTTGCAGTGCTTAGCACAGCACAGGTCAGGGTATCTGAAGATAAAAGAGGTAAGATTTCCATGTATGCTTTAAAAGCCATTTTTTAAAGAGGAAAGTGTAAGGAAGGGCAAAGTGTGACTACCCTATGAAAGCTGTGTCAGTAAGGTCCTGTTAGTCTGCTAACCATGGCTAGAGCAGAATGCTGTGGTGTGAAGGCAAAAACTCTGCCCTAAAATACTCCAATGAGTCTCATTGTGATTTCTAACACATATCCATCCTGGCTGACTCAGGTGCATTCACTGTAGCTGTCTGTGGTCCCATGCAGGTGCAGGACAAGGCACTCATAGAGCAGGTGAACATCCTACTCTGAATCTTAGGTTTTGCAAAGCCAGAGCAGCATTGCTGGGTTTGGTTGCAACTGAATTTCTTAATGGGGGCTTGACTTCTGAAGTCATAGAATGGTATGGGTTGGAAAGGATCTTAAGATCATCCAGTTCCAACCCACTACTGGAACATGGCTGTGCTGGAGTGCCATGCAGGGAAACCTGCTTCTGTCAGTGGCTCTCTTTGCTTTCCCTGTTGTCAGCTCTGCTTGTGTAAAATGAGGTGAGCTTTACTGGTTCAGGGCTTTCTGTTGAGTCATGGAGTCTGCAGGTGCTCACAACACACTACAGCCACTGGGGTCTTGTCTATGTCATGGTTTGCCTGACAAACTCCTGTACTAAGCAGCCGCCACGGTGACATTTTAAGCTTCACTGCCTTGTCCAGCATAACAGCTTATAAAGCCTAAAGAAACAATACCTTGAATTTGATGTGATGCTGCAGGTCAAAAGCAGAGTTGGCTGCTGAAAGGCCATGCTTTTACTGCTGTTTCTTCTCTCCTGCTTTTCACAGTCATGTGCTTCCACAACACCCCACTGACACTGCCCTGTGGCATATTGCTTTTTAACACCTTACACCCTGTTGTTAAGAGAGGGGAGAACATAAATGTGAGAAACAGGAAAGCAGACCAGTATTTCACCCATTTTTTTGCATTACACTTTGCCATTTGCATTACACTTTGAATTACACTTAGGTGTCCTGCTCCTCCAGCACCTTCCTCTTCCCACTCCTGACAGCTTGAACTGCTACAAAAGGCATCAAGCATCCTAGTGATGCTGTGAGAGATGGGGTGTTGATGTGTATGACATGCATGTCTCCCTTTCCAGGATCCCATCCACAATTTGCTTTGGACAAGGTGCTACCCGAGGATTTAAAGGACCAAGGAAAAAAGTCTGAAGGTCAATGCAGCAGGTTTGTACAAGACAAGGGGCTGGCTGCTGCTTCCTGCAGGCATTGGCACCATGACTCAGTGGGGACATGTGCAGTGTCTGCAAGGGTCCCACTCCCCAGTGGGAAGGCAGAAGGGTGAAAACGGGTTGTGCAGCAGCGGTTTGGGATACACATTGAGAGGAGCTTTGCTACAGTCCCTTTTTGTCTCCATACCAGCTCCCTTTGGCAGCATCTCAAAGCTGCCCCCTCCTGTAGCACAGCACTCACTTTTCTGATCCCCTCTGAAACACAACTACAGATAAATTCTGCCTCTGTGTTGGGAGGTTTTGTCTCTCACCAGTGCCAGGACTGCTGTGGGCAGCAGTGGCTCTGTAGATAGATGGGCACATCTTACCTGAGCCTGCAAGATGGCAAATGCTGGTCTGACACTCCAGGCAGCTGCGGGTATCCCACCGGCTTTGCAAGGAATCACTATCAGAAATGCAGCAGGGATGACACGGAGCAGAACATAAGCTTCCCTCTTCCTGCAGGACATCCCACCAGCTCCCTCCCCTGGCCTGGAGGCAGGCTGTCACACTGCCAGCCATCCTTGCACAGGGGGTAGCAATATAAAACCCAGAGGAAGAGCAAAGGGGATTACAACAATTCATCATGTTAGTTTTGTTCTTTCATTGTCTTCTCTTTTCCAGCAAGTACAGCCCTGGAGACATGGGGCAGGTGGAACTCACACAGCGAGTCTCAGGCTGCAGCAAACAGTGCTGATGGTGAGGTGAGAGGAAATGGGCTGCTGCAGCTGAGCCTACACAGGGTTCTCTTCTGAGGAGCTGGAACCACTGACAAAGAGAAAATGAGTGGGGAAAGAAGACAGTGTTCCTTAATTCTGACCTGCATCTCACTGAAGGCTGCTCTGCTCCCTAACACTTGCTCTGGAACCCATATGAAAGGCTTGTGTAGGCTGGGAGAAGCATTGTGGTGCCCTGCAGCTCGTTTCCTCAGGGAGCTGAAATGGAAATGGCTTCCAACAAGGTGAATAAATAAAAGGAGTTCTTACAAAATGCCTTTGTAGAGAATTTAAATGGTGTCTTGAAGCCCAGGCAGAGTCAGGTGTGAAGAATGAACCTCCCTTTGCTCCAGATACCCCACAATCAGGTTGAGATGGAGGTTATTTTCCCTCTTGTCTTTCCCTTTTTAATCTCATCCTGCCAGAGGAAAAGGTTCATTGGAAGCACAGAGCCAGGTCTCTGGTCCTGTGTCACCTTTAAAATGGCCCATAAAGGAAAGGGGAAAACAGAAGGAGGTTGCAGGAATGACGTCTATCCAAGAAGCTTGGGATCTGTGATTGCTCTTTCCCTTCCCCCTCTCCGGGTGGAACACAGGATAAAAAGGGCTTTGCAAAATCCCTGCAAACAGGAGCAGGGAATGATGCTTGCAGAGATTTCCATGTCAGTTTTAGAAGCTTTGCTGTGTGTAAAACTCAGCTGGCTTGTCTGGCCCTAATCCTTCTTCCTTGGCCTCCAGAGAGCTGTCTTTGGCAGGCAAACCCTCCATCCAGGAGGTCCAGCCTCACCTCCTGCTGCTGCTGGTCCCCCAGGGATGGTCCATGGTACAGGACAGGCTCTGTCAGCACCTCTGTGGCCACCACCCTGATGCTCCTGCCACATGTCTGCACAGGGATGTCTATCAGCAATGACCAAAAAGCACTTTCCAACACTGCAAGCCCTTAATGAGGCTTCTTTCCCCTTCTTCACACTGGAGTAACTGGAGATTGGAAGCAGGCCTCACACCACAGGAAATGCCTGCATGCTTTGGCCTGTGGTGGTACAAAGATCATGCAGAAACAGCCCAATTTGCTTGCCCTTGTGTTTAGGTCCTGGAAATTCCTTTAGGAATTCCCTTTTCCTAGACTGCAGGCCCAGAGGTTAAGAAAAACATTAATATTGTAATTACAGCTCCTGACTCAGTAACTCCTCTGGGTCACCAACTTCTTCCATAGCACAGCCATGTGCATCCCCATATTTGACAGCAAGGCAAGCAGCCTGTTTCTGACCTCTCCATAAACAACCCATGACTAAATACACTCTGCCAGCAGGGACCAGCTGGAAGTCTCAGAGCTGACATTCCCAAAGCCTGGCTGCTCTCCAGGATGAAGGCAGAGCACAACCAGGCTCTCACAAGCAGCAGGGGTCAGGAGGGAGGAAGACTCCTTAGCCCATAGGGTGCTTTGGATGGGAAGGGACCTTACAAACCCATCCAGTCCAACCCTCCCAGTCACCTTCTACTAGACCAGGTCTAAGAGCCCATCCAACCTGGCCTTGACCTATAGACAAGCACAAGCTTTTCCAGCTCATTGGAACTTTGCCCTCTGAGATTGAACAGCAATGGTATGATGGTGATGGGTATCTGCAGTCAAATCCCTCCCATTCTGGGGCTGAGGGCATGGGTTTGTACTTCATTGATTCCTTTCCTCTTGGTTGATCTCACCCTGCTGAATTAAGCCTTAAGGATCGACCCAAAGCTCGGAGGTCGGCTGTGGACGTGCCATATAGTGCTTGTCAGGCACTCCCATCTCCACACCAAAGATCTTTATGTTACTTAATGGCTTCTATTTAGGCTTGGACTTAGCAGTTTGGACCTGACAAACCCTCAGGGGTGGGAAAGGACCTTCCACCGCCAGGAATACTGTCCCATATCAGGCACCAGCCTCAGGGTAAATCAAATGGCACAATGTATATGCACAACTACACTGCGAACTTCCAAACACCGGGATACACGTTTAGCAAATGACCTGGTCAGTCAGCACTGGGGGACCTGCCTCAATGCCCCACAGCAGGAGGGTTGCTGTGCTGTTATCCCAGTGCTCCCAGTATCACCAGCACCACGAACTGGCCCCACCCTGGGAGTGGCCACAGCAGCAAAACTGCGGTCAAAGAGCAACCAAGGGCCAAGGAGCACAGGAGCAGCCATGGAGTGGTGAGTCCATGCGGGATGGCTCAGGGCAGCAGGATACAGGCAGACACTGGGCACAGGTGGGTGCACAGGAGCTGGGGGGTGCAGGATACAGGCAGACATTGGGACGGGTGGGTGCACAGGAGCTGAGGGTGCAGGATACAGGCAGACACTGGGCACAGGTGGGTGCAGCAGGAGCTGGAGGTGCAGGATACAGGCAGACACTGGGCACAGGTGGGTGCAGCAGGAGCTGGAGGTGCAGGATACAGGCAGACACTGGGCACAGGCGGGTGCAGCAGGAGCTGAGGGTGCAGGATACAGGCAGACACTGGGCACAAGTGGGTGCACAGGAGCTAAGGGTGCAGGAAGGCCTCAGCCAATGCAGCTCCTGCCAACAGGGTTGCCCCGTATCTCTACAGCACAAGGACCCTGTGGCTCTGCAGCATCACCATCCTGCTGGGCGCTGCCCTTCTGCCTGCCCCCGGCAACACCCAGGTGAGCCCCATCCATCCATCCATCCATCCATCCATTCATCCATCCATCCCTCCCTCCCTCCCTCCTTCGCTCCCTCCATCCATCCATCCATCCCTCCCCTCCCTCCATCCCTCCCTCCATCCTCTGCCTGCCCTCCCTCTGCCCTGGCCATAAGCAGGCAGAAGGAGTCCTCTGTGCTTTGTGTCACCCCCTGCACCTCTTTCCTCCCCACAGGCTCTGGGTAATCCCGGGATGAAGAACCTGGCTCCGGAGGAGGATGTGGCCAAGGAAATGTAAGAGGCACCCACATCTGGGTTGGGAACAAAACCAAAGCAACATCCCAGCAGCTGTTTGCTCCCCAAGATCTTAACTGCAGCCTCCTGGGGATGGGGGGTTCCTCTCACCGTGGTCCCTGCACCCTGATGGGGTGGGATGCCCTGGGACATGGGGGTGTTTAGTGAGCCTGATGCACTGGGACTGAATCTGCTCCCCTCTTCCAGCATCCTTGGAGTTCGTGCTGTGGAGCCACCAGAGCCGACTGAGATCTCCAGAGATGTGGAACCAGGCTCAAAGGATGGCTCTGGCAATGCCTGGGCTCACTGGGTTGCCCGTCGAGTCCAGGCAGGACCAGAGCAGGACCTTGACCATCTCCACCACTCCCAGGATGATGCTGCAGGGGCTGATGCCTATGGGCCACCAGTGATGCTGTCCCTGCAGGTGCAGAATGGCCCTGAGGAGGACCGTGACCACCTCTACCACCACTGAGCAGTGGAGACAGGCCCCAGATGCACAGTGAGGGGTGGGAGCATCCCTGGTCCTCATCCCTCCCAACCCACCCTTGTGCCCCCCAATAAACCCCATTAGAGCACCTCCCATATGAAGCCAGGCTGAGAAAACTGGGATTGTTCAGCATGAAGAAGCTGCATGGAGACCTCAGAGCAGCTTCCAGTGTCTGAAGGGAGCTACAAGGATGCTGGAGAGGGACTATTCACTATAGGGACAGGACAAGGGGTGATGGGTTCAGACTGAAATAGGGGAAGTTCAGGTTGGAGATAAGGAAGTTTTTCCTTGTGAGGGTGCTGAGGTGCTGGCACAGGGTGCTGCCAGAACCCTATTGCCAAGTGTAAGGCCCCCAAAGCTGGGAGATGCCATCCTTGGGCTCTCTAAAAGAGACCCCAATGAGAGTGAGGACAATGCCTCAGGGTGGGCAACTCTGACCATCACCGTGGCCTCAGCCAACCCAGCTGAGGCTGAGCAAACTCAGCACATCAGCATTGTGCCCAGGAAAGCACCATGGGCACACATGGACCTATTCTCCATGTGGCTGCTCTTGCCCAGCACTGGGGAACAGTGCGATAATGGGGTCTCAGTGAACCCAAACGCACCCCAGCTCAGCAGAGACCCCACAGCATCAATCCCCCATCTGCCTGCAGTGCCAGGAAAACCCTTTAATGGTGATGGCAAACTGCCCCCTGTGCCGGTTGTCTCCCTTGAGGCACTTGTCACCCGGTCCCAGACCCCTGTGTGGGGTGATGCTGGGGCTGATGTGCTGTAGGGGACCGGCACCCCCGGCTCAGCTGTCAGTGAAGTTGGCTTTGCGCTTCTCCACGAACGCTGCCATCCCCTCCTTGCGGTCAGCCTGTGGGGAGCAGAGGGATGGGTTCAGGGCAGGCTGTGCCCCCCACTGTCCCCACCACACTGAGGACAAACCCATACTCACTGTGGCAAAGGTGGAGTAGAAAAGCCGCTTCTCCGTCCTCATCCCCTCTGCCAGCGTTGTCTCAAAGGCTGAAAGCAAAAGAGAAGATGGGGACACCCCATGGCTGCATCACCCCCATGGCATTCCCACTGCCCCCCATCCCTTACCACTGTTGACCGACTCCTTTGCCATGGCAGCCACCAGTTTGGAGTTGTTGGCGATCTTCTCTGCACAGGCAACAGCCGCATCCACGAGCTTGTCCACAGGGAAGATCTTGCTGACCAGACCTAGGATGGACAGTGGGAGGTGGTGGGACAGCTCCCTGCTGTCCCCATACAGGGATGGGACCGGCACATGTCCTACCTGCTTCCTTTGCCTCCTGTGCCGAAATCCGGTCCCCAGTGAGCACCATCTCCATGGCCAGTGACTTCCCCACTGCTCTGGTCAACCTCTGTGTCCCTCCAGCACCTGCAGCCATTTGGGGAAGGGAAAAGCCCAGAGGATACCTGTGTGTTCCTGTTGCCCCTGCTCCGGTGGGGATGGGGCAGCAGCCCCGTGCTCACCTGGGATGGTTCCCAGCAGGATCTCTGGTTGTCCAAACTGTGCCTTCTCCCCAGCATAGATGATGTCGCACATCATGGCCAGCTCGCACCCACCACCCAGCTGGGACAGGGGGGAAAAGGGGGAATAAGAGGGGTAAAGGGCTGGGAATTGAGGCAAAAGGAATTTGGGGGGACACTCACTGCATAGCCATTGACAGCAGCAATGATGGGCTTGCGGATGGTGGAGACTTTGTCCCAGCTGACGAGGAAGCTGCCGCTGTAGCACTCCTGGAAGGTCTTATTCTGCATCTCCTTAATGTCTGCTCCAGCTGCAATGGGAATTGAGGTGGGATCCTCATCCCACCCCCTTCCATAGCCTGGTATGGGGGACACATCCTGCCCTACCTGCGAAGGCTTTCTCGCTGCCGGTGATGACAATGGCCCCCACTTGTGGGTCGTCCTGCAGGGTCCGCAGTGCTCGCCCCAGCTCCTCCATCAGCCCTTCGCACAGGGCATTGAGCGCCTGCGGCCGGTTCAGCCGGATCAGGCCCACGCTCTGCCGGGCCCCCGTCTTCTGCACCGCCACGTACTGGAACGCAGCCCCTGCCCCCCAGCACCGACCCCGTTAGGCACCGGCTGCCGACAACCGGGTCTCGCCCCCCTCCGGTCAGCCACGGCTCCGTGCTGCCTTAGGTGACCTTCGGATGGTGGGCATATGGTCACCGGCAGCCCGGTGGGGGTCACCCCTGCGGTGGGCGAACGGGGCTGCCGGTGGGTCCCAGTGCACTCAGTCCGGACCGGGGCCGGTGCACGCCGCTGAGCACGTCCCGGTGCGTGCCCGGTGTTGGGGTCCCGGTACCGGTGCTGGGGTCCCGGTACCGGTGTTGAGGTCCCGGTACCGGTGTTGGGGTCCCGGTACCGGTGTTAGGGTCCCGGTACCGGTGTTGGGGTCCCGGTACCGGTGTTGAGGTCCCGGTACCGGTGTTGGGGTCCCGGTACCGGTGTTGGGGTCCCGGTACCGGTGTTGGGGCCCCTCCCCCTCCCCGTGACCTTTGCTCCGGTTCCCCCCCCCCCCATCCCCGCTCACCGGCGCTGCAGCCCCGAGCCCCGAGGAGGGGGCGGGGCGGCGGGGGGAGGAACGCGCGGGGGCGCGCACCGGCACGGAGGAGCGCGCGTACGGACGCGGCCATGACGGAGAGCGGCGCGGCTCGCCCCGCCCACCCCCTGCTCCCATTGGCTGAGGCGGCCCCGCCCCATACCTGATTGGCGGAGGCCGCTCGGCCCGGTCACCGGGAGGGGCTCTCCCGGTGCCGTGGGCAGAGGCCGCGGAGCTCCGCCCCCGGCGGTGTGGGGCAGCAGTGGGGCAGCAGTGGGGCAGCAGTGGGGCAGCAGTGGGGCCCCGGGGGGGTGGGCTCGGGGGTGCCGCTCCCCACACACGTGCCACGTTGGCGTGTGTTAAACCAATGCACACAGCTCGTTCATTCACTGCCCCCCCACTCCCCACACGTGCCCCGCTGTTGTGGGTTAAACCAATGCACACAGCTCGTTCATTCACTGCCCCCCCACTCACCCGGCTCCCGGGGAGTTAGGAAGGAGAATCCAAAGGATGCAGCCCCCACGGGTTGGGATAAGCACAGTTTGATAACTAAGGTATAACACAAATCACTACTGCCATTACTACTAATGACAATAATGATAAAGCCAATAACAAGTGAAGAGAATACAACACCTCACCAGCCACCGACCCATAACTCACCCACCCTGCCTGACCGAGCACCGACCGATACCTCCTCCACCCCCCCAGAGCTCCAGCCCTTCCCGGTCTCTGCCGGTTACCTCCTGTGTATGACGTGCTATGGTATGGAATACCTCTTTGGCTAGCCTGGGTCAGGTGTCCTGTCTCTGCTTCCTCCCTGGCACAGCATGAGACTCACGAAGTCCTTGGTCGGAGTAATCATTACTGACCAACAATTCAAACCATCGGTGTTATCAGTGCTGTTCCCAGGCTGAAAGTCAAACCCACAGCACTGCACCAGCTACCAAGGAGGAGAGAAATGACTGTTACTGCTGAACCCACTGCAAACACGCGGCCCCCGTGCATGGAGCAGGGCAGGATGAGCCCCGCAGCGGGCGCAGCACACACAGAGCCCGGTGGACCGGGATGCGCGTGTGCTCGCTTGCACCCCGCGGCTGCGGGTGACGCGTGTGCGCGCCTGCGTGCGCATGCACGCGGTGGGGGGGGGGCTGCTGCGTGCCGGGCTCCATCCCGTGTGCCAGGCGAGCCGAGCTACGGGATGTACCGGGGCACGGCTGCGTGCTGGGCGCTGATGCTGCTGGCGGCCGCCCTCTGCGACACGGTGGCCGGTAAGGGCGGACGCGGCGGAGCCCGGGGGGCCGCCCGCGGTGGGGCTCGGGGGGCCGCCCGCAGCCGGGTGAAGGCGGCCGTGCCCCGGTACGGGTCGTCCTTGCGCGTAGCCGCGGCGGCGGCGGCGGGCGCGGCGGCCGGGGCGGCGGCGGGGGCCGCGCTGCGCCGGGCACGGCTGGCGGGGGACGGCACCGAGGACCGCGATGGCAACGGGACCGTCAGCGCCTGGAGCTCCGCCGCACCGGGACGGGTCACGCCGCGCTGGGCCGGGGCCTGGCTCTGCCCCTTGGCCGCCGTGCTCCGCCGCTGATGGCTTCGGGAGCACGGCCCGTGGCTGGTGCGGCACCGATGCCCACAGGAGCAGACCCCTGAGCCCACCCCCCGGGGTACCAGCAGCTCCCAGGGCTGCGCTCGGCCTCATCCGTTATCCACCACCAGCGGGGCAGGACCCCATGGAACCCCCTCCGTCCACTTCCTTGCCCTCCAGCCCGTGCCAAACCCCATCGGCTTGGGCAACCCCATTAGTGCTGCTCCTTCCTCTGCAGATGTGGGTCTCGCAGTGTTGGAAGGATGAGGAAGCAGCAATGAAGCTGAGCAGAAAGCAGTTAGGATGCAGGGTGAGGGGCTCAGGACAGGCACCCTGAGGTGGTCCCAGCACCCTGCCCATGCACATATATTTTGGAATTCAAGTCCCAGAAACAGCCAAGAACACAGTGAGGAAATGGCTTTTGTCCTGGCTGGAAGCAGCACCAGGCCTCCTTTCCCCACAGCAACCACTGTCCAGCACGGGGAGCCCTGGGGGCAGCTCCTCATCCCCACCACAGGGATTCTGTCCCTCTGGTTCCCTGCAGCAGCCCAAGGTCTGAAACTGGGGCTGCCCTGGCAGAGCCGCTTTAATCTCACACCAAAGCTCCATGCTGAGGTGGCTCCAGCCCATGCAGCTGCAGGTGAAGCCTCTCCCCAGTGGGACAGGTCTCAGTCCAGCGTCACCCTGCCCAGGCGTCCAGCCCGGAAATCCCGCAGGAACTCATAGGCAGCAGCAGGATAGTTGAGCATCATCATGTTGACATTCCCTGGAGATCAGGGGGATGCAGAAGGAGGCATCAGTGGAGCCACCCTAAGATCCCTTGCAACCCAGGAGGCAGAGATCCCCCCATGGCACTCACCTGTGCCCGTCAATACCTTCACCTTCTGTGTCCTGCCCTGGGCAAGGGCCACGTGCCTCAGCACAAGCCCAATGTCATCGCAGGCCTCAGCCAGTCCATAACGCTGTACATACCTGCAAAGGAGGTGGGGGGCATTGCTTCTGCCCTTCAAGCTCCATGGGGACAGCTTCTCCACCACCCACATGGGACTAAGAGCAGCAGGCACAGCCCAGGGCCCTCTCCAGCTTCCCCACTGGCTCACTTGAACTGCTGCTGCTTGTTCAGGGCATACAGGAGGTAGTCAGCCATGATATCCTCCCCAACAAGGTGGTCACGGATGGTTCCTGGAAAAGAGGGTCAAGCCCCAGCTCCCGCAGCCCTAGCCAAACCCTGGCCACCCCTTCTACCATCTACTTGCCACCTGTGGGCACCCAGGTAGCACGTGCTGGCCCTGCAAGCAGCCATCTCAGCCCAGCCTCACGTGAGGTCTCACAGCCACATCTAGGGAGTCCCCCAAGCCACAGCGGCCACCTCACCGCACAGTGCCAGCTTCATGCCCGTCTCCACATCACCCAGCTTCGGTGGAAACACGCCAGGAGTATCCACAAGGTACATCAGGGGCTTCTCACAGACCTGGGATGGAGGAGACAGGGCTGTTAAGACACACTGCTTGGTAACTGCAGCATCACAGACTGGCTAACATCACACGTGGCTAACAAGCAAGGTGTTGAATTGGTTTGTTAAGGTCTTGCTGGAAAGGGGACCTGCTTTGAGATCAGCTCTGCATGTCTTGAGCAGAGGCCAGCACCCACCCAGGCAGCAGGGACAGTACCTGGATTCTTGTCAGCACTGCCTTAGTGATACCAGGGTCACCGCCGACAGGAGTGGCTTTCCCTTTGGGGAGAGACAAGAGTCAGACAAGCAAGTGACATCCTGTCCCATCAGACTCCTCTCCAAAGCCAGCCACCATGGAGAAATACCTTTCTTGAGGTGCAGCCTCCGCAGGGAGTTGATGAGTGAGGACTTGCCCACGTTGGGCACACCGATCACCAGGATGCTGTACTCCGTGCTCTGGAAGTGATGTGGATGTGGGCAGGGAGCAACTGGCTCTTGGCCACACACCCCAGGAGCAACAGGCAGCCACGACAGCAGAACAACCCAGCCTTTGCTGGTGCTTTTGGCCTTGTGTCTTGAACTGGAAAAGCTGCCAACAGCCCCCTCACTGCCTGCACACACTGGCAGCCTCACCTCAGCCCTGTGGTAGCGAGGGCTGTTGTCCACCAAGTTGGCAACCATGGGAACAATCTGCAGAGAGACACAAAGGGCTGTAACTGTGGCCCTGAACTCACGCTGGCCACTCACTCAGAGGACACAGTGCCAGGATTCACACAACTGGGGCCACGCAGAGGACAGGGCTCATATGGAACACTGGGAACCAGCCAGCGTCACTTCCTCACAGTGGGGCACTGAGGCCTCTCCATGGGGCTGGGAGAACAGTGCATGGCCCTCAGCTGCTGGCAGTATGATGCAAGGCTGAGCATGGAGCTGCTGGTTCGTTACCTTCTTGACATTGACATCACGCTTGCAGTCGGCAAAGAGAACATGTGAGCATCCCTGTTGCTTCAGGTGCTCCAAGACTGCCTGAAGGGGACAGGAAGAGGCATTGCTGGTACCTGCCTGCATGGACCCATGGACCCCCAGCCAGCCCTGTCCCAGTGCTCACCGGCTGCTGGCTGGGATCAGCCAGGTCCATCTTGTTCAGCACCAGGATGTGCGGGCGAATGCCCAGCACCTCCTTCAGAATGGGGTTACGGCCCGACAGTGGGATGTGAGCACCATTAAGGACAGTGACTGTGCACTGGCATGGACGCAGGTACTGGGGTGGACAAGCTGTGTGTGGGGGGAAGCTGATGGGGCTGTTGCAGAGCTGGAGAAGGGTATGGCATGGAAGCATGTACTGAGGTGGACCAGTTCCTCACAGCAGGAAGCTGATGGGACTGTTGTACAGCTAGAGAAGGGTATTCCATGGAAGCAGGTACAGGGGTGGACAAGCTCTGTGTGGGGGGAAGCTGATGGGACTGTTGTGCAGCTAGAGAAGGTTATTCCATGGAAGCAAGTATGGGGTGGACTAGTTGCTGGTGGGGGGAAGCTGATGGGGCTGCTGTATTGCTGGAGAGGGCTATGGGGCTGGGAGAAGAGGCGAACTGGATGCACACGGGGCAGCTGGACCACACGGAGCCGTGAAGACCCCACCGAAGCAGGGGGCAGCGTCCGGGAGGAGCCACGTCCCGGTGTGGAGGGGTACACGGGGGGGAGCAGACCGGGCCGGGCCGAGCCGTGCCGGAGGATATGCGAGCGTCGTGCACCTCGATGAGGCAGTCAGCGCGGCGCAAGGAGCTCCGCATCTGCCGCAGGCCTGCAGCACAGCGCGGGGTGAGCGGCGGCCGACGCGCAGGACCGGCGGCCCCGCTCCCAGCACCCCTCACCTCTGGCCATGTGCCCCGGGAACCACGAGGCCACATCGCGGCCGCCGAAGTCGAAGCACTCCCGGAACCGACCGGGACCGGCACCGGAGCCGGTACCGGGACCGGGCCCTAGGCCCGACCGCACCGCGGCCGCCCGCAGCAGCGCCTCACACCCCCTCATCGCCGTCTACGTCACATCCGGCGTACGTGCGGGGCGGAGCCACGTCACCCCGCCCCCGGGAGCGCGCCGGTGGGCGGGGCTTCACCTCAGCGGCTAACGGTCACCGTCATGGCGGAGCAGCGGCCGGTGTCCGGGCCGGTGTCCGGTACGGGGTCCGGTACAGGCCCCGGCGGCACGGGCAGCACCGGGCCCCGCAGCGAGGGAGAGGCACCCCCGGGGCCCGGTCCCCGAGCCACCCCGCAGCCGCAGCCGCCAGCCCCGCAGCCCAGCGCGGAGCCAGCGCCGCCGCAGTGCCCGCTGGACGACACCCGGTACCTGATCGCCAGCACGAACTGGTACTGAGGCCTCGGAGCCTTGTCCCGGCGGAGCCGAGGAGCCGAGTCCGTGCCCTGCAGGAGGAGGAGCCCCTCTGCGTGTGTCTGCCCGGCCGGGTTCTCAATAAAGGAGGCTGGCGGCAGAGCACCGGGTTTATTTATGCACCGTGGAGCCGGAGGGGGTCTCCAGGAGCCGGTTGAGGCGCTCGGCCTCTCGCCAGCCGGACAGCAGCGCCCCGTGGGTGGTGGAGTAGAAGGTGCGGTGCGTGGCCTCGCCGGCGAACAGGAGCTGCAGGGGCTGCAAGGTGGGCAGTGAGTGCTGCGGGATGGCTGCTCCCCCCGGCACAACGGGGTTATCCTCACCCAGCCTCATCTCCCTGCCCTCTGGCACCCTGCATGTGTGTTAACCCACCCTGCAGCCATAGGGCACCGTCCCTTCCTTAGAGACCCAGCCCGTACTGGGAGCATCACAGAACCAACCAGACTGGAAAAGCCCTTTAAGCTCACCCAGCCCAACCATTCCCAACAGTGCCAAGGCCACCACTGCCCCATGGCACTGAGGCCTCGTCTCCACACTGTGTGAACACTTGCAGGGCCGGTGCCTGCAGCCCTGCCCTGGGCAGCCTGTTCCAATGCCTGAGCACCCTGTGGGGCAGGAGGTGTTCCTCAGCTCCATCTAAACCTGCCCTGGTGCAGCTTGAGGCCGGTTCCTCTTGTACCATCCCTTGTAACGTGTGAATAAAGACTGATCCCCACCTCACTACAACCTCCTGATGCCATAAAGTGTTTGGGAACAGCCAAGTGTTCCCCCCATACCGGTGGAGCTTGGTGGGAAAAGTCAAGGGGGTTGGTTGGTGGCATGAACACTGGTGACCCCCAACTGGAGTGCAAGTGAGGAATGCCATGTCCCTGTGCTCCTCATGGCCTGGGGTACCCTGGCCCCAAGCCAGGAGATCCTGCTTCTTCCATAGCCACTGCCATCCCCCAACCTAAAGCAGTTACCCTGGGGTCCTCGGGGTCCTCGGGCAGGGGCTGAGCCAGGACATCAATGTCATCCCCAGAGCTGCCAACAGCCACGTAGCTGTAGGATCCCCGGGTGTAGGGACTGCTGTGCCACTGGGACCGGAGCACGCTCCTGGGAGTGGGCAGGAGTGGGTTCCCTGTGGGTGCGGATTCTCAGTGGGATCCAGAAATCCAAGGGGATGGGCTGACAAGGGCAGAGGAGGCAGTGGTTACCTGTAAGCGTGCGGAGCACGTGTGTCATGGTGCTGAGGACCTCTGCATCACTCAGTGTCTCCATGTACTCCGACTCCTTCCCTGCGATGAATCCACAGAGGACGTGCCCGTGCCTGGGGTGGAAAGATGGGGCTGAGATCTGCTGCTACCCTCCTGCTGGAGCACTGCTGCATCACAGGCCACCAGTGACCCAGAGAAGGTCTTGAAGCTCAAGACAGAGCCAGGACGCTCTGTCACATTGTCTAGGAGATGCCCTAACCCCTGTTGCTGGTTCTCCCATCACATACTGCTCTGGTGGTTGGAGGACCACAAATCCAATGAGCTTCCTGAACCAGTTGGCCTCCAGGTCGGTGCTGGGCTCCTTGAGGGGAGACTCATCCTCCCACACCACTTCGATGAGCTGCTGCTGGGGCTCCCAGAAAGGCTGCTCGAACTCCAGGAAGATCTTATTGTTGGTGCCAAAACCCAGGCAGCGAATGGCCTCTGCTTTCCGCTCGGGCAGGGGAGGCTGGAAGAAGTCCTGGTGGTGTTCCTTGAGGAAACCTGCAGGCAGATGGTTAGGCAGAAGAACCAGCAGCTCTGTTTGCTGGGCTCTAAAGGGGTAAGAGCCCCTTTCCATCCTCCCCTCTCCCACCAGGAGCCTGCCCATCATCAACCATGCCAACCGGTTAGAGGAGACAGGCAGGGCAAGGAAAGGTGTTGATGTCCTCACCCAGTGGGACGGTGACAATGACGTGGTCAGCAAGGAAGGTGTCTCCATCTTCACACTCCACACGGACAGGGAAATCCCTAGCATTATCCCCCTCCTCGTGGAAGGAGCCTTGCCACTGGATGGTCTTCACTGCCTTGTTGAGCAGGACCGTGCCCTCTGGCAGTGTTGAGAGCATGCGCTCGGGCAAGCTGCTGTAGCCACTGCAGGAGGAGGTGCTGATGGGGATACGGTGCCCCCCCAAAATGCTCTTCCATTCCCCTCTCCATAGCCCTGTGCTTACCCAGGGAAAGTGCAGTCCAGGCCTGGCAGGGAAATGTACTCCCCAAAGGGCTCAAGGGCCACCAGGTCCATGCTGTGGGTGCCACTGATGCAACACTCCAGCTTGAGGCATGTGGCGAGGATGGCCAGCTGGAGCCGCCGGGCATCCTCCTTGCCCCCCCCCAAGGCAGGCACCCTGCGGGTGATCTCTGCCCGCACGTACTGTCCCACACTGGACACCGGTGGGTCCTCAGCACCCTGGAAATCACGGGCAGAGGCCAGGAGCGTGGCAAAGAGGTCACGGGCTTCACTCACCGCCTGGGGGCTCAGCACCCTCCCTGAGCTGCCGTAAGTGACGGAGGGCAGCGGGGGGTGACCCCCGGCCTCTGCCCGCTGGTTCTCCTCCCGGGCAGCCTCCGGGCCCAGCAGCCCATAGCGGGTGGCGAGGCAGAAGACGGGGTTCCCTGGCGAGGGGCCGTGGATCCAGTGTGCCCCCATCTCTGCCAGCCCTGACGCTGCGGAGGAGGAGGAGGATGAGGAAGGTATCACCCCAGGGCAGGACCCCCGAACCAGCAGGAGTCAGCGGCCCCTGCCCACCCCCCTGTACCACCCATCACCGCCTGCACTGCGCTCCCACTGCACCCACAGGACCGCACAACCCCGGCCCCGGGTCCCCCCATCCCCACCGCTCCCCCCGGGGCTCCCCCGTACCGAAGGGGCGGGTGCAGACGCGGCCGCCGGCTCGGGCCGCAGCCTCCAGCAGCCGCACGGAGCCGGCCCCACGGAGCCGCTGCACTGCTCCCAGCCCCGCCAGCCCCGCGCCCACCACCACCACCCGGTTCCGGCTCCGGCCCCGGCTCCGGTCTTCCATGGCGTCCGCCCCGCCCCATCCCGTCCCGGTTGGCCTCGCCTCCGCCAGGCCCCGCCTCTCCAATCACATCCCGGCTGCGAGCGCAGCACAGGAGCACAGGGAGGTGGGTGCTGGAGGGGAGCGATTCATCAGGGGTTGTAGCGACAGCACAGGGAGAGTGGGTTCAAACTGAAACAGGTTGGATACAAGGCAGAAGCTGTTCCCTGTGAGGGTGCTGAGGCGCTGGCACAGGGTGCCCAGAGAAGCTGTGGCTGCCCCATCCCTGGCAGTGCTCAAGGCCAGGTTGGACACAGGGGCTTGGAGCAGCTGCTCCAGTGGAAGGTGTCCCTGCCTGTGGCAGGGGTTGGAGCTGGATGAGCTTTAAGGTCCCTCCCATCCCACCCCAGTCTGGGGTCCCTCACCTCGGCTCTCTCCCCACCAGGTGAAGCCGAAGCCCCCCCGGAAGCCTCTCCCAGCGCTGAAGACCAAGGCCCCTCTGGAGCCGTCAGGAGCAGCCCTTGCCCCAGCCCCGGCCGTGCTCTCCCAGCGGGGCCCCCCCCCGAAGGTGGCCCTGCAGCCCCCGGTGGGCAGGAGGTGACCGAGGCTGCCCCATGCACCCCCCACGGAGCGGCCTCGCTCCCACCGTACTTGAACCCCTCTGCAATGCCCCCGGAGGGCTGCAGTGTTTACACACCCTCGAGCTGTGCCTTAGACCCCACCGCGGTGTGGGCTCCCCGACGACACCGGAGCAGGGACAGCACCAGCGCTGGTTCCGAGGCTCTGCTGTGCCCGGGGAGCTGCTGCCTTCTCTGCCGACGGCCTGAATGTGTCCTGCTCCTCCTGCCCCTTCCGAACGGGGCTTTTATCTCTGCACTCAGCCCTTGGGTCACTGTTCCGAAAGGGAATTCCCTGGGAGCCTTTTTACTGCAGCCGTTAACTTATGACCCCGACGTGACCATGTGAACCTCCCTCTTTTTTACATGATTTTGGGTTGAAGGCTTTTATACCAATAAAGACTGAAGGTACCATGGGCTGTGCCTCAGGAGGAGGGTGGCAGCAGGGCTCAGGGGCAGGAAGGGGCTGAGCTGAGCTCCCAAATCCTGTGCCGGAGCCATAGGGGCTCATTTACCAAGCCAGGCCTTGGACCTGTTCTGTCAACAAAGGCTTGGCCACTGCGACTGCAGCTCAACCATCCTGGTCCAACACAGGCATCCATACCTGCATCAACAGTGGTGCTTAGGGACCAACTATAAACTTGTATAGTTATATGGCAGGGGGGTGGAACTAGATGAACTTGAGGTCCTTTCCAATCCTAACTATTCTATGATTCTATGATTCTATATCCACACAGCCACACCTATGATTTGTGAAAGCCAATACATTGATGTGCTTATCACAAGAGCATGAGACATTGGCCACCATAAAGCACATATAACAAAAATAAGTAAATCCACCTCTATTTTCTTTTCCTTTTTTTTTCCAGCCTACTTAGACATTAATCTCAAAATGGAATCTGAAGTATGTGCTGCTAGTTGTATTCAACAGCAGCCTATGGGCCTTGGGGGAAAGGGAGGGAGTATATTTGCTACAGAAATGTTCATGTCCATCTTGTTATGTCGCTACTTGTAACTGAAGTGTTGCAAAGGTCCAAGGTGTAACGTGCAAAGACATAAAGGTCTTGCTGGGCATCATCTACACACGGTGAGCTCTGGAGCAGTGCCACCAACATGGATATCCACGAATGCTTTTCCACCTAAGATTCCATGGCAGGAGCCAGCGGGTGAAACAACAGCCTGTATGGCCCAGGTTATAGCAGGTGACCTTTGTATGTTCCTGCATGGCCAGAAGCAGGGTCTGGACTTTTGTGCACAAGGAGCTTTCCCCATCTCCGCGTGTTGTGCCCGGGAGGAAGCAGGAGGGAGAGATCAGAGGCTCAGATGGGTACGGGGGTGGCGGCTGCGGATGATGGGGCTGTGGGGACACCGCGGTCAGGGGAGGAGCAGGCGGGCGATAGGACCCGGGCGGCATCGCCGAGAGGGGCGGGGCCTGGCTAATTAGGGGGCGGGGTATGTTGGTTGTGGGCGGAGTCACGGGGTGACGCACGCGCCGTCTGTATAAAAGGCGAGCAGCGGCTAAGCCGGGGCGTGGCTCCGGCGGCTCCTCCATTGCGGTGAGTGTGGGGTCCTGGTGCATCCGGTTCTCCGTGTCCCGGGGCCATCCCCGGCCCCTTCCCGAGAGCTCCCGGCGGCTCCAGCGGGCGCTGCTGCTCCGCAGAGCCGGGACCGACACCGGGGAGGGGCCCCGGGCTCCGGCACACGCGGCCGAGTGCTGGGAGCGGAGCCCGAGGGCTGAGCCTGGGCTGGGGCCGCGCTCGGAGCTGGGCAATGGAGTCCTGAGCGTTGGAGTCTGGAAACCAAGCGGGGCCTGTTCGGGGTCAGAACCAGAGACCGAGTCCTGCGGGCCGGGGGCAGGACCCGGGGTCACTAAAACCGGGTTTGGGGCTCGGCAATGGAGACCAAGCCCCACGTGTTGGAGTCTGGAGCCCGGCTCACGGGGTCAGTTGGGGGGCTCAGAGAGAGCTCGAGCTGCCCAAAGCAGGTTCCGAGCTTAGACCCAGAGCCCCGTGCATGGAAGTCTCCGCATGAGCCCTCCCTGGGCTGCTGCCGGGGCTCAGGCACAGAGCGGCTCCTGCCTTCTGCCGCTGAGCCCCGGCCCCGGCTGCACCGGGCTCCGGCTGCCGCTGAGGCCGTTCTGCGTCCCGGGGAGAAGGCTCTGCCGGAGCCGCAGGCGGCGTTAACCGGGAAGGGAGGAGCGGTGCGGGGGGAACCGGGTGGAACCGGCGCTGGGGCTGCGGCTGCAGGGGGGAAGGGAGAGGAGAGAGGCGCGGGCGGGCACGGGAGCAGCGGCTGCGGATGCCGCGGGCGGGCGGTGGGAGCCGGGGCGGCCCCGGCGGCTCCGTTCGCACACAGGGAGCGGGTTCCTGGGGCCCTGAGAGCGCTCAGTGCGGCCGTACGGAGATGGACTCGGATGCTGCGGGCACCGTTCCGGAGGGCCCCGTGTGCAGGAGTTGGTGTTTGCATTGGGTCCTCATGAACCCACTGGGTTGTTGGTGCTGGCTTCAGGTCCAGAGTGAGCAGTGAGGTGAGTGGGAGCAGTGTGCTCCCGGGTGGGCTTGGTTACCCTCGGCAGCACCAGCAGGTTCTGTTGGTTGTCCTGGGAGGGCTGTGCTTGCAGAGGAAGGTGTGCAGGAGCTGGGTTCATTGCATCGTGTTTTCCTGAGATGGGAAGGATGAGTTTGGCTTTGCTTTGGGAAGAAGCAGGTCTGGTTTTGTTGGGGTGCTGGCGTCTGATGTCCATGGGCTTCTCCTTGACTTCTGCACCTGCTGCCTTGAGCCTTCTGTGTGCTTTGAGGCAGAGTTTAGTGCTGCCCTCTTCCTTGAGGACTAGGACCAACAGCCTGGCAGGGAAAGGAGGTAAGGAAAAGGGGAAGGAAGGAATTTGCCTGCTGCCCTTACAGTGGGATGCAGGAAGAAAGTTGTCTCTTTGCTGAAGGTCTTGAACCTCTGAATTGCTCCTGAGTCCTGAGGGTACCCGGTGATGGTGCCCCTTTGGGAGCAGGGTTTGTCTGTGCCCTGTGCTGTGGGTGGCCAGCAGGTTCTGTGCTTTAGAGAAGTTGCTTGCTATGTTTTAGAGCCTGCTTGTGCTGCCTGTGGTTGGTGTGAGTGATGCTTGCATTGGCACCAGGCCATGACCAAGTGCTTGCTGTGTCTTTGTTGAGAGATGCTTTTTGCTTTGCTGAGTGATCCCTGTTCCTTGCACTGAAACATGGAGGACTCTAAAACAATGACATTGGACTCTGTGCCTGTGGTTGTTGCTCTCAGTACTGACTTGCTGGCCCCCACACCCCTGTTGCTTAACCTCTACTGTAAGTAGTCTGTATGTTCTTAGGACTGTGCCTTGCTTACAGCATGCAGCAATAACATGAGGTGTGTCTAACAGTGATGTTATGTTTCAAAGCATTGCATGTGCGTGGCTGCTGTCACTGTCACCATCTACAAGGAAGGAGAAAGAAGCCCAGATCAGACAGAGAACAAGATCAGAGCTTCCCAAGGACTCTGTAGAGGAACTGAGCCTGAGCCCTTTCCATGAGTCCTGTGCCTCCTCTGCTCTCCCTCAGCTGCTGCCCCAGGCTGGAATAGCCCAGAGCAAAGAGAATGACTCCTGGGGTCCCCAGGTGCTGTAGAAACAAGTGCCTGGGCCCGAGGGCTGATGAGCTCCTACCCACACCTGATCTCAGCCTACCCAGAGCCCCCTTGCTGTGTCTGTGAGAGGGGAAACTGAGGCACGGAGCTGCTGGGTCATCTGCAGGGCCTGCAGGGTCCCTGCTGGTGCAAGCATCAGGGAGATGCCTGTTGGAGGCTGCAGTGCTTGTAATGAAAGGTACTGGAGGCAGAGAAGGTGCTTGCTGCAGTTGGGCATTACTGGCATTCACGTCCCTCCCTTCCTCCATATATTCTGCAGGAGCTTCTTCTCATATCTCGTGGTTCGCAGCATCCCACCCCTAAATGCCTTTCCTGCTTTCCCTTTGTGGTGTCTGCTGGCTGAGGGAGGAAGCTGTGTTGGCCACTGCTGTTCTCAAAGGGAGGGTTGTGATGCTAGTTTGGAAGGTAACAAAAGCTTAAGGGCAAATCCTGCTTCAGGATGTGCAGCAGGCAAGAAGGTCTGTCTGGATGCAGCCTGGAAGCTGGTGGATGTTGTGGGTTGTCCAAGAGATGGGAGTGGGTTTTGGCTGAGGAAGTGTTGGAGGATCCTGATGGACTTTCTGTGTGTGCTGGGCAATCTGTTCCCTGTGTCTGCACAGTTGGGGTTTTACAGAAGCCTCGTCCTGTTGAGTGTTGTTGAGTTACATGTGAATGATCCCTGCTGCTGGGCCTGAGAGGTTCGTGTCTGTCCAAAAGAGCCTTTCCCTCTTGTTGCACTCCCTGATGCTTCCAAGAGCTTTGGTGATGCTGAATTGTACCTGCAAATAGGTTTAGAGCACTCCAGCAAGGCTTTTGGTGGGCTAATGTTGTCAATGCTTGTTTGTGTTCCCTCAGCCTTGTTGCTGCTCCTGTCTGCACGTGATCCTCCAGAACAAGACTAGAGGAAATCCAGGGCAAACTGCTGGGATACCTTCCATCCTCTCCCAATGTACCAGAAACGGGATCGTCTGACAGTAAGTGACACCTCTACACGTTTTCACATCATCCATAAGTGTAAAATTGATTTAGTTCCAAGTTACCCCCATGTATTACCCAGAAGCAGCTGAGAAATTGTGGTTTAGCTCCATATGTAGGTATTGGTGAGAGACCTGAGGCATGTTTCTCTCTAGAAAATGCCTGTGTTCGTATCAGCCTCAGCTCTGTCTGCAGAGGATGCTGTTCCTTATGCTGCTGCTGAAGTGTGTTTGGGAGAGCTCCCAAGCAAGGCTGGCTCTGTCTAAATAACAAGCAGAATTTGTCTGGGACCATTTTATTCACTGGAAAGGCTTCTGGAGAAAGATCTGGGTGTATTGGGAATGTGATGGGACATGTAAAGGGCTTTGCTGGTGTTTACTGGGGCTTTCCAAGTGGAAAGTGATGGCAATGGATGGATGCTGTGATGGTGTAGTGTGGAGAGGGAGTGTCAGCTGGGTTGAGGTGCCTGTAACCCTAAAGCACATTGATGGGGCGCATGAATCTGTCCTCTGGGCCTTGGCAGTTCCCAGAGTGCTTCCCTTGAAGTGGAAGTGATTGAATCTTTAAAGGTAATAATGAAAGAGCCAAATGTCAATGAGAGCTTCTGGCAGAGAGTGATGGGGCTGTGGTCCTGGGGGGAGATGCTCATGCAGCAGCTGAGGTGACTGAAGTCAAGAGTGCCAACTGAGTGTGGGCAGTGGGCAGGAGCCCTTGTGATGGTGGAAGGCATTGATATGGGAAGGAAAAAGGGGATGGAAGAATTCACTGGTGAGGAGGTGATGAGGGGCGTATGAGCAGTGTTTTGTAGCTGTTCCAGCTGTGTGCTTGGTTGCAGGGCAATGAGCCCATTCAGTTTAGCAGGGGCTTCAGCAATTGATAAATTCATGTGGTTTGGATTAGGGTTAGGGTTTCACTTTTCACCTTTGTGCTGTCAAAGTCTGTGCCAAAGCCAGGTTATTCTGTGTACACCTCAAGCTTGCATCAGAGATGAGAGCTGCTTGGGGTTGGGCTGTGTATGAAGGTGCTGTGAATGCTGGTGGAGCTGTTCCAGTGCAAGCCATGTGTAGGTGCTGCCCAGCACCAGGTTTCTGTCCTGAAGGGGAGGCAGAGCCAGCCCCGCTCCTCTGCTCCCTCTCCCAGTGCTGCACCATTCAGTAGTTGGTGCTCAAGGGGCATTTGCTGGATGAGCCCTGCCCTGATCCCCTGGCTGTCAGGGAGCTGGTGATTCAGTGCTGAGGCCATAAGAGCAGACCTCAGGCTCAGGGAATGGTGTCAGGGTCAGAGCTGTGAGCTGAGCCAGCTCAGCTGCCTGAGCAGGGCTGCTATTGCAGAGATTGCCACTGTTGGAGGGCTGTTGGCATCCCCATTTCTCACAGCAATCAATGGAGGCCCAGGGAGAAAACAAGCCCTGGGAGCCCCAAACTGGCCACATGTGCTGGTGCTGAGCCCTGGGCTTGTGCTGTTGTGACTGGGATGCCCCTTTGAGGTGATGGCCGAAGGTACCTCCTTTCCCTTTGCTCTATGTCCAGTCCCTAATGGCCTGCACTCACTGTCCATTGAGGTTCAGTGCCTTCAGTGGAGTCTCCGTGTGATTTGCCCACAGTGTTCCAGCAGTTACATCCTCCCCTAGGTGTAAGGTTGCATTTTGGCTTCAGTTGTGGTCTCCTTCCACCTTATGGGACATTTCCTTTTGCAATCCCTGCAGGCAATTTCCTCCTGTTAATGGCAGTTTCCATCACTGTGCCATAGATGTGCAAGGCTGGGTGAGCACCAGACCGGTGTGCTGGGATAGCCTGGAGGATGCGCTCTCTCTTGTGCTCCAGCACAGGAAGAGCCGTGGGAAGCCTGAAGAAATCTGGGATTAGAGCTCGGAGCAAAACTTCCTTCCCGGCAGCTTTTCCCTGCAGAAAGAGGAGGCTTTTGGCAAGAGACCTGACGTGTGATGCATCAGTGCAGTGCTAAAGACAAGGGGGAAAAGACGCTACGTTATTCCCCCCTCCTTCCCTCTGCCTCTTCCCAGCAAATTGGGAATCTATGGAATTGTGATCATATGGGGTGAAAACTAATAAAAGGATGAATAAAGTGAAATGATTTTCTGGCTGGGCAGCTGTTTTGTGTGTGCGTTGGAATTGGGATGGGGGGGAATAACGTAGCATCTGGGCTGTGATGACAGTAAAGCAGGCAAGGGGATGGCCCAATGAGATGGGATTTATGGCAGCTCCATAGGCTGGATGGGGAAGTAACACCATGTTCCAGAGAGTGAATGGGAGAGCGGTGGCACTGCCTGACCTGCCAGGTGCATGCAACCCCAAATAACCCCTTTGTGTAAAGGGGATCATCTCCCCATGGCTCTGCTGAGCTCCTTCCCTATGGCTGAGGCCGCATCGTGTGCATGGGCTGTGGGGTGCTTGGCAGAAGTGAGGACAAGCACTGGGTTTCTCCAGTGCAGGGCTCAGCACTGATGGTGCTGCTGCACCTCTTTGTCCCTGTCCCTCCTCCTGCTGACAGTGTGGTCCTTATGTTTCAGTCAGAGGAGGAATCTGTGTAGCTTGAGAGGGGAGAGGGAAACAGATCTGAGCTTGCAGAAGAGAGGTGGGATGTGTCAGGGCCTCCTGAATCCCAGTGTCAGCCGTTAGAGAGGGGCTTTGCTAACCAGTAACTGAACCTCCATGGTGTCTGTCCTGTGTGCTGATCCTGGAAGCCATCCCTTGGGTCACGCTGTGTGCCCACATCTCATGTGGGTCCTTCTGAAGGCCTCCTTGGAGGAGCAGAAAGCAGCAGGGGCTTGAGTGCAGCTGAGGGCAGCAGCCCCTTAGTGTCTGTATGAGCCAGAGCACCCTGGCTGTGCTGCCCTGCTTGCACCCGAGGGTGCTGTGGTGGCCCAAGGCCCACGTGTGTGAGCAGAGCTGCTCTGCAGTGCCTGTGATGATGAGGCCTGGGCACTGCTCACACCCCTGGCTCTTAGATCCCAGTCTCCAAACCCCAGGAGCAACATCCCAGCTTCTCCTCATGCCTCAGCATCCCTGCAGGCGAGCTCTCCTTCCCATAGCCGCTGTGCTCCATGTCCCAGCTGCATTCTTGGCTCTGTGAGGGTCTTGTTGGGATCACAGGGATGGGATCCTTTGCTTCCCTGCAGGCTGGACACTTGCCCGTGGTCCCCTTTGCCTCTGGAGGTGCAGCTTCTGCTGCTCATAGGCTCAATAGGAATATGGATCAGCAGTGTTCAGTGCTAATGGATGTTGTGAACTGAACCAGGGTGAAGATGAGAACACATCCTCACTTGTAGGCACAGGGAACCCCTCCAACCAGTGCAGGTTGGGAGCTGACAGAGACCCTCAGCACAGGCCCTGTTTGGAATGAATGGCTCAGACCGTTAAAGGAACCCTTTACCGCATCCCTTTCCTTGCGGTGCTCTGTGAAGGGAGTCCCTGCAGGCCTGAGGGCAGAGTTTGCCGTCCCTGGGCTGGGCTTGGATGGCGGATCCGAGCTGGGGCTGTGGCGTTTTCCTGCTGTCTGAGGAAGCAAAGCGGGGCCCGAGGGAGGGGCAGAGGGGGCAGAGCGGCCGGGGCAGGAGGGAGCTCCGGGCTCAGGAGCAGTCGAGAGCAGCACGGGAGGGAGCGGAGGAGAGCCGGGAATGCTGCGGCTCCAGAGCAGGGAATGCTGCTGCTGCAGAGCCGGGAATGCTGCGGCTCCAGAGCAGGGAATGCTGTGGCTCCAGAGCAGGGAATGCTGCGGCTGTAGAGCAGGGAATGCTGTGGCTCCAGAGCTGGGAATGCTGCGGCTCCAGAGCAGGGAATGCTGCGGCTGTAGAGCAGGGAATGCTGTGGCTCCAGAGCAGGGAATGCTGCGGCTCTAGAGCAGGGAATGCTGTGGCTCCAGAGCCGGGAATGCTGCGGCTCCAGAGCAGGGAATTCTGCGGCTCTAGAGCAGGGAATGCTGTGGCTCCAGAGCCGGGAATGCTGCGGCTCCAGAGCAGGGAATGCTGTGGCTCCAGAGCAGGGAATGCTGCGGCTCTAGAGCAGGGAATGCTGCGGCTCCAGAGCAGGGAATGCTGCGGCTCTAGAGCAGGGAATGCTGTGGCTCCAGAGCAGGGAATGCTGCGGCTCCAGAGCAGGGAATGCTGCGGCTCCAGAGCAGGGAATGCTGTGGCTCCAGAGCCGGGAATGCTGTGGCTCTAGAGCAGGGAACGGTGTGGCTCCAGAGCAGGGAATGCTGCGGCTCCAGAGCCGGGAATGCTGCGGCTCCAGAGCAGGGAATGCTGTGGCTCCAGAGCAGGGAATGCTGCGGCTCTAGAGCCGGGAATGCTGCGGCTCCAGAGCAGGGAATGCTGCGGCTCCAGAGCCGGGAATGCTGCGGCTCTAGAGCAGGGAATGCTGTGGCTCCAGAGCAGGGAATGCTGTGGCTCCAGAGCAGGGAATGCTGCGGCTCCAGAGCAGGGAATGTGGCTCTAGAGCAGGGAATGCTGCGGCTCCAGAGCCGGGAATGCTGCGGCTCCAGAGCAGGGAATGCTGCGGCTCCAGAGCAGGGAATGCTGTGGCTCCAGAGCAGGAAGGGTCCGAGCGGGTGGGAAGGGAGCAGGCGGGGCAGGAGCCGGTGCTGGGGGCGGGAGGTGTCCGAGGAGCTGTCACCTTTGCACAGTGCTCCAGGTGGGATCGTCCCTCCTGTGGGCAGCGTCCGTCTCTATGGGGCCGTGTCCCTGGAGCAGGGGTGGGCGAGTGCCTCTCATCCGCCGCTCTGTAGCCCGCAGGGAGCCCCGTGTCAGCTCAGCCTAGCGAGGGTGTCGGGAGAGGTGTCCCCATCTCAAGGCACAGCAGCTCTGCGGGATGTGCTTGTCAGGGCAGGTCCGGGAGTGCTTTGTGTGCAGGCAGCTCATGGTATGTGCAGGGCACCGCAGGTTGGCTTGAGCTGCACGGATGTGTTTGGGGCTGGCTCCATCCCTCCTGCCTGCGCTGCACGTGCCTGGCTCCCACCCGCTCATCCATGGGATTAAACCTGCTGAAGGGAAAGCCAATGCACCCTTGAGATGCTGTTGTCCTCGACAGCCTGGCTGGTAGGATATGTACTAATGTACCCAAGACCTTTAGGTGCTCTTCTGCAAGCCCTGGTGACGCCAGAGGCAACAGTGGCTGTTGAGGCAGGTTATGGGGCTGCATCTGCCCCCTGTGTCAGCATCCTTTGCTAAGGAAGGGTTTAGAGCTGCTGAATGTATTGGTGTGGATGGTGTTTGCTGACTGGGAACACTGTGGCCAAAGTGGAGTTTTCCTGTGCGGGAGCCAAAGCGTTTGTGTGCCTGGGGGCAGCAGAGGCTCACGTCTGTGTCCAGGCTCTCGTCTTTGCATCTCCCCCTGTACGTGTGGGTGAGGAGTTAGGGCATGGGAAAGGGATGGTGGCTGTGAGCTGGGAGAGAGCAGGGAAGTTCCAACTTACACCCACCCGCCATGTGTGACCCCAGAGTGGCCCTGTCCTAGGGGTACTGGAGGGCATTCAGCCAGTGCCGGTCCTGGGGCCAGGCTGGATGGGGCCAGTCCTGGCCCTGCTCTGAGCAGGAGCACCCTGAATGTCTGGGGTTGTTTGAGCTGTGCTGAGCCCCCTCCTTTCCTGGCAGTGCTGCCTTGGGCTGGGAGCACGTCTGTGAGGTGAGGGTGTGAGAAGAGGGGAACGTCTGTGCTGTCTATGGGGTTTTATTCCCTGCCATCCAAGGCTGGCGTAGGCTCTCAGGGAGCAGCATGAGGTGTGGAGCAGGGCTCATCCCGCAGGGCACCCAGGGAGAGGGGCACGGCTGTGATGTTGCTGGTCCTGCATCACTCTCCTCCTGCCCCACAGCTTCCGTAGGCAGCAGCACCCCTAGGACAGGCAGGCTCCCTCTGGAGCAGGGCTGCACATCCCGGGTCCCCACAGATGCTGCCCTTTAGGTCCAGCTCCGCTTTGTGAGGAGCGCTGGTTTGCAGGCCTGTGAGTGAGTGTCAAGTGCCCGGCAGTGGAGGGGTTTTCTGGGATGACTTTGCTGGTTTCAGGTGTTCTGGTACCTGCTGAGGTGCTGTCACTGACAGGGCGAGGTGCAGGGATGCTGGCAATAGGGGATAACGTCATCTCCTGGTCCCAGGCAGGAAGGGCCATCAGAGCTCCTTGGAGTCAAGTGGCACCGCTCTGAGCATTAAATACATATCCAGCAGCGCACACTTCCCATGCATCCCCTCATGAAGGACTTACTTAACCAGGCCCCCTTGCTGTGTCAGTCTGTGTGCTTCTGTACCCGTGTGTCAAGGGGCTGGGCTCTTTACTGCCTTGCAGGCTGCATCTGGCTGCAGAGACCGTTCTGTGTCCCCACTGTGCCCTGTCCCACTGAGCCAGGGAGGGAGGCGGTTGGGAATGCAGGTGGGTGATGGACTGGTTTAGGCTGGGATAGAGCTCGTTTGCTTCCCATGAGCTGGCTGAGTGCTGAGCTTTGGGTTTAGTGTGAGACTGATGCTGATAACATCAGACTGATGCTGATAACATCAGCAGTGAGGTTTTAGCTCTTGCTGTGTGGTACTTAGCCCAATCCCAGGACTTGTCAGACTCTTGTGCTGTGCCAGTGAGGAGGGGCACTGGAAGCTGGGAGGGAGCAGAGCCAGGACACCTGACCCAAAGGAGCCAAAGGATCATCCCATCCCACAGCACGTCCTGCCCAGGATAGGAAGTGGGGGGAGTTACCTGGAAGGCAGCGATCGCTGCTTGGGTCAGGCTGGTATGGGTTGGTGTCTGCTGAGCCATTGCATTGTGCATCACTTGTGTTTATTGGTTTTAACCTTCCCCTTTTAGCTTTATATTCTTTATATTTGTTATTATTTCTTCCCTTATCATTATTAGTAGTAGGACTAGTGTTATCATGTATTTAGTTTATATGATACATTTTCTAATGTATATTGTTAAGTTCTGGGCCCCTCACTACAAGGGAGATGTGGAGGGGACTTGGCTGGTGGGAAGGGCAGGGGCACAGCACGTTGCACTCTAAGCACCATCCTATGCCTTTGAACCCTGCAGGTGCCCAATGGGCTGGAGGCTGTGAGCATCGAGAGCAGGGGCTGCCTGTCCACGCTGACCTTCTGCAGCATCTCAAAGGACTATGGCAACTCCATGCGTATGGCCAGGAGCAAGCTGGGCATCACCAGTGCCAGCAGCATCCTGTAGGGCAGGCACCCTGCTCCTTTTACAGCAAGGTGCAGCGAGGAGGAAGAGGAAGAAGGAGAGGATGAAGAGGAGGTGAATGGCCGGCCAGCAATAGAAGGGAGTGGGTTTTCTTTAGCAATGCCAGCCCATGGAGGTGCAGAACGGCCGAGCTCTGAGCGCCGAGGATGCATCAGAGGATGCTGAGGAGCTGTGCATGGGCCCATGCAGGAGGGCCCTGCTTGGTGGTGGTCATGGTGCGTGTTTAGGGATGAGCAGCGGACGGTGAAGAGACAGATGGGACATCGTTGGAACGCAGGCCCAAGGAGAGGCCCCGTGCAGGTAAGGACACACTGGGGACACAGTGTAGGGTATTTGCAGGTTGTCCTCTTGGCAGGGATACAGGCAGTAGTTAAGGGGTGCAGGCAGTGGCAGGATGGGAAGTGTAGCTGTCAGGCTGGGTAGCTGCAGGTGCAATTTGCCTATTGCAGGTTTCAGGTTGGGAAGCATAGGGGTTAGATGGTATAACAAAGGTGTTAGTTTGGGTAGTGCTGGTGTCACTTTGGGTATTACAGGTGTTAGGTTGGGTCCTGTAGGTGGCACTTTGGGAACCAGAGGTGTTAGGTTGGGAAGCACAGGTGGCACTTGAGGTGGCATTAGGTTGGCTGTCATAGGTGTTAGATTGGGTAGTGTCAGTGTTACTTTGGCTGTCATAGGTGTTAGATTGGGTAGTGTCAGTGTTACTTTGGCTGTCATAGGTGTTAGATTGGGTAGTGTCAGTGTTACTTTGGGTGTCATAGGTGTTAGGTTGGGTGTTGTAGGTGGCACTTTCTGTTTTACAGTTGTCAGGTTGAATCCTGTGGTAGGTGGCACTTTGGGAACCGCAGGTGTTAGGTTGGGCAGCAGAGGTGGTACATTGGGCATTGGAGGTGTCAGGCTGGGTAGAGTAGGTGGCACTTGAAGAGATGTTAGGTTGGATATCATTGGTGTTAGCTTGGCTACTGTGGGTGGCACTTTGGGAACCAGAGGGGTTAGGTTGGGTGTTGTACGTGGCACTTGGGGTACTGTAGCTGTTAGGCTGGGTACAGTAAGCGGCACTTTGGGTAGTGTAGGTATCAGGCTTAGTGTTATAGTGGCACTTTGGGAACCATTGGTGTTAATTTGGCTAGCAAAGGTGGCACTTTTGACTCAGGTTTAGCACAGCTTTATTAGACTGGTTCCATCTGAGGTGCTTGGAAGTTGGACAACTCTTGCTCAGCACTAAAGGCTGACATGGGAGATGGCATCATCCAGGTGTGTGGACTGCCAGGTGCATGGCCATGTTTTGTGGTCATGGTGTGAGGGGGTTCTGAGGAGGAGGAGGACAAAGAAGATGCAGGAGGCAGCCATTGAAGTCTGTGTGTGGACAGGAGGTTTATTCCATCTCACAGGATGAAGGCTGTTATTTGGGAAGGATCTGCACAGCTGTGTACATGTGGGTGCCAGCTGGGAACAGCCAGGGAAGCAAAGGCCTGGAGGAGGGACCAGGCACAGTCTGCCCATGCTCCACATACCAGTGGAGAAGCAGAAGATGATACAGGACAGATAGAAGGATGCAGCATGGCCACAGTGTGGGGCTAGGAGTGCCACAAGGCCAAGATGTGTGGGGAGGAAGCAGGTTGGGCTGGTGGTGGGTAGGAAAGGTGGCCAGCGGCAGACGCATGAAGAGATTGGTGGTGATGGGTGTTCTTCTTGCAGGGACAGGTCGAGCACCCCGGGATGGTCCCTGAAGAGAGCTGCGATTCCAGAAGGGATACGACGTTTGGGATGGACTCTGGACAGGTATAAGAACCCCCTCCCTCCCCCTAGCCCCTCCCCTCCAGAGCAGAGGGAAGGGGTTGGGGGGACGGAAGGGGTTAGGGGAGGGGATGGGGGAGGGCTTAGGGGGGGCAGGGAGGGGCTTCCCCTAAGCCCCTCCCTGCCCCCCCTAAGCCCTCTGGGGAGGGAGGGGGGGAGGGAGTTAGGGGGGGAGGGAGGCCTCCCTCCCCCCCTAACTCCCTCCTGGGGGGGGTGGGGGGAGGGAGAGGGTGGGGGGAGGGTGGGGTGGGGGGGGGGGGGGGGGGGGGGTGAAGGAGGGGACTGCTGTACTGCTGTCTTTGTATATATAGAGATGTCTTATCTGGAGGACAGAGTGTCCGGGTCCCCCCTGGTTCCCCCCCCCCCCCCCACCCCCCCCCCCCCCCCAACACCCCCCCCCCCCCCCCCCTCCCCTCCCACCCCCTCCCTCCCCACCCACCCTCCCCTCCCACCCCTCCGTCCCCCCCGGCCCCCCCCACCCTCTACCCCTTTTCCTACCCCCCTCCCACCCACCCAACCTAACACCTACAGTACACAAAGTGCAACCCAAGTTGTCCACCTTCCAAGCACCTCAGATAGAACCAGTCTAATAAAGCTGTGCTAACCCTGAGTCAGAAGTGTCACCACTGCTACCTAACCTAACACCAATGGTTCCCAAAGTGCCACCCATAGTACCAATCCTGATACCTACACTACCCAAAGTGCCGTTTACTGTACCCAGCCTAACAGCTACAGTACCCCAAGTGCCACCTACACTACCCAACCTAACCTCTCTGGTTCCCAAAGTGCCACCCACAGCAGCCAAGCTAACACCAATGATATCCAACCTAACACCTCTTCAAGTGCCACCTACTCTACCCAGCCTGACACCTCCAATGCCCAATGTACCACCTCTGCTGCCCAACCTAACACCTGCGGTTCCCAAAGTGCCACCTACCACAGGATCCAACCTGACAACTGTAAAACAGAAAGTGCCACCTACAACACCCAACCTAACACTATGATACCCAACCTAACACCTATGACACCCAAAGTAACACTGACACTACCCAATCTAACACCTATGACAGCCAACCTAATGCCACCTCAAGTGCCACCTATGCTACACAACCTAACACCTCTGGTTCCCAAAGTGCCACCTACAGGATCCAACCTAACACCTGTAATACCCAAAGTGACACCAGCACTACCCAAACTAACACCTTTGTTATACCATCTAACCCCTATGCTTCCCAACCTGAAACCTGCAATAGGCAAATTGCACCTGCAGCTACCCAGCCTGACACCTACACTTCCCATCCTGCCACTGCCTGCACCCCTTAACTACTGCCTGTATCCCTGCCAAGAGGACAACCTGCAAATACCCTACACTGTGTCCCCAGTGTGTCCTTACCTGCACGGGGCCTCTCCTTGGGCCTGCGTTCCAACGATGTCCCATCTGTCTCTTCACCGTCCGCTGCTCAGGCAGCCCTTGCTCTCCATGCTCACAGCCTCCAGCCCATTGGGCACCTGCAGGGTTCAAAGGCACAAGATGATGCTTAGAGTGCAATGTGCTGTGCTCCTGCCCTTCCCACCAGCCAAGTCCCCTTCATGTCTCCCTTGTAGTGAGGGGCCCAGAACTTAACAATATACAACAGAAAATGCATAATATAAATACATGATAACACAAGTCCTACTACTAATAATGATAAGGGAAGTAACAAGGGGACAGAATGTAAAGCTAAAGGGGACAAAAGGGAAGGTTAAAACCAATGAACACAAGTGATGCACAATGCAATGGCTCAGCAGCCACCAACCGATACCAGCCCGACCCAGCTCGGAACCTGCTTTGGGCAGCTCGGGCTCTCTCTGAGCCCCCCAACTGACCCCGTGAGCCGGGCTCCAGACTCCAACACGTGGGGCTTGGTCTCCATTGCCGAGCCCCAAACCCGGTTTTAGTGACCCCGGGTCCTGCCCCCGGCCCGCAGGACTCGGTCTCTGGTTCTGACCCCGAACCGGCCCCGCTTGGTTTCCAGACTCCAACGCTCAGGACTCCATTGCCCAGCTCCGAGCGCGGCCCCAGCCCAGGCTCAGCCCTCGGGCTCCGCTCCCAGCACTCGGCCGCGTGTGCCGGAGCCCGGGGCCCCTCCCCGGTGTCGGTCCCGGCTCTGCGGAGCAGCAGCGCCCGCTGGAGCCGCCGGGAGCTCTCGGGAAGGGGCCGGGGATGGACACGGAGAACCGGATGCACCAGGACCCCACACTCACCGCAATGGAGGAGCCGCCGGAGCCACGCCCCGGCTTAGCCGCTGCTCGCCTTTTATAGAGACGGAGCGTGCGTCACCCCGTGACTCCGCCCACAACCAACATACCCCGCCCCCTCATTAGCCAGGCCCCGCCCCTCTCGGCGATGCCGCCCGGGTCCTATCGCCCGCCTGCTCCTCCCCTGACCGCGGCGTCCCCACAGCCCCATCATCCGCAGCCGCCACCCCCGTACCCATCTGAGCCTCTGATCTCTCCCTCCTGCTTCCTCCCGGGCACAACACGCGGAGCTTGGGGAAAGCTGCAGCCAAACCCCCACAGCTCCAGCTCCACCCGGTTCCCACCGCACCGCTCCTCTCTTCCCGTTTAACCCCACCTGTGGCTCTCGGCAGCGGCTTCTCCTTCCACCTGGACCCATCCGCGCCCCACGCGTCAGCCAGAGCCCCACGGGGCCGCTTTTGGGCAATGACCCCCGTACGGAGCAGCAAAAGCCGGCAGCAAAGCAGGGACAGCACCAGCCCCGGCACCGACGGCAGCCCCGAGGTTCCCGGCTCCTGGTGGGGTCTGTGTGCCCGGAGCTGGTGCCGCTGCAGCACGGAGCAGGAGAAAAGAAAGCCCAAACACGAGTTTGGGCCTAAACATGTAGGTTGGAAAGGTACAAGGAGCAGAAAACCCTTCACTGCACTCATACCAAAATGCCTTCTTTCAGTTCTGTGGGCACAGGGGTCAATGGTGCTGTACTGAAGCCACAAACACAGCTCAGTATGTTGTCCACCTCCATCCACCTCTAGCCTTAGACTGGTAAGGAAGAGGGGAGAGTTTCCACTCCCTGAGCAAGCCAAAATAAGTCTGATTTCTTTGCTGTGCCCCCATAGACCAGTTTGAGTCCGGGCTCCACGTACACGCACAGATAAGCTTCCCTGCCATCACTGACTTGCTCTGTGTGCAGATGGATGCAGTATTACCGACCATCCTGCAAAGTAAGAGCTACGAAACCATTTTCTTTTCCTCTCCTTAAGCAGGGCCAGGAGGGATGCTGCTCTGCAAGGGTAAATCGGTTATCACCGCAGGTACCACGGCTTGGGGATAGATGGCGCTGCCTGAACATAGAATCACAGCATCAGTTGGGTTGGGAGGGACCTGAGGATGGTCCAGTTCCAACCCCCTTGTATTTGGTTTGCAAAGAGCTGCATGAAGTGTTTGCTGTTACATTTGCACACACACGGTGTGCACCTGAGCAGTGCCAGGGCTGTAATTGTTGCTGACATCTGCATAAAGAATACATTGGAAATAAGAATCAGGAAGAAAATGGGCTGAGCTGTCACAGGACATGCTTCAGCTCCCAGGGAAACACTTGGGTGCAGTTACAAGTGTCCTCCCTTAGGCAAGAGCTGAAGGGTGGGAGGAAGAGGAGTTGGTTGCAGGTGACACACTGAAGTCAGTTAATTCCTCACTTTCTCCATCCCAAAACACCACCAGCAGGGAATGATGTTTCCAATGGTAAAGCTGCTAGAATGAAGTATTTAAACAGCACTGGCAGGTGCAGGAACAGCAGAAGCGAATTCCCATTTGCCCTACACTGCTCTGATGAGACCTCACCTGGAACATTGTGTGCAGTTCTGGTGTCCTCAGCATAAAAAGGACATGGAACTGTTGGAACAAGTCCAGAGGTGGCCACGAGGATGATCAGGGGCTGGAGCACCTCCTGTATGGAGACAGGCTGAGGAAGTTGGGGCTGTTCAGCCTGGAGAAGAGAAGCTGCGTGGAGACCTCATAGCAGCTTCCAGTGTCTGAAGGGGACTATAGGAATGCTGGGGAGGGGCTCTTCATTAGGGACTGTAGTGATAGGACAAGGGGTGATGGGTTCAAACTTAAACAGGGGAAGTTTAGATTGGATAAAAGGAAGAAGTTCTTTCCTGTGAGGGTGCTGAGGCACTGGAATGGGTTGCCCAGGGAGGTTGTGAATGCTCCATCCCTGGCAGTGTTCAAGGCCAGGTTGGATTAAGCCTTGTGTGCCATGGTTTAGTGTGAGGTGTCCCTGTCCATGGCAGGGGGGTTGGAACTGGATGATCTTAAGGTCCTTTCCAACCCTGACTATTCTATGATTCTACACCAGGCTCTGGTGCTCAGCTGGCAAGGCAGCCTGCTGCAGGAAGAGATGTCCTCAAATGGCAGGGAGAAGGGGGAGAGCCACATAAAGAGAGCATAGAGTGAAAAGGGCATCCAAAGCACATGAGCTGGAGCCACAGTGACCAGCAGATGAAGCTGTCTATAAGCTGGACCTGAACCCAGAGCAGAAATCAACAGGAGCTGTAAATGAGCTGGAGCCAAAACTGAACTGGACATGTCCAGGAGCTGAAAGAAACAGGGACCTGAACTGGTACACAAAAACCAGATCGAACCCAAAATCCAAACCCAAAATCAAACAAGCAAACCCAAACCCAAACCCAAACCAACCTAAACACAACCTCAAACACCCCCCTCTGCCCCAAGAAAGAGGAGGCCAAACCCTCAACCTAGAGCTGCATCCAAGCTGATGCTGCACCTGCCCACAGTGCTGTGAGGAGTGCGTCCTGGGGCTTCACACCCCACATGTTGTGGCTGGGGCTCCTCTGTCCATCCCTGCGCAGGGACAGACATGGCACAGTCTGCTCCTGGCAGTGACTGGGAGCTCAAACTGGTCAGAGCTGTCTGTGAGCTGGAGCTGACCCCAGAGCACAAACCAGCAGGAGCTGCAAATGAACAGAAGCTGGGACTGGAAGAAATGGGGACCTGAACCAAGACACAAACCAACCCAAACCCAACCCAAACCAAGGCAAACAGGCACCATCAAAACAAACAAACAAATCAAGAACCAAACCATCCAAACCCAACCCCAAAACAAATCCAAAAGCAAAACAGGACCCAAACCCCCAACCTGTGAGACTGATGCACAAAGCCCTGCAGCACAGGGGTCATGGGGCATGGCTGAGAACCTGAAGGACCACAGGAAGCTGATGGGTCCCATCCATCCCTCCCCACTATCTCCATCAGTCCCCTTGCAGACCTGTTCCTCTGCCTCCTGATCCCTCAGTGCCCATCCAGTCAGTGATCTCTCAGCATGACACAGACCATGTCTTCATCCCTCATTCACTTCATCTTCCTCACCTGTTCATGGGTGAAGAGACCTCAGGTACCACCCTTTGGCCAGGTTGTACAGAGCCTTGGGTGATGTGATCTAGTGGAAGGCATCCCTGCCTGTGACAGGGGGTTGGATCTGGATGAGCTTTAAGGTCCTTTAGAACCCAAACCATTGTGTGACTCTGAGGGGGCTGTGGCTTTCCCCATCCCACCAGGTACTGCACCTGAGCCCACAACTCTGCATCCCCTCTTGCATCCAGCACTCGAGTATCTCAAGCTGGGGCAGCAGAGCAGGGGAACCCTCTGAGAATGGGGCATCTGTGTAAGGTGGTGGAGGTGGGATGGGCAGGAGATGCTGGGCAGTGTGTGGGTTGTGTGTGGGGGACCCTGGGTCAGGGTGCAGAAGAGATGAAGGTATGGGTGCAGGGTGCAGGGTGCTCCAGCTTGTGCCACTGGCTCCTGCAGCCATGGGGCTAGGAAGGGTCCTCTTGAGCCATGGCAATGAACAAAACTAAACTAAACCAGCAGCAAGGGCAGTACTGGGTTGAAATGGTTGAGATGGTGAAAGCACTGCCAGGCTTTTCACCTTTCCTGGTGAGCATGGCACAGTCCCGTGGCTCAGAGGCTTCACAAAGGCAGTTCACTGCTATTAATGCTTACCCTGGAGTGGAGGATGGCAAACCATACAGGCCAGCAAGAGGAAAGCTATGGCATTCCCCAACCAGCCCCTCTGCTACAGCTGGGAAACCTAAGGATCTACATTAGCAGCAAGCATCATTGCATTGGAAGAAACACATGGACATCAGCAGACTGCCAACAAGCATTGTGGTACTGCCCTTCTTTCAGTGGGCTCTCCCAAAAGCCAGCAGACAGAGCCCATTGTCTCACAGTGAGTCCAGGTAAAAGGATTTACAAGGTAAAAACAGGGAAATCACTCAACAGGTGACATGCAGCTCTAAGGGAAAGGGGAAAAGAGTGGAGCTACGTGCAGGTGGTTCCCACAGGGCATTTGTCTTCGTGTATCATTGCTTCAGTGTGATGTGAGTAGATGTCCTCTTCTGTCAGAGTCAGGACTGCTGCTTGAGCTGCTGGAGTGCTGGGGGACATAAAGCACAGAAACAATCCCCTTTTCACACCATGTCTGAAGGGTGTTGGTGATCCTACAGGAAACATGGAGAGGGGCTTGGGACAAGGGATGTAGGGACAGGCCAAGGGGAATGGCTTGAACCTGCCAGAACAGGGGAGACTGAGCTGAGCTCTGAGGCAGAAGCTGTTCCCTGTGAGGGTGCTGAGGCACTGGCACAGGGTGCCCAGAGAAGCTGTGGCTGCCCCATCCCTGGCAGTGCTCAAGGCCAGGTTGGACACAGGGGCTTGGAGCAGCTGCTCCAGTGGAAGGGGTCCCTGTCTGTGGCAGGGGTTGGAGCTGGAGGAGCTTTAAGGTCCCTTCCCACCCAACCCATTCTATGATGATTCTATGACTGTGATGCTGTGAACCTACATGAGAGGCAGCAGCACAGCCTCAGAACAGTAAACCCCAGCTGGGATCCTTTGGCTTGAAGATGAAACTGCTACTAATATCATCACCACAGTCTATTGCAATGCTGTTTTAAACCACGTTTTAGAGCTTGAAGTCACTCTTTTTGTGCTTGGAGAATATAATTATGGACATATCATGGGAGCGACAGGGTTTTATTGTTATTTTTATGGCTGTTCAAGTGATTGAGCAAAGTCCAGAAGGGTCTTGCTCTCTGTCAGCAAGGGTGAGTCTCTTTCAGAGCTATTACACCCAGACAGAAGATAATGGTTTGCTTCATACAGGAAATGCTTCTTCCTTGAATGGTGGAACTGGGGTTTTGTTAACAGTCCCTCACTCAAACCTGCTCTGGATGGTGCCTATCACTGACACGGCATTTTCTGCAGCATCTATTCCTGTATAGAGAATTGCTTCTCCTTTATCTGATGTTTGGGATTTGGTATGTTGGTTTGGTCTGGTTTGGTTTAAGAAGGAACTGAAGTGGGATTTAATACAACCTGAGCTGTGTCACTGTGTCAGACAGCTCCAAGTAACTTCATGGATCAGCTGAAATAACTCAGGTTTGCCTATTTACTAACCAAGCAAGAGTCTCCATGTGTAATAACAGCCAGCAAAGGTTCCAACACCCTGCTCCAAAAGGTGGAAGAGGGGAGCCCCAGCTCTCCAGGCTGTGTTCTATGGCATAAGTAAGGGGGCTGAAGGACCACAGCAGAGATTCACTCTTACCTTGGAGAGCTTCTTCTTGTCCTTCTTAATGGTGCTTTGGAGGGCTGTGAGGGGGTCCTGGAGGAGGATGCCCATGGGGAGGATGCCCTGGTTGGCAGGGACCAGGTGGAGGGGGGCCATGGGGATGGCCACCAGGGTGGCATGGAGGGGGGCCATGGGGATGGCCACCAGGGTGGCATGGAGGGGGTTCATGGGGATGGCCACCAGGGTGGCATGGAGGGGGGCCATGGGGATGGCCACCAGGGTGGCATGGAGGGGGGCCATGGGGATGGCCACCAGGGTGGCATGGAGGGGGTTCATGGGGATGGCCACCAGGGTGGCCTGGAGGGTGGCCAGGGCAGGGACCAGGACCAGGGTGAGGTGGTGGCCCCCCACCAGGTCCACCTAAGAAGAAGAGGGGTTGTTAGCAAGCAGAGCAGGATTCTCCTTGGACAGACAACGCAGGGAGCTGCTGTACCCATGCACCCAAAGGACTCCTCCCCACACATGATGCCCCACTCCCCTTTGGTACACAGCTAATCCCCTGCGTACCCATGGTTATTGCACTGAGCTGTGTGATGCCCACAGTCCTGCCTGACCCCACAGCTCCTCACCTGGGTGTGGGTTCGGCATCCTCTGTGACCCCCAAGCTGCAAGGGAAGGACAGGCACCATCAGTGACACCTCCTGCTGTGGGACACCATCACCCTGCCAGCAGCCAGGACCCAGCTCCTCTATCCCAGTCCCTGAGCCCCCACTCACCCCCCAGGAGCACATCCCCCCCAGACCCCAAGAGCTGCCCTGTCCCTTTGGGTGACAGTGCCAGCCCTCTGTGCACCCCAAATCCTGCACGTGTGGTTCCCATCATCAATGGAAAACATGAACCAAGCCTGGGTGCCAGCCCATGTCCTCATGGATGTCAAGGGGATGAGGACACCACGTCCTGGTGCAATGCCAGCCATGGGGACAGTGCACCCAGACCCATGGGTGCCTGTGCTCCCACTGCCCCCTGCTCCCAGCCTGATGCCAATGCCTCCAGCTGCTTCCACTCACCGAACACACAGGGAAGCTCCTGGTGAAGGCAATGCTGCAGCACCCTCTGGAAGCACCACTGCCAGCAGCACCCTGATCACTGTCCTTGGCATCCCTTATATAGAGGGCCCTTCCCAAGGGAGAAGGGGTGCAGCAGGAAGGGGTGACACCAGATGGAACACCGGATAGAACCGATGGCACCGCTCCCATCACCTGTCACCATGTGCACACCAGAAACATCAACACTCCACTCCCTGCTGCACAAAGGTCCCACAGGGCTGTTAAACATGGGATGGAGAATGGTGGTTTCACCTCCTGGTCATGTTGGAGGCTGCAAGGGTGAGCAGGGGCTGGAGCACTTCCCATACAAAGACAGGCTGAGAGCACTGGGGCTGTTCAGCCTGGAGAAGAGAAGCTGCATGGAGACATCAGAGCAGCTTCCAGTGTCTGAAGGGGGCTACAAGGATGCAGAGAGGGACTCTACATCAGGGACTGCAGTGATAGGACAAGGGGTGATGGGTTCAGACTGAAACAGGGGAAGTTCAGGTTGGAGATAAGGCAGAAGCTGTTCCCTGTGAGGGTGCTGAGGCGCTGGCACAGGGTGCCCAGAGAAGCTGTGGCTGCCCCATCCCTGGCAGTGCTCAAGGCCAGGTTGGACACAGGGGCTTGGAGCAGCTGCTCCAGTGGAAGGGGTCCCTGAATGTGGCAGGGGTTGGAGCTGGAGGAGCTGCAAGGTCCTTTCCAACCCAAACCATTCCATGGTTCCATGATGGGGTCAGGCTCAGCACTCCCAGCATGGACACTGGGTTTGGGGTCAGGCTGGCCCAGGGAGGGGGTCACCTTCCTGCAGGCAGTGCTGTGGGACAGTGAGGCTCAGGGTCCAGCTATTGACCCACTGTGACACTGCTGGGGGTGCTGCCATGGGTGCAAGGGGAGGAGCTGGTGCCTGCCCTCAGACCCAGGTGACAGAGACAAGAGCAGGGCTGGATGCCCCAGTGCTCAGGTCTCTTGCGTGGCTATGAGGAGGGGCCAGAGCTCATTTCATCCCATCCCCATCTCCCTGCTAACACCCTGATACCACCCTGTGTTTGACAGTGCTCCCTTCCCAGGGCAGTGAACAATGCAATGGGCTGGGCATGCACCATCAGAGACTGTGCCAGGTCCTGTCCCAGCCCTGCAAGCACAGAGACGCACTGGGGTGTGTGAGGTCAGGAGCTGGTCACACTCTGGGATCTGTTCCCTGGCAGCACCATGGGGTCCCTGCCATCCCACTCCATTGGGATCCCTGACCACAGGCACTGCCAGCCTAATCAGCTCCTTGTGGCCAGGGACAGGGGACTGGAGACTGGGATCTGAGCCCCAGGGGGCAAAAAGTCACCCTTGTGCAGGTCAGGGTGAGCAGGGATGAGCCTGAGCAGAGCAGCCTTCCCAAGGCAGACACTGAAGGAGGCCAGGCAGGGATTATCATGTTTCCAGCTGTATTTGCCACTGCAGAGCTCCTCTCAGGCCTCCCTCTTCTCCAGCAGTGCCAGCACGAGCGCTGAGCCTTGCTTTGCCTCCTCCAGGAGCCCAGAGACCTTCTGTGTCATCTGCATGGGGAGGAAGAAGGCACATCATCCACCACCGTGTCCAACAGCCGTCCCCCATCCGCCCCATGCATGCCACTGGGGGCAAAGGGAGCAGGTATCCAGGCATGAGGACTCCCAGGGCTTCATCTCCATCTCTGCCCCACCTCATCCCCACCACCATGGCCCCTGCTCACTGCAAGCTTGAAGTCCTCATCCGTTATGTCTTTGAGGTTGATCATGACGTTGAAGTAAGCTCCGAACACAGCTGCCTCCAGCATTTTGGCTCCCACCTAGGAAAGAGGCTTGCGAGGAGCTCTCCTGCTGGATCAGAGTCCCACCACATGGTCCTGCCGCAGGGCAGACCTGTTTGCTGCAGGATTCACACCCCACACGTTCCAATATGCTCTTTGCAGCAGTGGGAACCATTCCACTGCATGGAATGCCCCATCCCTGGCAGTGTTCAAGGCCAGGTTGGACACAGGGGCTTGGAGCAACCTGCTCTAGCGGAAGGTGTCATCTTGGAACCAGATGAGTTTTGAGGTCCCTTCCAACCCAAACCATTCCATGATTCTATGATTCATGGCATTGCCATAGAGGTGGGAAAACTGCGGCAAGGGCTCATGGATGCCAACTCTTGTAACAAGGGTTGAAGCTGCTTAAAGACAGCGGGTGAGAACCATGGGGCAGTTTGGGAGCATGGATGGAGAGATGCACCCTGGAGGCCAGGACACAATGGGACCCTATGCAGGGATAAGCATGGAGGCCGTCAGCCTCCGAGGCTGCAGCCAGGGGGGCAGAGGGCTGTACCTGGATGTCAGACCTGCAGGCCAGGTTGCAGTGCTGGGCCAGCTCCTTGAGGGCAGGCCAGAGCCCGCTCACCTTCTGTGCCAGGGCACAGGGCACACTCACGGCTCTCTTCAGCCCCTCCTGCATGGCAGCCGTGCGCCTGGCAATGGGGACATGAGCACTGCATGGCCATGGTGCCCACCTGCCCGTCCCCACCAGCACTGCTCACCTCTGCTGCTCCTCAGGGCTGCTCCTGGGCAGCTTCACAGCCTCCTGCAGCCAAAGAAAAGCAGGTTTGCTGCCATTCACTCCCAGACTCTTGTGTGCCCTGCACTGGGGGCCAGGACAGACCCAGGAGCTCCCATGCTCTTGGAAACCTCCTTTAGGTGATGCATGAAGAGCTCAGAGCAGCTTCCAGTATCTGAAGGGGGGTACAAGGATGCTGGGGAGGGACTATTCATCAGGGACTGTAGTGATAGGACAAGGGGTGATGGGTTCAAACTGAAACAGGGGAGATAGGTTGGAGATAAGGAAGAAGTTTTTCCCTGTAAGGGTGCTGAGGCACTGGAATGGGTTGCCCAGGGAAGCTGTGAATGCTCCATCCCTGGCAGTGTTCAAGGCCAGGTTGGATGAAGCCTTGGGTGCCATGGTTTAGTGTGAGGTGTCCCTGCCCATGGCAGGGGGTTGGAACTGGATGAGCTTAAGGTCGTTTCCAACCCAAATTATTCTATTCTTCTATGCCCCTTCCCCTGGCCCTGTCTTGGGCCAAAGTCAGAGCCCCTTTCCTAAGGACACCAGGGAGCAGCAGTGCTGGTCCCCCTGCACTTCCCCTATGATACCTGCTGCCAACCTTACCATGTAGCTGCTGAAGGCACGGGAGTCAGCATCCACCATCCCCACCAGCTCATCCATGGCCTGGTGGAAGGTGGGGATCAACTTCCTCATGATGGGGTCCAGCGCCTCAAACTGCCTCTTCCCATAGCTCATCAGCCCCACCATGCATCCCAGCGCTGCTCCCTGTGAGGGCATGGAGTTAACCCCTCCATCAGGACACATCCCCTGCCACCACAGCCATGTCAGCTCCCCTCGAGGGCTCGGCACAGCCAGGGGACCCCATCCCGGTGTGGGGCACGCACCATGGCACCCGCGGCTGCAGACACGGAGCCTCCTCCTGGTGCTGCTGATCTCCCACCAACCGCTCGCACAAAGGCACCCAGTGGCTTGGCCACCAGCCCTCCATCGCCAGCCTGTCCTGCCTGCACCAGGTACCTGCAGTACAGCCTGTGGGTCAGAGCCCCCACCACAACCATCACCTGGTCCCTTCTACAACAGGTTTACATCCACCCCTTTGAAACCCCCCCGACATGCCCACAACCATCAGCATTTGGGAGCAGGGAGCACCCCGCGCCTGCACAGCACCCATCAGAGATGCTCAGGGAGCTGAGTGCAGGCTCCTCTCCCACAGTAAGCTGAATGGCAGACACAGGCAGCAGGACCCCTCTATGCAGGTAGGGATGGGCACCGTGATGAGAAGCAGGATGGGGATCCCTACTCAATGATGCGCTCCCAGGGGTGAAACGGAGCCAGGGAGTCGAGGCCCAGCCGGCTGACCACCTGCAAGGAGCAGCACTGCCACGTCAGTCCCGTTGCATCCTCATTCCCTGTTGTTGATTAATCATGGGTGATCCTAGGCACATTTACTGGGGTCATCACCCCTGGCAGCACCAGCCCATCCCAGCCCATCCCAACCCAGAGCCTGCAAACAACAGGGAGCAACACCAGTAAATCATTAGCTTGCCCTTATCTAGCACCTTCCCCATAGGGTGGAAAAGTCCCTCCCTCCTGCAGCTGAACAGCAGAGCCTGTCTCTTCATTTCCAGCTTATGCTGGCCCTGGGGCAGCTTCCATTATAGGAAGCATTTATAGGAAGCATTATAGCCACACACTGTCCCTGAGCTCTGTGGGGGTCTTCTTCCATCCTGGTCTCCATGCAGGCAAGATGTGGAGCTGCTGCCCACACTGTCCTCACAGGATAGGTTCTCTGCTCTCTAGAGCATCTCAGCATCCTCTTATCCCCCTCACTGTGCCCTTACAGCTTGCCAAGAACCATCCCTGTAGACAAGTGTCACCCCTGGAGGCTGCCTTGGTCACAAATCTCTGCTCAGGGCCACTTTGGGAGGCTGGATATGTGTCTCCCTCACGATCCCACCCTTGTGTGGGCACCAGGAATAGCCACATTACCAGCCTGATCTTTTGCTCCTCCTCCAGGATGAAGAGGTTTTCCTTCTTCATGTAGAACTCGGCTGCATCCAGCAAGGCCTTCTTGGGGACCAGTCCCACCAGCTGGGACCCCACCACGGGCAGGTTCAGTGCCTACAGAGGACATCAGAATCAGAGTTACCCACTCTGCCACCACCATCACCCCAGCCGTTTGGTCCTCATCCCTTCCCAGGACCCGAAGAGCACATGGAAAAGCCTTCAGTGGAGGAGCTGAGGCAAGGCACTGAGCTCGTGTGGGTTTCATGCCCCTTGGCTGAGCCAAGGGAGAGGTAAAGCAGAGCCTGCCTTTGGGATGGGGAGGAAACCCACTGTTGAAAGCAGCATGGTGCCCAGACCCACCTTGGCATCCCGGCACACCTCCTCATAGACAGCATGGAGCGGTGTGGTCTCAAAGTCCAGCAGGTTCGTTGATACCTGGGCTATATTCTCCTCCTCCAGATACCAGCCGATGGCCTGCACCTTCTTCAAGCGCCCAGGCTGCCAACAACCTCCATGGTCAAGGCACAGCCAGGGAGGACCAGGGGCAAACTGCTCCCGGTGCCTGGCACGGGGGTACCTGCTCAGAGCCGCGGCCCTGCTCGCGGATGTTGAGGGCAATGCGATGAGCCAGCTCCTTGGTGCACAGCAGGTTGATGTTGAAGGCGATCAGGAAGGTCCTGGCACCAGTGACAGTGGCTCCCCACCGGGAGACAAAGGTTGGGGGCCCAAAGTCAGGAGCCCACTCTGGTTTGGCAAGCTGGGAAGGAGGATGGAGGGGAGCATATGGGCTGGCACTGCCAAGGGATCCACATCTCCCTCCATAGCCACCTCCATGGCCAGCAGCACCGCAAGGGTTCCACCAGCTCCCAGTGCTCCCTGCCAGCCCCAGCACCCTCCCTGCAGCTGGGGACATGCAGCTCTGCTCTGCCCAGCGCTGTCACCTTCTCAGGCAGTGCCTCATACTCCCCAGCACGGATGGTGGGCAGAGCTTTCCTGCTCTCCTCCCGTGCTGCCTCTCCATACAGGTACACTGCAAGAGAGAGATGGGGTGAGCACCATCTACCAGGGTCCAGTTTGGCCCCTTTGGAAGCAAACCCCGTTTGGTTCATCCTGTGCAGTGCTGGGACCCCACTCACCAGGCACCCCCAGCTCCGCTGCCAAGCGCTGCCCAAAGACATGGGCACAGGTGATGCACTCCTCCATGCTGACATTCATCACAGGCACGAAGGGGCAGACATCCAGGGCCCCCATGCGAGGGTGTTCACCTGGAGATAGGGCAGATATAAGGATGGGAGGTGGGAAGATCAAGACAATGAGGGATGACAGCCCTTTTTCCCAGCCTCTTTTGCAGACTGGGCACTGCTGCTGCAAGGGAAGTTAAGGCAGCACTGTCTGCTTATGGACAGAAGTGATTCAGTCTCTTTGGGTTGGGAGGACAAACAAGGGTCTCATCCCCACCACCATCCCTCCACCCCAGCTTGGTACATGCTGTGCTTCACCCCCATGCTCACCCTTGTGCCGGCTCATGTCGATGAGCTGCCCAGCCACACGGGCTGCGCTCAGTGCCCCCTCGACCACAGCCTCGGGGGTCCCCACGAAGGTGTAGACGGTGCGGTTGGTGGAGGCTCCAGCATCCACGTCCAGCAGCACACAGCCTGGGGTGCGAGAGACGGCCTGGGCCAGGGCATCGATCACCTGCAGGGCAGGGAGGGGAGCTGAGATGGATGCACCCCCCACAGAGCCTGGGGATGACCCCATCCATGATCGAGTGGGGATGCAGCCTGCACTGCAGAGGATGCAGGATCCAAGGGCACCATCATCACACTCTTACCCATGGGGTCTGATACACGCCTGGCTCCCAGTGAGCCCCAAACCCACCACAGTTTAAAGCGGCTTCCAACAGGCTTGTTGGAGAGCAGCAAGAAGTCTGGAAAGGGGCTTTAGACAAGGGCAAGGAGTGAGAGGACAAGGGGGCTTTAAGGTGAAAGATTAAATATTCCCTGTGAGGGTGCTGAGGCGCTGGCACAGGGTGCCCAGAGAAGCTGTGGCTGCCCCATCCCTGGCAGTGCTCAAGGCCAGGTTGGACACAGGGGCTTGGAGCAGCTGCTCCAGTGGAAGGGGTCCCTGCCTGTGGCAGGGGTTGGAGCTGGAGGAGCTTTAAGGTCCCTTCCAACCCAAACCAGTCTGGGATCCTATTGTGGGGGAGAGATATCCGGATACTACTGCATGTTGGAGACACCATCACAAACTGCTGTTCCTGAGGATACTGTTCCCTGCCAGCTGCAGAACAGATTCTGATCTGCAAAGCCTGTTCCCTGAGGGAATCAGCGCTTTTAGAGCTATCTGGGGGTTGCTGAACTCCCTGCCCCAGCAGGGACAAAGTTCAGCCTGGGGCTGATGTCCAGCACAAAGCCATTAACCCAGATGGTGTGTTAGGGACAATAACCTCAAGCAATACTTCCCAAAGGGAGACCACCCTGAGCCCTAGTGCTACAGCACCATGCAGGCAGTGGGGAGGGGGAGGTCTGAGCCCCCACTTCTCACCCAGGTATCAAAAGGGAGCAGGGTCTGGCTGCCTTTAGGTACCTTCATCCATCAGCACCCCAACAACACCCACCCCACAGCCCCTGTGTGCTCACTCACCTCTTTGTTATTCCCCTCTGAGAAGTTGGGGACACACTCCACCAGCTTGGCCATGGACCCAGGCTCTGCCTGCTGCCCCCGGCTCATCCTGTGTCCTTGTCTGTCCACACTGTCCCACTGGGATAACAGGGCTCCCAGCACCCAACCGGTTGTGTCTTCCCCAAGCCAGGGTTTGTCATTAACTGCATTGATCCGCGGCCAGAAAAGGGTCTTATATAAACCATGTGGTCACTGGTCTGACTGGAGCAGCTCCAGGTGCAAGGGTAGTGAGTGCTCCCAGCACCAGCCTACACCACTCATTACCAACAAGCACTTACTAATTGCTATGGGAAGGTCACACCACATGATGGAAAACATCTGCTGCACCAAGCACTGTGGCCATGGGATGGGGCAGCCTGGTCCTGGCCAAAGCACAGCACGAGGACCACCAGTCCTGCATGGGGATGAGGGACAGATGCTCCACAGCCCCAGTGTGGGCACAAGGGCAGCAGATAAAATCTGTCGCTGTGAGCAGGATTCGAACCTGCGCAGGGAAACCCTATTGGATTTCGAGTCCAACGCCTTCACCCCTCGGCCATCACAGCCCCAGCCATGGGCACCCTGGGGGGGGCACCAGTCCCATCCAACGGGTACCCCCTGCTCCCCCCATCACCCGGTGCCGGCACAGGCAGGGGCTGCCCGTGCAGCTGCACACCCGGCTCGTTGGTCTAGGGGTATGATTCTCGCTTAGGGTGCGAGAGGTCCCGGGTTCAACTCCCGGACGAGCCCTGCTTTTGGGTACAGCCGGACAGGAGCTGAGGCCTCCCCAGCCCTGCAGCTCTGCCAACACCACCATCGGCCCCAGTGCCCTGCGGGACGGACACGAGGCCCATGGGCAGCACCTACTTTTGGGCACCCACTGCCAGGCACAGCCCATGAGGGATGGGACATGGAGCGGGTGACATCCCCGGTGGGTGGCTCTGCCTGGGGCTGGGACATGGTGCAGGGATGGTGGTGGCAGTGCAGCTGCAGCAGCTCTGTGCTCACCCTGACACAGAGAGAGGTGCCCTGGGAATGGTGCAATGGGAGATGCTGGGCACTGGTGCCCTTGAGCCAGCGGCAGCTGCTGGTCCATGGAGCAGCCAGAGCCAGGGGGACCTCCCTGCTCCCACAGTGTGACAAAGGAAAAGCACTGCCCCACTGCACCCAAACTCCCAAAGGTGTGTGGGTCACAGAGGCTGGGGTGCAATAGGGTGCAATGGGGTACAATGGGGTACAATGGGGTGCAATGGGGTGCAATGGGGTACAATGGGGTGCAATGGGGTGCAATGGGGTGCAATGGGGTGCAATGAGACTCAGCAGCCCGGCTCGTTGGTCTAGGGGTATGATTCTCGCTTTGGGTGCGAGAGGTCCCGGGTTCAAATCCCGGACGAGCCCTGCTTTTGGGTACCTGTTGCCTGGCACAGCCCATGAGGATATGGCACAGACCGGGGGCACATCCTGGGGGCTGCATCCAGAGAAACATGTCCCCTCTCTGCCCCAGAGCCCCCCCAGGCCCCTCGACAGCCAAGGTCACCCCATGCCTGCAAAGCACCAAACCCCACAGCTCTGGTGGGAAGGAGGAGGAAGCAGTAATAGGAATTGTCAGGGAGTGACAAGGAGCCAGGTCAGACACACGGGAACATTGGTTTTGAGGGATGCTGCATGCAGGAATGTGGTGGGAACATTGGTTTTGAGGGATGCTGCATGCAGGAGTGTGGTGGGAACATTGGTTTTGAGGGATGCTGCATGGGGAGTGTGGTGGGAACATTGGTTTTGAGGGATGCTGCATGGAGGAATGTGGTGGGAACATTGGTTTTGAGGGATGCTGCATGGAGGAATGTGGTTTGGAGATGCTGCAAAGCACTGAGCATCTCAGCCTCTGTATGTGTGAAGAGGATGACAAACTCGGGTTGGATGGCGTGGGAGATGCTGGGTGCTGATGCCCCATGGCCATGGAGCAGCCACAGGCAGAGGGACCTCCCTGCTCCTATAATATGCTAAGGGAAACACACTGCCCCCCTGCACCCCAAAATCCCATACGTGTGTGGGTCACAGAAGCTGGGGTGCAATGGGGCGCAATGGGGCTCAGCAGCCTGGCTCGTTGGTCTAGGGGTATGATTCTCGCTTAGGGTGCGAGAGGTCCCGGGTTCAACTCCCGGACGAGCCCTGCTTTTGGGTACCTGTTGCCTGGCACAGCCCTGAGGATAGGCATGGACCAGGTAACGTCCACATGAGCTCTCTGTGCCCCAGACAACAGCAGGGCAGGCTTTGCCCATGGAAGGACTGGGAGTTGGACCCACATTCTTCTTGCACCTGAAGGTGGAACCATACCCCAAGTCTGCATTGGGTTCTCCAGTCCCCCTCCATGGCTCCACTAACACTTCTGTGTGTTCCCATTGGCCCCATCCCCAGACCCTCCGTGATCCTCTTTGGCATCTTTTTGTTCAGGGAAGCAGAAAAGTCTCTGGGAAGCATCCAGCACAGACCCCATCCTGCTCTGCTCCTGCATCCAAACAGCATCTGGGGCACCCCATGGTCCCTGTGCACAGGGGGTGCAATGGGGTGCAATGGGGTGCAATGGGGTGCAATGGGGCTCAGCACCCCGGCTCGTTGGTCTAGGGGTATGATTCTCGCTTAGGGTGCGAGAGGTCCCGGGTTCAACTCCCGGACGAGCCCTGCTTTTGGGCACCACCTTCCCCATTGGTGCGGGTGCCTTGGCATAACCAGGACATGAGGGTGTGTTTTGGGGTGAGGGCACTGGGGCAGAGCAGGGGGAGCGGTGACAGTGGGGCAGTGGTGTCAGTGGGGCAGCAGTGTCAGTGGGGCAGTGGTGTCAGTGGGGCAGTGGTGTCAGTGGGGCAGCAGTGGGGTGAGGGCTCTGGTGCAGAGGGGATGTAGCTCAGCGGGAGAGCGCTTGCTTTGCATGTAAGAGGCCCTGGGTTCAACCCCCAGCATCTCCAGTTCCTTTTGCAGTGTGTGAGCAATACAAGGGCCCATTGAACCCTGGGTCTCTCCCCTCTAAGAGACACCCATACCCCTGAAACCAGCAAACTGGGATGTGCATCTGCAGCCCAGCAGAGACCCTGCCCCTATCCTGCCATGCACCTATAAAGGAGAGCACAGAGGAGCTGCAGATGCTGTTGTTGGGGCCCTCCTGTTGGAGGGTCCCCTTTGTGACTGGCATGGCTGGAGGGTGCTATGGGACAGGTTTCATCCCTGGCTTCACAGCCTTCCTGCTGGGTGCCAATGGTCCCCTTCCCAAGTCCTCTACCGAGTGCTGAGATGGAGCTGGGTGGGCATGGGTGCCCCAGCACCCACTGCACTGAGGACCTGTTCTAGGCCCCTCGCTGTGTCTCATGCATCCCAAAACAATGCAGTCTTTGGGATTGCCTGAGCCCTGAGGCCGCACTGGGGTTGGGATGGCTTTGGGCACTCATAGGAAAAGGGAGGGGGACAACAAGTCCCTGCAGAGGCTGGGACCCCAAAACCCAGCTGGTGCTGGTAGGGGATGTGTTGGGCTCCCTGTGTCAGCACTGGGGTCCTCCCAGCAGAGATGGAGAAGGGTTTGGGAGCCCAGGGCAGCAGTTTGGGTCAGGGGGTGATGTGTACCCCACAGCAGTGGGGCACCCCATGGTGTGGGGCAGGTGGGCACCATGGCTCAGCTGGTTAAAGCGCCTGTCTAGTAAACAGGAGATCCTGGGTTCGACTCCCAGTGGTGCCTGGCCCAGGGGCTGCTTTTCCTCCCTTCCCCAACCTGGGGGCATTGCTGTGGGTCCTTGTAGGGGTGTCCCTGTGCCAGACAACCCCATTCTGTGGGGAAGGAGCTCACAATGAAGAGGTGACCCCAAACCATCTCCAAACCCAGTGGATTTGGGTCATAAAGAGGTACTGTACCTCCTGTGCTCGCTGGACCTCCAGTATCTTCCCTATTCATTTACACAGCTGAATCATGCAAGAAAACCCTCTGGACACAGGTTGGGGTGGGCGAGTGGTGGTGTGGGGCTGATGGAGACCTGGGACAGGGCCTGGGGTACACACTTGTATGGCAAAAATAGATGCCAGCTCTCCCTTTGCCACCCTGTGAACACAGAGCCAGAGGGGATCATGGGGAGGTCGGGTTGGATGTGCTGCCCTGTTCTGAAGAGCCAACCACAGTCTGCAGCCTTTGGTCAGAAAAGGGTCCCTAAAAGAGGGTCTGAAGCAGGGGATGAGGCAGCTGAATGGTGGGGGTGATGCACTGCTGACCCACTGTGCTCCATAGGTGGGTTTGAATCCCACCCTCTCGGGTGTTCGGGGACCCCCAAGCCTGCTCCTTGCCATGGTTCAGTGCTTTGCCCCATGGAGGGGTCAGGCATGGGAGCGTGGGGCCCGGCACGATGCACTGAAGGGCAATGCTGGGCCCTGAGCAAACTGGAGCAGGGTGGGCAGTGGGAGCAGCAGTGCAGAGCAGATGTGTACTTAACATGGGCAAGCAGAACAGAGAGAGGAGGAGGGAGGTCAGAGAACTATGGGATGGTTTGTGTTGGAAGGGACCTTAAAGCTCCTCCAGCTCCAACCCCTGCCACAGGCAGGGACCCCTTCCACTGGAGCAGCTGCTCCAAGCCCCTGTGTCCAACCTGGCCTTGAGCACTGCCAGGGATGGGGCAGCCACAGCTTCTCTGGGCACCCTGTGCCAGCGCCTCAGCACCCTCACAGGGAACAGCTTCTGCCTCAGAGCTCATCTCAGTCTCCCCTGTTCTGGCAGGTTCAAGCCATTCCCCTTGGCCTGTCCCTACAGGCCCTTGTCCCAAGCCCCTCTCCAGGTTTCCTGCAGCCCCTTTAGGCACTGGAGCTGCTCTCAGGTCTCCCCTTCTCTTGCCCAGGCTGCTCCAGCCCAGCTCTCTCAGCCTGGCTCCAGAGCAGAGCTTCCCATGCTTCCATGTGGCCAGTTAAACCTGTTGTGCCAGCAGTGCTGGTTCCTTCCCTGCTCCCACCCCTTTCCACATGAGGCTGTAGCCAAGCAATGCCGTGTCCTGGAGGCAAAGGTGAGGATGCTCAGGCTTAGCTGCCCACACTGCAGCTGTGCGCTGGCTTTTTGACCTTCCCTGAGGACATGTTTCCTTCCCATGCCTTTAGGATGTGCTTCTGGGGATGAGCTGGGAGCTGCTTCCCTTCTGCTTCCCTTTGTCATCCTCTTGGGAGCCAGAAACAGGGCTGCAAGCAGATTTCCTATGGAAAAGGCATGGGGTTGGGTGCACTGTGGGGGTTACAGCCTTTGGGAAGCACCAACATGCAGCTGGAGATGGACTGGAAGCAGTCAATGCAGGCTCCTCCTACGGTGGTGGTGCTGGTGTTGCAGGATGGGACCTGGGGACTTGCAGGGAAAGGAGACAAGCTGACTCCATTGGGACAGCCTTGGGTTGTGTCTGCCCCAGTATATGTGTGCCCTTGCTCTGGTGTGCAGTGATGTGGCCTCCTGGGGGGGAAGGTGCCAGCCTCGGTGACGCTGGGGAGCATCGGCTCACCCAGGGAGCTGGCAATTATAGGGGACATGTGAGAGGCATGGAACTGGATCACCTGCAGCCCCAGGGATGCCCACAGCACCGGCTGGGCTCCACTGCCCAGGCTCCACACAGCACCCTGAGGTGCTTCAGAAAGGACACGGGTGGCCAAGGATGCTGCATGGATGCAGCGTGGGTCTGTCTGCATCAGGATGCTCCTGGCACCAGTGTGTCCCACTTTGCCCATCAACCATATGGGAACGGTCCCCGGCATGCAGCCCTAAGGGAAGAGCACTGGATGAAGCAGTTCCATTCCTTGGAGATGGGGTGCAATGGGCCTGCTGCTGTTGCAAAATGTGCCTTTGGCTTTCAGGAGACATTTGGGGCTAGGGGTAAGCTTCCACCCTGCAGCCAGTCTGAGAGACATCTGGCCCTTGGGTTGGTGGAAATCCAGAGTGGTAGAACTGGAGCTGCAAAGTGCTGCTGGGGCTGGTGATGGGAAGGGAAACACAGCAAGTGTTGGTCCTGGGCTGTTCCTCCTCGTGCCCTTTCCTGCAGGAAGAACCAGGGCTGAGCTGGTCACTCATTGAAGTTAAGAACTGGGTCTGATGTGTTTGGTTTGGTGACATGTTCTCGGTGCTGTGGTTCCTCCACAGAGCCATGCCTCAAGCAGAAAGTGCTCATTCCTTGAACCAAATAGGGGTTGGAAAAACCCCTCTTGGCCTTTCCCCCCAACACCTGTGTTTCCAGGAAGAGCTCTTTCCCTTACGGATTGATCCTGTTTTAATCTAATTCATGACATAAACCTGTGCATTGGTTCGTCATTCAAAAGTGGTGGCAAAAAGGGTAAAGCTTAGAATAAAGCCTCACCTTTTCCTGCTGCTGGAATCACCATTGAGGAGGTTGTGATGAACCAAGCAGGCTGCAAGGCTGCTTCCCTCTGAAGCACGGAGCCCCACTGCACATCAACACACCTGATTTCCTCTTTCCCCTTCAGAACGATGCTGACAATGCCTCTGAAAGGCTTTTCTACCTCTGCAGGCAGGGCAGGGAGGAGCCATTAGGGACAATTCAGCACTGTCACCAAGGCCAACTCACCCTAGGAACTAAAATGACCCCCAAACCCCTCCAGGGCACATCTTTAACAGTGATGCTAACAACCCCCGGCTCCACACATGCATAGTACATGTGCCCTGCTGCTGACATGGTTTATTCAGGGCAGGAGATGTTTGTGCCTCATCTAGGCTCTGCTGGCTTGAAATGAGAAGCCTTCTTCAAGCTTTCCTTGCCCCTAGAGCCCAATGGCTCATTGCCCTGCTCAGGACCACATCAGCGACTCCCTCTCCTCAACCTGATGCTGATTCACGTTTAAGTGCAGGTCGGGATCTGTGCGACTCCCCTGCTGCTTAGCATCTAACAGGCATTCTGCAGTGACCCAGTGTCACACCACAGCCTCTAATTACACCACATCCCTGCATCCCAAGGAAGCAGGGCTGCGAACTTCGGGCTCATAGCTGTTAGCATGCCCAAAGAGCAGTTGGAAAGGCTCTTGGCCTCAGAAAGCAGTTCAGTGCACAAAACCAGTCCCATTTGGTGTGTGCCACCTTCAGGTGCCCATGGGTTCGAAATCTAATATCCCATCCAGACAGAACCCATAGCACAAGAGTAAGGGATTATACCAAAACCAGGCAGAATCCCCTCAGTGGATGCAGAAGGGTAATACCTGGCTCCAGCCAGGCTAGCTCAGGACCGTGTTCCTGTAGGTCTACCCACAAATACACACTGCTTAAACCCAACCTACATCCCCAAGCTCACCTCAGGTGCACCGAGGAGCTGAATTGCTTGTGCTCAGAGGAAGGTGGGGAGAGATGCGCTGGATGCGCCCTACATTCTGCTGCAACCCTCTCCTGCCTGATGGCATCAGCTGTACTCTGGCCTTAGGAAGCAATGTAATTAATGCCTGTGGCCCCAGTCATTTCAATCTTACTCAGCATGAAGTGGAAGCAAAACACAGCAGATGAAAGGGGAACTGTTTAACCAGCTTTCCAAGAGACAAGTGCCGGTTGTGGGGCAGTTTCATGCGGAAGGTACGCACCCGCACCCCGGGGCTGGGCCACCCTATAAAACCCCACACGGTGCCTCGAGCCCCATCACCTGCTCCCGGTCGCCGCTGCTGCCGTCACCTGGGTAAGTCGAGGGTGAGAGGGCTCCGTCTCCTTCCCAACTGAGCTGGTCCTTTCATGATGCCTTGTGCCCGGTCCTCGGCCAGAGCCCCAGGTTGGTTACCTGCCTCCCTGCTGCCTGTGGAGGAGGAGGATGATGGGGAAGGGTTTCATTTGTGCTCCAAAGCAAGGAGCGTAAGGGGGTTTGTAACCATGGAGCCAGGTCCATCCTGCACTGTTTGCCTTGCTGAAGCCTTTCAGTCAAAAGAAGAATATACCCATATTGCAGGGATCAATGCATCACTGATGATGGAAGGGCATTGGAGGTCCCTGTGTTTGGGATGGGATAACTCGGCTCATGTTAAATCCAGCTTGCTCACGTTGTATTGGTTTAAGTCGGTTTTGTGTCTCAGGGAGCATTCTGCTTGCTGAGGGCTTTGTTGTTGGCTTGAAGCAGGCACTGTGCAGGGCTGGGTCTGCCCTCAGCATCTGGTGCTTCCCCTGTTGCGCTACTCAAAGCAAACTCCTTGTGTTGTCCCAAGTGGGTTACGGGATGAGGAAAGGAACAAGCCCATTTGGAAAGCCTTCCTTGGGGTTTCTAAACCCCCCAAGCTCACCCCTTAGTTCGCTCTCCCCATTTCCTATTATGGGAGCCACTGAATGAGTGCTCAGCAGGGATGGACCAGCCCCTGCCTTGCATTGACCCCCAGCTCTGCCTTTCAGGTAGCCCTCCTTGCCGAGCAATGTCCTGCTACGACCTGTGCCTGCCCTCCTCCTGCAGCCCCCGTCCGCTGGCCACCAGCTGCAACCAGCCCTGCTTCCGCCGCTGTGGGGACTCCACCACCGTCATCCAGCCCCCCACAGTGCTGGTCACCCTGCCCGGACCCATCCTCAGCTCCTACCCACAGAACACAACAGTGGGATCCACAGCATCGGCTGCCATAGGGAACTACCTGCGGTGCTGCGGGATCCCCGTGGGTTCCAGTACCCGCGGGCTGGGGAAGGCAGGACTGCTGTGCCTGGGCAGCAGTGGGATATAGGGTCTCTGTGATGGTCACCTCCTGCTGATGCCAACAGAACCTCTGCAGCAGGAAGGACGAACAAAGAACAGGACCAAGAGTGGGGAACAGGACCAAGGAAATGCCTGTGGGTGTCCCAGATGGGAGGGGGGAGCTGCAGACCCCCACCAGGAGGAGGGGATCCATGTGAGCTTGTCACCGGGCCTATTTAAACCTTTCTCTCACTAAGCCTTGCTTTATATTTCCATGTAGGTGTCACACCTTGTGGGGCTGCTGGCTGGGCAAAAATGCTTCTAGCAGGCTGTAGGCAGAGGATAGCCATGGGGCAGTGGGGCAGAGGATCAGCTTGTCCCGGAATGGGCTTTATCCATCTCTTTACCGAGCACTGGAAATGCACTTCTCATACTCTGCACTGATTTATTCTCCTATCTCATTAAAGTCATGCTGCATCATAGACTGAGTCGTCTGGTGTTCCTTGTGCCTCTGGACCGGAGGCCACTTGGTGCTGGGGGGGGATTCCTTTTGGTTTTGGGCTGAAATGGGGGTTTCTGTTGCTCCCTGTGCTGACATAAGTGTGTGATTTGCTGTGACCAGCTTGAAGATAACTTTCCCAGCCTGGAAACCTCTCCTGCTGCCCCATAGCAAGCACCTGCTTAGGGAGGACTTCCCACAGGAGCCTGTTCCCTTAAGGAGGTGGGAACATGGAGGTTTAGCATTTTACCTGCATTTTGCACCAGTTTTGGGGGTATGCTCAGGAGAGAAAAGGTAGAAGTGGGTTTCCTTGGGTAACAATCCTGTGCCCAGCTCAGGGTTTTATGGGTGACGATGAGGAATAAAACATCCCTAAGATACACGGGGGCAAAACCAGACTTCAGGCTTCAGGCTCTTCATTCTTGCTCTTTACAAGGCAAAAGAGGCCTTATACAAATCAGTATGTGCTGACTTAACTCAGGTGGCAGCGAGGCATGTGGTGTATCTCCATCTGTCTGTATCTCTTAATGAAACAGCAGAAACGTTCTGCTCTGTGCTGCTGTTTGCATGACTAGACATGCATATGTACAGGTATAGACATGCATATGTACAGGTGTGACTCCAGCCTTAGCCTGGAGTAAGCCCTATCTGTGAGCTGAATAACCCCATGTTCTGTGCTGGCTCAGGGAGCACACCTTGTCCTGCAGCCTGTGCTCACAACAGCCCCATCAGGGAAGGGGTGCCTGTGGTGTGGAATGGGGTGCAGGGTTACCTGGGTTTCCTCTGTGTACACACAGGTTTCCAAGCATACACAGACACTTGGAAGTCCAATTCACTGTGACTGAGCACTGGTTGATCACAGGTGATCCACAGCATCACTGAACCAACCAGGTTGGAAAAGCCCTTTAAGCTCACCCAGTCCAACCATTCCCAGCACTGCCAAGGCCACCACTGCCTGGGAAAATACATAAACATGAGGAACAAACTGATTCCCCTGTGTGCTACAGGTACAGGGGCAGCAGTAACAACTGGACCAGCACTCGGAGCTTTGCTCTGTTGCTGTGTAGAGAGACCTTCGGGTCCCATGATAGTCAGTTAGAAGCAGTCAAGGATAACCCCATCCCTAACCCCAGCCCCAGCACAGTGAGCTCTTCCCAAAGCCTGGGAGCCAAGGCTTTAGTTGGACACACTGGAGGATAATTGCTTTACAAGGAGGGAATGCATCTGGGAGATGTCAGGCATTGAGTAAAGACCCTTTTTAAGATGCCATGTATCGAGTAGAACCCATTCAGCTGATGGAAGGAGGAGCAAGAGTCCATGGGTACCATTTAAACCTCCTTTATGCCTTAAGCACTTTGGTAGTCTGACAATTTGCATAGAGCATATGAGTGTTTATAATGAAAGCACGTTGGTCTTCAGAAGCCTTTGCCCAAGCCCAACTGGTTTTATTGCTCAGGAGATCTCCACAGAGGTGCTCCTAATAGGAGGAAAACCCATGTGGCCATTGCTCAGCCAGCAGGAGAGATGTGTGGCTCCATAGCCCTCTCCAAGGGATGCTTGGTCAGGGAGGCTTGGAGCAGCTGCTCCAGTGGAAGGGGTCCCTGCCCATGGAACCGGATGAGCTCTCAGGTCCCTTCCAACCTGACCCATTCCATGGTTCTATTATTACATGATTTTGTTGTGTTTTATTTGCTAGCCCTTGATTTGACTTGAAAATCATGGTGCCTCACTGCAGACAGGCAAGTGAGGATCTCAGTGCCCTCCAGTGCTCCCTATCCTAAGGGATCCCTGTCTGCCATGGGTGTTGTGGCTCCCAGCTGGGAGCCGTCCTGAATTCGCTGAACCACATACCCCCCAAGCCAGTGCTTGCCCAGGGCAGGACCCCACAGACTTGCTGATCAGGCCCTAAAATACAGGTTCCTACCAAAGGCCCTGGTGAGAAACAGTGAACTACAGACCAAGAGGGAACTGCATCTTTCATGAGATCAAAACCAATGCTGAGCAGGTGGAAGGATGCACATGGAGGGAAATAGCTGGGTCCTGGTCCCAGCATCACTTATGGCTTTCAAAAGGAGCAGCAGCAGAAGCTTTGTCAGAGGAGCCTGGAGCACAGCCCAGGCACCATGCATGCATCTGTTGGGTCCTGTGCTCTGCTCACCTCCCATCTTCCCTCACCTGCTTATGTCCCTTCTCTGTGCTGTCACCAGCATCCTCCTCCAGCAGCAGTCATTGCATCCCAGAGACCCCTCTTCCCCTGCATCTTCTGCCTCCCTTTGCTCTGGTGAAGCCCACTGCAGCAGCAGACCCTGCAGTGCATGCACTATGGTACACCAGCTCAGCAGGGAGCAGTGGGAACACTGGGAAGGTGATGGGATAGCTCCTTGTTGTGAGGTCACAGTGCCAGGGGTGTCAGTGTTCTGTTTGGGGTGCAGGTAACCAAGGGAATGTCCCAGCTTCCACCAGCTCCAGTGGCAATGAGCCCACTGATGTTCCTCTGTGCTCGGGGAAGCCAACAGCATCAGACAGTGAGTATCTCACATGGCAGTGGGTATGGATGAGGAGGGTGGAGGGGTGAAGTCGTGGTGTGAGTTGGAACCAGCACAGTGTGGAGCTGTCATGGGAAAGGGAAGACTGGTGTGAACACCAAACCAGTGGCACCATCAGGAAAGGAAGCTCCAGGCAGCATGGGGCTGGTGATAGCAATGGAGAGATCAGTGGTGGCTGTGTAATTGCTGAGACAAGAAGATCGCAGCACATCAATCTGTGGCCTCTCTGCACATCCAGATGGGAAGGCAGGAATCCAGTGACTCACAGCAATAGGGCAGGATGAAGAGCCAGAACCACTGCCTGTGCCTTGCTGGGTTGCAAAAGGCATCTCCCAGCCCAGTGCCCAAGTGCCAAGCTGAGGGCCATACCAGGAGGGCAAGCAGGCCTCAACAGGCAGCACCCATCATCATCCTCACTGGGGCAAGGACCTGTGGCATCCTGGAGCCAGCCGGGTGCAGAGACAGAGACATGAGCTGGGAGCCTGCAGGCAGGGAGGACTGAGGAGGGGCTTGTTTCCCAACCCTCCTTCCTTGCCCACCAGTCTCCAACACCATTTCCCACCAAAGCACACAGGATGCTTAGGCTATAGGAAAGGGAGAGAACATGGATGTCTGGCTGGGATAATAGGACATCCCACCCCGAGCACCCGCAGGCTGTTTTCAAAGCACCATCCCTGCTCCACAAGGGCCCTGCTCCAGCCTGGGGAGCCAGACAGGCAATGGCTCCATCAGTTCTTCCCCAGGGCTGGAAATCCCATAAACCAGGAAAATAACAGGCCAGCCACATGTGTGAGTCACTGAGCCTCACCCTAAGCCCAGATCATTGCCACTGGTCCCAGTTCTACATCCCCTTCTCCTGTGGTCTGCTCCCACCAGGTGGGCAGTGCTCAGGGATGGACAGGGATGAATGCAATGAAAGAGGACACCAAATCCCCCTGGCTTAAAAGGTCATCATAGAATCCCAGACCTGGGTCTCCTCAGAGGGGAGAATCCCTCCCTGCCCTGCTGCTCACACGGTGTGTTCTGGGTTACAAACACACGTTGCTGGGGCAGGTCCTGCCTGTTTCAGACACAGGAGATGCTCAATTCAAGAGATGCTAATTCACACTTGCTGAGGATGAGGTGCTGCAGGTCTCCCATAAAGGGTGAGCAGGGTGAGGTGTGTGATGCCAGCACTGGATGTGAACCCCCCTGCTCCTGCTCTGCAGAGCAGGGCTGAGGAACGAGGTTTACCTGTGCTGCCAGTGGCACATCCAGGCTCTGGCTCCCCTGGCTCAGCCCACGAGGTTTGGATGTGCCCCAGCAGGGAGCCTGGCTCTGGCACAGCCTGCACTGCTATGGGCACTGCTGTACCTGCTGTGTGCGGGATGCTACAGCACCAGTGATGGACACGGATCCCATCCCACTGGGGTCTCCAACAGGCGGTGATGGGGGATGAGGGCACGCAGGGGCCATCACCTGGGTCCCGGTGTGCAGCACAGGGGCTGAGGGCCGGTCCCCCATGTCCACCCCGGCTCGTTGGTCTAGGGGTATGATTCTCGCTTCGGGTGCGAGAGGTCCCGGGTTCAACTCCCGGACGAGCCCTGCTTTTGGGCACCCTCCCTTTGGTGCCGGTGACATGACAAGGGTACGGGTGAGGGCAGCGGTGCCAAAGCACAGTGGCTTTGGTCCCCTGTCATGGATGGGTCTATCCCTGTGGGCAGGATGGAGCCCCAAGGGCCAGCAGAGAGGGGCTGTGGATGCAGGGGATGTAGCTCAGCGGGAGAGCGCTTGCTTTGCATGTAAGAGGCCCTGGGTTCAACCCCCAGCATCTCCAGTTCCTTTTGCCTCTCCCAACACCCTTCCTGTCATGCAGGGCTGGCAGAGGCCCCAGGCACACTGGGTGTGCGAGGGGAACACCACAGCCTCAGCTGCACCCCAGTAATGTGGGGCAGGGGGTGCAGAAGGGTTCTCAGCTCAGTAGGGGTATGATACTCATTCAGGGGTGCAAGAGCTTCAGTTCCCATACAAGCTGTCCTTTGGGGACAGCCCCTCTTTGGGGACTGCATCCCTCTTGCTCTCCCAGTGGAGGATGCTCAGCCCTGGCCAACAGCATCCCATGGTCAGCTTGGATGCTATCAGTGTGGTACTGGGGATGGATGTCCTGCCTGGGCATCCCTCTGGGCAGGGGGTTGTAGCTCAGCAGACTGCTTGCTTCTAATGCAAAGAGGCCCTGGGTTCAACCGCTGGCATCTCCAGCGTTCCTTCCCTAAAATACCCAGTGCAGAACATGCCCTTTCTGGCTGCATGGGACAGGATCATACAGCGGTTCGGGTTGGAAAGGGCCATAAGAAAAGCTCATCTTCCTCCCCCTCAGTTTTCCTCCTCCTTGCTCCTGACATCCCCATAGCTGCTTCCTTTCAGTCACTTGCCTCACCCCAGGTAGAGCTGCCCATGGGGATGTCACCTCTCCCGTGCCCCATCCCTCATGTGCTGTGCCAGGCAGTGGGTACCCAAAAGCAGGGCTCGTCCGGGAGTTGAACCCGGGACCTCTCGCACCCTAAGCGAGAATCATACCCCTAGACCAACGAGCCGGGTGTGCAGCTGTACGGGCAGCCCCTGCCTGTGCTGGTATTGGGGTGCTGGGGGTCCCTGTGCACAGGGACTATGGGGTGCTGCAGGTGCAGCGGTGTCAGTGGGGCAGTGGTCTCAGTGGGGCAGCGGTGTCAGTGGGGCAGCAGTGTCAGTGGGGCAGCGGTGTCAGTGGGGCAGCCATGGGGGTGAGGGCTCTTGTGCAGGTGGTCAGGGCTGCCCTGCAGAGGGGATGTAGCTCAGCGGGAGAGCGCTTGCTTTGCATGTAAGAGGCCCTGGGTTCAACCCCCAGCATCTCCAGTTCCTTTTGCCTCCTCAACCCTGTTATGTCCCAGTCATCACTGGGGATGCTTCCCCTTGGTTCCCTCCTGTGCTCTGCAGTACCTGGATATCTCCCCATGTATCAATAAATCCCTCTGGATATTCCCTTTTCCCAGCCCAGCACTGGGGCTGCCCATGGGCACTGGGCCCGTGCACATGGTCCCATACCAGCCTGAGGGGACGTGTTCACCCCACAGACCAACCCCAGTGCAAAGCTGGGGTGTCCCTGTCCAGGTGTGGGGCTGTCACAGGCTGTGATGGCCGAGGGGTGAAGGCGTTGGACTTGAAATCCAATAGGGTTTCCCTGCGCAGGTTCGAATCCTGCTCACAGCGACAGATTTTACCGCAGCCGGAGGACATGGGGCCGGGACCCACATCCTATGGGGGCTGATGGCTGGAGCAGTGGACAGGGAACAGTCACTCACCTGCACTGGGACTGGAGGGATCCGGATTCATCCTCTGTTTGAGCCTTACTTTTGGGTACCGGGTACAGCCCATGAGGGATGGGGGTCACAAAGACAGAGAACGGCTCCGGGTGTCCCCTCCTGGGTGGGGAAGGGGCTCTGGAGACAGTGGAGAAGGCAAAAGAGAGGCCCATTGACACCATGTGCAGCTGTGCCCAGAGGCTGTGGGGCAGGCACAGGGGAGTGGGAGTGGAGTCTGATATCCCTGTCCTGGGGAAGGCAAAAGGAGCTGGAGATGCTGGGGATTGAACCCAGGGCCTCTTACATGCGAAGCAAGCGCTCTCCCGCTGAGCTACATCCCCTTGCATGGGGGCTTCTTGCACATGGGGGTCCTGCTGCCCACCCTGCACCTCATGGACCCATAGATGTTAGAGCTGGGGTGGTCACAGCCATGGAATCATGGAACCAACCAGGTTGGAAAAGCCCTTTAAGCTCATCCAGTCCAACCATTCCCAGCCCTGCCAAGGCCACCACTGCCCCATGGCACTGAGGCCTCGTCTCCAGCTGTGTGAACACTTGCAGGGCCGGTGCCTGCAGCCCTGCCCTGGGCAGCCTGTTCCAATGCCTGAGCACCTGTGGGGCAGGAATTGTTCCTCAGCTCCATCTAAACCTGCCTTGGTGCAGCTTGAGGCTGTTTCCTCTTGTCCCATCCCTTGTTCCTTGGGAGCAGAGCCCAGCTCCCTCCTGGCTCCATCCTCCTGCAGGCACTTGTAGGGAGCCATCAGGTCCCCCCTGAGCCTTCTCTTCTCCATCTGAACCCCCCAGGTCCCTCAGCCATTCTCCATCACATTGTGCTCCAGGCCCTGCACCAGCTCCATTGCCCCTCTCTGGCCCTGCTCCATCACCCCTTGCAGTGAGGGGCCGTGTTTGGGTGCTGGCCCCGCAGCCAGGGCAGAGCAAATGGGGACTGTGAATCCCCATTGGAGCCTCAAGGACCTTCCCATTATCCTTCCTCACCCAACCGGTTCCCTGAGTACTGGAGGTCACGGAGCAGGTTCCTTGCCCCATAAGCACCTCGGCTCGTTGGTCTAGGGGTATGATTCTCGCTTCGGGTGCGAGAGGTCCCGGGTTCAACTCCCGGACGAGCCCTGCTTTTGGGTACCTGCCTTTGGCTACAGTGTGTGCCCCCAGCCATGGGGGGACCATGGCCAGGCAGGTGCAAGAGCATCAGTGCAGGGATATGAAGTGTTTGGGGTGGGCATGTCCCCGTGCCAGGATGGACACCATTGGGATCAGTGATGGGGGCGGCCGTGCAACCCCAACAGTCTGATTTTGGGCTGCAGAGCAGAGGGGAGGTATCAGTGGGGCAGCCATGGGGGGTGAGGGCTCTGGTGCAGGTGGTCAGGGCTGCCCTGCAGAGGGGATGTAGCTCAGCGGGAGAGCGCTTGCTTTGCATGTAAGAGGCCCTGGGTTCAACCCCCAGCATCTCCAGTTCCTTTTGCCTCTCACAACACCTTCCCTGTTGTGCCAGGCTGGCAAAGTCCTGCTGTTCCCTATGGGAAACCCCTGGGAGTGCCTGAGGCCTCAGAGTCCTTTACCTTTATGGTCATCCTCTCCTCAGGGATGAAGCACATGGGAATGATGTGAAGCCACCCAGCATGGCTCCTATGGATCCTCCCCTCTCCTGGGTCTGGAACACCACAGTGACCCCATCACCCGGTGCCAGCACAGGCAGGGGCTGCCCATGCAGCTGCACACCCGGCTCGTTGGTCTAGGGGTATGATTCTCGCTTAGGGTGCGAGAGGTCCCGGGTTCAACTCCCGGACGAGCCCTGCTTTTGGGCACAGCTGGCCCCGGTGCTGCCCACCCAGTGTAGGGATCATGTGGGACTCGGCCAGCAGTGCCCGGCTGGGGCTTTGGGGTTATCTGTAACACAGAGAACGTTCCCCTGTAAGAACAAGGCCTTGAGATATGTGGTAAAGGGGTTCATAGTCATAGAGCCATTGAATGGGTTGGGTTAAAGGGACCTTAAAGCTCCTCCAGCTCTGCCACAGGCAGGGACACCTTCCCCTGGAGCAGCTGCTCCAAGCCCCTGTGTCCAACCTGGCCTTGAGCACTGCCAGGGATGGGGCAGCCACAGCTTCTCCATTCCAGGTGTTACTAATGAATTACCCATAGGTTATCCTTCCATATGAGCTCAATGAATCATTGTCAAGCTTTGGACTTCAGTGTGAATGCAGGAGGTGAATTCTGAACCTGTATTTGTGCTGCTTCCAAACCTGCTTTCCCTGCATCCATAATGGTGACAGCTCCTATTGACCATGACCAGACTGTGTGCAACTGGTGATAACCAGAAGTCAGTCCCAGCTACCCCCAGCCCCTCATCTCTGAGGTCAGGGGCTGGAACATGGTGTGTGGGGTGACTTTCTGCCACATCTCTACTCTCTTAATGCCTCATTCCTGTCCCCTGTGTCCCAACCCTATCCCATAGGTGCTGCAGGGTGACCCTGGCATTGGGGTGGCAGGAGGATGGGGTCAGGGACTGGCCATGGGGCACCCCATGATGTGGGGCAGGTGGGTGCCATGGCTCAGCTGGTTAAAGCGCCTGTCTAGTAAACAGGAGATCCTGGGTTCGACTCCCAGTGGTGCCTGGCCCAGGGGATGCTTTTCCTCCCTATCCAAAGCTGGGATGCAGGATGTGTCCCATGGAATGGCAGGGCCGGATGCAGGTCCCCATTGTCTGCCCTGCTGCCCCAGGTGATTAAACTGCCCCAGCACTGTCTGGGTGCAAGCTTTTACCAACAGCTTATTCCAGGGTAGGGCAGGGTCAGACCTGGATGTGATGGGAATATCTGGAAGTCTGATGGGGCAGAAAGGACATGGGAGCAGCTCCAAGAAGCAGGGTAGGTCCTGGAGAGCCAGCACAGCACATATGGAATGATGGAGCTCCATTGGAGAGCCAACACAGCACATATGGAATGATGGAGCTCCATTGGAGAGCCAGCACAGCACATATGGAATGATGGAGGCTCCATTGGAGAGTCAGCACAGCACATATGGAATGATGGAGCTCCATTGGAGAGCCAACACAGCACATATGGAATGATGGAGCTCCATTGGAGAGCCAGCACAGCACATATGGAATGATGGAGCTCCATTGGAGAGCCAGCACAGCACATATGGAACGATGGAGCTCCATTGGAGAGCCAGCACAGCACATATGGAATGATGGAGCTCCATTGGAGAGCCAGCACAGCACATATGGAATGATGGAGCTCCATTGGAGAGCCAGTACAGCACATATGGAATGATGGAGCTCCATTGGAGAGCCAACACAGCACATATGGATTGATGGAGCTCCATTGGAGAGCCAGCACAGCACATATGGAATGATGGAGCTCCATTGGAGAGCCAGTACAGCACATACGGAATGATGGAGCTCCATTGGAGAGTCAGCAGCAGCACACATGTAATGATGGAGCCCATGGAGACTCCTGAGGGGGCTAATGCATCTCTTGGTGGATGCTGGGGTCCCTGGGCACAGGCTATGGGGCTGGCTCATGGGATTGGTGCCATTCCAGGGTGCCCAGACCAGTCAGACCAGTAGGTTTAGCTGCAGGAGAGAGCTCATCCCAGCAACAGGCAGGGCGCAGGAGCTGATCCATCCGCTCTTTAGTTGGGTCCCTGTCTGAGCAGCTGATCTAACTCATCCCGGTGCTAAGGGGGCTGGGGTGGTGTGAGCCACGGGTTTGCACCCTCTCCTTTCCCCATTTATAGCAGTTGAAATGAGCTGGCACATTCCTTAACCCCTCTGATGCAAATCCCTTCCCATCTTCTCTTCCCTTGCTCCCCAAGGCATCTTCATGCTTCATTTATCCCACTCTGCTTTCCAGTTGCACCCTCCTCTTCTGGAGGGTCACTGCCTTACTGCCCAGCAGCCACTTTCTGCACTAATAGGATCTCTTTAAAGGATTTCTTGGGTTTTAGAGGGTTTCTATGAGGTTTGGATAGGACCCTTCCAGCCACCTCCATGCCAGGACCTTTAACTCCTCCTGCCACCCCCTTTCTGCAGTCAAACATTGCTATGGGGGTCCTGTGGCCAAGATCTTCCCCTATGGGCAATGCAGTTGTCATGGATGGGACATGGAGCAACCAGGCACTTGCTGCTGGAAGAAGGAGGGACCAAGGGATCAGCCCGTGCCTTAGGACACCCCAATCTCGTCTGTATCCATCCCTCCCCATAGCAGCAAAAGACTCGACGAGGGTGGGATTCGAACCCACGCGTGCAGAGCACAATGGATTAGCAGTCCATCGCCTTAACCACTCGGCCACCTCGTCCTGGCACGCACCGCCCGAGGCCCCGCCCCTCGCTAACGGCGCTGGGTCCTAGCGCCCGGCCGCCGCTGCCCCGATGGGGCCCGTCCCGTTCGGGCGGTGGGGCCGGCCCTGAGGGCGGGGGGAGCCCCGCGATGGGGCGGACGCCCCATCGCGGGGCTCCCCCCGCCCTCAGGGCCGGCCCCACCGCCCGCTTGGTCGCTGCACTGCTCCGTGCAGCTCCCTCCATTGTGAGAGGCTGCCCTGCATAAAAGATCCCCCCGACGACATTACATTGCGGTGCTCGGGTACCCCCGACGGCAACGGGTGGTAAAACAAATGCCCTCTCTGAGGCTCGAACTCAGGACCTTCAGATTATGAGACTGACGCGCTGCCTACTGCGCTAAGAGGGCTCTGTATAGGGCGATAGAACCGAGCCCTTAGCTCCCCCCGACGGCTGCTTCCGACGCCGCAGGTAGACACGAAGCTGGTTGGCGGTGCGGAGGGGCGGGGCTGCGGGCGGTGCGCGTCAGGACGAGGTGGCCGAGTGGTTAAGGCGATGGACTGCTAATCCATTGTGCTCTGCACGCGTGGGTTCGAATCCCACCCTCGTCGAGACTTTTGCTGCTGCGGAGTGAGGCCCCATCGGGATCCGGAGGTGACACAAGGGGAGAATGTGGGAGGTTATTTCGGGAAGTGAGAGCTGCTTCTATAGCTCCACACAGTATGGGAAAGAGCAGCTCTGCTCTGGAGCCAGGCTGAGAGAGCTGGGCTGGGGCAGCCTGGACAAGAGAAGGCTCCTGAAGGGGAGACCTGAGAGCAGCTCCAGTGCCTAAAGGGGCTGCAGGAAAGCTGGAGAGGGGCTTGGGACAAGGGATGTAGGGACAGGCCAAGGGGAATGGCTTGAACCTGCCAGAACAGGGGAGACTGAGCTGAGCTCTTAGGCAGAAGCTGTTCCCTGGGAGGGTGCTGAGGCGCTGGCACAAGGTGCCCAGAGAAGCTGTGGCTGCCCCATCCCTGGCAGTGTTCAAGGCCAGGTTGGACACAGGGGCTTGGAGCAGCTGCTCCAGTGGAAGGGGTCCCTGCCTGTGGCAGGGGTTGGAGCTGGAGGAGCTTTAAGGTCCCTTCCAACACAAACCATTCCATGGTTCCATGGACACTGGGTTTGGGGTCAGTCTGACCCAGGGAGGGGGTCACCTTCCTGCAGGCAGTGCTGTGGGACAGTGAGGCTCAGGGTCCAGCTATGGACCCACTGTGACACTGCTGGGGGTGCTGCCATGGGTGCAAGTGCAGGAGCTGGTGCCTGCCCTCAGACCCAGGTGACAGAGACAAGAGCAGGGCTGGATGCCCCAGTGCTCAGTTCTCTTGCGTGGCTATGAGGAGGGGCCAGAGCTCTTTTCATCCCATCCCCATCTCCCTGCTAACACCCTGATACCACCCTGTGTTTGACAGTGCTCCCTCCCCAGGGCAGTGAACAATGCAATGGGCTGGGCATGCACCATCAGAGACTGTGCCAGGTCCTGTCCTAGCCCTGTGTCCCTTCCAACCCAAACCACTCTGATTCATATTTGACAACCGTAGCATCACCAACATCCTTTGAGAGCATCCTGTACCAGGAGCTTTTGCACAGCAACAAGGCAACAGCTCATTTCAAGGCACTCAAAATTTACTAGGTACAAAACACATTTACATCAGACATGTGAACCACATCCCCAAATGCTGTTGGGGTTTTACAGCTTTAATTCAGAACAGCAGTGGCAGTACTGGGGTCAAACACAGCCAAGAGCATCACTCCGGTTCCACTTCACGTGTCCCCAAAGTTAACACAACTCAGCCAATACAAGTACCATGTACTATGAACAGTCTCAAAGCAAAACTTCAACTTCATATTTGATCTACTGTTGCTATTCTAGGCTAAAGAGCAACAATACAAATGCTATTAAAAGATAAACAACTATAACATTACTTTCTTGGAAGGCAGATGACAGATGTGGACTACTGAGCATGTCAAATGAAATCAGAAGCGAATCAGACAACCAGTCTCTGGCAGGGCAGGGAATCGGTGCTACTGCCACAGTTGTGGTCATTTGTATTTCACCAGGCAGGGGTTTACCTGAGAAACCTCTCATACTGTAATAATAAACCCCTGTGACTCGCACAGGAATACTGCAGACATGAAGTCTTACCTTCGTACTGGTTCTTGGAATCAGTATCAAATAAAACCAAAGGTGTTCTGCTTCCAAAGCCCCAGATTTTTAATGTGGGTAATCTGCTCTTCCAAAACAAGCAAAGTCAGTTCTCCATAGGTGTTTACTGAAGTGTCCCACTTTCCAGCATGACAACTTATCTGTACAATAAGCAACTCAGATGGTTTTAACGCTTTGAGTATTCAATACAATCAAACTTAGGCCCAGCAGGACGTACAAGCCATTCTGGAGCATCACTAAGTACAAAATACAGCTGCAGTGTTGCACTGGCTTGAGAATGACAGTATTGACATCTCTGGGTATCAAACCACAGTGCTGCTGTAGCTTCTGCATGGAGCAAGCAAGCACCAAGCTGGGACAAGAACTTAGGGACTGTGTCTATGGAGAGCATTTGCCTCTGATGCTCCCAGAGGCTCCTGCTACCTTATAGTTGAAGCTTACCCACAATGAGAGCTGGCAACAAGAGATCACCACTAAGTGTCAATTTAAGGCCTTCCAAGAAAAGCTTTTGCCTCCTCTCCATGCCTGTAAAGCAGGAAAGGAGGAGTTCCAGACCAGCCAAAGCTCAGCACTGAGCCAGAGGGTGACGTGAGCCACAGCATGACAGCTCAGTGCAAGGCCAAGCCCCATGAGTGCTTTCCTCTCCCAGAAGGACCAACCCAGGGGCTTGTCTGTTCAGTCACCCAGACCTGGATTTCTTTACTGAGTCTCTTGCTCTGCACACGTTTGCTCTTCTCAAGTATCCACCATGTCCAACAGAGCAGATAAGTGAAGCTCAGAGGCAACTTCACCCTCCTTGTTTGCTCTGAGGAGCTGCTGCAAGTGTTTCAGTCTGTCTGACAGCGTGGGGTTTAGCTCCTCCACCAAAGGCTTGTGACCCTCTGCATTCCCAGCCTGGGCAGAAGGAAGAGAAATGAAGACTAAGAAACATTACTTAGTACCAACAGTTTCATCTTAGTACTTAGGGTACTTAGTACCCTAACCCTAACCCCAGAAAGAAGTGATTTCCAAGGTGTTCTTTACTAGTTCTTTATTTCCCAAGTCTACCCAACACAGCAGGGCCAACATAATTCCCACTACAGGTTTTGCAACCCCAGTAGTTTTGGCACCTGCACTCCTTACAACTACAGCTAAATCCCAGCACCAGCCTTTCTTACCTCTTGAGCAGATGTCACAGGACTCTTCCTCAATGGACAGGTGACATTTGGGGTGGAGACCAGAGACTGGGGCAGGTAGAGAGGAAGACCTAAGAAATCACCAAGGGGCTTGATGTCCTCACCTAGGTATTGGTGCAACTGTTCCTCAAACCTGGACAGAAAGATGGAGGGCACCAAACTTCAGCCTGGTTTTGTTCATGTAACCAGTGGGTTAACCAACAGTGTGGGGTTCAGAAGTATCTGCAAGGATCTGATGGTTGCAGTCATTTCTAACACGGTCAGACATACCCAACTGCTATGATGAATACCCACCTATAAAAGGCTATGGTACAGAAAGGACCCACACATCCTGAAGACACCCAGCTGATGGGGAAGGCAGAAAAGACAAGAAACCCTTGAGCCAACCTCAAAAGCTTTAGTTCTTCAGCTTTGTGATCTGCATTGCTACAGGCACCAAACTGACATCCCAAGGTGGACTTTACAGACATCTGTGATACTGCAGGACACAGACTGCTGTACACGCTGTACTGCTTTAGGCTTTCTGACCACAGTTTCCACTTTCCTGGACTGTTTGTGTAGTGGAAGGAGGCACTGACGTGCTTGATCAAATTAGATGAAACTGGACCCAGTCTAAGGCTGTTTCCTAGCACCGTTGGACTTCAGCTTCCTATTACAACTTAGACTTGATCACAACCCTGGCTGGAGCTGAAATGATGCTGCTCTAGGAACTTACCTTCTGCTTTCCATCTTCTCCTGTTGCAACTGTGCCAACAAACGCTGTGGGAGAAGCTCCTGGGCTGAGGCAGTGGCTGTGAATTCATCTATGCTGGGAACACTCTTTTCTGGCCTCGACAGCATGCTGATGTCAGAGCCATATTGACCCGGCATCATAGAGAAGCTGTATGGTTTCTTAAAAGAGATGGGAGACTTCACCCTTGACCTGAGGGGAAAAGACCACAAAACCAAATAAAAGCACAGAAATTGGCATCAGTGTGTTGATTTTTTTCTTTTCCCCATTAGACTGAAGTTTGGAAATAGCAGGAAGTAAGACCTGATCATTTGACAACACAATTCCCTTGTGCCAGGGTCCAATACAACACCTCCTGTGGGGGGGATTTGAGAGGAACCTGAAAGAGGGCTGAGATTCACCCCAAGGTATCTACCCAATATCTCTGCTACACTGCAGAGCAGTACCTAAGCTTCCAACAGGGAAGAGAGCCTGGCTTCTCTCTGAACAGGTCTAATGAAGTGAGCCAGACTCCTGAGACCTCAAATGCTTTCCTGCCACACAGCTCTAAGGCAGCCTGCCCCCAGCTAGCATTCTCTCTCAGCACTGGGATTTTCCCCATGTCTTCCTGCAAGCTGGGGACAAAACTTCCTTTTGAACTCAAAATGCTGCATAATTTAACATGTAATTACCAAAGAGCAGATCTGCAAACCAGCTAACATGTAATTGAGCTGTCAGGTCCCCGCTGTAAGGGCACACGCTCATGATTCATTCCTATGCTCTTCCCCAACACCATACTATGTTTCCCCCCCACACTTTGTGTGCTTAGACTACAAGGCTGTAATTCCAAAGCCTCAGCAGTGTTTTCTTTGGCAGGATTCCTCCACTTTGAGCACTTCAAACACTCCTCAAGTAATCCATTTCTTGGAGAGCTGTAGAAATAAACCCTACTTTCAGCACACCCTTGGACATCATTTCCAGATGCACAAAGCACATCCGGGGGGATGCCATAGGCTGGTTTACAGCACTGAGGACACTCTATGTTCACTGCAGAGGCCCCCATGAGCTTCCCTGGCTGATGGCACAAGGGAGAGCTGAATGCTCCTCACCTCGTGTGGCTCTGCCGGATCTCCTCCTGCGTGCGCAGCCTGGCTTGTTCCCATGAAAAAGGGAGGGTGAAGTTCTTTAAGTGCTCCTTGAAGAAGTACACGCGAATCTGACCATCTTCACTTACTGCTTCTGTCAATAAACCCAACGCCAACACTGAATTCAGAAGAGAAACTCAATACTAAGCCAAGAGCATCACTCTTAATACAAGCGCTTTAAGGTTAAGTAAGGTTAAGGTTCACTTCAAGGCTAAGTAGTGATTTCATTTAAAGAAGCTCCCTACAGTTAAGCCAAACAGGGCACCAAAATAAAGCCAACCCACACACTTGAAACTGAAAGCAAACAAACCCAAGACAACCTTCATTAACCCATGGAAGTGCTCATTAAGAGTGGTGGCTGCCAGCTCAGCTGACCTGAGCTTACCTGACTTCCAAAGGACCAATTCTTGGCCTTAGGTTGAATATAAACCCTCTCCTACTGGGTTGACCATAGAGAGACAGAGCTCCTTAATCACAAGCTCAAGTCAAATCATAATCAACACTAAACACACATTCCAAGAGAAGACAGTGCAGTAAGGTCACACGTAAAGGCACCACTGTCAAGTTATTAAACACTCTCGTGCAGGGAGTACCATCCGTGTTGTAGAAGGACATACAATACCTGGGTTAATACGCAGTTTGGGTGGTTTCCAGTCTCTCAGTTTATGATCAATGCAGGCTAATAAGATATCATCCCAAGGGACCTCATCAACAGAGGGTCCATCTTCATCAGAGTTCCCAGATGTTCTGTTTTTCCACTTCTGGTAAGTTTTGCTCAGCAGATTCTCCACTTGAGACTGGATCAGTGGTTGGGTATGGGCAGAACTTGCAATCTGAGACACGTACTGGAAAATCATGTGGCAAACAGGACGCCAAGGAGCTATGGGAAAAGCAAAGCAAACCAACCTAGTAAATGGGCAGAATCTGTGACTAAGCCAAACCTACAAGCTGGTAGTTCAACACAGCACAGGCACACCTAAGAGGATACAGCAGCAGGAAGTACGTACCACCCAATGGAGGCAGATCTAGGTATGGGATCTGGAAGGACAGCACAGCCTTCTTCAGCCAGGCCAGGTGATCAGTCGTGTTCCACTGCAGGTGGGGCAACTGCTTGTTACCCCCAGGCTCTGAAAACTCAGTAACAGGCCAAGACAAGTCACAAAGGTGCTCTGAGGATGCCACATCGGAAAGGAACTGCAGCACGCTGTTGTACAGCTCTATGATGGCCCCAGGCTCCTGAGATGGCAGGCCAGCTAACCGCCTCTCCTTCCAGTCATGGTAGAAGCGCTTCCCAAATTCACCGTCAATCCCATCCTCAATGTACTCCTGAAGGGTCTGACTGCAGAGCTCAAGGGACTCAGGGCACTGGGAAACCAGCCAGCCCACAGCCGCAGAGATCTACGACACACAAAACATGGGTGGTTGGGAACTGCTCTGCAGCCATCAGGACACAAAGGATTCAATCCTGCTACCCTAAGTTTGATGTGGAATCATGGAATAGTTTGGCTTGGAAGGGACCTTAAAGCTCATCCAGTTCCAACCCCTGCTGGGTTGGAAAAGGGCTGGAGCTGCTTTTGGTCTGAAACAACTTGGCTGCTCTTGGCCATTACCCTCTCCTGCCTTTCCAAACCATCCACAAAGAACTGGTTCAGACTTCAGTATCATTTTCCACCATGGGCTTCTGACTCTTCTCCAGGCCACTACTGCCAAGCACACAACAAACTGAAGGACAAGGGGAGAAGCTGGTGTCTGGAGGCTGTCAGGGAGACATACATACAATCCTTCACATATGTGAGAGGACAGAGGCATCTCTTAGTCCCATCCACCTAAATGGAAAAATACTGGTGAACTCACAGCAGCCAGAAGAGCTACAGAGGGTCCTTTGTATTTTAGGACTGAGAGCTACTGAGAACATAATCATTCCTTCTAAGGTATTAGCAACTGAGAGGTTAATGATAAACCAACTACCTCTTTACGTGAGCTGCTGTTCTTACCCTTGTGGTGCCTTGTAAGTCATTGATAGAACCTGGGAGCTCAACAACGATGTAGTCTGAAATGAGCTGGGCTGAAATCAAGTCCTGCAGCATCAAACCTTAAAAAGAAGAAAGCCTGTTGAATACACAAACAAGAACACACCTCCTCTGACCACACACTGCCTAAATTCACAGCATCACTTCTCCTTCCTTGCCCACAGACACCCAAGATCAAATCCTGTGTGCAAAGGAAAACTGGAAGCCAAAAGGAAGTTCATCTCTTTCCATATTGATCAGCTCTTAAGGCCTCAGAATTTCTTGCAAAGCCTTCCCCCTTTACTAGATGATGTACTTGACAGACTGCAATAGTTCTACTTGGGGCAGCCCTAAACATAGGAGAAAAGTAACTGCTACAGCTCAACGCAGGACACATTCACATTGCTTTTTTACAAGACACAGGAATAATTACATACCTTCTTCTACTTCTTTCTCTACGGCCTCATCTCCCTGAGCAGGGACTAGAACAACCAGTGGAACTATTGGGTGGAAAGGTTTGGCCTGAAGCAACTGTTTCAACTGCAGCAAAGCTGAAAGCCAATAAACGTCATCTTCTGAAACATCTTCACTCCTAACTCTAGGTGGCAGGAGAAGGATGAGGCCACTGGTTCCAAGCAAGTCTTTCTGCATCTCAGCTGCATCAAGCTCAGAGTCAGAGAGCGCGCCATAGGCCACCTATACAAGTAACAAAGATTATAACAGTAAGGTACCTAAACAAAGGTATTTTCATACCAAAATCTGCAGTTTACTATCACTAGCATTCAGGTTTGACATTCATTACCAGGACCTTTACGAATCCTAAGACAACGAGCTGTGGGACAAACATGGATGTGTCGAATAGATGCAGCTGAGCACAAAAGTGAACTTCAGCACCTGCTCTGGCATCAGGAATGGAGCTGATTGAAGTTCTAACTATTGCAGTGTGTTTAGGCAGGTATTTGCTCAGTTGATTGGAAACAAGGAAAAGAAGAATCCATCTTTTTTCAGATCTTTTCAACAATCCCACCCCTCCAGCATCATCTCCCTCCATCAGACAGGACACAGGATGAAAAGGTTCTACACAAAAGCTGCTGGAAAAGAGCACACCCTGCTTTTACAGCCTGTTAGGTATCAGGAAATTGTTCTCACTTACCTTAACACACACACTGACTTTAATACTTCTGCTCCCTTGCATGCCAGGCGAGCTGAACAATGTCAGGGTTTGAATTCTACCTTCTGTATGTGAAGCATTTCTCTCCCAGCTTTTATCTCCCATAAACTTGGTTTTCAACCAATCCACCAAAACCCTGGCAAACAAGAAAGAGTTTAGGCACCAAACACCCCTCCAGCACCACAATCTATTATGACCCCAACCTTCATATTGCTTGGATTTTACTAAATAGCTATTAAATGTCCTGAAATTGCCTACATTGCTCCGTATCTCAAGGGGTTCTGATTTCAGTATGAGCAAAAGGGATTCAGTGAACAAAGTCAGAAGATCCAGACCACTGCAATAAGTTAGAGCTATGTTCTTTTAGAGCACTCTGGAGAAAAACAACACAAACCAAACCACCACCTGGAAATTTCACATGGTACAGGGTAATAACAAGAACACAGCAAGGACTGTATACTACTACTGTTCTCTGGGTGACTGTCTTGTTTGAGAAAGGGACCCAGCAACCTGCTTCTTTTACTCACCTGCTGGGATCATCCCCCACATATTCATCATCATTTGGCAAAACCAGTATCACCTTCCAAAAAACCTGTTCTTGTTGGAGTGGAGTATGTTCAGTGATTAATGAGACAAGATCCAGGGGAGTCCAAGCTAAATCACTTAAAAAGAGAGAGAGAAACTGGTGTTAGTGCTCATTCACACCTGGCAATGTTTTTCATCATAGAATGGTTTGGGTTGGAAAGGACCTTAAGATCACTCAGTTCCTACCCCATGTAATGGGCAGGGATACCTTCCACTAGACCAGGTTGTTCCAAGCCCCATTCAACCTGGCCTTGAACACTGCCAGGGATGGGGCACTTCTGGGACAACCTGTTCCAGTGCATCCTTACATCTAATCTGATTTCTTTACTGGATCTTGCAATACTGGAAGTAGCTACTGTCCAGTCCAACCGGTCCAAAACTGGAGCCAATTCCTTAGATGTATTGCCCATCTATTTCACCACAGACCAGATGCCTTCAAGAACTGCAGCTGCTAAATCTGATACATGAGCCTTAGCTTGGGGATTGTGGACCACATATGAAATGCTCCACTTCCACACTGCTTCAATACTCTGCCCTAATAAACACATAGACCACCAGAATGCATGATAAGCTATGAGAAAGCAGATCTCCTGCTGCACTGCCAGGTTGGTAACAGCTCATTTACTCCTCTCCTCTTATATTCCATCCTATCCAGGTACAAAAAACGTCATAATATCTACCAGTCCCTTAAATTTACACCTATGGCAATAGGACCAGATAGCTTAATGCCAGTGGACACTGCAGTATGATTTGCCATTCCTTGCTGACCTTCTGACAGTTCTATTACAGTCTGCTTACACAGAAAACAAGGAGCAAACACCAACATACCTTAACAACTGCTGGTAGAAGTGCTGAACTTTAATTTCATGTGCTGTCTTGTTTCTCATCCAATTCAATCTGCAAACAAAAGACACCTGACTGTAATTTTGGGTGTAAAGCAGTCACTTTAACCAATTTTAAGGAACACTAAGACCTGAGAAGAACTGCAGACACTTGAGAAAGTGGTGGCTGATAGAAGAAGGATTTAGTTACGTTTTCAGTCGTTGTCATGGCATTTGTGCCCAAAGTGTCTTTTGGTGGCTGTTGAAGAACTAAGTTTTGTAATACCATTAACATTTGCAATGGAAGAAGGGGACTTTGGAACTTACCTTCCTAAAACCAACCAGATTGCCAACTGCTGTCACTAGAAGTATGCTTACCTTGTGCAAGAGACTCCCAGCTTTCCTCCACTGCCCAGGTTTACAATCCTCTTGCACAAGCTCTCCATGGCTACAGGCCATTCTGCACTGGGGGACAGTGCTTTCAGCTTGTTTTCTGGATCTGTGCAGCAGGGAGCAGCTGGAAATGCCCTCATTTGACGTTTCAGCTTCGTTCGAGCTGCCACTGCCTCCCTCCACCTTTGCAAGAGAACAGGTCACAATATTGAACTCTTCTGCAGACCAAATGGGTTCTGTCATGGAAACAAATCCTCTCTATGAGGGTGCTGAGGCGCTGGCACAGGGTGCCCAGAGAAGCTGTGGCTGCCCCATCCCTGGCAGTGATCAAGGCCAGGTTGGACACAGGGGCTTGGAGCAGCTGCTCCAGTGGAAGGTGTCCCTGCCTGTGGCAGGGGTTGGAGCTGGATGAGCTTTAAGGTCCCTTCCAACCCAAACCATTCTGTGACTCTGTTTCTCATCTCTGTTCTTCAGACTGGACTGGGCTCTCAAACACCCACGTCAGCCTGCCCAGGGCACAGTGTGAGGTGGTGCATGCGGATGCTGCGGTGGATCCAGGATGTGTTTCTGCACACACAGCAGCAAAGGCAGAGCTCAAATGGAGCACGCACAGGATGAGAACTGCCAGATGCACACATGCAGATCCCAAAAGGGGGGACCTTGTGCCTCATTCAAAACCCATCCAGACAAAAGGAGCACTGAAGGCTATTAACACGTGTCCTGAAGAGACACGAACTCAACTTTAGGACAGAGAACTCTGCAAGGGGAGGTGCTCCACAAAAAAGGGACTACTACTCTGCTTCTTCCTCTTTAATGGTGACAGATACCACCTGAAATGCACCTCAACCTGACTGTACTGGGGCAGTACAGAATGAATCTCTGCCTTGGAACACCACACCAACCCCATAACCCTTACCACATATCCAGAAAAAAGAAGTGTCCAACATTACAAGTCTCTGAATAAAAGGAAGCTGAAATCTCTTCCCCAGCTGACCCCAAGAGGGTGTGCTCCCCTCCTCACATGCAATAACCTATGCTCCTGAGAAAAGCAGTTTTGTTACGAGGTGGTAACTCACCGTTGTAAGTACTTGCAGAAACACTGGAGCTCCTGAAGGGTTTCCTTAGCAATCTGGAAGATCTCATCCTCCAGGAAGAGCTCCATGACATGACCACAGACTTCTTCTGAACAGCGAGCAATGCGGGCTTGCCGGTCTCTTTCTAAGGCACATCTAGTTCAAAATGAAACAACCCAAGACCTCTAGTGAGGTGGAGACTGCAGCAAACACCCACAGAATTAGCTGAGGTGCACACAGGGAAGACCTTCACATTTAGCAAAGGAAGGGATTTTCCATACTTCTATTCTACAGCTCTTCTGAATAAGACCTGTGATCAGTTAGAAGTCATTCAAGCTTTACACTGATCACAAGCTTCTAACAAAGGGTCTGCAAGAGAGACCACAGCTGAGCCATAAGGGAGGCGGATGAACTAAAACCACATAGGGCAGCCTTGCCCTAAACAATCCTCTGTCCCCTTCCCCCTGGAGGACCACTCACTGCTGCCTGACAGCATGACTGCAAACTGGCACTTGCTGTATGACCAACTACCCTTTCCTTCTCAAGTAGCTTAGTGAAGATGACTTCAGAGGAATCCAAGCAGGAATCCTACCACTCCATGACAAATTCATACCCTTATGAAAGCATCCTACAGGAAAGTACAGCATACAGTATGTTGTACCTACTTTAACTCATCGGTTGAAGCTTCTCGAACACTCTCCTTTATTACTTCTTCCATTAACTCCATCCCCACCAACTGGCTCAACTGCTTTATTAACTTCTCTTTTTCCTGCTTTTTCCTGGAAGGACAGAGAAAACATTCACACCAGTGGCAAGACTGAAGTTTTATGCTTGCAAACCTGCTCCTTACTTACACAAGTGCTACACGCAGTGTCAGACAGTTAATTCAGACAACCTGAGTTGCCACCAGCTGGTTTCTCTCTTTAAACAGCTCTGCATGGAGCCAGTTTTCCTTCAAAACTACACATAACAATAGGGTGATTTTATTCTTACCACAAGAAGTTAAAGACAAGCAGCTCACTCAGAAGGGAAAGCTCCTGCATACAGCAGGGATCCATCTCCCTCTCTTTCCAGTTATTTCTGTTATTTCTGCGGTTATTAAAGTTCCCAAAAAGGCCAAGCCATGATTTTCACAGTGCCTCTGAGGTCCCCAAAGCACGAGCTAGCACATCGGAACGTGTGGATGGGGCAGCCTGCCTGTGCAATCCCAGCTTGGGACAAACTGAGTGCTGTTGGCATGGCACAAAAACACAGGGGGCAAGGCCTCAGGTTGGCACCAGCTCTTGCTAATGCTGCCCAGGGATGAATCGAGCCCACCATGCACAGCAAAGGCAGCCACTCACCTCTCTTCCTCTACTCGGCGCCTTTCCTCTTTGACACGCTCCCTTTCCGCATTAAGCACGCTTCCAGCCACTTGTCTGAGCATCTCCCCCATCACTTCAGTCATGAGCTCCTCTATAGCAGCCTCCGAGGTGCTGTGCAGGAAGAGCAAGTCTCTTTTCAAAGCCAGAAAGTTTGCATTCAAAGGCCTATATTCAGCCTGGAGAAGAGAAGCTGCTGGAGACCTCCGAGCAGCTTCCAGTGTCTGAAGGGGGCTACAAGGATGCTGAGAGGGACTCTTCATCAGGGACTGTAGCAATAGGACAAGGAGTGATGGGTTCAGACTCAAACAGGGGAAGCTCAGGTTGGAGATAAGGAGGAAGTTCTTTACTGTGAGGGTGCTGAGGCGCTGGCACAGGGTGCACAGAGAAGTGGTGAATACCCCATCTCTGGCAGTGCTCAAGGCCAAGGTTGGACAGGACCTTTGGGACATCGTCTGGTGTGAGGTGTCCCTGACAGTTTCAGGTCAGAGGCCACCCTGGGAACCAGAAAATCCACTTTCTTCCTCAAACCCAGTTTTATTGCTGACCATGACACCACATTGGACTTCACTCTGGGTCACTGTCCCCACTGTGTGTCCTACCAGCCTTTGCCATACACCCAGGCCTGCAGAGGGGGGAAACAAGGAAGGCCTTGCCCCTCTGCTGTTCAGCAACAGTCCTAATACTGGGGCATTAATAACACTGTTTTGGTTACAGTCTCACATCTACACCTACCAATGGCCTTGAAGAGGAAACGTTATGTGAAGCAGAGAAGCAGACAGATCTGGACTTCTCCTTTTCCCTCTTCAGGCCCCTTCCCTCCCACAAAACACACTTCTTGCAGCAGTGTTGTGAGCATCATGCAAGGCAAGGTGTAGAGGTTTGCAGTAAGCCTTCCATTAGCCTAGCTGGTGTGTAACAGGGAGGTGGCAGGCATCTGAAGAAAGGTCTGCTCTTCCCTCAACTGTATCTGTATGGCCATCTCCATTAAAGAGCTTGCCTTAAGTCTTACGATCTTCACACATGGTGCTGCTATGGCAAATTGCAGCTCTAATAACTGATGCCAGGAGTAGCAATAAACATTCCTTACCAGATGGCAGCAGTCACATAAGCCACTCCAGCTCTGCTGACTTCGCTGCACTCTCCATTGAGGACCTCCTGCACCAGCACATCCACCACTTCTGCGATGTCCTACAACACAGCAGAGGAAGCAGCTGAAGCAAGATGCAGCCCTGCTCAAGATGGCCTGGGCACAGATGTAAATTGGGAATAAGGCTTTTCAGCCTTGTTTAACTGACTGGAATTGGCAGTGTTATCTGTATTTCTACTTGCAAACTAAGCTAACTTCATCAAACACACAGCCTGGAAATTTAAGACTACCTATAAGGTTAGTAACAGCCAGAAACAGGAGCAGCTTTCTGTAATAAATATGGGCAAGTCAAGTTAGGAAACAGTAGCTAAAAGTGAATTTTGGGAGGGATTCCTCTTTTCTTACTTGAGCGTTTCTCATTCTAGCTGATATAATTCCATAGGACCAGGTCTAACCTTCACTGAAATGCAGCCATGTTTAGCTAAATAGGCAGCTGTAGCTTACAAAGCAATGAGAGACTCTGAGATGGGTCCAGCATTAGTGTGTATCTAAACATGTGTGGAAGCTAGAAAAAGAGGAATAGCAGAGACACACAGGGTACATGTTCAAGATCTAACATCAGTAGTCACAGACCCACAAGGAGAAACTTTCTCATGTCTCATATTTGAAATATGTGTCACTAAGGAACAGCTCAGTATTGTTCACTAAAGCAAAGCTTACCTACTAAGTCAATCACTTTCTACTATCACTTTCTGACTCTCTCCTTAGAGGTTTCTCAAGTAAGTGCTGAACATATGGGACTGTTTATCCTATGTCAGGCTTGCAGGTGAAATCATTCAAGACTTTCTCTTTTCAGAACAGCTCAAGAAAACAAGTTCTCAAAAGCACTGAAGCAGGGAGCATCTCCTTTTGATTCTACACATACCACATGCAGATTCTGGAGAATTAAAACAACCTAAGAACTCAGTTATTATTTTCACAGATCTTTCCCACACACTTCATGATGGATTTAGATGTCCTTACTGTGTCTGTGTAGACAGGCTGTGGTTTTGAAGAGAGAGGCTCAGGTTGTCCAGGAGCTTGGGAGACAGTCTGTGGAGGAGGCAGCACTGGCACAAGCTGACGAGGTAAAAGTGAGGGCAGAAGATGAGCTGGGGGCTGGACTCTTACTGCTGCAGCATCTAAATCCACACCTTTGCTTTCCACTCTTCCCTCTTGGGATGGGAGGAGGAGAAGAATTAAGGAAGCCAAGTCAGTCACAAGTAGAAGCAAAAGTATTGTCTTCAAAAGCTGGCTTCCCTGATAAACCTCATCATAAAACAAGCTGATAACAGAGGCTTGCTGCCTTGAAGTTAAAAATGCAGTTACATCAGAGAAACTAATTTATGACTATTTTATATAAAACATTAACATTTTTAGTGCACATTACGTACATTCCTAATAAAAAAATTAAGTCAAACACACCTAGCACCTACACCCCCTCTGAATATATAGAAGAGCCGTACTTTCAACCAAAAAACCCCTATGTTCAGCAAACCTGAAAACCAACATGATCTTATACACACACTGTGAATAGCTGCAGTACAAAGCCTGCAAACTGAAAAGGAAAGTTGGCTGTCTGAAGGAGGCAAATACCTGGTTATTTCACTGTCGTGGTTTAAGCCCAGCCAGGAACTCAGAACCACACAGCTGCTGGCTCAATTCCCCCTTTCTTCCCCCCACCAGTTCCCAGAGGAATGGGGAGAAGAATGGAAAGGATGTAACTCCCACGGGTTGAGATAAGAGCAGTCCAGTAACTAAGGTATAACACAAACCACTGCTGCTACCACCAATAGTAATAATGATAAGGGAAATAACAAGGGAAGAGAACCACTCACCACCCACTGACCCAAGCAGCAATCTAGCCCTTCCAGGTAACTCCCCCCAGTTTATATCCTGGGCATGATGTGCTGTGGTATGGAATGCCTCTTTGGTTAGTTTGGGTCAGGTGTCCTGTCTCTGCTTCCTCACTTCCTCTCCTCCCTGGCAGAGCATGAGACTCAGAAAGTCCTTGGCCAGAGTAATCATTACTGAGCAGCAACTAAAAACATTGGTGTTATCAGCGCTGTTCCCAGGCTGAAAGTCAAAACCACAGCACTGCACCAGCTACTGAGAAAGAGAAAAAGGACTGCTACTGCTTATTACATGCTGGTAAAATTGTGCTCATTTCCCTTAGTGTGTTTCCTGTATTAGGGAATGTGTTTTATTAAATCAGGTTGCTTCTTAGCTTTTACAGATACCAAAACACGTTTAAATGAAGGCATGCTTCCATTACACCCACATTTCCATGCAATTTCAACCCATGAGCCAAGAACAGTTCCTGCTTTGTAAAACAGAACTCCTCACGGAGTCAACACAGAAGTATGCTCCTATATTTAAAACTCCATGTCTGCTCTTACCTGTTGCTTCCATGCTGGATTTTTGGCTAGTACTAGCTTGATCCACAGAGACGCTTCCACCAATGTACTTGTTCTGTCCGTTGAAGCTGGACACAGGCACATGGTGAGGTACCACAGGCAATGGGCCACCATTTACAACTTCCCCAACCAAGACAGTTAGCTTCTGGCTGACAAACATGGATTTCCGTGGTTTGGGTAATCCATCTGGCTCCAAGAAAGCTGAGCGATTCAGCTCCACATAAGCCCTGAGGAAACATAAAAACCAGGAGTACATCCTTAAAGCTTCCATAAACTACAGGTTTTCAGTTAGTGGGGGCAAAGTGAGCCAGGCACTGGGCACTCTGGCTTGCTCCTTGTAGCCTGGATCTCAGTCTTTAGCTGGAACCAGAACAGGGAAGGCAGGGAACACTGTCCTCACACCTATCCTCCCAGTGTACAAACTGTGCTAATGATCCTGGGCACCCTCGTGGACTGTTGTATGTCTTTCTCCTTTTAACTTTTATCCACTGTGTGTATTACAGTTTTACCTAGACTACATAGAATCCTAGTATGGTTTGGGCTGGAAAAGACCTTAAGATCATTTAATTCCAATCCCTTTCCATGGGCAGGGACACCTCACACTAAACCATGTCACCCAAGGCTCTGTCCAACCTGGCCTTGAACACCGCCAGGGATGGGGCATTCACAACTTCCCTGGGCAACCCATTCCAGTGCCTCAGCACCCTCACAGTAAAGATCTTCCTCCTTATATCCAGTCTAAACTTCCCCTGTTTAAATTTTAACCCATCACCCCTTGTTCTATCACTGCAGTCCCTGATGAAGAGTCCTTCTCTGCATCCCTGTAGCCCCCTTCAGACACTGGAAGCTGCTCTGAGGTCTCCACGCAGCTTCTCTTCTCCAGGCTGAACAGCCCCAATGTTCTCAGCCTGTCTTCGTATGGATGTGCTCCAGTTCCTGATCATCCTCAGGACAGATATATCCCACATCATAGATGCCAGGGCTATCTAGAGAAGTAATTTTGAAAGCTACAATCACATCTTCTAATTTTTGCACCTGTAGTCTGGTGAATTCATTCCTTCAAACCAGAATGTTAACAGGAAATAGAACATTAGCTGGCATGCTCATGTGCTTTTGTCTTCTCCAGTCTCCTGAGGTTGGCAGCCTGCAGCAGCACATTGTACACTGATCTGCAAACTGCTGGCTTCCAACATCCTCAGAGAAACTGAGTTTGCACTGTTCTCCTTTATCCTGCACTGCATACATCACAGTAACGCCTGTTTCCTGAAAGGCAGAACTGTATCCTCATTCATTTCCTACAATTCAGCTGCAAGATAAGAACCTGAAACTACTTATTTTTTCTACAGGGTTATCCACAATCTAGGGAGAAAGACCCTGGAATCCAATGGAGACAGAGTTCCAGATTCAACCTTTCAGAAGGCTGGAGGAATTTTGGTGCCTTGAAATCCCTTGTCCCTTCATCAAACCAAGTAAAGACCAGTAAATGTACACATGCAAAAAAGCTATCATGGGAAGTCACTCTAGTTACAGGGATACAAACCCCATTTCTTGAGGGAAAGATGTAAAATTAAAGACATTTTCATAATTACAATAACAGATTACTAAATCTGTACCCATCACTCTTCTTGTGCTTTTGCTTACAGAGGCCAGCCCTTATTCTTCGCCTCCTCTTTACTTTGCCTGGTTGCAAACAGCAGGAGCAGCCTATCCACATTAATGCTTCACCTAACATCAGTTTTACTCCACTGAGGCACAGAGCCCTTCTCCTTACACTTACCCATCAGATACACTCAGGCCATAGTAACTTATAAAATCAGTCGCTTCTTCGCAGTCTTTGAACAGGAGCATGCGGACCAGGTGATCCAAGGGAAATACAGTACATCTTTGGGTGCTCACAGTGTAGGCAATATTGAGAGATTTGAGAGCATCTTTACGGATCTGGAGGAAGGTAAAAGAAAAAGCCTTGTAACTACTAAGTTAGAGAACCCAACATTTACTATCAAGTGTAACTAAGTGTGAAAATCATGCTTAAAAGAAATCAGTACTTTGTCAAATAGCCACACAAACATTTATGCAAATTTAACTTGCTTTCTAGCTTCTGCTCCTCTGACGATGCTCATTTTGAGCATATCCCTTTGTGACTCTTGTACAGAAGAAAAAGCTTGCCAAGGCATCTGAAACTGCAGGGTCATGCTTCCTCTGCAGAAGTCTTACTTGCTCTGCTTCCCAATTATTTTCAGGGAAAATACTATGTATTTGTACACAGTTATGGAGAAAAAATGCCAAGAAGAGCATTTTAGTATTTGCCTTTTATATTACAGCTGAACACTTTGTGTTTTTAAATGCTTCTGAAGAAGCAAGAATAAGATTATTTTTAAGGCTTAATATCTACCAAGTTTTCCTCTTAGTAGTTTCTTACTAAGATTTCCTCCCAAAAATCCTACTGTTTTTTCTTATAAATGCTTAAGAAAACATACATCTGCTTTATTCTCACCTGGTTGAAGTAACAGTGTAAGAGACAGGCATTCAGATAGGAAGCTGCTTGCACTAACTTGAAGAACCTCACAAAGTTGTTGCTGTTTAATGCAGCAAAAGCTTGAACAGCAAATCTAACTTCAGGGGAGTTTCTAACCTCTGGATGAAACTGCTGTACTTCTCTGTGGAGTCAAAAGACAGAGACAACCCTTTTGCTTCAATAGCAACAATCACAATTCAATAGCAACCTGAAACAAAAGGGAATTAAAATAAGGAGCTAGAAGCAAGTCAGGCAACTCCTGCCCAAACCAAATGGCTGTGAATTAAACTTGCAGTATCATTTACTGATCATTAATCTTCTCATGATGCCTGCATTATCAGCATGTGATTATATAGGTACATCATTCCATCGGCTAGGGAGGAAGGCAGGCAGGAGGTTGAACAGAAGAGCAAAGTATGCCTCTGCCCATGAAATGGTTTTTCCCTTTTCCTTGGTTCTACTGCAGATAAAACACTGAAACTTATTAAAAAGACCTATTGAAAACATCAAATAAAACATTACTACAGTACATTTTCTTTGGCAAAAAAAGCCCTCTGCAACTAAGATAATTTGCTTCCATTACAATTTCTCAGGACTTAATCCTAATTGCAATTCTACAAAAAAAAGGAGAGAAAACAAGTGATATCTGTTGCTCCCACCTGAGAATATCTCCCTTGTTGAGATTCAGCAAGACATTATAGCCTCTGAACTCTGCTTCACTCTTGCAGTAAATCCCCTTGTTAGCCAGGTCCTGATACATCTCCTTCAAGCTCTGCAGGCATTTAGTCATGTTCTCATTGTTGATTTTGGCATCAAAGGAGGACATGGGCTCTTCACACAAGTGGTGAGCACAATGGATGTGAAAGCGAGTGCACTTCTCAATCAGAGACACCATCAGTGGGTTGCAGAGATGTTGCTGGGTGATATCCTAGCCAGAATGATACAAAACACATTGCATGTGTCTTTAAACTACAGTGGAAGAGCACAGTCAAGTGGCACTACCTTTGGAAAACACATTTCAACGGTTCTCTGAGTCACTTTCCAATTCTAAACATTTAAATTACTACTGCTTTTTGCTACACTTTTTACAGTGTTACATGATCTTTTGTTTTCTCTTATCACACACCTCCACCCACCAGCACTTACCTTTCTTATTCCACGAGTTCTGTTCCAGACAAAGTCATACCATTCTCGGTAGTTTCCTTCTCCTTGATCCATAATGTTTGTCACTAAATAGTCCATGGTCATGCTCAGCACCTCAGAAGGTCTCAACTCATGGGGCAAAGGTTCCTCCTGATCTGCTGAAGACCTGCTGTATTCCTTGATTGCTGCTGCATGATCTACCTGCAGGATATGAAGAATCAAAGTCCAAGGAGTATGTTCAACTTTTTAGGAGTATAGAGGATTTCATCCCATCCACACCTTTACTTTAGTAAGGAGCAGATTATTAAAGGGGCTTTTCCACTGTTTGCACTAGTAGTTCATGTCCATTCTGTTACAACAGCAAATACATTTTCATTTATGACAGGATCATAAGTTTTGACTCGGTCTCATACTCTTCAGGGCAACATAAACTGCTGCCCTACAGTTTTCGAACTACAGTTGTAAAAGCCCACCTGTAGCTAAATAAAAGCCATGACAGAGTGAAAAAGCAATTTTTTACCCTCATTCTTTTACAATTGGGAATTAAGAGACGTTATTGAAATGACCCCCAGAATTTTTCCACCAGAATGAACCCTGTCATTGAGCTAAACAACACTGACAGCTTTACGCAAGCAGCAAGATGAGCTGGGAACAACAAACGCCTGCACACCGAGGGCTCATACCTTATCAGATCCTAGGAGCAACTCGAAGATGCTGAGCTGGTTTCTTGTCTCCCTCATGTAGCGCTCCTTTTCAGGACACATGTCTGGGCAAGTACCAATAACAGTTTTTGCGTTGCCAAGATCAGTCCTTTTGATTCGGGCTAAAAAGGAGGAAAATAAATAAAACTGAACAAACACTAAGGAAACACACACAAACATGAGTTTGTTTTCATAATGAGCTTTTATCCTGATGTGCCAACACAGGCCTAAGGATGACAAATGCCCCAAGGCTGGGATCCGTATGCTGGTCAAGAAATACATTGCTGGAGAAACAGTTACAGAAAGAGCTGGTGGGAAAAGGTCTCTAGAGATTCCCAGCCTACTTCTACTTAGAGCAAGGCTATGCCCCACAACTTGGAGTGGATCAGAAACACACAAGGATGGGGGTCTCCCATGCTGGGGCCTGTCCCAGGGTTGCACCACTCATTTGGTTAAGTTTCTCCTACAGTCCCACCTGGATATCGAGATTGAGAAGATTGAAACCTCTAAAAGATACCCAATGTTTTGTGTCCTAAGCACTGGCAATTCCACAACCCCACATGAAGTGGGTGAGAAACCTGTTTGTGGATGTTAAAAGAAGATGTTAAGAGTAGGGTCAGCTTTGAAAAGGCAAGAGGAGGATGGAAGGGTTTACAACCCAGCACTCAAACAAAGTGCCATCTCTTGAAATCAGTAGTAGTTTGAATTTGGAGAAACACAGTATTGCATAGCTTTCTTCAGCGAGCCTGCAGGGGTGCAGATGTCCCCACACAGCCTCCTTCACAGATGAACAGTCTGCTATTCACTTGCCACAAGAAATAAACATGTGCAATAAGTAAAGTAGGTTTTTGCATGTTTTGCAAGAAATTAATGTATATATGTACATATTACTCTCTTTAAAGCCGTTTCCACAGTACCACAACAGTCACCAATCACTTCATTTCTTTCCAACAGAGAAGCAGATGTTACAGTCATTAACTTGTGTGATTACCTTGTCGCATGATTTTGTCCCTTTGGTCCAAGAGACGGTATCTCTCTTCAGATGTCTCAGCCACTAAGCCTACCAGGTTGCTAAGAGATGACAGAGAAGCTCCCAAGGCCTCCGAGCTCTGCCCTTCAGAAGTAGAATCAAACATTTCTGCTTCAAACTGCAGTGCCTTTCGAAGACCAGACTTCTTTGCTGGAGAACTAAAACCAGAACATATACCACCAGTAATCTATTAATGCATGCCCCAGCCTTAACCAGTTTACTTTTTCTTTAGGACATCAACATCTCTGTTTAGAATATTTTATTCACAAGGTGATGTATCAAGTAAGCAAGTCTGTATTGACATACTAAGGTTGTTACAACCTGACACCAGCACAAGGATTTAATCCTCTTAAATCCTCAGCATTGCCTCGACAACACTGCCAAACATTCCAGACTGTGGTGAAAGCATCAACCTTTGTACAACGTTTGGTATTACTGAAGGTCTCTTAAGAGTGGATAAAACCAGATGGCTGCTGCAGCATTTCTGCATCACTATAGCACATCAGACTGCATTTTAAACCAGGAGCTAGCCAGCTGCTTGGTGTGAAGGAAGAGAATCACAGAATCAACCAGGTTGGAAAAGACCTTTATATCATCAAGTTCAACCATTACCCCAGGACTGCCAAGTCCACCATTAACCATGTCACCATGTGTTTCCTATAGAAACAGAGATTACAAAAAGACTTTACAGGGCCCAGATACAAACATACTTCATTCAATTCCCCTATGTCTCACTATTGCAGGTGTTGTTCCTATTGCTGTGATGAACAAAATACTCAGAACAAACATGCAGACTAAAGTAAATGACCTTAAATGCAGTCAGAAGTATCCTTCTGACCAAGCCTAAGATTTGTGACCTTGTCATTCAGACAAGCCAGGAAAGACAAGGGAAGCACACTCCCTGATAAGAACATGACTAGTTGGCACACACAGATCATTGCTTTCCCCTGTTCACCCCATTTCCTGCAGATGGCTCCCAGAGGAGCACATACCTTCTACCAGCTATGACACCACTGCCAGAGGATCTTATCAAAGGTTTTCGAAGAGGGGAGTGCTGATAGTTTTGCTCTTCACTGCTTTGCCTTCCTTCATCTTCACCTGCTTTCTTCTCCTTGGATGAAAACTCTCTTTTTGCTGGACCTGAAGTGACATATAAACATGAAGCCAGGTACTTGCCACTTTAAACAACAACATTTCCCCCATGGTGGTGCTGTTGAACAGTTTGCTTTAAAAAACAATATATGAAAGCAAACCTATAGGAAAATACAACTAAGAGTCAGTTTTCAACACATAGGTAAAACTTCCAGGACAACACGGAGCGGTACTGAGTAAGTCTACCCATTGCTAGTCAGCTTCACTGACCTATAAGAAGTGTTTTTCAGTAAAACACCACTTAGCAATACCTATAATTGGTCAGCAGATGAAGTCTGACCATTGTCCGAATTCAAGTCCCTTCAGGTCTGGTACATAATCCACAAGCCATAACTCTCTATGGGATACAAAATCCATTTCACTTACAACAAACCACAACTCCCAGTGCTCCTGCTGAAGCATGTGAAGTGCTTATTTCACATACCCAAGCTTAGGCTGAGGCTGGAGTGCCTTCTCAAGAGTTACATCTACAAAGGCAAACAGGTGCCCCTACGGCTGCTGCTTCAAGATGCTCATCATGAGGAAGACAACTCCACAGCTGTTCATTGTTTGAAGGCAAGTCTGTGGTTGGTCAAAGCTGTGGTGAGCCACTCATCTGCTGACACATGAAGCCTATCCCCAGGCTAGGATCTTCAAAGTACACATGTAGCCCTTACAAAGCTAAGGAATAGGAAGCACTCGACAACTCCAGCATTCACCTAGGGCATGAATAGCCAACTTGACATCTCATCTTGTCCTAATTCCAATTCAGGTTTTCCACTGCTGAGCTCAGTTCTCTGTAGACTGTTCTCTTTTTGATTCAAGTAGTAAGCAACAGTTGACATGCCAAACAGCAAGCTCAACACCACAGACACTCACTCCACAGGTCTCTTTACTTCAGCTCTCAGGAAGCCCACATGCAGACCAGGCTCTGAAGCTGCCAGCAAGGCATTTGGAACTGGGTTTTCTTACACCCACAAAGGTCATCCTACTTCTAGATAGGTGCACAAAGTTAACACCACCCATATGTTAACAGCCTTGAGAGGTTAATAGCCTTAATATTAACACTTAACAGCCTAATGAGGCCCAACAGGAAATCTGGAGAGCAGCTTCTGACCAAGGCCTGTACGGACATAACAAGGAGGAATGACTTTAAGTTCAAAGAGGGTACATTCAGATTAGACATTAGGCAGAAGCTGTTCCCTGTGAGGGTGCTGAGGCACTGGCACAGGGTGCCCAGAGAAGCTGTGGCTGCCCCATCCCTGGCAGTGCTCAAGGCCAGGTTGGACACAGGGGCTTGGAGCAGCTGCTCCAGTGGAAGGTGTCCCTGCCTGTGGCAGGGGTTGGAGCTGGATGAGCTTTAAGGTCCCTTCCAACCCAAACCAGTCTGGGATCTATAATTACACTTTGGGAGCTTTAATATTCCTATATGGAGATCATTTTAGCAATGAGGAAACAAGAAGGGAGCAGAAGGCGCACCATTCATATCTCACCCACTAATCCCATCTGCAAACAGACTTACTTGTTTTCTTCTTTTGCCAAAACGTTACTATATCTTTGTGCAACTCTTTTGCTTTTTTTTTGGCAAGAGCTGCAGAGGCCTGAAAGAAAACAAGAGCAGAGCATGAAAACATGAAAACCCACAAGCATCACCCCAAAATAAGCAGGGCAGGTTTCACCAGAGAAACATTTACCAGCTTCTATAAGGTTCTGGTTACTGCATTTTAGCCTCGCACTTAAGACCTGCATGCAATTAGCAGGACTGACTTCCACAAAACTTCCAAGAGCTCCAGTAACCTTAGAGCCCAAAGCTGTGTTTTTAAGCAGAAAACAGGAACAGACCATGAAGTCTCTGAACCGGCCCCTCAACACACCTCAGCACTGAGTAACAGCAGTGCTTCCAGCTGAAAGGTCACTGCAGAGATCACACAAGCTCACCTCCCCTTTAGTGCTGCTGAGCCCCAGCAAGAGCACAGCACCGTGTGTAATCAGGGTTGGCCAAAAAGAGACAACAAACACGAGATCCATTTGGTGTTTGAGCTCAATGCTAGCAGGACAGCTAAAACCAGGCAGAACTTTGGTAGTTACCATACCTTAGGTGCAGTTACCATGCCTTAGGTGCAGTCACCATGCCTTAGGTGCAGTCACCATGCCTTAGGTGCAGTTACCATGCCTTAGGTGCAGTTACCATGCCTTAGGTGCAGTTACCATGCCTTAGGTGCAGTTACCATGCCTTAGGTGCAGTTACCATGCCCTAGGCGCAGTTCAGTGTGCTTCTACCCGTCTGTAACCCAGTGCTCATAATACAAAGCATTCTGCCACCTGAAACCCACACGGGCACCACCACAGTGATGCAGTCTCCCTGCACCCATCCCCACGCACTCAAACTCGAACCCGTTCTTGCACCAACCCCTTCCAACACTCACATGATCGAAGAAGTGGATAATGGCCATCTTCTTATTGCGCCTGGTCATGACCCGCCGCACTTTGGCGAACTGGCCGAAGTGCTTCTCCAACACGGTCCTGTCGTTGAGGTAATCGGGGACGTTCTTGCACTGGATGGCGGTCAGGTCCCCGGGCGGCAGCCCCCCCAGCCCCTCCATGCTCTCGCTGCCCCGAGCCCGGCGGGCAGGGGGCACGGCAGCGGGGTCTGTGAGAGGGGAGGCAGCGACCTCAGAAAGTGGAAGGACACGGGGGACATGGGTGGACATAGGGGGGACACGGGGGGACATGGGGCTCCCCCCCCTCCTACCTTCCCGAGGGGGGTCCCGGGCCTCGACCGTCGGTGTCTCTTCCGTGGGTCCCCGCTCGGGCTCGGTGGCCTCCCCCCGGTCGCGCTGTCCGCGGCCCTGGCTCCGCAGCATCTCCTTGAGCATGCGGCCGAAGAGCGCTCCTCCGCGGGGCCGGCTCAGCACCACCGCCCGCTTCTCCGGCGGTGCCGCCGCCCGTCCGCCCGCTGCCCGCCGGGGTGAGCGCTCCCGTTCCTCCTTCCGCTTCAGCCCCTTGGAGCCCGGCTCGGCCGGCTCCTCGAACAGCGGCCTCGGGCCTCGCTCCTCCGGCCGGCCCAGCGCGGCTGCGGGCCGCGAGAAGGAGAACGGGCCCCCGGCCGGCACCTCCGGGCTCGCCTCGGCCGCGAAGCCGAAGGGCGGCGAGAACGTGAAGGCAGCAGCGGGGCCCTTGTCCGCCTCGCTGCCCGGCAGCGGCTTGAAGGCGGCCGCGCTGTCGGGCGCCTTGAAGCGGAACTCGGGCGCAGAGAAGGCCCCTCCGCCGGTTGAGGCCTCGCTCGGCCCCGGGAAGCCGCCCAGGTTGGTGGGCGGCTTGAAGCTGAACCCCGCGTTGGCCGCCGGGGCACCCCCGCCGCTCGCCGCCGGGAAGGCCGAGGCCTGGCCCAGCCCCACGGGCGGCCCGAAGGCAGAGGGCCCGGGGGGGAACGGGAGCCCCGAGGCGGCTGCGGCCTGGCCGAACACCGCGGCCTGCCCGAAGCGCAGCGGCTGCGGGAAGGCAGGCGGGCCGCGGAACGGGCCCCCGGTGTTCATGGCTGCGGGCGGGCGGCCGCTTCCCGTCAGCGGGGGGCGGAACGGAGCGGGGAGGAAGGGGCAGGGCCGGGTTGTGCCGTCCCCGCCGCCGCCATCATGAGCGTGGCGCTGCGGAACGCCCAGCGAGCCGTGCCCGTGCGCCGGGCCCCGCTCCGCCGCGCTGTGTGCGCCCTGCGGGCCGCGCTCGGTGCCTCCAGCTTCGATGTGGGGCTGGTGTGCGCCGGTAATGCGCTGATGCAGCGGCTGAACGGAGCGTACCGGCACTGCCCGCAGCCCACCGACGTCCTCTCCTTCCCCTTCCACCGGGTGACACCGGGGGAGCTGCCGCGGCCGCGCCGCCGAGACGAGTACAACCTGGGGGACATCTTCCTGGGGGTGGAGTACATCCACCAGCAGTGCCGGGGCACCGGAGAGGACTTCGACGGCGTCCTGGTGGTGAGCACCGCTCGGGCAGTGTGCGGTGGGCCATGGGGTAGGGTCCGGCTGCCGCTTTGCTAGCGCCGTCCGGCTGGATAAGGAGGTTAACGCTGTGTTTTAAAGCTTAACAGCGGGAGGACAGTGCCTGGGCTTTGTCCTTCTGCAGGGCACGGTACCGGCTTTTGCCTGCTGCAGGTAACGGCAAAGTGGGAATGATGGGGTACGGGGATAACCCTGGTTATTGCTCTTACCACGGGGCCGTGCGGTGTGTGCAAGGGAGCTGACAGCGTTGGGGTGAAGCTTCATAATATCCCAGCCTGGTTTGTGTTGGAAGGGACCTTAAAGCTCATCCAGTTCCAAGCCCTTCCACTGGACCAGGGTGCCCCAAGCCCCTTCCCAACACATCGTTTATTCTCGCGTCTCTTCGCACAGGTGACGGCAGCCCACGGCCTGTGCCATTTGCTTGGCTACCAGCACAACACAGAAGCCGAGTGGCAACAGGTAGGGCGATAGACGGCACCGGCGTGCGGGTCCGGCTGCGTCTCGTCGTGGAAAGCATCCCTCTTGGTGCCCCTACTCTCGGTCTCCGTTACCCCAGCGGCAATGCCGCTCTCTTCCCCGCAGATGTACCAGAAGGAGGTGGAGATCCTGCAGGAGCTGAACCGCCTCACCGGGGCCAACCTCCGGCCGCTGACCGCCGGCCTCTTCTGACGGGGCCGCCCCGTCGCGGCTCGGGGATGGCGGCGCAGGGTCCCCCATGCCGGCTCCGGCTCCGGCTCCCACCGCTGCTGCTGGGCCTGGCCCTGCTCCTCCTCCTCCTCTCTCCGCCCGCGGCCGCGCAGCCGCCCCCCGCCGCTCTCCGTGCCGGCCACGCCGCCTCCTCGCTGCCCGCTGCCGCTGCTGCTCCTCGCACCAGGTGAGGAGGGTTCCCCCACACCGGGGTCGGTGCGGGACTCAGCGCAGCACAGCCTCCTCCCTGCATGGTGTCCATGGGAGCCTGCTGAGCTCTGCGCTGGTGGGCACACAGAGGTTACATCAGCTGCTGCTGCGTTTGGGTTCTGGGAGATGCTGTAGCTGTCAGAGCGACTTTCCTGCTCTGAGGGTGACCCCGACTGCTCCCTTTGCCCTTGTGCCTCCGGAATGTGTACTCGCACCTTCATGTTTGGTGGGCAGGAGTTAGGCTGAGTAACGTGCCAACCACATACCATGTACCACTCTGGACAAGCAAGACATCTGAGGGTCTGCTCCTTGAGGCCCCGCATGCTGCCCCTCTGCAGGAAGGGCTTCTGATGCTGTGTTGTGTTCTGAGCTCTTCACTACAAGAGAGACATTGAGGAGCTGGAGCAGGTCCAGAGAGGGGCAATGGAGCTGGTGCAGAGCCTGGAGCACAATGTGATGGGGAATGGCTGAGGGACCTGGGGGGTTCAGATGGAGAAGAGAAGGCTCAAGGGGACCTGATGGCTCCCTACAAGTGCCTGACAGGAGGATGGAGCCAGGAGGGGCTGGGCTCTGCTCCCAAGGAACAAGGGATGGGACAAGAGGAAACGGCCTCAAGCTGCACCAGGGCAGGTTTAGATGGAGCTGAGGAACAATTCCTGCCCCACAGGTGCTCAGGCATTGGAACAGGCTGCCCAGGGCAGGGCTGCAGGCACCGGCCCTGCAAGTGCTCACACAGCTGGAGACGAGGCCTCAGTGCCATGGGGCAGTGGTGGCCTTGGCAGTGCTGGGAATGGTTGGACTGGATGAGCTTAAAGGGCTTTCCCAGCCTGGTTGACTCCGTGGTTCTGTATATCACCTTGATGATGTCCCATGAGGAGACCCCCAGCCACTACAGTGCACACCACTGCCTTCCCCTGCTTCATCCCCTTCCATCTTCTGAGTACCACAAATCCATGAAAGCGGAACAGTCTCCATCTTAACACAGTTGTGTGACATGATTGTGGGGTAAGGATTGAAACACACATACAAGTTTTAAACTCCTTGCAGTACTTACACTGCCTTGTTGTCCACAGATACCTTTTGTATGATGTAAACCCTCCCGAAGGGTTCAACCTCCGCAGAGATGTGTACATTCGCATTGCTTCCCTTGTAAAGACCTTGCTGAAGAGTGAAAACTGGGTGCTAGTCCTGCCTCCCTGGGGGCGTCTGTACCACTGGCAGAGCCCTGACATCCTTCAGGTCCGGCTCCCGTGGTCTGAGTTCTTTGATCTCCCAAGCCTCAACAGGAACATTCCCGTCATTGAATACGAGCAGTTCCTTGCAGGTAGTATGGAATCATACAGTCTACACCGGACTAAATATTTAAGGTGGTTTCTTCACAGGTTTATCCTTACATATATGCTGTTATCCTTATATGTGAAATTAAACACCACATCTCTGCCCTTAGCATTTGGAAACCCTGATATCTTGGGGAAAAGGGCTTGTACTTGTCATTTTCTTGGAGGCAGCCCTGGAAACCTGTGCCTCATGGTGTGTTTTACCTGGTTTCTAAACGTACATTCCCATGGTGATTCAGTTCTGTGTGGCACATAAATCACTCATAGCTGACTGAGAGGAACAGGATGTGATATCCCCTGGCCCTTTGAGCTTTTCTGGCTTTCACAGAACTTAGGGAGAACAGGAGAGTAGTCTAATGTTAGAGTTTTAACTGCAGGCAGTGCTAGTTCATACCTTTATCGTGTTTTTTCATGCTCACAAATGCTTTGCCTTCTGCTCAGAATCAGGTGGGCCCTTTATTGAACAGATTTACGTCCTACAAGGCTATGCGGAAGGATGGAAAGAAGGAACTTGGGAAGAAAAAATAGATGAAAGGCCATGCATTGATCAGCTTATGTACTCCAAAGACAAACACAACTACTACAGGTAACATCAACTGTCCTTTTAGTCTTCATTTTAGTTGTATTTAGTGAGACATTTGCCTGTGAGTCAGTGTTTTGTGTTCCCTTTCAGGGGATGGTTCTGGGGTTACGAGGAGACGCGGGGCCTAAATGCCTCTTGTTTGTCTGTCCAAGGCTCTGCCTCTATCGTGGCTCCCATCCTTCTGAAGAACACTTCAGCACAGTGAGTTGCCTCATGTTACTACTTGTATTGTGTGCCCACAGAAACATTGCCAAGTGTGAAGAGCAGGGGGAGGTTGCAGGTTACAGTGGTTACACTGCTGTTGTGGTGCTTCATCACTGAATTACTATAATCCATTAAAGTCATTACAGAGGAATTTACAGTGTAAGAAACACCTAACTGTAAGTTAGGGTAAATGCTTTATCCTTCAGTGCTGGGTTAGGAGGGAACAAACAGAGTGGAATCAGTGTTTCCCAAGCCCACATCTTGGATCACGAGGTGCAGTGTCTGGTCTCCTGTGCTGTCCATCCTCGACAGTGAGAGCTGGGTTTAGAGAAGCAAGCAGCACGCTTTGTCTTTCTGCTGTGAGATGCCACGAGGATAACCAGAGGAAAAGAAGGCAAAGCTCTTACATGAGAGATGGAGCTAACATTATCCCGGTAGTGAAGTATTTCCAGTCAGCTGTGACCCTGTAACAACTGAAGACACTAAAGCAAAGCAAAAGCTGTGTTGCAGTTTTAAGCAAGAAGTTCCACACCAGAATTAGTATTGCAGCTGCTTCATCCTTGGGTTACTTGACTGAACACGTGCTGGGTGTTGGTCATTTGTTGGTTCATTTTGTCCTGCTGTTCCATTCCTGAACATTTCCTATGGATGCTTTGGTTTGAGACACATTCTCTGATGAGTTCCCCTGTAAAAGTAGGTTTGGCTTGTGAATCTTCCCAGCTCCACCACCTAGTGCAAAAACCCACATGAGATGTTTCTGTTGTGATGTTACTGTCATGGAGCTTGCCACTTGGAAATAACTCTCAGACTTGAAGAGAGATGAATGGGCATGGACACAGCTGCTGAACATGCAGCCTTTAGTGAGCACACATAGGATTTTAAGATGTATTGGTGCAACTTCATGGAGAAAGATTGAGTTACAAACTTCCATTCGGAATGTTTCATGAGTAACTATTTGAAGCCAAGTATCATCATAATGTACATTCTATTCCTAAGGGCACTGCACTCAGTTTTACCATTTTTAATAGGTCAGTGATGTTAGACAGAGCTGAAAACCTTCTTCATGACCACTACGGAGGGAGAGATTACTGGAATGTGAGTATTTTCCAGCCAGCTTCTCTAGCCTTTCTGCTTGGTTCTGATAACAATTCAGTGGCTGAGACCTGCTTCAGTTTTGCTCTGGGTTTCTTTTCTTCAAGTAACTTGTATCTTATGTTTCAGCAATGTATGCTAAAGGTGGTCTTCAGGCTGCTGTGGGTCAATGTAATGCAATCACGTCCTAGTGTCTTGTCCCCAAAGACTCAGCGGTGCAGGACAACCCATCTCAGTGAGAAGGGCTCTGCCTTTGTGCAGTTCCTTCCCTGGGCAGCCTCAAGATCAGAGTGTTCAAAGGAATTCCTGAAAATGCTCAGTATTGTTTGTTGTAACTGTCTCCCCATTGGCTTCAAAGGCAGAATTCCACAGGTTTGAAGTGAATGCTGAGCACTTTGGGAGCCCCCAGCCAAGGGGTCTGGGGTAAAGTAATGGCGAGGTGAAAATGTCAAGGCAGAGTGAAAGGTTCAGCCACAGGAAGACTGAACACAGTGTGGAGTGCTTGATATCTGTAACATTTCTAAGAGTGACTCTCATATTACTAATGACTTACACAGCCCTCAGTCTTGTAAGATACAAACATAGAATCCACTAGGTTGGAAAAGACCATTAAGATCATGGAGTCCAACTGCTACCCAAGGCCTGCCAAGCCCACACTAAACCATGCCCACATCAGACTGCTCATTCAGTATATATGGCATATTTTGTCAGAAATGGACCAAACAGTAGTTTGCTAATTACTGTTTTTCATTGAAAGTGACTTTGCAATCAGAGAAATGCAACCCAGGCATCATTTCGGAGCCTGTAAGAGCAGATATGAAAGCCATAACACACATTTCTTACCAGTGGCACTACAAACATCATCATCTCAGCGCTTCAAACTTGTCTCAAAATTACTTAACACTAGAAATAGGCTTCTTTCTTTCATGTCAGTTTTTAACAACCTGCGTGGGTTTCACTGTTGGCTTTTTCCTCTGTAATTCTGTGGATAACATCTGGGGTTCTTTGTAAGCTTGCTGAGAGATGTCCTCTTGTCTCGAAGTTGACAAATTGGAACAAACCAGGTTTGGAGGTGATTGACACAAGCACAGCATTCAAAGATGCTCATTGTCTTTCCCAGTGCACTGCACTTGCTATGGATTGTGTACATTTGCTGCCCCTTGGGCATAGCATGTTCAGTGTGGCTTGGGTAAGGTACCCAAAGGCTTGACTTGACAGGATCTCTTTAAAGATGCTAGAAGAGCAGGCTTTTTACTTCCATTAAATATTAAGAGAGGCATAGATCCCCAGGTACCAGTGTGATGGATTTAAAAGAAGCCTTAAATTGCTCTGTGTCTTATTGAATGATCTGGAGAAACCAGTTCAGCCACAGTGAGTTTGGTGTAATGAGAAATAGCTGCTCTGGGAGAAGGTGAAAAGAGGCTGGCAGGTTCTGCTTCATAGATCATAGACTGGTTTGCGTTAGAAGGGACCTTCAAGATCATCTAGTTCCATCCCCCTGCCAAGGTGTTTTTGTCTTACAGGTGTTTTGCAAGCTGAAGTCTTTGCCCAGCTTGTGTTTCCAAAGGTGAAGTATATTGCTAGAATGGTATATTAGGTTCTGTTGTATAAATAACTACTGTATTGCAGGGTCACACACATGGGCTGGTTATAGACATAGTTATGAGTAGGGTTAAGCAGTCAAAGCTCGGATGAAAGGTTAGAAATTGCTGCTTGTAGTGCTGTATGGATGTGTCAGAAGGAACTGCATCCTGGAAGCTCTGTGTGAAACTATCTCCATTTGGTCATTTTCAGCTCTCTTTTTCTTACTCCACATCTGCTCTTACTCCAACAGACCCGTCGGAGCATGGTGTTTGCTAAACACCTCCGTGTAGCAGGAGATGAGTTTAGGAACAAATACCTTCAGTCCACCGATGAGGCAGACAGGACTCACTACAATGAGGACTGGACACAGATGAAGGTAAAATCCCAGCAGTGTTTCCCATAACAAATGTAATGATTTGTTTCATTTGTGTACTCGTGGCTGTACGCTGCAGGGAATACTGAAGAGCTCTCCCTGCTCACGTTGAGGTGAATGGGCCTGTTTCTGCTGTACCCTCTTCTCCCTGTGACAGGAGTTAATGGAGACTTCCAGGTACCAGGTTTCTGTTGCTCTCATGGGATTTGGTCAAGGAGAGCAAGATTTGCATACAAAGATTCCACACTCTAGTTTCTCTTGCATAATGTAGGTCAGTTGTGGTCAAAACATCACCATGTGTCTCAAAATACCACTACCCCACACATCCAAGTTACTTCCTGCAGCTGGTGTAATTCAGTGCCACATCCAGAGTCAGGCCTTTTCAGTGTGAATGAATAGTGGAGGTTTGGAGCCTTAGGGCTTATTGATCTTTCTCTCTTAGGTTAAGATGGGCACAGCTCTAGGTGGTCCATACCTTGGGGTTCATCTCAGGAGGAAAGACTTCATCTGGGGTCACAGAGAAGATGTGCCTTCCCTGGAAGGAGCTGTAAAGAAAATCCACAGCCTCCTGGAGACGCTTAAACTTGAACGAGTTTTTGTAGCCACTGATGCTGTCGAGGAGGGTAAGCAGGTTATAGTCAGTTCAGGATTGGTAACTTGACAAGAAGGGCTGCAGTTACCACTCTGCTTTCATCAATGACTGGAACTTCACGTGCCTCCATCACTGAATGGGGAATTGAACAGGATTGGGCAGTTGCTTCCTTCCAGCTTGAATACCATTCATTTGGTATTTCCTATGGGAGGTTGGATGGTCTCTAGTGTGGGAAACAGGGAACTGAATTTGCCTGATCCTCCTTCCAGTTCCTTCCACCTTCTTCCTTAGCACTGCAGACAGTCTTGGATGTGCTGGTGGGAAGTGTCCTCTGAAGTCACCACCCTTGCTTGCCCCAGTGCCACACTAGGGTGGACCTGGCTACGTGTGGCCAAGGCTTAGACACCCCCAATGGTGGGCTTCCACTCCCAGGCCTTATACCAGGGCTGCACCACCCTCCTTGTGATACCCAGGGATCTGTTCCATTGTGGGATGTTAAAGTAACCCTGCAGGGCATGGCATTGGCAATAACAAACCTGAAGCTTGCTGTTAAGAAAGGCCTCTTGGTACAACTACCCTGCAGGATCAGACAGCAAGGCTAGTGTTCTACCCCCTGCAGCCTTCCCCACTCTTGAGAATTGCTCCCCTCAGCAGCATGTTCCTGCCCCTTTGCAACACTCTGACACTGGCAAACACTGCAAGAGAGCTTTTGGTTTCTCTTGCTTTGTAACTGTCCATAGAGGGCTTCCTTGAACACGTTTTATGTCAGCATCAAGTTGCTCTTTACAATACCAAACACATTTGCATCCTTTTTCAGAAGTTGAATTGCTCAAGAAACTGCTGCCCGAGATGGTGAGATTTGAACCTTCATGGGAGGAGCTGGAGCTCTACAAAGATGGGGGCTTGGCTGTGATTGACCAGTGGATCTGTGCACATGCAAGGTAGCAAATTTGACTTTACTGTGGAACCAGATCTTAGTGTCACAAAACTGAGTACTGCTTCTGATCCAGATGTAGTTGTTTACAAATCAAATATGACATGATTTTATATAATTGATTTATACCTATAATAGATATCCAGTAGTCACAGGCTTGCCAAGCTGGTGAAGAAGGCAGTGAGTCCACAGGAGGCCATGGAGCTGCTGCGAGGGCTGGAGCAGCTCTGCTCTGGAGCCAGGCTGAGAGAGCTGGGCTGGGGCAGCCTGGACAAGAGAAGGCTCCTGAAGGGGAGACCTGAGAGCAGCTCCAGTGCCTAAAGGGGCTGCAGGAAAGCTGGAGAGGGGCTTGGGACAAGGGCCTGCAGGGACAGGCCAAGGGGAATGGCTTGAACCTGCCCAAGAGAGGGGAGACTGAGCTGAGCTCTGAGGCAGAAGCTGTTCCCTGTGAGGGTGCTGAGGCGCTGGCACAGGGTGCCCAGAGAAGCTGTGGCTGCCCCATCCCTGGCAGTGCTCAAGGCCAGGTTGGACACAGGGGCTTGGAGCAGCTGCTCCAGTGGAAGGGGTCCCTGCCTGTGGCAGGGGTTGGAGCTGGATGAGCTTTAAGGTCCCTTCCAACACAAACCAGTCTACATTTCTATGATAACAGTTACATTGTGTGTATATACATCATACAGCTGATAATTTCATTTTCATATCATTTCAATGGTCATTAAAGTTCCCTGGACTGAAATCAATCACTTTCATTTTAAAACCTTGCCCCTTCACAAACTCTGCTTTCTTTTCCCAGGTATTTTATAGGCACCTCAGTTTCCACATTTTCCTTCCGGATCCACGAGGAAAGGGAGATCTTGGGATTTGATCCAAAAACAACTTACAACCGGTTTTGTGGCGAAAAGGAGAAAAACTGTGAGCAGCCAACTCACTGGAAAATTGTGTACTAAAATACAGAGAATTCCAAGGACTTCAGCACCTGTGAGCACAACAGAATAAGGAAACACCCCAGGGAAAGCCCTTCCTTTAACCAAACTACAGCTCTGTCACCTGCCCTCTCCTTGGTGGTTACTTGATCTATTTGCTTTGAAGAACAAGCAATACTCACCTTCTTAGGCAGGGATGGGAGCAGGAAAACTGCAGTCAGGCTGGGATCCAGTACTTGGCTTAGCCACGAACAGAGAACCACCAAACACTGCAAGTGAGACGTGAGAGGTAAAACTTTGTCCTGAAACCAGCTACCAAATGAAGTAAATCACAGCTTTCTTTAGAGTTCTGAGGAGGAAGAGGGGCAGTTTTAACTTTTGTGAGTTAAAATACTCTGTTTCTGTCTTTAGTTTTTGTCCTGTTCAGTGTTTGCCTCTCTGATGGCAAAAAAAACAACCCATCTTCTTTGTGACCTGCACTGCATGAGGTACAGGTTGTGTGGAAACTCTGTCATTCCTGGGGGAAATCTTCCCTCTTCAAGCAGTATTTTGTGAACATTTAAATGGTCTGATGCAGTCAGAAAAGGAGGTGGTGTTTGGACCTGGATACCAACTGCATTAACAGCAGGCTCAGTGGGGCTGTGCTGAAAGGGGCAAAATGATGGGGCTTGTAGGCTGGTAAAAGAAAGGTTCTGTTTCTTGTTATGTTTTACCTTCACAAAGGAGACTCTTTCCACCCATCATAGTCCTTCCAACAGCCTGCTCAGTTGCACTGATGCAGATGTCAGCACCCTTGTGGGCTCACCCAGTTGCTCAGGTCAGTGAGGGTGATGGGTTGCTGGGGAGCAGGGAAGTTTCCATGGCAGTCACATGGGTTGTCCCAGTGATGCATCAAAGGCATTTCCTGCACTTCCTCCTTGCACAAACTGAAAGGAGTAAACTGAGGACAGTCACAGACAGGCAAGGTCCTTGGGCCTTGAGGTGATGTGCGTAAACCATCTGGAACGTGGTAGGTGAGGTTGTGCTCTGATGGAGATGCTGGTTGTTGGTACAGGGGAAGAACCCTCTGCTACACCACCAGCAGCAAGTGAAATGCAGCTCCTGTTTGAGGAGGGCTTTGTAGGGGTATCTGTTGCAGCTCTTGCAGTCTCCTCTGTAGAATTGGCTGCTGGGCAGTATTGTGCTTCATGCTGTGCTTCAGATGGCTCTTTCACCCTGCAGGTCTACATAGCTCTGTTAAGCAGGACAAAGCTTCCTCAAAAGTGGACTAGGAGACAGGTTCCAAAAGGTGAAGCAGACACTGCTCCTTAAAGTCAGTATTACCAAATTACCTCACTGCCAGTGGACCCTTTTGCTCTTCCCTCTTGGCTTGAGTGGGAGCACATGGAACAGTCCTGCAGTGGACATCTCCCACATGCTACCAGACAGTTCTGTTACTTCCTCCTCTGCAAATGCTGGGCAGACTTCTTAGGCAGTCTCAGCACCAGGTCTCCTGTTCTTACCCCTGTATTCCTTCAAAGCAGTGCCTTTTTCCACCAAGTCAAACGTTCTCCTCGAACCTGTGCACATGGAAACGGTGGTGGCATTTTCTGTGTTATCTATACCTCAGTATGAAAATAAAAAGCTTTGTAGCATTTTATATGATGTCTGTCCATACTGCTTCTCTCTAACTGTACACTTTGATGTCTCCTGGCTCCAGTGTAGGTGAAACCTGGATAAAATCTGAGTGTCCTGACAAGGCTGCATTAACAAGCACAGCTTACATGGTCCTTGGCACTGGGAGACTGGTAAATCTCAGTGCCCCCCACTGCAGAAGGATGTAGACAAGCAGGAGAGTCCAGAGGAAGGCTGCTAAGCTCTGCCACAGGGGAACTTTGCACAGCCATGGTAGAAGCCTGCTGCGTTTGGGTTGAATACAGTCTCTCTGCTCTTGGTCACTGGGCTGCCAGCATCACCTTTCTGTCATGTGGAGACAGGAGACCAAGCTGGGATCAGCTGCAGAGCCTTGTCTCCAGATCCATGCTGGACCAGAGCAGCTTCTCCTGCAGCCAATACTGCAGTAGGGTTTGTGGGTATGAGTAAATCCAATCAAAGCAACTATGGTTGCCTTTGAGTGATGACAGTGCCTATGGACTGAGTTAACTGGTTGCTGAGAGCTGGGTCTTGAGGCAGGAGTGATCTTCTGGTAAACAGTTTCCTGCAGGGAACTGAAGATGCTGAAGAAGAAGCTGTGGCTGCCCCATCCCTGGCAGTGTTCAAGGCCAGGTTGGACACAGGGGCTTGGAGCAGCTGCTCCAGTGAAAGGTGTTGCCTGTGGCAGGGGTTGGAGCTGGATGAGCTTTAAGGTCCCTTCCAACCCAAACCAGGCTGTGAATCACAAGGATTCTGGGCATTTGCAAAGCCTGGAAATGAAAACCAGAGCCCAGGTTTTTGATGACAGAATCACAGAATGGTTCAGGTTGGAAAGGACCTTGAAACTCATCCAGTTCCAACACATGAGGCTGCTCTGCAGTCCCAAGCCTGGATCCCTCCATCCATCCCTCCCTTTCCCTTCGCAGAAGCTGTAGTTTCAGAGATCAGGTTGACAGCTTCAGCACTCTGCCCTCAGCTTACTCCCCCCTCAGCTTTTCAGGATGTAACCAACACTACAACTTTAAGGCTATGCACAGCATTTTGTGATGTTTCCCTTAGGGGTTTTGTGCTCCATAGTGATACCACCATACAGAAACCATGGTGAAACTTAGCAAGGATATAGTTCTTTATATTTTCAGTCTCTATACAAACATGAACTAAACAAGGCAAGGTAATATGCAAAACAGTCATTGCTTAGGATAATCGAGGGGTTGTGCTGTTATCTGAGAGTAGCCTTTAATATCCTTATACCAGGTAAAACTGTTGTATTCGCACTGTCACACGGAAAGACGGGGGAAGAGTTAACTGCTTAATGCAAATAATATACAGCAAGATCTATATATTTGGATGTATAAATATATAGTCACACACACATTTGATCCTAAATTTGTTAAAGACAGCTCAGCCAAATGACAACAAAACTTGCATTGGTACCAGAGTATTGAGGGTATAAAAACATCCAAACCACTGCAGCGACCTCAGCTGTGGATCTGTCCCTCCACGGAACAGAAACTCTTCTACATCATTCCCACTGCCCTCAGTACTGACACCATGGCTTAGTGCTTCTTTTCCAGACATAACCATGTACCTACAAAACACATCTACCCCATAACCATCTAAATGCTGCTGGCACAGTCAATGGGCAACAGGACAGGCCTCTGGCTGCAAAGGTGCTGAAAACCACTCTACACTGACATGATCCAAGGAGGAATGTGGGTCCTACCTGTTCTCCAGCAGTTCTGACAGGCTCAGGCTTTCAGCCACAGCCTGTTTGTGCAGCCTGGGTTGGTTTGCATTGTTCTGACCATAACCAGCTCAACAGAACCAGGGCAAGAATTTGTCCTGTCAGAAGCACATCCCTGGGGGGTCAGCCCAAAGTTGTTGAAAATACTTCGGACCACTTGTTTCCTTAGAGGAATGGCAGCAAGTCCAGCACCTAAAAGCCTTGGATACAGAGCCAGTGGGACTGCCTGTGCTGCAGCATCTCTGGGAAAGGCAGTGGCTGAGAAGCACCCACTGCCCAGGAGACAATTCATGTGCCATACACTCCCCATTCCCTGCCCAAGGGTGTCTCCAGCAGAGAGCAGAAATCCCATCCCATGCCATCATTCCTGCTTTGGAATCACAGAATGAATCCCAGACTGGTTTGGGTTGGAAGGGACCTTAAAGCTCCTCCAGCTCCAACCCCTGCCACAGGCAGGGACCCCTTCCACTGGAGCAGCTGCTCCAAGCCCCTGTGTCCAACCTGGCCTTGAGCACTGCCAGGGATGGGGCAGCCACAGCTTCTCTGGGCACCCTGTGCCAGCACCTCAGCACCCTCACAGGGAACAGCTTCTGCCTCAGAGCTCAGCTCAGTCTCCCCTGTTCTGGCAGGTTCAAGCCATTCCCCTTGGCCTGTCCCTACATCCCTTGTCCCAAGCCCCTCTCCAGGTTTCAAAAAGCAGCACTGCTCCTCCATATCAAACACATTCTGCTTTGTGCTACCAGGCTCTGTGAACCAACAGCTTGAACTAAAGCACCTTTCACTGAAAGAACAGGGTGAGAGTTGGGTTTTTCCCTCAGACAGACAGTACTTGTGCATCTCAGAATGGGACTGCAGAAATGCCCCACCAGCTCAGACATCCCCAGACTTTCAGCTACAAGTTGTTTCAGAGGATATAGAGTACATGCAGAAATCATCTACTCCTGAGATTCCTATGCTGTAGAATCATAGGATCATAGAATGGTTTGGGTTGGAAGAGACCTTCAAACCTCATCTATTCCAACCCCCTGCAATGAGCAGGGACATCTGCAATTAGACCAGGTTGCCCAGAACCACATCCAGCCTGGCCTTGAATGTCTCCAGGGATGGAGCATCCATCACCTCTCTGGGCAACCTGTGCCAGTAACCAGTCAGGAAAAGATTTCTTTATGGTGAGGAGGCCAAACCTGCCAAGTGCACAGAAACCCCTGCTGGATGTTCCTAAGCCCAGAGTCACATTTACCATCACTACATGAGGGTGGGTGGGCGCTGTGAGTGCAAGAACATCCAAGCTGTTGGCGGAGAACAGTTGCCAACAAGGTCCCACACACAATATACTTCACACTCAAGTGGTAAGACACAATCTATAGTTATATTGCCAGGTCCTGAGTACAGCCATGACCCACATTTCAAGTGTTCAACATTAGGCCCAAGCTTCCTTCAAATGATCCCATATTTCAAACATCTATGTTTATAATGATCTATTTCACTAACCTACAGACTTCATCCAGCCTGTCACCTGGAGAAAAACACCTGCAATCAGATTTCCAGTATTCACCAACACGGAAGTTGTTGCTTTAAGTCGTTTGAAGATCCTGAGACAAACACTCATATGCAAAGAGAAGGGGAAAGTAAGTACATTTAAAAGAAGCAAAGCAGCTCCCAGAGCAGCACTGCAGGTCCCAGTGCAAGCCAGCTCCCATCCGCCCACCCCAGGCTTTTCAGACGAGACCCCAACCCACCATGGAGGGGTGCAGCTCCCACAACGCTCAGCACTTGTCTTGCCTTCTGCAGTCACCAGGCACTGTATGAATCACTGACTTCTTGCTCGGAGAGAGTAATCTGTGAGGAGCACGGGAGCATCAGCGAGCACATCCCTGCCACGGAGCAGGGGCACAAAAAGGAAGAAGCGAGTGCAGGAAGCCAAGCAGTACTTTATTGACTCCCAGAAGACAGATAGAGATTTGCATACAATGCTGGAAAACTTCTTTTATACTTTTTAAAATCCCGGAATTATAAACAAGAGAACTCATTCCTCATAAATAACCTGACACCATTCCTTCATCAAAAGGGTTTGGCATGGAACATTATTTCCTTGGACAGTTTTCAGTTCAGTCGTTCCTTAGAACAGTTTAAAAAACTATGTCTATAAATAATACTTAAATATATTGCTCATATTTGTGACTTCATAAAAAAAATAGCTTGAGCTAATACTTTCCTCGTCATTGAAAGAAAAAGACGATCCAGAGAGACACCAACTTTGGAATGAGCACTTCAGAAAGATGGGTGAAAATAACCGGCTGGAGGTTCTCAACAGGCTTCATTTAGCAACAGACTGAGCCCCTTCCAAGGGGGTGTTCCACATACCTCCAGAAATGACTTTAAGAACAGCACTCGATGTGAGCTCCATCCTGCCCATACCCAACTGAAGCCACCAACGCAACTAGACACGGTTGATCTCAAAGGCAGGTGTGCAAAATCTGACCACATAGGGTTAAATCCCTTTTACCTTGAGATTAGGTCAGTCTAAGCCTCAGTCGGATGAGGAGGACAAAAGCTTTGTCAGGCTTGCAGAGGCCATGGGAATGATTTGGGGTTTAATGAAGAGTGGACAGGATGGCTGAAGTCATGGAGGAGGCTGGATAAACACAGCCTGTCTACTGCAGCTTGTGACATTTGGTCCTCCAGCATCAGGAAGTGGCCTCTAGAAGCATGACTTTTCCAAGGGGATCACTAAGCCACAGCCTTGTTGGCCTTCCCAGAGCTAGTGCCCATTACACCACCAAAACTGCATTGTCTGAACCTCAGCGTGTTACTTCCAAAGACACTAACCCAGAGCCTTCCACTAACACACAAGTGATTTTCAGGCTTGATCACTCTTTCAGACTGGAAATGGGCTCCTACTCGAGCAGTAAGGAAGCAGCACATCTCTTGGCACTCATGCTTGGTACAAGTGGCTTTACATCTCCAACACCCCAAGTACTTGCTAACCCCCCCGGGAGGTGCTGGGATTGAGGGACAGTAAATCCAGTTACAGCCTCAGGACAGCCTCTGCCCATGAAGCTGGCTGAAGAGACCCACAGCTCCTCTCCACTGCCTCTGCACATGCACTGGCACAGCTCTAAACTGGATCTCTGACCCAATGTGGGTCTAAAAGTAACCCTTGACTCGACTTCAAAGCACGGACCAGCCCGCTGATCTGATGTCCTCTACAGCACAGACAAGGGGCAGTAGAGCAGAGGGACAGGCCCCAACAGCAGGAGCAGTGGAGCACCGACTGGGTTCTGTCAAGCAAACTCCCATGTCACAAAGCATCACCTTCATGGTCTGCAAAGGTAATGGATGGAGGATCTCTGAGATGCTCTTCGGAAAGCAGAGGTGCTACCTGGATGGGCATGAGCCAAGTGTTTGGACATACATCGTGTGAGCAGAGGAGCAATATTGGACATTGTCTCATTCTGCCCCTAAATATCAGGTTCTAAAAAGTGTTCTGAAAAATGCCTTCTATACACCAGTTAATCAAACGGATCTCACAATATTTCCTTTCTATACTACATTTTTACATGAAGCAGAAGTGTCTACACCTTTCTAAGTAATCATCAAAGCAAATGAAAGCTCGTTTTGAGAGCAACTTACCTAATCAGCTCCATGAAGACCATCACACATGTAAACACAAAAGGCAATGAAACCTCAGAGACACAGCAAGTTGGGTGAAAACAGATGTAACAACAAGAAAGAAGTTTTAACAACTTTTTGTCCATACAAGAACTTCTGATTTCCAAGAGGAGAGCAATTAATACCCAGGAAGTGCCTGGTTTTGGCAATTCAGGCCCTTAAAATGAGCTATTTCCTTTTCAAGTTGTCATATAACCGCTAGGATTGTATTGTGGTGGGTTCCTGGGATATACAGATCACCTACTTCTAAACACGTTCCTGCACATTATAGACTAAACTTCTTAACTTACGAAGAATTATTCTGCTGTTTCCAGTTTACAATGGTCAAAAATAAACCATGAAGACTTCACAATGTGTGTAAATGGGAGGGAAATGTATTTTTAAAAACAGAATAAAAAGCTGCATGTTAAAAACTGGGTCACAGACTAATAAATACATACATCAAAGACAGGAAATTCTCAGCAGCTGGTTTTCAAGAGCAAGGAAGTGGGGAAAAACTAGCTGTCCAGACTCCATTCTGGCTCTGTGGTCTATAGGCTAGAAACATCTGCAGTTCAAAACCAAGTTAAGGGAGGAGCAGACTCAGCTTTGTCACCTATTTTCTTTGATAAGAAAAAAATCAGCTACTTCCTAAAAATGTGGTGGAAAACCTGGAGAAACTTCCATTTCCTCATGCATTTGATACCACTGAGTTTAAAAAAGAAATGATTTTAACCCAGAAAAAGAATGAGTTGTTGTGTCCTGTAGGAGCAGCCTTACCGCGAGGTTTCTACAGTGAAAGTCTTCCTAGAAAGACACCAGGAACTACTTGCCCGTAACAAAATATGCAATGATGGCATAGCAGAAACTGCTGCTATGAAGTTTCACGTGAAAACCAAAGGAAAAACCCAACTCCAAACAGGATAAAAGATGTTCTGATGGTTGAGGAGATGCCAGAAAGCAACGCTGGACACCAGGAATTTCCAGAACAGCCCCCTTTCCAAAGTGATGTGCAGTGTGTGGATTAAACCGTGAGAGAAAACTGATCCTGTTCGATGGGCTTCTCCACCCAAGCTCCAAGTCCTGCCTTCAGGAATGCTTTAAACAAACACTCTTTGGCAGTTTGATACTCAGTGGCTCCTTGCTTGGTTTCATGGTACAGGTTAGGCTTGAGGATCTTCGAGCGCAAGCTGGAGGAAAGCTGCACAGACAGAAGAATGGAAGAGAGACAAAAGCCTATTAAGCCAAACAGTTGTTAATTAGTGATTAATTAGTTATTAGTGAGTTATTATCCACCCCTCTACTATTAAAACAAGATAACGAACTGCTAAAGCAAATGGCCAAAGGCAGACAAGTACAACACTGCTCCTTGCAGCCATCAGGGCTCTGTACCAGCTTCACTGCACCCAACTGCACTGTTTCCCTCTTCCACAGCACCATGCTGCCCTCACCAGTCTCACCATTAGCCTGCCTTTTGCTTTCTCTGGACTACTGGCTTCCTTTGGTGGAAGCAATCTCGACGTTGAAAGCCACTGAGAGATCCTCTGGGGTAGCTTTTCTCTGTGGGAGGACAGAACCCCAGTAGATTGGATTGCAGTGCAACTGGGATTATCCTTCCAAATACATTAGAACAAGAAGGCAAGCTCAAAGTAGACAGCACCCTTTGTTTACTTAGCTAGAAACCAAGTATTATTAGATCCTTGCATGTATGTTGGATCAGACAACATCAAACTGAAGAACAAGCTCCAGAACACCACTGTTCTTTTCCATGACTACATAGAGCAGTAGCTAACATAAGGCTCAGCTTAAAACAGGCTCAGAAAGATGTTTCTGAATACTCAGAGATGCTTGATTAGGAATTAAGCAGTGGAAAACCCAGCACTCCAGCACATGTACCTTTGCATGAATACGCATCCAGCGGCTGTAAAAAGCATGCTTACAAAGGCGAGATGCACGACCCATTTCATCTTTGCCAGTTGTAGCATTAATAACTTCCAGACCAGTGTCTCCTACTGTCCAGTTCACGCTGAAGTTTGGTGCTTTCCCTGGCTGACGGGCTTCTGCATTGCTAATACCTGAAAGAAAAGCGATGGTTAATGACAAGAAATACCAACTCATGAGTTTTGTTTTTACTGGGGAGTAATGGATACGGCAGAGCTATGAAATCACATCACTAAGAGTCCTATAAGCACATCTTTCACTCTGAGGGCATTCTCCTGTAGATTTGTCAGTAACCTTGGAGATTGTGCCATGCACATCTCATTCTCATCCTGCCTAAAGTGTTCTCTCCTCCTGTCCTTCCCAGCAGGGCTGTGATAAACCAGCTCCTCAGTGGAGGGGTTCATGGAGAGGTCTGTGGCAAGGGTCCATGGGGACACTGACACGGACACCTTACCACAGCCATCTGAGGAGGATCTGGTCTTGCTGATAGGGCAAACCATTGAACTAATTATTATGACAACAATTATGAAGCAGAGAAAAAAAGTTGCTCTGCTCCTGCACAAGAAACTGCTGCTCTCAGAGCCCACTCAGTGATGGGATGAGTTGAGCATAGGCAAGAGCAGATACTGTGGGGTTTTGGCAGTTGTAACTCTCCACTTGATTCCCTTTCACTGCTGCTATAAAAACATAGGTGCATGTTACTTATCTCATTTCAAAACAGGAGTGAAACCCTGGCCATGTTTAAACACAGTTCCAATTCAGCTGGCAGCATTGGGCTGCAGTCTTGTTCGGAGAGGTTGTGCTGATTTAGAAGTGCCTACAAAGTGCTTTTTCACTTTCCCTCATAAGAATGGAGTTAGAGCAGAGCAGGGACAGCAGAATGCCTTACAGACCAAGGCATGAAGGTGCCTATACTGAAGCAGCAGTTGAGTGAACTTCATTAAAAGCTATCAATCTATCTCCTCCTCCTTATGACATTGGGATGTGGCTTGACTAGCACAGGCAGCAGCACTGATGCTGGGGGCATCCAAGTTGAGATGAGTGAGCCCTATCCTCAGCACCCTCTGCAGAATGCCCGAACTGGTCTGTCAGCATAAATCCAGCTGTGCTCCAGCTGCCTCCCTGTTCCACATGCCCACTGCTACTGACAGTGCCTACAAATGGTGAACCACAGGACTCAGAAAAGGACTCAGATCAGTTTTGCTCAGATGTTAAATTGGGCAACACCTCTCAGCTATGGCTTCAATCTCTGCTGCTGGAGAAGCAAAGCCACCAGCAGTCTAACCCAAGGGTGAAGCAAGGCCTAGGGCAGGATTTATTCCCCTACAGGACCCCAACACTGCAGAGATGCACTGCATACAATGACCACCGCACCATGCTTGAAGATCATGGCAGCTGCTGCCATCCATGGGCAGCTCCTGTCCTGCATGTGCTCTGCACCCACAAGCAGCACCCAAGGCTGCAAGCCTGGGTTGTGTGGGCTATGGAAAACCTGAGGAACACATCAGGTTTGATCCTGCAGACATTACAGGCATTGGAACAGGCTGCCCAGGGCAGGGCTGCAGGCACCGGCCCTGCAAGGGTTCACACAGCGTGGAGACGAGGCCTCAGTGCCATGGGGCAGTGGTGGCCTTGGCAGTGCTGGGAATGGTTGGACTGGATGAGCTTAAAGGGCTTCTCCAGCCTGGTTGATTCTGTGATACTACAGATGTAGAAAAACTCTGCCTTTAGACATCTCAGTTGTCTCACCAGGAGAGAGCAAAGGAACAGGGCAGGGTTTTGTTCTGATACGTAAAGATGCCATTTTTACATTAGCACAGCTCTCACTGAGAACCCGTTTCAAACGTACTCTGGGGTTCTGCTAAGTCCTACACTTCATTACATCTAGTGAATTTGTACAAACTGAACCTAACTGTTGCAGCAGGGTGGCCTCTCTCGCTGGTGTCTGAAATGCAATCTAATCCACAAGGAGCACAGGGCTGGCTCATGTAAGCCAGGTCTCATGTAAGACCTACAAGGTCTGAGCAACACAGCAACATTCAGTTTGCTTGCCACAATCAGTTCCTCCTTTCAGAAATCAACATTTCAAACTAGCAATCACACTGAACTTCCTGAAGCTGTTGCGTCTTTATGCTCAGTTTATGTCAACCTGGTCACTGTGACTGCTAACCAGTAATTACATAAATAAGTCAATAATAAAAAAATAACTCCATTATTCCTGATTCTCTTAAAATAAAAGCTGAAAAAATTAAGAATTGGACCAGAAGTTTCCTGAAGAGGTATTTTCTGGATGCTTTTAGGAGAGATGCATCCAGGAGCTGAAATCCACCAGGATGCCATGGACCTATACCCAGCTATCTGTATATCGGGCTGTGGGACCCACATAGTGAGCCATGCAGGAGAGCAGATGGTGGTCCCTGTTGAGCAGGTACCATGGAGAACATCACACAAGCAATACTTGAGGAAGACCCAACAAGAACAGGGCTTTACAACAAGGTGGGAGTCAAAAAGCCCTCATCACAACATCTGAGGTCCAATGGACATGTGCATCACACCTCCTGCAGAATGGAGCTGCTCGTGCACAATGCAACTGGTCCTGTGCCATTCAAGTACAAACACTGCTACTCCACAAGCCATACAACACAAGGCTTGCACCCAAACACCCCAGACATTGTCAGCTTGGGTTGCACAGAAAAGGAATCTCAGCTCTGAGTCTTCAGGAGCACATCAGTTCGGGCTGCTTTTGTCAAGTGTATGTGAAACAGAACCATGCTGACAAAACTCTGGATCAAAACCTACTGAGGCAAGAGGGCTTAAGAAGCTGCCACCACATGATAAGCAGATCAGTCATGGCCTTTCTTCCATCTAATGATACCTGTGCTTCTGTTCCATACACCAATGCCCTATCAGCTACTCAGACATCATCACAAGGAGCCACACAAGCAAACCATGAGGAAGCTGACCATGCAGTGTGCACATTTCCATGGCACTTAGGCAATTGCTTTCCTTAGGTTATCTTGATGAATTACATACATTCGTTAAAAGACAGAAATACAGAGAATTTCAAACAGACTAAACCAACAACACCCGTTCAGCTGCTTCAGTATGGGCATGAACCCTGCAGGGACAGCAGAAGAGTCCCTGGAGGTGGATCACAGGGAGCATAGACAAGGAATAAATGCTACCTCAAAAGCAAAGCTTATGATAACCCTTCAGGTGGATCATAACTTCCCCCTCAAAACCTAGACATGAACATAACAAGCTGAAACTAGTAATGGGAGAGAAAGCTAGGATGGGAAGTAAAATATTTTGCTCTGCTTTGAAAACTGATATTGAAACTTGGTTGAAAACTAAGCTATTTAGAGAACACTGCTCAGAACTTACTGTTGAATATCATTATAATGGGGTATAATAAGCAAAAGTCATAGCTCTTTGTGGCAGTGCTTACATAAATAATAAAGCTGGAGGTTCTTTGAGGAGAGAGCTCAAAAAAGCTTCATTAAAAAGGAGATAAGGAGCTGAAAGGCAGCCTTGTGAACGGGAGGATCAGGTACCAAGGAAACAGCCAGAAAAACCACCACAGGTTCTGCCTAAGGGTTTCTTTTGGTTTAAAAGAAAACAAAACTGCAAACATAGGCAGAAGTCAGAGGAGGGCTGGGGCAGGAGCATTGCTAACAACTTCCAACATGGGAACTACAGATGAAGCAGCAGCAACAGTGGTCATGGTACGTAACCTCTCATCACAAAGCACACGAGCTCTGCAGGATGGAAGGCAGGCAGCATGACTCCAATTCTAAAGGAGATCAGAGGTGTGTCAGGGAGCTGCCAGTCCATACACACAACCTCTGCACCAGGAAGGCTGCAGGAACTAGGGACACTGATGGAGACACAACAATGTTGGGAAAGACTCAACAAGAAGCTGCTGAACTGAAGACTGGAGGTGGCCAGTGTGACACTAGTTCTTAGAGAGGCCGGGGAGCAGAAGGGTTGTCTTTTCAATGTCTGCCTTAAAACCAGACTTAATGGACACCTGGAGGAAGATGGTCTATTGGGAAGAGTCAACACACACAGAGACCCTCAAGCTCTGTGCAGACCTGGAAAGTGTGTGTTGGAAAAGCCAAGGAGAGTAAGATGGGTGATGACACTAAGTTATTTAACAACGTAAGTAAGAGAAGCATTTGCAAAGAGTGGCAGAAGAAGAGCTAACAACAAGCTGAAAGAGAGCTGGGCTGGGGCAGCCTGGACAAGAGAAGGCTCCTGAAGGGGAGACCTGAGAGCAGCTCCAGTGCCTAAAGGGGCTGCAGGAAAGCTGGAGAGGGGCTTGGGACAAGGGCCTGTAGGGACAGGCCAAGGGGAATGGCTTGAACCTGCCAGAACAGGGGAGACTGAGCTGAGCTCTTAGGCAGAAGCTGTTCCCTGTGAGGGTGCTGAGGCGCTGGCACAGGGTGCCCAGAGAAGCTGTGGCTGCCCCATCCCTGGCAGTGTTCAAAGCCAGGTTGGACACAGGGGCTTGGAGCAGCTGCTCCAGTGGAAGGGGTCCCTGCCTGTGGCAGGGGTTGGAGCTGGAGGAGCTTTAAGGTCCCTTCCAACCCAAACCAGGCTGGGATTCTATGGTTTTCAAAGGCTGACTCTCTGCACAGAGGATCTGCTGAGCTCTGCCACCCTGCTTTCATTCTGGGTGAACTCTTTCGTGTCCCCCTCCCACACTGGCTCCAAAATGAGCCCGTGTGGGTTACCCTGCAGACTGACACTTTGTTAATGGCTGATGTACAGACTGATCCCCGTTCCATTTGAGAAATTAATCCCTTTTCAGACTATTCTAGAAACCCACAACCTCTGACCCTGTCTTCTCTCAGTGAGCTGGCCAATTCTCAATGGAAGCTCACAGGCCTTCAGTGCTGGCGTGCTAAAAGCACACTGAAAGGCTAGGTCCTGCAACCACAAGGCTTCCAGGAGTCAGCACGGGGAGGGAGCTTTCTACCAGCATAAAGGTTTCCTGCATCCCCTGGCTGAAACACAACCACTCTGATGTGCATGTTCACATTTAACTTGCTGGGAAGATAAGGTATAAGTGGAAAATCTCCTGCAATTAAAGACAAACTATGAAAAGACAGGCTTTAGCAGTAGATAACAATAACTCAGCCTGACTTCGACTTAATGCAGTCATAAAGCTTGGTTTATGAGAGAAAACACCTGGTTTTGCAGTTCTTTCTCAGCTAAACAGGTGAAACACTGGGGAAAACCAGCTTCTCCTTGTCCGGTTCATCCCTTTGGTAGAAACCAGTCACCATCAGGCTGTTGTGTGTGCAGTACCAGGAGGAACACAGAACTGGGGATTTCTGTAGTGCTTATTCCAGGGGAGAATACAGTGCACAGTGTGTGAATTGAAGAGCAGATGGGCAGCTACGCACATGCCCCACTGAATCTACCAGCATGGGTCAGAAGGCTGAACCAGTAGAAGAAAAACCAACACAGTTCTCTGTCCAAACCAGCTTCCCATACACTTTGGAGAGGTGTATTTCCATGAATACTCAACACAGAATATTTGTGAATGCTCCCTACTGCTCAGCAAGCCCTGGCTGAGCTGTTTTAATGGCTGGTGCTATTTCAGGGCAGACAGATGACATCGATATTGCAGAGAGATGACTTTTAAGAAGACAAGGTACTATTATATGCTGTGAAAAGGATAACGAAACCTCCTCTCCCCCTGCCCCAAACCTGCTGTCCTGAAGAGCCGATAAAAATTCCCCCAAATCAGATCATAAATCAGCTACTGTGCCCATACTACCATTAAATGATTGGTACAGTGATTTAATTGTTACTTACTTGCTATAATACAAGGAAAAAACTTTACTTAACACTTCTGTACATACTAGTTCAGGCAATCTTGTTCATTACCTTGCGTACCTAAAGAACTGCTCATTATTCAACATTCTCTTTAAATCCCTCCTTAAATCTATTTTGAAGATTCAATGTCAATCTTGAAACATGCTTTAAAATACTGAGGGGGTTTGGTGGGGTTTTTACTGGGGGGTGTATTTGTTTCCTTCTGGAAAACAAACAGACACATGCCAGAAGGTAAGTCCTACAGAATGAAGCAATGCACATGAGAGGGAGGATGAGAAATTGCAGGTTTAGCATTACTTTCGTTAGCAGTTCTAGGATTTAGGACACTTCCAAAGTTCCCTTTGAAAGTCAGAGCTCAATGAGAAGTTACAACCTGTTCATTCCAACACTGCCATTCCTCTTAGCCACACTAGAGCCTAGGATCAGCTTAGAGCCAAAGAGCAGTAGTTAAACGTTCACCAGCAACTGTAGAAGACAACCACTAACTACACTGGCTGGGACTCACCATATCCCTGTCTGTCAACTGTATTTAATACTCTAACCTTTAACTCTAATACTTTAACCTTCCACAAAGTGGAAATGACAGTATTATGATTACTGGGTCGTACAACCAAGTTAGGTACCATGCAAATTAAAGCTACTGCTGCATCCAACAGATTGATGGTAAAAAGAAAACACAACCAATGCAGCTCAGATGTTCTCCCCATCCATTTTTAGTTTCTTATAGATCTAGAAATGGGGAATCAAATGTGCCTATCTTGACATACTGATTAAAGATGTGGTCATTCAACAGATAACTGCAGTATGAAGAGAAGCAACAGTGACAGCTAACACATTTTATGGGTAGGAAGAGGTTTCACTAAGCCAGGGCATTCAGCTTGCCTCACATACTGCTAAGGCATGCTCTAGAGAGCAGTTATGTGAACCTGCATCCAAAGGTTCATACCCCAGTTCTTTCCACCTTTTAACTCATGAAGATGCTATGGTATTTCTGACCAGGTATCTATATAGGGTTTAGAACACAACTTCTCTCTTGTAACCAGAAAGCAGTTTACTCACAGTACATAACTTGCAAGGTTTTGAGAACTGCAAAATCACATTGCTACTGGAACAGACTTAGTTACCGGCACGGCCTTCTCCATTAGATACTTGCCACTAAGTAAAGGTCTGTTGAGTGTATAAAGAGGTGGTAGATCTTCTATCTCTGCTATCCTCTGGTATACGGCTCTGGATAGATGATCCCCATGATATAAACTCCCCAAGATGATGCTAGAGAAGTAAATTGGCTCCACAAAGAGGCTAAGTAAGGCTCCTTGAATACCCAATACGTTCCACCTAAGAGGGAGGGAAAAACAAAACAAAACAAAACAAAAAAAACACTTTCTTTTTAATGGAACAAGGAACATCTGCCAGACATAACAGCAGTCAATCACAACAGGCTACACTTTGAACCCTTCCTCTTGACCAGCATATGGCTGTGGTAGCAGAGCTGTGACACCTGCCAGAGTATCAGAGATCACTTATAGGATGCTCAATGAAATCCTGAGTCAGATGAGCTATAGCAACAGGTCTAGTGTCAGCATCCACTTCAGGAGCAGTCTCAGCTTTACTTCCCCACTGACACATCTGGTGATGCATTTCCCAGCAACCTAATGCCAGAGATAGATAGACAGGATACTTCAATCAGAGAAAGCCAAACTGTGAGATTCTCAGTCAGAACCAGTGGCTGATGCCTTCAAAAGACACCTGGCAGCAGGCAAACCATCCTTCCAGAACAAAAGGGTTGTGTCTGCAAGACCTCAGCACCATAAGGGAAAGCTTGTCCTTAACACCCCAGCCAAACTGCCCACATCCTGCTGTCAGGAAGGACATAAGGAGTTGCTTGCAATATCCATGGGCAGGGAGAAAACTGATTCTGAAACCTGAAAATAGGAAGAGTGCCTATACTCTTTCCTCACTCCAACCACAGATCCCTGTTTGCACCAGTGTGATCTACACTCTATCAGGTCTGGTGGCAGGGATATAGCAAACAAAAGAGCAAAAGAGAGAAGGATTCTTTGTAGCTGTGTTCATTTGATCAAGTTTTGGCTCTCGGCCCGCGTGTAACAGCCATACAAATCACCTTCTCAAACCTCAGAGAGGTTTTACTGTGGAGTATTGTCACTGTCCCTGTCTCTGAGGTGTACCTGCAAGCAGCTTGGCACGATGAGAACAGCACACCTGAGTACAACTGCAACACCCAGACACAAGCAGCAGGAAAGTTCTGGTGCTTGAATAAAACAGAGCACAGTGGAAGCTCTCACACTCATACAGAATGCTTTGTCCTTATTAAAGGCCCACCCTAAACCATGAGGCAAGGTTTCTTTAGGAAAACAGGGAACGTGGATGCTGCTAACAGTATTTCCTGCAGCTTGTGCTGGGATGGCACGGATTATACCTCACCACAGCTCAGGCTGGGAACCACACATAGCTGCTTCACCACTGCCAAACCTGAACTATGAGAATGTTATAAAGGAAAAAAGGGCAAAAGAAACACTGGAATCCAAGGAAACAATTGCTTTGTGTATGTTCACTAAGGATGAAGTGGAGCAGTGTGCTCTAACTTACCTGTCAGTAAAAAACCTGGCCCTAATGCATAAAAACACTGCCAATGAAACATAAAGCAGATTTCACAGTAAATAAAGGCCTATTTTGTATAGCACTGAAAATGCAGTCAGCAACCAGATGTGAAAGGAAAGACAGCAAGTGAAATTACTGCTTCCCAGGAGCAAGATACTTCTCTAAGGACCATACCATGACCAGAATTTTGTAAGCACAGAGGTATTTCAAGTGCCAAATGAATTGCATTTTGTTCTTTGCAGTGCTACCCACGTCAAGCATAAGGAAGCATGTGGACTGCTATGGACACAGGTATATTATGGAAGAAACATCTGGAAAGAAGTCAAGACTAAGCATTGCAAACTGGGGTCTTACAGAAGTATCTGAAACTTGCAGCCACACACTGCACTCCCTTCAGTAAGGCACATCCCAGGTTACCTTTCATGAGCAGTACTTGAGCGACAGATGGACATGTAAAAGCAGGCCAAATCATTGCTCTGGCAAGCCCTGGCTTCCTAAATACAAACCTTTGCCAGACCCTTTTCCCTGCTTCAGCCTCCAGTGTTTCCAGAGCTTGTGTTTTGCTGCTCACTTAGAACCATGGAACAGTTTGTGTTGGAAGGGACCTTAAAGCTCCTCCAGCTCCAACCCCTGCCACAGGCAGGGACCCCTTCCACTGGAGCAGCTGCTCCAAGCCCCTGTGTCCAACCTGGCCTTGAGCACTGCCAGGGATGGGGCAGCCACAGCTTCTCTGGGCACCCTGTGCCAGCGCCTCAGCACCCTCACAGGGAACAGCTTCTGCCTAAGAGCTCAGCTCAGTCTCCCCTGTTCTGGCAGGTTCAAGCCATTCCCCTTGGCCTGTCCCTACAGGCCCTTGTCCCAAGCCCCTCTCCAGACAAGTTACTTGGTGTCCTTCTCTGCACTGAAAATGAAAGTTGTAGTCTGCCTTGTAAGCTTCTGTGGACACAGAATGGAGTGGCTGCAAGGACAAGGTTTGCAGGAACCATTCATACAACCAAAACCTCAGGCTCTCACTATTTATTAGGCAGGGTTAGATGGTGGTTGGCTTCATAAAATAGCATTAAATGTCAATTGTTATAATCAAGTAACATATACTTAGCTATAGAAGCATATACGTGTATCAGAAACTGTCAGTAGTGCAGCAATAAACATGAAACCCAAATGCAGATTGTAACAGAGTCAAAAGGGAGGGATGTATGAAGATTTTCTTGTTGCTTTTTTATACTGCACTTCTTTCTGTCAAGCAGTAATTTCTCACTTCCATTAGCATGTATACTAAAAACAACCTTTCTAGATATAAACTGAGAAGCAGCTACACCAATACCACGCATCAGTTTTCCAAAGGCCACAAGCATTGATTGCCTCCTGAAATGGTAAAACTGCCTCATCCTTGCAGTTTACAAGCACAGCTTGTCAGAACGCATGTGAACAAATGCTGTCAATCTGGTACTAAATGTTTACTGAAGCACCAACTTCTTTTGTAGCCAAATTCAGTATTCCCCTTCAAACCATGAAACCAGCAGAAAAGCAAACTCTAGTACAGAAAACTTGATTAAAGTCACTGTTGACTTCCCAGTGCCACAATCAACCAAAGGGTTTTTTCTCCCCGTTAAAAACAGTACCAGAAAAGAGGTGAGGAACTGAAACAACTTAAATCTAGCTTAAACCCCAACCTTCCAGGGCGCAGATGTAGTTTATAACACAGAAATGAACCTTTCCTGTTGCCGTGCCACACTGCATTAGAGCAGACAGACCCTGACCACAGCACAGTGCTCACTTAGGAGCATTGGATGGCTCAAGAAAGTGATTACAGAAAACAACATTCCCATCACTAATTCCACAGGCTCATATTCATACACAGGGACACTTCTGTGGCTCAATGGCAGCTCAGACCCACGCTGGGCAGGTGATGACCTGCTTGCTGTGGAAGCCATCTAGCTGGGTCATCACCTGCAGAATGAAGGAGCAGAGATGACTTTGCATTCAGCTGACTGCAATCTGATTTCAAAGCTGATTTCCCTTTGTTTCCTTAAGAGATTAACTGAATCTCTATGACCAGCCCATGCCTTTCATGAGTCACAGAACAAACAGACAGCAACATCTTCTATGTGGAGTGGATTAAGAGCTTCTTCTACGTCAAGTGGCTTAGTCAGTGGGCCACACTATAAAGCAGTAAGTGCACAAAGTCCATGGCCTTCGACAGCAGCACTTCTGCAAACATCTTTTTACTTACCCTGAGGTCACATTTGCAGCTACAGCCAAGAGAATCTGCTTTCTCTTATAGCTGTTCCTGGGCTGGCAATCACACAGCTCTGACCTGTCCCAGCTTTTCTGGCATTGCTCCATCCCACAGTGAGCATGGGTCAAGACTTAGGTCACTGGTTTGAGAGGTTACATGGTGCTGCTCCTGGTTATGCAGCCACCACGTATCACAGGATTGTAAAATGGTTTGGGATGGAAAGAACCTTAAAGCTCATCCAGTCCCAACCCCTGCCATGGGCAGGGACACCTTCCACTAGAGCAGGGTGCTCCAAGCCCCATCCAACCTGGCCTTGAACACTGCCACAGCTTCTCTGTGCCAGCATCTCACCACCCTCAGAGGTAAGAATAACCAAGTGGATATGTTCACATGGGCCAATGTGTCTTTTGGCTTAAGAACTAATGCGAACTACTTCATCTATTGCTGTCCAGAAATCCCACTGGCTCTGTCATGGAGCTTGCCACTTGGAAATAACTCTCAGACTTGAAGACAGATGAATGGGCATGGACACAGCTGCTGAACATGCAGCCTTTAGTGAGCACACATAGGATTTTAAGATGTATTGGTGCAACTTCACTGAGAAAGATTGAGTTACAAACTTCCATTCGGAATGTTTAGTGAGAATTTAAGTAACTGTTTGAAGCCAAAATGAAAGGTGGTGGAAAAACATATCAAAAGGAGGATGACAAAACCAGACATCATAAAGTACCATAGAATGAGTTTAAGATACACTGAAAACAACTGCATGTACATTAATCTCTCAAAACAGTCACTCTGGTCACAGAAAGCGCCCTAACACCACACTGCAGAGCCACTAGGCACTAACACACCAGGATAACCCTGTTCTAGTGCTTCTGACCCACATGGGAATACACTCATGGCCTTTCCATGTTTTTCTTGGATGTTCCTACCAGGATCAGGAGGGTGCTCAGCAGCACATTGCATCAAAGCACTCAGAGGCTGGAAATAACAGCTTGGATTATACATATAATCCACATAGATGAGGCTATTCAGATACAAGAGTTTTCCTGCTTGTGCAATCCTGCACCCTGAATTTATCCACATCTTTTCCAGGCTGGCCCTGTGAAGCTTTGGGAAAGCAGAGAATTCCCAGGGCTCAGGCATACTGGAGAGCTGAGTGCTGGACACTCCAGAGCAATGCATTCTTTAAAAGGTAAAATGGGCAAAACATGGTCAGAAGTGTCAGGGACATGTTAAAAACATAAGGAAAGGAAAAAAAGAGTTGGCAAATTGGGGCCTCCTTACCCATCATACAGCGTGTGCTCTGTGTCAAGGGTTCTATCTGCTTCCTTCACTGGCACAAACAAAACTAGTCCCATGAGCCCCAAGGAGAGGTGACAGCTAGCTAGGCAAGGGAGAGATGAGTCTGTTCTGCATCACACAGAATCAATAGTCAGAGGGGTTCTCGCTCAGCAACTGGCTTCATTTCTTTGTCATCTGCACTAACAGCAAGGATAATGTGATAAAGGACATCAATGGAATGGGACACAGTTACTGTGTGGGGTGCTTGGGAGAACTCCCTGGCATGAATTTATTTGGTGCATTTGATGGAAAATATCCTAAAAGACACTGAAATGGCATTTTCTGTAGAATTACCTGTCCTACCTTCTGAAAGGTCCTGTCCAGTTCTGTTTAGTTTTAAACTAAAGTAAAACATCTTCCTTCAGTAGAGATGCTGATAACTTGAGACAAGACTCAAGGACGAGACTCGAGGAACCAAGCAACTCCATAACCCTCCTGCTGCATTTTTGATGCAGCATACGCTGTTCATAAGAACAGTTGCAACTTCATACACTCAATATTTTGAAGCAGGCCAACCATGACTTGATGAAACAGCAGAGCTATTTTCATTAAACTGTAAACTAAAATACCATCAGCTCAAATACTCCTTTCTCATCTGGTTTGCAAGAACACAGAGGCTGCAAACACACGGATTCATTTCAAGATGCTGCAACTCTCCCATGTTCTGATACTTGTTAAAGGACACAAATGTTAAGCTTATTTTGGGAGGTGTAATATTTGTCCATTTATGGTTTTGAACAAAAAAGAATAAATCTTACATCCTTTGTCAAAAAGGACAAAGAAAGAATTGGATAAAATAGAAATAAAAGCACTAGTGTTGGAAACTCAATATCTAATGATAATAAAAGTATTTAAATTAAAATAATGTTAAAGTTTCAATTTCTAAGTGCCCATCATTTCTTTTTGTTAACTGGAACAATTTTTCTCTCTATAAAATGATCCAAATCTAAATCTATCCATGCAAAATGGATGTATCTTTTGATATCACAGAGTCATGGAATTGCTTGGGTTGGAACAGACCTTAAAGCTCATCCAGTTCCAACCCCCTGCCATGGGCAGGGACCCCTTCCACTGGAGCAGGGTGCCCCAAGCCCCATCCAGCCTGGCCTTGAACACTGCCAGGGATGAGGCAAAGGATGTATATCATCAGAGGAAGTTATCCAAATATAACTAATGTATTTATTGCATTGTTTTACTAATGCTTTACTACTCTCAGGAGAAGGGGGATATTGCTATTTCCTAGTGATATAAATACAAACCAAAGCTGTCATGACTTGAAGTGGCTGGAAATGGTACATCATGATTTCACCTTGCCTCTGAAGCCAGCAAAAGGTTTGATACCAAGTGCAGGTGAAGAAGCAGAGCTCTATCACTGGAGTTAAAGCCACCCCCAAGCTACATCTAAGCAGTGAAATGAACAAATCAAGATCCTGCCCATTCACTACACGTAGCATGCAACCCTCCTTGTTCAGCAATAAAAAGCAATAACCAAGAAAGCAATGGTTCCATGTCTCACCTGGCTATCTTGTCACTGCAGGACATGGTAAGCAGTCTTTCTCCTTGCAGTACACCATCCCACGTCTGGATGGTGGTAGTGGAGCGCACAGGGATGGTCCCTTCCCCAGATTCTATCTTTGTCCGTAGCTGTCCTCTTGCTTTGCGGTTCGGATGCCTGTCCCCTTGATCTAAATGATAAAAACATCACTTAGAATCAGCTGAGGAACATTCTCTGAGTGTTTTACAGACAGCATTACAGTAACAGGAGTCTATTAAAGGAATTTGCCTGCTGGCTTGTATAACAATTTCTATTTCTCCTTGAAAATGAGCTACAGCATCAGACACCTCTCACAAATAGGGTCTTCTAAAACACACTTACAACAAACCCAAGCTCTCCACAAAGGAGCAATACACAGCAGGGAGCTGTGTTCTGCGTATTACAGCGTTAGAACAAAGTTAACAGACAGCTCAAGGAAGGGGCAGGCAGAAAACCACTGTTAAAAGCTGGAAACAGTGAAAAGGTTTGGTTAGTTCTGTACACATACTTGCTGACTCACTGGCACATCACGGCTGGCTTTCAGCCTCTTCAAGACCACATGGTGGATCAGTCTACATACACTGCACTTCTATCACACAGGAAGAACAGCTCAGATTTTGTTTGGAAGAGATCTTTGTCTAAACACACATCTACACTAAAAGGAAAGAAGACACCTCCATTTTAACTGTACCACTTGGACATGCTCAAAGAATACTTCAACCCTCCTGGCCGGAGCAGGGATGCTCTCATACCCTCTTGTGCTGCTTCATGGGGGGAGAAAATCCTCGCGTCGCCACAAGGGGATGTGCTGATATAGAGGTGGAACTGCACATTCTCCTTCAGCTTAAATCCACCTCGCTCCGACTTGGTAAAAATGGATTTCTGTTGGTCTTCTTTATTGCTGAAAGGGAGAACAAAGCCGGCCTCAGAACTGACATGAACACGTGAAGAACCATAAGCTCGGCAGGCTTAACAGGCATTAAAACAACCACAGGGTGGCTGGAAATGTCATAGCAGAAAGCTAACAGTATTACAACTAACAAAGTGAACAGACCACTGTGGCAGGAAAGACAGAGCCCTTGACACCCCCAGATGTCAAGGCACAAGGCACAAGCTTTCAGGCACTTAACAGCAAATGAAACATCACCACCCATTAGCTCACTTGAGGTTGTTTTGATCTATTTTGAGCTTCCAAAACGATTCCCAATGATGTTTTCTGTCCTCCCATCTCATGATTGACAGCCAAGTGAATACATGTTTTGTTTAAGTCAAACCTTAGGGCAAAGAGCCTGAGTTCTAAAGGAAACTTCCTAATGCAATAGAACAAATGGTTCACATTGAAATGTTCATAGATGTTTCCCACAGACACCTTTCCAGTTCCATGTGATCAGCTCAGCTTCCTTTTCCCTCCAGCTCACCTTAGATAAAGCTCAAGTTGTGTATAGAGAAATTTAAGCAGGCACCGGCGAGATATAATCTCTGCATGGCAATCGTTTAATGCAAGACCACGATCACTCATGTATTCACCATTGATGCATTTTGTTCCTGTAGAAACACTTATTACCAGGGCATCTTTCACATCTGTACCTGCAAAACAAAGTTTCAGGAAGAAGATGCGACTAAAATCACAACTAATCCAACAAATCATCTTAGTGCAGATCCTCAACTAGTTAGAAACAGAAAATGTGAAGGGGAAACGTGCTGCTTCAGGAAGAGTTGTGAAAGCCTGGGCTGTGAAGATGGTGCTTTACTCCTGAGCCCCAGCTAGCTTCCAGCATGTGCCTCCTTGCCACAGTGACTTCAGATAGCTGAAAGTCACTGATTTATTAAAGCAGAAATATGTTATGGAAGGGTATTAAACCAACAACGGGAAAGGTAAAACTAGGGAATGAAGATGTTTAAATGATTAAAACACTGTAAAGCTTATCAGCAGTATAATGCCTCTAGAAGTGTAGCTCTTGGTATCAAAGCATTCCATACTATAGAATAAACAGGAGCCCAGGGAAAGGAAGAGAGGATGTCCCAGGGCAGTGGTGGAGTCACCATCCCCGGAAGTGTTCACACATCATGTACACAAGGCCCTCAGTGCCATGGGTTAGTGGTGGCCTTGACAATGATGGGGAATGGTTGGACTGGATGAGCTTAAAGGTCTTCTCCAACCTGGATGATTCTATGATTCTATGCTGGAGGTTACAGTGTTTGTCCACCCATGAGTCTTCTTGCCCTGCTCACCTTTACTCTCCATGCCCCAGGAGAGAGCAGCAAGCAGAGACTGGTGGTTTGACTGCTGGCCAGGATCAGCTCACCTGATGACTTATGATGATAGGGTTATCTACCCTAACCAGCACCCTCAGATTTCTCTGCTCTGGAGGAGGCCCCTACAAACATCCCTGAAGGAGGAAAGGGCTGGTATTGCCCAAATCAGCATGGGAAGGCTATACAGTTATCACTATCCATCTGACTCACACAACTAATTGGAACAGGCTGAGACCTTAGGAGCTCCAGTGACCTTAGCAGCTCCCAGTGCTTAAAGGGGCTGCAGAAAACCTGGAGAGGGGCTTGGGACAAGGGATGTAGGGACAGGCCAAGGGGAATGGCTTGAACCTGCCAGAACAGGGGAGACTGAGCTGAGCTCTTAGGCAGAAGCTGTTCCCTGTGAGGGTGCTGAGGCGCTGGCACAGGGTGCCCAGAGAAGCTGTGGCTGCCCCATCCCTGGCAGTGCTCAAGGCCAGGTTGGACACAGGGGCTTGGAGCAGCTGCTCCAGTGGAAGGGGTCCCTGCCTGTGGCAGGGGTTGGAGCTGGAGGAGCTTTAAGGTCCCTTCCAACCCAAACCAGGCTGGGATTCAATGACATTTCATGATGGGCCCAAAATGAATGGTCAGGAAAGGCTTCAGATGGACTGAAGAACAGGAGCAATCTTAGTGTGAGGAACATTCAGCAGCCGGGTGGTCGCAGATCAGCTTCAGGCAGAACTTCACTGGCAGATCTCACGCCTGCAGTCAGAACTACAACATTCCTACTGCTTGTACATGCATGATGGTGTCAGCTGCCAAAACATAAGCTGCTTTTTCAGATGTTTTGACTAAAATGACTGAGACAGAAAGTACTAAGAATAAAACAGAGCAAGAATAACTCGAACAAAGTGCAAAACCTAAAAACCTTAGGAAGCAAGCATCATTTCTTACTTGAGATGCCAAAACCCACAAATATCATCTTTGTGACCACTGCAGTACAATTCATCTTAGATTTACTCTCAGGTCTTAAAAGATGCATGTATTGCATAGACCATAAGTTATCTTACGTGTCTGAATCAGGCATAAGATAGTGTTTGTAGATCTGATCTTCCTGTAATTAACTTCAGCTAAGATTTAATTGCTCTATTTAGTGCACCTAGAGGATTAAACTGGGAAAATGTATTTCAGGACTGGTTGACTGGAAAACTGGGAGTTTCCTAGGATGCAAACAGAACTCTCTTATTTAAGCAAGTAAAATGGGACCTTTTCTTTACCTGTTGTCATGACAATTCCAGCAAGGACTTTTCTCCGTGCATGTGGAGACGTGAAATTTTCCGTCAGATCACTGAATTTATCTACAACCAAGCGTGCAACAGCGTCAGCTAAAACCTGTGGGATCACACAGAAACGCACATTAGACAGTTACATAAATACCATAAACCTCACAGCAGCGTTAGGTCATAGATTTGCACTTGTCATTGATATGATACAAGAAACCAAAGGAGTTTTTCTTGTTGGCTTTGAAAACAACACGGAGGCATCAGCAGGACGTCATGGATGTGACTTTCAGGCATCCTGAGCACTCGTAGCTCTTCCGCATCGATTAAAACAGGGTCAGACAGCCCTAAGCCAAGCATCAAAGTACCTAATGCTCATATTGTCATGAACATTTGAGGCTGAGGAGAACAACTGGACAGACAGATAAGTCTCTGCTTTCATGCTCAAACCTCAACATGCATCATTTCAGTTTCCTCAACATTTGACCTGACAGGAAGTTTGAAGTGCAAAACCCAGGCTCCTTAACCCAACCTTGCAAACCCTGGACAACCATCAGATTCATTACCTGCTATACAAATGGGAACAAGTCTGTTTTCCACACTGGGTTAACATTTTACAAGACATATATAAATCTAGGAATAGAAAATGTCATCATATAACCCCAAATAAGCTATCTCAGTATGAGGAAGGGTTTATCTCTTTCACCTTCAGGAAAACTTGAACTACAGCAGCCACAGTCTTGTATCTTGCAAGCAATGTGGGTCAGGCTGTAGAGGGGCTAACTTCTAATAGTAAGGAACACTTGAAAACACCGGTCCTGCTCTCATTGAACAATGGTTCAGTTCAACACTGCAGCTCACCTTACCCGTTGTTTTTAAGCAAGCTGGAACCATAGTAGCTAAAGATGAGTCAAACCTCAAATCCTTGAGTTTTCACCTGAAAAGAAACCGAAGCCCACCGCAATCCATGCTAGCACAGCTGGTTGTTACCAAGGGAGCTGCTGAGGAAGGCAAGTTACATGCTAGATGGAATCACTTTGTGATTCTGTGATCTTTCCAGGTCACCAAACATGGGTAAATCACTACACAGATCCTCAACCTACCCAGCCAAGCGGAGGCTGACCTACACCACACGATCGCCCATTCCCTGGGGGAACCAGGGCTGCCTTCAATAGGTTCTCATCAAGCAGTGAGAACTGAAAGTGCATACAAGGTGGACACATTAGCTTTTACCAAAATGATCATTTTTTCCACATAGGAAACAGTGGTGCTCAGATACAAGTGACAACACAGTGAGTCCCTCTGGGAAGACGTAAGCTGGCACAGAAGGATGGGATGGGGCTGCTGCAGCTCAAGCAGCGTGGAACTCAGCTGCTGGCAAGGAAACCAAGAACCGCTTGAATGAACACAAAGGCAGACACTGGGGAGGCTGATAAGAAAGGACTAAACCCAACTCAAGCGAGACACGACGACCACTAGAGATTCAAACAACACAGGAGGAGCTGCAGGGGCAGGAGGAAGAAAATCACTGCCAGAAAACAGGCAGACATAGTAAAGACTTCTCTTTTTCTCTGACAACAGAGGGGTGGTGAGGAATAAACATCATTAAATGTTTTAGTCTTTTATAAGCATGCTCACATTAGAAGCATTACCCTTTTCTCCCCATTACATTAACATAGTTAAGAGTCCTTCAGAACATGGAAGAGATGGGAATAAGGCAGGCTACAAATACACCACTGCAGCATCAGCAATGAGACTTTCTGGCCTCAAATGATGTCCTTGCTGTTCCCATCTCAAAACCAAGGACTTGAAGCTGTCTTCACATCAAGTGCAAAGCACTGACTGGCTTGGGTAGGGATCTTTAACTTCTCATTCTGACTCGATTCCCTTTCACATAAATAAACATTAATTGGAACAGCGAAGGAGCTCGTGTCTCACCTTCCCTAATATCTAACACGCAGCTCCTCTACCCCCACTGCTGCATTACATCATTATTCAAAGTTGGGTAATGCCAGAAAGGAAAGACCTAAAATAGCTGACACTCTGCTCATTTAGGCACGTGTGCTCAAAGCTACTTTGGGTGCACTTCTCCTTTCTCTGATGAAGTCCCAGTGAATCCACAGACTGAGTTTGGTTAATACATATCTTGCAGCAATGATGTAGGACCCCACAGACTATCCATGTTTTAGAAGATTCTGAAGCTGATGAGGTCCAGGTCTGTCTGGAGCGGAAGGAAGACCTTGGTAGGCCACAGAGACCACTCCAGATGCATGCTGGTGATGACCCGTGTGGTGGAGCCACAGGCAGCTTGCTTTGCACAGATTGGTTTTAAAAGTATTAAACCATGGGATCAGTACCTCAATAACCAACTCTGCAGACCATCAAGTTACACCTATGCCCATTTTATATAAACTGATTCCTGATGTCAGGTGCCCTTCTGTACCATCTGGGAGCTTGCATCCCATCCTCTTCAGAGCTCTGGCAGGTGTCAGGAGGTGTGGGATCACTGATGCATTTCAGCAGATACTCACCACCACCAATGGAGCAGGAACCATCTCTCCTCTCAACTCTGTTCTACTGATTTCTCTCATGAGGCACCACAAAGTAACACATCAGCTACAGGCAAGTTCTGAACCTGCAACCCAGGCAGTCAATTCCAACATCTCCATCAGCACAACCACACTGTATTGTACAATCAGGCTGGTTTGGGTTGGAAAGGACCTCAAAGCTCATCTAGTTCCAACCTGCTGCCATGGGCAGGGACACCTTCCACTTCTATTATTTGCACTAAACATTTATTATTTGGATTTAAATATACATAGATATATATATTATAAATAGAAATCCTTCAGATCTATAGACATATAAATCTGAAAACGCTATACATATTTAAACACCTTATTAGTAATTAATAATAACCCTTAATATAACCCTTATTAATCATTAATTATGGCCAGGTTGGACAAAGCCTTGGGCAACATGGTCTGGTGGAAGGTGGGTGGGAACTACATGACCTTAAGGTCCTTTCCAACCCAAACCAGTCTGTGACTAATGTGACTAATACATACCAGACCTCATATCAATATCATTCCAGTAGCTTGACAGCTAATTATACTTAAAAGCAGTGTGATCCAACCCAGTGAACTGCAGGAAGGATGAGAACATCCTGATGACAAGCTCCTCAAAAGCCTCCCAATAAATACCTGACTTGGAATCGGGTCTGCACGAGGCAGTACCAGCAGCCTTCCCACCCAGTGTATTGCTGGCTTTACTCGTAAAGTCCACTGGGTTCTCCTCCACACTGGAGCAGCCTTTATCAGTACACACCTATGAGAGGTGAAACACAAGTATCCCTGGGTGTGCCTCATTGTACACAATCTGGGTATCAAAGTCAATGCAGGAGAGCTGGGAAAAAATGGGATTTGTGCTTGCATGTGTTGCTTTTTTGTTACTGAGAACTGTACCCGAGGCTCAAATGCCTTGAGCATCCCATAAGCTCTACCTGGGACTCAGTCAAACACTGGCAATAGCACGGAGCTCAAAACCCCAACACTGACAGCAGTCCATGGAAATCCCTGTGAGAGAAGAGGCAGTTTAAGCTATTGTACACAAGGCAGAGAAACAACTTTACCTTCTTAGAATGACTCCTGTGTCAGGTCTCACCATCTGCTCTTTCCCCTTCTCTATTCTCGCTCCAATTTCACTGTTTTACTGATTCAAGAACCAATAACACATAAATTACTGGCAGTGAGTTTTTTAGGGGTCTGGGGCCAAATCTGCCTTCCAAGGCACAGCAGAGAATGCAGGCTGGAATGGCTGGATCTACTGGAGAAATCGTGACTACCTGAAATAGCATGATCCTAGATTCGCAAATGAAGGAAGCATCCATCAATAATGCATTCATTTGGCACTATTAAAAAAGAAAGCATCCAGGGATGCTTAGGAATTCCTAAATTATGCATGTGGCCCATGCGTTCTGAGAAAAGAACATACTTTAAATAGTCACAACACTCTTCAACCCCACATTATCAAATCAGATCAGTACCTCGCTGCTTCCATGAAATCTAAACCCATGGTTGTTGAGATAGAAAAGGTCAAAGCCTTGACATTCTCATAATAAATACACATAATGTTACAAAAGTCAAAGGCGAGTATTTGAATTTAGACAGGCATATAATATCATCAGAAAGACCCAAGAGACAAGGAGAAAGAGGGCAGCTGAACAAACATTACTATAGTTCGATAGGGAGAAAGACAAGCAAGCAAATAATAAATGAAACTTACTCCATTCTAGCTCCTTTAAATGTCTGGGATGTTTGGTACCTTCCCTAGCACAGCAATTATTTGATTTAAACTATTTCTCATCAATATTTACTTGCCTAGGTAACTTAGATATTAACTAACAAGGTTAGAGCACGATCCCTTAGATGACAACTACTTAACCATGAGTCTTGGATACACGCACTGCAAATGGTGTCATTTATTTAGAGCCTGAAAACATGTGGCCTCACTTAATCTGTCCTTGACTTCCATTATTCACCTTTGTTCATGCCAACAACTTCAGTTTGCACAAGAGAATGATTTTCTTCTCTCCTAAAAACTGTTGTATCAAGCAATAGTTTTACCCAAAGCAGCATTTCTGACTTGAACTCCTTCAAAGCCCTGATGCCCAAGATGAGCAAGATGTGATTCACGCTTTCCCCAGCACAAACTATAATCCAAGCTAGCATTGCACTGGGCTTGGTGCTCTCTTATGTGACATGATCAAGGCTGAAAGCATCAGCAATAAAGTCTCCTCTTTGTCCCCACAGAATACAAACAGTTCATTCAACTGTCAGACGTCATAAGTAGATAAATCACCTAATATATACATACATAGAATCACAGAATAGTTTGGGTTGGAAAGGACATTAAAGCTCCTTCAGTTCCAACCCTCTGCCATGGGCAGAGACACCTTCCGCTAAGCAAGGTTGCTCCAAGCCCCTGTGTCCAACATGGCCTTGAGCACTGCCAGGGATGGGGCAGCCACAGCTTCTCTGGGCACCCTGTGCCAGCGCCTCAGCACCCTCACAGGGAATAACTTCTTCCTTATATCCAACCTAAACTTCCCCTGTTTCAGTCTGAACCCATCATCCCTTGTCCTATCGCTACAGTCCCTGATGAAGAGCCCCTTTCCAGCATCCTTGTAGCCCCCTTCAGACACTGGAAGCTGCTCTGAGGTCTCCACACAACCTTCTCTTCTTCAGGAAGAACAGCCCCAATTTTCTCAGCCTGTCTTCATATAGGAGGTGTATGTATATATATATATGTATAACATATATATGGATGTGTGGGTATATATATGTATATAGATGTGTCTATAGATACATGCAGACACATGCCCACACATCTACAGAAGCAGAATAAACAGCAAAAACGCCATTCAAGCTGACTCAATACTCATGACTTAGCCACTCTTGGCCATTACCCAAAGACATCAACAAAACCCAAAGGGCTTCTCACCTGTGGCAAGTGTAACTGGAGCCCTTCGCTAGGAATGGGCTGTCGAGATGGGGTCTGGTCCAGCTGCATGTTAAACAAGGATGCGAGGGCTGACTGAGCAGCACGAGCTTTGGCCAGCTTTTTATTCCTTCCTGAGCCTTCAAACGTCTGCCCATCCACTGCTACGGCCATCACAAAGTTCTTGGCATGGCTCTCCCCACTTTCCGAGAGGAACTCATACTTCAGCCCCGGCCGCAGCTCATTCAGGATCATGACAGGGTTCTTCCCACTGGCCGAGGGGTAAGGTGATGGTGCTGGGAGAGGCGACTGGGAAAGGCTGCTGGCTACGGCAGACGATGGCAAACCATAGTCCCCGCTAGAGCCAAAGGACCCGTCCCCGTTGGACCCCAGGTAAAAGGAAGCATCGGAAGGGATTGGCGTTTCGAACCCATTGAAAAGGGTGTCGGGGAAGTCCGCTTGGTCGGAGGTGAAATCCGTGTTGACCGACAGAGTCCTCCCCATTGCCAGGTGGGCTTCCGAAGCGTTTGGGAACTGGACAAAAGAGCGGAGAGCCTTTTCGGCAGCGTGAAGCTTGGCCTTCTTCTTTGTTGGGCCAGACCCCTCAAACACCTGCCCATTGACTTCAACCGCCATCACGAACATGGGGGCATGAACCGGGCCGGTCTGGGAGAGGAGTTTGTACTGTAAACCGGGTTTAATCTCATTCAGTTGCATCAGGGCGTTCTTTGGTAGAATGGGGCCGGGTGTTTTCTTCCTCTTCTTCAGGCGGAATTTGGAGTGGCCATTGTTGCCCTCCTCCAAAGGACGCTTCCTGCTGCTGCTGCCACCACCGTTGGAGAGCTGTGTCCCCTCCCCGGCACCTTGCCCACTGCCCTCCTTGGGGGGAACGTTGTCCACGTTGCGGTTCTCTTTAACGTCGGTGCTGCTCGAACCTGTGGTGCCCAGAAAGAGTAACTTACAATGCCTTCGGTGCAGGATCTTGTAAATGCAAAATTTATAGATTCCTTTATCTCTCTTTGTAACTGGTTAAGTGATGTGTGCTTTGCAACACGATCAGACACGGGCACAACGCAAGAACACGTTGGTAACTCGAGAAATAACACACTCAAGATTGAGTCTCAAACTGCATGTTTGATATGATCAGATAGCAAAAAGCACTGCAGCTGCTTTGTTGGTGTCCTGCATTTAAAGCATGCTGGAACAAAACCTTCACTGACAAGTTGTGTTTGGCCTGAAGAGTGCTTTAAACCAGAAATAGTAGCATTCGCCTATAAAACAACCTCTAGTATAGAAATTGAATGCTTAAGGCCAGGAGATAGATATTTAGTTTTACTTTATCCAGATTTTATTCATGGCACATTTTTTCTCAGTGATTTTAGTTGCTCAAATTGAGAAATGCCATAAATAAAACCCCAGCCATGAAGAACCAGGCAGCTCTTTGGTAGGCACCATGGCTGGAAAGTGTTTGATTGCTTTGGGTTCTCCTTAGCTACTCTGTATTTTCCAACCTTAAGTGGTTTTACACCTTGCCTAGATGTTCATTTCACCTCACCCCCATTTGCTCAGGAATGTCAGCCACCCACTGTGCCAGCATCACCACAAGGTTACTTTATATATTACTTTATATATATATATATATTACTTTATGTATTTCCATACAGCCTTTTATTAAGAAGCCTTGTATTTGTCATTTACGAGCTATTTTGTTCTTCCTTGCAAAGGAAGAAGGCTGCTGCCACAGCTACAAACACCGTGCTAAGGATCCTCTCCTAAGACCACACAGAATACAACACAAGCAACGAAAGCGGAGCAATCCCAGTGATATTTTATTGTAGGCTGGGATTGTAATATTAACTTAATGAACTATTTTCTAAAGCAGAACGTTGGTGGTGTTGTATGTCAGACATATGTTTAAAGAATTCTAGCTGCTAGAACTGCAAGGACCTTGTTTTCACCCTGTTAAGGAAAATAGGGAGATTCATTATTTGTGCTTTAAGTTGGCACTTGTGAATGAAAAGGCAAATTTAGTAGGTCAAATATTTCCAACTCTTCTGTTCCAAACCTTCAGACTCTTTCTATTACCTCTACACTGTAACTGGATGCTAAGTATGAATTGAGATGAGAGCCAACTCAAGTGGAAGCTCTCATTCACAGCGACAAATTGCAGCCGCACTTGAAGCCCTCCCTATGAAGCCCCTACCATGCACACATCACTTCACCCAGGTTACAAAGCTGATGGAATGGTTACTAAATTTTCATTTATAACATCCTCCAGCAAAAGCTCGATAGGTTACTCCTTTCGGTGCTCGAAGAGAAAAGAAGGAGAAGAAGAAGAAAGAGATCAAAAGAAAAAGCCAACGCAGGAACGCATCTTGTTAAATCACAACAGCACAACAAATGGCACAGTACTGAACGATGAATTCCAGTCGGTTAAAGAACACAACACTCAATATTCTGAAGCATTTCATTGCTAGAAAACTGCTGAATTTAATTAGTATCTCTTGTAACATTCATCCACAAATTATATTGCCTGCAGAATGCGTCCTAGAGGGCCATGACTGTCAATACACAGTGTTCAAATCTATATATTCTTTATATATACACATATATATATGTGGTGAAGGAATCTAAGGATAATAGAGTGACATTTTATATTTTCCTTGTAGTGAGTTTCTTATCTGAAGCTCTCATCTCCAAAAATCAAATCAAAACTACCATTTGTGGCACATTGCACTTACTCGTGGGAACTAGCGCTATCAACCAATATGACTTTTAGACTAAACAGAAGTCATTTAGTTAACACTAAATCTGGGTTTATCTTTCTTTTTATACAAACACTCCTACAAGTGGAAACCGTAAGAGGAAAACATGAGTTAAACACCTCCAGCTGAATGTTAAGAAAACCCCATAACCACCCCCCCTGAACTCTTTAATGGAAGTACAGCAGCTGGAGGAGCTCCTTAATCCATCTCCTGACACAGGTAGGGGAAATGATGCCCTGACAGGGAGAGGGGACTTGTAGGAAGCAAGAAAGAAACTTGCACGCTTACCTGGTCTCAATATGAAAGAAGGGAAGAAAACTACTCCTTGCCTGAGAGCTACCAGGCTTGTGAGCTTTGAGAACCTGCAGGGTGGGAGAAACTAGGAGAGAAAGCAAGTAGGGAGCTATGAGCCCAAGTCAAAGTGGAGACCGTGAAGGTGAGCAAGTTTCTGTATCATGCAGGTGATCCAAATCCAAGCCTTGCATGTGATGGGAAGGAAAAGACTTTCTGTGAGAACCAGGACCTGGGTTTGTTTCAACCCACAGAGCCACTGGGCTGCAAGGAAGAGAAACTCCATTGCAGGCTGAGAGTGAAGATGTGCTTTTGGACCTTTCCTTTAGCCTGTCCTGCCCAGCAGCAGTCAGGTCTTTAGGGCTGGAGAAGATCCAACAGATTAGTCAAAACCAGAAGATCAGCTATCACCACAATGTTAGAGGAGCCATCTCCTTTAATCTTGTCCATATTCAGGCATGGAGTCACTCCTCCAGCCCAGCCTCTCTCTGCTGTCCAGAAACAGCTCTCCCTTTCCCCAGGCATCTCACCTTGTTAGAGAAGCTAAGAGCAGCCCTAGTAGCTCATCCTTGCCTGTGACAGGACCACCAGCAGTCCCTAAGAGAGGGTAGCAAAGCAGAGCAAGGCCACAGCAGCCCTTCCCCAGGACAAGCCACAGCTCTGGATTGCCTCAGAGAGCAAGGCAGGGAGCCACATATGGGCTTTTCTCCCCCAGAGATTTGTCTACCTACTTCTCAAGACCCCACAAACCCCTTCGTATCCATACTATCCCAGGCAACACATTACACATTGCATGAAAATATCTCCCATTGCTGGCTTTGAACCCCCACCTTCTAGTCTCACTTAATGCATTTATTGGGTTTTCTTTGTTGTTTTGTCAGTTTGATGATTCTAATATTAAATAACCTGTCCTGCACATGATTCTACAGCGGTCTCCAACCTTGTCATCCCTTCTCTACACTGGAGGCCTTGTCCTGAAGTCATCCTCTTCTCAGCAGACCCACTGCTGGATGCTCTGTACCTTTACTCTTCATGCTCTACTCTGCAGTGTTCTTCATTGTGGTAATATGCTGGTTTAGAGACCACAAGACTTTGGGGAGTCTCTTACTCATTGCAAGGAGCGTGAAGGAAGGCATCTTCATCCCCTGAAAGCTTTGGCTGATTCAGGACCCCGTCATAGCTCAAGCTGAGAGCATCAGTACTCAAAAGGGGCAAAATGAGGTTGCTGTAAAGCAGAGGTCATGGCAGATGTAGACCACCACACCTTACGTGTTCTAAAAGCCAGTTTAGATCATTTTGAAGTCCATTGGTCTGATTCGGAGACCAGTGTTAAGCTTGGTGCTGCCAGCATCGCAGCTAAAGACAGGAAAATGAGAAATGTGAACATTAAAACACTCTTGGACAGGATAAAGCAGAGGAGAGAGCTGGCAGGAGAAAAGAAATTCCCATCTGAAGTATAAAATATGTAATATGTCTGCTCTTCATTACCTCTTTTCCTTTTATCTTGAACTTCTATTGGAGTTGACAAGTGACCATATGTTAACATCATACATCTGGCCTCAGAAAGGTTACATGGTCTTGGTGGATCTCCTCACCTACCCTAAACCAGGTTTAAAACCAGCCTCATCCTAGGTTTGAAATGTACTGTCAGGTCTATGTGTTTTCCAGTCTTTAAGGAAGTTTTCAAGGAGTGAATGCTTTAGAGAGCCCTCTGAGGTCCACTGTGGCTGTTGTGTGTTCGGCACTTCAACACTAACACAGATACTAACACTTGATAATGGGATCCTGTATTCTTAAACGTTAACACTACCCCTAATTGAAGAATAAGGCATTTTTCGTAAGACTGGCTTATCTTCCAGTCACTCAAAACAGTCTGACTGATGTCTGGGGAAGAAGCCTTAGTGAAAATCATAGCTGACAGGATCCCAGCACAACAACGTCAGTGGAAGTAAAGTCCTGACCCTGTAATCTTGTTTGAGAGGCTGACAAACCTGAGAGCCTTCAAGAAGGAAAGGGGCACAGGAAGTTTTCATGCCCCTAAAGAATGCAATCTTCCATCAGAGCACATTGGGTTATTTCTGGGTTTACTCCCTGTAATTAAACACTGTCTAATTGAGATGGTTTATCCATGGGGGAACTTACCTGCTTGCTGAGAGACAACACTCTCCCTGCTTGTCTGATCTGGAGCACACTTAATTAGATGGAGATTACTCTTAGCTGAACTGAAAGATGTTTCCACCTACCCCTTATACTGCTGCTCTCATTTACTGCCTGGGGAAACTCCAAATTGAGTCATTTTTGCATAAACAACAGGCAGAAAAATACCCCATTTGATCTCTTCTAAGCATCCTTTTAGGAAAAGGTGGGAAATGATGGCAGAGAAAGGTCAGGACAGCCACATGCTAGTGGCCCAAACGTCCTCCAAAGTGCCCCACTGCTCCCTTGCCTGTAATAATCAATAAGGATAGGCCACAGTATGAATTTACACCTGGCAAAACAGTTATTTCTAGTGATTTGACACTGAGATCATAGACAGATGGCTTCTGGCACAAGCTCCTGGCGTGTTCAGAGTGCTGCAGACATGAACTCCATGCAAAGCAACAGAAAACCAAATCAAAGCATTCTAAAAAAACATCTTTCCCAAATCTCTTGTAACATCTTCTCTATGTTCAAAGGATACAGGAGGAAGACCTTAAAAACTGAAGTCTGACACACTGCTTTTTATCCAGGATATTAAAGTAGAATCATGGAATCATAGAAGGGTTTGGGTTGGAAGGGACCTTAAAGCCCATCCAGCTCCAACCCCTGCCACAGGCAGGGACCCCTTCCACTGGAGCAGCTGCTCCAAGCCCCTGTGTCCAACCTGGCCTGAGCACTGCCAGGGATGGGACAGCAGAGCTCCATGGCCTCCTCTGGACTCACACCAGCAGCTCCACGTCCCTCCTGTGCTGCTGCCCCAGAGCTGGATCAGGGCTGCAGGGGGGTTGTCACTGTCTTACAGTTCAGCTGAACCAAGATTTCAGTTGATTCTGGCTTCTATTTATGCAGCTGCAGACCAGAAATACTGCCTATGCCGACTTTGCTTTCCTGGATGATACCTCCCCAAAAGGGAGTTACATAAAATAATAACAAATTAATAGGCAGCTTTTGATAGCAAACTTCTTAATCTTCAGAGGCAGAAAAACACAGAATTATTAATTTCTTTAAAGGATCTCTGCACAAATTGAGGTGAAGAACTCAGTGATTTCACCTTTGATTTCTCCCCCTCAAATCTGATGAGTTAACATTTCAAATTCATGATGTTTGTGTGGGCACAGAGATGCAGGAAGGTCTTCCTGCACCTTCTATTGACTGGGCTCATCCAAGTAGCCATTGGTATCTGTAGCTCCTTCTCAAAACCATGGCACAGATGACAACTCAGAACATATTTCTGGGAGACAACAGTGGTTGGGAGATAACAATGCATGTCCCAAACCTCTGGCTCCCAGTTCCATGCACCAAGCCTGCTGGTGAGACAAAAGGTTCAGTGAATGTGCTCCCGCAGGGATGCACCAAGACACACCTAAAAAAACCAACCCAAAAGCAGACACAAATCGATTATTTTGCTTACAGAATACCCCTGTAAAGTGATGTTTTCTCCAGCTTGGAAAGGAGCTTTTGTTCATGCCCTGATACACTCCTTATTGAGATAAGGGGATGTTTTATAGTAAAAAACCCACTTATGTGAATTATTCAATTCCATCCCTTGCATTTTAAGTCCTCCTTAGGGAGACCCCTTTTAGAAATAGCTAAAGTAATGAAGTCTTTTCTAGCAAGGAAAAGAAAGTGTTAGCTAGCATCTTCCAGCTGAGTTCACTGTTTCCCCCAAAGAACAGAAGATGCTTTCTCATCAACAGGAGAGTTCTAGGGTTTGGGGTGGTGATGTTGAATTTTTGGCTTTGTATTTTTAAACACAGTAACCTAACTTCTTTATGTCCCTATAAAAACATTCTGTAACCCCTTCAGCCTGAACTACAACTCTTCTGCTCCAAAGTCCCCTACACTGCTGGGCTTTGCCAGTGATACGCTGGTTAGCCATGGTCACGTAGGGGAAAGAGAAGCACATCTGTTAGTATAACCTATTTGTACAGTCAAACACAACATGTCAGCATAGCAGCAATGGAACATTTCTCTTATTAATCAAAAAAGGGTTAAAAAGCCAATAATAGTTCAAATATTGCATACTTTAGTGAGAACACTTCTCTCCACAGGTTATCTTAATTATACCACGGTACCATTAGCAGTACTTTACTAGTGCATGCATCCAGATGATCACTATATTTGACTATTTCTATGCTTAAATGCACTTCAATAATTCAGGGCTGGAACAATCAGTATTGAATAACAATAATCAGCCACACAAGCTCCTCTAGCTCCTTCTTTTGTTTTCCCTTCCTCCATTTCTGCTTCCCCTTATTATTTTATACACTTAAATTCCATCTCCTTCACCTCACTCCTCCCTTCTGACTGGTCCCTCACCCTCAGCATTGGCACTACTGGGATTCTCCCTCTCTTTTTCCTTGCTGGTTCAAACCTGGGAAGTATGTTCTTTGATTAGTCAGTTGTTGGAGTTAAAATACGAGACACAAGGTATAACTAGACTATCATTGTGTGCATTTAAAACACACTTAAGGCAAAAGCTCTGATTCACTCTTCTACACCACAGTTTAAAACAGACGAAGAAGTAAATTTGTGCTTCCAGAGTTTCTTCACAGCCATCCCTGTGCTCAGGAGACAAAGTCACCTTCAGATACGGTTACATAAGTGATTACTGTGCAAACAAACACATCTTACTCATGTTTTCTTCATCGTCTATATCCATTGTGAAACACTTTTGCTGGTTTCTCGGCTGGCGGAGACTGCTTCTGTCTGGAAAAGAGAGAGTGGGATAATTCAGCGTTAAGGTACCAACAATGCAAAGTATTCAATCTCTCCTCAAAGCAGCAGCCTGGGCACTGGTTTTGCTTTGGGCTGCCCATGGGTTTTGTTCCCTTTTCACACAGTATTTCCCCAAAGTGCCTATTCTGCAGCTGAAACGCACTCTGCAGAATGGCAGATTTCACCAGGTTTGCAAGAATTTGGGGGTTTGTATGAGGAACTGCAACATTTATGATCTGAAAGAGTATGTGAACTACTTTTGCTCACTACTGTTTGTTTTTTGGGGGGTTAGACTCAAAATTAACATCCAATCCACTCTGCAGGTCACCACACAGACAATTCAAGCAGTCAGACCACTGCAGATGCAGCTTCTTACCCAGCACCAAACTGATGAATGTCTGGTTTGGTTAAATCCTAAGCCAAGATCCCCCCCTAAAACCAAGATGATCATCAATGACTGAAAGATGTGACCCCATAGCAAGCAGAACGTGTATTTCATTGCTTTTCTTGCAGTACACCCATCCCTAGACCCACTGTCACTGGGGCTGGTACATCAACGCAAGTACCCAAGTGCCAGCAATAACTGATGACCAACAGGAAGAAGGGATGAGTGAGAGAACTGGGAAAGGAAGAGAGTTATTTTCCAGAGAAAGTCATAAGAAACAGCTACAGCTTGAAGACAATGATTTCACAGAGGATGTGGGAGGAAAGCAGGACAGGATGCACTTGACTTTGATTTCTGTGGAGTGCTACACAAATAAAGAGCTAGAGACAATGAGTTGTTGAGATTTCCTCAGCCCAAGCTGGAGGCTTTGGAAAGAAGACCCCACCTGAGAAGGTCTGAGCCATTGTGCTAGTGCATGCTCTCAACGTGAGCACAATACATGCAGGAGTACCTATGCCACTAGTCAGTGCAACAGCTCAAGGCAGGATGGCAGGATCACAGCCCTGTCTGATCTAGGTCCCCATCACACCTGGAAGTACTTCAAATGTCACAATCCATTCCATTTGTTTCCCCAATACATCATTTTTTAAGGCCAACACATGCCATGGTTTCACTGCAGCAGCACTGGCTTGGGCATCTCTCACCCCTGGTTGCTGTCCTGGCTAAAGCAGATGGAGAAGGGAAAGGCAAATCAGCTTTTTTCCCTTAAAGAGATTAGAAATTCAAGCAGAACTTTTACTAACCAGGCTACTTTCATTTGCTCTATAAAAGCTGCTTAAATTTGCTTTGCTATCCCCATAGAGAAAGCTGAGTCTGATCCTAATTAACTCATACTATCAGTTAAGTCTATGACTTTGGGCATACTAATACTATCATCCACCAGATTATGATGTGTATCATGGACAGTATTATGCACACTTCGGTGTAGCAGCGAAGAGGAAACATTCCTCTACAGAAACAGAAGCAGCAGCACCCATCCTGTATAGATGCACAGCTCAGACACCACCAGCACCAGTCAACAGGTGTGCCAAAGAGGTATAAAAATGGTGCCTACAAAAAGGTGACCTCTTTTGTGGCCTACAAAACCCAAAGTTTATGCATTTCCATGAAACCACTGGGATTTTATTGCATTGTATGCATACATATTTCATAGTAAGCATGGACCAACGAGGCATTTTGGAACCAGAATCAAACTCCAACATCTCCATAGTGTTACCAGCCTGCTGTACACAGTGCTGAATTTAGGAAAGGGATGCTCACTAGTTTGCAAACAACCCCTGCTAGTACCATATACTGTCCACCATCTAAACTATATGTCCTTACTAACCACATCTGAGGCTTCAAACCACACAACTGAAGCAAGTATGAAGGCTTAATACACTTTCCCTTGAACAGATCAGCAAAGACAACAAAACCAAAGTGATGAATAAGAACCTTTTTAACTATTCACTGCCACCAAAGCATACTTATTGTTTAAAATGCAAGCACTGCACGTATGTGTGAAAAAAGGTGGGATGCTTCTATAAGTACTGCACTCAAAAAGATGTTCTGTTTGCCAAGCGTGTGAGTTCAGGGTAAGTTAATGGGCTCTTGTAAGGTAGGCTCAGACCTGGCTTTATTTTCCCATTCGTTTTAGCCTTGGTGACTATTTCTGCAGCACAGTATGAAGAGACCTTTTCCTTCCTGAAGTACTAGAGCTGCATTGCCACATTTGCCCTGCATAGCATCAGCACAACTCTGGTGTAACCAGAGGAAATGAGCAGACTGTAATCAACAGGGCTTGTAAATAATTATCACTTTATGTACCCATCAAACTGGCCCCAATGACTTCTGCAGCATCACTGTGCTCATGGGCAGAAGGCTTGGACAATGATGAGTTACTACAGAGCAGAGAACACAGGAACAGTGCTCAGCTGCCCAGACTCAGAGAGGAACCCTCCTGAGGAGCTGGGTTCTGAGGAGGGGTTCAGCATCACCTCCCCACATCTGACCATCCTGTCTCTCCTGCATAGAGGAAAAGCATAAAAAAGCTAAAGGCATAGGTAAAGAGGAATGCCAGTTGCATCACTATGTGTATAAGTTAATGGAGACTGTTTGTGGCATTACTGAAACTCATGAGACAGAATTTATACTTTTTATTATTATTATCTTAAATAAATATGCTAAACAGACTCGGGAGCATCAGTTAACATAGCCCAGAAGAAGGACAGTTGACAGAAGAGCTATAAGATATGTAAGAGATATGATGTGAGAGTAATAAGCGATGCAAGCAAATAACACCAAGCTGTCTGACCACATTTCCTAATGATGTGTCCTTTCACAGTTTAACCATATGTGCTTAAGAGTGAGTCTGGATTTATTCTTTGTATATAATGAATGAACACATTTTTCCTAATCCTTTCCTTATATAGAAATACACTTGAGAGCAGCCAGCAGTGCTCAGCACCTTCCTCTAGCACCCAGCACTGCAACAGCCCATCACCTCCCATGTTGCTCTGCTTGCTGACCTGCTCTCTTGCAGGAGACACCTAGCACAGACCCCAGACTACTAAGCCCATATGTTCCAGTGCTTTGGTTCTTCAGGTGTTGTCATCTAAGCACCAAAACTCACCCTGCATAGAGCAGGAAGGGTTCCACCTATGTGGAACCTATGCCACCTATGTGATCCCACCACATTTCAACTCCACAACATGCATTCCCACTGCTAACATCACCCACCTTCCCAGGCAAGGAAGAGCTAGAAAAAGAGCTACTAAGATATGTGTCATATTTTAGTATACTAACAGATATGGACTCCTTGTGCATGGGCTCTACAAGCATCCAGAGACTCCTCCCTTTGCTTCACTATAAGTGCATCACTACAGCAAGATAACTGCATACATTTTAGAGAAGCACCACCTCGCTGATTTCCATTACAATTAACGTCTAAAAACAACCCCCTTCAACTTTTAAATGGATGAATTAGATACACTTATTCATGAAATCCAAGTAACACCTGCTTTTCCTAGCAAAAAGCATCTAAACAGTACATGTAACATGCAGGACACAGTACTTGACTGGGGCAGAGAACTTCCCAGCACTTTTTGTACACATAGTTATTAGGAGATTAATCTTCCAAACTTGCTCCCAACATGGTCCATAGCTACACTTGTTCCTTGGGAGCACAGCCCAGCTCCTCCTGGCTCCATCCTCCTGCAGGCACTTGTAGGGAGCCATCAGGTCCCCCCTGAGCCTTCTCTTCTCCAGACTGAACCCCCCAGGTCCCTCAGCTGTTCCCCATCACACTGTGCTCCAGGCCCTGCACCAGCTCCATTGCCCTTCTCTGGTCCCTCTCCAGCACCTCAATGTCTCTCAGGTTTCAACTGTTCTATGCTGGTGTAGCAGAGGGAACTTTTGCCTCTAACACAGAGCAACAAACCGAAGTCCACCTGATGGCTCAACCTTCTCACTGAAGCCAAGGGATTCTGCAGAGCACCACACTCTGCAGCCTCAGACTGCAACAGTGGCTGGTTTATTTCCCCAAGAAACTAACTGAAAGATGTTTAACTAGCTGTTCTCTATAGCAAGGATGTGCTACGTGAGTACAAGACAGAGAAAACTTGAGTTTCTTTTGCTTAAATATTCTGTGTATTCAATGGAAGAAAAAGAAGTTGTAAAAGGCTCTTAACAGATGCTATGGTTTATCCTCATCGTTATGGAAAAACTAGATTACCTTGAATGGAAAACAGCAACCACCCAATGTTTTATGTTAACAGAGAATGGCACATATGAAGAAAAATACAGCCTGACAGATGAGTCAAAACTCAGAAGAGAATAGAAGTCAGAAAGCCGCAGCTCTATACTTCATACGTGTTAAAAGTGCTCTCCTTCCAAACTCTGAAAGCTAATAAAAGGAAACGGTGGGAGATGCTGAAGGATCCTGCTCAAAATACTTCTTATAAACCCAAACTAAAGTTGCACTTGGCAACGACAGGTCCAGACCTCCCCTGCCTACGTTACAACCCCCTGCCCATCCCCTGTCTGAGCACACAGCAATTCCAACTCTACCTTTGCGCTCTGCTTGGCGTCTTCTCCTCCTGCGCCTGCAGCGCTGCCGGAGCGCGCTGGAGAGGGTCCCCATGCTGAGTGCTGCAGCTAAAGGAGGTGCCATGAGCAGCCCTGCAGTCACCCCAGCACCCCTCAAGAGGCAAATGCCTCTGTGTTGCCTTGAGATCCCTTCACCCAGCTGAGGCCAGTTGCTCCCAGCACAGGATGCTCCAATGAATGAAAGCTGCAGCTCATCCCTACCCACCACAAGAGGCACATGTGACAATTAACCCTTCCGTAAGTCAAAGGGGCATGAAGGGCAGTGCTCTTAGAAGAACAATAGCAAAGACATCCTCACTGCTCAGTGTGAAAAGGCAAATTCCTCTTTATCTTGTTATTAAAACAGGAGGGCAACTCTTTGGTGAGGCTTCAGCCTTATGCGCATCTCAGAAACAAACAGAGATGTAACTAAGGGGAAGTTTGCACATCCCGATGCATGAAACCAAACGCCTTCAGTGACCTTGGGAATTCTTCCTCTTCAGGCAGTTTCAAACACTGCCTGAAGAGCAGGAATAGAAACCTATGGAAATCCTAAAGAGCAATGTTTTAGTCACACGTTTTCCAGATGAGGGTTTGTATGCTGGGTCTGAACAAGAGACTTCCCAATGCCAACGTTAACTGTGGCATCTTCCAGCCTTCTTAGAAACAAAAAAGCAACATGCAACATTATGGGATAATGTGATATTATGATAATGTGGATTATATGGAGGGTGAGTATATCTACACAGCCTGGAAGGAAAGGCACCACTGGTAGAGAGGAAAAGGTGGAAAACACTCTTTAGGAGAACTCATTTTGCTCCTTGGAGCAAACAGCACGATCTGTAGAAGGCAAGGCAGCAGCCTATGATCCTATGATTGCTTCAAGTTCCGTGTACTGCAGCAATGCTGAAGCTAAACTACAGCAACCACCACAAGGGTTACAGGCTAATTCCAGCCTCAGCACTGCTCAGCACAGCAAACCTCAGAACCCAAAGCTGCTGGCTGCACACCAGGCACCCCAGGAGCCCCATACCCTGTGCCTCTGCCTGCAGGGCCACTCCTCGGGTGGTAAAACCCACTCCAACAGCACCATCTACTGCCACAGGACCTAAAGAAGTGATTTGACACCTCTTGCTCCCCTGATCCAGTGCAGAGCCCAGCTCCAATTAGAAATAACTTCCAGTGTTTGCAGTGGTATTCTACAGTAAACTGGCTTGTAATGTAGATCTATTATGGAGTTTTATTGGGGCCAATCTGCAGGCAGAAGGGGAAGTTGTGTTTTGTAACAGAGTGAGCTATTTCAACAGTATTTTCCTGTTTTCAAACTGGACTGATCCACTGATGGGATTCAGTGACAACCACAACAGTTTTATATGAGTAATAAAGCTTAAAAGAGCTCTTTAAATGCATTCAGACAAATGCCCCTGCTCCAAGTCCTGATCTGAATGTAGCAATCAGAACACAAAGAATCTCAGGATAAGACCTTTGCTTACCTTTTTAACTGTTAGAGACACATGCTGATCCTGCAACCTGGAAAAAGAGGAAACACAGGATTTGTTTCTTTTCCACATTTAAGTGCATGACAAATGGCAACTCAAACCATAAAAGGGACACACGGCTGATTCCGTATGAATGAATAGTACATAATGCACATACACAGCTCCCAGAGCCACCTCCCCTGTAATCCCAGCAAAGGGAGAGGAAGAAACAATCCTGGGCATTCCTGGTTGGGAAAATAAACAGTAATAAAACCAAACTAATCAAGACTGGAGATACTTGCGGCCAGGAGAAACACCCCATAGGTACAAGGAGCTGTTGAGTAGAACACCATGTGCGACTTCGGCACCTTCTAGCAGTAAAGATCAGCAAAAACTATGGTCAATAACAGCTTAAGACTAAAATCAGCTTCGTGTTAGCACAGGCAACGTATCCTGCAGGGAAAACACCACCTTCCAGTACAACCCATTTTCCAAACACCAGTTTCTTGATGCTGCTGCAACCAGTGATGGCAAAACTGGAAGATCCCACAGGTACCAGCAGTGGGGTGGGAAAGAAGCAGCAGATGTAGGGTAAGGAGGATACAGGATAACAGGAAGGACTAATAATACAAGAAATTGTCTTTTATTTCCATGAATACACATAGAGTGCCCAGCTGTTCCAACAGGAGCAGATGGCTTTATTTTTATAGATAACCTCCTAATGATAAGAAAATACATGACTTCATCAGTGTGAAGATCACACTGTTCTAAACTGGTCCAGCAAATCTCAGGAGCTGCTCCCAAAGGAACAGGCTGTTTCAGTCAAGCAGCTACAACCTGCAGAGAAACACACAGCGTCACAGCTGATCTGAGTGCAGGCATCACCTGTACCTGGAAAGGATTTGGGTATTTGCACCTCGAGAAGACACAGATCCTCTGCTGTGGCACTGCCCACAAGAGGGTGCTGGCACCCTACAGAACCTTCACTGTACGTGAGTTACACAGCACAGCCTGGGGCAATGCAAACCGATGGAGGCATTAAGAGTGCCTGCAACTGCACTGGGGAACTTAGGCAAGAAGAGATCTGACAAGGTATTTGAATACCATATACTAGAAGATTCTGCTGTGCTCTGGGGAGACCCCCCCTGCAGCCCTGATCCAGCTCTGGGGCAGCAGCACGAGAGGGACATGGAACAGGGGAGACTGAGCTGAGCTCTTAGGCAGAAGCTGTTCCCTGTGAGGGTGCTGAGGCGCTGGCACAGGGTGCCCAGAGAAGCTGTGGCTGCCCCATCCCTGGCAGTGCTCAAGGCCAGGTTGGACACAGGGGCTTGGAGCAGCTGCTCCAGTGGAAGGTGTCCCTGCCTGTGGCAGGGGTTGGAGCTGGAGGAGCTCTAAGGTCCCTTCCAACCCAAACCAATTTGGGATTCTATGACAGTTGTATTCATGCAGTCTCAGGGTTGTTTTTTTTTCCAAAGACATTTCAATTTCCCAACATTTCACGGTTGCATTTTCCAATAATCCTGAAAAACATGCCAATAATAATTTGGGTTTAGCATGAAGTAGTGAAAATACCTAGAAAGCTCAACACAGCATCAACTGCGCTCAGCTTCCCATGCTGCAGTGAACTACACTCAAGCCCACCAAATGGCAAGACTGTATTTACAGCATGATGATTTACCATTTCCTCTATTTTTTCCCAACCTAGCAGCCTATATCCACTAAAACCTCTTCCAAACCCTCGGAATATAAGCTATAAATGATGTTGACATGGAATTCCCACATTTGTGGCAGCAAAACCAGAAAAAGATTAAAGAGTTTTTGATGATTCCCTTTCTACATGAGCATTGCTTTAAATAAAGCCATAATTAAACCTGAGGTGACAAACTGCTAGTAGTTTTTAACCAGGGTTTTATGCTATTATAACATCTATCTGCTTCACAAACTGTTATTCCTTCTATGATCCCAGTCAGTCATTCCCTGAGTTTCAAACAAACATACATGAGACGTGGAACTTAAACCGAGTTTACTGTAACTAAGTACAAAAAGCCTTTATATATTGACAGCTGTGGGCAGTTTTACAGGGTAAGAAGCAGCCCACAGGCATGAGGCGTAAGGAACAGTTTTGAAGTCCAGCTTAAAAACATATCCATAGGGAAAACCCAGACGTTTCTCCTCTAACTCCTTCTTTTCTAGCTGGCAAACTGCAGCAGTCCAACACCAAGAGCTGGGTACTGCTACTTTCTGCATGGCACAGCCATGCTGAACCTTAAGACACCACATTCCTTCTCAGCATCAGGAAAGAAGATGCTTTATGTTTTCTTGCTTAGAAAACCACTTCTATTTTAACCTCCATCACACTGGGCTTTTGCAGCAGGCAGGGCAATGCAGGCAGATGCCAGCTCAGAGCTCCAAGGGTGCTCATTCAGCAGAGGATGGCTCTGGCCCCAGCTCTTGTGGCTCACACCAATGTCAGCAGCAGAGAAGGCCTCTGTGAGGCAGGCTCCAGCCCAGAGCCTGTGGTCTGGCACTAACCCCTTCACTAGCAAGCATGGACTGACAAAGCTCAAGGACTGGGAGCAGTAAAGATGGGGGGAGAGGAAAAATGAGACTCAGAACACCTTAAACCAGGGAAGATGCTAAACTGGAATGAAAGAGAAATGCCACTATGCTACAAAAGGCAGTAATGAACCTCTCATCTCCAGCACATCCCACCTGGAGGCAGATGGGTAATTCAAGGCTTGCACAAGTCATAAATGCTTCCCTTTGACAGGCCAAGGGGAATGGCTTGAACCTGCCAGAACAGGGGAGACTGAGCTGAGCTCTTAGGCAGAAGCTGTTCCCTGTGAGGGTGCTGAGGCGCTGGCACAGGGTGCCCAGAGAAGCTGTGGCTGCCCCATCCCTGGCAGTGTTCAAGGCCAGGTTGGACACAGGGGCTTGGAGCAGCTGCTCCAGTGGAAGGGGTCCCTGCCCATGGCAAGGGCTGGAGCTGGATGAGCTTTAAGGTCCTTCCCAACCCAAACCATTCCTTGGTTCTATGATTGTATAGCTTAACATTAGAGTGCAGAAATCAATGTTTGGTAAAACAGTGCAAAATAATTATCATCGAGTTTAACAGTGTTCCAAACTGTGAGATTGCACCCTGCCTTAAGGATGTATGAGCATCTTCTCTAGCCTTTACTATGGGAAGTCACTTCTCAGACTTTACTGCTTCATGACCTCTGAAACAACACACTTCATTCAGACATTGTTAAACACATGATGCCAGGGACAAGAGCAAAGTGCTGCTGGCAGCTCCCTCCAGCCTCCTGGACCAGCCATGAGCAAAGGTGGGATGCAGCGTGCTCACTATGGGAGAAACCAGGGATACCTGACAGAGGTCAAATGACACAAAGAAGATTAACCCCCCTCCTTCCAACAAGATCTAAGGGGCACAGGCATGCTGCTCCCCCATACACAAATGACTGCAGGAAAAAGCATCTTACGTAGCCCAGCCAATAAACTGCATTAGTTTTATCAGTGGAGGATTAGAAGGCAACTTGATTGCAGTTTATAGCACCCCTAAGAAGACAGAACAGGAGAAGAGGGTGTTGCAGCTTCAACAGAAAGAGTACACTGACATAACACATACAGGCTGGAAAGAGGGCTTAACACAGATACTGTTTGTGCACATTGTGGGCTTAGCCTTTGAGCTGAATGCCGATGCTAACCATGAGCCTGCAGCTCCCCAACAGCTCCCCCCCCACCAGGAGAAGCAGCATGAAACTGAATCCACTGTGCACAAAAAGCCAGGAAGCACAAATTAAACCAGGAAACAAAAGCTCCGGGTTGTGTGCATGTACCAAAAGCCAGGGCATCCAACAGCAGCAGCCACCCTACCCCCCCAGAGAGACTGTGCTCACTGCCCACGCATGCTATAGTATGATGATGATGATTATTACTACCCTTGTTATTCAAATAAATGTTATGTATTTAACATTAGGAGGGTTTCAAAGCTCCTTAATCCTCTGGCTTTACCTTGCACATGACAGGAACTCCATGCACAGGGAAGTTAAGAGCCTGTGGGAGAAAAATGAGTCACGTTGTTTTCCCAAACAAAGGCTCAGGGTGTGAGTAGCTGAAATCAGGCTTCCGGGTCGGTTGTTTTCTCCCTGCTTCCCTATTTGTACATACAGGCCCATGTTGTGCTCCAGGCTGAGCTGGAGACTGCAGGAGAGTGATGCAGGCACAGAGCCCCAAGGGAGCTGGGAAGGGAAGAGCTGCCAAAGGCTGCACAGAGCTGTAACTTGTATCCTCCCCCTTGCACACAGGATCACTCCCATCCCAGCACACACCAGTCCCTCCCAACATCCCAGTCCAGCTGCAGCTCTCCTCAAAGCCCAGCCTTGGGGCTCAGCCACAAGCAAGGACTCTGACCTACCTGCAGGTACGTGGTGGTCCTTGCAAGGAAAAGGGCATCACACAAACTGCCTCAATGCAGCAAGGAGCCAAGAGACCTCTGTCTGCATCTTACACTGGGTTTACTTCCCCACAGAGACCTGCTCTCAGGCCACCACAGCAGGCATAGCAGCCTTGGCAAGCTGAACTGAAAGCACCCTGTGCTTGTCACTCAAGTCTCACCAACAGCCTGCATTCCCATGGTGGGATTCTGGATGTGTGCATCACTGCAACGCTTCTGGGAGAACCAGCTGCTGGACTTCTAAGAACACGAAAGCATCACCTTTCACTTCTGAAATCCCATTTCTGCTTTTCTCCCACTATAAATACGATGAACTTCATCATATGGAGCAGATGAGCTTCAAGTTAACTCTTGAGAGGGCTCCATTCTCTGTCAGTCCTCTGGATCCAGCAGTTGCAGCTGGCTGTTTGGGCTCTCTCTAACCCGAGCCTGATTCAAACCTGAAACAACTACTTCCAGAGCAGTTGTGTTATTCAATATCAAATATCTGCATGTTAGAAAAAAAACCCACCACCAACCACACTTATGGTGTAAAATCTGACTTTCATCACCACTCTGGTGTGTGGGCAGAGTGTTTGCCATCACAGAACATTAGACATTTTACAGCCACGTTGTTGCAGAAATGGTACTTACCACCTTCTTACTCAAGAAATTGTAATACATCCCTGAGTCTCACAAGGGAAACACCCAGTAGAGACTGGATAGGGCAGGAAAGAAGGAGGATGCTGGCATGCCCCAAGCTCTGCTCAGTGTGGCGTGTCCTGAACAACCCCTTGGCTTGCATTACCTGCATACAGGAAAAGGTTGGAAAAGGTCTTTATGTCCTGATCCCTGAGCATAAGCCACAGCTGAGGGCAACTGGACCAGAACTTGTGAACGTATCAGGACAGTGACTTGAGACTGCAGAAGATGAATTTGATTCAGTGCTCCATAGGCTGAGTTGTCAGCAGGTAACTCATACACTCATCTTCATTTGTCTTTCTGAGTTTAGATAAATACCTTTTCAGATAACATAACATCTCTTGCTGAAGAGTAAAAGTTGCTCCTGATAGTCAAAGGAAAGGAGGCTAATGAGAGAAGAAATACCTACACTTACTTTATCTACTGAATACTGCTCTAGTGGAAGGTGTCCCTGCCCATGGCAGGGGACTGGAACTGGATGAGCTTTAAGGTCCCTTCCCACCCAAACCAGTCTGGGATTCTGTGAAAACAGAGGGAAATATAAAATACACTGTTTAAGACTGAAGACAGAGCTCAGCAAAGCCCCCTAATACAGGATCCAGCTGATCCCATATACCCAAACAATGAAATGGCAGGGCACAAAGATCAGGCTTCTGCCACCAAAGCTTCGCTTCTCCAAGTACAAGTCTCTTATTGCCTCATGGGAACTTTGGGGTTGACTCTCTCCTTGATGAACAGAGAAAACACCAGTTCTCTGACTTTAACATCACAGGACCTAGCAAATGCCATGTCCAGTTCCTAGCTAGCAAATCTCTTTGCTCTTACGCCCCTTTCCATATGGGTTTTTGGGGGTGGTTTCTCCACCCTTTGTGCATTTATAGGCAGAAGCCCTTTCCAAAGTTACTGTTCCTTGAAGGCAGGAGGTTATAGTTACTTAAATAGTAGCTGCCCCCAGAATTATAGGTAGGCACAGTGACTGGAAGTCATTTTAGAAAAGAGGGGTGAAGAAACTTCAGTCTTACTCAAAGGACAGAAGTGTAAGCCTCATTTCCCCCTCCACGACTTAGTCAAACCTAAGTTTTAATACTGGGTGAGAGGTGTTTCACTTAAACATATTGACCTCCAGATAGTATTTTTAATACAATTTAGTGTAATTACAACACCATGGTGGGGTTTTTCTTTGTTGTTCCCACATCAGCTCCTCAGCTTCAGTACTTCCATGCTGTCAGTGTCTGCTCCTACCAGGACTTCATCTTGAACCCACAAATGTGCTTTGCTGATTCATCAGCAGCCTTATCCCTACGATAACTGGGAAAGCTGCAGAAATACTCCTGGTGGAAGATGCAAAGATTGGCTTTTAGAAGATAAACCCCCACTTTCAATGGGAATTGATTCATCTGTGTATTCATTGAGCCAGCTCTTGAGTAAGACTGGCCAAAAAGAAAGCCTTGCTGAGCAACAGCAGGAGGATGAGCTTCAGGAGGACACCAGTGGTCAACCTCTGAGTTCCCAGTTTACTGGAGATGGAATGCATCAGGGAAACACTGGTTAGAAGCAGCAGAACTGACCTCATCTGTGCTTTCAAATGACTTTTGCCATGTCCCCCTCTCAAGAAAAGGCACAACTTTCATTACAGTCACCAGCAGTCAGATGGGAAGTGATGGAGTTAGAGTTAACACCACTTGTATATATAAAACAACACAGTATTTTATATAACATCATAATAACTAACTAGTTCTGCACAGATGATGGCAACTTTACAGAATCCCAGCCTGGTTTGTGTTGGAAGGGACCCTAAAGCTCCTCCAGCTCCAACCCCTTCCACTGGAGCAGCTGCTCCAAGCCCCTGTGTCCAACCTGGCCTTGAGCACTGCCAGGGATGGGGCAGCCACAGCTTCTCTGGGCACCCTGTGCCAGCGCCTCAGCACCCTCACAGGGAACAGCTTCTGCCTAAGAGCTCAGCTCAGTCTCCCCTGTTCTGGCAGGTTCAAGCCATTCCCCTTGGCCTGTCCCTACAGGCCCTTGTCCCAAGTCCCTCTCCAGCTTTCCTGCAGCCCCTTTAGGCACTGGAGCTGCTCTCAGGTCTCCCCTTCAGGAGCCTTCTCTTGTCCAGGCTGCCCCAGCCCAGCTCTCTCAGCCTGGCTCCAGAGCAGAGCTGCTCCAGCCCTTGCAGCAGCTCCATGGCCCACCAGATTGAAAGGTGAATCCTGCCAGGGGGACACTTTCCTGGGGAGGCAGAGCGAAATTACAGATACAAGAGAATTATTTATATTGTGATCTTGCACAGCAAAATCACACACAGGACCCTGCCCCATCCCTTGCAGATCAGCATCATCTCAAAGCAGAAGGCAAGCAGGGAAGGACTACAGGGAATAGGGAATTCAAGGGAAGCCTCCCAAGAGCTGCTCTAACAGAACAAGTCAGAGTATGACTGTTCCAAATACAGAAGGGAGAGAAAGAAATGGAAGCAATTATGTGTCCTGGAAGGGAGCGCTGCACGGAACCAAATGAGGCTTTTTGTCTGAAGGCAAGACATAATCGATGCTTTTCAGGCAAAATTATACCTGCTGCAAGGGATGGCAGGGCAGGGACTACACTGCATTAATCCATGAGCACCTTTACTGCTCTGCAGCCTTTCAGAAAGCATTTCCAAGTGGCCCCAGGAGGGCAGGAGCTGGCATGGAAGGAAGGATGGAAAGGCTGATGGAAGATGGGGACAAAGGGCACCTTGCTGAACTGCATCTCTTGGTTGTATTTCCTTCCACTGCAGCCAAAACCATAGCAGTGTGATGGCATCCAAGCCGCCTGCTGTGGTACAGGATGCTGCTGCCATCCTCCCCACCTCATGGGGCACGGAATAGCTGTACCACTACCACAGCCCTCTTCCTTCTGTGCCACTTCCCACACATACACCAACACACAGCTAAGGTCTAAAGAGGTCCTGAAGGAATTAAAACCAGCAGGAGATGAACAGAGGAATAAGCACTGCTGTCATGCTGCAGATGTTCTTGCACCAGGGTGGAAATTCCCCATTCCCCTGGCACACAGACACAGGGAAGACATCGAGCTTGCTTCAGGTCCGTGACAACAGAATGACAGAGTGGGAGAGCCACACCAAGACCACCTCAGCCACCAATGCAAACATACCTCAGCTCATACATTCATGAAGAAGCCATGTTATTGAGTGCAATTCAGATTATGCACCTACTTTAGTCATGTTCCACTGGATCCGAGTTATTTTTAGACTGAAACCTTTATTCTGGACAAAGCACCAAACATAAAACATGACATATTCATGTATTTCGTATACATGTCTATACTATACACTTGTTCTGTGGTGTAAAGAAGCAGTTATTGATTTAGGAACATGGGGAGTTGGCTTTTCTCTGAAGGACAACCTAAGCAACATGAACACACACTAAACAAGAAGCCAAGACGTGAGCTCTGTGAGATGAAAACCTCCAATACACACACCAGCAACACCCTAACACAGCTCCAGAAGTCATTGATGCAAACTATCCCTCTGCACCACAGAATTAAGTAGCATTCATTACCAGTGATGCCAGGATAAAGGACACCTGTAGCCCAGCAAACTGCTCCAGCAAGAGGAGTTTGTGTGTGTTGTAAGTACCAGGGGAGGTAAAAACACACATTTATACTCACTTTCCCAGACTTCTGCACATGGAGGGGGGAGATGCTGTTTCCAGACTGCTCAGAGGGCTGTGCTGTGCCCATATTTCTCAGAACAACCATATCAGAGGCACCTCAGAACCATCACTGTCAACCTTCCCCAGTGCAAAAAGCTGGTTATGGGTATAGTTAAGACATGGTTATAGGAAAAGAGCAAGAGCAGGAGATACTTTACAGAGGCAGTGCTGTATTCTGTATGGAACAATTCACTCACAATTGTTAGGACAGGCCAATGTCTAGTTGTTCTTCTGGGTCTCCTTATCAGAGCAAGCCTGCAGCTAAATGGACAGTGTAATACCTACATCTTCCCAGGGAAAGGAATTATCCTGACCTGATTAATACAATTTATGTCCCATTTGGATTATAGCAAATGTACTCAACCTAAGCAAGGAACCACAAGAAGGCAGTAAGTAAGATATGCAATCCAGGGAGAAGTATGAATGCCAAAGCCAAAACCTTCCCTAATGGTGAGAAGCTATGTTACACTTGAAGATACGAGGAGAAAAATTCCTTTCCCTGCTTTCTGCTATCACAGCCTAGAAGTTATGACCTTCAAAATATCAGCTTTTTTCCCATAGGATTCAAAGCAGCTTGCTTCATCCAAGCTGTCTATAGACCAGGTGGTATTTGTCAAGAGAAGGCTAGGATCACAGAATGACTTAGGTTGGAAAGGACCTTACAGAATCAAAGTCAATAGCCATATTCCTCAACAAAGCTTTTGCTGCAAGAATCAAATGCTTTAATTTTGGCTCTTCCACACAAAGCAAGCAGGAGCAGCTATTTAGAAAACGTTCCACAGCTATCACAGAAGGTTGCTTGAGACTGGAAAGCCAACTTCTCTTTCAAGTAAAAGTCTTGAATGAATTATGGGCAAGGAACAAAGGATCAAACAAAGCAAAGGACAACTTTTTCGATGCTGAAGGAGCCAGACAGGATATCACAAACCATCAAATCATGGACTGGTTTGTGTTGAAGGGATCTTAAAGCCCATCCAGCTCCAACCCCTGCCACAGGCAGGGACACCTTCCACTGGAGCAGCTGCTCCAAGCCCCTGTGTCCAACCTGGCCTTGAACACTGCCAGGGATGGGGCAGCCACAGCTGCTCTGGCTCCAATGCTGAGAGAAGCCATGTATGTTCATAACAGTCACTGACTGGGATCTCACCTCTGGACTGCTGGACCAGACTGACCCTACACAAAAAGCAGGCAGCTTTGCCTAAGGAATATTGCACAAGGAGGCCAAAGGAAATGAAAAATGAACAGTGGAGCTGGGAATACTTTTAACAGTGTCGAGCATTATGTGAGCTACAGAAAAGCCAGCCATCATGAGCTGAAATGGAGTGAAGGGAGAAAAGAACATGGAATTATAGGAACACAAGCTATATTTACTTAGGGTATATTATATTTACTCCACCTCCATGGCCTAACGTTCAAAGTTTGTATTTCTGGCGTGCTGAAGCTCCCAGGACCATGAGGAGCTGATCTGCTGCATGCAGCAACCAAACCTGGTACCTTTGGCAAACAGCAGTGAGCCACCTACATCCAAAGCGAGACAAGCAGGTCTGCTCCCATGCTACACACAGATCCAACGCTGGAACACGAGGGAATCAACAGACTGGAGCCTCCATGCAGGGCTCCGAAGGAGGGATCGGGCTCCTAAGGAGGGATCGGCAGGCTCGGCCCCGCTCGGCACCACGGAGAGCTCCCTCGCTCCCTTCCTCCCGGCAGGCTCGGGTCCCGAAGCCCATCCCCGCAGCCTCAGCGCCGAGGAAGGCTGCGGGATAACCTCATTCCCTGCCCTCCCTCCCGCTTTCCCGACGGCAGTGTGACAGATGTCAGTCACCGCCTCGGCCTTTCCAAGGTGATGAACCTGCTTAAACGGGAAAACAGAGAAGTTTGCCACCCGACAGTCGTTTTGCTTTCAAAGCAGAAAAAACCCATCGTTTCACAGGCTGTATCCAAGGGATCTGCACACAGAAAAACGACTCTTGACAGCAGCAAAGGGAACAGACGGGGCCAGAGCAGAAGGAGCCGTTTATGCATGAAGGATGACGCCATCTTCCAGAAACATAAATAAATGATCATTTTGGCAATCAGTCCGAGCCACAGCCCAATAGAACTATTCTGGGCAAGTTCATTCATAGATCTTATTAAGGGCGAACCTGGTTCCTTTATGAACTCAGGAGCAGCAGGACGAAAAGCATATAAGAAGATTATGTAAATACTATATTTAAGCATATGTAAGGACAGTGAATGAAATACTGATTATTCACTTGAGTCAAAAAAAACCCCAACCACTTACTCAAAATAGCTTTCAGGGGATAAGAGAAACTAGGCTGCACCAGAAAAAACCCAGACCCAGCTGCAGTAGTACTTGCTGTCCCTCAGCATCTGCATCCATCCCTGCTAAGGTCTACAGAAATCAACTTTGAGATAGAAGCACCCAGCAGGGATAAACTACCCAAAGGCTTTCAGACTGCTGCACCCTTCACAGACAGGAAGCATTTCCAACTCACCATGGAAAACAGCAGAGCTGGGGTTAACCTAACTCCCCAAATTGCTGCAAAGAGGTTCAAAGATGTGGGGAAAACCAAGGCTTTACCGTACTGGAAGGACCTGAGAGCTCTCATGATGGCAGGGATGCTACAGCTCCCACCGGTCCAAGCATGTAACGTAGGTTAAGGAGTTAACAGAGGGTTTTCTGCACACTCCTGAAAGCTCTATAGTGTGGGAGACTTTCCCGTCCACCAGCGCTTTGCCAAAAGCATAAGCACAGGCTCTCCCAAGCAGACCTCCACATGCTTTCACTTGAGTCAGCAGCACTTTCCTGCTTCACGTTCTCAAGAGCTGCAAACTCAGCACAGGGTCCCAATTTAGCTTCTGATTAAGTCTGAGTGCTCATTAGTGACTGAGGCACAATGCAGCCACAAACACAGAGGTGGCCAACGAGCCCCTGCAGCTCATCTCCGCACTCATGTGGGAGCCCATGGTGCCACACCACCCTGAAGCACAGAGGTGCAGACAAGCAGGAGGCTGCCAAAAGCATGTTCCTGAAGCAGAGTAAAACATGATCCCTGCTTCCAGTTAAGCCCTAATTTCCAGCTCTGCTTTGTTATCAAAACACCGTATCACATGGCATCAAACCGCGGAACACCACCCGGCGCCGGTGAGCAGTGGGAGATAAAAAGCAACTGTAAAGATACAACTACAAGCACGTCTGTCTTACACACATCAAATCCCAGGAAAGCACATCTGCTCCCGGCACTCCAGTGATGACTTTGCTGGCTGTAAGAGTGCTTGTAACCAGGAGAGGGGCTGCAGCTCTAGGGAAGACATCAAAGCCTGAGAAAATGGAAGCGCTGTTCCGGAAAGCTGAAGGACATGGTTTAGTGTGAGGTGTCCCTGCCCATGGCAGGGGGTTGGAACTGGATGATCTTAAGGTCCTTTCCAACCCTAACTATTCTGTGATTCTAAGGTTTTAACCTAGCCGGAAGAGATGACTCCAGTTTAACATGGAATATGACAGAGACTTACAGCTGCCTGGCTCCATAGCTTCAAAACGCCACCCAGACTTTCTGCAGGCTCCACAAGCAACAGGTCCAAAGGGCTGCAAACCCTCACAGAGTCAGGGTCCAAAAGGGGACATTCAACTAGATGACAAGGTTCAGCTACCAAAACTACCTAAAGTTAAGTGAGCAAACACTATTTCTGATGTGGATTAAGAAGCTATCCCAAAGGAGATCTATCCCTACATAAAACTTCAGAATTTCATAACACATAAAATACACATGCTACAAAGTTCCTCCCAGCTTTAAGACCAAAGCCTATTAGGATAAAAAAACATGAGTAAGCACCTGACAAAACAGAAGTCATCTCCTCCTCCTCTGGTCTCCCAGTGAGAGCTACTTGTGTGAGACAACAGCAAGCTCGGACAGCAGAGGAGGGATACAAACCCAGTTCCCTATGGCTCCATCACAAGTTTCTCACTAACAAAGCACAGGTCAGCCATCAGCTTATGTTCATTCTTCTCATTTTTCAGAGACTTAAGTATACCCGTACTGTTCCTCTATCTTCAGCTGTGAAAAACATGGCAAGTGTAAGGGTAAAAGCAGCATTGAAAACACATTACCATAGCCTGGTTTTGACCAGGAAACAATTTGCCTTATTATCATAGAACCCAACATGGCCTTAAACACATTCCATTTCCTCACTGTGAGGGTGCTGAGGCGCTGGCACAGGGTGCCCAGAGAAGCTGTGGCTGCCCCATCCCTGGCAGTGCTCAAGGCCAGGTTGGACACAGGGGCTTGGAGCAGCTGCTCCAGTGGAAGGGGTCCCTGCCTGTGGCAGGGGTTGGAACTGATGAGCTTTGAGGTCCCTTCCAACCCAAACCAGGCTGGGATTCTATGATAATCTGAATTTGCAGACTTTACTAATGAAAACATAGGGCTGATCATGCTTTTGAATTGAAGCTCCTACTATGCTCTTTCTGGGAATCATATAAAGCCTTCCTGTTTTATTAAGTACTCACTCCCTGTGCTCAATATTTGAGGTGAAAGATAAAAACGTTTTTTGACCCAGAATGAGCTTTTGTAAACTCTGCATCGAAAGAAAGAACTCAAAGCTATTCCCTGCCCCCCAACAGCTTCCCAGCAGACTGTGCCCAAACACTGGAGTATAATTAAGCAAAGGAAAAGGCAGTTTAAACTTCAAGGCTTCCTGGCTAATAAAGACGAGGAGCTGAGTAAACCAACCTAAATAAAAAACAACCTAATTTTAGACGTGCTGGATCCTTTCAGCAGAAGCCCTTTGGAATGGCAGAGGCAGGTACTAATTATATTTGCCAATCTCCAAACTTAAACAGATTAAACTAGGGGGAAAAAAAGACTTCCCAGTTGGAGCTGCCTCACAAGCCTATGTAAGAACATCTGAAGGAAACTAACAGAGCACAAACTCATCACCAGACGAGGGGGGGTTCTATTGTCCTTTGAATTCAAGATATGGTATATGTCTCCTGCACTGTCTCTGAATGACAACACTCAGGATACTCACCTTCTCACCTGCAAGACTCAAATATGGCTCCAAGCCTTCCATTCTGTTAAAATCTCCTTAAAAGAAAGAGAATATGAAAAAATACATTTTCCTGTTTCAGAAGGCCTCAAAAAGGAAAAGCCTGAGTGGCCAAAACGGTCAAGAATATCTGTATAAATATGGTATATTTGTATTGATGCACGCAGGGAAAAGGGGATCCCCAGGCAGCAGACCTGCTTTGTGCATCTCAGCCAGAGAAATCCTGGCCCCAGCGATTACGTGGCACCATTATCAGGGCAACCACAAATGCCTTTACAATGACATTAAAAATACCCACTCATCTCCCTCCCTCTTCAGCCCCAAGGGGCAGGGTGAAGGCCTGTACCCAAACCCTTTTGTTTTCTTCTATTACCTACAGCAAGGCAGCATTACTCATCAGATCACTCCTCCCCACTCTCACAAAGGAAGGGGAAAGGAACACTCAGCGTCTACTGGAACTCCTTACGAAACTTGATTTGTCTCCCCACCACAAAGCTCCTCTGATGTCTAAGAATACATCTGCATTCAGCCAACAGAGCCCTAATTTGAGTTTTCTCCCCGCAGATTCCTGTGCTCACACATCTTCTCTGCACTTACCTGTGACATCCCTACCCTCTTGTCAAAAGTGATGTGTTTTTCAATGTGTTGACAGCGCTTATGCAATGGGAAACTGAGCTCAGAAACACAGGGAGGTAGCAGGAGGCAAGCCTGGCTGCACAGCACGGACAGCAGGCTCACTTTAAGAGGCAGGAACACAAAGAGACCTAACCCTACAGCGTCAGGGAGGATTTTTCCCCAAGGAAACAAGGCACATCAATAAATTGAAATAAAGCTAAAAATAAACAGCACAACCCACAAAGATATAAACCCATAACAAAGCACAAAGGCAGAGCATAAAGAGATCCCAATTCCCTTTGCAAGCAGATATCCTTGAGAGGATCGCTCCAGAGCATCACTCCAAGACAAGAGTAATATTGGTTACGTGGGTTTCTTCTTTGGTTTTAGTTACTCTTTCTTGGCTACATAGATGTGCTACTGCTTTGGGCAGCTACACATCCCAACACTCACCATCAGAGCCTGCTGATGCTCTCCTCAGGGATTCAAATTGCAAACCCAAGTATTTCTCACACCTACCATATAAAAACCATTCACTAATAGGATTGAAATACTGCATTCTGTTGTTAAATGGTAAGAAAGAGCAGGAAAACCATCCACATTGTATGCAAACAGGAAAGAAACCTGCTGTAAAATGCCATTTCATTAGCTTACATAATCATTCACCGAGCTCTTTTTTGCAGTCACACAACGTTTATATTATGAAGGTATTTCCTTTAAAGCCAAGGTACAAAAAAACCCAGCTTCTACCCATAAATACAGTCCCAAACCATACTTTATCTTTGGTGCTGAAACTGAAATCCATAGCACAGCAGCTGGATGGACAGTTTCAAAGGTGCCAAGCATGCACTGGTTTCAGGAGGAGCAGAAACAGCAGTGCTGTGTCCATGTCTTCATCAGAGCACATCCTCTGATCCTCAAAGACCAGCGTAAAGATCCTCACCCAACGTGGCCCTGCACCCCTTGACCTGACTTCAGACACAAGAGGCATGACCCTGTCAAGCCATGCTCGCTGCTTGTACCTGCAGACAGCCTCTTTTAGCCTATTTCAGCTTCTTTAAGCATTGCCCACAACCTTCCCAGCACACAGAAGCACCAACATACTCATTCAGCTGATGGAACACTCCTCAGCCACCATTGCCATCCCCAAAGTCACAGATGGCACTGTGGAAACAGGGATACTGAGCTGCTACAAGGGCATGTCATATTCCTGGTCTGACCCAGGGCTCTCCCACACGAGCATTTGCCATCACCCTGTTCAACAGGAAACCTCCATTCCCATGCAGGATACGTGACCTGGTGACTGCAGACAACTGAAGGCACCGGTGTGGGGTATGCCAAGCACAGAAGGGGGGCTGCTGGGGAGCAGCAGAGCCTGACCTGGATGCACTGTGATGATGTCCTGTCTAAGCCCAGCCATGCAGAAGGTTTTACTCCCTTAAGTCAAGACACAGTTGGCATTTTAAAGAGAAAATAAGCACTGTTAGCATATAATAAACAAGATAGAGGACTCTTACATGATCACAGCAAGCAAAAGAGCACCGAAGTCTTAAAGGCATTGCATTTCCATTCCAAAAGCACATACAGCCCCAAAAATGGCACTAAACTTGCACTGGAGTGGATAAATCTGAACAAGCCCAGAGCAAACACAAAACCAGCCTGAGGTCTGTGAGCACAGTGTGAGCTATGCTATGAGACACCTCCTGCTTCAAACGCTGAGCACAGTGTCCTCTCACACAAGCAAGTCTTCATAAAGCAAGTTCTCCTCCTGCTGGAAAAGAGAAAGGAAGGCTGGAAAGCCTTCCCTAGAGCTGAGGAGCCAGTGTTTTCATGCACAAGCCATGCCAGAGACCTTGGCCAGCACGCATGCATGAGGGGTTAGGGCCCACAGCTCATCTGTTACGCTCTGATAAACTGCATGGCAAAACATGAGAGAATTCCTTGCACAATCCTTTTCCTTCATTCCTGAAAGCAGGAATTGTGCATGCACGCAGCAAAGAGGGGGAAGGCATCCCAGAAGGTGACACTGAGCACAAGGTGAGCAAGCAGTGCCACCATAATCACACCCGAGCCGCTCTCTCCTCCTCACCCAAAAGCCAAGGACTCACCAGCATGGAGAGCATCACCCCTTGCTGGTACCAGTATAAACTGAGCTGAGGGAGCTCTGTGCTGAATTAACAGTGCCTCAGAACAAAAGTGCACCGTCACCTGTCCGAGCCGCTGCCCATGACTCCAGCACAGAGCAGGAGTCCCATGGAGAAGACAGGACTCCTCGACCTTGGGCTGCCGGAGGGAAGCTGTGCCAGCTCTGAGCAGCAAGGGCTGTACCCAGCTTTTCCCCTGCTCATCCTGTCGTATGGGCCAAGAACCACATTATTCACTGAAGGGAGAAAGTTGAAACAGGGCAATTGGCAAACCCCCCCCAAAAGCATCTGTCTTGGCCGTCTTGAAAGTAACAGCAGTCATTGAAGACACGGCTGTTTACACTACGAGGCTCATTACACAGGAGGCCAGCCTATTTATAGAGGTAGATATCACTACAGCCGAGTGCTAGATAAACCCAAACAGTTATTGTAAAAGGGCAGTCCATCACTAATTATTCTAAACATCCCCCGAGCACTGGGGGCTGGCTCACTGCCACCCCCCAGCCAGAATGCTGCTGCCACTGGCCTCATGCATCACTGGGGTGACAGATCGCTCCCTCAGCAAGCAGCTCCCGACGAGCGCATCGTCCTCTGTGCGTGCCAAAGGCAGGCATCAAATGAGAGCAGGATCTTGTTTATGCTCCAGGAAAACAGGAAGTTTTCATTCACCCTTGGAAAAGATGGGAGCTGGAGCTTTTAGCGGGGCTTGTGATAGGATAAGGAAGAGGGGGTGATGGGTTTTAAGCTAAAAGAGGGGAGATTCAGGCTGGATGCAAGGAAGAAACTGGTTACAGAGAGGGTGCTAAAACACTGGCACAGGTTGCTCATAGAGATGTGGATGCCCCTTCCCTGGAGACATTCAAGGCCAGGCTGGATGTGGTTCTGGGCAACCTGATCTAGTGGAAGGTGTCCCTGTCATTGCAAGGGGTTGGAATAGATGAGCTTTGGTGGCCCCTTCCAACCCAAACCAGTCTATGATTCCCTGAGCAATAAACATGCTACAACCAGTGGCAAAAGCCCTTGCGCAGCAGCCCCACATTCAGAGCCCTGGGAATCCAACGGCACAACACAAACATCAACTGCATCTCCCTGCTGCTTAGGAGAACCTCCTGGAGATGGGATACGCAGGACAAATAAAGGGGTTAGGCTCCTGCCTGAACAACTACATAAAGCCCAGGCCAAGCGTGTTTCCTGGGGCCAGCACGGCCGCAGCTGCCTGCTCATCGATCCATTATGGGTCTATGCCGTGGTCTCACCAGGCTGAGCCTGCGCTCCCACCGCTCCTCCCGAGTTTGGAGAGGGACGAGGCAAAGACATGGGGCTGGATGCAGGCAGCAACACCCCCCCTCAGCCCGACACCCCTCGGGGGCATCCCAGCGCGCCTCAGTCCTAAAAACCGCCTGTTTTCCCCCAAACCAGACTTCACGTTTATTCACAAGCCGCCGCAGCCACACTTTTGTTCCACCACAGCTTAAACCCACCCGAATCCGGGGGGGGGGCACACGAACCCCAAGGCAACAGATAGCACAGCACAACAAAGGGGGTTCGGGGTGCAGGGGGAAGGCTCCGAGGGGTGAACCCGCACCTCACGCCCGAGCTCCGCTCGCAAGGACGCGCCCGCCTTCCCCACTGCAGAGAACGGGCGGCGGGGGGGGGGGGAGCCAGCCCCGGCCCAGGGAGCAGCGAGGGGCGGCCAGGCCCCCGCGGCCCCGCTCCCCGGCCCCGTTACCGGCCCTAGGGCAGCGCAGCCCGGGCACGGAGCGGAGCGGGGCCAAACTTCCCTCAGCGCCGGCACCCCCTCAAAATGGCTTCGCCGCCTCAGCCCCTTGGCCGGGTCACCCCGCCCGGGAGCCCGCCGGGTACGGCCGGGCCGGGCTCCGCCGCACCGCTGGGCACCCCCGCCGGCCCCTCCGCCATCAACAGGTGCGGGGCGGCCGCCGCCACCGGCACCGACACCTGCCGCCCTGTCAGGACCTGGACAGGTCCCGCGGGGCGCTCCCGTACCGGCACCCGCACCCGTACCCGTACCGCACCTCACCTCACCCGGCTCCGCTGCCCGGGCCCCGCCGCCGCCGCCGCCGCTCCGCCATCCGCAGCCCCGGCCGAGCCGAGCCCCGAGCTGCGGCCCCCGCTGCGCCGCCGACACCGGCTCCCGAGCGCGCCTGCGCGCCACCGGCCCCCGTGCGCGCCACCGGCCCCCGTGCGCGCTCCCGGCGACGTGCGGGCCGCGCCTGGGCCGCCGGCCGCGCGCGGAGCGGGGAGGGGCCGCGGTAGCACCGCCCTTCTCATTGGTGGGGAGAGGGAGGGGAGGGGCGGGGCTGGCAGCGGGAGCCGGGCCCGGATTGGCTGCCTGGGGAGAGGCGGCCGCTGATTGGGAGGGGCGGGCGTGGGAGGGGAGCGGCTGGGCCTGGGGCAGAGCCTGGGGCGTGAGGCAGGGGCTGGGGCGAGGATAGGGACAGGGATAGGGATAGGGACAGGGACAGGGATAGGGATAGGGATAGGGATAGGGATAGGGATAGGGATAGGGATAGGGATAGGGATAGGGATAGGGATAGGGATAGGGATAGAGATAGAGATAGAGATAGAGATAGAGATAGAGATAGAGATAGAGATAGAGATAGAGATAGAGGTAGAGGTAGGGGTAGGGATAGAGATGGATAGGGATAGGGATAGCACCTCGGATCTGGCTGCTTTACCCCCACCTGCTTCCTGGCCAAGCCCTGTGCCATTGCCCATGCAGTGCGGTGGGCGCCAGGACCAGCCTCAGCAGGGTTTGATGCTGGGCACAGCTCCTCAGCCAAGGCAAGGCCTCCCCACTGTCACCTGCGCTTAGCCTGGCTCATGCGGCCTGGGAGGCAGTGGCATAAACCAGACTGGGGTGGCTGCAAGAGATACCCATAGCAAATACTTAAACAGGAACCAAATACAGCTGAAGTGATTAAAGCAGCTTAAGAAGTGCTAAAACAGTCCCACAGGAGCTTGTAGGTGATGCCTGCTTGCAGCACTGAGGACCCACCAAGACATTCATCATGCTCAGCATACAAACTGCTGAGGAGCTTCTGTCCCTTTGGCTTTGCATTTTAGACCTGAATGTCTTCAATTTATGTTTCATAATAGTCACTGTTTGCCATGAGGTGCAGAAATGCTAACATTGGTTCAAAAGAGGGGAGGGAAAATGGTTCCATGTGTCCTGCATGTCCTCTGAGCCAGGAGGACCCAAGGACAGAGCCTCTATGAGTGTATCCCACCATGCCAAGAGGAGAAGGCCAAACAGTGTTTCCCACCAGCAGCAAAGCTCATCAGCGCCTCGGCCGTGTGTATCTCACAGCTCATGGTGTGAATTAAGGCTTCAGCCTAGAACAGAGGGCACAAAAAGGCTTCACCGATTACTTTAAAGCCCATCTCCTGCATGGCCTGGTCATGGCAGCAGGCTGAGAGCAAAGGTGTGCAGGCACCTGGGGAGCAGGCTTCTGAGCAAGGGCTTGTGCATCTGCAGGTCTCAAAGGCAGCTCAGCCTGCGGGATGCAGCAGGACACAGCAGGATGCAGCAGGACACAGCAGGACACAGCAGGATGCAGCAGGACACAGCAGGACACAGCAGGACGCAGCAGGACACAGCAGGACGCAGCAGGATGCAGCACTGGCCTCTCTCTGCATGGCCACGATCATTCCTCTGTCCTTCAGAGCTCTCCATCATGTCCCAGAACCTCATTCCCGGCCACAGCTGACCACAGACATCGACTGGTCAAGCACAAGTCTGCCTTTCCCAGCTTCCTGTCCTTTTGAGGTGACCCAGTGAGCACACAGAGTTATTAAATAAACCAGCAGCTGATTTAATTCACCCTCAGGTAATATGTTTCACTCTAAGAAGCCACATTCAACACTATATACTGCAGCCTATTCGCCTGGAGCGCAGTGATACACCATCACCCATCACACATCACCCACCCTGAGACACCCTCAGTCCCAGCTGCACATCATGGGAGGACTCAGGGTGGAGGTGGATCCAGCCACGAAAGCTCCATGCCTAGGAGCAAAGGGCAAGCTGGTAGATTCAGCTGCAGCACCAGGAAAGCCGTGCTCTTCATGGTGAAGAGGTAATGGCTGTTCTGCACTCGGTGTTTCTGCTGAGAAGGGAAACGTGTTAAATGGGAAGTCAGTGAAAGGCAAAGTGCTGGAAACATCTTCAGAAGGGCTGGAGCAGCTCTGCTCTGGAGCCAGGCTGAGAGAGCTGGGCTGGGGCAGCCTGGACAAGAGAAGGCTCCTGAAGGGGAGACCTGAGAGCAGCTCCAGTGCCTAAAGGGGCTGCAGGAAACCTGGAGAGGGGCTTGGGACAAGGGATGTAGGGACAGGCCAAGGGGAATGGCTTGAACCTGCCAGAACAGGGGAGACTGAGCTGAGCTCTGAGGCAGAAGCTGTTCCCTGGGAGGGTGCTGAGGCACTGGCACAGGGTGCCCAGAGAAGCTGTGGCTGCCCCATCCCTGGCAGTGCTCAAGGCCAGGTTGGACACAGGGGCTTGGAGCAGCTGCTCCAGTGGAAGGGGTCCCTGCCTGTGGCAGGGGTTGGAGCTGGAGGAGCTTTAAGGTCCCTTCCAACACAAACCAGTCTGGGATTGATCCTCCAGGGTCTCAATGGGACACACAACCATGGAGAGAACCAGCCCCAGGACTCTGCATTGGGTCAAACCCAACCAAAGCTACAGAGAGTAGCAGAGGTACCGAGAGGCGCTGGAGCAGCTCTCCCATCCCACCTCCCTGCCCAAGCACAGATGCATTTCTCCACCCCCAGTTAATAAAACCGATGAAGTTTGACCATGGCTGAGCTCAAAGTCCCTGCCTGTTGTTGGCTGACACAAGCAGAATACAGGCAGCATTGACCTTTGCATGTGGGAGAGGAATACCCAGCCCCACAGCAGCCAACGCTGAACCACATGGGAAAAGCACTCCTGATGTCCATCCTGCCGTGGCTGCCCACAGACCTACGGGTGGCTGCCAGAAGAGGAAACTGTCCCTTAAAGCAATGAGGATCCAAAAGGGAATTTAAGGACATCAAAGATAACATATTTAAAGAAACCCAGTAGTTTTCTAAGGCTTCAACCCACAGATGTGCCGGTGGGAAGCGCCTCTGGCATCTCCCATCCATCCCACAGCAGGGTGTGCACAGCCATGGCAGGGGCCTCGCAGACACCAATCAGACAAACCCTATACACGTTGCTGCAGCAACCACCCCTGCTATTGTTGAAACCCGGTGCTGGGGACTTGGCAGGCTTCCCCTAGAGCACTCATGTCACTGTCACACAGGCTCCCACGTGGCTTCTTCCCTCTCCCCATTCACCCCCAGCGGGGTAAGGACCCATAGGGATGTTCAATGGGAGGGTGCTGAGGACCAGCACAAAAGTCCGTGCTGGAAACATCCATCTCTTTTTATCCTTCCTCTCTTCCATAGACAATCCTGTGCCTGTGCCCTGCTTGCAGTGGGCAGCTCCTGCCTGGGGAAGCCTTCTCCTCCGGGAACGCCTGTCTGCGTCTCTTTATCCTGGTCTATTTCTGGCTCCAGGCATTCAACACCAGCTACTCCTTCTTTTCCTCCCCCTAAGGATGAGCAGTGAAGCCAGCGAGAACAAAGCCACACTCCTCAGTTCCAGCTCTGTCACAGACCAAAGCGGTTGTGTCCCCACAGGAAACCAGTGCTGGAGCTGGGGGGCACGAGGCTGTCAGCATCACTGATGAAGATCACAGCAGAGCCATGGGGCTGGAGGAGCTGAGAGGTGCTGACCCCCAGGACAGCCACAGACACAGACAGGGACATCCCCTTTGGCCCAAGGGACCATGTGAGGGTCTCTGCCAGCCCCAGCCCTGAGCTGGAGAGAGGAAAATCACTGCTGGGGTGACAAGGACTCATGTTGGGCAAGTGGGGCAGGAGTGAGGGTGTCCTCAAGGTGCTTACCCAGTTCCCGACTCCACTGCACATCAGCTTCCCAGTGGCTCCCTGAGCTGTGACACAGTTGCTGGTGTTGATGAAACATCACATTTTTCCAAGCCATTTGCTCTTCTTCTTCCTCGTTTTCATCCAAGTCTTGTGCTGGCATTTTCTTGTTAAATGAGCTTTAATAAAATGATGGCTTTTTAACACCGACTTTTCCATCAGAGCCCTGGGAACTTGGACACCCTATGCTGCTTGTAAGGCCAAGCACAGCGTGTTCCAGACACCACAAACCAAAAGCAGCTTTCCCACACTGGGGCAGTTTGATTTGCACACTGGACTCACTCCTTGAGGTCCCCATAGCCCAGGACCCGTCTGAGCTCAGCCCCATCGGGAGCAGGGCAGTGCCTGCCTCAAGGCTGATGCTCCCACACCACTCCCCAGCCACGGCTGATGTGCCAGTGTCACCAGTGCGGCTTGTGCAGCACTGGGGGTGCCTGGGGGCTGTGGGTTTAAGAGCCGAGGTGACTGTGGGCTCTCCAGAGCCACAGACTGCACAAATGAGCCATCTTCCCAGAAGTGTTGCAGTGCTTTCAGGGAACTGTCTTGCAATCCTGCCCTGACCTCCAGCTGAAGCCTCCTGCTGCCTTTAATGGCTCTGTCTGCATGCACCTTCCACATCGTGTGCTGCCATCTCCTGCATGCCACTTGCCCATGAGCAATGAGACTGAGCTGAGCTCTTAGGCAGAAGCTGTTCCCTGTGAGGGTGCTGAGGCGCTGGCACAGGGTGCCCAGAGAAGCTGTGGCTGCCCCATCCCTGGCAGTGTTCAAGGCCAGGTTGGACACAGGGGCTTGGAGCAGCTGCTCCAGTGGAAGGTGTCCCTGCCTGTGGCAGGGGTTGGAGCTGGAGGAGCTTTAAGGTCCCTTCAACACAAACCAGGCTGGGATTCATCCAGACCTGCAGGATATGGTGAATCCACTGATGGACCTATCACCTCCTCCATCCTATCCATGCCACCAACCCAACAGAAACTGCATCCCCAGACAGCTCTAAGCAGCAGATCCAAGCTTGGTAGTTTCCCCTCACTGTTGCCATGTGATCCCTGATGGAGCAGCAGCCTGCTCTGGGGAACCTGCTTCTAAAGGGATTCAGCAAAAGGAGGATGTTTAACCCAGACCATACAATGTGTGGCCAGCTCTGTCCTATGGAAGCACAACAGCATCCTCACCAGAGCAGTGCGTGCCTGCCTGCAGCACACATGGGAAGCACAGCTGCCATCCCTGCTCTGATTATTCACACACACACCATAGCCCCAGCTCAGCTGCTGAGGTTTCCATGCAGTGGAGGCATCAAACTGGTTGGGGTGTAATTGGCACTGGTTGCCAAAACCCAGCCCCTACTTCACACCATGTGTGTGCCTGTGTTGCCTTGTTCCTATGGGACTGATGGTACACACGTGCAGGTGGCAGTACGCAACAGAGCTGCTTTGTGGATGGTCTGGAACCTGGATTTCCAAGGTCAGAGCATGATTCAATGCAGTTTAGCAGCTCCATTGCAGTCACCTGCTTGTGCAGCCCCTTGGCCAATGCTGAGATGCAGACCTGTGCTTACACTGAGCAGGGTCTGCAGGCAGGGTGCTGCTGTCAGACAGGAACATATCCGAGCACCCAAATTGGGTGCTGGCTGCTGGACCAAGTGGAGCATCCTTCCTGCTGTCATACAATCACAGAACCAACCAGGCTGGAAAAGCCCTTTAAGCTCATCCAGTCCAACCATTCCCAGCAGTGCCAAGGCCACCCCTAACCCATGGCACTGAGGCCTCGTCTCCACGCTGTGTGAACACTTGCAGGGATGGTGCCTGCAGCCCTGCCCTGGGCAGCCTGTTCCAATGCCTGAGCACCTGTGGGGCAGGAATTGTTCCTCAGCTCCATCTAAACCTGCCCTGGTGCAGCTGGAGGCCGTTTCCTCTTGTCCCATCCCTTGTTCCTTGGGAGCAGAGACGGAACCGGTGGTGGCTGCTTCACGCAGTGCAGAGCTGTTGAATTCCTCGCTGTTGAGCAGATTAACGGGTCCAAGTTGGCTGTAAACACATTCAGATGAAATATATCCAGAATAGCTGCAAACACTCCCATCTCCTTGGCCTGGCTCTTCCAGCCTCATCTCTGGGGCCGTGGCGTCACTGACGCACTCATAAACCCATCAAACACCGGCCAGGCTCTGGGAAGCATGGATCTGCTGCAGCCCCATCCCAGTGCCTGCTAGAGCTGGGTAAACATCTGCATGTTCAACTGAATATGAGGTTTTCAGTCTGTCCTCGTGGCACCTCCTGCCGTCCATCTGGCCATGAGCGTGGGTCAAAGGGGTATGAGTGCTGGGGCTGTTATCACTTCCTCCATCTCCTTCCCCTGTGAGGACATCCTGGCATCATCTGCCTTCACCTACAAGGGCCCTGACATTTGTTCCCTTCCCAGCAGCTTCCTGTTTGGGATATTGCTTTGTCTCAGCTTCCTCTCCTACTTGTGCCACTGAAACTAAGTGTCCTGGGAACACGCAGTGAATGAGGTGCTGCACGCTGCTCTTTGTGCTGCCAGCATCCTCCACAGCACACTGCATCCCACACGCTCGTGGGGCAGCCCAGCAAACAGCTACAGCAGCCTCATAGATGCCTGCGGATGCCTCACAGACACCTTGCTCTCCATCTCCCAGGCTGCAGCTTGCTTACTTGTGAGGAGAATCCACACTGGATTAAACCACAGGAATCACAGAACCATGGAATGGTTTGGGTGGAAGGGACCTTAAAGCTCATCCAGTCCCAACCCCCTGTCACAGGCAGGGACCCCTTCCCCTAGAGCAGGGTGCTCCAAACCTTCTTTTGCTCTTTATCTACAGCATGGGTACATGTGAAACTAACCCAGGCCCTGCTCCTGCAGCCATAGCAGGAACCTCAGCACATACACCTGCATGCAAACCTGAGCTGCTGGGAGGAGATGGGATGGGGCACAAGCAGCTCCTCCTGTCACCCAGGGCTGCACAAGGTGAGCCACCACCTCACTGAGCCTTTGCCCTGAGCCCAAACCCTCCCATCCCTGCCCTGAAGCGATGGTTTCATCACAGCCTGTTTGTGGCACCCTTTCCCTGCTGCTCCCACTGCCCTTGGTGGCCTCCTGCCATCACCCTGCTGTGACCTGGGTGCTCAGCAGGGTGCAGGATGGGGCAGACTCTTGACACTCAGTGCTGCTCTTCGCTCCCTGACCTTCCAGCAGTTACTAATGCCAGGAGGCCTGCATCTCTCACCCCACAGCAGCTCACTTTCTTTAAGAGCTTTGGGGCATTCTTTACGTGCTTAAGAGCATTGCCACATGCTGCTTGGAAATCCACATCAAGCCTGCTTAATTGGATCACCTTTATCTCCATGCTTACCATTTGCCTGCAAGGTAAAACCATGCCCTGTAATGCTAACACTTCCCAGCTATGGCACAGTGGTAACTATATGGGTGGCTGCTGACCCTCTCTGAACCATGGCTTGCTTCAATGGGAAGTGTTAAACCTGGCTTTGTGTTGAGCAGTTTAATCCTGGTCAGCCATCACCCGTCGGGAGCTGTGATCCAGGATGGAAGCAGCATCCCCTCAGTGCAGCAGCAGGGACCGGGACACCAGCAGCTTGGTCACAGGCAGATGGTTGACCATGAAACCTCTGTTTCCATGAAGCCTCTTGGATGTCCCTCCTGCCCTCGTTGTGCACAGTGGCAAAGGGAGGCAATGAGCAGTGCTGGTTCTGGTGCATAGCAATGATCAGGGCTCATGTGAAAAAGCACTGCCTCCATGCACAAAGGAAATGAGGTGTTGAAGTAGGTTACAGTTCCTAAACACAAACTGATGTAACAACGTTAGAAACAAAGATCTGAGGGTGATATGATTTACAGATGGCAGAAAAATACATTAAAGGCTGAAGGAAGTGGATCCCAAACCATGCCAAAATGAATGGTTGCCTTTTGGTCCGTGAAGCTGGTCCCTGAGCATCCGGGGTTGCAACGTTCAGCTCTGTGGTCCAGTCACCTCACTGGGTGCAGAAGCTCCAGCAACCCAAACTGAGACCAGTATCTAGAGTGATGCTGCTGATGGGGCTCTGCTGTCCAAGCAGCAGGGCTGGGATCAATGTGGTGGCTTTTGTCCTTCACCAAGTTGAGTGATTCCTTATGAGGAAGCTGTTAAAGAGTGGGAACACAGATGAGCCTTGCCAGGAGCATCGTTAAGATGTAGACCTTTGCATCCCAGCGCTCCGAGATTTTCCAGATCACTTGCTTCCAAGCAGGATGCATAAAACATAATGCCAGGGTTTCTCTCTGCTCTAACGATCAGCATTCCGTGCCAGACAGGGTGTGTTGGTGACCCTGTGTGAACCCTGTGTGCATGAACTGCTCCCATTACCGTACAGGGCTGCCTGGATCTGCTCCCTGGGGCTCATCAGCCCTGCACGTGTGGGGAGCCACTCTTGTCCCCCATGGTACCACAGGGGTCCCGGCCAGTGGCTGCAGTGGTGGCATCCAGATCCTGAATGGGCAGAGGGCTGGAGCAGCTCTGCTCTGGAGCCAGGCTGAGAGAGCTGGGCTGGGGCAGCCTGGACAAGAGAAGGCTCCTGAAGGGGAGACCTGAGAGCAGCTCCAGTGCCTAAAGGGGCTGCAGGAAAGCTGGAGAGGGGCTTGGGACAAGGGCCTGTAGGGACAGGCCAAGGGGAAGGGCTTGAACCTGCCAGAACAGGGGAGACTGAGCTGAGCTCTTAGGAAGCAGAATTGGAACTGGATGAGCTTTAAGTCCCTTCCAATCCAAACCAGGCTGGGATACTATGACCAGGACCCCACTGCAGCAAGAACAGCCATGCCCAGGCTGAGTGACAGCCAGCGGGGTCCCAGGCAGATGCTCCTGTGGCCTGGGGTATGATTCAGCTCCTGCTCACACCCATCCTGGTGATACACGAGGTGAGGGAGGATGAGCACTCACAGCATCTCCATGGCTTCCTCCCCAGAAGCTCCAGGTCCCTCTTGTGCTGCTGCCCCAGAGCTGGATCAGGGCTGCAGGGGGGGTCTCCCCAGAGCACAGCAGAGGGGCAGGATCCCCTCCCTGAGCTGCTGCTCACGCTCTGGGGGTGCAGCCCAGCACATGGGGGTTCTGGGCTCAAGCACTCACTGAAGTCAGGTTATGGAGAGCTTCTCATTGACCAACATCCCCAAGTCCATCTCCTCAGGCTGCTCCATCCAGTCTCCTCCAGCCCTGGGGCAGAACCTTGGCCTTGTAAGAAGGAAAGCAGAACAGAAGTGCTCTGACCTGGCCTCAGTCCTATTTTCCATATGGGAAGGGATGGGGGAACTGACTCGAACAAGGGCTGTAAGGAAAACTTTCCAGGGCAGAGAAAGCAGGGAGCGGAAGGAAGGAGCCGCAGTTACAGACTCACACAGGGACTTCCTTGGGTTAGAGCACAGGCTGGAGCCAGGCCTGTGAGTCACTGTGCTGATGTGAGACACGCTGCTGCCCTGCTGCAAGCTCTGCTTCGGCACACACAGAACCGAGGAGAAACAGGAGCTGCAAGAGCTGCTATAGACACCTCTCCCTTTGCAACCTGCAAACCAAAGACTTCCCCTGAGCTGCTGCGAGAGGAGAATCCCCATCCACCCACTGCTGCTGCGGGTGCTTTGTGTGGAGCAGGAAATACCCACGGATCCCACCAGATGGACAAGGATACCCCAGCTTCTGCTGGGAACAGCCCTCAAAGGCAGAGCCACCACTGAGGAAGGAAGGAGCTGTGAACAGCAGATCGGTGCTCAGTGCTCTGAGCGCAGAGCAGCCTGGGGAGGCTCTGCCCTCCCCTCTGGCACAAGCACTCCTTGGAGCTGTTTTTCCCCAACCTGCTATCTCACACACAGAACCGGCAGAGCTGGCACGAAGGCTTCCATCCCCTGAACCAGCGCCAAGTGCGAGGGCGACTCAGTGCTGCAGACGCCTGTTTCCTGGCAGATTCCAAGTCCTTTGCTCAACTGGTAGGCTGGGGGGGCAGGAGCTGCCTGCAGCAGCCTGGGAACGGTGGCTTCAAACGATCCTGTGTTTAACTGCAGCTCAGGACACAGGAGATCAACGTTTTCAAACAGAGGGGTAAGAGCCAGACACAGCCAAGTGATGCTGGGCATGGAGATGAAGGGCCACCAGCTTCCAGCTGGACCAGGAGGGGTTGGCGAGCTCAACACCTCCCTGTGCTCAGTCACCCTTCTGCTGCCCAGATCTGGAGGTTTCAACTCTGTTGGCTCCCAGGGGTTTGAAGACATAGGACTGGAGCCAGAAAAAAGCTGAGTGCTGGATGCCAGAGAGGGGCTCTTCATCAGGGACTGCAGTGACAGGACAAGGGGTGATGGGTTCAGACTGAAACAGGGGAAGCTCAGGTTGGAGATAAGGCAGAAGCTGTTCCCTGTGAGGGTGCTGAGGCGCTGGCACAGGGTGCCCAGAGAAGCTGTGGCTGCCCCATCCCTGGCAGTGCTCAAGGCCAGGTTGGACACAGGGGCTTGGAGCAGCTGCTCCAGTGGAAGGTGTCCCTGCCTGTGGCAGGGGTTGGAACTTAAGGTCCCTTCCAACTCAAACCAGTCTGGGATTCATCCAGACCTGCTTTTACAGGTCCCTAAGCCCCATCCAACACTGTCAGGGATGGGGCAGCCACAGCTTCTCTGGGCACCCTGTGCCAGCGCCTCAGCACCCTCACAGGGAACAGCTTCTGCCTCAGAGCTCAGCTCAGTCTCCCCTGTTCTGGCAGGTTCAAGCCATTCCCCTTGGCCTGTCCCTACATCCCTTGTCCCAAGCCCCTCTCCAGCTTTCCTGCAGCCCCTTTAGGCACTGGAGCTGCTCTCAGGTCTCCCCTTCAGGAGCCTTCTCTTGTCCAGGCTGCTCCAGCCCAGCTCTCCCAGCCTGGCTCCAGAGCAGAGCTGCTCCAGCCCTCTCCCATCTCTCGGCACATAACCCACAGCAACATCTACCCTAGATCCTAACTATACATGGCCCTTCTACCAGCTCAGTATTTCCCCTAACATTGCAATCCAGCCCATCCAGGCATTGCTTCCACTCTAAGACTGTGAACAGAGAACTAAGTGGTCCAGGAAGGCAGGAGCTGGTGTTTGTTATCACCCTAGGGAAGGTTACTAAGAAGACACTGGTCTGGAGCAGAGGTGTGTGGGACAATCCAGCTCTCCGGAGGCCTGAAAGGCTGCTCTTGCTCTGTGGAAAACAGATGGTCCCCAGGAAACTGGTGCTTGTCAAATGCAGTCAGCCCTGTGGCTGATCCCTGCAGAGCACACTCATGATGTACCACACGCAGCTCTGAGGGAGGGACACAATCCCACCCACTCCACACAACCTAGGAGGGGGTTTTGGAAACCACAAGACAATGAGAAACCTGCGAAGACCAGAGAACAAGCAGCACAAGCTCTCCACCATGCCCTGCAAGCTGCCTTCTCTGCCTCCTGCCCTCCAGGTGCACTTCTCCATCCCTGAGTGTGCTGTTCGTTAACAAGAGGAGCAAACTTCATCCTCCTTCGTGCTTGGATGTCTTCACCTTCTTCAGCTCTCACCTCCCCTCAATTTAAGCACAAGGATGGTGCCTTTCTCAGGAGACAAGTAGATAAAGGGATAAGGATCAGGTGTAGGGAGAAAACCTTCACTTGGTCCAAGTTTTAGTCATATCCTGGGCTGCTGGGAGCCACTGGCAGCAACAGCAGCTGCAGGAGGTGCCCTTAGTGCACAATGCCATCCAAGGCTCTCCTCTCCAGTGCAGTGCCCAACCTCCATAACATGAGCAGGGCAAGCTGGGGCTGACGTTCAGATGTCAAGATCCAACATGGCCTCAAAGAAACACAAGCAGATAGTGGTAAGGGAGCAAGCAGGAACCAGCCAGGAGGTGGGGAGATACTGGGAGATGTCTGACCCAACCACAACCCCCTGCTGTCCCGAGCCTGGGTCCTGCAGGGAATTCCAGCACAGCAGTGTTTGCTTCCCAGCTCTGAGGACCACAGAATCACGGGAAGGTTTAGGTTGGAAAGGACCTTAAGATCATCCAGTTCCAACCTCCCATAAAGGATGCCAGCCTGAGAGCAACAGGGTGGAAGATGGGACATAGCCAGCTCCTCTATGTGGCCTCTGCCAGCCTAAAGGGAGAAAAAGGAGCATGAATAGTGACCCAAGAGATGGGTGTGATCAAGGTGCCTCCTGCTCTCATTGAAGCTGTTCTTAGGCACTAACTTGGATAATGGTCAGCTCCAGCTTCCATGTTCTTTCAGGTTTCAGATGTTCCTCAGTTGGCTGTTCTTCCAAGGTTAAGAAGCATCGGAAAACTTTTGTATGGTTCACAAAAGACAGCACTGACATTTTGGGGTGTCAGATTGGGATCATCTCCAATAGGGAATGGTGCTGCCTTCAGCTGTCCCCATGAAAATGCACTGGAGTTTTGTGAAATTCGGTGTTTGGAAGAAGGAAAAGCCTCACCTTTCCCAAAGCCACCCATGGATATGACCAGCTGAAGCCCACAGCCTGCAGCCAGGACACGTTTTGGGATGCTTCCTATAGGGCAGGCCGAGCAGGGAACACAACCCAAGCCAAAAGGGATCAGCATCACCCACAGGAAGCAAGTCAATGAGTTAGATGTGATCTGCAATGATTTCACATGGCTTCTAGTTCCTCTGCAGCAGCAGTGTGGTGCTTCACTGTACACATGGACAGGAGATATTCTGTTAAGTCATTTTACCAGTGGTGGAAACAAGTTCATATTTCTATTAGCATTTACCAAAACAAGACAATCTGAGTGTTGTGTGAAAGTGTGTTTATTCCCAAGCTAAAGTTCTCCCATGAAACAATGTATCTGAACAGCAGCATTGGTCTTTACACAGATCTCCAACAGCCTTCTGGGCTCAAGGACTGGGGGTCTTGAACCATCTCAACAGAGCATTAGAGACCCTCTTGTCAGAGGTGTCAGAAAGGGGAGGGAGATGACAGAAACCAGACAGGTTGCCAGTGGCACAACTGAAGACATTGTGCCTGCTACAAGAGAAAGAGGTGTCAAGATGCTTTGCAGGGAGCTTTATGCCTGCACAAAGATCTCACAGATCACCCTGCTCTCTGCAGGCTGCTTGCCAAGGAGCAGCTGCCCCTGTCAGGAGAGAACTGCATTATTCCTGCAGACAGAAAGCAGGGCTGTTGGATTTAATAATCTGCTGGGCTGCTTCCAGGGACTGAAGTGGCTGAGAGGTCACGTTAGTGATGTGCTCCTTTGCAGCCTGAAGCCCTCGCACCAGCTCCAGTGTGCACGTTTGGTCCCAGCTTAACACTCTAGAGGGGTTTACCTCCTTCCTCCTGCCTCAGCCTCTTGGAGAGATGCTCACTGACGGCCAGGAGGGGGTTGGCTCTGTAGCTGGGATTGGCGATGACCTCCTGAAACCGAGCCACTTCTTCCTCCCTGAGGAAAGAGAAAGAACACACAAGTGCTGAGTGCCTCATGCACAAGGAACCGAGCAGGTAAGAGCAGCACTCATAAAGCAGTGGGCTTCTGTAGAGTCAGAACCACCTCGGAAAGAAACAGTGCAAGAAATAAAGCCCATTTACCCAAGGGCAAAGCTCAAATTGCTGCCAGCTTCCCAGGAGCCAGAGACTTGATCTCATGCCACAAAGACAGAAACAATCCCAGCAGTGTCCAGCATCACTTAGAAATGATGGGTTTTAGAGCTTTTCCCTAGTAAATCAGGAACAAGAGGCTGGGTAACACTGTTTGCAACACTAAGTGAGCCACCATGGGAGCAGCACGACAGAACTGCCTCTGCATGCTTGGTCAATGGCTGGTTGCTGGGGAAATGGCCTTGCCTTAAAAAGCAAGCAAGCAGGGAGGAGTAAGAACAGAGTGCGAGTGCATAAACCAGTAAGGCACATCCACTGCAGCCTCCCATCTCCCTCTCACAGCCCACCAGGCAGGTACCCAGCTCCATATCCTCAGGGGTTGCTGTGGATCAGCAGTGTGCTCTCCAGCTTGGAGCTAAGTTCATTCCCTTCAACACCAGCCCTGCCCCTGTCATTGGAACACAGAGAGAAGCCAAACCTGACACTCAGGTTGGGGCAGTTGGGGCAGTGAGGTGAGGCTCAGGGAACCTCCAGTCCTACCTAACATCCTGGGAAAGCAAACTCAAGACCTTCCTCCCAGTTTTTGCCCTCCCAAGCAGCACAGACTTCCCAGATCACTCCGGTAGGATACTCAGTCCCTCTGCCCCATTCTGTGTGGAGGAGAGGAGGAGGGCACACAAGGGACCATCTTGCTGAGACAAAAGGTTGTGGTGGTTGCCTATTCTATTGCAGATCTGTATAGAATCATGGAATAGTCAAGGTTGGAAAGGACCTTAAGATCATCCAGTTCCAACCCCCCTGCCATGGGCAGGGACACCTCACACTAAACCATGGCACCCAAGGCTCTGTCCAGCCTGGCCTTGAACACTGCCAGGGATGGAGCATTCACAGCTTCCTGGGCAACCCATTCCAGTGCCTCAACACCCTCACAGTAAAGATCTTCCTCCTTAGATCCAATCTAAACTTCCCCTGTTTAAGTTGTAACCCGTTACCCCTTGTCCTATCAATAGAGTCCCTAATGAAGAGTCCCTCCCCAGCATCCTTATAGGCCCCCTAATACCAGTCCCTCCTCAAGCAGTGTTCCTCACCCGTAAGTCCTGGCACAGTGAGACCCACTGGTGACACTCAAGGCCATGACCCTTGGGTTTCTGCAAGAAGCCAAGGAAGGACTCATCCAGAAAGGCAGAACTGAACAAGAAAAGCAGCCCAGGATTGGCACTGCCCAGCTCTACACAGAGAAGGGTATTCAGAGAGTGTGCTGGATGGAGAGCAGTGCTGGGGTCTGGAGGCTGTTCCCCACAGTCTCAGTTTGAAGTTGAATGGCTCAAACCTGACAGAATTCTTAGAAACAAGGCCCACAGAAAGCAAACACTGCCAGGTCCCAGTGCCCAGCCCCAGGGGTGCTGTGCTGAGGGGAAATGAAGCCAGTATGATGCCAGTATAGGATATTCAGCAGATTATACAGTGGAATAAGGAGTTGCCAGACCAAGTCCAGGAGTCTTTCCAAAGCATTTAGTGGTATATTATAGAAGAAAAGGTTTGGCAGATACCAATGGCCAGCTGTACTCCTAAGGGACATGTCAGTCAGCATCCCAGATCAGCTGTAGCTCCTGATGCTGTGCAGAGTTCCAGGAGCACCACCACAGGAGGCTTTCCTGAGTGGTATCAGCTAGAGCTACGTGGGCCTGGTGTCATAAGACTCATCCACAGCTGGATATTGCAGCTCCAACTCAGCAAGCCAAGGCAAGGGATGCACCACTGGCCTGATAACCACATTGTCTGTGCCACGCAGAGGGCACAGCACTGACATACTGACTTGGTACAGACAGAACTTACAACTGTGGCCAGGAGGAACAAGACAGCTGGGGGGGTTTGTCCTGACAGCCCATACCCAGGAGGCCCCAGCCATCACTTTCTTTTCCTGAGAGAGTGAAAGTGAACACTGAAAGAAGCAAGTGCAGCTTCTGCTGCTCCCTTAGCTTAAGTTTTACATGAGACTGAAGCAGAAACAGGCTGAATCCATTTAGAACTGACCAAGTCTAATAGAGACTAAGCCAGAAGGACACCCACAAACATCCTGCAACATGGAAAGGGGTTCAAAAACCAAAGCTGTCACCTCTTCTAAGGTCTTCAGGGCTGCAAGCCTGAAACACTGGAACTGGTTGCCTAGAGAGGTTGTGTGATCTCCATCCTTGGAGATATTCAAGAGGTGTGAGTGTAGACCTGGACCATGAGCTCTACATGACCCTGGTGGGCAAGGGGATTAGACCCGATGTCCTCGACAGGTCCTTTCCAGTCTCAACCATTCCATAATGCTCAGCAGGGACTGGACACTACTGACAGGGTACTTACAAGAGCTGGCACTTCTGAGCTTGATTCATCAGACAGAAGTCTGCTGGCACTGCCTTGGCTTTCACGTGGCTGTGGAAAGAACAAACCAAGTGAGTGCTACAGAAGAATGTTAGGTTAGCAATTGCTGTGGAGATGGGAAGAGTCTGGGGATTGTCCTGTATGGAAATTGTCCTGAAAGGCAATTACTTCACTAGGCAGCCAGTAATGGAGATTGACACAGATCGACCACAACTTAGGAGTCAGGACTGAGCAGGCAGGAGGTAAAGTAAAATCAGATCACTTACTCCTAGCCCTGGTCATTAGCTCTCTGTGCCCGGATCGCTTTCTGCTTATCACTAACCTCCAGGTCAAACTGATACTGTTGCTTAGAGAAAAGATGCCATTGAACTTCCCCTCACCACCTCTGTACGTCTCATGTTCCCTGCTAGCACTGCAGAGCGCCAGCATTGGCACACATCAGGTATACACAGTGCCACAGTTGCTCAGCAAGAAGAAACTTCCAGCCCTGCTTCAGTGGGACCACTGGGGTATCAGCTGTCACATTTAAGATCATAGGATCATAGAAACCCAGCCTGGTTTGTGTTGGAAGGGACCTTAAAGCTCATCCAGCTCCAACCCCTGCCACAGGCAGGGACCCCTTCCACTGGAGCAGCTGCTCCAAGCCCCTGTGTCCAACCTGGCCTTGAGCACTGCCAGGGATGGGGCAGCCACAGCTTCTCTGGGCACCCTGTGCCAGTGTCCATACATCAAACCCAGGCCTCTCCAATCTAGATGCCATGTATAAGTGTCTCATACGAGCCCAGGCAGATGACCCTCAGCCCAGCACAGTGTGTCCCAGCCTCAAAGCTCCCTTCCCATCCAGAGAAATGGATGTCAGCCAGGGTGAGCAGCACAGAGCCTGTGCAGGAAAGGGCAAATCATGCTGCTCCTGTACCCTTCAGAGCCCTTGAGGTGACCTTGGCATTGCCTGAGTGCTCACAGGGAACAAGAGCACACAGAGCTCCAGGGGTTTGAGCAGCTCCCATCACACTGCTGTGCCCACTGGGACTGCAAGACACAGAAGGAGCAGGAAGCATCTCTGCTGTCCTCATGTCCATTAACTGCTCAGCACAAGAACAGCCTGTCCCAGTTTGCCTGCAATGCCTCCCAGAAGCACAGAGAAATCCCTTCTCCAGCTGGATGGCAACCCATAGTCACCATGACAGTCCCTTCTTGAAGGCTTTCCAGTTCCACTCAAGAGCTCTGCCTCACTGGTCTAGCAGGTTCAAAAGGCTCTGCCTGAATACCCCCACCAAGCCACCAGGATGCTGCCTTTCACTTGGACCATGTTAGTAGCCCTGTTTCATTACACTTCATTGCCTTCATTCATTATAAAACAGAATAAAACCTTCACTGTAATGCTCTCTTACCCAGCAGGAGATCAAATTCCTGGAGAATCTAATCTTTTATTAATAATGCTGACAAATCACCAGAGTATTACCCTGCATTTATGTAATGATTCAAATCCTATAAAAGCCTCCTCTGATTATCTCAAACGCCGATGCACTCTCATCCTCATGCAGTCCAGGAAGCCAGCAAAGGGGGAAGAACAGCCCCATACCTCCTCTGTGTACCAAGGGCTACTCTTTGGTAGGCATGCCACAGGCAATGCCAATCTGCCACCTCCACTGTGCCCACATCAACTGGTGATGGGCAGTCCTGAAGTTCTCAGTCAGGGCTGGGCTTCTCTCTTGTGTTGTACCACAGGCCCACTGGGCTTCCTAGACAGCCAGACTGAAACCAGAGCCAGAGCCTGAGCTCAGGCTTCCAAAGGGAGAGAAGGGCTCCCACAGCAGGTCTGTTTCTGGAGAGCTGCTCTGAGGATGGCAGGCTGGAGATCCATGCAAGAGCACTGAACGCTTCCAAATGTGCCACACATCCTCTGCCATGAAGGGTACTACAGAAGAGGAGAGCTGGAAGGACTGGTTTGGCCAGTGTTCTGCCTCGAAGCATCCTGCTGCAGATGGACAGACACAGATAAGACCAAGGCAAGCAAATAGCTGCACCCTTTCCACCACCTGAAGCTTGTTCCAGATGCATTTCATAGACATGCAGTGACCTTCCATGGAGCAATCCTCACTGGTTCATCATGTCAGGTTCATCACAGGCTTCCCTCAGCCACCACATCCTGCAGCAAGGAGCTCTGCAGAGCACTGAGACTTCTGCTTGCCTCCTTGCTAGCTATATTCCCTGGGCTTTATTTCTCATATTGGAAAAGAAGATGAACAAGTTACTTCCCAACCACATCACACTTGATACACCAGACTATTACATTCCCAAGCTCTTTGCCTCTATCTCCTGGCTGGGCTGAGGACTCCCCAGCTCATTCAGTCACACCAAACTGTGTCAGATCCTGCACTGTCATCCTTGTCAGCCGGCTCTGAGTCTTTCCAGCTCTACTCTGCCTTGTGAGCTGGTCCTGAACTGCAGCCACAGGGTATTTTGTACTGCATGAAGCAACCACTCAGAAAAGGAATTCCCAAAGGAAGGACCCTACCTGTCCTCCTTCCCCTAAATGTACTTGGAGCAAGCCACTATCCTAGACAGGAGAGGCTCAGGCAACAAGGGGACTGGAATGATGAAGGGGAATGACTTCTGATCACCACCTGGAGTCAGAGGCCACATGTGGTTGTGGCACATGGCCACAGAAAGAGGGCAAAGCCACCTCTTTAGGCTCAGGCTGTGCCCTGGCCCAGAACTCCATCCAACCAACCTCTGCGTGCACTTCTGCTGCTCGTTCCCACTGGAAGAGAGGGCTCAGGCAGACTGAAGGGCTGCAGAAAGGGAAAAATGCTATTCAAAGAATGGAAAGCCATGTTAAGGAAGGAAATATTTTCCCATGTTTAGATGCAAGGTTCAGAGCTGCTGTGTGTCTGAGGAGTGGCTCAGGAAGCTGCTAACTCAGCCATGCTCTGCAGGTCGCAGCCCCACCTGGGTTAGAGTTCATTGTTGGGGAACTGAGCAAGTCACAGGAAGGATCCTGGCATCTCCAGCCTGGACCTACAAGCAAAGCAGCGGATGTTTTGCCAGACAGCCTTTTTCTTGGCTGCTCTCTAAGCCAAATGCTTGCTTATTAACGTCAAAACAAGGTTCTAGTTCCAACCCTAGTGAGCAAGTGGGAATGAGGTACATGGGATTGTGTGGCACACAGAGCACTTGCATTGTGCACTAGGAGATGGAAAAGCTGCTCTAACACTGACTGGATGGTGAGGCAGAGCACTGCAGACAGGCTGAGAGCTGGGCTGGGGCAGCCTGGACAAGAGAAGGCTCCTGAAGGGGAGACCTGAGAGCAGCTCCAGTGCCTAAAGGGGCTGCAGGAAAGCTGGAGAGGGGCTTGGGACAAGGGCCTGTAGGGACAGGCCAAGGGGAATGGCTTGAACCTGCCAGAACAGGGGAGACTGAGCTGAGCTCTTAGGCAGAAGGTGTTCCCTGTGAGGCTGCTGAGGCGCTGGCACAGGGTGCCCAGAGAAGCTGTGGCTGCCCCATCCCTGGCAGTGCTCAAGGCCAGGTTGGACACAGGGGCTTGGAGCAGCTGCTCTAGTGGAAGGGGTCCCTGCCTGTGGCAGGGGTTGGAGCTGGAGGAGCTTTAAGGTCCCTTCCAACACAAACCATTCCATGACTAAAAAAGAGAAAACATAAGGGCAGCCAGAACCCACCCTGCAGCTGGCTGGGATGGCTGACATGTGGGTGTTAGAGATCAGAAATAGCCCTTCTCTTCCAGTAGAAGAAAGGGAACAGAAACACCATCTTTCTATTCTCGTCCAGGATCACCCTGCAAGCCAACAGAGTGAACAAGGAGTCTGGCCAGAGTGTTAATCTCTGCTCAAAGGGCTTGAACTGCCACAGAAGCAAGGCTGGAAGTTCTGCCAAGCCGTCCCTGAGCAGTACAACTCTGCTTTTAGCTGTAGATTCACAAGACACATTTCAGCTTTTTCCTTGCAGCAAGTGAAGCATGGAAAGGGGTGAAATGGCTTTTATAACAAGGCCTGTTCCCTTGACCATTGGCACTGAGCTTGCCCTGGCTGCAGCAACCAGCCAAGCTGAAGGACACTCCATCCTGCAAGGAGAAGGGAAACACACAGCCCATCCCTAAATGGCACATACCTCTTGGGTGGCTTCCTGCCCCTGCCACTGGTGGTCAGGTCAGAGAGCTCAGGCAGGGCTTCCATCAGGGGCTGCATGTCTCCCACCACCGGGGTTGCCTTCCGCTTCGCTTCGGCCTTCTGCTTCTGCTTGGCTAACTTCACACTCTCTATTTCTGAAGCAGAAACAGGACATTAGGGGAGGAAGGGGAAGCGTTTGCAAGAGATAACCCTTGAGCTAAGGAATTAATCGGCTGCTTCACCCCCAACAGAAAAACAAGCCAGGATTCATTTAACCCAGGGAAAGACTGAAGAATAATGCAGCTGGGTAATTCCTTCCCTTGTGCTTGCTTCTAACTATATGTCTGTAGTGACATGTGCATGGGAAGTGAAATTCCCAGCTGGATTTTGTCTGTTTCCATCCCTTGCACACAGTGACACGGTGCAATAGTTGTGGGGTGGACAAAACCACGCTGACACCTTGCATGGAATTAGGAGAGAGAAACAAGAGGGGAAGGGACAAACCAAAGAGCTGCACATGCAGTGCTGAACTCACAGTCCCGTCTCTGCTTTGCTGCTGGCACCACACAATGGTCTCCCAGCACAGGCAGAGGAGATGGAGTTCACTGAAGTTGTTCACTTGGTTTGGAGCAAGTCAAGGTCTCACTTTCATGGCTCAAGGTGGAGCTCAAGCAGTCAGATGCTGGAGGAACTGGGCCCTTAGAAAAGCACTGCATCAACTGCAGACATAGAGGCTGCTGGCTGTCCCTGCAGACCATGCTCACCAGTCCCCTGCAAGAGCTCTGAGCATGGCTGTGGGCACATACGGCTCTCCACATGTTACAGCAATGTCCCTTCCCAGCCATGGGAGGTGAGCACTAAACCCATAAGCTTCTGTCTCAGGTCTTGAGGCTCCCTGCTGCAGATACAGGTCCTGCAGCTGCCCAAGCCCTACAGAGCCAGCAGCCTCCAGGCTGAGCTCCAGCAGAACATGTTCTGCTCTAAGACAGCCCACAACAGCCCAGCACTGCTGCAAGCCACCAGCTGAGCTCCACGATCACAGAACCACAGACTGGTTTGTGTTGGAAGGGACCTCAAAGCTCCTCCAGTTCCAACCCCTGCCACAGGCAGGGACCCCTTCCACTGGAGCAGCTGCTCCAAGCCCCTGTGTCCAACCTGGCCTTGAGCACTGCCAGGGATGGGGCAGCCACAGCTTCTCTGGGCACCCTGTGCCAGCGCCTCAGCACCCTCACAGGGAACAGCTTCTGCCTCAGAGCTCAGCTCAGTCTCCCCTGTTCTGGCAGGTTCAAGCCATTCCCCTTGGCCTGTCCCTACATCCCTTGTCCCAAGCCCCTCTCCAGCTTTCCTGCAGCCCCTTTAGGCACTGGAGCGGCTCTAAGTCTTCGCTGAGATGCTCCAAGAAGAGCCTTGATGATGCCCTCAGAAACAGTCAATGCTCAGTGGGATCCATGAGCTCCTCTTCCTTCTGGTAGGTGATCAGCAGGCCTGGAAACCCACTGCATTGCCTTGACACCCAGAAGTACAAGGGATACAAGATGGAGAACTCTACCTTTTCCATGTGCATCCAGCAGAGGCTGCAGCAGAAGAGCTGGCTTCTGCTTACTGTCTTGGACAAGTGTAATGCAAGGATGAGCCTCAATGCTGAGCTAGTCCTGGTCTCTGCTCCCAAGGAACAAGGGATGGGACAAGAGGAAACGGCTTCAAGCTGCACCAGGGCAGGTTTAGATGGAGCTGAGGAACAATTCCTGCCCCACAGGGTGCTCAGGCATTGGAACAGGCTGCCCAGGGCAGGGCTGCAGGCACCGGCCCTGCAAGTGTTCACACAGCGTGGAGACGAGGCCTCAGTGCCATGGGGCAGTGGTGGCCTTGGCAGGGCTGGGAATGGTTGGACTGGGTGAGCTTAAAGGGCTTTTCCAGCCTGGTTGGTTCTATGGTGGAGCACAGTGCCAGTGGCCATGGGGCCAAGCTGGTGACACAGGGAGGCAACAGCTTCCAACACAGCATGGCTGCAGCAGCAGGACCAATGGGCACAGGTATCTGGTGGGAACATGAAAGCAGCTGGTTCCACTCACAGACCCTGCAAGTCTGGGTCTAACCCTGCTGCCCACGTTTAAGCAAGCAGAACCTGAAACCCAACCAGCTCCTTTACTGCCCTTTTGTCTTGTTCACTCCCCAGCCTGGCTGTGTTGTAGAGCAGCGGCTTTCATGAAGCACGATTTTGCTGTTCCTGCCATTTGTGACAACCCATAGTGCAAACGCTTCTCCTCGCAGCAATCCCTGCCAAGAGCTCAGCCTTCTGCTCTGCAGCACTTCTTTTTTTGGTCTGGCTTTAGGAAGCCGACTCCTTCCCTGCTCTCATAAACAGTATGGGCTCAAAATCTTCAGACACCTGATTCTGCGCAAACATCCCAAATTCTTTTCCTATGAAGTCTTGTTTGTCCCAGGAGCCGTGAGATAGATGTATTTTTAAATGTGCATACTTCTAATGGCTGAAGCATTACAAATCCCTTTCCCCCTCTCGTGTCTCTCCTGAGATTAGTTATTGGAATGGGAGAAACCTCCAAGTCTTGCATTTGCACTACTGGGCTGAACTTTAGTTCCCAGGGTCTTGGCATCCAGTGGCGCAAAAGCAGCTCTGGGACAAGAAGAAACAACAAACTCTATGGAAGATTTAGGGAAACAGGGATGTTTTCCTACACGTCCATCTCCTCCCGTTGAAGCTGGGCTCTCTTTTGGGGTGGCAAAGGCCACAGAGAGTTGGCAGAGTGATCTGCATCCAACAAAGAGCAATGCTTTTCAGTTGACTCCATCTCTTTAAGGTCATAGTGTTAGAATGCCAAATTTCATTGAAATATCTCCATTTCTGGAAATCCCAGTTCATTTCATCAGCTAATAATATCAGTTTCTTTAATGATGTGCACCTAGGCTCTTTCCAGCTATTCCATTTTCCTCAGTAACAAGCTGCACACCTGGTACTAACCCTTCCTGACTTTACCTACACAAATCCACGGGTATTTGCTACCCTTAACAAAGCATTTGCCAGGGAATGCTAGGATTTGCCAACTAACTGGCCATGGTTTAGAGGGGGAGTTAAGGGAGCAGCAATTTAAGTAGTTCTGTGTCTGTAAAGCACTTCTAACACCTAGTATCTTCTAAAACAGAGATAACTTGGTCTGAAGTTTTTCCATCTTGGAGTTCTCAAAGCAAAGCCTCTGCATTTCCTTTGTATTCCCTCAGCTTAGTGATTTTAGAGCCAAGAGAGGAGGAAAGAGGCCACAGCAAGGACAAAATAACATACATCATCGTGAGATAGACTGATACTACAAAGGCATATGTGGAGAAGTGCAGGTATCCTGCTCCTGGGCTTTTCCTATGGGAGCAGCACTGCCACCTCACTCCCTCTGTTTCTTGCAGATGACACAAGCCCCATGTGCCCTTTTTACTCAGGATTCCTTCATAAAATGCTGCTTAGGACATGGCTTCCCCCTTGGCACCTGGTACCAGCCCTGCTATGGGGGGGGAAAGCTCAGCTATGCTCCAGCAGCCCTCTCCTCTTAGGAGCATCACAACTGCAGGTGGCAGGTCAGGCATTAGGACTAGCACAGCTGCCTATGCTCTGTGTCCAACAGGGACACCAAGGGTTGCAGATGACAAAGGTGTTCATTGTTGGTTGGTGACAGGGAGGAGGAGGAGGTTTCCTTCACACTCATGGTGTTAAATGATCCCCTTCTTATTTAAGAGGAGACAGAGATAACTTCACAGCAACTGGTGAAATCACAGGTTGATGGACTTGAGCTCAGACCTCGGAAGCAGAGAGCATATGGTGTGGCACAGAGCCACATCTCAGTCCCAAACAGAGTCTGGCAGCAAATCTGTTGACCAAGAAGGTGTTAAGGCAAAAAACCTGTCCCAAGAACAGCTCCAGGTGGCAAGAGGAATCCCTCTGCTGCAATGGGTAGCACAGCATCGTCTTTTACTGTGCTGGGATACTTGAAGCACAGACGCTTCCCACAGGAAACACAAACATTTCTGCTGTGGGCTGCTTTTGTTTAGCTCATATTTCACAGCCAGACTGACTGGTCAGTGGGTTCACTGACCTGTGACACATGGGAAAGAGCAGTAACACAGACAACAGTGTCCAGAGACTTCCCTTACAGAAGGGCTGGAGGGCCCATTGCAGGCTTCCACCACAGAGGCTTGGATTAGCTGGTGGGGCTCAGCTCCAGGCTCTCCTCCCATCCCCATGGCTCCTTGGGGATGGGGAGCTCCACTACACAGCTACTCATATCTGTACCAGAACTTTTAAAGGTAGAGAAACATGCTAAACCTATGCATGCACAGTGTCCTGTCTGGGTAAATAAAGGCTTTATGTAGTCCCTTATATTACACATAGAGGAAGATTTGGGGCAATGACTCAATCTCAATGGCTAAACAACAGCTGGGAGTGTTTTACCCTATGGGCTATGGGGCAGATGTGAAGGGTCCTGAGGAGCACTGCCCCACACTGCCACCCAAACCCCACACAGAGAGCTCCAACAGCCCCACACTGTGATGCCTGTGGCAGCACTGTGTTCTAAAGTACTTACTCTGTAGCCATCTTTCCTTCCTCAGCTTCATCTTCTCCTTTTTGGAAAGAACTGGTTTTTCTTCTAGACCTAGAAGAGAAGAGAGACATGAGGCATAGCTTCTGCACACTGATTCAGGGCTGGGCTCTTCCCAAAGGCACCATTCAACCCTGCATGCTTCTGAACTTGCTGGCAGGTTGGGCAGGCTGCAAGCAGGCAGCTACACCTCAACTTCTACCTGAACAATGAGACCCACCTTGCTGTCAGCACAGAAATAAGGAATGGGAAAGTACATCAGATCAAGCAGCTCTTTGAGGTAAGCTTTCTAAGACATCCTTGCCTCGTGTTCTGCATTAACATGGGCTGGGAGCTGGTGTTTCTTCTGAAGGGATGGGAAGACCGACAAGTCACATAACTGGGAGCAAGAAGCAAGTTTTATCTGAAAACACTCAGGCTGATAAGGCTAAGAAGGAGGAAAACATGGACTGTAGACATGCAGATGTTGGGGCTGTTCAGCCTGGAGACGGCTGCAGGGAGACCTCAGAGCAGCCTCCCAGTATCTGAAGGGGGCCTATAGGGATGCTGGTGAGGGACTCTTCATTAGGGGCTGTAGTGACAGGACAAGGGGTAACAGGTTGACACTTAAACAGGGGAAGTTTAGATTGGATATAAGGAAGAAATTCTTTACTGTGAGGGTGGTGAGGCACTGGAATGGGTTGCCCAGGGAGGTTGTGAATGCTCCATCCCTGGCAGTGCTCAAGACCAGGTTGGACAGAGCCTTGGGTGCCATGGTTTAGTGTGAGATGTCCCTGCCCATGGCAGGGGGTTGGAACTGGATGAGCTTAAGGTCCTTTCCAACCCTGACTATTCTATGATTCCATGTAGGAGGGGGAATGATGACCTGACATGGCTACTGGCATCCCCCTGCCTGAGCAACAGCCTCAGTGCCTGCTGGACAGCACGTGTCAGGCAGGGGAAGGACTGCAAAGGGTCTGAAGCACCCAGATGTTGAGGCAGCCCTAAGGAACAGCCCATTACAAACAGCTTTTCAAGCAGGTTACAGTAGGCAGCCTACTATAACCAAACATAGTATCTGAACCCAGCTGTTGATGGCTGAGATCCAGCACCAAGTCATGTCACAAACAGATTTACCAGGGTTCCGCTGCAGACACTATAAAATGTTATCTTATCTCTGGTGTTTAAACCAAAATTGACTTTAGTCAACTTCTCTGCTGAAATGTGCTGGGAATACTGCTACAGGAATGCCAGTGGAGGAACAGGCTCCCTACAGACCCCTCCTCTGCCCTTAAGCCTGGAAAACAAATGAAATACTCATTTTCTCCCCCAAAAGAACCAGGAGAAAGGGTTTGAATGCAACTCTGAAAACGACTTATTGTGGCCAGCTCTGAAGCTGTGAACCTTTCAAAGTGATTTAAACAGAAGCAATACCATAACTCAGTCATTTCAGTGGCTTCAGATCAGAACAAGCCTGCTGGGGATGGAAGGACTTCTTCATAACCCACAACCATGTCCTGAACCATGCCAGGTTGGATGGGCCTTGGAGCACCCTGCTCCAGTGGAAGGTGTCCCTGCCCATGGCAGGGGTTGGAGCTGAATGAGCTTTAAGGTGCCTTCCAACACAAACCAGGCTGGGATTCTGACTCTATGAGTTTCTAGAGGGCACAGAGAATGAAGCTGCAGTTTCACTGCCTCGAGTTCCAGAAGAACACATTACTACAGTCAATGCACCCAAGAACTGAGAAATAAACCCATCATTAACTTAGAAGGCTCAGGGATGCCTTGGCAGGGTTTGCATGTGACTGATGCTGCCATTCATTTTTCCATCTCCTGCATAAAGCCCCAATGCACAGGAACCCTGCTACACACAGGCCAGCAGAACAGCCCTGCTCTTCCATAGGACCAGGCAATAACAGACACAAACATCTCATCGTGTTAAGGGCAAACTTCCTCAATCTGTTCGCTGCAGTATCAAAGGAGATGCTCAAACACCTAACCGCATGTTCCAATAACCAGCTCCCAGTTCATAGAATCATAGAACCTTGGAATGGTCTGGGTTGGAAGGGACCTCAAAGAGAATCCCAGACTGGTTTGGGTTGGAAGGGACCTTAAAGCTCATCCATCTCCAACCCCTGCCACAGGCAGGGACACCTTCCACTGGAGCAGCTGCTCCAAGCCCCTGTGTCCAACCTGGCCTTGAGCACTGCCAGGGATGGGGCAGCCACAGCTTCTCTGGGCACCCTGTGCCAGCGCCTCAGCACCCTCACAGGGAAGAATGTGATCACCCCACATTGCTGTGGTTTTGGGGATAAAAAGCAGATGAATCACCAGAGCCCAGAACACAAACCCTGCCCGATGCTCTCTGAAGGGCTGCCTGAGCCTGCCCAGCTTCCAGCTGGGAGATGTGCCCCCTGATCTGACAACACACTTCTTACCCCCTGGGCAAAGGGTGCTCAGTGGGATTTGCTGGTGCAGATGACTAAATCCAGCAGGCAGCCAGCTGGCCAGTCCAGCACCAACAACAACTCACACCGAGGGGATTTTCCCCCTTTTCTTTATCTTTCCTCCCAAACAGCAGCAGAATATTTAAGGCAACACAAAAGCTGTTTCCTTGGCAGGAGCCCAGGCTTGCTGCAGGCCAGGACTGGTGGCCGGCAGCCAGGCTGGCAGCAGCACATCACCAGGGGGATGTGGGGAGGCCACTTTCTGCCCTCTCCCCAGACACCTCCATGTACCCCACCTACCTCAGCAGAGGCTGTTCTGCTGCTGAAAGGTGCCAACGTTGTGTTTGGCAGCTTCCAGTGAGGATGCCGAGTGCCAAAGCCCCTGGAAACCCAGTGGAGAGCAGCGAAGGCAGAGTTAGGTAGTTAAATAACAGCACGGGCTGTCCCCAAGGTAGTCTTACTTCCATTTAGCTTGCAAGCACCACTGAGATCAAAGCCAGGCCGCAGCTCCAGCTTAATTATTTCCCTGTGAAACCACCAGGGTTTGGGTTCCCCCCCTCCAACCATCCCCCATGTAATTTAACAGGAGGAAAGGTGAGCGAACCCCTCCTGCACCAGCGGAGGGCAATTCACATCCTGTAAACGTGACAATTACTCCTCTTGGCAAGGATGTGTTTTTACTTCCCTCTGATCTGCACCATACAAAACATCTCAACCATAAACAGATGATAAAAGGCAAGAGGTTTTTTGCCTCCTACACATCAAGTGTTTGATAGCACCCCCCAGGTGTCAGGATCCTGCTTTCCTGGGGGACCTGTAGGTTTGGGGTTTGGAGTAGGGCAAAGAGGTTGAGGGGTTTTATTTGGTAAAGGACATCTTAGACTGAGAAACAGAAATTCTCCATATTTTTATATACATATATATATATATATATGACTGCCTTTCATAAAGGACTTCTGTGACCTCAGAATTCCTCATTTGACCCTTTCTAGGCACTCAGAAAGAAGCCAGACTGCATTAAAGCCATAACACTTCAGGCTTTCCTAAGTCCCAAGATCCCACTATTTGAGTCCCCAAGCAGGAGGGTGAAAACAGGCTTCCCATTCCAGGAAACCACACTGATGACTTAGCCATGGACAGAAGTATCACCTATGAGCAGAAGCAGCAAAGAAACCTGTGCCTGTGCAATGCTACATGTACAGAGGAGGGTCCTTCAGCCCTGGGCAAGGCTGCAGTGAAGCATCAAGTCCCCACATTGGTATGAGCTATTAAGAAATAGCACATAGTATTAAGTATTATTCCCAGAACTCCGATGACATGTCAGGAAAGCTGTTGCTGCTCGAAACATAATATTTTGGCTTAAGAGAGTAGTTAAATTGAAGTTAAATAACAACAGCTGTGTTAATTTTAGCCTCAGTTTAACAGCAGCAAAAAGGAGCATATGCCTACAGCTGTGGGGTGAGCTCACTGAAGAAATACAAAGAGGATGTCCCAAAGCAGATTGGGTGTGTTTGGGGTTATCTTTGGTTGGCTGCAATCAGACTGTGTCACTTGTGAATTGTCTGATACCTTTTCCCACTGAAAGAGCCTAAGAAATGGGAGCCACAGGCTCCTGGGGTGATCACAGCCATGGTGCGACCTGAGAGATGCCAGTGCACAACCACTGAAGGGCATAGAATCATAGAACCATGGAATGGTTTGGGCTGGAAGGGACCTTAAAGCTCCTCCATCTCCAACCCCTGCCACAGGCAGGGACCCCTTCCACTGGAGCAGCTGCTCCAAGCCCCTGTGTCCAACCTGGCCTTGAGCACTGCCAGGGATGGGGCAGCCACAGCTTCTCTGGGCACCCTGTGCCAGGTCTTTTTCCTCTGGGAAGAAGGCTGAGGGACAACACAGGCCAGGCAGAAGGTCCTGTGGATGCCCTGCAGCAGAGCCGGTGCTCTGCCCTGCTCCCAGCTCCCAGCCAAGTGACTCCAGCTCCACTTCCCACTGATGCACAAGTGTCCAGGGAATCCAAATCACCAGTGGGAGGTGGCAAGGACAGGAACAGGGGGTGGATCTATGGCCTTTTTCCTCCCCCTTGCTCTTATAGGAGCCCCTGGAGACAGCTTTGTGAACAAGAGCCCATGGGATAGCAGTGTTGAGGCTTCACCCAGTCCAAGCCCTGCCACCAGTGCTGGAAGAGAAGATGACAGCCCCTCTGGGACAGAGCACGTTTCACCATGGATACAGCAGTTGCTTTCTGTGTTCCAAAACAAGCTACATTATTTTTGTTCACGCTTAATCCTTACACCAACATGTAGGCTTTCCTCCTGCCCCTCTGAGGAAGGCATCCTGTTTAAAGGGGGATCTGCCTTCTCAGCCCTCCCAGACCCCCATGCTCTTTGAAGCAGAGTCTACTCCCAAGCCCAGCTTCCCATCGGAGTGATGTGACTCATGTCCTCACACCAGGGTCATGCCTGTGTCAGGCCTGGTAAACATCCCCAGGCTCTGAGCAGCTACAGCACAAAACCTCCCTCTGCACAAGAGCCAAGGCTCATCTCCAGTTAGCTGCATGGGCACACAAGTGACATGCCACATGGAGCGGGAGCAGCTCCCTCAGGAGGTGATGGGGAAGCCACAATCTGCACAGCAACCTGTGAAAGGCAATGCCACAGTCTGTCCTCCCAAGCAATGGCTGCAGTGCCTCAGGCACACTCAGTCCCTGCCAAGAAGTAAAGGTCCCTTCTCTTCCTCTGCCCCCGGTGTTTTTCACTCTGCAGAAGTCTCTGGTTTCACCATGTGCCCAGTCCAGCATGGAGGCTGACACAGGCACACAAAGGATGCTCGTGTGTCACTGTTCCTACAGCCACTTTTGCAGCTGGAAGGTTATTTCCATAACCAAGGCAGAAAGAGGTGACATGTCCCAGGGAACCCAAGGGTGCCACAAGGATGGTGATATGCCTTGTCTGAGGCAGATGCTTGATATTGCCACTTCATGGCACAGAGAGATCCCAGAAACCACTGTGAGCCTCCTGATGGACAATCCGTGGCTCTCACAAGGAGCTCATCTTATCTGCAGGATGCAGGCTCTTCCCTGGGAAACATTATCTTTTGCTGTTAGAAGGTCAACTTGTTTCAGGCATTATCTTCCCCATGAAACACACAAGGGTACAAACACTGTGGGGCCAGAGGGAGAAATACCCCATCATGTTTCTGTACACACAGCCTTCTTAGGGGAGAAACACCAACAGCAGGGCACCCATGTCCTGCTTCATTTTGTTTCTGCATTTCCATTAGTGTCTTTGGTGTATTACCTCCATTCTGTTGCTAACACACTGGAGGAGAGCAAATGAGGTCAGACCCATTCCCAGTCCAGGACACTAAAATGCTTTTTTTCCACATACATTTTGCTGATTTTAGACAGTTTAGCATCAAAAGAAGTGAAAAGAAACTGTGCCTCTACTATTAGCACACCCTGCTGAGTCACTGGGTAGTGGTGAGGCTGAAGAGGGAGAATGAAACACAGGATACCAGGCAGACAGTGCCACTGTCTGATATCAGACACACCATGCTACTTCTCCCTTCCTGGCCAGACAAGCATTAGGAGCCACAGGAGACAGAGGAGCCATAGGAATGTTGGCTGGCACCTACAAGAGGACTTGCCTACAGCAGACAAAGTGAACCAGGCACTGAACTCAGCTTTCAGTAAACCTGGCTTTAAGCAAACCCAAGGGGATGAACCATTTGACATCTACTAGAGCTCTTGAAACCCTGCATACACAAAGTACCCTTTTTGGTATAGTTTTACCTTTAAACTGATTTGTCCTCATTACATTGCAGATACAGCTCACCACCCTTTCTTCCTGCCGCTTGCACATTTGGCTGTCCCTTCTCTGGGAGTCTTGGCCAACTACAACAAGCAACAGCCAAACCAACCTCTGTGCTCAGCAGACTGGAGGGTATTCCCTTGCTGTTCTTCCACTGCAGGAAGTTGCTCACATCTTCCCTGCTCAGAGGAAAACACCTTCTGGTAAAAGGTGCATCTGCTGAGGACATTACTGCAGCAGTGCAGGAGCTCCACATCACTTGCAGGAATGAGCATCCCCACCAGTGCATCCTCACTGCCCAGCCAGGACAGCTTCTGCCTGGATTCAACACAGCTTTGCAAGAAAAGATGCTGGATTACTTTTAACTTACTTCTCTTCCTATCTTTTCTACAGTCCCTGAGCTGTAAGACTTCAAACCCCACCAAACAAAGGCAGAAAGGCTCACCCATAGACAGATGCCCTGGGAAACACATGCCATGTCAGGGACTATATAAGACCAGGTATAAGAAGCAGAGGTTTCCAGCTTCGTGAGAATCAGTTTGCTTTGGAGAAGAGCCATTGCAATTCCCCTTACCCTTTTCACGTCCACAGGGAATAACAAAAGGCAGGGGGATGTACATGCAACAAGTGTGCATACATTTCTTCCACACAGCAGCAAGACATCCTCCAAAAGGATCTTCGAGTCCCAGAGCACAAGTTAAGATATCCTTTTTTGTCAAGGAATGGCACGTTTGAAGAGGCTGACTTCTTCTTTGCTTCCTCTGGCATGTACTTGCTTTCTGTGCAGCCCCATACCAGTTTAAGTACCTGTCACCACAGTGAATTGTATGCCCAGCAGCTCTCAGCAAGTGCTGCTGCTGCAACTGCTCACCCAGGCCAAAGAGAAGAGAAGCAGGATGGAGGTAACACAGGAAAGGCACTCAAGGAAAGCCAGGAGCAAAGTAAAGGGAGGAGGGCATCAAAGCTCATCTGAGACAATCGGAGCAGCTCAGTTCATGTTTCACCACAAGCCCTCCTGTCCTTCCTGCACACACTTCTCTGATCACAGCAAATTACACAGGGAACAGCCACAGAAGATAAGGATTCGCCATGTCTGCCTGTGGATGTGAGGCAGAGTGAACTGCAAAGCCTTCTTGCAGTCAAGCTGATCCAAAGGGATGTAGGTCTGCAGCAAAGCTTCCTTTTTATCACACTCAGCCAAGAAACACAAGCATCCCTAACCTCCTGCCTCGCTGCTCATAGCACAGAAACCCATCAGCCAGTTTCTGAGGGTGATTTCATGGCCCGAGGCACCTGAGCTTGGCTTTCATCATCCATATAAAGAAGCACAAGACAGTGGAGCTCAGGCCAAATGCTGCTTGAGGCAGCACCAGGGGAGCCTGGCCCCGCAATGCATTTCCCTCCCTCACCTAAGGGACACAAATGGAATCTGCTCAAGGTATTCCTTAAGGAACACAAACAAGTGCATCTCTGCCAGTGCTCAGGTTGGAAAGCTGGTGAGTTGTACACTGCAATTAAACATTACCACACAGGTAAAGTGGCTTCCTCTGTTGTCATGGATGCCCAGCAAGCTGCTGCTGCTCCTGCTCCTTCCAGCCAGCACTCACTGTTGTGGGAAGTGGCACAGAAGCCTGGGGTATGAAGCACCCCAGAGCACCCCATGGGTTTGCAGCCCAGGTCAGTCAGGGAGGGTGCTCCAAGCCCCTGTGTCCAACCTGGCCTTGAGCACTGCCAGGGATGGGGCAGCCACAGCTTCTCTGGGCACCCTGTGCCAGCGCCTCAGCACCCTCACAGGGAACAGCTTCTGCCTAAGAGTTCAGCTCAGTCTCCCCTGTTCTGGCAGGTTCAAGCCATTCCCCTTGGCCTGTCCCTACCCACCTTTGTAAAAACACAGCAGGGGTTGGAACTGGATGAGCTTCCAACCCAAACGAGTCTGGGATTCTATGGTGATTCCTTTAGGAGCCCACCCTCAGTTTCCATGCAGCACAGAAAGCACACAGATCTATGGCTCCCTCATCAGAAAACACCTGCCCTTGCCAAACCAGACTCTGAAGTCACCTTGGCAACCAGGTTCCTCCAGCACACATCTGTAAGGCAATAATGACTCACAGGTTTGCCATCACAACCCAAAACCACAAAGCACTGGGGGCATGCGGAGGTGTTGTTCTGAGCTGTCTACCTCCTGCAGCAAGGACTGTACAGAACCACAGCCACAACAAAGGGGACCACCACAGCACACCCCAGGGAGCCTGCAGCACAACACAGCCTGGACAGTCAGTACAGCCCTTCCACAGGGGATGAAAAGGTGTATTTTAGCAACAGACCCACGCACAGGAGATGTTTGTGTGGATATTGCAGTTTCAGTGGGAAGAATCTAATATAAAACCCTATAAAAAGCTTGAACAGCAACAAATATCTAGAATGAGATTTATTCTGAGCCCAAAAGCAATTCGTATTTATCAACAGGCAGATTCTCTCCTCAGGGCTTACCAAGGGAGACAGACTAGTGAAACATCCCTATGCTTTTTGACAATGCCTTGCAGGTTTCTATTTTAAAGAGATTTCCCCCCAAATATCCTTTCCATTCCTGCTCATAAGATTGCCTCTGCCTACACTGTCCTTGGACAAGTTCAATACCCTCTGCAGTGTGAAAGCTCTAGAGCTGGAAGTGGTACACGATTTGATTTTACCTGGTGCTTGTCATCTATGCAAAATGCCAGGAAACATTAATCCACTCTAATGTCCTTCTCTTTGAGCTGTATATTCACTACCAGACAATGAAATGGGCATTCTCTAGGGAAGTTTCCCATTTCCTGCCACTGGTGCCTATAATTTGCCCTTGTTTTGGTGCCTGGCATTTCTCTTACATCTATATTCTTACCTATCACTCCATACACGCTCTTTGAGCTCCTCAGAGGAGCCTGCTCTGCTCACTTGTTATTACATTCTCAATGCAATGATTTAGTGGTGATCCTGCAAACCAGTCCCCAGCTCCTTCCCTGGGTTTGACAACAGGCAGGTTTCTTCCCATCTGTCTTCAGTCCTGAGTTTCTGAGAGCTCCTTTAATGGGACTGCAGACAAAAGACTTGTTCCATCCAAAACACTGATCATTTGTACAGAGCTGAAGCCACCCCACACCTCAGACAGTTCTGTAGCTCCTGAAAGTGGTGCATGGGAGATTTGGACACAACTGATGTTCATCCATATCCATGTTCACCATACCTGTGTTTTAACCACATGTATTTCTCCTCAAAACACACAGCAGAGAACTGGGCTGCTCTGTATTTCCTGCTCCATCTCCATGCCAATGCCATGGCCTGATGGGGTGCAGAGGGGGAGAAAGGGCAGACAAAAGGCAAGAGAGGGAAAAACTGAGCTCTTTAAAGATGCTGAGAGGAACTGCAAAGGCACAGAGTGTGAGACATCTGAGGCAGACAGCTATGTCACTGTCAGGGGCCACTGCAGCACTGGCAGCAGCCCAGCCTGCACTGAAGGTTGTCTAGAACATCCTAGACCAAGCTGTGGAGCTGTTGCTGGAGTCCCACCTTCCCCTCAGCATCTCCAGACAGTGTATTTCATGGATTCAGTAGGTTGCTGGTAGAAACACTGAGTTTTCCTCAGTTCCTTGTGTCCTGGGTTTGGCTGGATAATTTCCTCCCTAGTAGCTGGTAGAGTGCTGTGTGTTTTGGACTTAGTCTAAGAATAATGCTGATAACACACTTGTCTGTCTCGGGTCTTATTTCTCTTTCTTTTTGTTCTCTCTCTTTTCAATACTACTACTATTATTATTATATTACTTCATATCAATTATTAAACTGTTCTTATCTCAACCCATGGGTTTTACCTTTCTTTCCAATTGTCCCCTCCATCCCACTGAAGGGGGAAGGGGGGGGAGTGTGGAACTAAGTTGCTGGCTGGGATTACACCTTGACACCTTGCTCCTGGTTTAACATCTAAAGCCATTTTCCCTTGCACAACTGGGAAAAGCAGGACATGGGAGCGATGCAGACACACACTATAACCAGAATGGTTATATTCAGCCAGGCCCAGCTGAAATGGGTCAGGATGGGCAATGGGATCACATCCCAGTATGACTTGGTGAAACAAGTGCCTGCAGGAACCTCCCCCTGAGCTGCCTGACAAGGCAAGGATGCAGTCAGTAGGAAGAGCTGCAGCTGGATCTTTCCTTGGATGAAGACAAAGGAAAAGAGGCAGGAGGAATCCCAAGGCTCAGCACTTGTGGTACTGCTGACAGACACTCGCTGTCTGAGAAAGGGAGATGCTGGCACTTTTCAGGAAGCCCCCAGAAGGTGGGATGTTAACTGGAAGTCCTGCAGTCTGGCTTCCAAGATATCAGAGGATTCAGCAGGAACCACTGAGCTGGTGGAAGGCAGAGAATAAGTAGCAGGAACAGGCACTAAACAAGAGGACAGCAAACCAGCGATGCCCAGACCCCCACCAGCCAAGGGACTTGCAACTATAAAAAGGCAAAGCCAAAGGCAAACCCAGCTTTTTCATCCCAAGGTCTCTCTGTGCCCTTCCTCTCAATGCATACATGATGCTACTTACACTGGGAGGTACCAACCATCACTGGAATGACTGGTACACATAATTAATACATTAACTAAGCTGACTGCCGAGTGCACTGTGATCAATACTTAATTATATTTCCAGGCAGTACAACAACATCAGCCAGAAATTGAATTGAGTAGACAATGAAGATACATAACTCCAGGATCAAAACAAAGCCATGCCCAGAACAGCATAACCAGGATGTGTACTGGAGTTTCAGCAGCAGCACACACTGCATGGAGAGAACGGATCACATCATAGATGTCTTCACAGTGAAGGAGGAAGAACTGAGGCATGAAGGTCAAGAGATGAACGTCAAAACTGATGATAGCTTCAAATGATAAGGGTGAAGCTGTTGCACAGAGAGGGGAAGCAGGAGCAGCTGGGGAAGAGGCAGAAACAAGGCTCTTAAGGGAAGCTGGACAACTTCAAGTCACCATTAAGAGTACAGTGAGGTTTGCTTCCAACAGACAAGGGCAGGGCTGCCAGGCCGTTGGTGTCACAGCAAAGCCAAAGCACACAGACAGCCCCACAGGGTAGGCAGGGAGAGAGGTGTTTTCAGGAAGGCAGGAGGACCATTTCTGTTTGCTGACATGAAGAGGCTGCTCCCCCAACCTTCCCTTCTCCATGTGGCACACGAGGAACAGACTGGGCAAGCTCCCATTAGTGGAGAAGGAATGGGTATTCAGAGGCACAGCAGAAAGCAGAAAAGGGCTGGGAGATGAAAGGATTGTCCCATCATTACCTCTCAGTCTCTAGCTTGCTAGAGGGGTATCAAGTACTTCATTATCATCCCTGTGAGGGTGCTGAGGCGCTGGCACAGGGTGCCCAGAGAAGCTGTGGCTGCCCCATCCCTGGCAGTGCTCAAGGCCAGGTTGGACACAGGGGCTTGGAGCAGCTGCTCCAGTGGAAGGTGTCCCTGCCTGTGGCAGGGGTTGGAGCTGGATGAGCTTTGAGGTCCCTTCCAACACAAACCAGTCTGGGATTCTATGGCCTTCCCTTTCAGGAATAACCCTGCTCATTAAATCAGTGCTTTGCAGAAAAATCCAAACCTATTACTTTTTAAACAGTGATGTCCAAGCCTGACCACTGCATCCCACCATTCCCTGTGGCAGCCACTATTCCAATGGCAACAAGGACTTGATATTGCCTGAACTAGAAGGCTGCCCAAAATGTCTTCCTGAAGCCCTGTGTGCTTCACAGGCATTCAGAAATACACGGACACAAAGGAAGCACATGTGAGAAACAGGGATAAATCTCAGGAAAGCACTTGAAGACCCACATAAGCATTGCTCCAGGCTGACAGCTTCCCTGCCTCTCCCTGGCAGACTGCTATATCAGCATCTGAAGTGTGCATTGTCTTCCAGCTGGAGAGCCCTTGAGCCCCTGTCAACCTAATCCTGAGAAAAGGGATTTGCTGGATGGCCCTCATTGAATGCATTCCTCTGAGTCTCCGTGGCAAGCAGCTATCTTGGGATGCCTTTACAACAGCAAGCAGCCTTGAGGATGCTCAGTCAGTCGGAAGGACCACCCTGCCCCGTGGTCCATCAAGTTAAGAGCGCAGTAGCAGAGGGGTGATAAGGAAGCTGAAATGTCCCTCCCTCTGCTTCCCCCCTCAGAAGACTTCCCTGCTTCAGCATCTGCAATCAAGCTGGGATTCCACCAAAACACATGCTCCAGAAAAACATGTCAGGCAGCAGCCAACCAGTGCAGCCAGGCACACCTGAGGTTGTGCAGTCCTCAGCCTCTGCTGCACTACGCACAAGGAGCCTTGACACAGCTTAATAAACTCTCCTTCAGTAAATCTGCCTTCTTGGCATGCCAGCAGCCTCTTGCACTACAAGCCTGCACAGGCAGCAGCTCCAGCACACCACTCCAAGGTCTCTGTGCCAACACCCCACCTACTGTTAAAGAGACTGCTCCCATCCATCAGCAAACACCCATGAGCACAGCGAGATACAGGAGCTTCTGCACAAAAGCTTTCTATTCACACTAGGGCTCGGAATAACTCCCTTCTAATGCAGATGGAAGGGAGATAACTTAAGTCTCCAGCAAGTCTATGAGGAAGAGTGCATTTAGGTTCATGTACATTAAACCCCCAAGGCCAGGTTGGATGGAGCTTGGAGCAGCTGCTCCAGTGGAAGGTGTCCCTGCCCATGGCAGGGGTTGGAACTGGATGAGCTTTAAGGTCCCTTCCAATCCAAACCATTCCTTGATACTATGATAAGAGGAGACTGCCTGTGCAGACATATTCCTCAAGCTCTACTGTGATGCTGGCATGTGATTTAATGAGCAGGGAAGAGGTGTGGAAGGTGCCGACCTGCTCCAGGGAATACTGAATGCAATATTGGATTGCTTGTCTCTAATGGAACTGGAGGGGAAAAAACCTAAATCAATTGTAATCGACTTGTCAGTTAATGACACAGGGCTGCTTCCTCTGGAAAGATCGACATGCAAAGTGGAGCAGTATCCATACCAGCAGCATTATCTACACATCACATCTGGAAACTTGGCACAGAGACAACAGCAGGCAGATTCCAGCACAGAGCAGCACAGGGTTTGGGCAAGCCAGACATCAGGATAAGCTTCGCTTACCTAAGAGCTTGTTGTTGCAAGAGCTTTCCACCATGCCTGCCCCATAGCCTCCTGCCCCAGCAGGAAAACTCCATTCACTGCCATCCAGGTTAGTGTTCCACTAGCTCAGTGAACCCAACCAAATCAGGAGCACACACGAGCAGGAGGACAGGGAGGAGGAAGCAGGCCTCCTCCTCTTCAGCAGTGGCAATGTGCTGGAGACAGCCACACTGATCTGCAGACTTCAGCCCTACTGTGCCCATCATCTGTTTTAAACAGAAGTTAGTATTTATCAGTAGCAACAGATCTCCAGGCCAAGTGTCTTTATTCCAGCCTGATGTGAATGAGCACACAAGCACTCCAAGTCATCCACACGGGCTCACAAGCAAGGGCAGAGGGAATGCCTGCAGAACCTTTTGGGGCTGGAAGAACAGAGGTGCTCCAAGGAGCTGGCACTATTGGTACCTACAGCCTTATAGTTCTTCATCTCACTAGTCTGTGGTTCGTTATTAGGCACTGGAAGCTTTAAGTGCTCATCTTTGAGGAAAGTACTGCTATATTCCCCAGGTTTTTCCTGGGGGAACTGCCCACCTTGGCTACCCTTTCATTCTGATGAGGTACACCAACTCATACACCGAGCTGCTCGGGAAGGTGGGCAAGATCTTGTTGTCACAGTAAGAGGTTCTGCAGCCACAGCACCAGCCAAACCCTGAGAAACAAGAGAAACCTGAAGATCATTGCTTCCTGCCTCTGGCATAAAGATCTAACTGGGGAATTCCAGCAGCTGGAAGCCAAGTATGGAGTTTGACGAGTGGAGATGTTGGGTTGCTTTAGAGTGTCCTTCACAGAGCCCAGACCAGAAAACCCTCAATGATCTACTGAATTCACATGAAGAAAAGGGATGAAGGACTCATTGTGCCTCAGTTACTCTGGGAGGAGCTGCCACAACACGAGCACATCTGTTGCAAGGCAGAGCACAGTTCTCTCCCAGGCCCTGGAACCCCCACAATGTGTCCTCCTCACCATCAGATAAGGAGGGTAAGAAACAAACCTCCCCATCAAACACCCCAGCACCAATTCCCACCCTGAGAGCAGCCTGGGAGTGCACAACAGAACCAGCTTCCTAAACAGCTTTGGGGTCAGCATTCGAAGCAGCAGGTTTTGACCTGCTTCAACACCAGCCCATCAACAGCCTGAAATAGCTTTCCTCCTCCCCACTTTCACCTTCTCCTTTCATGTTTCCAGCTACAGAGTTATCAGCTGGGTGCTGCCTCTTCTTTTCCTATTCACTGCAGGGGTACTGGGATGTCAACACTGGTATCTCAGTAGCCAGAAGGCTGATGTTGGTAGATCAGGCCACCCAGGCTACAAAACAAGACAGCAGCAATGGGCTCCTTCCTTCTGGTATTCAGCACCCCAGCACTCTAACAGGGCAAACCAGCAGATTCAGAACCAGCCTCAGGCACACACAGGGTGCAGGATACACTGGGACAGCATCAGCCACCCCACTGCCCCGTTTGGCCTGCAGTACATAGCCAGAGAGGAGTACAAGGCCACTAAATTAGACTTGAGCATGGTACAAACTTCCCTTGGGATGCGCACATGGGAATTTCACAAGGAATGAATAGACACAGCTTGAATTGTGGAATAAGCCAATAAATAGAATGGGAAGAGAAGCATAGGAGAGGCCTAAAAACACTATAGTCTGCTTTAGGAGCAGCTGTGAGGGTTTGGGCAGAAGACCATACGATCCAATAGGACCATGGAACATTCACCACTGTTAACCAGCCTGGGCAGCCTTGGATCCTTCCAGCCTTTTCTGGGCCGGGCTGAACTGCAGTCCTGTGTAACCTCACGTACCACTGGGAGCTCAGGATGAGCTCAGCTAGTGAAGAGCAGGAGCACAGGCACAGTGACACCGAGTGACATCCCCTGCCTCCAGCCTGGCAGTGGAGAGACCCAGCAAGGCACTGTGTGAGCAGCCATCACCCAACAGACTGAAGCTTGAGGTTTAACCAGGCCCAACCTGCTGCACAGCCCTGGCACACACTGGGAATCACTCATCCCAGCAGCTTGTACTAACCTCTCCTTGGAACACTCAACAGGTCACTGTGCTTCCCAGCATCACAAGCCCAGGAAGAGGTTAACCAAGCACATCTCTTGCTGGCACAAAGGGGCAGGAAGTTCTTACCCCAGTGCCTGATCCTGGGTGAGACTGAACAACAATGAGGAACTGCCCCACCTTACTTTCTTTCAGGTGGTGCATGATTAACTGGTGATGAGTTCTGCCTTTCAATGCTGCCTTCATTAATCCAACCTGTCCCTGCTCTTTCCAACTGATACTGCCTCTGCTTCCCACCGGGTCTCCAAACAGCTCCTTCCAGGCCAGCAGAGTCAGCATTTCCATTGTCTGCTATATTCTTGCCCTGTTTGCTTGTTTAACTATAATTTCTCCTTCCCAGTAGCTGATGTTTCCAGTCCTGGCTTTAGGCCTTATTTTCTAACAAAACCTGCACACCCTATCTGGAAACAAGAAACATGGAGGAAATGCCTCATATCTGGGCCCCTCACTGCAAGAGAGACATTGAGGAGCTGGAGCAGGTCCAGAGCAGGGCAATGGAGCTGGTGCAGAGCCTGGAGCACAATGTGATGGGGAATGGCTGAGGGACCTGGGGGGTTCAGATGGAGAAGAGAAGGCTCAGGGGGGACCTGATGGCTCCCTACAAGTGCCTGACAGGAGGATGGAGCCAGGAGGGGCTGGGCTCTGCTCCCAAGGAACAAGGGATGGGACAAGAGGAAACGGCCTCAAGCTGCACCAGGGCAGGTTTAGATGGAGCTGAGGAACAATTCCTGCCCCACAGGGTGCTCAGGCATTGGAACAGGCTGTCCAGGGCAGGGCTGCAGGCACCAGCCCTGCAAGTGTTCACACAGCGTGGAGACGAGGCCTCAGTGCCATGGGGCAGTGGTGGCCTTGGCAGGGCTGGGAATGGTTGGACTGGATGAGCTTAAAGGGCTCTTCCAGCCTGGTTGATTCTACAGAAGGGCTGTGTGTCACATATCTGTACCTAAGCAGCAATCTCCTGCAATAGGCAGTGGATAAATTTCTTTCCCTCTTCCTTTTTATCTCAACAATTAATTCCATGGAAGATCCAAAGGCCAAAGGAAGAGCAGGAGAGAAGGACGTACATACAGACTAATGACTGTGAAACAGACTGGGAGGATTGAACAGTTCTCAGCCACTTACAGGAGCACTGCAGACAGAAAGGACAAAAGCCCCCAAAGCTCAGCTTGCACCCCGGCAATGTTTTACTCAGCTCCTCTCAGTTCCAGGTCTGTCCCAGATTTGTGTCAAAGGCAACTATGCAGGGTCAGATCCTTAACACTTTCATTTCAGCTTTTAAATTGCACTAGAAATAACTGTATGCTAAAATATGGCTATTTTACTGCTGCATGAATGTGTTTGGGACTGGGATCAGGAGAGAAACAATGAGGTTTGGCACTGCTTAGTGCCACTGGCATCCCCCTGGCTCCATCCCCAGCTGTGGGTGTTCAGAGCTTCAGGAGACACAAAGAGCCACTGGAGCTGTGGGGTTGGGGGGAACACGAGGATCCTTTGCAGCTCACAGGGTGACAGGAGTATTGCTGCTGTGACGTGTGTGGCTACATGCCTCTTCCAGGCATGCCTAGCAAAGCCTGACTAGCAGAACAGATGAATGCAGGAATAGTCTCCAATATCCCTCTTGCATGTTTCCAGAAAGCCTCCATTCTTTTGGTGGTTCACATTGGAATACCTCCCCTCTTTGCAAGGCTGCACGGAGATTGACAGGCACACAAGTAAATCAAGACCTGCAGCCCATGTGTTTCAGTCCCCTCTGCAGCATGATGAACCCAGTTGACCACTTATGCAACAGATGTGATTAAAGCATCTGCATGAATTAGGAGACAGAACATCACCTGCAACTGCAAGCCAGGGTTGCAAACCCCATGATCATAGAACCAACCAGGTTGGTAAAGCCCTTTAAGTTCATCCAGTCCAACCATTCCCAGCACTGCCAAGGCCACCACTGCCCCATGGCACTGAGGCCTCGTCTCCACACTGTGTGAACCCTTGCAGGGATGGTGGCTCCATCCATGCCCTGGGCAGCCTGTTCCAATGCCCCATCAAAGATGTGACACACACAACAGATTCAGCCAGCCTAACATAATGTTATCTGGGAACAGCCTTGGACAACCCCTCCTTGCCCTTCACTCTCCCCAGTGAGCAAGCACTGCTCCTGCCAAGCCTCAGCAGAAGCTGCACACAAAACCTCACAGAGCTTTAACAGAAGGCACGTTGAGGACTTGAGCTTTGGTGTCCAGCTTCACCACCAGCAAATGGTGTCACTGGGCTAAGAACATACCAGGCCTGACCAAAGCTTCCTGCAAGCCTATACCATGTATCCCATGGGGTCAGTAATGAATGCCCAAGTATAGAGCGGGTGCACACATAGTGCACATCCCCGATGTGGTTTTGTTTTGGGGATCTGACCAGCTGCTTTGAAGCCCACATGGGTACCAGAGATTCAGAACATCTCCATGCATGAAGTCCTAAAACTTAACTGCCTTTTCCTTAAAGGATCTTTTCCCATCCTGAACCCAGCATCTCCTAGTTTGATTTCTTCCACTTATCTCACTAGAAGATAGGGACGGTGAACAGCTCTAGTACCTCCTCAGCTCCATGGCGATCATGCTTTACTAAACTTCACCAGCATCACTTTTCCCAGCCCATCATCTTTTCCAGGCAAGAGAGCTCAGATCCATTTAACCACTGCTCACATTCCATGCCCTTACCATCAATGCTGAAACACTCACCTACAAATAAACACAGAAAGGACTGCATTTGACTGCAGACACTGTTAGGAGCTCAGATATCCAGTCTGGAGAATGGCTCTTCCTCTGAGGTGAGACACATGTGCTAAAGAAGGTCAGCAAACCCTGGCATCACCTCCTACGTCTTCGGAGCCAGAAGTACTGGGGCAATGCAGGAGCAGAGTTTCCAGAGCCACTTCTGTGCTGCTCCAGTCTGAGCCTTCCTGAAGTAATTACTGTGGAACTTACTCAAAGCTCGTTAGGCAGAATTTCCACTAGGTTATTCTAACAGTTGATTAATTCCCCTTTCCTGGCAGATCTCCTTGGATTCCTTAGCACGCCTGCCCTTGGGATCCCTATGGTGCGGGTTTGTTCCCCCACTCCCAACACTGCGTGCATTGATAGGGAAAGGAAAAACCAATCACGTCAGAGCTCGCCTTGGGTTTTTAAGTCTCTGTGGCAGATTAACGTGGCACGCTCCCCCTCCCCATGCCCTCCCTATTGCACAGCCCTACGTCAAGGAGTTAATCCCACCATCTGCAGCTCCTGCACTCCAGGAAACCCCAACACCTAAACCAGTTCAGAAGCACCAGCAAGTCCAGCCGTATCTAATAGCGCTGAAGAGCCATGCGTTAAATGTAATCACATTCATTTCCATTACCCCATAGCCTGCTCAGTCAACACATAGAATCATTTAGATTTAGACATGGAAAAGGGCTCAACAACTCAGCCTGGATAATGCCAGCAGACTTATTATTTACATCATCAAAGAATTACTAGCTCAACCCCGGTCAAAATCAGTCGGTTCCAACAACAACATTTGCATTCTAAGTGGCTTTATAAACTGCTGCACGCCCAGGGGACTGCAACACTAACATCAAGTAAGGAGAGACCCAGGAAAGCCTTCCCAATTGTTTGGGACACGTATTTGACCTCCGGCCCCCAGCTCACTGTTTAGCTTTGCCTGCATGTAGTTGGGCAACAACCAGCACACAGGATCAGAACGCTGCTGGAGCCTCTCTGCCCGGTCTAACCCTCTTTTTGCAGCACAAAGAGCACATTTCATAACTGGAAGGCATCTGAAGAATGGAGCTAGACAACTAATCACCTGAGGGAGCGCAGTGCATGCAATCCATGCTCCTCTGGTCTGTGATGTTCAAGGACACACTGGATAGAGCCTTGGGCGACACGGTCTAGTGTGAGGCATCCCTGCCCATGGCAGGTGGTTGGAACTGGATGATCTTGAGGTCCTTTCCAACCAAACCAGTCTGTGATTCTATGGTGGAGATAACTCAGCCCCAGTATCAAGCACCCACTGCAGGTCAGTGTACCCAGTCCTGCCCATCAGGAGCACACAGCCCTCCCAGCTCAAAGAGCTGACAAGTTATGTCCTGATCAGAGACAAGCACTATAAAACTGACTATCACTCATAAGGACATGCTACACCACGAGATCAGGACTGGGGATGCCAAGCAAAAGCCCCTAAAGCACAAAGTTGACCCAGCATCTGCATGAAGACTGTATGATCATAACAGCCCTCTACCCTTGAAAAGGATTTACTAATTCTAGCATTCCAATGTGACACAACCTTTTCCTTTGTGCTGGTGCTGGTGATTACACACTCCAATGAGCCCAAGCCATGAGAACACTCATTCCAGGGGGTATCCAAGCACCTCAAGGCTCCTTCCTTCCTTCCTCATATGTTCACAGACTGCCCTGCAAGTGGAACTGGTCCAAACACGGCACCACCTCCTCCTCCAGCCCCTGACATTTCTGGTGGCTGACGCTTTTGTGCTGTCTCAACTGCTCTTCTGCTTCAGCAAACACTTTAGAGAGCCCAACAGCCCTGAGGCACCAATATCATCACCAGCTCTCCATCTTACACAACACACAACACTCCCACAGCATCCTTCCCCCTGCACAGCCCCGTGTCCAGTCCCCTGCTCCTCTTCTGCTTGGCTCCTGCAGACACACAGGCAGCCTCCTGCAGCTTCACCGAGCACCTCGACAGACCACAGTGAACATTACCTCACCACAGAGCTCCTGCAGCATTCCTCACCTCCTGCCAAAGCTGGGTTTGACCACTCTGCAGGGACACAAGACAATTTCCTTCTCTTCAAACAAGTCTCGAATCAGAGCAAGCCACTCTGCTCCAATATGGCCATTTGGCTCACTTCAATGAAGATGAAATCTTAATCAAAACAGGAAAAACAAGATCTGGGCTCCTGCAGGAGGTGCAGAAGCTATTTCCTATCTCCATCCCTTCACTTCTTCCCCTTCTCTCACTTCAAAACTTGCAGGACAGGAACATCCTGCAACAACATTCTCCAGGTAGAACCTGTTCTAAAGCAAGCAGGTGTTCAGTGACTCCAGGGCTCCATCACTTTGCACTTCATGCTCTCTAAACTCTGCCAGCAGCACAAACACGATACCAGCCTCAGCGAACAGCACTCACACTGTACCTGCATTGGCACAGACGGTGCTCTCATCACAGCCCCATCCACCCAGTGCAGCCATGAGATGTGTTGCAAGAACAAAAAGAAGTAAACAAGGGGTGGGGAAGGACCAAACCCTGGCACTCACTGCTCTGACACTCCCTGCTGTCAGCTTGCAGAGCTGCCAGACATTGGGCATTGCCTTGATCTTATCAGGTCTGGAACTAAAGCACCAAACCAGAGCCTTGAGACCTCCCTGCGCTTCATCATCCCCACACATACAGGGGAACATGGTCTGGCATTGCTCCTGGGAATAAAGGGTTCCTCCAGCAAGAAATCTATCCCCCCCATTCAGAAGCAGTAGTCTTTGAGGCACACCATGCCTAAAATACAGCTGCTGAGAACACCCGCATCCCCAACAAAGATATTGTGTTAAGACATAGAATCCCAGCCTGGTTTGTGTTGGAAGGGACCTTAAAGCTCATCCAGTTCCAACCCCTGCCACAGGCAGGGACCCCTTCCACTGGAGCAGCTGCTCCAAGCCCCTGTGTCCAACCTGGCCTTGAGCACTGCCAGGGATGGGGCAGCCACAGCTTCTCTGGGCACCCTGTGCCAGCGCCTCAGCACCCTCACAGGGAACAGCTTCTGCCTAAGAGCTCAGCTCAGTCTCCCCTGTTCTGGCAGGTTCAAGCCATTCCCCTTGGCCTGTCCCTCCAGGCCCTTGTCCCAAGCCCCTCTCCAGCTTTCCTGCAGCCCCTTTAGGCACTGGAGCTGCTCTCAGGTCTCCCCTTCAGGAGCCTTCTCTTCTCCAGGCTGCCCCAGCCCAGCTCTCTCAGCCTGGGTCCAGAGCAGAGCTGCTCCAGCCCTCGCAGCAGCTCCATGGCCTCCTCTGGATTCACTCCAGCAGCTCCACGTCCCTCTCTTTTCTCCTGCTGACAGGGTATTAAATTTACCTAATGGACCAAGAGCTGCCAAGCACTGTGAGACATTTCTCTGGCTTCGTGCAGCTTCCCTTTCCTTATGAGGACCTGCCTCTACTGAGGTGTCGCAGCGAAGACACGAAGAAACGCCAGCTTGCCAGTGGATCCCAGAGTGAGAGTTCAAAGCACAATCTGGACTTGCCCAGGAGGTGGGACTGATCCAAGCCACTGCACCAGGAATGTTTGCCAGGATCCAGAAGGCTGTTCCACCTTAGCGGTTTGCAGGCTTGCATACTGCCATCCTAAAAGACAACGTAGGGCAGAAAGCAGCAGCCAAGTCCACCCCGCTGTGCTGCAGCCCCAGCGTTTGAGGAACCTACAGCTGTGTGCCCCTATGGGGTGACATGTGCTCCTTCAGGTAGGGCAGAGGGAGATGTGGAAACATGCAGGATGCGATAACACCAAACACATGCAAGAAAAGAGAATGTGTTGTGTCTCCTTGTACCAATCCTCCTGCTCCACTGCCCTAAGCCAAGGAGCTTCAGGAAGAGGAGGATTCAAAGGTTCACAAGGTACAAAACCTATCTGGACATCTTTTGAAATACCCATTTTCTTCCAAGGTTTACTTCCACAGAGGCCCTTGCAAAATCAGAGCCATCTGTTGGAAACCAATAGCTGATGATGGAAATGCTGAATCCCTTCTTCCTGCAATTCCAGCCGCCTGGAAGCAGCTCACGCCCCCCAGAAAGGTCAACAGTGTACAAAACATAGCAATGAAGTTGGGCACTGGAGATGTTTGCTCCGAGCGAGGATTTGGACGTGCTGAAGCCTGAAACACACAAGCTGCAACATCAACAACACTACAGCCTTCTCCTATCAACGTTACATAATAAATAATGCATTTAAGGGTTGTGATGTTGGGCTCCAAATCCCAGCCTCATTGAGCCATAATTATTTTTAGCATTTAGAATACAGAGTACTATCAGATCCCATTTAAGGCTTACTCTTAGATGAAGCAAGTCTGGTTCTTAGATGCTTTCTTCGAGCAGAAAAAGGTGGCAGCAGCAGCTGGGGTAGAGCAAACAAATCAATAGATGCATATGGACATATAGGTCACACAAGAATTAGGCTGAGGGAAAAACAAGTTAGCTGTGCAACTTGGCTGCTTTTCCACGTATGGTGCTAGCCATTTGTGGTTTAAGCTTTGAGGAGCTCCACTTCGTTTGAGCCTGTAACAATTCCAAGCTTCCAAGAAGCAGGTTTTCACTCTAACTCCTCTATGTTACTTTATATTGGCTAACGCTTTCATGTGAGCATCGCTGGCTTAGACACATACTGCACTAGGAAAAACTGAAGGAGGAACTGGAAAACTGTGTTCTGTGCCCTGCAGAGCAGAAAAATATCCTTCAGAAACACAGAACTGACCTAGAAAAAGGAAGAGTTCTGCTGCTGCCCTCTAATGAGCACATCTAACATTGGAAAGAGCACTCCAACAGATATGGTCTGCTCTGCTACAGGCACAGCCTCTTCTGCTGCAGAGCTGTCAGCAATGCAGTCACAGCTGGAGCAAGGCAGCACCTTCAACACAGCAAACATGCAGAAAAGCCATCTGGATGGACCCATGACCTATTCTGAGCTTCGAGTGTATGGCTGTCTACTCTTCTGCTCTTTCCTTCCCCAAATAGAGGGAGGAGGGAAAAGGTTCCCAGCTGTGACCTTCAGGACACAAGGAGGTTTATCAGCTCACCCCTGCCTGCAGCTTCCACAAGGACTATCCTCCCTCTAAGGTTACCTCCCAAGTAGATTGCTGCATTCAACTTCAGTGTCCCTTGCTTGGGTCTGTCTGGATGCTATTCATATGTTAGATCTCTTCATCCAACCTAGCAGAGAGAATCCTGTAACCTCATGGTATGGAGTTATACCATATGCTGCCCTGCCACAGAAGGCCATGATGCTGCTACAGGTATAGAGGTACAACAGAAACATGGAGGAATGACCTGCTTAAGTGTCATAGAATCCCAGCCTGGTTTGGGTTGGAAGGGACCTTAAAGCTCCTCCAGCTCCAACCCCTGCCACAGGCAGGGACCCCTTCCACTGGAGCAGCTGCTCCAAGCCCCTGTGTCCAACCTGGCCTTGAGCACTGCCAGGGATGGGGCAGCCACAGCTTCTCTGGGCACCCTGTGCCAGCGCCTCAGCACCCTCACAGGGAACAGCTTCTGCCTAAGAGCTCAGCTCAGTCTCCCCTGTTCTGGCAGGTTCAAGCCATTGCCCTTGGCCTGTCCCTACAGGCCCTTGTCCCAAGCCCCTCTCCACGTTTCCTGTACATTCAGCTTAGACAGTGTCCACTGAGATCTACAGTGTTAAGAAACCCAAACAAAAGACCTCTAGAGCATTACTTTCTTTCTATAAACTCCTTGTCTAAAAAGCTAAACCCAGATTACGTGCCTTTATCAGTTATGCTACATGTGAGCATCAATAATACCACCTCTGAACTGGACAAGCAGATCTTCAGGTGTTGCACACATTTTGACCCAAGCATACAGAAAACCTTTGTTCATAAACTGCTCACAAAGACTCTGATACTCCATATCCTGAGGATCCCTGTGCTGAGCAAAACAGCTCTCAGCACAGGAACCAGCACCACATCCCAGGCAAGCTAGACCTTTATTCCAGCAAAGGATAACTTGCATAGAATAAATCTATAGATCCCACTTACGTCTGAATTATAGGCACAAAGTCGTGGGAGATCTACCATTAAACACTCACCCTGTCATGCAGATAAGACCCACATTAGCAGAGATTTACCTCTTGGTAAATCAGATTTATGGAGGTGACAATCTTGGTGTAGAAACCCTTGGGAAAAAAAGACAAGCAAAACAGGCTTCCTGACATGGGCATCTCCCAGGGGTACCAGCAAAGGAAACAGGAGGCAGACTCATTCTGCACCCCAGAAGCACATCAAGGCAAGTCAGAAGGGGCAACCCAGAAGAAGGAGACCTCTCATCTCACCCACACTGTACCAGGCTCCACCAATTGCCTAACTAGAACACCTATTAAATATTGAACTCCCAGGACACGTATTTCAGAAGCACCTTTGACAGCCTGACACAACTCTGTACCACTGCTGGTGACAAGGGAAGGGCGCTGACTTCCAGAGCTGTCAGTCTGCCCTCTCCACAGGCAGTTCCTCATCCCTCTTGGGATTCAGATCCTTAAGTCATGCAGTGTTAAACTGCTCTTCTCATGCCCCGTGAGGGGTTTTCATGACTGGGATTGGTGCTGGGTGCAGCTCTTTGTCACCAGTGCAGAACTGTGCCTCCTCCCTCCATCTCTGTAGTATTTATAATGTTATAACTCCACTATGCCAAAGGTCTAACATCAGAACACCAAAGGCATGGATTTCAGTTCACAACCCTCTTCTGTAATGCTGCAGCTTCAGTGCTCTCCTAAGCAGGGCTGATCTATTTTTGTGTTAAGTAAGGATGTCTGACCATTTAAAACTGATTTAGCAGAATACCAGGCTAGATTAGTATCCTTCTAAAGCTTTGGGAATCATAATTGCACAGAGCAAGACACAGCACGACATGCAAACTGCCATGCCCCATCACACCTAACCAGGAAGGCCAGGATGGACACTGACCCGAGACCCAGCAAGCCCTTCAGTGGCACAAGGGACTGACCCATTTCACTTAAAAACCTCATGCCTGAACACTCCATTTGTACAAGAGCTGCAGGAAGGCATTGAGAAGCCCAGAGCAACACCTCAGCAGCTTCACCAAAGCAGTTCCCATGTCCTCAGTGAGCCCTCAGCTTCAACACAGCCATAGAATCACAGAACCAACCAGGTTGGAAAAGCCCTTCAAGCTCATCCAGTCCAACCATTCCCAGCCCTGCCAAGGCCACCACTGCCCCATGGCACTGAGGCCTCGTCTCCAGCTGTGTGAACACTTGCAGGGCCGGTGCCTGCAGCCCTGCCCTGGGCAGCCTGTTCCAATGCCTGAGCACCCTGTGGGGCAGGAATTGTTCTTCAGCTCCATCTAAACCTGCCCTGGTACAGCTTGAGGCTGGTTCCTCTTGTCCCATCCCTTGTTCCTTGGGAGCAGAGCCCAGCCCCTCCTGGCTCCATCCTCCTGCAGGTACTTGTAGGGAGCCATCAGGTCCCCCCTGAGCCTTCTCTTCTCCAGAAACAAAGGAGAAACACATGTAAAGGCTGCTCCAGGGCAAGCACGTACCTTCTACCATTGCTAGTGGGGAGCATGACACAGCCACCACAGGAACCAGCCATAAGAAACTACAGGGATCTGACACATCATTCAAGCTCTTAAGACCCATTTCAGGCTCTTCCCACTACCAACAGCCTCCTGTCTCTGGAGCAGATTGCAAACATCTTGGCAGCTTTGGCCACGCTGGAAAGCGTTCCTGTGTTTGTGTAGTGCTCAGTATCCATGACCACTGGCTAATTGGAGCAGTTAAAAACATAACAACACAACATTAATTTTAAGTAGAAGGACTTAGGGTTAGAGGAAGGGGGAGGAAACAAAATGTTAATTAACTCCAGAAACATTAACACAACTGATGCCCAGGAGCTGGCAGAAGGCACTCACAACATGGAAATGGTCTATCTGCAAAGGGAAGTCAAAGCACTTGAAGCAGTGCAAGTTTCAGACATTCATTTAGCTCTTTTCACTTAATTACACTGAGTAATTAAAGTGCAGTTTCATTCAGCTCCTCTCACCACCAGCACCACACTGCACAGTAAATGTTAAAGTGTTATTAAGCAGTGTGGATTTTTTACTCCTTTAATAGAAATATTATCATTTTTAAGGCACAGGTGCCTTTGGCTTTCTGTAGGATTCCAGTAGGATTCCCATGCCAACCAAGCTGTTGCAACCTACAGCCTTTTGTTCCTGCAGCCCCTTTAGGCACTGGAGCTGCCCTCAGGTCTCCCCTTCAGGAGCCTTCTCTTGTCCAGGCTGCCCCAGCCCAGCTCTCTCAGCCTGGCTCCAGAGCAGAGCTGCTCCAGCCCTCGCAGCATCCCCGTGGCCCTAAGGAACACCACTCATCACTGGTCCCCAGTTGGACATTGAGCCATTGACCACAACTCTCTGCATGCAGCCATCCAGCCAGCTCCTTACCCATCGAGTGGTCCACCTGTCAAATCCATGCCTCTCCAGTTCAGAGACAAGGATGTAGTGCAAGACAATGTCAAATGCCCCACACAAGTACAGGTAGATGACATCAGTTGCTCTTCCCTTATCCACCACCACGGCCTCATTGTAGAAGGCCACCAAATTCACCCTTCATGAAGCCATTGCTGTCACCAATCACTCCCTTATTGTCTATGTGCATTAGCATAGTTTTCAGGAGGATCTGCTCCATGATCTTGCCAGGCACTGAGGTGAGACTGACTGGCCTGTAGTTCCCTGGGTTTCCTTTGTTTCCTTTTTTAAATCTGGGGCTTGTATTTCCCCTTTTCCAGTCAGCAGGAACTTAACCTGACTGCCACAATAGATAATGGTGCTTGGATGCCCTGTTTGAAAGACATGTTGATATCTACCTCACCTATGAGAATGAGAAATCCCAGCTCAAATGCCACTCAAGCAGCACTTTGCCCAGAGACAGATGGAGCAGGAACATCTTGTCATCGTGCACTAGCACAGCACGTCGCATTTTACACACACACTGGAGATGCTACAGCTGCTCCTTGCAGGCCGCTCACTGTCAGCATCAGTTTGCACCCCTCTCCATCTGAGGACTGTTAGGGTGGGGAACAGCTTGAGCAGGGTGCTCTAAAACAAACACAAGGCACGCATGACAACTGCCAGCACAGAAGGAGATGCTGAAGAAAAGCAACAGCAGTGGAATTGTGAAGATGCAGCAGCTTCTCACAGTGTGGATGTGGTAAATGACCACCACGAGCTGATTTAAAAGCACCCCAAAAAGCAGCAAAGGCTTAAAACTGGTATTCAGAAAGGCTGTGTTCATTAAAACTACCCCCAAAGCAAACAGGAACCCCCAGTTTCACGAGGCCAGGCACTACACAATAGCCAGGAAGGCACAGCTGAAGGGGATGGCAAGGAACACGCTGTTCAGGAGCTGAAGAAGCCCAAAATGAAGGCAACAGAAAGGTGCCAACATCTTTGCTCTGTTCACATCACTAAAAACCTGCCTAGAGAAGGTGGACAGTGCTAGGATTAGACACAGCAGGAGGGCAGACTCACACCATGCACTGCAGAGGAACACAGCAAACATCTTCCCAGCAGAAGTAACCGGCTCCTACCAACAGCACAGCTCCAGGACTTGCACAGAAGCATTTCGGGGAGAAACATCATCAGGGATGAGGACAGAAGAGGAAGAACTGTAATACTTAAAGGGCACAAACAGAAATTCAGTGATTCTATCGTTCTATGAACAGAAAGGATTAAATTATGGAACACAAAGGTTTGCATCCTGTCAGAGCTGCAATTCTTCAAGCAACACAGCAGTGGATCCACAGCAGTGGCAACCCCAGACACTGCAGGAACAGTGATGCTGAAGAGGAAGGATCTCTCCTGGATTCTGGTACACCACCAATTACAAGCAAAAACCAGAAAAGTAAATCATGTCCCATGAAGTTAGTGCACAGCAGGACCACGACACCAACCAACCACAGCTTCTCTGCTTCTCATTTGAGGCTACAAAACGAGAACAGAATAGGACAAGTGGCTGCAGAGCCCAAAGAGAAGGAAGCAGATATGTGACAGACTAATCTGGAACATCAGAACAGAAGCTGAGGTGCAAACCAGGACACAAGCACTGACTGAAGAGGAAGGCTTGGTAACAAAAGAAAGTCAAGAGTATGTAAGAAAGGGACAAAGCAAGGCTGTACATGGCTTGCAGACTCCAGCAATTCCAAGCTATCAGATTCCTGTTTGCCCTGATTTATTCTCTCCTGTCTCTGCATTTCTTCAGCAGGAAAAGGGACTCCCTTCTTTGTCAGATACTCAATCTCACCCCTCCGCTCCTCTCTGTGCCGCTGACAGATGAACCCATGCTATAAGACACTACCATCAGAGGATGAAACTCTCAAGATACAAAGGGGTAACTCGGAGATACTACAGCATGCCTGAAAGTCCCCTCTATTTTCATATCCCAGTGTGCAGATCCAGGCCTGGTACAGAATCAGACTCACAGAGTGGTCTGTGTTGAAAGAGACCTTCAGAGATCATTTAGCTTAAACCCCCTTTCACCAGGTTGCTCCAAGCCCCTGTGCCCAACCTGGCCTTGAACACTGCCAGGGATGGGGCAGCCACAGCTTCTCTGGGCACCCTGTGCCAGCGCCTCACAGCCCTCATAAAGAATGTCTTCTTTATATCCAATCTAAACCTATCTTATGGTGTCCTTAGGGACCCTTAACTGGGCTGGGGCCAGAGGCAGCAAATGGCTTTAATCCATGTATCAAATCACATTTTCCTGGCTCACCAGTAGCACACAGGGACTTACAGCAATCTGCAGGAAAAGCTGCTCTTGGCACAGCCTCAGAAACCAAGGTGACCAGCTAAGGGTTTGCAAGCAATTCTGACCTGGTAGCACTTGCTGCCATTGCCCTTTCGCTTTCTCAACAATGCATCTTGTCAGTGCCCTTTTGGAGAAGCTGAAAATAAAGCAGGAAGATGCCAGTCTAGTTGTTCATCCCATTCCACAACTGGTTCATCATCCGCTCCAAAAAACCCACATTCCCAGGCAACTGGTTTGCCAGTCACACTTGAACAGGCCTTTGCTTCAAGGGGCAAATACTGTGGAAGGAAACCTAAAGCAGGAAGATAAAAAGGGAGGAAAGAGGGGGAAAAAGCAAACACACATGCCCCCCATAAGACAGGCCATTATTTCTGCCTGACTTGGAAGCACTTAATTCCCACGCTAGAGGCTCACCCACAGGAGATTTATTCCCTCACACTAGTAGCAGAGGGCCTTGCATGGATTAGATTATGGCAAAGCATTTGATTTACATTACGTCAGTGACTAAGTAAACTACACTGATGAAAAGCAATCACTGAGCAGGCTCCTGGACTTAGCTCCAGTGTTCACAGTGATGCTGCTGGCTTTTGTTACCTATTGGCATGTGGAAATCATCCGGAATCTGGTGTTGAGATGAGCTAATGATTAAAGACAAGAAGCAGAGCAGAAGAAAGTAGTTGCAGCAGGTCTTCTTCACAGTATGACATGGCTCAGAGCTCCCCATATTAAAATACTTCCCATCTTGGACCACTGGCTTCCTACCATCACACATGTGAGCCTCACCAAATACTAATTCCATTTCTCTATTATGGTTCCATCCTTTCCCTCTCATGCTGCTGGAATCATTGATGCCAGAACAGCCTAAGCTGATGCCTCACCCCACTCAAAACAAGCACACTGAATCAGCCTCGTATCCTAGGGAAGCAACAGGACATTACCATGAGAGCAGCAGATACTTCCAGTTTGGCACCCTGCCTCCACCACTGCACCAGGAATCCTCAGGTAAAGGTTGGCAAGAACCAACACCACCAGTTTATCCTCCCAAAACAAGGAACTCCTTCACTCTCCTTTCAGCCCCAGCACACACCTGTGCAGGCAGACACAACCACTCGTGTTAACCATGATGCTAACCTGCTAGAGATGCTGAGCTTTCCAACTTGAGAAGGATGCTTCTCCCTCTTCCCTCAGAACAACCACAGCCAACCTCACTTACAGAACTGAGGAGAAGTAAGGGGCAAAAAGGTAGAGAGAGAATGCTCCTGGCTTGCTCTTCCCTCTATACCAGCACCTCTTCCAGAGCAACTGCTGTCCCTGCACCACCCTGAGGAGACCAGGCAGGCTTTCCAGGTCTCTTCTACTGATCCAGCCAGCCACTATCCTCTCAAACAGTAAGGGGGGATGCAGACATGTGGAACCACAAGCCAATGTTATCACCTATTCTCCCTTACTTTTCCAGCAATCTCTCAACCTCACACATCCTTCTAGGCCAGCTCCACATCTGACAGCTTCACAGTTAGCAGAAGGCACCCCAGCTCACGTAACTTTGGAGCTCAGGCTCTGTCAAGACAAAAGTTGGGCCCCCCTGTTCAAGCACAAAGCCAAAATGTGAATGACCTAGTGGGGAAAGGAACAAGGCAGGATAGTAGGATGATCAAATGTTTCACCCAGAAATGTCTTGTGCAGATACTTTTGTGCTGCAGTGCCATGAAGGCATTACCAGCATGCAGGAAGATGCTGGCTTTCTGGGAACTACACCTCCAAAAGCAGAGAGATGCAGGGTCTAAGGAGGAGAGATAAAAGAGCAAAAACCCACAGCAACCAACAGAGTAACCCAGAGTGTTTCCTGCCAGGTCTAACCACTGTAACTGATCCCTTGTTTCACTTATGCCCTGCAAGCCTCTCTAAGCCCACACTGATGTCTTCCTGGCTGTCCCTGAAGCATCAGAGCACTGTAACACAAAACAGAGATACCAGTAACCTTAGATAACGTGAAGCAACCCTAGGAGTGCACTCACACACACAGGGAGGACAAAGATACCAGCTTTCAACTGCCACATATTCCTGGGCAGAATCAAATCCTCAGCTGTGAAAAGCCCAGGAGACAGAGCAATAAAGCCTACCTACAGTCTGCCAAGCTGACCTTCTCAGAGCTTGAAATGCAAGTGGGAGAGAGGCATTTTTGCCTTGCTATTAAACCTAAAAATAACAATGTGTAGGAGGATCCTACCCTCCTGCCCTGTGCACAGAGCTAAGGGGGTGGCAGGAATGTGGGGATGAGGGTTGGAGTCAAGTTGAATTTGCTGTTGAACAGGCCCCTGGCTGACCAGGGATCCCAGGAGACAAAGCAGAGCCTGCCTAGAATCTCTTTTCTAACTCCAGGGTGCCTGCTATTGTATGCACAGCCTAGTTACAGTTCACTGGCTTAACACAAAAAATGAATTGATTTCCATAATGAAAAGGCCTCCACATGGCTCCAAATGACACAAAAAGAAAGGGCACAGAAGCTTGGGAAGATCTGAGAACAAAATCAAACCACTTTTTGCCTCGTTGAGCTGCAGTTTTGGGCCCCCAGACAAACAGCTATTTTTAGCTGATCATCTGGAAAGTGCAAGGCAGCACAAAGCATTGGGGTCAGCATCACTGCAGGCAGACAGCACGCAGCCTCAAGAGAGGGTTAAATGTAGTCAGGCACCACACATGTGCATCATCAGCACTTGCAGAGGGACCAGAGGCACAGAGCTATTTATAAAGCAGCTCTGTGCAGCTGCAGCCTGCAGTGCAAGACAAGGACTGCAGGATGTCAGCCCTCACCATGCTCATTTCATTAAAGAGATGGCTATGTTTGCATGCACACATGTATGCACACATGTCCTCTTCCCAGGAGAGGGACAAAGAGTGAGCTCAGTGCTGGAAAACAAGGCATTTCACAAAGGTTTCTGTGCAGAGGGCAAGCATCCCCAGCAAACGTGTCCTCACACAACCTTCCCATTCCCTCACACTGTGACTAAACGTGACTGATGGGCTGTGGCTGCTGCAGCTCCGGTAACCACTAGCTTTGAGGTGGTTATTGGGTTGCTTTGTAGCCCTGGACATGAAAACAAAGTCACTGTAGTGGTATTAATCCACATGGAAAGAAGAGATGCAGTTTTAAGCAAGGTATTTGTGAGTCCCACATGTCTTCTGCACCAGGACAGATCAGTGTGCCATCAGTTTCCATTTTGAGGTGGAATGGAAACCCAGTTTCAGACTCAAAGCCCTGTCTGCCACTAAGCACTAAGCAGGGAGCACTTCCCTGTGGGATTAGAAAGCAACAGCCTCTATCACCACCTCACCATTCCCACTCTTACCCCCATAATCCTTGGTGAGCTGAACTCTCCTGCCAGAAGACCTAGAACCAGCAATGGACAGGAGGAGAAAATGGATGGCAATGAGCCTGCTGTGGGTAAAGCACTGCTGATGCACAACAAGCAACTAGCTGGCAAAAGGGTATGAATGGCAGCTGCTGGTGAGGCAGAAGCAGCTGCAGAGGATGCCTGGAGATCAGCTCACAGCCTGGGCTCTGCTGTCCTCTCAGCCCCTGAGGACCAGGAGCCTAATTCCCCACCCCACACATGTGCCATTCTGCTTCCTCCAATCCCAAACAGAAACCAGCTGGAAAAGCCCCTGCAGGAACACAGGGAGCTGTGGTTTGGGTTCAGTTCTGACAGCCACTACAGAACACAGTCCTCGGTGTCTTTGCTCACAACGTAACTCATTCACAATAAAACAAACCTGTTCTGGAGGAAATGATGCTTCTGGAGTCCAAGTCAAGCTTCTTGACAAGAGTGTCAGGGTCAATCTTCAGCCCGGAAAAAACACCAGAAGATGACAAGTCCCAGTCCTTATCCAAAAGAAACAAGAAGCAGGAGTCAGTACAAACACCACAAGACACATACACTAAAACAAAAGCCAACCCCAGCACCTTCCAGGCAGGAGGGTGCCTCTGAGCAGGCAGGGGTGGGTAAGTCACCCCACTGGCCAGAACCCCAAAGGCTCTTCCACACAGAAGGGAGCTTCACAAAGTCATGCTTCAGACTGTTTTATTCCTAATGGATTCCTGCCTCAACCCAAGCTCACCTGACTCAAGTGAATTCTGGTCTTAATGTGAAGGGTGTCCTTAGGAAAAGCCAAATTTAGTACAGGTACATGACAATACAATGTACAGGTACATGACAATACAATGTACAGGTACATGACAATACAATGTACAGGTACATGACTATAAAATACAAGCAACAAATGAGCAGATATGGGGCCTAAATCCTAAATCAGTGGACATTAAGGACATTCAGTGACTACCAGCAACTTAACCAAGTCTTCAGCATCTAGTTCCTTTAAGCATGCAGTAGCTCTCTAAGTCCTAAGCTTTGCAGCAGCTTCTCTAGTTGGCTTGGAATCCATTATTTTAGGTAGCAGCATCTCCCAGCAGTGACACAGAACTTCACAGTGGTATAAAACCAGCTGCACATGGCACAGTCTGTTCCTCCCTGCTTAAAAGGAAAGCTGTAGGTGCACAAAAAGCATTTGCTGCTGCTGCTGTGTCCTTGCTGCAGGGAGACCAGGGGAGGCAACCAGCTTTAGCCTGAACTGCATTATTAATAACACAGCTGGTGGAGCCAGACATGGCCCAAATCTCTTAAATGACTGGGTATAAACTGTGTGTAAATGAGTGGGTACAAACAGCTCATCTCCACCTACCCTAACCTGGAACTAAACAGAACCAGGCAGGTCTGACCCCTCCACTCCCAACACGTCCTGGTGGCTGCCGTAACTACACATCCATTGCCATGGCTGATGCTGGGAAGCACACTGGGATGCCGGTGGTGGACAAGCAGGACCTTGCACTGGAGTCCTGAAGCTTCAGGCTCCCATGTGGTGCCTGCTGTGAGCAGCAGTGCCCTCCATCGCCATGAGAAGTGTGTTGACAAGAGGTGGGAGGCCCAGCCCAGTGCCAACAGCGGCTTCAAGGCCACAAGCACAGCATTAAGGGTGTAAGGTGAGTTTTCCAAGCAGGAAAAGGAGACCAGGCTTCAGGAAGCAATGTCACAGACTGGTTTGGGTGGGAAGGGACCCTAAAGCTCCTCCAGCTCCAACCCCTGCCACAGGCAGGGACCCCTTCCACTGGAGCAGCTGCTCCAAGCCCCTGTGTCCAACCTGGCCTTGAGCACTGCCAGGGATGGGGCAGCCACAGCTTCTCTGGGCACCCTGTGCCAGCGCCTCAGCACCCTCACAGGGAACAGCTTCTGCCTCAGAGCTCAGCTCAGTCTCCCCTGTTCTGGCAGGTTCAAGCCATTCCCCTTGGCCTGTCCCAAGCCCATGTCCCCATTCCACCTCACTCCTGCCCCTGTGCAGGCCCTGCAGCCCCCACCAGCTCCCCACGTCCAGCACCAACGGGGACCCTCAGACCCGCTGAGGCCGCACCAGGAGCCCAGAGGCTCAAGGGAGCGAACAACGCTACGGCCTTGCCGGTGCCGGGGGGGGGGGGGCCCGGCCTCAGCCGCCGCCGTACCCCCCTCAGCCCCACGGGTACCGCCCGCTCCCCGTTACCTTGCCCGCCGCCGCCTTCCAGCCGCCGGGGCCGGGCTGGGGCTCGGGCAGTGCCGGCGGATCCCTGGCGGGCCAGGGCCGGGGGGCGGCGCGGTGCAGCCGCGGCCGCTTCACCTTCCCCACCATGGCGGCGGCAGGCGGAAGGGAGGCAGGAGACGGGCAGGAGGGCAGGCAGGAAGCAGGCAGGAGACGGGCAGGAAGAGAGGGAGGCAGGGGGCGGGCAGGCCTCAGCTGGGCCCCGCCCGCCGGGGGCGGCCCCGACCGGGGAGGGCTGGGACCGGGACCGGGGCGGCTGCGGCCCCGCCGGCCTTGGGTGTCCTGCGGTGCTCAAGGCCAGGTTGGACACAGGGGCTTGGAGCAGCTGCTCCAGTGGAAGGTGTCCCTGCCTGTGGCAGGGGTTGGAGCTGGATGAGCTTTAAGGTCCCTTCCCACCCAACCCATTCCGTGAACACAGGAAGCACAATGTGGCAGCCCCAGGCAGCCCCACCTGCAACTGTTAACTCTGAAGCCTTATGGGGCTTAATCACCTTCAGGCCTCCAGTGGCTCCTGGAAACAGCCGGCAGGTGCCATTGAGTGTGGTGGGGTCAAACCCATAGGCTCTACAACACCGTTAAGATCTGGTGTAAAGCCCCTGAAAGAGCTGAGGCCTCTTGGTAGCCATAACCAGACACCAAGGTGCGTGGTAGCGCAAGGAATGAGCTCAAACACAGCACCAGAAGTTGTTTCCATAGTTAGAGCAGCAGGAAAGACACAACCGGCCCCTGTGGGCCCCGAGCACATGTGTGACCATGCGGTCATGGAGGGAGCAGGTGGAGACCCCTCATGAAACAGCCTCAGCCCTACCTGCACCTTCACACACACACATAGGGCTGGAAGCCATCCCAGTCCAGCCCCAGCTTGCTCCTGCTTGGACATTGTGCTGTGTGTGGTGGTGAAAGCATGGACACAGTGTAAGAGCAACTGCTCACTGGCTAATAGTAGTACATGTAGTAGTAATGTGGTAAACATAACTTTAACCCATCATGCTACACACTGATACACTGGAGGCAGGGCATTGTAAAACACACAATGCTTAATGGTCCTATAGGAATTGTTAGGGATAATGCTTTGCTGTGGACATCCATTCAAGGCCAAAGCTGCAAGACAGCACGAGGAACAGCTCAGGAAGAACCAGGAGTACAGCAGCAAGCTTCAGCCTTAGACCCCCAGACCCCATGGGGTACCCATTCTGCTGCTGCTGCTCCAGCTGAGGAGGCTCCCGGCTCTCCCATCCCTTCCATCAAGGCAACTGGGAGCAGAGTGCTTTGACAAAGCTGATGAAGCAATTGAACAGAGCAGCCCTTATGCAACACAAAAGGTAAAATTACCCCAGCTCATCTCACTCCAGCACATTTCCTTCCCCCACACCTGCAACCAGCAACACTGGGGAAGCCCCACCAGTTTTCCCAGCTTCATCCACTCCAGGGTTAGGGGTTTATGGCAGCACAACCATGCTTCCAACCCAAACCATACTATGGTTCCTGGCAGGGCTGCGCTCAGCTCCATGCCCACTGTATGCCATGCCAGTCAGGTGTGAACTGCTCCATCACTCCCATCCTGTTCCAAAGTTGCTATGATGGTTGTCAAAGCCTCTAACCCATGGGGCATCCATCAGGGCTCAGAATCACTGCTAGCACTGTGAGCTCTGCCTGCTGCAAAGATAAACCCAGCTCCATAACTAAGGCAAGCAGCCGGTAAGCTGCATTGGTGTCTTACAATGCACTGTGGAGACTCAATGTTAGCCCGCTGGAAGGGGAACCTAAAAGCAGTTAACAAAAGGTTCACATTAACTATCTTCAAAAAGCACCCAAAACTACAATCCTGTGTGTCTCCTAAAGCAGCCGGTTCCTCTCTGCATAGGGAAGCGTTGGTAAAGGTGTGTTGGAGGAGTTACTGCAGCCTGCACAACACAATGTGAAGGCTGCTTAAAGAACCCCCCCCCAGCCCTGAGCTGTGCCACAGCAGGAAGGGTGCCAGCATCCTCTGCCGAATGAGGAGACCCCACTGCCCTGCAGTGAGCCCTGACACAGTCTGAGGGGAGCCAGCTCCCATCTCCTCTGCACCCAGGAACCAGCTCCCAAAGGAGTCCATTTCCCTTACTACCGGCTTTACTTGCTCACCATGCTGGTGGAAGGTTAAAAATGGGGCAAACCCCAGGGGTTTTTGGTAGGGTCCTTGTCCAAGGCAAAGCAGGAGAGCTGTGGACCCCCCAGTGCAGCTCAGGGGGCAGATGAGCCCCAGCACTGCAGGGCAGGATGCTTTCAAATGGCTTTGGTTGGATCTTGGAGGGGAACGCACCCTCCCACACCCACTGCTCTGACTTCCTCCTTTCAGCCCCAGCCGACTGCAAGAAATAGGAAGGAAGGACTGGGGTGCACTGCAAAGCTCCCCATGCTCCTCTGCTTTTCCCAGCCAAGCTTGAGGAGCTGAGACCATCCCTATCCCAGCTGGAGCACAGGACGGAGCAGAGGGCTTGATGCAAGGCAAGTACAGCATCTCCATTTCTTTGCTTCTGTTCTTCCTGTGCGGGGTGGAAAGCAGCCAGGCAATAAGGTGCTTTGGTAGCTCTGGTGTTTGCAGTGGATTTGGGTTATGATTCCTGATCTAACCTCTGGCTGGTTGGGTGGCCTTTGGGAGCACAGCATGGTGTCCCTCCCACATGTGGCACGGTGTGGCCCTTGCTCTACACAGCCTTCACAAAGGCAGCTTCCCTGGGCTGTAATGGTGTTGGAGGTAGGATTAAGCATGGAACTGCAGGTCGTTATGGAGGAGAGGGTGTCAGACCCCAAACGACTCCTTCCTCACCACCCCACAGGACTGGAAAGCAGAGCAGAGAGGGTGCAGCATGCTCCTCCATCACCATCACACATGGCCCAGGGAGAGCAGCGCTGCCTGCACCAGCAGCACCAGGCAAGCAGCAGGGCTGGGGGCTGCACTGGTTCCCCTCCCAGGACATCCCTCTTCCTTGTGGGATCCCATACAGGCACCCACCATCATCCGCAGGATGTGATGGCTCAGAGGGGAAGAGGGAAGCGGTGTGGTGACATGGTGCGAGCAGGGCTTGCTGCAGTGCCACCACCAGCCCAGAAGGTCCCTGCACCCCTGGGAGCCTATGGGAAGAGCTGGGAGAAGGGATGGGAACCTCGCTCCTCTCCCCCATCTCTCTGTGTGCTGCACACGTGAAACACCCTGCTGACAGCCACTGAAAGCAGCGGTGGGGAAGGCAGCAGAGGCTGCAGGCAAGCTAACCCCAGGGGCAGCAGGGCCTGCCCTAAATCTCCATGGCTCTTGGATGCAGACAAAGTGCAGGGCACAGCCCAGGGGTGGAGAACGCAGCCTAGCATCTACATTGGATGCTTTTCCCAACACCACAGCCCCAGCTCATGTCCTCACAGGCAAATGTGTGAACACAAGAAGAGGCTTTGCACCCTGCAGCCAGTGTGGGTGCTGCTATGTGGCTCCTGCGAGGTGTGGGAAGGCTTTAAGAGGTGCATTTTGCTGTCACGGCTCTCACATCCTGCTTCACACATTGGGTTTGCACTTTCTGTGTCCTCATCCTGCTGCTGCTCTGTCACAGGCCTCAGCGCTGGAGTGTGCTGCAGGGTGATGTATCTTCTCAGAGACAGACATAATCAGGTCACCACAGCACTGGTGCTGACAGAGGATCCCTCCTCTGCCCCCAGGAAGCATGAGCTTTGCCAGCAACAGGGGACAGGCTGTGCCCTTGGGCAGATCTCTGGGTCCCTGCATCTCTGCAAACCATCACAGTGTGCCCACTGCGATCCTTGAAAGGGTGATGCCCACTGGGATCATTCCAGGGGTGATGCCCACTGGAGATGAGATACAAGAAATGGCTTCTCTGCTCTCAAAAATCCCAGACTGGTTTGGATTGAAAGGGACCTTAAGGCTCACCCAGCTCCAACCCCTGCCACAGGCAGGGACACCTTCCACTAGAGCAGGGTGCTCCAAGGCTTCTTGTAGGTTGCCTTTCCAGCTTTCCTGCAGCCCCTTTAGGCACTGGAGCTGCTCTCAGGTCTCCCCTTCAGGAGCCTTCGCTTGTCCAGGCTGCCCCAGCACAGCTCTCTCAGCCTGGCTCCAGAGCAGAGCTGCTCCAGCCCTCGCAGCATCCCCATGGCCTCCTCTGGCCTCATCCAACAGCTCTAAATGCCCCAGAAGCCCTGTGACACTGGGCATGAGAAAGCATCCTCCCATTGTGCAAGAAAGCAGATGTTTAGCAGAGCACTGCAGGGGGTTGTGGCTAACAGACTGCAAGACCTGTCTCTGCTGCTCAACACTCGTCTTATTTATAGCAACAGGATTGGCACTGGCATCCACACTTCCCCTTCAGCCCTCTCTGTACTCACTCCTTCATGCTGCCCAGCAGCGTGCTCCATCCTACTGCTTCCCCTGGAGTGTTCAGCACCTTCCCTGGGGCTGCCTTCACATTTTCTGGCTCACAAACCCTCTTGCCCTGCCTGAGCCATGCCCAGTATGTAACATACAGCAAGTGAGAGGTGCTCCATAGATGGAGAACCCTGGTTCAAGGTTCTCAAGCTGCCCAAGGCAAAGATCAGAGCTCAGGGCCAAGGAGGACCCCATGCAGGTACCAGCACAGGTACCAGAGCCTGGTAACCATGCCCTGCCCCTAGCAGGGATGCTCAGTCTCAGCACCTCTCTCCCCAGCCCGGGATGAAGTTGATTGTAGAGCTCTGCAGTTCTGCTCCTTCACACCAGGGCAGGAGGATGGACTATGTGCCTTAATGTATGGAGAACAGGAAGAAAACCCAACATCCCAGAGGATGCAGAGCACATCCAGAAGAGTCCCCATCAAGGGAGCTGGAGAAAATGCTGCTGAGGCCTATGTGTGGGCCCTGCTAATGCAGAGTCAGACTGAAAACCTGCTCTCCTGAGCACCATAAGGAGGCAGACAAAAGCAGAAGCCCCACTTGCTCTCTTTGAAGGTCACCCTACGTCACGTATACGTTCAGCCACCCACAGAGCACTGAGCAATTTCCCCCCACAGCAAAAGAAATGGTGAGGTTTCTGCTGCTGCTCTCCCTACAAGCAGTGTGTGTGGTTTACCTGCTTGCAACAAGGGAAAGAATTGACTTCAGGGATTAGAAAGGCAACCAAATTCAGCCCATAAAATGCACCCTGCCTTACAAAACTCTACAGTACCCAGAGCTGGCTTACCTGGAGCTTTCCACTTTACTTCTGGGGTTTGAGAGCTGTCTTAAATCCAGGTTTAATTGGAAACTTGCCCCATCCCTGGCAGTGCTCAAGGCCAGGTTGGACACAGGGGCTTGGAGCAGCTGCTCCAGTGGAAGGGGTCCCTGCCTGTGGCAGGGGTTGGAGCTGGAGGAGCTTTAAGGTCCCTTCCAACCCAACCCAGACTGATGCTATGACTCTGTTTTATGAGCCTGTAAGCAGGAGCCTCTGACTCCAGCGAGGATGAGAACAGGGGGGGACAATTAGGCACATTTGGGAAATGTCATTGTCCAGCAAGGTGCATCCAGGAGGGTCCAACCAGGCCCTGGCATCCACCCCACCCTGATGACAGCTTTTACTCTGAAGTCAAGACCTTTTCCTTTGTATCTTTTTTACCTTAAGAGTTTTAACCCATTGTCTGCAAGCTCATAAGGGGCTGACATGATTTAAAGGTGACACAAATGTGGGGCCAGCTAAGCACATCAAGAGGGTGTAACACAGACAGGGATGGTGCAGCTGGGATGGTGCATGATGCCCTTAAAACTCTTGCCAAGGTGGACTGTGGTGAGCTAAGAAAGGGCATCCAGACATCTCAGCATCTTTGGAGTTTCCCTGTTTTCCCATTCCCATTTCACTGTGCTGTTAACCCAGTGGGTCCGCAGGATGTGGGATGGCACTTGGAGAAGTTGGAAGGAGCCAGAGAGTGGTTGTTTACTCACCCAGGGCTGTTTCAAACCCCATGACCTGGTTGTGGGATGTTGTGTCTAATATTGCTAAATAAGGACAATGTTTGGTGTTTCTTTAGGCTTTCTTATTCCTTTCTCTTCTTTTGACAGATTCCTCTTTTGTCACTTCCCCTTGTAGATCCATGTTGCAAGGCTGGGTTTTGCTCCAGGGTTGCATGGGGGGGAAGGTGTTACGGGAAATGACAGTGTTAGTGGCATGATCTCATTGACACCACAGGAAGAACACTGGGATATTGCTTCCTAAGAGTGACTTGGCCAACTTCATGGGTAACATAGAGTTTCTGGGATCAGGAGCTGTGCTCTGGGGCAAGAAGCAAGCAGTGTGAGCAGCTGGGACAAGCACAGTGAGAATGTGCTTGTGAAGAGCAGGGTCTCTGTCATGCTCTGGAGCACTAGTGGGATGTCCCCCTGGGGTCACCACCCTCTGCAGACACTTTCTGTAGGGTCGGGGGCTCCCTTCCCTGGGGCACAAGGTGCTCACAGGGATGCTCTGCTTGTCTTACAGAAGATGTTCTGTGACCGCTGCCTTCAGCTGCCGATGGTGACCTGGGTGCTAGTGCTGCTGACCACAGGTGAGCCCAACCTGCCCTTCCTCACTGCCTTCCTCCCAGCAGCTTATGTGGGCAGTGAAATAGAGAGAGAACCCAAATGCTGCCCAACAGCAGCGTGAACGTGGCATTGAAAGGCATGTAAGTGTCAGATCCTGTGTTTCCCAGGATGTGGAGTTAACTCTAGCTGGAATCATGGAATGGTTTGTGTTGGAAGGGACCCTAAAGCTCACCCAGCTCCAACCCCTGCCACAGGCAGGGACCCCTTCCACTGGAGCAGCTGCTCCAAGCCCCTGTGTCCAACCTGGCCTTGAGCACTGCCAGGGATGGGGCAGCCACAGCTTCTCTGGGCACCCTGTGCCAGCGCCTCAGCACCCTCACAGGGAACAGCTCCTGCCTAAGAGCCTATCAGTTAGTCCAGCTGAGGGACAACAAGGCAGGTGTGGACCCTGCCAGGGCCTCCAGTGTGGGTTTTATAGGCAGGGTTTGCCCAGGACAACATTGGTGCCTTGTGCTGGGTGTCAGAGCACCCATGACTGCGCTGCTACAGACCAGCCTCCCCCAAGTGCCCCTCACGCCAACCCCATCTTCTCTCTGTTTTCAGCCTTTGCCATGGAATGCCCCAAGATCAAGGTGGGCACGTGCAAGGACTGCATCCAGTCTGGTCCCGGCTGTGCCTGGTGCAAGAAGCTGGTAGGTCCATGCAGGCTTTGGTGTGGTCAGCTCTGCAGCAGTGGGATGTCACCCTGCCCACCCAGAGGAGGGGCAGGTTGCATGGTGGGAGAGCTCCATGTCCTCCCTGGTGGCTGGGGATCCGGCAGGCAGGATCCTGGCACCTTCCTTTCTCCATGCAGATGTGGTGTGGGAGGTGGGTCACCGGTAAGGAGCCCACTGACCTCCTGCTCCTCTGCTTTTGTTCCTGCTGATGCTGCCACATGCAGAGCTTCGCCAAGGCCGGCGAGCCAGACTCCATCCGCTGTGACACTGTGGAGCAGCTGCTGCAGAGGGGATGCCCACACAGCGACATCGAGTTCCCAGTGAATGACATTGGGACCACACAGAACAGCTCCTTGAGCAGTGATGTACAGCTCGCTCCCCAGGAGATGCACCTGAAGCTGAGGATAGGTACAGGCTCCTGGCACTCCCAGAGCCCTCCTGCTCACTCCCTGGGACCACATTTCCTCCTCATTTCTCTTTCCCTTTCCTCTCCTTTCTCTTTCCTTTCTGCTTTCCTTTCTCTTTTCCTTTTCCTTTTCCCTTTTGTTTCCATTTTCCTTTCCTTCTTTTATTTTCTTCCCCTCTTCCTCTCTTGTACTTCTTCTCCGCTCCTCACAGCCAGCATTTCCTCCCCTTCAGCAAGTGAGGATCCCATTGGGAGGGGAATGCCAGGGTGGGATGTGAGCCCCAGCACAGCAGATGATCCTCCATCCCTGTTCTGCAGGGCAGCCCGCTGTATTTGAGGTGAAATTCCGCCGTGCCATGGGGTACCCCATTGATCTCTACTACCTCATGGACCTTTCCTACTCCATGCTGGATGACCTGGAGAAGGTGAAGAAACTGGGAGGGGAGCTGCTTCGTGCACTGGAGAGCACCACCCCTTCTCGCCGCATAGGTGAGCCTGTCTCCAATCCTTGAGAGCTGGGAAGAGCCATGGAGTGGGATACAGGCAGCAGGCAGCATGACCCATCCATCCTCTGCAAGGCTGGAGAGCATGCCAGGGCAAGGGATGTGGATGTGGGGGCCACTGTCCTGCCCTGCTGCCCCTGACATTGCAGTCTTGGATGCCCTAGGGTTTGGCTCCTTCGTGGACAAGACTGTGCTGCCCTTTGTGAACACACACCCTGAGAAGCTCAAGAACCCCTGCCCCTCCAAGGACAAGCAGTGCCAACCTCCCTTCGCCTTCAAGCACATCCTCTCCCTGACTGACGATGCGGAGAAGTTCGAGAGTGAAGTAGGGAAGCAGTACATCTCTGGAAACCTGGATGCACCCGAGGGGGGGCTGGATGCCATGATGCAGGCAGCGGTGTGTGGGGTGAGTCTGTGACCTGTGCTCATGGAAGGTGGCTCTTCCCCTCTCCAGGTAGGCTCTGGAAGTCCATCATGTCTAAGTCTTAATTCAGCAGTGGGGTAGTTTACTTCGGGAGTTACAAGAGAGCATCTTGTCCAGGTCACCTGTAACCTACTTCCTCCATGCCCACAGTGTGGCTGATGGGACTTGGCCAGGGCCATACCATGTCCTCCCAGCTCTGCTCAGGGACAGGTCTTCATGCCACTTGCAGGACTTGATCGGCTGGCGCAACGTGACCCGCTTGCTGGTGTATGCCACCGATGATGGCTTCCACTTTGCTGGTGATGGCAAGCTGGCAGCCATCCTGACCCCCAACGACGGCCAGTGCCACTTGGAGGACAACATGTACAAGAAAAGCAACGAGTTTGTAAGTACTCAGCAGCTCTGCACCCTCAGCTGTGCTCCCTCAGCAGGATAAACAATGTCACATGAAAAGCCTGTTGTTGAGACCACAGTGTCACCATAACCACCTTCTCCTTACCTAGGACTACCCTTCTGTTGGGCAGCTGGTCCAGAAACTTGCTGAAAACAACATTCAGCCCATTTTTGCTGTCACCAGTAAGGTGGTGGATATTTACAAGGTGAGGAGACTTTGGATGGCCCAGGTGCCTCCCCAGGAGGACACAAAGCAGCTCTGCATGTCCTTCTGCTGCTGTGGTTCCCCCATGCTCCACCATCAGCACAGGGGGACCACTCACCTCTTTGCTCTCTCTTGGCAGAAACTCAGTGAGATGATCCCAAAGTCGGCAGTGGGAGAGCTCAATGAGGACTCCAGCAACATCATTGAGCTCATCCAGGTGGCCTACAATGTAAGTGCTAGAGGAGGCCGTGTTTCACTGTCCTAGAGCAGGGAAAGGCTTCCATTGTGTGTCCTCACTGTGAGAGAGCAGCTGTGATAGCCCCTATCTCCTAGGCTGGAGGGAAACCCTGCCCTGCAGCTCCACACTCCCTTGCTTTGGTCTCATTTCATACTGATGGCACTTGCACCACCATTTCCCCACAGAATCTCTCTTCACTGATCATCCTGGACCACTCCACCCTTCCAGACACCCTTGATGTCAAATATGACTCCTTATGCCCTAGAAGCACAGTCACAGACAAAGCAAGAGGACAGTGTGACAACATCAAGATCAACGAAGAGGTACATCCCCCTGTAGAGGGGACACCCTGCAACCAGCAGGTCCCTGATGCCCGTCCTGTTTGACAACAGGAACCCAGCTTCTTGTTTCAGGCTTCCTGGTCACATTAATGTCCAAAATGCTGCAGGATTCAGCAACCTCTGGTTGCTGAAGCTGCCCTGATGGCCTTTGGCCCTTCCCTATCTCACTGTGCACTTTCTAGGTCACCTTCAGAGTCAAGGTTACAGCCAAGGAGTGCATCAAAAGCCAGTCCTTCACCATCCGCCCCTTGGGCTTCACAGACACCCTCACGGTCCACGTGGAGAGCAAGTGCAACTGCAACTGCAAGGAGCAGCCCGACCCAGCCACCTGTAGTGGGCAGGGCAGCATCGTCTGTGGGATCTGCAGGTATGTGCTATCCACACAGTGCCCTGTTCCAAACGCTGCCAGAGCTGGGGAGATGCTGGAGGGGCTGCCAGGTCCAGCCCAGGGCTTGGCTCTGCAGCTTTGCTCCGGTTTGCTTGTTCAGAGGTGGATTATGTTCATGGAGATGGGGGACACAGCATCTCTCCTGTTGGTAAAGCCTCTGCTCTTTCCTAAGGGCACACAGGCACCATCCAGCTATCCACCCATCCATCCACCCATCTACCAATCTGTCCAACATTCCACCCATGCATCTAACCATCCCTCAAGCTATCCATCCATCCACTGAACAGAAATCACTCAAAATCCCACTCCTGGGTGCAGTTCATGACAGTCTTTAAGGGCACTTCCTGGCCCCTTGGTAACAGGGAGGGGAAAAGACTAGATTTCCTCAGGAAATAACCCTTGGCAAGGGTTTGGAAATGATAACTGTAACAATAATTTCCAGACAACCATTGGGTGTTGTAAGCAGGACTTGGGGAAACACAGTGTTTCTGAGGTTTCCTCCCAGTCAACCGCACTGCTCCAGCATGGAGCAGCACCAACATGCCACGGTTGGGTTTTGGTGTGGCTATCCCAGATCTGCTCCCCTTTGGCTGAGGCGTGGGCCCTGCATGTGCCCAACAGCACTTCCTGTGGCCACTGACCTGGGCTCGTTGCTCTCCTTTTTGGCAGCTGCAATGCAGGCTACATTGGGAAGAACTGCGAGTGTGACACGAAAGGCAGGAGCAGCAAGGAGCTGGAGGGCAGCTGCCGGCAGGACAACAGCTCAGTGCTCTGCTCAGGGCTGGGGGACTGTGTGTGCGGGCAGTGCCTCTGCCACACCAGCGACGTGCCCGGCAAGCAGATCTATGGCACCTACTGCCAGTGTGACAACGTCAACTGCGAGTTCCACAATGGCCTTCCCTGCGGTGGCAGAGGTGATGTGGCTTAGAAAGACTTAACCGTGGAACCATGGAATGGTTTGGGTTGGAAGGGTCCTTAAAGCTCATCCAGCTCCAACCCCTGCCACAGGCAGGGACCCCTTCCACTGGAGCAGCTGCTCCAAGCCCCTGTGTCCTACCTGGCCTTGAGCACTGCCAGGGATGGGGCATTCACCACTGTTTTGGGCAGCCTGTTCCAGGAGGTGCTGATTTCCCTGCCAAACCCCAAATGGGTGGGTTTGAGGGTCCCACCACACCACAGTGCAGGGTGGGTGATGCTTTCCAAACACGGGCAGAGGGAAGGAGACCTGGTTCTCTGCAGCATCCTTGTCACACCTGAGAGGTCTTCCCATGCAGAGCGGGGCAGCTGTGACTGTGGGGAGTGCAAGTGCAATCCTGAGTACCAGGGCAGCGCCTGCCAGTGCAAGAAGTCAACAGAAGGCTGCTTGAACCAGAATGGCAACGAGTGCAGCCACCGCGGGACCTGCCACTGCAACCGCTGCCAGTGCTGGGGGGGATACCAGCCCCCCTTCTGCCAGGAGTGCCCTGGCTGCCCCTCGCCCTGTGCCAGATATGTGTAAGTGATGCCCATGGAGATGGCACAAAGGGTGGTGGGGAGGCAGGCACAGGAGATCCCTGCCTGCGCTTGGGTGAGTCTTGTCCCTGCGGATATGAGCTGTGCTGTCCTGTTTTGCAGCTCCTGTGTGGAGTGCAGGACCTCTGAGAGCGGCCCCTTTGAGAAGAACTGCTCCCAGGCCTGCCCCAACATCCGTGTGGTGCAGAACATCACAGGGGAGAGCAGGCAGTGCAGGGAGAAGGACTCCCAGAACTGCTGGATCTCCTTCCGCATGGTCCAGGAGGATGGCAATGAGATATACACCGTCACCGTGGATCCTGAGAAAGGTACCCCAGCCCCACTGCTCCTGCCCCTCCGCATGGCAGCCTCAGCAGGGGCTGCAGCCAGACACCATTTGCCTGCCCCACAGAGTGCCCAAAGCCTCCCAACATCGCGCTGATTGTGGGCAGCACCATTGCTGGCGTGGCCCTCATTGGCCTGGTGCTCCTGCTGGTGTGGCGGCTCCTGATGGAGCTGTTTGACCGCCGGGAATACCGCCGGTTCGAAAAGGAGAAGTCCAAGGCCAAGTGGAACGATGTAAGAGGGCCCATGTGTACTGGTGGGGTGTGCTGGGATGCCTGTGTTCATGTGGTGGGGACATCTGGGAGGGATGTCCTCTCCAGTGGTAGCCATAGCAAACCTGCACCCTCCCCACTGGCCAGTTTCACAGACTGCATGGGTTTGCAGGGTGCTAAAGCAGCCTGTGGGCTCTTCTGACAACACTGTTGAGGTTGGGATGTGGGTGGGATGGGCAATGCTCCACCAACAACATGGGCTCCTCACCTTTCTCCCTCCAGGCTGATAATCCCCTCTTCAAGAGTGCCACAACCACAGTTGTGAACCCCAGGTTCAATGACCAATGAAGCTGAGCAACACCAGCAGCACTGGGACCTACTGTGAAATAAGGAAATGCCAAGCTAAGGAAATCTCAGACCTCCTCTTCTTCATCCTGTCACTTTGTTCCCTTCTTTCAAGAGGCCACCAGCACACCAGGCACTGGCTGAGGGGCTGCACAATGCCTGTGTCCTGGTGCAGCTGGGAGAAGGGAACAGACACAGCTTTGCCATGGATGGGACTGCAGATCTGGTCCCACCAGTGGGCACACGCAACAGCTCCTGTACCTGGTTACTGCCTCTCTCAGCTCTTGATGACCTTCACCTTCTGGCAGGACATTCAGCCTCCAAAGCTGAGTGCACAGAGTGCTTCCAACATTGACTTGGAGCTGAAACTGCAAACCTGCCCCTTCCCTTAAGCTCTAGCAGGATCTGTTCCCATGCTGCTCCATGCCTTCGCCTGCTGCGCTGCTCCCCACCACTGTGCTCACACTGGTGTCTGAAGCACTCACAGCTGAGCTGGACACGGAGGGTCCTCCACACTGGTGGTCTGCTCTGGAGCTTTCAGTGTGGTGATGGGCCCTAAGGGCCAGCGAGCACCTGGACCCAGACACAAAGAGCAGCTGGGCAGTGTGCACTGAATCTTGTGTTGCTCCCATCTCAGACCTACCTCGGGCACGGTTCTGCTTGGGCTCCTGCAGCCTTGGCTTGCCTGTGCCAGGCCTTGAGCCCTCTGCATCACAAGGACTCAAAGGAGCAACTGAACTATGAAACATGGGCTCTGAGCACATGAAACCGAGTTTGGCTGCAGGGTGGGATCTTTTCCCTGCTCTATGAGTGCATCAGACACACTGAGGGCCAGTCGTGTGCAAGAGCCAGAGCATCTGCAGCTCAGCACTGGCACAGCAGCCAATTGCTCTTACACTGGGGGGTCATTCCTGTGAACTAGCGGTACAATTCCATATTTTCTTTGAGTTTGGGAATAATTTGCATACATCTGTGTTGTGTCCCATCTTCATTTGCTCTCTGAAGAGGTTTAACGTTAATAAAAACTAATATATATAAAGTAAATACATCAGTCCTGCTAAGAATCAGGTGCAAGGGCAGCAGCTGAAGTGTTCATTGCAGAAACTAGAGCAAAACCCTGCCATTGCTGCCAGCAGCTCCCATCCATAGACACTGTGCCTGGGGAAGATGCTGGCCAGGGACAGAGTCTTCTACACTCATGTGCCATCTACATCCCCTGCAAACCAAAACTGACCCTCTAAATGATGCAGACCAGGGCTTGGATGCAATGCCCATTGCTGGGAACCTGGGCAGAGGCTGTTATGTGAACAGGTTTTGGTGCTGGTGTGGTGTGTGCAGAACAAGCACAACCACACTCATGCTTTGGGGGACAACTGGAGAAAACTAGATCCAGTTCCAAAAGAACTACAATTGGTCACTGCATTAGACAAAGTATATGCTAGAGCACATGCAAAATCCCAGAGGAAAACAGGGAGTTAGGAGGGTCCTTCAGGCCCCTGGTCTTGCTTTAGCCCAAAGACTCAGTGGCTTCTCTGTGGGGAACTGATGGCAAAAGTCAGGAGTATTTCTCAGCCAGGTGTGGAACAGCTTTTCCTCCAGGCTCCAAACACTGCCCCATCTGTCCTTAAAGGCCTTTCCTTTCCATCAGGAATAATTGGACCATATTTCCTTTGTCTCGGGGTGAGGAGGGAGCCAGCTGAAGTCAAGATGTTGATTCTGGTAAGAGCAGAAGTCAGCAGCATGGTGTGGGATACCCTAAGCAGTTCAAGTGGCCGTTCTGCTGGCTGGAATGGCACAGAGTCATAGAATCATGGAACCATGGAATGGTTTGGGTTGGAAGGGACCTTAAAGCTCATCCAGTTCCAACCCCTGCCACAGGCAGGGACCCCTTCCACTGGAGCAGCTGCTCCAAGCCCCTGTGTCCAACCTGGCCTTGAGCACTGCCAGGGATGGGGCAGCCACAGCTTCTCTGGGCACCCTGTGCCAGCGCCTCAGCACCCTCCCAGGGAACAGCTTCTGCCTTATATCCCATCCGAGCTTCCCTTGTTTCAGTTTGAACCCATCACCCTTTGTCCTATTGCTCCAGTCCCTGATGAAGAGTTCCCCTGTTACTGCACATAAAACCCACACTCAGCCCATGCTACACCACATCCCTCGAGACAAGGCTGAGATGAGGCTGATACACCTGAGACCCTGCTCTTTGGCCACTCTGTGCCCTTATGGGCTCCTCTCACCCAAGGAACCACCACCTCTCCCAAGGTGCAAGAGGCAGAGGGGCTGCAGGAGCTGCAAGGCCACATCCCAAAAGAAACACCATCATCCATGCCTTCACTTTAATTACAGCCAGGACCTCCCCTTACATTTAAGCCACTTGTATGCCAAAGGGCAGATTTCCAATGTTTTTCAGGTAACGGGACCAGCCCCACAAGTTTTCCATGCAGAAGCCCATGTCCCGAGCCAGCCACTTTACAAGGAAGAAGGTGCCCCCCAGTCCTGCTGCTCCGACAACAAAGAGCCCTCGATTTATTATCTGCAAGTGCAAAGAGAAACCCCAACATCACCCAGAGGTTTGTTCCTACCTGTGGCACCAAAGTCTTCACATCCATCCCAGCACCAAAGCAGGATGCTCAGGAGGGTCACAGCATGGGGAGGAAGGACAGGCACCCCCACTGACCCACCTTCTTCTGCCATATCCAGCGCTGCACCGCCTCGTGGTAGCGAATCCTGGTGAAGGTCACCTGTGAGGGTTGGCAAGGAGCCTGTCACCACCTCAAAGCCAGCCACAGGAGGAGGTGGTGGCAGCTCAGCTGGCACTGGCCTTACCATGGTGTACAGTGGGACGATGGTGGAAGGCATGAGGGCATGGAGGAGGTTGTCCACGTGCTTGCGGAAGATGAACCACGTTGAATTCACGTGCTCGCGCATCTGTGACACCAACAGTCACCCTTTTGCAGGGCATCTTTGCTGTTGTGCTGCCTCCCCAGCCCCAGCAGCATTCCCAAGGAGCTCTTAAGCTCAAGTCTCCCACATGAGGACACAACCAGAGTCTTACCATAGACCCTGCCAGCTGTGTGCGTTGTTAGGACAAGAGTGTCACCAGAGCCACAAGTCAATGTGCAGCTTGCCTACCTCTATGTAGTTGTACATGGCTAAATCCGAGATGGCATGGTCATCTGGCACCCTCAGCCTGGAGAACTCGGGGAGGCAGGCACCTGGGAGAAGAAAGCTCCTGGGCAGCTCCTCAGCAGGGTATCCAGCAGGGATCCTCCTCTGCTCTTGCTCTCCTCACTCACCAAGGTCATTATGGAACTGGTCCATTAATTCATCAAAGACCAGACAATCCTCAAAGCCCTGGGAGGAAGATTAAAGGGTGAATAGGCAAAAGGAGCCATGTGTTCACAAGTGCCCTCATGGATGCTCAGCTAGTGCAGGTGTTTGCATGTGCAGGGTCTCACTGACCACAGCTTCAGAGCAGGAGCCTTACTCTAGGCCACAGAAATCCAGGGGGTTGCCTTTCCCAGAAGCCTGGGACTGTCCTGCTGGAACCCCCTTCCATGCAGTCCTCTGCCCCATGGCAAAGCAGCACAACCACCCCATCCCTTCTCCTCCCCAGAGTACAACCAGGTCCTAGCGAGCAGCCAAGTGCATAAGGGGAGCTCAATACCTGCCAGTGCAGAGGACATCAGACTGTGGGACAGGCCAGCCCTTGAACTCTATGGAGCTACACCCTAAACCCAGGCGTTTCTGGGTGAAAAGACTGGGGACCCAAATGATGTAAGTGAACTTACTGCATTCATGCCCTGTCCATAGAAGGGCACAACAGCATGGGCAGCATCTCCCATCAGCACACACCGGGAACCAAGGTGGTAGGAAGAGCACTTCACAGATATCATGGCCTGGGCTGGCAGCAAAAAGTAATCCTGCTTCAGCTCTCGCCTTCAGGCAAAACAAGAGGTACTTCACTTGGGGGACCAACGAGACAAGAGCAAGTCATAGCATCATAGAAGAGTTTGGGTTGGAAAGGACCTTACGATCATGGCAGGGATACCTTCCACTAGACCACATTACCCAAGGCTCTGTCCTGTCATGGATGCAGATGTCATGAGACATCCAAGCGCAGGGAGCCGTGGCAATGTCAGCATTGGGATGCAAAACCCAAGCCTATTCACTAGGCTGTTTGTGCTGGGAAAAATGTGGAAGCCAGAAAACCTATTTCATTACCTTCTCCCTATAGACCAAATATTCTGCCAGTGGGTTTTAAGCTCTTCACTCAACTTGGGGGTGGGTGCAAAGGGTTTGGTCCCCAGTGCCACCAGCACCCCCCCTTCCTCAGGAGGAATGGGATGCTCTGGCTCCGTGCTGCTGCCCTGATGTCATTGGCCCAGCAGTGAGAAGGTCCCCACTGCTGCTGGGCACTCTTGTGTCTCACTGCCTGGATGCTTGTTTAGCCACAGTCAGTAAGCACCAGATCCTCTGGGCACCCTGTGCCAGCGCCTCAGCACCCTCACAGGGAACAGCTTCTGCCTAAGAGCTCAGCTCAGTCTCCCCTGTTCTGGCAGGTTCAAGCCATTACAATGGGACAGGTGTGTGTCCTGCTGCAATGCAGACACAATGTGGACCTACAGACCACGGGGACCCATCCCAACAGCATTCACCACCCCATCACCAGGACCCTGAGGCCTTCAGAGCACTGTGCTGATGTGCAGAAGGGGAGATGGGAACACTTACTCTCCGATGAGGGGTATGGCATCTGGGAAGTAGGTCTGGAAAAAGCCCAGCACTTGCTCGCCTGTTGTGAGCTTCTCAAATTCCTCAAAGGGCATGAAGAGCGTGCAGGTGAATGACTTGTCCTGTTAGCCAGGGAGGGAGGTCAGAAAGAAGCTCAGAGGCCATAGAGAGCACCTGGAGCAGCAGCTCAGTGCCCAACCTCTCACATAACAATCACACCCCATGTCCCATAGTGGGCTTGCATCCCCTGCAGTGTGTGATGGCCAGCATGGGTCAGGCACACTGCTCTGGTGCTCCCATATCCAGTTCATAACGTTCAGAGAGCTGGTTTGGGGGGGTTTGAGTGGACTCAAGTGCATAGCAGAGAAGTGCACAGGTACCTGCTTGGTGCAGTGAGGCAGAGGCAGCTCTGTGGGCCCTGTCCTGCACCCCTCCCAAGACCCAAGGGATCTGGGGTCTCTCCTGGCACCATGTCATCCCCCCCAGCCCCTGCCACCACGACCAGTTTATCCCCACAAGCTCCATCCCCTGCCCCACAGGAGCATGGCCACAGGTTATCACCATGTTGGGCAGCGCAATCATCATGAAGGTGTTTCTCGGCCAGATATGGAGGTAGTTTGGTTCCATGGCAAACTGAAAGAGAAGGAAAATCACCTTGTGTGTGTCCCTGGCCTGCTCAGTTTCCCCAGCCCAGCCTCTGCTTCCCCTCCATGCCAGCACACCAGCTGCCATCCTTCATACCAGTATCCATAGGGCCCCTTTCTGCAACCTGATGCTTCTGGGAGATGGAACAATAAGAGGAAAAGGCAGGAAAGATGGGCAAAAAGCTGATGGTTTGCAGCCACTGAGGTGCTCACAGACACATTCCTGTATCCCCAGGACCTCTCAGAGTTACAGTTAACCAAGACGTGAGCCCCACCACTAGGATAGGATGAGTTGTCTGCCTTTTCCTAGGGAAGTTTTAATCCCTTGGCTGAGCCCCAGGTGAGAAATCAGTTTCTCTAGAGCTTCTGTAGCAGAGCACCAGGAGAGGGGAGCAGCCTCCAGGACAGGTACACTTACATCTCCATCCTTGGGAGGGATGCTCAGCTCCATATACCCATGAGGAATGTACTCATGACTGTAGTTAAAACGTGTTTGCCTCATGAACTGCTTTCTGACTGTTGAGAAGGCTCCATCACATCCCACGATGAGGTGGTATGTCACTTCCAGGGGTTGCTGGTCAGATCTGAAAGCAAGAAAGCCCCTTGGATCCATGGTGCTCTGATTCCAAGGATAGCTCAGCACTGCTGGGCACAGTGCTTCTGCCTTCTGCAAAATGCCAAGGTAACCCCCAGTGTGATAAACCTTGTAAGGGGGGATGGGCCTCACTGGGAATCTCAGCATTAGGATAAAAAAGTATCCCACAGGTTATCAAAGGCACAACTCTGCCACACCTACCCAAGATGGCTCAGCACTGCTATTCCATAGAGCATGAACACAGCAATGAAACCAGGTTAGTGAGGAGAAGCTCTCCATGACCCGGCCTCAGTGAGCGCTTGAGCCCAGAACCCCCCCTGTGCTGGGCTGCACCCCAAGAGCTTGAGCAGCAGCTCAGGGGGGGGATCCTGCCCCTCTGCTGTGCTCTGGGGAGATCCCCCCTGCAGCCCTGATCCAGCTCTGGGGCAGCAGCACAAGAGGGACCTGGAGCTGTTGGAGGGAGGCCAGAGGAGGCCATGGAGCTGCTGCGAGGGCTGGAGCAGCTCTGCTCTGGAGCCAGGCTGAGAGAGCTGGGCTGGGGCAGCCTGGACAAGAGAAGGCTCCTGAAGGGGAGACCTGAGAGCAGCTCCAGTGCCTAAAGGGGCTGCAGGAAAGCTGGAGAGGGGCTTGGGACAAGGGATGTAGGGACAGGCCAAGGGGAATGGCTTGAACCTGCCAGAACAGGGGAGACTGAGCTGAGCTCTTAGGCAGAAGCTGTTCCCTGGGAGGGTGCTGAGGCGCTGGCACAGGGTGCCCAGATAAGCTGTGGCTGCCCCATCCCTGGCAGTGCTCAAGGCCAGGTTGGACACAGGGGCTTGGAGCAGCTGCTCCAGTGGAAGGTGTCCCTGCCTGTGGCAGGAGTTGGAACTGGGTGAGCTTTAAGGTCCCTTCCAACACAAACTAGTCTGGGATTCTATACAATTAGCTGCTGGCCCTGATGAGTGACCTGTCTCTGTAAATGAGCACTATAGAGACTGGCACATCGTTCCCTGCACAACTCAGTGTTGTATCCCCACCCTGCTGCCAGGCTGCTGAGGATTAGAGGGTTACAGTTCTTGTCAGCCTCCCCAGGAACCCTGCTGTCATATGTACCCTTCGCAGAGCTGACACAGTAATGCCCCCTTGGTAATCACACATCAGTTTCAAACCAAGATTGCTCAATTGTTTGAGGTTTTAGGAATGATTAAGCAGGAACTCATTGACCATAGCACTGCATCCCAGGCTGTGCAGGGATTACCTTTTGATGGTTAACGTCCCCTGCTCTGCGTCGCACCCCAGCAGCTTGTGTCCAAAGTACAGTCTGGTGTTGGAGTACTTCTCAGCAGCTGTGGAAATACAACTGAATGTAGAGGCTTGTACTCTGATCCCTCCAAGCAATTTCCAAGGGACCCCTGAATTATAGGGACTCTGTCATTACAGCAGGTTTCCACCCATTGCATTTCAGGATGGGATGAGGTGCCTATAGTGAATGGGAAATTTGGCCTGTTCTGATGATATACTTTACCACACTGCTCCAATTCCTATTTGTCTCTGTACAGTTGGGGTTGCAGGAAGTGTGGCAAGGCTCAGGAGGTATCTCCTGCTTTGGCTGGTGAAGCTCTGGGGCTGAATCACATGCCAGGAGCCATGAAGTGGAGACAACTCCTGCTCAAGGGTGAATGCAGGAGAGGTGCATGTGCAGAAAGGTTTTGGGGGGCCCTGTTTGAATATCCTTTAGTGTCAGACAAGCAGAGATTTTCTCCTTACAAACACAGCTACATCCTGATTGTGCTTTCTGAGCATCAGGTTACACAGAACTCACTGAGAGTCTGGGGCCCAAAGCCTCCTGTTCATGAGGCAAAGCCTAAACCCTGGGTAAACAGGGCAGAAAAGTATCTGCAGACAGAGCTGGCAACCTACCCGTCAGCAGCTCCCTGTTCAGGTTTGCTCTGTCCACGGACAGGATGTACTGCAAGGTAAGCAAACACCACGTTCAGGAGGCATTGCTGAAGGATGCTCTGCATGGCCAGATGAGGAACGCCACCTCTTCTAAACAGCCCCACCAAAACCAGGGGGTCATGAAACCCTTTTCCTGCTCACAGCATCCTTCCAAGGAGTGTGAGTGCTGCTGTCCATCCCACAGAGGTACAAACACCACCAAAGACATCTCCAGAGTGACAGCGTGAGACCAGTACCTGGTTCTTCTTCCCATAGGGAATAGAATACTTCTTCCCTGAAGGTGTGTGTATCCTTCTTGCCCTCATGGGAATGCCTTTGGACACAATCTGTAATGGAAGGGAACACAACCCAGCCGTCTGGCCTAACTGGAGCTGCCAAGGGGAGGGCACAAGTCACCAAGGCCATCCCCTCCTCCTCACACCACACTGCAACCTGGCCTTGAGCACTGCCAGGGATGGGGCAGCCACAGCTTCTCTGGGCACCCTGTGCCAGCGCCTCAGCACCCTCACAGGGAACAGCTTCTGCCTCAGAGCTCAGCTCAGTCTCCCCTGTTCTGGCAGGTTCAAGCCATTCCCCCTGGCCTGTCCCTACATCCCTTGTCCCAAGCCCCTCTCCAGGTTTCTTGTCAGCCCTCTGCCTTACACAGAGCCCAGGGTTGGGTGCTGCCCCCAGGCTGGGCTGCCCAGGTACCTGCTCCTCCATGCCCACAGCTCGCAGGGCTTGGCGTCCTCGGTGGGACAGAGCCAAGTTAATGCTTCTGCCACGGGTAAAGCTGGCCACCCGGATATCTGCATGGGAAAAGCAGCTGGTTATGGAGACACTGATACTACAGCATCTCTCTAAATCCCTATGGCAACAGCAGCAGGGCAGGGGGAGTCCCTGTGCCCCCATGCTGTGTGAGAGCACATTCAGCTGTTGGGAAGGCAGCTGAGCAGCTCCAAGGACTGATTCTTCTATGCCACCTCCAGCCTGTAAGAAGTAGCTGCAACCAAGTGCTACAAAGGGAGCTCTGGATCCCAGTAGCTCCCTGTAGTGCTGGAGGACATCATCACTAAGAGCTGCTTCCCCTCTTGGTGAAGGGAGACAAGCAGTGAATGCCTGGCAGCTTGTGCCAAGACCCATCTCTGGTCAGATTGAGATGTCTCAACATTGGCCTGTTCCTCCTCTGAATGGCCTCACTCAGTGTTGCCTATCCGGTGCATACAGCAGAGGATGCACTGGATACCCCAAGAGCTTTCAGGGTTGCATCTCAGTAAAGCCGTGGGCCAAACCCTGGAGCAGGGTGGTAAAATCTATCCGATCCAGGAGGCAGCTAAGAGCAACCAGAAGCCTTTTCAACGTGTGACACTGGTGGCATGCACAACATCCACAGAGTTTAACAGGTAGACCATGGTGAGTGTCACCTTCCACAGTGTCATTCTGATCTGCCTCTTGGCATTACCATCTCTGGCCAGGCTCAACAGCATTGCAGTAATATTCTGCATGCAGAGAACAGCTCCCAAAGGTGAGGATTTGAATCAATATTTAAGCCAAGAACATGAAAAGGCATCATTTGAGCAGCTTAAGAGTGGGTTTCTTCCACACAAACCAACATATTTCAAACAAGTGCTCCTCCCCACCACAGAAGCTAAAGAGTGAAAAGAATATCCTTCAGGTGCCACACTTTGGGGTTTCATTTTCTCCCTGCAGCTTCAGTGAGCTCACACAGTTCCTCTTTTGCTTCCCCAAAAGCTGTTATCAGCAAAGGGCCAGGAACACGTTAATAAAGCAGTAGTGGTCAGGCTGAACTTACCTTCTCTGGCTTCATAAACATCAACATGGAAGCCTCGTCTCGCAAAGAAACAGGCATTTAACGCACCCACCTATAAGAGAAGGATCAGGAATGGCAGATGAAGTGTTTCACTGTTAGATACATCACAGATCACTACTGGATCATAAAGGGAAAGCAGCAGGCAGGGGATACAGCTCAGTATGTACAGGAAAACCTTTTGATCAAGAACCTTAGAGGACTTCTTCCAGGAGAGAAGTGCTCAGACACCCCTGCTGTGCCTGCAGAGCCTCCAAGACAGGAGTCATCCATCAAAGCTCATCACACCAAGTTCAGAGCTTGCTCATATACAGTGATTAATTGCAGCAGAACTAAGCCCTTCATCCAGACACAACAGCAGTTGGACAGGCAAACTCCCTGCTCCGCTCCGGACTAGATTTATCTTCCTGGGTAGAATTCAGGATGCTGCAGCATTCCCTTGGGAACACAGCAGGGGAAGCTAGATCTGCACAAAAGCAAGATGTCACCTTTAAAAGGTCCTCACACTTGTGTCCTGCTTGTTATTTATATGGACGATTGTCTTTTGGGGGTTTAGTTTCCATCATTAATCACTGGCAGAACTACAGATTCTTGTGTCATCCCTCCTTCCCAGCAGCACAGGGGACCAAGAAGCTAATAGAAGGTCAAAAGACAGAGTTAAGTGCTGCTATGCTGTCTTCTAAGGTAAGACCACTCTGCAGGTAGCAAAGCAGGCAAACCATTCCCAAGTGAAAATGAGCAGAGGGAGGCATTTCCCCTTAGCCTGGTGTTTACCAATGCTCCTCACAGACCCTTTCGCCTTAGGGACTTAGCTAAAGCCAGAAGCAGATGAGGGTCAAGAGAGGACTGTGATTTAATCCACCTGGGCACTACCATCCTCTGAGAGGATTCTTGATGGCAGCATTTCCCCCAGCAATTCTGTGGTGCATTTGCACACCCCATTCAAGCCAAGTGCCAGCCACAGCCACTCATTGCATCCTTGGGATACCTCAGCAGCAAACCTTTCCCTTGAGGGGAAGAGATGTTCTCCTACAGAGTTCTGCTCAAATGAGCCTCGCTGCCTTCCAACCAACCCCTCCACAACACCCATGAGCAGACATTCACCCCCTATCCATGCAATGCTTTCACACCTCTGGCTTTTGTGCAGTCACACAGCAGCTAAATCGAGCTTCCTACCAGACCACCGCCAACAACAGCGACTCTTTTCCCCCGTGGGTCCCTGGTGTCCATCTCTGAGGCCCCCTCAGCTGCAGGTTCTTAGTGCTGTGTCCCTGCTCCCTGTCCTGCTGCGCTGCCCTCGCCAGTGGGGAGGAGAAGGGGAAGGATATAGACGGTGGAGTCACATCTGAGCTCTTGCTCCTATTAAAGTTTAACTCCCAGCACAGAGGCTGTCAGTGGGTCAGCCTGGCCATGGGGACAGGCGTGTGGTTGCTCAGGTGGAGAGATGTGAATGTGGAGTTATTCAGCCACGTTGTGAAAGCTTGAAAGCAGTTTTCTCTTGAAAAGTGAAGCAATTCTGCCATCTTCAAGGGCTTCCTACTGAAACACACACAGAGCATGAGGAGAGCCCGCATTTGCCAGGCTTCTGCTGGTGCTTTGCTGGGCTGCAAGAGCAGAGGATGATGTGGAATAACTCCTGAAGCCCCAGGGCACTGCCTGAGGGTGGGATATGGAACAAACACGCTGCTTGTAGGAGGCTGATACCATCTGCAAGGATGTCACACTGTGTGTGGCTTGAGCACATTGGGGTGTGATGGTGAGCAGAGGGTCCAGGCCTCATCTGCAGAAGGACTTGGATGAGGCTGTGAGGAGACAGCTCTCTATGCACCATTCCACATGCCTGTCCTTGGAAGGGGATGCTCTGCTGAGCCAACACTGCACTCAGTAAGCTTTAAAAGGGAGGAGCCAATTACAGCCTACACACAACAGTTAAACAGCAGCAGTGAAAACACTCACATCAGATGCACTATTTCCTGCTAGCCCTGCAATGCACAGCCTGAAACACCAGGTTTGTTTCAAAGCAGCAAGGCCAAATCCATGCACAAGCACAACATCACTCTCCACTGCACATCCTGGCTCCCAGTGCAGCAAGGGATGGCTGCTCCTGAAGCACCAGCACCACACCATAGTGACAACCTGTGGTACCATGCATAGAAAGGACAGTGTCAACAGCAGCCTCAGGCCCAAGCTTAAAAGGGACTGTTGGCATTGGGGGGGGGCGGGGGGCAGGAATCTCCCATGGGGCTGGCTGGGGTTGTTAGAGGCTGCTAGTGCCCATGGGCTCTGGCACTGCATGCAGATGAGTCCCCACTGAAGACCCTCGTTGGGTTTCTCTGATCTACACAGCAGTGAATTGATCCACATTGTCTGTTTGACTCACACACCCCCCAGCAAAGAAAACAGAGCAGAGAGGGCAAAGGGCAAGGTAAGCTTGACATAGCAAATAGATTATTCCTTTGGAGTTATCTTCACATTAGGTTCACTCACAGACTGCACCAGGCAAAGCCAATGTAAAGATGTTGTGCACTTTACCCACAGGAGAAGGTGGGAAGACATGGAGAAAGTGTTATTAATGCATGGGTTATCTTTCTGTATCAAACACTACCAGATTGCTGAGAGCATGAAAAAGCATTGCTTGATTTGAGCCCTCAGTGAGCCTTCCAAGGAGTGAAAACTAAAATACCATGAGAGCATGGACTCAGCCTAAAGGCTGCCCTAAGAAAAACCAATGGGAAAAGTAAAGAAGGGAGAAGTTGATTTATGTTGCTGAAGCAAAAGGCATGCCAACATCCAATGAAGAACCATGAGATTTTATTTTGTGTGCTTAAATCAAGTCTAAACCCTCATTATATGAGGGAAAGATTGAGAAATTGTGGACTAGCTGTAAAGCAATGGACACGTTGCGCCCAATTCCAATGTTTTAGCATTAGAAGATGGCATTTATGATGAGTGCAGGCCACAATCCCAAGTCAGCAAGTGCCTACGTGGAGCTCGACAGGAACTGAGGATGAAGAAAGCCATGGGTAAAAAAGCAAAAGTAACGGTGAAAGCAAGATGAGAAGAAACTGGAATGTGCTAAGACACAAGAGTGAACTGGGAGCAAGCTTTAAGAGACTAGGCTCCCATACGCTTAATGTACCCAATTGTATCCTAGTTGCTGTGTGCTACACTATATATGTATCCACTAATACAGCAAGCTATTGATTATGTATCCAATCTCAATACATCCAGTTATTGTGTATGTATCCAAGTATAATGTATCCAATCTCAATACATCCAGTTATTGTGTATGTATCCAAGTATAACACACCGAGCTATTGTAAGCTATTGTAAGCAGATGCAGACAACAGTATAAAAAGGATAGATGCTTTGTAATAAGCAGCATTCCTTGGATCACATTGATCGTTTCAGCGTTGTTCGTAACTCCCGCGTCACAACAAGAAATAATGAGACAAATACACGCAATTCCAAGCTGCTAAAGTTAGCTTCCAATAGCTCTTTGGGAAGAAAGCCTTGGCCAGCTTTGTAACTATGAGATTTGGGAAAGATGGGGAATCAGAGCCCTCCTGGGGCTGGAAACGTGGACTGCACATGAGTGCACCTCAGTGTTCAAATCCTGCAGGAGCAGATTTCCTTCTATTCTTCTTCACTGAGAATTATTTATCCAAGCAGTGTGTGAAGGCAGTTCACACAGGTAGGGCAGAGTTCTGCTACTTCCTATACCAACAATGTGCAGTCTTACTGACACTGGGCTGTCAATCAGACAGAACTGTTCAAATACAGGTTGACTTCAGCAATGCTATGGTCCAGTTGAGAGGAACATGTCCTGTCAGTATGTGGGCCACCTGCAACAAGAAAAATGGCTTTACTGTGTTTGGTAATAGCCAACAGTGCATCAGTGCATGCTTCCTGCAGCTGCACAAGCACAGTGTAGATGTGTCAGATCTTATAACTCATGGTGGAAGGTAGCTGAAGAACAGGAAGACTTGTAGAATCCCAGATTTGTTTGGGTTGGAAGGGACCAACCAAGCTCATCTGTCTGGATGCTATTCATATGTTAGATCTCTTCATCCAACCTAGCAGAGAAAATTTTGTAACCTCATGGTATGGAGTTACACCATATGCTGCCCTGCCACAGAAGGCCATGATGCTGCTACAGGTATAGAGGTACAACAGAAACATGGAGGAATGACCTGCTTAAGTGTCATAGAATCCCAGCCTGGTTTGTGTTGGAAGGGACCTTAAAGCTCATCCAGCTCCAACCCCTGCCACAGGCAGGGACCCCTTCCACTGGAGCAGCTGCTCCAAGCCCCTGTGTCCAACCTGGCCTTGAGCACTGCCAGGGATGGGGCAGCCACAGCTTCTCTGGGCACCCTGTGCCAGCGCCTCAGCACCCTCACAGGGAACAGCTTCTGCCTAAGAGCTCAGCTCAGTCTCCCCTGTTCTGGCAGGTTCAAGCCATTCCCCTTGGCCTGTCCCTACATCCCTTGTCCCAAGCCCCTCTCCAGCTTTCCTGCAGCCCCTTTAGGCACTGGAGCTGCTCTCAGGTCCCCCCTTCAGGAGCCTTCTCTTCTCCAGCCTGAACCAGCCCAGCTCCAGAACAGAGCTGCTCAACATCTTCCTTTGCTGATTTCTGCAAACAGTTAATTGTACCATTCTGGAAGGAACCAAGAGATCTTTACTGGTACAGATTACAAACCCATGTAAAAGTGAAATGGGTTGAATGTTTATCCCTTATAATCCCATTGGGTAAATAATCTGTTCAGGAATTCAAATCCCATCCTAAGGGTGTTATACAGATACCCCTGCCAGCAGGACAGTGATGCCAGAGGATGCAGCTGCTCCATCCTGTCCTGTTCACAAAGAGCCATAGCACAGAACTAGAAGTTTTGTTCTCACTCATGTAACAGTGGGTCCCCATGCTTACCCCTAAGGCTCAGCCTTATTTCCAAGGATTTTCCTCACTTTGTGCCATTTTTCTTGGTGAGAGGTTGTAGGATTTTTCCCCAGGAATTTCTGATTAGCAAAGACCTCAGCAGTGTTGTAAGAACGTAAATCCTACTGGATTTACATTACCCTGAATGGAAAATACACTCAGCCCTTATTTAGCAGCTCCCTGCTGGCTACGCAAGGAGACCCAAACCCCAAACAGCCATGGTAACTGCTGGGTGGGCTGTGGCTCTGTGGGAGGGACACAGTTTAGTATCATCTGTAGACCATGTCTGATCTTCATGTTTGCATGTAAGCAAATGTCTTCATGTAAGCAAAGGGTTAATTACTCAAGTTGTAATATTGATCAAATCAACTTGTTACTTAATCTGCCTCAATGCCACTGTTACATTAAAGACAACATTCAGGACTGGATTTAGTGAAGAACCACAAAGGACTACATGGTCTACCTTGCTACCCCCATCTGTGCAGGAAGGAAGGTGGTGTGGTTTAAACGGAAAAGTCCTTGGTCAGAGTAAGCACTACTCAGCAACAACTAGAACATCAGTGGGTTATCAGCATTGTTCTCAGACCAAAGCCAAACCACAGCACTGCACCAGCTACTAGGGAGAGAATTAACTCTATCTCAGCCAAAACCAGAAGGGCTAAAAGTTTACATCATGGCTCCCTGTTTACTTACGTGGGCAGGACAGGCAGCGTGCCGCTGGTCCAGTGATGTGCTGTGGATGTGGATGGGAATTGCTCATGGGGCACTGGGAGCATCCCTGCAGCAGGGTAGTGGTGGTGGTGCACCACAGATGGCCTGGGCCTGTCTGCTTTCACAGCCAGGGGAGCAGGAACCTGCAGGTCCTTAGTAGAGAGACAAAGGGTGATACGTGAAAGCTGTGCCTCTATGGGAAGGGTCCCTGGCTGCTGGGCTGGGTTCCCATTTGGACAGTCCTTGGTAAAGGATGTGTCTGGAGATGAGTTTCGCAGGATCCAACACAGAAGATGCAGCAAACAGTGATTTCAGATTCCACCTTTGTCATTCAGAGGCATTCACATTTAGCCCACTGGTCTACACCAGGGGAACACACAGTGACAAGATGGGCTGGGGAGGAAGTTGGGAAGCACGGGGATGCATGCTTTTCCCATCACCTCCCTTTAGACACAGAAAGCTGCAGGTGTGTCCGCTGTCTCTCTCAGCCCCACCATCTGCCCAGATATCTCCCCAGTAGCATGGGGGGACAGGCTATTCAAACCCAGAAACTGCATAATGTAAGGGAAATAGAAAAGGGCTTCCATGCGAGGCAATGCTTGGTTCAGCTCTGCTATTCCCATAGCAAGTTCACCCTGCACCACAGCTGAGGAGGCCAGCTTTGCTCCTCGGGTGGCCTCTTGGCACATCAGAGCCCTGAAATGTGAGAGCTGGCAGCTGCTGCCAGAGGCTTTCTGTCCCAGCAGATGCACAAACTCGTCAGCTCCCTCCAGGCCATGGGATGGGTTAGGGAAGAGGATTGTGTTTCCTACCCTTCTGTTAAACCCAGGGCTCAGGGGCGTTTACAAATAGCATGTGGTAAAGATGCAAGTGAGCTGGCCAAAGGCTGTAGGACTTTGGGAGTTATTTCTCAGTACCCAACAACCTTAATATCTGAGAAAAAGAAAACAAACATGACTTACAGCACAGGGAAATACACAGCCTGGAAAAAGAAGGGTAGGGAACACACCTAACTTTCTGCGACACTGGGACATCCCCTCCTCCCCAGCAATCCTCTGTCCTTGTTCTTTGGTAATAAATGCCACAGAGATGAGTCTAGAAATACATTTCCCAAAGTACTTAAGGATGCTAAGGAGCTAAATCACCTTGTCATAAACAGCTTAGGAACTGGGCACTGAAGGATGCGTTCAAAATCATCTACTTCCTATCAGGCACTGGACATGTTTTGGAAATAACCCTATAATATCTGCCCTTTCAGAACTCAGTAGCACACCTGCTAAGCAACCCAAGGAGATCAGCGACTGCTTTGTGGGAGCAAGGATGCCCTTCAGACCCCAGTGTTGTTACCTGCTGTGCACAGTGAAGCAGGGGAGGGTTGGCTCCAGCAGGCTGTGTGAATGCCATTGGTGGCAGAGCCTTCAGCATCATGTTCTGCATGATGATCTGGTGCATCTGAGCGTTCTGCATGAGCATCATCTCTACCATATCTGGGAAGAGGTCACCCCAAGGAAGAAAATAAGAACTTTAGCTGCAGCTGACAAGCAGCAGAGGCACCTCGGTGAGAAGTGCCATCCGGTATATAGACGAATCACTGCAACCAGGACATATCAGCTGAAAGGGACACATAGAATCAACTAGATTGGAAAAGACCTTTAAGATCAACATGAATATTATCATTCTTTACCCAGGCAGTGCAAAACCCATGTCTATGAATAAGACTGTTCATACTAGCTTCCCTGTTTCTCCTCCCTTCTACAAGAAAGCTGCTGTTGAGCATCTTCTGTCTGTTAGTTTCCCTGCAAGCCCACCCCACTGGCTATGCTGGAGATGGGCTGAGCACTAGAGCCTTACTGGTTCCTCCAGCATGGACCAGCTCCTTGCAGTGCTCTCCATTGCTTCAGCCCACAGTCACTGAGAGGTTTCAAACTTACATGATATTGCAGTGCCACCTTGAGAGTCCACTGCATGCATGTCAAACCCATTAACTATGGTCTCTGGGTCCCTGCCCATAGCAGAGGGTTGGAAATGGATTATTGTAAGGTCCTTTCCAATCCAAACCCTTCTACTATTCTATGACTTGTGCAGTGGAGGTAGAAGGAAGGGGAGATTAAGAAAGAGGGAAAACAAAATCAAAGCAACTGTCCTTTTCTGTGGTCATACCAGAAGTAGTTCACATCTATCAGCTTCAGCAGAGTCATGCACGAATTGGGACTGTTTTCTTTATGAAAATAAACTGATTTAAAACTCCAGGCAGAAAGAGGTGACAAAAACTGCAGTTTCATGAATGAGGGATGAAGAAACCTTTGACTGAAGGTTGAGCCAGGGAAATCATCCCAGGGTTTTGTTCATGTCTTATTTCCCAGTAGCTTCCAGCTGTGTTTAGAAACAAACCTTTTATTGGCATTGCACTATATTTGGAACAGTGCTTTTAGCTGCTCTGTCTTGTTTCCAAACACGGAGCTTAACAAAAGCCTGTATTGTTTGAGGAGATTGAGCAGCAGATTAAGGGAGGAAAAAAGAAAGGAATGAAACCAGGTTTTAGAAACCTGACTGGTAGCTTTGGAATCATCCATACACATGAGTCTGACTTTGTTCATATTACTTAGCGCTGTCTTGAGCTGGTTTGCTTTCCCAAGCTTCCCAGCAGCTTCATCTGGCTTTGCCGAGTTTGTAGTCCCTGTTTCTTTAGTTTTAGTGATGAGTTTATCTGCAAGCTTCCCACAAATTATATCTAGTACCTATAGGCCAGTGCAAATCCCATAGCTCCAGCAGCAGCCTGGTCACAAACCAGCATGTCACTGACTACCTTGGATGCTGTCCTGTGCCCCCTTCCTACTTGCTGTGGCACCTCCCTGCCCTCTCCATCCTGGGGAGTGGGAGCTAGGTGGGTATGTTACCTTCTTTAATGCTTCCAGGCCGGGGGGCTGCAAGAGGTTGGGCAGGAGGGATCTGTGTGATCAGGGGAGGCTGCTGCTGAGGTAGCTGCTGGATGATGGTGGCAGGCTGAGGTGGCATCTGGAAAAGAAAGGAAAAGGAAGCAGTTGCTATTGGATTTGTCTGACTTCCTCATCTTTGCAAAGGGAGAGCTGTGGGTATCATCTGCCTGGACTTCAGTGGGGCTTTGGATGTTGTCTCCTGTGAAATCCCAGCACAAGCTGGCATCTACTTGGCTGGGAAGCAGCTCTATGGAGGTGGTCCTGGTGGACACACAAGCTCAACATGAGTGAATGGTGTTCTGCTGCAGCAAACCAAGCCACAGGGTGCTGGAGAACATCAATAAAGGTATCACCAGCAGAGATAAAGATGTCATTATCCCACTCAGTGCTTGTCAGGCCACACCTGGAATACTGTGTTCAGCTTAGGTCCCTGCTCTACATAAAAGATGTGGACAGGCTGGAGAGGGTCCAGAGAAGGGTCACAAAGATGATCCAAGGGCTGGGAAGCTCTATGAGGAAAGGGTGAGAGAGCTGGGCCTGTTCAACCTGGAGAAAAGAAAGACCAGGGGAGCCCTTATCACCATGTTCCAGTATTTAAAGGGTGGCTGCAAAGAAGATGGAGACTCCTTTTTTACTAGGAGTCATATGGAAAAAACAGGGGGTGATGGGCACAGGTTACTGCTGGGTTGATTCTGGTTGGACACAGGAGGAAAATTTTTCACAAGGAGCACAAGGAATAATCTCAGGGCAGTGATGGACTCCCCAGCACTTGGCACTGTTATGGCTGGGCTAGACAGGGTGCTGGGAAATCTGGTCTAGGTCATGCTGTGCCTACCACAGCAGAGTGTGGGCAGTTCTCCCACTCCTCCTGCTACCTCCTTCCTGTGGTAAATCATTCCCACTGTGAATTTTGTGCTTCATTTGTAGGTTTTGCCTAGGGCAGTAAGGGTCCCACGCAACAGCAAGAGGTGCAGCATTCCCTTGAAATTCACATTTCCATACAGCTCCCAAGCAGCTGTTGTTTCAAATTGGCACAGCACTGTAGCAGTGTTTCCTAGGAGAGAGGATCCTTACCGTCTGCTGGATAATCCTTGGTGGCTCCTCTGGAGCTGGAAAAGGTATCTGGTAGATTTGTGGGGCAGCAGCTCTGTGGTTGTGACAGTGTCCTCCAGCTGGTGCAGGGGGCTGTGAAAGCTCTTCCAGAAGGTGCTGCTCCTGCAAAATCAAGTATCTTCCTAAAGATAATTTGATCAGAGAAAGGCAGGCAGGATTGTTACACTCTCTGGAATAAACAGGATTAGTCCCTGAAGCCTGCAGCAGGGCACAGCCTTGTTCACTGAATCACTGCTGCAGATACATCCTGTGTCTGATGGGCAGACCACAAGTGACCACTGCACAAAGGGAAGCACTCAGCCAGTGCCTGCACAAGTATAAAGAGAGTTTTCTCCCCACATGTCTTGAAGCCATACGTTTTTCAGCACAAGTGAAAAGCAATGGGGTAAAAAAGTGAGGAACAATCTGATAAAAGCCTGGAAAAGTGTTTCATTAATGGTAAGTACCCTCCATAAACTAGAAATCGTAGAATCATAGAGCACTTTGGGTTGGAAGGACATTAAAACTCATCCATTTCCAACCCCCTGGCATGGGCAGGGACACCTTCCACTCCAGCAGGTTGCTCCAAGCCCCAGCTCAAGAACTAAAGGACAGGAAAAAACTGAATCCACTTCAGCAGTGGATGTGCAGATAACCTGACCCTTTCTGTTGTTTCTGCTCTTACCCTTAGCTCCTGCAGGAGATCTTTCCTTCGCCTTAGGGCACTTTGTAGCACATCCTCACATCTGTTCCCTGGAGGATGAAAAGGACATTATCTTCTCAAAGGATCATAAAGACAGAGCTATTATAGCATTTACATTATGAGATTTTGGATGAAGGTGTCATAAGAGAGCTTGACTTCTTCCACAAAAGGCTTTAGGCTACTTTTCTTGTCAAATCCATGAAGGGATAATGACTTTATACCCCATGCAGACACAGCTGTCCAGCAGGCAACATAAAATAAACTCTCTAAAGCCTCCTTTTAACCTCCTGGCTTAGAAACTCCTTTGAGTTGGAAATGCTCTATAAAAACTCTGTACTTGCACAGGATGATTGTGTGAAGGGTAAAAGAAAGTTTGTTGTGACACATCCAAACAACCCCAGCTTTGAATGTCACCTTTGCTGTTTCTTTTTTGTTCTGAACCAACTTTCTGTTTTATTCTTCCCACCTACGGCTGATCTGGAACGTGGTTGAAGTGAAAATAAGCAAGGATATTTTCACATCCTTTGGGAGCATCTGCTCTGAAAAGCATCACTTTGTGTTTTGAAACTAAGTTGGTAAGGGAATTGTTCATTTCTGGCCACAGCTTTGTAAGTTTCCAACTATTTGTGTATCAGCTCAATGGATATGAGCCCGGAGCCAAACTAGAAATATTACTGATTGTCCACTGGTAGCCTTTAATCCACAGATAATACAAATAGTGTGCATGTCATGCAAAGGAATGAATGTACTACACATGGCATGTGTAGCTTCCAGGGAATGTTGCTGTAGGGAACATACTACTTGTACACGAAGCATCATGATGGTCTTTGGAAGGGTTTCATAAAGACACTTATCCATCACCTTTGAGCCATTCACCAGCTTATATAGTGATTTCTCTAAGCTTTCCAAGTTTTATAAGAAAGCTGGGATTCCTGACCTCTTTGCCCAAACCAAAGTCAGGATGTAACTACACAGGCATGGTTTTCTGGTAAAATGGTTCCCAGCTCTTATCAGCACAGTCCTCAAGACCAACTCTTTCACTACAACAACTTATTTCATAAGCTGAGTCACATTTTTTTATGCTGGAAACCATCTTCTGGTCTCACAAAGCTGCACTGGTCACATTCAAAGGTGCAAAGCAGCATTAGCAGTGGATCATTCCTCCTGCCTGGATCCCTTGAAGACACACAGCCATCCTAACAACTTGTTTTCAGGGTCACCAAAGCCAAGCATGCAGCTGGACTGCACCAGCTGCTCACTGCCAGGCAGAAGAACTAACACAAGCAGGATCTCCTGCAGAGCACACCTAGGCAGGAGGTCATTCTTATGTCAGCTGGTTGATCACTTCCCTTTGTCAGAAATAAACAGATGAAGACATTCAAAGATAAATGTAGGCAGCTTTTAGGGAGGAGATTTGATAATCTGGTGTGGTTTGAGAACATCACTAAGCCCTTCTCATATTACCTTCATAATGAAAACAAACGAGTCTCTTACTTGCAGCTGGAAGAGGCGACTCCATCTTCTCTAGCTTCTCCTGTTCATTTTCTAGTCTCTGTTGGTAAAACCACAACAAGACCTGGTTATGGGTCAGGCAGCAAAGCTCACAACAATTTCCAGCCCTACCTTATAGCCATAGGTTTGGGATGAAGGAAATAAAGCAGAAGTAGAGACAAGCAGTGCTTCTTAGCTGCGAAATCACAGCTAGTGACAGCTACAAGAAGCATTCATGGAAGTATGAAATGTCTCACTGCAAAACTAGTTACAGTAAAAGAATAGTCATGCTTCCAACTGGCCAGGCTATCCCAGACCTGGAAATTGATAGCGTGGTGAAACAGGAGACTTACACATCACTTCTTCTATAGGGCAGAGAGCTAGATCCTATGAAGAACTTACAAACTTGTACAATGTTAAGTGACAGTGACTGTAGCACCAGTGCACATTGGTCTGCCTCTGCTTGCATGAAGAAAGGGGCTCTCAATTGGCTGCAGATCCCCTTTGTATCTCAGCAGAAATACAATGATTTAAAATACAGTGTTAACACTTAAACATGCAAGAATAAAACAAAGAGCAAAAGTGACCACTGCAGAGATTTTCCCTTACCTTTTCTAGGAGCTTGAGTCTCAGTCGTGTCAAGTGATCCACCACTGAAGGATCTGCCATTGCAGTAGTCTCCTGGAAGAGCAGGCAGGCAAGAACAGGTTAAAAAGCTAAGCAAAGGCAGAGAGGTTTTCAATCCTCATTTCTTCCCCTCCATGATCTTCATAGAATAATTCCATTAGAAACAAAATCAGATTGTGAGCAAATGAAGGAAGAAGAGAAAAGCTTTGTTTTCCCTCCCAGGTAAAACAGAGTACAGATGATCACCACAAGACCACAGACACAGCTTTTTCTGCCCTTTCTCTCAATGCATTTTTGTGCTGCAGATTGCAACATCACAGAAAGGTAACTAAGGGTGAATATTTACTTGTTCTTAACTGTCACTAAGCCTGGCCCTCTCTGTTGTTAGTGCTCAGAGTATTGTGCCTGTAACCTGGCTGCCAAGTGTGCAGTGTCAATCCACAACATAAACAAGATAATCTCCAGGTGTAGAAGTTTACCTACCTTTTGTAAAGCAAATACCCAGCACATTAATGAGCAGGAAGAAAAGAAAGGCCAATGGTTCTTCAACATAAGACCATTGATAGGCATCAGATTATGATCTTGCTGATTGATACACGATAACATTTATGTCGTTGTAAGGCAGACTTTCAGCATAGTTCTTCATATGAGTTTTCATGACCAGGTGGTAACTAAAACCTCGAAAAATTAAGGAGCATAGCTGGAACTCATCCCTGGATGAGTAAAATAGTAGAGAGGCTATGGTATATGGTATAACATCCATTTGCTTACCATCTCCCAAACAAACTGTAAGGTGTCTCCGTCTCCCAGCATAAAAACCAGCAACATTTTACAGGGACATCCATAAAATCAACACCAAAGCATGAGAAAGAAGTCAAGTAACAGTCATTCATACTCAGTTTCATATTTTAAGCCTGGAGAGCAAAGTTACAACCTCTTCCTTATTTGAAGGCCACAGCAAAACTGCAGCTGAGCCACTGCTGGTGGCTGGAGCAACTGATAGATGCTGTAGGATCACCTCCTCCAGCTGTGACCCACGCAGCATGTGTGTACAATCTGTCCTTAAAAATACACAGGCTGGTGTCTCTGGACAGGTCATAGAAACTGAGACATGGGGATCCCAAAAATAGCTGCACTATGTCAGAGCTGAGCCTCAGCTTTCTTTGGCAGAGCACAGTCACAATTGCTCTAAGGCAGGGCAGAAAACTCTCTCACGTGCCAGCAGTTGTCCTGAGAAACCACTGTGTACACTTTTGTGCTTTAAAAGCCCCATAGATTTTCCTTCTTTTCTCTCTAACATCTTTGATCCCTCATTCTTTGGGCAACAACGAGTTTCCCATTTATCTTAAACTTAAGCATAAACGTGGCTATGGAAGTAAAATGCATAAATATTGTTTATTGATGTGTTAGGCAAAAAAAGGATTAACGTTTAGATTGATTTAAACCTAGATCCCTGAAAAGTTCATTGGAAAGCTTCTCATCTGTTATGTGAAATTTATACTAGTGCTCTCCAGGAATTTTTCCACACCCCTTGTAACTTGGAATCATAGAATCGTTTAGGTACCATATCCCAATCCAGATGCCTCTTTTCTAAGCAAAATAACCAGTTTGTTTTGTCCTAAAATAGCAGATTTCCTTTACCTATTGATCTCATCACTCAGCTGGGAAGGTATAATGCAAAAGCCCACACAGACTACCCCCATACCCACCTACTGGCTTCTGCTATCAGTGGCTATCAGAAGGTGCTGCCTCAGCTGCACTATGGTCACACCTTGGCTATACTGCCTGCACAGTCTCATGTTTATTCTAGTTGCTTCTCTCTTTACCTTTCTAACTCATAAACCCTTCTGTGAGGGGGTGACCAGGGTTGTGGGCAGCATTTGGGCAGTGAGGTAGCAAAGGAAGCTACGCTGGTGTCTCCACAGGACCACAACACATACAAGATTGCTGATGCTGTAAGTAGACTTTTAGACTGCTGCTGAATATTGAGCTGATGGTTTACTATCAACTGCCATCATACAGTGTTCCTGATACCTTAACTTTCTAGAGCCTTCCTTGCAACACAAATAGAAGTTTACAAGAAAGGCTGACAAAGAGAAACAAGTATTCCATTAAAAATACAATGCCAGTGTTAAGCAACTGAACCGACTATAGAGAAAAGGAAGAGCAAAAAAACTTCTGCTCTATGTAACAATCCAATACTAGATAAAAAACATACTTTCCAGCACATCTGCTAAAGAATCTAGCCTTTCCCACACTTACGGATGGCCTTGCCACAATGGGATCCCTGCTGTAGGGACACCTTACAAACTGATAATGTATGACTTGCCAGGAATGTGCCAGATGATAGAAGAGGATCTTACAGAATCCCAGCCTGGTTTGGGTTGGAAGGGACCTTAAAGCTCCTCCAGCTCCAACCCCTGCCACAGGCAGGGACCCCTTCCACTGGAGCAGCTGCTCCAAGCCCCTGTGTCCAACCTGGCCTTGAGCACTGCCAGGGATGGGGCAGCCACAGCTTCTCTGGGCACCCTGTGCCAGCGCCTCAGCACCCTCATGTGTTGCAATAATGTGCTATGTACATTTGAAGCTAAGCGTACGAATAAAACATTACAATTAAGAGTTATTTCATGCTCTGTCATGCAACAGTGCAAGTAAGACTCCTTATTTACCTTAATTACACTTAAGTGCACTATGCTAATCATACATGATACTTCACTACATTATTACTGTCTTCTTATATGACCATGGCAAACCACTAGTCTGCAAGCACTGCTCATTTATTTGCAGATAGGCTGCAGCAGCTTCCAGAGTTCTGTTATGGTTTTGTTGCCAGCCTGATCTTAGGTCCCTTTTCACATACTTCCACTTGAGTCAATTCAATTAGACTAGCACTTGAAATCCTCACATTTTAACAGACAGGGATATAAGAAGATATAATGCACGTGTTGGTTATTAAAACCTCAAACAACAATAAACCAAAACCCAAACAAACATGACTTATTAATTTCACTTTTTTAGCTGGAGCAAGAAGTCAAGCAGAATTATTTTAAACCATTTATTTTTCTCCAAGTGAAATGTTTGATTGGACAAAATTGCCATTATAAATGCCATATTGTCTTTTTTAAGGAACCTCTTTGCTCTGAGCTTACTTGTTTCCTTTTGCTTCTCAGATGGTACCAATTACACCACCTTTTGCACTAAGGAACTTCATAACTCAGACTTAGTCTCTTAGCACTGACTGGGGGCAAACTCAGCATCCTGGCTGTGGTGTTAGAGGGCATGGCAGCACTACCAGGAAAAACACATCAATACCAGGGCTGACAAAGGAAGAGATGAGCAGGATTAGTCTCAGAACATCCACCAGAGTCATAGTTAATGACCCTGAATGGTTTACCCACTGAAACATCCATTCTTAGAAGAACAAAATTGGTCTTGAAGGGAAGTCAACACGTATTGTCCCCTTGCAACCTTTGCCGTGGCTTAAAACTTAACCTTTACCTGAGCTCTGGATGGAGACAGGGATGCCAGCCCTTCCTTGCTCCTAGTGTCCTCACTCTTTGGAGCACTGAGCACACACTGCTCCAGTCTTTTTGTTGTCTATGCTGATTTACCTATTTATATGTGGGAAACCAGGAGATGGATACAGAATGGTTTATTCCGAGAATGAGAACATGTTTCTCCCTACATCCTTTTTGGATGGTGGATGATATAGACATGGGCAACCCAGATGGCACAGACACAGTTCACAGGAGCAGAGGTCCAGCTCATGGCCTGGATGATGCAGTATCTGAATTCGGGGCAAAAACCCACACAGAGAAGAGCCCAACCTAATGGCTAAATGCACAGAAAGGTCAAGGGATAGAAAAGGAGTTAATACATCATGAAGATGCTTGCATTTCAGTATTTATTGGATAGAAAAAGTCAGATAGCAAGAGACAATCTCTGAACTGTCGAGTGACAAACTGGATTGATGACTTCAAGACACAAAGAAACCACCACTTGTGTTAAGTGGTTAATTATATGATGTTAAGAGTATAATATACATAATATATAATTAACCTGTTAGGGTTAATTGTTCTCGGTACTAAGACAGGAACACCTTACTTCTCCTTGTTACCTGACAGTTACTTCCAGCCGTTCACTCTCCCTGCCCTGGTTCTTCCTTGATGAAGGGATCCTACAGGTGCACTGACAGCCGCAATAAAACAAAGCAGGGAGACGCTAAAACCCGGTTGCCGAACACGCACAGGGGAACAGATCGGGTGTGCTGCAAAGACTGATAACCTTACAACTAACGTGGTTAATGCCGCACCAACACATCTCTGTATCCCCAACAAGGCCATCACCGCCGGACCCGCGGCTGCAGAGCGGACAGAAGCACCCGTACCTCAGCCGCCCCGGAGCCCGCCCAAACCGCCTCTGACCGTTGCTCGGCAACACCTGCGTGCGCTCTCCCACGGCACACGCCCCCTCTCCCCATTGGCTGCCTCCCGTCTCTGGGCGGGGCCATGGCTGGCGGCCCGTTTGAAACTGACCACTCAGAGCAGGGCGAGCTGCCGACTGCCGCGTTCCCATTGGTGGCTGCTGAGGGGGCGGGAGCAAGCGGCGGCAGCGGGACCTGCGGAGGAGGGCGCGCTGTCCATCCCGGGGTGGGCGGGGCGAGCCTAACGGCTGCTCTCGCCATTGGCTGGCGGCCTTCGCCAATACCCGCGCAGCTTCCTCCCTCTGCGCCCAACCTCTGCGCTCTCATTGGCCAGTACTGGAGATATCCTCCTTCGGGTTGGCTGAGGCGCTCGGGTGGGCGGGGACAAAGCTCTGAGGCGGCCATGACCGAACCTTGTGTGTCCGCTGTGGTGTGAGGGGGGCCGTGAGGGGCGCGGGTGGGCTCGGCTCCGCCTCAGCGTGCCCCGCTCGCCCACCACATGGAAGCGGAGGAGGAGGCGTGGAGACGGAAGCTGGAAGCTGGCAGGGCCAAGGTGAGGATGGAGGGGGGGTTCCTGTCATGGGGGGTCCGCGCAGGTCCCGGCTTGGCTCCCTGCGGTGCCCTCGGCAGCCCCTCTGCCGGCCCCGGGTACAGACGGTATATAAGCATAAGCGTTAGTGAGCAAGGAGCTGCTTCAAGTGGTGCATGTGTTCTTCCCCCTGTTTCTGCCTGTTGGGTTGTTTTGGAGGGAGTTGTTTGGTTGTGGTTCACATTGGTTGGATTTTATCGTTATTATTATTTTTCTATTTCGTTATTTATTATATTATTATTTTTCCTATTTTTGTCTAGCATTCCACTCAGTTACTTGCGGAAATACTGTATTTCCAGGCGAGACTCTCACCCCGAATTAGCTATTCTGTGTTTTATTATCTCAGTGGCTGGTCCTAGTGTCTGCAGGTGGGTTACTGGAGAACTGAGTTGGGCTGTTGCCAGTTGTGCCCTTAGGGAGCACTTCACAAGCTTTCAGCTGCTCTGTGTCAGCAGTTAGGTGGTTTGGTAGGATTGCTGAGAGACCTCACGGTAATTATTGTTTGTAACTATATGATTAACACCTGATATAGGTTAACCCTCTTAAAAAACACTTGCTTTCTTGAAAAAACCTGGTTAGAAATGCCGAATTACTAATCACAGACTGGTTTGGGTTGGAAGGGACCTGAAAGCTCATCCATCAAGTTCCAACCCCTGCCTGAACACTGCCAGGGATGGGGCAGCCACAGCTTCTCTGGGCACCCTGTGCCAGCGCCTCAGCACCCTCACAGGGAGCAGCTTCTGCCTAAGAGCTCAGCTCAGTCTCCCCTGTTCTGGCAGGTTCAAGCCATTCCCCTTGGCCTGTCCCTACATCCCTTGTCCCAAGCCCCTCTCCAGCTTTCCTGCAGCCCCTTTAGGCACTGGAGCTGCTCTCAGGTCTCCCCTTCAGGAGCCTTCTCTTGTCCAGGCTGCCCCAGCCCAGCTCTCTCAGCCTGGCTCCAGAGCAGAGCTGCTCCAGCCCTTGCAGCAGCTCCATGGCCTCCTCTGGCCTCACTCCAGCAGCTCCAGGTCCCTCTTGTGCTGCTGCCCCAGAGCTGGATCAGGACTGCAGGGGGGGTCTCCCCAGAGCACAGCAGAGGGGCAGGATCCCCTCCCTGAGCTGCTGCTCACGCTCTGGGGGTGCAGCTGAGGACACAGGAGGTTCTGGGCTCAAGCGCTCACTGAGACCGGGTCATGGGGAGCTTCTCATCCACGAACAACCCCAAGTCCTTCTCCTTGGGGTTGCTCTGTTCAATTTCCCTCAGCCTGGCTCTGTGCTGGGTATTGCCCTGACCCGAAGTGCAGGATGTGAGCTGTTATTCATGTTCTGTTTCTGTGAATCTACTGCTGAATAAGACTGGCTTGTCTGCAGCTACAGCTTTTCCTTGTTTTTGTGACCCCAGCAGCACTGGAATGAGGTACTGTAGGTAGAAGGGAATAACTGAGGCTGCACAGGGTTTTGGGGGTATTTGGGACAGATTAGGTTTTCCCATGATGTACTGCAGCCCCTTTGTTCCTGATATCTTTCCTAGTGATTCTCCGACAGGCACAGGGACATGGTTCTTTCTGCAGGGGACCTGTCTGGAAATTGAGCTGGTGTCGTCAAAGGTGGCTTGGAGCTGTACTATCTGCCTTGGATCTTTTCAGCTCCCTTCTCCCCATGTTGCACAGAAGGCAAGGATAAAGAGTTAGTGGGAAGGGAGTGGGGTTGTGGCTATAGCTGCACTGTCACAGCTTCACGGGGGGCCTGTCCCTGGTGTATCCCACCCAGGTGCAGCTATGGTTGCCACACTCCCCACTCCCACTCAGCAGCTCCTCATCCACTTGCCCTCACAGCCTTGTTACACGCTGTGTGGACACAGTCCCTTGTTGAAGATCCATTGCAAGATTAGTGTTTGGATTAATAGCAAGAGAGAAAACTTCGAGAACAGGAGCTTTTCATGTTGAAAAGTTGCATTAGCTGTGCAAGACTTGTGTTAACGTTTATAACCCTTCTCAAAGTGCTGTATCTGTCTATAGTTAGAAAAATGGGATGGACTTTCCTTGAATCAGTTATTAGTTTCCACCTGTTGTACAGCTGTTGTTTGCCATTGGGGAAAAAAAATGTGGGGCCTTGCATTATGTTTCACATTATGTGTGCAGAGCCAATGTTGCATGTTATTTCTTACTTAACTATGTGCTAAATGTCTCTTATCTGCCCATTTAAGACAGGTAAATTCTTAGAAGCAGTATCAATGTTGCTGTTCCCTGGTATCATATATGTGGTACGCTAAGAGGAGAGGGAAGGGTTTAGAAAGGTAAAGATAGATGTAGTGCTCCCTCTGCTTATTAAAATGTAACAGAGATCTATTACTTGGCTGGCAGGTTGCTTGCACCAGACCATCTTCAAAAAACCTCGGCCGAATGAATGGAAGTAATACCCATGGGAGCTTATTAGACACAAAAATATTATGTTAGGTATGGAAGGCAAATGTATGAGGTACACACTCCTTGCTATGCTTACACCTAACTTCTGACATGTATAGCTTTTGTAGTTTTACTTACATACCTGAAGTTGTAGAGCTAACTTATGGAACAGATTCATATTGGGTGAATTACTGGAATAAACGCACCTTTGATCTTACTTGGGGTAGTCCTTTGCATGTTCTTAACATTGACAGGCTGAGAGAGCTGTGCTTGTTCAGTCTGGACAAGAGAAGGCTCCTGAAGGGGACACCTGAGAGCAGCTCCAGTGCCTAAAGGGGCTGCAGGAAACCTGGAGAGGGGCTTGGGACAAGGGATGTAGGGACAGGCCAAGGGGAATGGCTTGAACCTGCCAGAACAGGGGAGACTGAGCTGAGCTCTTAGGCAGAAGCTGTTCCCTGTGAGGGTGCTGAGGTGCTGGCACAGGGTGCCCAGAGAAGCTGTGGCTGCCCCATCCCTGGCAGTGCTCAAGGCCAGGTTGGACACAGGGGCTTGGAGCAGCTGCTTCAGTGGAAGGGGTCCCTGCCTGTGGCAGGGGCTGGAGCTGGATGAGCTTTAAGGTCCCTTCCAACACAAACCATTCCATGGTTCTATTATTCTTAAGCCCATAGCAGGATGTGGTCATGCTGCTGAATAAGTGGGCTGCAGGACTGTAACTTCCTTAAAAAAACTTCCTTTGGATAACTCATGTTTTTGAAGGCTCTTTATGATAGAGCAGTGGGGAAATCTTTCTCCTTTCAGTTCTTTTCATTTTCCTGTTTTCTTGCTGCTGCCCTCTTCATGAATAGAAATGCAGTTTTGAAAGGGAGAAATGTCCAAGAGCAAATACAGTACTTCCTTCCTGTTGGGCAGGCCAACAGCAGCTTAAGGTGATCCCATCTCTGCAGTGATACTTAAGTGCTCAGTATTCATTCAGATCAGCATCCTGAATCATGTTCCTGCATCACTTTGGGGTTGCTCCCACCAGTTGTGTGCTGTGGGCCTCTGTTGTAGCAATGTACATATAGCAACCTATGCAGTCGTGCTGACTGCAGGCTGATAGTGCTTGAATCTGGAATTGTGAAATGCTGGAGGAGGTTTTGCCCTCCTCTTATTTCCCCCCAAGTGTTTTTTTTTTGTCTTTGGCATACTTAGATTTTAGTCTGCTAAATAATGACTTGGGGAAGGAACATGATATGAATGCTTTCCTCTTTAAAACAGTGCTCATGCTATTCTCTTTCATATAGGAATTAAATCTCCATTACTGAAATGTATTTAAATTATCACCTGGGCTAAATGTTGAATGGGATGGTCTGAAAAATCTTTTCCAACCTGTCTGATTCTATGATACTGTGATTAATTGGGAATTGTCATGATTTGGCAGGTAGATACCAACTGTATCAGATACCTTATTAAACTTGTATTACACCTGCTCAATAGATGCAATACTGATGGCCAGGGTAGTGATTGAGGAACAGAACAAACCCCAAGATTTAGTCCTGTGCTTTTCTCTTTGTTTTTTTCCACTTCAGTTTGGTAGTGTGCATGCTGGCCAACTGTGCCTCTCATTCCAGACCAGTATGTGCAGAAGCCTTTGCTGTTCCTGCATTTTACATGTTTTCACAGCATCAACCAGGTTGGAAAAGCCCTTCAAGCTCATCCAGTCCAACCGTTCCCCAGCACTGCCAAGGCCACCACTGCCCCATAGCACTGAGGCCTCGTCTCCAGCTGTGTGAACACTTGCAGGGCTGGTGCCTGCAGCCCTGCCCTGGGCAGCCTGTTCCAATGCCTGAGCACCTGTGGGGCAGGAATTGTTCTTCAGCTCCATCTAAACCTGCCTTGGTGCAGCTTGAGGCCGTTTCCTCTTGTCCCATCCCTTGTTCCTTGGGAGCAGAGCCCAGCCCCTCCTGGCTCCATCCTCCTGTGAGGCACTTGTAGGGAGCCATCAGGTCCCCCTGAGCCTTCTCTTCTCCATCTGAACCCCCCAGGTCCCTCAGCCATTCTCCATCACATTGTGCTCCAGGCCCTGCATCAGCTCCATTGCCCTGTTCTGGACCTGCTCCAGCACCTCAATGTCTCTCTTGTAGTGAGAGGTTCAGAGCTGAACCCAGGTTTCAAGGTGCAGCCTCAGCAGTGCTGAGTACAGGGGGCAATCCCTGTCCTGGCCCTGCTGCCACACTGGTGCTGATATAGGCTAGGATGCTGTTGGCCTTGGCTGCCTGGGCACAAGCTGCTCATGTTCACCTCTGTCAATCAACACCCCCAGCTCCTTTACCATGAGCAGCTTTCCCTTTCCATGAGCAGCCTGGGATGTTTCTAGGAAGTTCTCCCACTTCATCAGTTTGAGGAAGCTGTAGAAAACATTCCTGGCTTTTGTCTAAGAGCACTTGCTGCTTGTGTTTACTGTATCTAAGAGGCAGGCTCAGGTTTATTTGAGCAACCTGTTCCAGTTTGGTGCTGATGTGGTTTTCTGCTGTGTTTCCTTTTCTGTGAGTATTCTTTTGGTCCTAATTTTTGAAGCATGTAAAGCAGTGAATTGAGGAGTAAATTATCTTTAGGTAGGCTGGGGAAAGCTGAACAGTGCTGCATCTGCTGTAGTTTTCCTGTCTGCTGGCTCCTGCAGTTAATCCAGGATGGGGATGACACAGGGACCACACGACACAAAACCTGGCAGGCTTGTTCTTTGCGTTCTGGGATGCTGGTGTGGTGCTTGCTCTGCCAGATCAGAGGTGCCTTGTGGCTGCCACTTTTAACTGTCTGGACATGGTGAAATGACATTGGTACCTGCAGAATGGCCGGGTGTTGCAGAGAGCTGCTTTGGGTGCTGCAGTGGACAGTGCTGTTGGTGTGCCTGTGCCATGCTACATCTTGGCTAAAAGTGAAGCTTTTGTCTTTGGAGCTAGAAAGCAAATTGCAAATGAAGTCCTTTGAAAGAGGAATGATAGAATCTCACTGGGATGGGGAGAGTCAGTGTTAGATGCTTTCTTCATATTTACATGCATTACTTCGTGTTGAATGACTGTGTATCTGATCTGTGATCTGATACTCTTATAATGACAGTTCAATTTATGTAGCTGATTAAAAGCTTTGAAAACCTGATACTGCCCTGAATAGACCTTTTCCCCATCCAATGATTTAATAATCTGGAATGTGTTTGACTCCACACTTTTATGGACCAACAAGTCTGGTAGTTCCATTAAATTTTGGGGTACTTGGATATTTTAGTTAGCACAGAATCCCAGATTGGTTTGTGTTGGAAGGGACCTTAAAGCTCATCCAGCTCCAACCTCTGCCACAGGCAGGGACCCCTTCCACTGGAGCAGCTGCTCCAAGCCCCTGTGTCCAACCTGGCCTTGAGCACTGCCAGGGATGGGGCAGCCACAGCTTCTCTGGGCACCCTGTGCCAGCGCCTCAGCACCCTCCCAGGGAACAGCTTCTGCCTAAGAGCTCAGCTCAGTCTCCCCTGTTCTGGCAGGTTCAAACCATTCCCCTTGGCCTGTCCCTACATCCCTTGTCCCAAGCCCCTCTCCAGCTTTTCTGCAGCCCCTTTAGGCCCTGGAGGTGCTCTCAGGTCTCCCCTTCAGGAGCCTTCTCTTGTCCAGGCTGCCCCAGCCCAGCTCTCTCAGCCTGGCTCCAGAGCAGAGCTGCTCCAGCCCTCACAGCAGCTCCATGGCCTCCTCTGGCCTCTTTCCAGCAGCTCCAGTTCCCTCTTGTGCTGCTGCCCCAGAGCTGGATCAGGGCTGCAGGGGGGGTCTCCCCAGAGCACAGCAGAGTGGCAGGATCCCCTCCCTGAGCTGCTGCTCATGTATCATCTATTTTATGATTTCATATGCTTAACCCCTATGAGTAGGGCAAAATAAGTTTTGGTAATAATTGTGCATTTAAGAATTCGTACTCATTTAGATGTTCAGTCATGGCAAGTTTTGGTTCTTTAATGTCATATACTTGGTCTCCCTTCATTAAATGAACTGCTCTCTATGGTGGCCTCTCTTTTCTCATATTTTCTGATTAAAGCAGCTTCCTCTCCTCTCTGTTACTGTGCAGGTTTCCTGCTGCCCCTTTTCCACACGTTCTCAGGTTAATTGGTGCAATAGCTATTTTTGACAGATACTGCCATCAGTAAGTGCTCGAGTTAACACTTAATTTCAGAGAGTTGTATTTGTGTGTCTCTGCAGTTTTACTTACTGCTCTGTTCATTTTGCTTATGAGAGTCAACACAATCTGTGTTTAATCTGCATTCAGTATTGATAACTATGGAAAGAAGAGAACAGAATCTTAAAAATAAGCTATTTGTACATAAGCATCCAAATTGCTGGTATGAAACTGATGACTTTCTCTAAATGTATCCTCTCAACTGACTGCTCAGTGTAGCAGGTATGTAACTGTATTTGCTGAGTAGCTGTGCTTGCAGGTAGATGTTGCTATAATGGCATGGCTATAAGGAGAAAGGGCTGAACTAAATCCACTGCTTAAGTTGAAGGAAAGAGACAAGATTTTCCTGCAAGGTGACTGTTTTGAAGGAAAACCAAGTTGTCAAGCAGTGCATTTTTGTATGTCTTGCAGGTGGAACTTGATAATTATATTTGCATCCCATCATCATTTGACTATGTGTTTTATCTCATCACGAGGCTATATTAACACTTGATAACTCGTGGTTGTAACCTTGGAGAAGGCTTTTTCCTCCTGAGAAGGATGTCTGGATTTATGCTGTGAGGGAGATGCTACTCAGTAATGCTGCCTAAACACAATGCTAGTGCTGAAAATCTGATAATCCTTTTTAAGCTGTTTAAGGTGCTAAGGAAAGTTGGGTAATAAATTCTGGCAGTGACATTCTTTGCAAGTCCCTGGTGCTTCGGCAAGCTGCGATAGTCTGATAAAGTAGAGCATCTGATTCTTCAACAGAAGATATTAAAATGACCTGGCTTAATTGATTTTCTATTTATGTCCTGTCGGCTGCTTTCTGGCTAGGAAGTTTTGCTGGGTTCTCTTAAGGGGGTGGCAGGGAAGGAGCATGAGGATTCACTTCCGTTAATTTTAATCTTGAAGCTTACACTGGCAAAGCTCTGTTTAGATGCTTCTGGAGGGGGGGTTATTGGTTTTGCTGTTCATGCAGAAAGACTGCTCGATGATGATTTTTTTCCTAATGATTTTAGTATATTAACAACTCGTGCTTTTACTAATCTGTCTTGCTGTAATTCGGGATTGTCATTGACACACAAAGTTTCTCTGAGTAAAATTGGATTCTCGTATTGAATTGAGTCTTTAGTACTGGTGTGAGGTTTCTTGCTTAATTGCACAGTTATCCGGTATGTGCTGAATGTTTAGAAAGTAGGAAGATAAAGCAGTTTTTCTGCAGATGTTTTATCAGGATAGGATCTTCATCACCCATGAGTGTGTTAATCTTGTGGTCCTGCTTCCTCTTCCTCACTTACCTCTCCCTCTACCTCTTCCAATCTTTTCTGCACAGTTTGCTTACTTCAGACAACGAAAAGCAAAAGGCGACAACGCGCAGTCGCAGAAAAAGACGGCGAAGAGGAAGGGTTCGTCTGTCCACCCGCATGACCTTCCGCAGGAAGAGCACGCAGTAGTGGCCCAAGGTGCTGGTAAGGGTAGAGAGGATAAGTCTGGAGATGCCAACCTACTGGAGCTTAAGTCTGGAGATGCCAACCTACTGGAGCTTAAGTCTGGAGATGCCAACCTACTGGAGCTTAATTGTGGAGATGCCAACCTCCTGGAGCTTAAGGCTGGAAACACCAACTTACTAGAGAGTAAGTCTGAAGACACCAGTCTACTTGAGAGTAAGTCTGGAGACACCAGCCTACTAGAGAGTTATGCTGAAGACATCAACCTACTGGAGCTTAAGGCTGGAGATGCCAACCTCCTGGAGCTTAAGGCTGGAGACACCAGTCTACTTGAGAGTAAGTCTGGAGACACCAGCCTACTAGAGAGTTATGCTGAAGACATCAACCTACTGGAGCTTAAGGCTGGAGATGCCAAACAACTAGAGTTTAAGGCTGAAGACTCCAACCTGCTCGAGATTAAGGCTGGAGATGCCAACCTGCTCGAGATTAAGACTGGAGACTCCAACCTACTAGAATTTAAGGCTGAAGATGCCAACCTACTACAGACAGCAACAGAGACAGAGGTAAATCTTAGTATTTCTTGTGTTTCACTTCACTTCATTAGCAAATAACAAGTATTCCAGGTGATTTTTAAGTAAAACCCAGTTTTACTTAACTGGATATTAGCTCTCTGGGACTGTCAACTAGCTGTCACTGAGAAGTAAGTAAACTGATACCTTTCACTTGTAATAATTAACACTCTTAAAAAGTGATGTCAGTTACTGGAACATCTCCATTGTGTGGACTGGACAGTCAAGGAGCTGTTTGCTGTTAGCGCTAGATTAAGGTCTTTCACCTTTCACTGCCATGAACTTCTCTTTGGGCAGCAGAACTTCTCTAGTTATGTGGCTGTGACTCTGAAATGGCAAGTCCAGACTGAGAGGCATAGTAGACTAGCAAAACTGCCAGGACCTTATAATACACACGATTAGTTTGGTGTTGCATCACTTTACTGGCTTAAATGTGCTTTATGTTTTCTGAAATAACAGAATTTGTTCCAGCATGTTCCAGCCGTTGTAAAGCCAGTATAGACCTTATGTTATCTGACAAACTGGTTTAAAATGGGACTCTGCTTGTGTATGATGTGTTTCAGTTTTAGTTTTATACAGCTATGGATGAGACAGTCATGTCATACTTTCTGTCTCGGAATAAAAATAAGCAAAATGTAGTTTTGATTATGTTTGAGATATTTTTTTTATAGCTTGCTTCAGAAGTGGTTAGCTGATGATAGTTTCACAAGCTCAGAACCTACAAGGCAACTCTTTGGCTACAGCAAACTGTATCTGTCCTGGTGCAGGAGACTGTTGAAACAGTAGTTTCCCTGTGCATTTGAGTATGTTGTCTATGCAAAGACTGGTGAATTTTGGAGAGGCAGTGCCTTCTGAACATGGTTTGTCTTCACAACATACAATCAGAGCATCAAACGAGTGTATGTGCAAACCTGTAGTAACAGAGTATGCCATTTTGCATGTGTTATCCCACTTTCTCTTGTGAGGGTGTCCCTACATTCAGGGTATCCTGAACATGTTGTTAGCATTGCAAAGGCTTTTATGAAGCTTCATGCCAAGCTGTTTGCACTGAGAGGAAAGCATACAGTTTTTGTCACTTGACCATAGCAGTGCCCTTGTTATGTTCATGTGAACTTAAAGAAACAAAACAAAAGCACTTACTGCTTCTCAACAGCTTCTGTTCAAATAGCTGGTTTGCACAGCAAATGGGATTGCTTTCTAGGTTATGTGCAGAGGGCACCTCTAGGGAGACGGGAATCATTTGGAAACTACTTTGTGCAGGTTCAAAACACAGGGAGGGCTCTGGGCTATGTTTTCTAAAGAGTGCTGCTGTCATCCTTGTCTTGTGAATTCAGTGAGAGGTAAATATCTTTCAAGATACCAAGCTAAGTATATGTCTCAGAAAGTAGTACTGCTTTTGTCATTATCTGAGTGATTTTAGCATGTTTGTTAAATAATCATAGACTCATAGAATGGTTAGGGTTGAAAAGGACCTTAACCTCACTTAGTTCCAGCTGCCTGCCCTGGGCAGGGACACCTCACACTAGACTGTGTTGACCAAGGCTCTGTCCAGCCTAGCCTTGAACACTGCCAGGGATGGGGCATTTACCACCATTAATTTCCTCTCAGTTAGTAAGCTAATATTTCTTAGTCAATGCAGGAGTGCTTAACTATGTTAGCAAGCCCCAGAAGCAGAAGATAAAACATTGAATCTCAATGGGGAGACTTCTCCCTACAGTTTTCAGTAGCCATTCATAGTAACTTTAGTTTTATTTGCATTTATTTTGTTCATGTGAACATGGATAACCAGCTGAGTTTGGCATTGAGGGCTTTCTCTCACTGGTATGTTGTGTCACAGCATGGGCCTTTCTGGCTCATGTGCTTAGGGTGTTTCTAAAATAATTGTTTTTCCTTATGTATCCTTAAAATGGCTGTTTAAAATGATGTAGTCTTTGTTCCATTTGTTTACTCACCAGGGGAGTGCTGACTTGTCCAATTGGGATGTATTGAATGATTGCACAGCTGAAGTAAGAGTAAAGGAACACATATTTAGTAAAAGATGCTGATATATATGTCAAAGAAGAGTATAATAATGGGTTACTAAAAAGATTAATTACTGAATATTGTTTGGAAATGTGATAAAATGATGCTTTTTCACTGTTTTGTAGTGTAAAACAGGTACTTACCTGTACATACATGTACTGGCTGCAGAATTGCTTGCTAACAGAATTAGTTTTAGTTGGAATCAAGGGCCTTGTCTCGAGAAGTTTGAATGCTGTTTTTAATTGAAAAGTAGGTTCATTTCTTAGCTGTTTCCTACATTAAAAAAAAAAAGTATTTAAAATACAAGGTTCTGTCTGCTCGATGAGAATTGTAACAGTATTGCTTCCCAGAAACCACAGGACTGACTGGGGCAGCTTCTGTCTTTGTTGTACCTGTTTCTTGTTTTGCTGTTAAGGCCACAGAAACTCAGAGTGTGTTAAATACTTGTCTGCAGTCGCTAAGATAACGTGGTAATGTGACTTGCCTCAAAGAAGGACATTTAAATAACGCGAAGACAATTGCTGCAGCCCCTGTGACACACAGGAGCATGCTTCAGTGCCGCAAGTTGATCGTGGGTCTAATCCCTGGATAACAGGATATACTGCAGCCTTTCATCTACTTTAAATTGAAAACCAAACAAAAGACCCAACAAAACCCCTTTATCTCTATTGGGTGATGCTCAGTGTTCCAGTGGCTGTTCTCTCTGCACACCTGTATATTTGCTGTCTCAGGAGCCTTGAAGTATATGCCAAAGAGGTATATCTCTGTTTACTCACCATATCAGGTTTGCAAGGTAGCAGTGGTGCTAGGAGGGATTACATAGTTGAAATGGCTGAATAGGAAAGGAAGGCAATAAGAATTACAAGTAAAACCTGGGACTTCCTGAAGTTCAGGGCTTGGCTTGAAGGGGTTGCTCATGTCCTGGAATCATAGAATCGTAGAATAGTTGGGTTGGAAAGGACCTTAACCTCATCCAGTTCCACCCCCCCTGCCATGGGCAGGAACACCTCACACTAAACCATATCACCCAAGGCTCTGTCCAAGCTGGTTTTGAACACTGCCAGGGATGGAGCAGGGAAGAGAAATCCTCTGCTAAATGAAATTTTGGAAAAGAACAGAAATCCTGCTTTCTATGGACAATTCTTAGTGCTCTGATAAATACGTGGTAATAGTGAAAATTACTCTGCAGATGATTGTTGGGATTTGCTCAATAAACCATTGTGAAAAACAACGATAAAGCCTCTAAATAGCACTTTGGGCATATTCTGAGGCCAGTAATATTTGTTTGTGGAAGCATGTCAACTTTGATAACAGATGGAAGTACTAATAGAACTCTCTTAAATGTTATCTGCTTGGTGTTAGCAAATTCTTTAGAAAAAGGTTTAAATAATTAATGTATTTTACTTTACCCACATAGGGGTGAATGTTCTCTTTTCATATGGAGGGCGGTGGAAAGAAAACCCTTTAGTATTGAGCTGTAAATCCTTTGCAGAGAAGACTGGGTTTGTTCATTGTCCTCGTATGAGTATGTCCAGTCCTTTGGAAGTTCTGTTTCATTTTGGAGCTTTCACAGAGATGAATTATCAAGCAGAATCACAGAACTGCTAGGGTAGAAGGGGCCTCTGGAGATCATCTAGTCCATTTATGTCTTTATGGTGAGTGGTAGTATCTAAAACAGGGTAAGTGTTGTCTGACTTTTTAGGGAGATTCTTACTCATTGAAGACACAGGGTACATCTGCAGTAAATGAATGCAGTATATTTCATGCATACAGTGAGACTTGTGTAGGGGTTCCATCATCAACTTTCTTATGACTCTGTCTTTCTGTGTTCAGGTTAATGAGGTGCTGAGGAGTACAAGCCCTGAGAAGAATGAAGCATTAGAAGCCCAGCAACAGATGTCCTTGTTTCAGAACCGTATCAGAGAGCAAAATGCACATTTGGAGATGCTGCGTGAGAAAGCACATGACCTGGAAGTACAGCTTGAGTCTTCTCAAAAGGTATAGTGGTTGAAGTGTCTTTATAATTGGGAGTTGTAGGTAGTAAGGGTTTTGGTGTGGTCATGCAAGCCAAGGTGGTACTTTTTGGAGGAAGATCCTGTCAGGAACTTTAAATTTGTCTGTGAGGCAACACTGATGCTGCAGGAGTGAAACTACAGTTTAGCATGGAATTAAACGTTTATTCTTCTGAAGGTACTGATATTCAGCTAAATCAAAACCAGCTGCTTACAATTGAAGTTTGTTTTTTGTTTGTTTGTTTTTTTAAATGAAACAAAAGATTTAGTACTGGTTCTTGAAAATGGGTTAATTTGTTGAAATTACTCCATTGGTTTCTGTTGCAGAAGCATTGCTCTTTAACTCTGTTACTCAGCTGTTGTATAACATGAAGAACTTTCCATCAGAAGCTGATCTATCTGGTTCCAAGCCTTTGGCACAGGGTGCCCAGAGAAGCTGTGGCTGCCCCATCCCTGGCAGTGCTCAAGGCCAAGCTGGACACAGGGGCTTGGAGCAGCTGCTCCAGTGGAAGGTGTCCCTGCCTGTGGCAGGGGTTGGAGCTGGATGAGCTTTAAGCTTGCTTCCAGCTCAAACCATTGTAGGATTCTTTGAGGCATGTGGGAACATAACTAACAGAGGCTTGCAGTGGGGTGAAGGTTGTTGGATTTGCTGTGTAAGCATACATTAAAGGAACAGCCTAAAAGGTCTGATTTCCTTTAAGCACATAACCTGCAATGCCATGTGTAGAAGCCTTAAGCTTATAAGTGAGTCAGATGAGGTGGCTCTTAAGTTAGCCTACTCCTGCCTGCGGGAGTAAATGGATGTGAGGTAGAGAGGCATCTGTAGCTCTGTCTTTGTTTTAAGTAAAATACCTGAAGTTTGAGACAGCCACTATTTTCTTTCTTTTTTGGACTCAGTGATGCAGCATTTATTGCTTAGATAATTTGCTACTTGTTGCCATATTTGTTCCCAGAGTCTTTCAGTAATCCTTTCAGCTCTCAAGGATGTAGTTAAAAATCCTGTTGCTTACGCCAATGATACACCCTACACTTAATAGTAAGTATTATTTAGGAAGATAAATTGAAAGCATGAGGCTTAGGGAAATTAAAATGTATTTCAGTGGCATAGTTCATATGCAGTATTTTTTGTTTCAGAATGCCAAAGATAAAGAAAATACATTTGCCCAAATGGAAGAGAATGTGGAAGATACAATTCAACAGCTATGCAAAAGCACGGAAGAAAAAGAACAAGATGTTAAAAGTCTCCAAGATCTAGTGGCATCAGAAAGACTGTCTGTATTACAACATACCCTTTCTCTCCGGGACTCAGAAATAAGAGAATTGAAAAATGAAATAGCTTTATCCAAAATGAAAGAACAACAACATGTTGAAGAACTGACAATCAGTCATGAGAAGGATATTTGCAGACAGTTGGAGAACTTGAGGGCTGAGCTGGAGAAGTGCCACAGAAGGGAAATTGCAGAAGCCAGGCAGGTATATGAAGAAGAAATGGTTTTGAAATATAAGAATGAACTTGAAGAGCTAAAAAGAGAGCTCTGTGCTCTGAATTCTGAAGAGCATGTTCAGAGTTTGAATGGCATAATAATTGACTTGAATAAGAGTCTTCATGAGTCTGAAGTTAATAAAGAATCTTTGAGGAAGAGACTTGAGAACCAACAGGAAGACTTTGAGAGAGAAAAATCTGAAATTGAAACTAAGTACAAGGGTTTGATTGATGGGCTTAAGTTGCAACTTTCTGATGCAGAAGCGCAGCTCAAGGAAGCTGAGCAATATAAACAAGTAAAACAGTCCTCTCCTGGAAAGATTCAGAAACTCAATTCTCTCATCAAGGAATTAAATGAGAAGCAACTTTATGAGGCTAAAGCCACTACAGATATAAGGCAAAAGCCTGATGAAGACGTTGTCTCCAATAAAAAGGTAATGACTTTGAGGGAAAACCAGATTTTACCAGAGATGAGAGCAGAATTTGATGCAATGTGGAATAAGCCACACCAGTTGACAGGTGAAGATGAGCTAGTTCATGAAGAACTAGAGTTCCAGTATGGCTTGGGAGTAGGCTCCTCAAGGGATCCATTAGCAGAAATCAAGAATTCAGAGGTCACAGAGAACAATGAAAACGGTGAAGATGATGACCTGTCTCAAGGACACTTGCCAGAAGTGGGGCTTTTTAGTGGTGATGAAGGTATATTGGCTAAATATCTCATCTCCACTGAGAGACCAGAAGAATCATGTGCATCCAGCACTTCTGAAGGTTATGCCATTGAAGAAGGTAGGTGCAGTAGGTATGGGTTAGACAGTGTGCTTCTAGAACCCAGCAGAGATTTTTTATCTGCATTAAGCTTTGGCCTTGATGAGGAAATACATCCTAGTGACTTGGCTCAAGAGACTTCTGAAGAGACTGAGGTGAGTGCAAAGGCCTTTGTTTCATTTCTGTCAGATAGCTCCCTGCACCAAAGCAGAATGAGTGACCACAGTGGTGGTGTAAAGGCTGCTGAGACAACCAGTTTGGTAGAGAGATGTCTAAAGCTAAATGAGCAGCTCCATGAGAAGGAGTCAGCCTTGAAGAAATCTTACCAGGAGACCCAAGAAGCTGTTGGAAAATGGGAAGAAGTAATGGCTGAGCTCTCCCAAAAGTGTGTGGAACTGGATGAGGAACGTGAAGCACGGATCTCTTGTGAGAAACAACTTCTTCAGAAAGCAGAGAAGGAGAAAGAACTTGAAGACAAAATAATGTTTCTAATGAGGCAGCAGGGTGAGGATGGAGGAACTTCAACACAAGTGTCAAAATCCTGTACCTGGCAAGACATGATAAAAGACCTCCAGGAGGAGAGAGAAATGCTGATGGTGCAGCTGCGAGCTCAGGAGCAATTGGTAAAAGATGTTCAAGAGCAGAAAACAGCTTCTGATTCTGTAACAAGTGAAGTACAGTCTCTTTTTGGACGTCAGTTAGCTGCTTTGCAAAGTCAGAGGGATCAGATGCAAAGCCTGCTTGATGCTCAGAAGAATAAAAACCAGACAATAGCAGAGCTGCTTGGTCAGAAAACTGTATCTGAAGAGACCTTGCTAAAGGAACAGGAGCTGCTCAAAGCTGAAATCAGTAATAAAGAACAAAATTTAGCACTCTTATTAGAGGAAAAAACAGCCTTAGGAGAGAGATTATCTGATGTGGAGGTGGATCTAATAAAAGCAAGAAAAACACTAACAGACAATGCTAGCATCATTGAGGATCTTGAGAGAAACATACAGGAACTTAATGCTGAAGTGAAGAACCTCAAAGAAATACACGAGTGTGAAAGATTGGAATATGAGGAGAGGTTAAACTTCAGCAACCTAGAAATCCATAAACTTAATGCTGAAGTAAAGGCCAAAAGTACTGAATACAGTGAGGAAAAAAGCCAGCTGACTGAGGAAATTGCCCATTTGAAGAAGGCTCATCTGGAACTTGAGGCTTGCTTGCAGGAGTCCTTTCAGTCTGCACAAGCTGCACAGGAGGCACAAGCCAACGTGGTGAAACATTACAGAGAGGAAATGGATAAAATGGAGACTCAGCACCGTGCTGAATTAACTAAAGTGAGTTTGACACACGAGAAAGAGGTAGGAAACCCAAGCAGGAGGCTTGGGATTTTGGAATGCTTAAGGTAGACATTGTAAATGTTTGTATGCCTGTTTGCAGATAGAAGAATTAAAGGCTGAAATAAAAGATAAAATAGAAACCCAGCAAAAGTTGGAAGAAGAAAGAAAGGAACAGATTGCCTTAATAAAAAAGGTAAATGCTGTCCTTGGGTTGATTTCAGAGAAGCAAACTCTGTGTTGTTTAAGCAGTATAAATGTTTTAATGATGCAAATATCTAATAATTGGGTCTTTTCTTCCATGGTGTCTTTGATTTGGGGTCAGGAGGAGGGGAGAATTCTGGTTATTTTGTTGAAACAAGTTCTCCAGCTGAGTATTCTCTGCAGGTACATGAACGAGAGCACAATCGTGAGATCTCTGAGCTGATCTCTAGACATGAAGAAGAAATGGAGAAGCTCCGTGCTGAGCTAAATAAACAACAGCAGCTCCTCTTGGATGAACTTCGGCAGCAAATGGCAGCCACGCACAAAGCAGAGATTGAGCAGGCTCAGCTCCAATCCCAGGTGAGATACAGGAGCACAGGAATTACTTCAGTGGTTGCCTGGCTGTTGCAAAAGAAGGCTCCTTGGTTTTTGTGAACTCTTTTATGTTGGCAGTCCTGGGTAACAGTTGGATTTGGTGATCTTAAAACCAGCCAGGTTGGAAAAGGCCTTTATGTAATGCTGCCATTGAAGCGTTAGGAGTGGTGGGTGGTAGTATATGTTTTCTACAGGAGTTCTCCAGGATCCTCACTGCAATTATATTTTAATATTGATTGTGAAGAAAATGGGATGCTGAAATTGATGGCATCAGAAAACAATGGCCAAAAAACCCAAACACCAAAACCAACCTACCAACCAAACCAAACCCCAAAAGCACAACTGTGTCATTTTTCAAGGCTTAATAAGCTTAACAGATGAATTTAAAGAAAATGCCAACCCCCTCCCACTTTTTACTTATCCCACTGATGTAATTAGGCATGCTTCCTGCTAAACTCAAGTGTATGAGCCGGACCTTTTCCTCTCACTACTTACTGGGTTTCTTGAACAGTTGCACTAAACGCAAACTGGAAATGGGAAGAAATGCATCCAGTGTCAGGTCTAACTACAGGGTGTTGCTGTAGTGTTGAGTCTGTTTAAGAATTGCAAAGTTTGGTTGGTCTATTTTCGCTGCCATTTCTAACTGTTGAATATTTAACACTTTTTTTTAATGAAGCATGGTGAATTTTACTTTAATTTTCCAATATGACCTCAGAATTTTGCTTCTTAAATTACAACCACTAGCAAATATCAGGAATTTTCCCTAATAGCTTGTGTTCTGATCTGACGTTGTGGAGAAGTGGGCAGACACAAGGTATTTGGTAGGAGATGAAGTGAAGAGGCAGGTAAGGAAAACATTTTGCACTGAGAATGTTATGCAAATCTTATTGTAATAAAAAGCAGCTTATTTTCAGGGTTTTAAAAACCACTCTTTCTTCTGCCATGAAGAAACACTTTCCAAGTACAGAAAGACAAGACTTAGGTGTGTTAAACTGCATGTGAAAAAGATGAAATGATTTTCTTAGAAGGGAAGGGGAAAAAACCTTCTTCTTTCTTTTTTTCTCCATTACAGACACTGCACAGCCTTGAGCTGGAAGCTTTACGTCTAAGCTTAAATAACATGCATACCTCTCAGCTTGAGCTTACACAGTCTAACTTCAGAAAAGAAAAGGAGACTGCCCTGGTGGAACTCCGGGAGATGCTCAATGATAAGCGGGCTCAAGAGGTAGCAATTCTGCAGAGCCGCCATCAGCTGGAGTGGGAGAAGATTAAAGAGCAGTGTCTGAGGGAGAAAGAAGAGCTCATGACAAAGCACCAGCAAGAACTAGGTATTAGGATTTGGGAGTAATGGACCAGACATTGAAACCCCATCAGTATGTGTCTTCCTCCACAGGTTCCTGTCTTGGTGTAGAGCTGGCACATTAATACATTAGTATGAATGTAACCACTTAGGAGTTCTTGAATGTAGAGGGTGAGAAGGAGAACTCTGAATCAGATGGTGGAAAGATCTGGGTGGGGAGTTGTGGGTACTGTTAGCTGGGGGACTGGAGGAAAGATATTTCTGCTCAAGGAGGCTATGAGGCCATGTCCCAGCTAACCTGGGCGCTGGGACACTGTCTTGTCGCTTAGATGATATTTCTTTCTCTTCTGGACCATTAACTGGGTAGCTGGCACCAGCTCTGTTCTCATTTCCCACTGGAACACTTGAAATAAGGTTGCATGCTGATACAATGATGCTTCAAAGCTGTGAGAAGGAGATTGATAGACCCTTTCAGGGTTCCTGCAGACCAAGATGGGTGCTGAACAAGAAGCTGGAATCAATACAGGGAGGAGCTGGGAAGGAAGAAGCCATTGGTGTCAGTGATAATAGCAGTGAGCAGATAATAGCATCTGTCTTGCAGTCTGTTTCTTAGGCAATTCTTGGAAGAAATATGATGAGGATTTCCTTCTTGCTGCTTCCTGAGACTCTTTTGCTGTGTCTCTGGAGATAGAGATGGTTCAAATACTTCAGAGTGATGTACACTGAAATGCTAGCACCTAAAGTGACATTGATAGGCATTTGACTGTATATCTTTAGGATTAAAGGTATGGGTTTGGATAGAACCTGCTACCTTACACTGTTGCATGCCTACACCTGTGTTTGATGCAGAAAATGGTAATCTCACCCATATTTCTACTTATCATTTAATCATAACATTTAATAAATTTATTAATTAGTATTTTATTTCACAGTTGATCAGAGAAAGAAAATAGAACTGGAAATGGAAGAGAAACATACCCAGGCATTAGAGGTACAAATTCTGTTCTTCATACAAGTAAAAGTTAAATTCCTTTCAGTAAACTAGAGGTGGTAGAAGTCCTGTGTGTGCTACATATTTATTGTAGAGGACAAATAAATGGAGGAGAAAAGTACTCATTTACTGAGTGTGTTTCTTTAATAATGCAAATCTTCCTCTCTTAGACTCTCAAAAGAGATTGGGAATTGGAGTCTGATATGCATTTAAAAAGCACGATTGAAGAGCTGTCTGGAAAACATCAGACAGAAATGGTAGAACTACAGAAAACACTGGAGATGGAATTAGAAAAAGTCAAAGCAGAGCTGTGTCATCTTTCTGTGGAGAATGAGCAGTCTAAAAGTAAGTGCCATGGTGTGGGAAGCAGTTGTATTTATTGAACAATGACAAAGCTAGCTGTTTTTAGAACCTGCATAAAAAGCAAATGCAAGCTATATCCATGTACTCTAAAACTGAGTCAATGGCATAAGACTCTCAAACAGGATGACATGAACAGGCTGCCTAAAGAAGTGGTGACTGCTTCATCCCTGGCCACATTCAAGGCCAGGTTGGACACAGGGGCTTGGAGGAACCTGCTCTAGTTGAAGGTGTCCCTGCTCGTGGCAGGGTTTGGAGCTGGGTGAGCTTTAAGGTCCCTTCCAACACAAACTGGTCTGGGATTCTAAGTAAATGAAAAATTGTTTAAAGCATCATTAACTGTCTTGTACTTTGATTTCTATAGGGTGTGAGATGGACTATGCTTTCCTTTAAGTATATTAAAGGGAGGTACTGGTTTGCTTCCAGCTGAAAACCAGCTTTGGCAGTTAGTGAATTTAACCAAAATTCTGTTGATTATTATCAATAGCAGCTGCTTCTAACAAAAAACCCACTAGGTTTGCTCTGGGACTAGTTAAAGCTTAATGGAACAGTAGCTTTTTTACACACTGTTCTGGAAGTAACCTTTATAGAGTACCGTAACTGAGGTTTTCATTAGCAATACATCTGTTTATGCCTTTTGCTGAGGTACAGATAGGAGATAGAACTAGGAGAAGTTTGTGTAGGTCTCAGAATCTGACATGTTTGTAGAGGTGGTGGTTGACTGCCACAACAGTGTCAGATTTGCTGTCAGTGATGGCATGAAAAGGAGCCACAGGATATGGTGTGCCAAGAAGTGAAGAGAGATAGCTACTCAGGTTGCCCTGCCTCTGAGGTACTATGCGTGTGAAAAGAGGGAAATGAGGAATGTGCTGTAGGGGACCTTGCATTAGGATGGAGGTTGGTATTAATTATCCCCTGATGGTCCCTTCCAACCTCAGCCATTCTGTGATTCTGTAATACTCTCTCCAGGTAAATGCAAATGCAGTGTTAAGGGTGTTGGATGATGCTGGCAGGAGACAGCAGGACCAGGATTCAGAAGTGAAGCATTGCCTTTTTGGCCTGCCAAGGACTGTATGCTTTCAGTGTTTGGCTCACCTTTGGCTGCTGCGAGAACACGCTCGTTCTTCCCAGCCTGCACTAACTTTACTGGATTTCCCTGAACCTCTGTCATTAAAATCTGTGAGGATAACATGGCATCCCTTGCAGCTCACTGGGGCTGAAGTGTGGTCACTTGATTGCAGATTCTTTCTGTGCAGGTCAAGATTTGTTGACCAGACGAGGTAGTAGCACACATAGAAGATTCAGAGAGTGCTCAGTGCCAAGGCGGAGCATACTTGGGAGCTTTCCTAGTCCTTCCTGTTCATCTCTTGGTCTTAGGATAACTTCTTTGTTTGTAGGATGTGAGAAATGCATGTTTCCCTTGATGTGGGCTTCTTGTTCAGGATGCTTGCAGAGAGCAGATGCTCATCCCTCCAGTACTACTGTTGCTTATCTCTTGGCTAACAGCAGAGATGCAGAGACTGGGAAGCACTGTGTGGAGATGTTTGACTTTCAAATGCTATACTCTTCAAGTGTTTTGTGATTCCCTCTGAGCTAACATTTTAGCCTAGAGACATGCATTTCTATTTCAGTTGCATAAAAGCTGTACAGGTTATTCAGTAACTGGGATGATGGTGTAACAGAACTCACTTTTAATTTTAGTAAAATGTATAGAACTGGAGGAGCAACACCAGCTAGCCATTACAGAATTGCAACAGCAGCTGCAGGCTGAACATGATCAACTCCTAGAAAATATGAAGATGAAAAGCCAAGAAAAAGAAGAGAATCTTCAGAAAGAGGTAAGAAAATAAATACTCATTTAGAGTGATTCTATTTAGCAAAACCTAGATGATATACATGCAATTTTGTTGACTTGTTCATATTTAGGGAGGCAAATATTCATATTAGCAGGCAAATACTCTGGGATTTTCCAGTAATTCAGCATCTTTTGAATGCAGTTGCCTTTGTGCCATTTGGTGCTGTTCTTCATCTGTATTTATGTGCTTAATTTTCTGGTTCTTGTGTCTCATTTTTATATAACTACTACTTTATTTTTGCTACTGCTGATAAATATGGCATAAAGAATAAATTCATCTCTCTCAGAGGAGTGGGTCTGTAACAGTCAAGTGCTATTCCATATCTCTGATTGCCCGGATGAGTGGCTGAGATTGTCACTAAGCATTTCTACCTATTGCTGTCAGGACTGTCTGCTGCTTATCAAATAAGTAATTAGAATGAAACTGGTTTAAGAAACTGAGGAGTTTTGGGTGTTTGACATCTCTTCCACAGCTGGAGAAACTTCAGGTCGTGCATGAAGAGCTCAAGACTCGTTCACAAGAAGAAGTCAGGCACCTTTGGTCTCAACTTGACAGTACCCGAGCAAATCGCCAAGAGCTAAGTGGTAGGTTCAGAACTGATGCACTTTCTTTTTTTGCCTCTTCTTCATATAGAAGTGCACATTATTGACACAAAATACTTGTGCTGGTGTACCAGAGCACACAGGTAGGTCACAGTGTTCTGTTTCTGCAGTGAGCAGTGAGTCAGTGTCAGATTGAGTAGTTGATTCTGCAGTGTCAGAAAGTATGGTGTCGCTATGGAGGAAAGCTCCCTCCTGTGGTTTTCCTTTCCCTTCCCACTCTTTCATGCACTCTATCCAAATTGTTAGTGGAAACCAAATATTTTTCATTGCAGTGTCAAATTAAGTATGATGTAGTTAAAAAAGGGGAAAATGCTGGTCAGTGCAATCATATGCTCGTATTTGTGGTCAGTATGGGAGCAGGTATGAATTAAATAGAGCAAACTGTTAATTGTAGGTAGGCAGTAAAGCTCCATGCTTAATTTATGGCTTCGAGTAGTTTATTGTGACTATTTTATTTGGAGATACTGAAGAGAGGAATCTGCTTAAAAAAAGGCAGAAAGGCAGAAAGATTTTAAAATGTGATTAGGTTGTATCTTGAGGTAGAAGTGGCTTTTTTGCCCCTTTTGGTTTGGAGGCAAGTTAAATAAATGCATTTTTCATTGACACTCGAAATGGAGATTCATCACCTTTTGGAAGGCTATCAATTCCTCAATACAGAAAAGCCCTGGAGTAAAGTGATGTCTAATTTAAAACAAAGCCATTCAGGTGATACTTCTGAAATCAGAATGCATGACAGTGTTGTTTTCCTATAAGGCTAAAAATACCCTCCTTTTCCCATGATGATGCTTCTGTTTAAAAAAATAGACATATACTCTAAATCTAAAAGCAACATTGTGCACAGCGATAATAGGTTTTGTAGACTCATAGAATGATTTGGATCAGAAAGAACCTTAAGATCATCTAGTTCCAACCCCCTGCCATGGGCAGGGACACCTCACACTAGAATTAGTCTTATGTGTATCTGTATTAAGCTTATGGAAAAGTTTTAAAGCCTGAGAGAAAATAATGGCTGGCTGAAATCTGACCATATGCTTTATATATCTCAAGGTTTTTGTTTGAAGATTTAAATGTATTGAACAAAACTTTATTGAACAGACTTTACCTTGACTTTTTCAGATCTGTTTTGATATGACAAAATAATAGCAGATACCACTTTATAGTATTTGCTGGAATTCTTATATTTCCTCACTGAAGCCCTGATCTTTATTAACGTTTCAAATGTCTCTCCATGTTTCTAACTGCCCACATTCCCATTCTTTGGACCCTTTCTGTTTCTTCTTCATCTTGCTTGAGATGGCGAAGCCAGAATGGAAGTTCATGGTCCAGGTGAGGATATCTCTTTTGGTGTGTGAGATCTTAAAAGTGGTTTGTTTTCCTCTGCTTTTCTTCGCTTGAGTGATCCTTTGGCAATGCATTTGGATTGATTTGAGGACTTGTGGTGGTGGGTTCACAGCGGGGCAGCTGGATCATGGGATCACTGCTCCAATGTATAAATGATATGCCAGTTCAAAACTGTTAAACACTTCTCAGGGTTAATGTTGTGCTGGCAGAGTTTACTGGTCAGGCAAAACCTACCTGGGCTCCCCTTGCCTATCCTGTTGGTGGTGTTATCAGTAACTGCTACAGTGAGCCTATGTGAGGATCAAGCAGTATTGCAGGGCTCTGCATGTTACTAGCCCAGACCTGAAACCCAAGGAAATGAGGAGGTCTAACAGTTTTCTGGTAGTTTTGATTCTTGTCATGAGGATGGTTTCTCTGAATGCAGTGTAAATGGAGAACATAGGTTTACTGCCTTCTGAGGAGGGAACACTTTGTCTCTAGCAGTTTATTATGTAGCTTCTGGTGTAACATTTTACTGCTGTCTCAACAACTAAAATATGACTGAACTTCACGGGATGATTTAGCCTAAAGGTATGTACTTCTGAGTACTTGAGTTGGTTTTGCTTCCATTCCAGAGCTGAAAGAGCAGCTCCTGGCTCGTGCATCACAGGTGGAAGAAATAGAGCGTTTAAAACAAGAATTTGAACAGCAGTGTCAGCAGAGGAAAGGTGAGCATGAAGCTGAACTGGAACAACTGAGACTTTACTTTGAAAAGAAGCTAAGGGTTGCTGAAGAAAACTACAGAGAAGAATTGACTTTGCTGCATCAGAGACTGCAAGAGTTGAAGGACTATTCACTGTCAGAGTTGGAAACGAGTCAAGATCAAGCAGGGGACATCAGGTGATTATTCCTTTTCCCTTTATCTCTTGTTGTGTCAGCATTGCTTGCATTATATTTTTAATACTAAAGATGATGTTAGCTTCTAAATATATTGGGATTGAGCATTAGGCATCTGTAGTTAGAAATCCAGTGATGGAAGTCATGAGTGTTCAGTCCTGAGCAGTTGTTACAGTTGCTTTGTGCCTACTTTCAGTAGTACATCGTAAATCAGCATGTTCACTTAATTTGTGACACGTTCCAATCTTAGACTTGAAACCCCTTTTCTCAGTTCTTCTGTCACAGTTTTTGAAGAGGCTGCTGAGAAAGAGAGGAAGGATATGCTTGTTCAGCTAAACCAACAGCTGGAGCGACATCAGGTAGGATTTTTGATATAAGAAAGTTCTACTGTTTGTTACATGACCTATATGAAACTTGATGTCAGATGTTAATTTGAGACATAATTTGAGACAGGCTTAATTTTTTTTTGACAAGTATATTGTAAATTATCAGTTCTCCATCTATCAGAACAGGTGAAACAGTGTTCTGTGGTTTTGTGCCCTTTGGGTTATCCTGTGCCTAGTAAGGAGCTTGTCAAGGCTTTTCTACCCAAGTGCAGAGCTCATGGTGTTTCTCTCCTCTATAGCTTCTGTGGTAGTTGTGCCTTCTATTGCTGCCTGTTCTGTTCAAATGCAGTTGCTAATTTGGTCCCTCTTCAATTTGCCCACCTATTTTTATGTACCTCATGGTAATTTAAGAACTTTCCTTCTTTGCTCAACTTACTTGAAGTGAACTGAGTGTTTCAAAAAGGATTTTTCCTTTCGGTTTTGGTTTTAGATTTTTCTTTTTTAAATTAATCATGAAATTAATTTATTTTATTTTTAGGAAGGGAATGACAAGGAGAAAAGGCATCCCCAGGACAACATGAGCTGCATTTCATTAGTAAATCACACAAAAATGCATGAGTTATGAGAAATGTACACATCATACCTGTTTTATTGCTGATGTTTGATTACCTAGCTGAGTATGAAGCTGCATTCACAGTATATGGTTATTTTAAGTTCTGTGGTGTACACAAAGGGCTCTCTTAATTGCTGAGAGTCAATAGTTTCTCTACTCAGAAGCATGTGGGACTTCCCCCTCTATTACACACTCAAACAGCTCCTGAAACTCAGAGCTGCCTTGTGGCATGGTTCCAAAGCATATCTATCTTGAGGGGCTCTGCTGCTCTAGCAGCAGATGGAGCAGCAGGAACAGAGCAAAGCCAGCAGGTTTTTTGGAAACCAGATACATGCCTGTTGAGCAGGTGCTTTATATTGCTGCTGTCACTGAAAGATACTTGGCATGGTTTTTTCAAAGCTGAAGATGTCTTTCTCTAACCCATTTCTTGTGTAGGAAGAACTTGCTTGTTTGCAAGTACAACTTAAAGAACAACACAGGTGTGAATTAGATGCCTTAAGATCTTCCCTTGCACTTCAATATAAAGAGGACCTAATGAAAATGAAAATGGATCTGTCAGATAAATATAGAACAGAAATTGAGGAAATGAAAAGAAGACATTGCTTAGAACTTGAGCAGCTCCGTGCCCAGCTTTCAGAAGAACATTTAAAAGGTAAGATGATCTGACACACTGGGAAGTAAAACAGTAAGCTGCTTGTGGAGCTTATATTCTCCTTTAAATAGGCTTTTCCATTTTCGATTTGTTATTGTCTTCCATAAACTATAGGGAACACATATTAACCCCTGGCATCAAACACTTTGCTTTGTGACTTTGGAAGCACAACTCAACATGCCCATAGGAGATATGGTGACCTGAAGCTGAATATTCTGTAGTAAAATGTAGTACAGCTGCAGAGCTGATCAGGTTTTCCTTCTTAATGCTTGGGAGGGCACTGTTAATTCCTGAATTAATATGTATTTGAGAATTTCTTAGTCTTGTCTGTCAGTTATGTTAAATGCCTCCTCTATTTGTGTGAAATAGGCCAGTTCCATCGAGTACACCCACTTCTATGTTCTGTACCTCTTCTGCCTGTGTTTCTTTTGAGGGTTTGAGAGTGCTCTGCACATTTAGTGTTAATATTTCCTTTTTCTCCTGTGTTTTCCACTACTTGGCAGATGAATTGGGATGAAGTTTTTGAACACAGAGAAAAGGATTTCAGAGGAGCAGCATTTGTAATAGGTTGCTTTTACTGTGGAGTTCAGGTTTAAGTTCCTCTTAAGACTAACTTTAATGAGACTTCCTTATGTGATCGTAGGTTAATGTAATTTCCCAACCATTGCTGCTTTTCTTGGAATTATAATTTATAGAAATATACCACCTTGTATTGACTGAATGTGAAATGCATATATTGAGGTAAGGTATCATGGCAGTTGTATCTGCAGCGTTCATGTTGGAGCATAGTATGACTTTATAATCCATACTTCACGGTTAGCTATATAACATGTGGCTATGGCTATATTCTACTGTATGTTGGTTAAAAGGATCAGTATGACTTAACATCTGCAGTTATATTTCTTTTTTATTTTTCTTTTATTTTTAATACTAGGCAGTATATAAAAAGTGCTTAAAATAGCATGTTTAGAGGTTTGTCCCATCTGCCTTTTTGGGGAAATGCCTTATGTAAAAAGCATGTGCAAAAGAGGAGGTAAAGCTTGCATGAATCTGCCATTACGTTGCCCAAAGAGAAAGGCCCTGTGGCTGTTGCTGGCAGGAGGGAGGTCCTGCCCCAGGCCTCATGATCCATCCCCATTATTCTTTGTGTGTGGATACTGAGACATTTCAAAGGTGATGGTAAAATGAAGTACAAAAACATCTTGATGAGGGCTTCTTGTTGGTCTCTAGTTAATATGGCTACTGATAAACTGCACAGTGACAACATCAACTTTATTTCTGTGCATTATAAAACCTGTTAAAATCAAAGAAATTTTGGAATGTCATTTTATTGTTTTGCTTTCTTTTTACTGTTCAGAAATCACCAAACTGCACCTACGGAGTGCTCACGATGCAGCACGTCAGGTTGAAATGGAGGTGGCTGAGAGAGTATCTGTGCTGGAGGAAGAACACAAAGCTAAGCTCTCCCTCCTCAACTCTGAGAAACAGCGGATTGCGGAGCTTCTGGAAGAAATAGAGCACTTAAAGGAGGAGATTACTAAACAAAAAGATTCCTCTGTGCAGAATGAAAAGCATCTGAAAGAGGAAATGGAAAAGGTAACACCTATTACAGTACTGTTTAGCAGAGAGTTGGGCAAGCTCAGATCTGTTGGGAAGACCAAGCAGCACTTATCTTTAAGAGTGCGTAGTTAGTGATGATAGCTTCAGCTTCAAATGGACTTGCATGCCTACACACCAATACTGGAATACAGAAGGTTCTCATCCTGAACATCTCCCTGCAGCACATCAGAGTGTCCTGGTGCAAAAGTAACGCGGTACAGTTGCATACGGGGCTGTTCAGCCTGGAGAAGAGAAGCTGCGTAGAGACCTCATAGCAGCCTTCCAGTATCTGAAAGGGGCTATAGGGATGATGGGGATGGACTCTTCATTAGGGGCTGTAGTGATAGGACAAGGGGTAATGGGTTAAAACTTAAGCAGCAGAGGTTTAGATTGGATATAAGGAAGAAGTTCTTTACTGTTAGGGTGCTGAGGCACTGGAATGGGTTGCCCAGGGAGCTTTATGAATTCTCCATCCCTGGCTGTGTTCAAGGCCAGGTTGGATGAAGCCTTGGGTGATATGGTTTAGTGTGAGGTGTCCCTGCCCATGGCAGGGGGTTGGAACTGGATGAGCTTAAGGTCCTTTCCAAGCCAAACCATTCTATGATTCTATGTCATGTGGTAATGGAGAATTCAGCAGAAAGCACAGAGGCAGATGGAAAATACTATCTGCTGAACAGGTTGTCTCTGAGAAGTTTCTGTCTTTGAAGCAAATAACCAGAAGTAACTTTTCAGGCCATTTTTTTAAGGAAGAAGAGAGAATTGAGCAAGAGATTTCTCCTTTGGGTTTGCTTAGATGTAGCTCTTAGATTTTGTAGGTAAAGAGAATCCTGTCTGGCACCTCAGAATCATAGAATTCTTCAGGCTGGAAAAGACCTTTTGTGCTCATCAAACCCAGCTGTTCACTGCCAGCACTACCACTAAAGCATGTGTATACATGGCACTTAGGGACATCTTTTAAACACCTGCAGGGATGATGACTCCACCACTGCCCTGGGCAGCCTGTTCCTGTGCTTGACACCCTCTGGGGGTAGAAATTGTTGCTAATATCCTGTCTGAACTTCCCCTGGTACAGCTTGAGGCCATTCCCTCTTGTTACCTGGGAGATGAGACCAACCCTCGCCTCACTACAAACCTTCTGTCTTACCTGTTAAGTCAACTCTCCATCTGAGGATAACCTTAGCTCAGATGTTAATTCTTTGCTTCATTTGTTCTAGTATTTGAATGCTTGAGAGAATTGGATGAAGCTCTTATTTCTCCAGTCCTCTTTTCCTTCCTTTTTAACGAGAGAGAATGAACATCCTTTTGCAGACTTAAAATCTGGTGGAGAAGGCCAGAGAAAACAGTTGCAGACTGGAGATGACATGGGAGACTCAACTGAAGCTTCCAGTAGGGAAGCCTTCAGTACTAATAGTTACTTGTGCCACCTGCAGGATCTTGTTTGTGGCACTGCTGGCTGGGTGGAAGATGAGCATAGGCAGACTGTGGTGTCTGAAATGAGCCTGGCCCACATGCTGATCCTCTGGAAATCCATGTTTTGCTTGCCCTCTGATCTCTGTCTCTCAGAAACAGGGTGAAACAGTTTCCTCCATTGCTTCTTCAGTGAATCCCAGAACAATCATCATGGATTGTGTGTTAAGATCCTTGGGGTTTTTGCCTTTTCTGCGTCATCATTTAGGTTGTAGCATAAATGGATGCTTAAATATTTGTTCAAAATGAACTTTTCAAGTGAAAATAGAAGAGTGTACTTAGTGTACTTCATACCGGTGTGATCTATTACTGCTTTTATACTCCTATGTGGTATTACTAGCCTTTAATTTTTTCTTAATCCTGTTTTTTTTTAAACAGTTGTTTTAAAACTGTTGTTCTTTTAGCTTACTATTTATTTGTTTACCAGTTCAGTGTATTTTTAGAGTCTTTTTCTGCCTTTTATCACTTGAACAGTCTTTCAGTTCTTTGGCTTCTGTTCTTATGCTACATATATTTTATACTGCTTTTAATGCTTCATAAGAGAACTGTCCTTGTGATGGACTTGGATACTGCGTGTAAAGCACATGGAGCTGGAACACAGAGATGAGAGGTTTAAAAGAGGTTTTTAATCAAGCCCAAAGGTGTCCAGCAAGAAACCTGGAGAGGGGCTTTGGACAAGGGCCTGTAGGGACAGGCCAAGGGCAATGGCTTGAACCTGCCAGAACAGGGGAGACTGAGCTGAGCTCTTAGGCAGAAGCTGTTCCCTGTGAGGGTGCTGAGGCGCTGGCACAGGGTGCCCAGAGAAGCTGTGGCTGCCTCATCCCTGGCAGTGCTCAAGGCCAGGTTGGACACAGGGGCTTGGAGCAGCTGCTCCAGTGGAAGGGGTCCCTGCCTGTGGCAGGGGTTGGAGCTGGAGGAGCTTTAAGGTCCCTTCCAACACAAACCAGGCTGGGATTCTGTGATTTTTTTAAGTTGAACTCTTGAAATGAATGTAAGTGGCCCCAGGGGTAGAGAACATGGAGTATCTTTTTAATTCTAGGATTTTGCCTATATTTTTTCTTCCTTCCCCCAGTTAATTCTTTCTAATGCACTGAATTAAAATAGCTATGAATTGACATTTCAGCCTAATTTTTATCTGGAAGTAAACAGTATTTTATTTCACTGCAAGAATTGAATCTCTCCAAGACCTTAAATGCCTGAGAATACTCATTTCGCACATGTCAGTTTGGTTTTGGTATTTCATGCAAAACTGTGTTCACAGATAAAACATGAAATGGCTGAGGATCATAAGAATAAATTAAGAGAAGCCAGAGAAGAGGTCCAGAAGATAGAGACTATGTACAAAGAAAAAGAGAGCAAATGGAAATGTGAATGCGAGGACCAGAGGATCCAAGCAGAGGAGAAGCTATCACTGTTGCGTATAGAGCTGCAGAACAGAGGTGAATGTGAGAAGCAGAAGTTACAAAAGGAGTTTGAACTTCGGGAAGCTGAAATGAATCAACTTCAAGATCACCAAGCTGCCAGAATTCTGGAATTGGAGAAGCTGGTGAAAGAGCAGCAAAACAACCTGCAGCAGCTAGAGGACAGCCTTGCAAGTGCACAGGCTGTGCAGAAAGCTCAGGAGCAGTATGATGCTGACCTGCAGGCAGCCAAAGCACTTATGGCAAAAGAAATGGAAGAGGCCACACTTTGTCTGCAGGAAGAATGCTCATTGAAACTTATGGAAGCACAAACCAAGTAAGTCCCAAGTGTCTGAGCACTCTTCCCTTGCCAGTTCAGTCACTGTTATTGCTGCCTTCTCCTATTTTAGAGTGGTAGTGATGTAAGTTGGTCACTTGATGGCACCAGCTAACTTCATGTATGCAGAGCTCACTCCAAAGTAACAATAATGCCCTCCATTGCAGTTTACTCTACAGCTTTGCTTCATGTAAATGTATTGCATCTATTCTAACAAATCAAATGAAGAGTGGCCAAGTTCTGTTTGTTGCAGTTAAGGATACAACAAACAGAGGAAGTGTTACAGGACATGGAAGTGGAAGCATTCTCAAAGTTTGCTCAAGTGTTTTCAATCAATTCAAATGAATTTAAGCAAGCTGGTGAATGAAGCTTGTGTTAACCACTGAATGCTGAGGTTGATGGGCTGAATATGGTATACTGCAGCTCTGGTTAAATGGGAAAGCTGTAATTGCTCTTTTAGTTCCCTTTCCTGTACCTGTTGTTTTAAGTGTGTTAAAGGAAATACTCAAATAACTGCATGTTTGTACTTGTGTGCATTGCTTCAGATTTATCCCTTCTTTCCTCCCTAAGCAGATGCTCACAGAATGAGATTAGGGAAATAATTACAGTAAGGAAACACTAGAAGTAGAAATTCAGCCTTTAAATAGCCCATCACTTTTCAATTATTGGTGTCTCTATCCAGAAAATACTATACTTGATGACTACAGTAGATTACAGCACCTCTGGTACTAAATCTTCTGCATCAAGCTTTAGGCACACCTCAGAGAGCTGAAATGAGTTAGGAGGAGCCCCCAGGTATCCCACATCCTCTTCCAGAATGGTTTTATGTCTCAGTGTTAACCAGATGTTTTTGGGGATGATTCTTATGACAGTTGGTTTACTTACAGATTACACATTTGGGGTGTAGACCATGTGTATGCTATATCCCAGATGCTTTTATGCTGCAGTATTCTCTCAGAAAGAGTGAACAATGTATGGTGCTCTCTATTAGTAATTTAATAGAGGTGCCAATCTACCTAGTAGTAAACGGATACTAGCAAGTGATACTGCATAAACCTTCAATTATGTGGCTATGAAATCATTGTGGCTTGCTTTGAATTCGTTGTATTTGAAACACGAAGTCAAATTTGTGGAGGCTAAGTGAGGCCTTCTTATTTTCCTTTGGGTTTTATTTTGAGTTCAACTTAAAACCAAAGCAAGCAGTGCCTTTTTGACAATATTCTCTTAACTTTCTTGGAATCAATCTAGGTTTATGGAGGAGCACAAAGCCATGACTCAGAAATTCACAACTGAGCAAGAGATTCTTCTGCAAGAGCTGAAAAAGAAGCACATTGATGAGCTGGAACTCCAAAATCAGCAGTTACAGGAGAAACATAAGCAGCAAATTTTGTCTCTTACAACTGAGTTTCAGACAAAGCACCAAGCTGAAATTGAGGCACTTAAATCTACACTAGCCAGTAAACAGCAGATTCAGCTTGAAGCTTGTATTGCTGAACAACAGGCAAAGCACCAGGCACAAATAGATGAGCTGGAGGCTAAACACTTATCAAACCTGGATTCCTTAGAGTCATCCTACCTGTCTGAAATTCAGAATATTAGAGATGAGCACAGTCAGGCTCTTGAGAAGCTGCAGCTGCAGCACACAGAACAGCTCCATGAAAAGGATAAAATGAATCAAGCACGCTTGGATCAGGAGGTACAGATGTTGAAGTTAAAGCATGCTGAAGAACTTGAGCTTTCCCAAAATAAGTTGAAAATTGAGTTAGCTACCCTTCATATGGAAAAACTTAAAGCCATGGCTGTTGAAACAGAAGCAGCTCATAAGGTGAGTCAGGAAGAAAACTTGGCATAGAAGGTAAAATTTCATGGTGCATGGTGTGGGATGCCCTTTTCACTTGTTCTTGGGGCATATTTTGACAACCTCCCACTAACACTCATGTGTGGCCTTATTGTGAGCTGAAATAGGAAACTGAAGCTGAAAATTAAGTCCATCTGTTGCTCCCCTCACTGAATCCTCAGGCTAATGAGTTTTCTGTGTGGAAAAGGTACAAATGAGGTAAACATTTTTAACATCGTTCAGATTGGAGGGTCTCTCTATTTGGTGTTTCAGAGCTTCTCTGCCTGATAGAGTAATTCTTCAGAAGTGATTAGGACAAAGTAAATGCAATTCTGTAGGTTAAGCTTCATCTCCTGGACTCTAAAGATCCTCCCCAGTGGCACAGTATCAAAGGGAAGACTAGAAGAAGGGTGTCTCTAAAGGTTCCAGTTAGGGTTTGTGGAGCAGCTTGTTGGTGAGTGGATCTTGGGTGGAGGTTTCAGCTCTTTTGAGAGTTCAGATGGATAAGAGATGATGCCAAGACTTTTACAAGTCAAAGAGGTAGGAAGGCTTAGCTCACTGCTAAAACAGCAGAGCCTTCCAGAGAGAAATGTTCTGTTTTCCAAGCACTGTCACTATGCCCACTTCTCAAACTTCTGATTCTGTTTGTTTCTGTCCCCACAAAGGCTGAGAGGATGTCCTTTGTGGGGAAAGGTGTGCAATTTTCTTCTGTCCTGTCTGTGCTAACTAATCTTAAATCTGTATTTTAACTGTTCATGAGTGTAAAGAACTTCAGAAAGATAAAGTTGAAGATTGTGCTGAGGGGGAGTGATGCCATGGATAGAGGAGTCAAAAACTTATACAAAATAGGAAAAATGAAGTAATTTCAATGATATAGGGAAGTTCAGGTTAGATACAAGGAAGAAGCTTTTCCCTGTGAGGGTGCAGAGGCGCTGGCACAGGGTGCCCAGAGAAGCTGTGGCTGCCCCATCCCTGGCAGTGCTCAAGGCCAGGTTGGACACAGGGCTTGGAGCAGCTGCTCCAGTGGAAGGGGTCCCTGCCTGTGGCAGGAGTTTGGAACTGGATGAGCTTTAAGGTCCCTTCCAACCCAAACCAGGCTGGGATTCTATGTATATGTATGTCTGCTCATCATTTGCGAGGCAGTATTTTTCCAGTTTGCTTAAGCTTTGGTACAGCATGACATGAGCTTTACAAGTGGGTTATAAAAATATTTGTACTTCATTCTTTTTCTCCCCTTTTCAAATTAATGCTTGCACAGGATGAATTGAACACAGCTCTTCAAAATCAAAGAAGGCTGCTGGAGGAGGAGAAACGTCTGGCCCTGGATATATTACGTGAAGAAGTATTGAATATGGAGGACAAGCACAGGAAAGCACTCCAAGAGCTACAGGATCTTCATGAGACAGAAATGAAGAAGCATAAGGAGGAATACTCCAGGGAGCTGGAAAAAGAACTGGGGAAACTAAAAGCACAACATGAACACGAGCAAAAGGTCAGTGTTGCTAATACCTAAACCCAAAATAATCCATAGTTTATCACAAAGTAAAAGCATTTTTATTAACCTTAGAAGTAAGGTGGTATATCCAGATGCTTTTCAGATGGTTTTGCTTTAATAGTGCCAACAGATAAGATGAAGTTAACATTTTTAAGCCTTACTTTACCTAGAACTTAAGACAGTTCATACATGTGATGTATTTACATGTGAATCCTTGTTTGCAGTGCTCTCTTTGAGGTGGGAGCTGCTTTCTTTTGGGTTCCTGCTGTGTATTTAATTCAACATTTGAAAGCTGCTGTTTTGATAGAAAACTAATAGGTAACAATGTAGGTCATTAACCATTTGTGGAAAGTAACTGCTCACTTCAGGCCTTTATAAATGAGCAACCTTTGCTAACGTTGATTTCTTCTTTCGTTAGAGATACTATTACACTAGGTAATACTTTCCCAGATGTTTTCTCAGTGAGGGTTGGAAATCTTCCCAGTTGGCCTTAAAGCTTTACCATTCTTTCTTGTTGGAAATGTGTTAAGGTTGATTGTTTTCTTTCATTCTGAAGGCTAAAAATTGGAACATCTGTGCTATGTTTTCCCTGCCCATGGCAGGGGGTTGGAACTGGATGATCTTAAGGTCCTTTCCAACTCTAACTATTCTACGATTCTAAGTTATCTTTAAACAGTGAAATGGAAGAAGTCTTTTATACAGTCTGACTTGTGCTGGTGCAAGCAGCCGCAAGCCATAAAGACTTCGCTTTTCTATATTATATATATTCTCTGTATTCTGTTGGCTACAGTGACTCAGAGAGGACAGTAGCAACAAAAAAGAAAACAAAGTAACAGAAAATCTTTCTCTGCTATTTTTGATTAACTTTGTTGTATCTCATAGGATGACTGCATTAAATATAGCTACTTAATGTTTAATCTCACTGAACAAGGGAAATCACATCTGAACTAAATACATTCTCCCTGTGTTTTTTCTGTGCCTTTTCCTTCCTTGTTTCTTTGAATTTCTCTTAGGGGAGTGTCTATGAGAAAGAACAAGTAGGGAATACTTTGTTAGTCTGACCTAAATGGTCTCTGAATATGGGAGATACTTGGTATCTAATGCCTTGTTGCTTCTTAATTATATATATCACCTTGCTTTTTTCCTATAGTCAGCATGGTGATAGATAGCAACTGTGTATGACCTTGAGGACTGGAGAGAACTATTGTGAAAATACTCTGAAGAATCTGAGCTGGATGGGTTTGGTTTTGATTTTAGCTTAATTTTAACACCATGGCTAAAATCTTTTCTGTTACTTATTTGTCTGCAGATGTATGCTTCTGCATCGGCCTCGGAAGTAGAAACTGCACGAGCAGCTCTTCTGGCTCAATTTGAGGAGGTAAAACTGAAGCAGCAGCTCCAGTTCCAGGAGGAGATTGAGCTGCTGAAGTGTCAGTCGGAGGTACTGCTGGAGCAGCAGATTGCACAGCTCAAGGTAGGGGCTGGTGGAGCAGAACTTCAGAGTAGGCACTGCTAAACTGGTGAATGTGTTTGTTCATCAGCTGTATGACTCTGCAGTGGCAATCTGAGTTTGATTGTCTTGCCTCACTATGTTAGAACTAGAAAAGCAGCATTGGAAACACTGCACTGTGTAAGCAGTTATGGTATTTACTACAGGGTTACTACAACACTATGGTATTTATTATGGGGTTGTCTTAAAATCCTGAATTGGACATGAAGCGGTGTCCTTCAAATAAGCTAAACAGTCTTTGCTCTAACCAACATTCCTTGAGTACATTTGTGCAGTTTATCATTTGTAACTTTTTCTTCTTGTTGTCTGCATAAACTATGCCCTTAGCCTCTCATCCCTTGTATACAGCACTTGTGTATATATGGCAAAGCCACGTTCAGTGTTATCTAAACTTTTACGGAGAGTGTGATGACAGTGAGCACTTTGTGCCAGGAGTTTTTTGTTTGTGATTATTCTTCAGTTCTGCTTTCTTGGGGTCATCATTTGAGTTCCAAACTTGCATCTTGATAAGCATTTTTAAGGTTGTCTTTGGCCTTACGTGTGGTGTAGTAATTGCCTATCATCTTCTGAGCCTTGTGCAAGTTTCCTTCAATTGGTTAGGTGACAAGACCATGTTACATTATTAAACTTATGGAGAAGGCACAACCTGTGTCAGAAGAGACAGAGAAACTTGCCAGGACACTAAGGTCAGTGCTTACATTCATCTCAGTGTTATCACTGTACTGAGCATGTGGTGAAAGCAGCCTGTTGAGCACACATAACTTAGATGAAGTACCACCTCCTTATTTGCTGCTCCTTGAGAGATTTCAGCAGACCCTTACTGTTCCTGTCAGTGCTCCAACCTGAGGTGGGGCTCTTGGTAACAGTTCCACAAACCTCTACAACTGCGTGCTGCAGATGGGCAGAAAGTCTCTCCTATTTCCTGCCTCTGGTCCTCTCTGGATTTGTGGTCATTCTTTGACCTCTCTCTGTCTGGTGCAGCTGTCTTTTGAAACACAGGACACAAGTATATCCTGAAATACTTCTGGAGATATATTTGGCATTTATGTCCTCAGCTGAACCCCAGCCTTCAGTCCCCACAAGCCAGGACTGGACTGATTGCTACACATATACCCCCCAAAGCCATTCCTGGTTTTCTCTCTCTTGTGCTGTCTAGGCACTTAAATTAGCATTTGGGACACCAGAAACCTCTCTTCTTGTTGACATTTGGCCAGGGGTAATGCTACTGCTAGTACAGCTGTCTCTTGTGGCTTTTTTTGCCTTTGTTAACTTGATGTGTGTTTAGTTCCAGAAGGGACTGACTGGATCTCTTTGCAATGTCAGGCTGAACTGAATCATGGTCTGATCCAGGTTTTTACAGTGAGCCTTCCCCTGCCTGCTTCCCCCATCTCATTTCTGCCATTGTCTTCATGCCAGCCATGCTTTCTTGCTTTCTTTGCCTCCCCTTGTAGATTTTAGATATTCAGAGATCATTTTTACAGCCCACCATTCTCTTTTACTGGATGCACTGCTGCTTCAGAGCCCACAAGTTTATTGAACTGGTTGAGGAAGGTCCTTGTCCTCATCTTGTGTCTCTTCATTTGTATCTTGCTAACTGCTAAATACTCTGCTGTTTGACTCAGTGCAGGGACTGGCTGAGTCTTCCACAAAGGATCCAGGACAGCTCAGGTGACTACAGATGTTCTGAAGTCTTACTTCCTGTTCAGCAGAAAAACTGCTTTCTTGACTCATCAATGAAAATAGCAGCTATCACCTTGGGGTGTATTAGTGTTCATAGACCAAATGGCTTGAGGGCTTTTATACTATGAACAAGAAGACTCATTTCCCATTCTGGCATTGCAGAAAAAATTACTAATTAGGGTTCCTTTTAAGCTCTTCCCTGGGAAGGGACCCCAGGATCTTGTTTCACCTCCCTTATTTGCTGAAGTAGGAGTGGGGGATATCTGATAATCCTTTCTTTAGAATGCTATGGAGCATTCCGAGGTGAGATACAATTGAAGAGCTTCCAGAGCATTTAACTGTGTAAATCTGCCTTGTAGAACTTCACTTTGTTCTGGTAAATCTTTGTTCTATGTGGAACTCAGTACTGTGAGCTTTGTACTAGATGAAGCTGCTTACAGTGGCTTCTGTCCATCTCAATGTTGACTTAACCATCTGTTGTCTGATCCTGATTGCTATCCCAGCAGTGTGAAACAACCTAGGTCTCAGTGACCACGTTCATAATAGTTCCTTTATCTACCTAATTACTTTTAAATCATCATTTCAGTGTGATTTTGTTGATTGGAGGTGTTAAACATGTAAATTACTGCTAGTTAATCTGAGCGGTAAGGCATGCACATGTGTAATGATGAAGAGGGGGATTGTGAGGGTTTGGTTGTGGATTCTGGAGGTGGGTGCTTTGGTTGGTTTGGTATTTTTCTCTCTGTAAACCAAAGTATTTTATGTGACTTCTGCAGGAAGAATTTGAAGCTGAAAAAAAGGCATCACTGCATGACAAGGAGCAGGTGTTGATTCAGGAGAGGGAGAAGGCACAGGCTGCTCACCAGAAGGAGCAGGAGATGCTATCAGCCCAGCTGCAGGAAAAAGCAGCAATAATTATCCAGGTGTGTGGAAAGGTTTTTAAACCTAGACTTTAAATGTGCTTTTGTGGCTGTATTTTAACACAGTGCTCTCACCTTTCTCAACATGTATGTAGAGGGCTGTTTGTCTTCCTGTGATTGGTAGTTGTCAGGTATGATGGGCTCTGTCTCTTAGTTGTGCTAGAGCAGTTAACACAGAAATGTAACTTGAGTATTGGCTTGAAAACTGGTTCAGCTATTTTGTAGAATCCCAGACTGGTTTGGGTTTAAAGGACCCTTAAAAGTCACCCAGTTCTGGCTCCACACCCACGGGCAGGGACCCCTTCCACTGGAGCAGCTGCGCCAAGCCCTTGTGTCCAACCTGGCCTTGAGCACTGCCAGGGATGGGGCAGCCACAGCTTCTCTGGGCACCCTGTGCCAGCGCCTCAGCACCCTCACAGGGAACAGCTTCTGCCTAAGAGCTCAGCTCAGTCTCCCCTGTTCTGGCAGGTTCAAGCCATTCCCCTTGGCCTGTCCCTACATCCCTTGTCCCAAGCCCCTCTCCAGGTTTCCTGCAGCCCCTTTAGGCACTAGAGCTGCTCTCAGGTCTCCCCTTCAGGAGCCTTCTCTTGTCCAGGCTGCCCCAGCCCAGCTCTCTCAGCCTGGCTCCAGAGCAGAGCTGCTCCAGCCCTTGCAGCAGCTCCATGGCCTCCTCTGGCCTCTCTCCAGCAGCTCCAGGTCCCTCTTGTGCTGCTGCCCCAGAGCTGGATCAGGGCTGCAGGGGGTTCACCCTGCAGCACAGCAGAGGGGCAGGATCCTCTACCTGAGCTGCTGCGTACCCTTTGGGGGTGCAGCCCAGCACATGGTGGGGTTCTGGGCTCAAGTGTACCCTGAAGCCAGGTTATGTGGAGCTTCTCCTCACCCACCACCTCCATTTCTCAGGGGGATTAACACTGCCTGCAGAAGCTTGGATATTTCTCTTTTTGTTGTCAATGTATTGATGCCACTCAATCTATCAGGTTTTTGTTAAGAAAATAGTGCTCTGGCAGCGTTTGTTAGACCAATTGAGCTATATTTTAGAGCAAGTAAGGCAGGCAAATGGGAAGTGTGGATCCACAAATGGCGAAGAGAATATTGTTTGCCAAACAAAACAGAATTTTATGTCTCCTGTAAAGCAAATACCCAAGTTGAATCTCAGATAACCCAAAAGAGAGGAACAGCTTGAAAAGGATTCTGCTTTACTTGGGAAGCTTAGAAATGTTCAAGTCTTTCTCCAAGATTAAAACAGTAGGTGTAAGTTTTCAAAACAGAAGGCGAAGAACACATTCATGTTGTCACTCACAGTTCAGGAAGCTCTGACCAAAATGTAAGTTTGATATATTAAACTGTTCCATTAGGCCTATATATTTCATCATGAAAACTGGGAGTAAGGCTTTCCTCTATGGGAAAAAAAGTGCATTATTGTTTGCTGCTGTTCCTGCAGGATTCGGTGAGGGCTGAGAAGGTTAGTGTGGGAGTAGAACGCTGCTCTTTGTATGCAGTTTCCTCCCAAACAGATATTTAGACTAATTTATTGGCTTACTTAGGAGACAAAGTTTCTAACAAAATAGTATTGATCCTTTGGCATCTGAATCTGGTAGTCAGAGGTGGGTATATACATAGATATGTGTATTTTAATATATATTTCTTACTGGTTAGAGGAGGGTGTCATCAGAAATAAATATGAAGAGAGAAAACATATTTATAGAAACTTGTTTCAGGCAGAGCTCAGAGCAAAGAAAGCTGGCACTGATGCTGCTGGATCAAGTTACTCTTTGGGTTTCTGTGCTACAGTGTCAAAATCCATGCTAGGACGTTGCTTAGTGTCTTTGAGGCATAGCAATGAAAACAAACCAAGAGCAAACCACAGTTTAACACAGTTTTTGCAAGCTTTTAGCATTGTCTGGGTCTGACTGCAAGGGAGGCAGCTCCCTGAAGAAAAATCAATGTCAGAAATGGAGAACTGAAAACCAAACCGTTCAGTTTTACTCTTTCTGCTATCCTTCATTTCTGATAATATAAGAGACGAGGACTGTGTGGATATATCCGAGGTGATGAAGGGTAAGATCATTGGGTGAAGTGTAGGCAAAATGATCAGCTTTGTGGCATTGTTTCTGTATTTTCCACAGCTGGAAAAGAAAGTGGAGCTTTTAAACCATGGAATGGAGGAGACCAGCGCTGAACTGGAGACACTCCTTGAGCGGCGGGATAGAGAAAACCTAGAAGGAGGGAATTTGGTAGCCATGTTGAGATCCGATATTGAGCAATCCAAGGAGGAAAGGTTTGTTCATCTTGGGTTACCTAATGCTCAGTGATTGGTTGTTCTGTTTGCTTGTTTTCTCACTTTTCATAAATCAATAACTAGGCAAAATTAAGCCAGCTCAGATGAATAGTGCAGGATGCTGATATATTGGTTTCAGTTGCAAGCTCTTTGGTATGTGTGGTTTGGGGTTCGTTTTTTGTTTGGTTGTGTTGCTTTAAGTTCCCAAACTATCTTGATATGGAAAGTCAGGATTATGATTTGTTTTCTTTGCTTCCTTGTGGTCTGATTGAGACCTTGGTGTTTTGGGGTTTCCACTGTCCATTTGCTTGAAAAAAGCTAGGAAATGGAAAAGGCCTCTTGGTCACTGAAACCTTTCAGTGCAGTGGGGATTAGTTTGATATAGCATTGGAATGTGTGGGTTAGAGAAGCTATCATGCTGAATAAGCTTCTTAACACTAAAATGTGTTCCTAACTGGGATTTTCGTTGTCTACTCTGCCAGAACACCCCTAGTTACTGGGATGTCACAGATGCTATAGTAGCAGATGTGTTCTCCCTACTGGTGCTCCCACAGATAATGGAAGCCTTATGATTGCAGTATGATCTCTCCATCTACCTGTGGAGAAGACAAAGGGATTTTGCTCTTTGGAAATGGCCTTGGTTTTTGAGTCATCTAAATCACCTTCACTGATAAGTCCCAGCTGTGGCCAGTTTCAGTTTTTCAGTAGGTTCAGAGTGTTTTAAATCACGTGTGTGCAGTTTTTGAAGTGTTCAGTATCTTTTGTTCTAGGAAAAAACTGCAGGAATCTTACCAGCATGTTTTGAAATTGCTTATGGAGTTGGTGAAGGCCACAGTAGCTGTTGAGGACCTTATCAGTAGCAAGATAGGTCTTTGCCTTGATGACAGCGTGTCTTTTGGAGATTCTAGAGAAAGTCACAGTATTATGGAAGAAATGGGATTCATGCAGTATTTCAAAGCCAAAGAAAAGCATCACCTAGAGAAAGGTGAGTACAAATCTCCATAACTGAATGTAATCAGTTCACTTCCTTGAAAAATGCCTTTTCATTTCCTTTTATATGGCTGAGGTTTAGAAAGGGGATAGCTCTTGTTGCAGTTTTGTCTCTTTCAAAGTTGTGCCACTCTTTTTGTCTGGCAGTGTTCTTCCATTCTTTTAATACTGCAACTTAGTAGATGTACTGTTTTAGTTTACCTTGCTGGAAAAGGCTGAATAAATGATAGAGCAGGAAAAAGGAACTTGATGAATGCAGAAGTTCAAGCCCTGATATATATAGCACAATAATTCCAAATGTTGGTTTTTCAACCCTGAGTGACTGATGTGTACAAGTTTTCACCTTGTAATACAGCCTCAGGACTAACCAATGTCACTGTGTGTCAGTTGTTACCCGAGTGGCCAGTTCGGTGTCATTATTTTGTGGTTTAAAATAGCTTGTGTGTCTCCAGTCGATGAGCTGCTTGATGAAACTCTCACAGAAGACAACCAGCTGTCTGCAGTGACTGACGAGGGGTCTGAATTGAGCCAATACTTATGTGAAAGTGTTTTTGCCAAGCCAGAATTGGCGTGTGAGAATGAAGAGATGATCCTGAAAACTTGTCGCCGGCTGCACACTGCAGTGGAGAGACTTCTGGAACTGGTTACAGAATCGACTAAACAGGTAAAGCTTTTTGATCTCTATAGATGTATCATTGCACCAGAAATGTGAATTCTCTCTCTGTAGGATTGGCTACTAAAATGAAACAGAGTTTGTCTGAATACATCACAAGTTATCAATATAGGGAAGCATGTACACCCCATGCTTCTTACAGTGAAGGTTTTTACTCTTATGTCTTAGAAATGAGACTTCAACAACTTCTTTTTCTCTTCTAGCAGATCCTGGGGAAGGCTGTAAGTTGATTCCTTAAGTAGATTTAAAGTAGGATTTTAGATGCTTTTGATAACTTCAGAAGACCAAGAGTTAAGTGGTTTTGAGGGGGTTTCATTGCACTTCACATCAATGCTTCTCCAGCATTGCTAAGTAGGTTCAAGAAAGCTCAGTCCCATGTGAAAATGTGTAGGAAATATGCAGCAAGCAAACATCCTTGTAGTTATATACTGTGCTAAAAGGAGCTGGACTCGCTCTCCTGAAAGGATTTGAGTATTTCCACGCTGAGTTTTGCAGTGTCTGGACATCCAGTGTTGGGAAGAGTAATCGTAAACCTGAGGTGGATGCCAGAGTCCTGTATACAGTTAGAGCACCGAGTGCAGTGCAGCAGTAATGCATGTGTAAGGAAACCCCTAATTTGAAAACAAATGTGAAGGGAAGGAATAAATCTGAAATTCATTTTCTTGTCAGGTATTTTGTGCAACCTAGAGATAAGTATCTATGTGAGATGTACATTCACCATCTTAAAGAAATCCCTCCTAGAATGAGGTGATTCAGCTTGTACTTTAGGTAGTGGTGCTAGTTCCACTAGTACAGAACTAACCTGTGGTTAAAGCTCTTGCCCAAGCTGTGGCAGATGTAGATTTTAGGTTACCCCACCAGCTTCATTCAAGCATATACTGTGCTTACATTTGTGAAACCCTGGTTATCTTCAACTTGAGCACTACCAGGATAAGCTAAATACAAACTAAGTGGGAACAGGGCTGCTGTAGTTGAACTTGAGACATTGCACTTAGAATCATAGAAGAGTCAGGGTTGGAAAGGACCTTAAGATCATCCAGTTCCAACCCCCCTGCCATGGACAGGGACACCTCACACTAAACCATATCACCCAAGGCTCTGTCCAACCTGGCCTTGAACACTGCCAGGGATGGAGCACTCACTACCTCCCTGGGCAACCCATTCCAGTGCCTCAGCACCCTCACAGTAAAGAACTTCTTCTTTATATCCAATCTAAACTTCCCCTGTTTAAGTTTGAACCCATTACCCCTTGTCCTGTCACTGCAGTCCCTAATGGTAATAGGAATGCAAGATGCATTGTCTCTGAGAAGTGGTGCCATCCATACCTTGGGAACCTGATGATGTGTTGACTTCTATGCGACATGCCTGAATCTCTTGAAGAATATGGGGGGTTGCTTTGAATTTCAAGTGGTTCAGGAATTGTCAAACAGTTTAGCCAACTAAAAGGTGTCTCTTTTTATGCACAGTAAAGAAACTTATGTCCCTAGGGAAGATCTGTGGTAAAAGTACAGGTATGTGAGTACAGGGAGTCACCAAAGTGTCCAGGGATTTGGGCCAAGTCAACGTAGTACCGAAATGAAATTGGGAATCCTGGATCTTAATGCATAAATGTTATTACAAACATAAGGTTTATGTTTAAATGCCTATGAGTTACTGTTATTAGATTGCATGTTCATTCAGGGTCTGATGTGAGGGGCAATGATTTATTTGTAGCTGGAGAAAATGCATGAAAACCAAGCGCAGTTTGAAGAAGAATTCAGCCGCCAGAACCAGGAGACAGCCCACGTGGTAAGTCAGCACAAGGAGCTCCTGGAGTGCCTCGGCGAGGAGAGTAAGGCCAAGAATCAGCTGGCGTTGGAGCTTCATAAAGCAGAGGGTAAGAAAATGAAACCAACAGAAGGAGGTTTCGGTGTCATTTGCTCGTAGCTCATGCCTCCAAATACTTATGATATGCTTTTTGCCACTTCCGCTGTTGATTTGCCTGTTTAGAATCATAGAATCAACTAGATTGGAAAAGACCTTTCAGATCAAGTCCAACCTTTTGATCCATGTTCTGCATTTCAGGATTGCTATGTTACTTGAAGCTTAGGTCTTCTCTTGCAAATCTACTACTTAATTCCCTTATGCATTTCCCTGGGGGCAAGTGTGATAGTGCTTAGTCCCATTCTTCTACCACTGACTGCATGTGAAACGTCCCATCATTTTTAAACCAGCAGTTTGCATTCCTGTGTGTCTGGATGTGGGAGCTTGGATTATTGACAAGACACACTCGCAGTGTAAATCAGCCTACTTGTCTGTCTTTGGAAGGGTTCACATAAGCTAGAGCAATGTTTGATAGCAGCACAAGCCATAAAGAGATTCTGTAAGAGAAACAAAAAGGCTGAGGCTGTTGGTTTTGATGCTGCCACAGACTGTACATATCAATCTAATCCCCCCCTTGTGAAGATGATGACTTGAGGTCTTTGTTTTTATGTAGGAGAATCTTTGAGGGTTTCTGTGTCCCTCAAGTTGAGCTTCTCTTCCTAATCGTGGCATTTGCTTTCCAGTCCTCACTCATACCCTTTCAGGCTTATTTAGTCTTTCCAAAATCCTGTTTCCTTCCTTTCTGTGAATAATTCCTGGATTTCTTGGGCTCTGAATCTAACATTTGATCTTACTTCCTGGAGAATCAGTTTCTACAAACCTTAGCCCCCAGCAGAAGATGTGTCAGTGAGGTGATCTCAGGCCATCCAGGTTCAACAATCCCCATATACATTCTACATGCTTGGAGTAATTTTGTGCTATGGCAGCCTCATTAGTTACGTTAACTGATACATGTTATTCCTTGAGATCGTGCAAAAAGCCTCACTACAGTTAAATTTAAGTCATCCTCTACTTTTTCCTTTCTATGTCACCTTCCATTGTTGGTGAAAACAATTTTACTCATGTTTTCAAGCTGCTTTGTTCCAACAGATGAGTTTGTCCATTGCTTTATTTGCATTCCAACTTGGGATTTTAGGCATTATCGAAGGCTATATTGCAGAAAAAGCTGCCTTGGAAGAGGCCTTGAATGTGAAAGAGGAATCTGAACGTCGCCTTATTGTGGAGCTGGAGAATATGCGTGAACGCTTCCAGGAGCTAACCCAGGAGCAAGCAATCCTTGGTGAGGAGTGGGTGTTTTGTGTCACCAGTCAGGGCAAGCTGCCATGCATTTCTGTAACGTATTAGTCTTTGGTTTGATGACTCTAGTGAGTGGCTCAGTCTGGTACAGAGGTTGGTAGGGAAAAAGAAAGTGAAGCAACTGATGTTTTGATTCTAAGATGATAGTACTGTAAGTGAAGAGTGTTGCTGTAGTCTTATGCTTAGTTAGAAATGGAAAGTGAGAAAATGAGAGGCGTGTTTTAGCTACAGGTAGTTAGCTGCAACAGATAATTAGCATCTAGTTAGTAACTGAAATGCCTGTTATTTCACACTACAAAGAGTTGGAGATGCAAGGCTTTTGGCTGCTTCCACGCCTAAGGAGATAGCTTAATAATGACAGAAGAAATAAAATCCACCTGGGAGGTCCTGTGAATTATGAATCCAGTTTCATACTTAAGCTTTTCCCCTGCTCCCCAGCCTTGTCCAGTCAAAACTTCAGTAAGGGTGACTGTGGAAAGATTTTAATGGTCAAGCTCAAAATGTGCTGAGGTTTTTAAAGGAGAAAGTATTTAGGCTGAAAAAGCTGGATGAGATAGTGTTGTTGGAGAGAATAGGGTGAGGCAAGTATTTGAGCTTTAAGGTCACCCTTAAACCACCCTTAAGCCACCCTTAAACAAAGGGTGGCTCACTGCAAGCCATAGCCAGACACTGAAATACCAAATCAAACTCATGTAAGTAGATGTAAATAAGCAATCTGCATAATTCATTCTCTCACTTCATGACTCTCTCAGACCCACAGATATGTTATATGATGTAAGCTAACTACAGGAAGCTTGTGTAGGGAGGTGGAGTAGGATAGAGGGCAACTTTTCAACATGGAGTCTTCTAACACTCCATGAGTGGAAGTTGGTGCTATGGTAATTCACACTGCAAATGAAAGAGCATACATTTAAACAGTGACAGCAGTGATTTAATAAAACCCCTGAAGGGTCTCAGTGTAACATAGCAGGCTTACGTGTAAGATGCTTTTCTGATACATGGAAGAAGATTCAGGGATGTTACGTGGCTTGCACTGTGCAGGAGCTCAAAGCTAGGTTATGCTGGTTCTTAATGAATTTCTGAACCATTTGAATAGCATTCTGTAGTTTTGACTCCTTGAATTTGCAGCCTCAATGTCATTCTAATACATCTATAAGTGAATTTCTCTGTATTGCCTTCCACCAGATATTTTATCATTTGGAATGACCACCTTTCTATTTCTGCGTTTGACTGGACACAATCTATATGTTGTAGTTAATCTGTCCACTCCTCAGGAGCCCCTGTGTAGACTCCTGCCTGACTTTCAGTCCTGCTGTATCATTCCTCTGCAACTCATCTGCTTCTTGCCTTTCTCCCACTTCATCTTCTCTTCTTCTCCTAACTTTGCTGCTTTTCACCTACTCTTCCAACTCTTGATGCCACAATTGCCCTGCTGTCATGGGCCAACATCCTTCAGTGTTCTTCCTTTTGGGTTTGCACCTTTCAAATGCAGTGCAATCATAATACTCATGTTGTACATAGAAGCACAGAAGGGTTTAGGTTGGAAGGAACCTTTAAAGGTCTTCTAGATGAGCAGGGCCATCTTCACCTGAAATGGAGTAGGATATTTTCAGTTGGAAGGGACCTATAACAATCATCTTGACAACTTGTGGTCATCCTTGAAGCGACAGCATGTTATTAAAGACATGTCCAAATGCCTCTTAAACACTGACAGGCTTGAGGCATTGACCACCTTTCTGGAAATGCTGTTCCAGGGTTTGAGTGCCCTCTCAGTAAAGAAACGCTTCTTTCTGTTCAGTTTAAACTTCCCCTGGTGCAGCTTTGAACTGTTCCCATGCATCCTATCACTGGATAAAAGAGGTCAGCACTTCCCTCTCCATGTCCCTTCCTCAGGAAGCTGCAGAGAGCAATAAAGTCACTGCTCAGCTTCCTTATCTCCAAACTAGACAAACCCAGAGTGCTCAGCCACTCCTCAGAGGACATTCGTGCCAACCCTGTCACCAGCAACCAGACCAGGCTGCTCCAAGCCCCATCCAGCCTGACCTTGAATGTTTTCAGGGATGGGGCATCTACCACTTCTCTGGGCAAGCAGTGCCAGTGTTTCACCACTCTCAGTGTAAGGGCTGCATGTCCCCTCTTTAGTTTAAGACCATCAGCCCTTGTCCTATTGCTACAGGTCCTATTAAACAGTAGAGAACGTATATTAGTGTTCAAAGTTGTGCCCATCTTTGATCTCTCATATGGCATTTGAATAATATCTTACTATTACCTTAAGAGTAAAAGGAATAAGTGCTCTTGTGCAGATTGCTCTGGCTTACAGACCCTGCCCTTATTTGTCCCAGTAAGCAGAGGAAGAGGTCAAGAAAGAGAAAGGCAGTTGAACAGAAACAGATTCAGAGGCTGTAACTGAAACTAAATGCATGTTGTGCTTGCTTTACAACAGTGGTTATGGCATCAAGTAATACATCCTACAGGAAATGCCACATCATTCCATGGTGGTGTTGAACACAAGTACATCTGTGTCTCATGGAAATGTATGACAGATTACAGAGTCTGTAAGTCTGTGCCAGTGAGTCGTGCTGGACTGAGTCCTGCTTTGAATCCCCTGGAAGGAATTAAAAAGCCAAGAATGTTGCAACCCACTTGCATGGTTATAATGAAAACACATTTCTATAGTAGCTCTAATCTAATTACAGACATGGATCAATGTATATCATCAGGAGCTTTGTGTCATAACAAAGGTGAAGTGCATATTTGCTGAATGAGAGGTAGGAGCTATCTGTTTTAGAAGCTGGAATGGATCAGTGTCCTGTTCTTGTCTTGTACATGTCTGTCTGTTTTGATTTCTAGGAACACCTATTGCTAATGTAGCACAAAAGGAAGGTTCAGGTTTGTAATGATGAGTGTGGGGTTTTCTGCTTTGGGTTGCTGTAACACCTGAGTGAATGAATTGCTAGTTTTGAATTCAACAAAGAGGAATAGTACTTCACGAATAGTCCCAACACATTGCTGACATTAGAAATATCTTGGCAAAAAGAAAGTTATGACTTCTGTGATACATCAGAAAACAACTAAAATGAAGAATATTCAGCTGACCAGTATTTAAAGTGGGAGAAAACCACCCAGTTTTGCTGCCATTAGGCTTAAAATGCCTTGTGCTATTTATGTTTACCAGCTTCATTTTTCTTCTGAGGGAATGGAGTGGGTTGTAATTTGCTGGGGGCTTCTAATGCTACAGTGAGCTGTCAGAATGACTGGGGGGCAAAAGAAAAGTATCTGAGGTGATGTAAAATAGTGAGCTCAAAAAGACAGCGAGAATTGAAGGAAGTCTGAGGGAGACTAGAGAAATGGAGTTGAATGGGGAGGGAGATCAGGAAAAAGGGGAGAAGAATGGGAAGCAACAGTGAAACCAGAAACAAGCAAGAAGGATGATAGAATGGTTTGGGTTGGAAGGGACCTTAGAGCTCATCCAGTTCCAACCCCTGCCACAGGCAGGGACCCCTTCCACTGGCAGGGACCCCTTCCACTAGAGCAGCTGCTCCAAGCCCCATCCAACCCTCCAGGGATGGGGCAGCCACAGCTTCTCTGGGCACCCTGTGCCAGCGCCTCAGCACCCTCACAGGGAAGAGCTTCTTCCTTATCTCCAACCTGAACTTCCCCTGTTTCAGTCTGAACCCATCACCCCTTGTCCTGTCACTACAGTCCCTGATGAAGAGTCCCTCTTCAGCATCCTTGCAGCCTCTTTCCATGTATGTGAAGTTTTACACTGATGTTGGAGGTCTGATGCTGAAGTAAAATTTGTAGGTGCCAAATTGAAAGACATTTTTTAATATCTTTTTTTCCCCTCTTGATCTTACAGTGCAAACTGAACTCCTGAGCAGCAAACATGTAGGTCTGATAAATTCACTGCTGTCATGATTATGTATTGCGGTCTACTCAAAACAGAAGAATCGTATGTTATTAGGTTAACTTTATTCATACACATGTATATATTCTCAGATGTATTCTCTTCTTTGTAGACTTTTGCCCCAAAGGATGTGAGCTGGGCAAAGCACGTCCCTTAGGTGAATAACAAATGGTGTTGTAGGTAAATTCCATTAGAGTTAAAAAGCCACACGGGGCTCTTACCCATTACTGTGTCTTTATTCCTTCTGTCCCATTCAGATCTCTCTCAACCATATTTTATCTAACTTACTTTTGGTAAGCACCTAATTGTCCTGAAATGTGCTGCTATGCACTCAAAGAGAGGGAACATCCAACCTAAGCTAGTACGGGTGTCAGAGCTAACCTAGCTCCCACCCCAGCCATCAGTAGTACTCTTCCTCTGGTTTGGAATTGCTTATAGAATGTGGAAAATATGATGAAAATCATCTTGTTTGGAGTTGATTGACATATCCTGAGCCTTGAAAAGTTGACACCTCCTCCCTTTTCTGATGTGTAGTACTAATGTGGATAGAATGGCCTTGCTAATCAAATGCACTTTGGCTGGAGCTTGGCATTTGCTAATGGTGATCTTGGGAGTGGGGAGGAGTGTGCTGGGGTATTACCAAAGTGGCATTGCATGATCTGAATTAGCATTCATAAAATAGCAGGTTTGTCCATGCAAAGATACAGATCTGTGATCTGATGGTTCATATGGCTTGGAAATATATTGATACACTTGGGGAACATGTGCTTGAAACCAGAACCCAAACAGATTACACTTACTGAGACTGGCAGAATGGGATACCTGCTTTCTATGTAACGTTTTCAATTTCGCATAAAATCTGTTAGCTAATGACTTGTATTCCATTAAAATGCATTTCTGTCTGAGGAGGTGCCAGCGCCTCAGCACCCTCACAGGGAGCAGCTTCTGCCTAAGAGCTCAGCTCAGTGTCCCCTGTTCTGGCAGGTTCAAGCCATTCCCCTTGGCCTGTCCCTACATCCCTTGTCCCAAGCCCCTCTCCAGCTTTCCTGCAGCCCCTTTAGGCACTGGAGCTGCTCTCAGCTCTCCCCTTCAGGAGCCTTCTCTTGTCCAGGCTGCCCCAGCCCAGCTCTCTCAGCCTGGCTCCAGAGCAGAGCTGCTCCAGCCCTCGCAGTAGCTCCATGGCCTCCTGGATTCACTCCAACAGCTCCATGTCCCTCCTGTGCTGGGTGCCCCAGAGCTGGATCAGTCTATATTTAGTCTATATTTATATATAAAATAGTAAACATTTAGTCTATATTTTTGTCCCTAAACAGAATCTACTTTGCTTTTTCTCTTTGTCCAGTCTCTTTAATTTCCAGTCTTCCCAATCCCTGTGCATTCTGTTGTTATCCTTACTCCATTGACATGTTCCCCAATGTTTAATGAAAATGCTATTGCTTCATTCTAAGCTTGTGATGCTTCTCCTCTTCAGCATGCACATTGAAATGTTCGTGTTTCTTGGCTTATTTTAAAGTGTCTATAAATTTCATTGAATGCATGTGGATAGTGAAGCACTAGAAGAGATGTTGTGAGGAGCCTGTGGAATCACTTAGGGTTTTGAAGGTTTGGACAACAGCTTTAATTGATGCTCGGTCACAAATCGTATGGATTGAGCTGGTCATGCTTGGAAAAGGGAATTGTCCCATTTTGGGAACTGGGCTGGATGACTTCATTGGAATCATAGACTTACCTTGTTCTCTGTGGTTGCAGACATTTGAGATGAATAATGGAACACTTGAAAGTAAGGAGCTCTTGCAGGACCCTGCTTTAAATACTAAAGAGGCAGACTTCTATTTTCATGTTCAGGTTACTTAGTGATATTCACATTTAAATAGTTTTAAGTGCGGTCACAATAGAGTCTCAGTCTGGGTCTCCTAAACAGTGGATTCAATACAGCCAGCTATCGGAAATGCAGTTTGTACCTATGAATTAGTTCTTAATGACTTAAATAACCTTGAGCTATGTATGTTTTGGTATTTGTGGTATTTCTTTTGCAGTCTATATAGGGCAAATAAGTGCTATCTTTTTCCCAGGAGTTTTCTTCCCTTGGCACTGGGCTAAGTTTTTGTAAGTGTGAGTTCTCTTTGGGTTTTAATCCCTCCTCAGGTGCAGAGAACAAGATTGACTTTGTTTTCTCATAGCAGTTAGCATCAGGGGAGGGCTGGCAATGAAAAGGTGGACTGGGTGCTAGCTCAGCAGTGTAGACAGCAGGAGCAGTATCCAGCATTGCATGGGGCAGAGGAGGAATTGGGAGGCAGACCTGTTTATGGATGTTGGAGATCTAAGGAGGATCTCTGCACAGCAGTTTGGGGGAATTGAGAGTTCTCTATTGGATGGCTTGATCCGGAAGAGACTTGAAGTAGGATGGGATGAAAGGAGTGGTGAGGATTTAGGATAGAATAGTAAAGGATGGGAATGAGAGACTTTGGTGACTGACAGTGGGGTGTGGAGCTTAAACTTGGGGATGGAGGACATCTGGAATAGAATGAATTTGGAGGTTTGAGGAATTGGGTTGGAAAGAGCCTATGGGGCAGGAAGAGTATGGAAGTGCGGTAGAGAGGGCAAGCACCTGTTCAGGTGAGATGGGACTCTCTGGAACTGTGAGGTCTTCAGCGGTGAAGGTGAAAGCTTTCTATGTGCTCAGAATATCTCCAGATGGGATTCACTTTGGGATTGAGAACAGATGCCCATGGGCTCCTTCAGTATAACGTACAGTAGTCCTGTTGGAGATGCCTTTCAGAGACACAATGGGCAGTCACGTATCAGACTTCCTTTTATGTCTCTTGCATTTCAGGTGATTTTGCCTTTGGTGTTGATGCTGAATTTAACCTCAACTCAATTTGGTTTTTGTACCCTGTGCTGATAACTATGTTCTTTCTGTGTCCCTATTCAGGTCTACTGAAGGAAGTGGAGTTTTTAGCTAAGGAGAAATTAGATCTTCAGTGTCAGGCAGAAAAGGACCATTCCAACTTACGCTCTCAAATGAAAGTGTTGGAGGTGGAACTGGAAGAACAACTGCATAGTAATCAGGACCTGGCTACTCAGTTACTGGAGGTTGCTGAATTGAAACAGCAAATTCAAGTGCTTGAAAAACAGCTTAAAAACCAGCGACAATTCATGGATGTAAGCAAGCTTGGTACCACCCTTCCATGGCTTTGGAGGTGATAAATACTCATTGTAGCTTGTGACTGAGACTGGGAAGGTTGTCCCAAAAATGGGATACTTTCCATTTTGTTTGAAGTTAAGACCTTGGTATTGTGGTCCTGTAAAGGTAGTTTTAAAATTCCCTTTCTGTAGTATTACAGGATGTTTGTTTTTCTTTTTATTACTCACTGATTGTAATTTGAATGTCCACAGGAGGCAGAAAGTTTGCTGTCCTTGTGATTTCTTTCCCTGTAACTTCAGGTGTACTTTCACGACTGCTAAAAGGTGTTACTTTTTAAGTGAGTGGTTTCTTCACCACAAAAGCAACCCCCACGTTTTGCTTGTCCTCAATATTTTGATGAGCTGCAAAGTTTCTATAAAAAGCTGTTCATTCTGTCTGGGTTTACAGGAACAGGCCATAGAAAGGGAACACGAACGGGATGATTTTCAGCAGGAAATTCAGAAACTGGAAGAACGGTTAAAACTGTCAGCGAAATTGCAGACTTCAGGAAAACCCAGAGAGTATGGGGTGAGTCAAAGCACACTCAGTGGCAAAAGGAGCTTGTTTATTACCATTAAATACCAAAACCTGCGTTGTGTTTGGGTACCGGCTCTCGAGAGATGTTTTTTGCCTGTTGTCACCCAGAGAGCTGGTTTTCCCCCATCTGACTGGGCTACATTTATGCAGTGAGAGTGTACTTACATTATTTCTTCTGGAGATGGAAAGAAATGTTGTATATGCATCACAGTAAAGTTTCACAGCCTGTAAGTCTGGTTTAAATTAAATGAGGAGAGCACAATACAGACACCTGACTCTGCAGAGCACACGCGAGGGATGACTTCTGGGTGCCAAATGTGTTTAGGTTTTCCACCTATAACAGTTGTAAAAAGAGATGTTCTTTACATCTCTTGTCCTATTTCAGTTTATAAATGAGTCCTTTTGTTCATGTGTTTGTGTTTGATTTCAAAGATTAACTTTTGCTTTTTTGTTTGTTGTTTTGGGTTATTTTCACATAAATGAACGTTATACAGAACGATGAATTGATTCTGCAGGTATGGAAAACAGCATGAACATCTCTTTAACTTTTCTTTCCTTTTTTTCTTTTAGTCTCTATTAATTAGATCTGCTTTGTCTTTTCCCCCCTGTTCTTGATGTGTCAAGGCTTTAGTTTGACTTGGAGATAAGGACACATGTTTTAGGGTGGCAAAATTCTTGCAGGGAGTGAAGAACTGCTTTCAGTTTCTTTTCCTGTACCTGAGTGCTTCATTCTCCTGTCTTACTGCTCAGGTGTATTACAGGCAGTTACTTACTGTAAAAGAGCTTTTTGGCACAAAGGAGGAGTTGAGGTTCAGATTGTGAAACAAGGATAATGGAATTTCAGTGATCCACCGTGCCTTAGTCTTCAGCTCTTGTTTATGGCCCTGCTCTTAACAACTTCAGTGTATATACTACTTAATTTCATTTTCAGCTATTAATGTATGTGCAGTTTATGAAACTGCACCTTGGTATTAGAAAAGCAATACTTCTAGTATTCTCAACTAGTCTGTAGTGCTCTCCATGCTTATTAATTTGACTAAATTAACTCTGTTCTTCTCTATTTTGCTAGAGGGTGTTTTTCTTCTTTAGTAATACCTTTTAAAATACTAGAAGAGGTGAAAATCTATATTAATATAAAGAATTTTTACTTTATGATATTTAAAGTGGTCTTTGCAGAAATTCAGACAGTGATGAACAAAGCATTTTTTAGTTTGTAAAATCCCATCTTCCTTGTTCCTTGGTATTGACCAAATTATTTCTCCTTTAGGTTTCCTGTTGCTTTCCTCTCTGAGCTTGCTTTCAATGTGCTTGATGACTTTATCACTTCCAATGTAGTGTCTTACACTTGGTTCTTCCCCTGCTTGTTAGCCAGTCTCCTAGCCTTGCCTTCACGTTGATTGCTGGGATGAATGAGTGACCATTTTCCTGAAGCTCTGTGCATAATTGGATCTCAAAATTGATACCCTCTTTGTACTTAAGTGATTTGGGGAAAAGTACCTGTTCTGCATTGGCTACTGTGAATCTTTCTGGTTTGCAGGAATTGAGTACGTTACGGTGCATATTTAGCTTTCAATCCTTGGTATTTTCCTTTAAACTGGAATTCCATGAAGTAATGAAAGATGGGTCTGTGATTACAGAAATGCACCTAATGCTATTAGTAGTAATTCATGTAATCTTTGGCTTCATCTTAAACAAGCACAACTCAATCAAAACCCACTCCCAAACCACAAGGCCCCTTTTGCTAACCACTGGGCCTTGAGTACTTTGCAAGAATACTGCCAGTATTAAGAATACTCAAATGTCTATGTAAGAGCTCCTGGATTTGGAAAATAAGAGTTCAGAAAGTTACTTTTTCATCCTTTCCGTCCACATTTAGTTTTACTTTCATCTGGGATTTACTACTACTTTAATCCATAGTAGAGCTCTACCCACTCTGCCATGAAATTGCTCTTGCCCAATTGGAAGCTTCTTATATTGACTGAATGGCTGTATAATGTGATTTCTATGTAGGTAGAATCTTTGCAAGCAGAAATGAAACAGAAAATGGATGACTACAATAAGCTGTTGTTAGAAAAGGAGCAAAACCACCAAGAAATTGCAGCTCGTGATAAAGAGATAGAAAAACTGGTGGCACAGATTGGAGAACTGAAGCACAGCGGTACCGAAGTCTCAAAGACTGTACTCTGCTTGGAGCAACAACTGCAGAAAATGAAGAAAGTGGAAACTGAATTAAAACAGGTCATTTTAACATACTAATTTAAATGGAAGAGGCATTATGGCAGGGGAGTTGGAACTAGATGATCTTAAGGTCCTTTCCAACCCTAACTATTCTATGATTCTGTTATGGAGACAAGGCCTTCAAGAGGTTATCAGTGTGTTATAGTGTTATTGTTATAGTGTGACTGTTAGTGGTGACTTAAACTGTTGCGTCAATGGCAGGTATCACAGCCACAGTTTTAATTGCGCTTTGGTTTTACTATATTAAATAGGTATTTACTATATTATATAGAACTATAAGCCTACTTACTATAGAGACTGCTTTCTGGTAGGTGTCATGTTTGCGTAGATCAGAGTTGCTCTTTTGCTTCTCTGGCAGCTCAAGAGAAGATAATGTTACTGAATATGAAACATTGTGGGGTTTCAATAAGTAACTGTAATTAAAATCCTATTTTAATTGGTTGTTCTTCTTCCTATGTGTCTTTGCAGCCAGATCTGTTTGCCATACTCTAAATTTTGTGCTTTCTTACTACTGCAGATCTAATCATAGCTTAGAGTTAAGAATAACATTTCATTTAGCAAAAGTATTCGTCTTGTACCAAATATCTAAGTAACCTTTTCTACCTTAAACTAAATGTTTCCATGTCCTCCCAGCAGTTTTCAATGGTTGAATGCTACCACTGTGTCTGTTGAGTCTGAAGATGTAAGATTGGCATGATCTAAACTAAATAGATCAGTTTAATTGCTAATTCTGTAGATATTTGCTTCAATTATATTAATTTTTAAAACATTGAACAGTTATTTTTTTATGCTTTAGCTTATGTCAGACTGGTCAGCTGCAGGTTATTAGGTACTGTTATCCCCATTTATTTAGCACTGGTGTCTGGAGAAGCGCCTGGCTTTATACTCCCATGTGCATGAAGGACATTTTCATACTGGAGCAAGTCTAGCAAAGGAACATCAAAATGGTCAGAGGGTTTGAGGAAATGAGTGTGGAGGGGAGGCTGGAAGAGCAGGGTTTGTTTAGCTTTTCAGAGATCTTGTTGGTCACAACCACATAATATGAGGTTATAAGGCAGACTTGAGGTGCATGGCATAAGGATAAAAAGATATGAGCACAAACTGCAACAGGGGGAATAGCAGTTAAATGGTAGATGGGAACAGTCCTCTTGAGACTAGTGCTGATAAGAAATAGGTCTGGAAAGAGTAACTTTGAATACAGAATGGTATCTTTGTGAAGAATAATAACCAAACTCTCAGCTAGCAGATCCCTTTGTCCTGCTTATATGTGCATGGAGCAGGTCTTTGTCTTTTTCTGCTCCAATCTGTTTCAGTTGTTTAGATTGATATATACATACGACGGTTTGGGTTGGAAAGGACCTTAAGATCATCCAGTTCCACCCCTCTCCTATGAGCAGGGACCCCTTCCACTGGAGCAGCTGCTCCAAGCCCCTGTGTCCAACCTGGCCTTGAGCACTGCCAGGGATGGGGCAGCCACAGCTTCTCTGGGCACCCTCTGCCAGCGCCTCTGCACCCTCACAGGGAACAGCTTCTTCCTTATCTCCAACCTGAACTTCCCCTGTTTCAGTCTAGACCCATTGCCCCTTGTCCTGTCACTGCAGTCCCTGATGAAGAGTCCCTCTCCAGTATCATGCTGTAGGCCTCCTTCAGATACTGGAAGGCTGCTCTGAGGTCTCCATGCAGCTTCTCTTTGACACTTCTAGTTATGGTTGTGCTGGGAGGATTGCTCCTCCTTTTGCTTGAGGTCTTGAAAGGGTTATTCACTGTGAGAAGCTACTGTCCTATGGATTCTGGTATCAGTGGAAGAAGATCCCACGTTTAACTACATCTGTTTGTTACCCAGAAGAGCAGTGAGGGTACACAAGCTCTGACTTTTGCCTGAATTGCCATTTGTTTTATTGGATCACCACAGCAAGCCCAGAACGGAGGAGCTGGGGAATGCCAGGAGAATATTAACTCTTGTGTCCAGAGCTATGGCACACTTGCAGCTCTGCTGCTCAGTAAATGTGGGAGAACCTGAGGTAGGGCAGCCCAGTTCTTCAGGAATATGGCACATGGTTACTGGAGGGGTTTTGTGGGTGATCAGGATGGTGTGGGTGATGTCTTATTTTTACTTCATATAAAACAAAGGCTCTGTTGTTGCTTGGATTTGGATGTTATGTGGATCCTTTCATGCATGGCAGCAGGATGCCTGAGGGGCTGGTTTAATACCGTGTGTTTCATGTGAGTGAGCCAAAAACGCTCAGTTGTTTTGAATACCTGTTCCTTTGTAGGGCATTGGGATTATGTACTTCTTGTACTGGGGTTTCTCAGGGGTGATTAAGTATTTTGGCAGGTTTGTTCTCATAGGTGGGTATGTATATTGACAACAACTAATTCTAGCATGTGACCAAATATGTGTTTTGCAGGATAAAGAGGCATTGCAGCAGCAACAGTACAATAACCTGATTCAGATCTCTGCCCTCCAGTCCAAATTGGATGAAGCCAGGCACAGAGTGCCAGCAGACAGCAGTGCTGCTCCAGTGCTGAAGGAGCAGTTAGAAGCAGAGCAAGAAGCACTTCAGTCGAAAGAGAGAGAAGTAAGAGTTTGTGCAAACTTGCATTTGGATATTTAAGCCATTCAAAAACCCAGTGACTGATGTTATAGTCAATGTGCCTCTTAACCAATATTCTCCATTCTTCTTTGGCCTGAGCTAACCTTCCTTTTTCTTGCTTTGTTCTGTTTTGTCATCCCCCATCCATCTGCCTTCCTTCCCACTGGAAACTGTCTTGTGACGATTCACATCAGCTTTGAGACTGGTCAATATTTGTTGTAAACTGATTTTCCTGTCCTTTCAAAGTTGAGGTGGAAGAGAAAGTAGATAAATTTGGGTTGACATTGATGCTGAGTCATAATCCCTTTAAGAACAGAAGGGGCAAGTGCCCATAATAGTGTCATCTGTTTTGTGAGCCAGAAAAAGTTAGTGATGTTCCTGTTGTAGGCTGAAACACAGTGTAACTGGTCACATTCTTCAGAAATTCGACTGGATTTACATGCACAGATACATACACCCACCACTGTGTTTGTGGTATTTTGTAGTTATTATTGTATCTGTAATACACTGTTTGTGTACAGCCCAGTTTAGAATGTGCAAAGAGCAGAAACATGGCTCATTCTCTAGTTATTTGTATACTATTGTTTCAAGGGCAGTAAGGTAATAAGAACTAATTTCTTATGAGTGCAAGTTCTGTGTCTCTTATGAAATCTGACTTCAAGAGCCACTAAGCCTTTTCCCTTCTCAAAGGAATAGAACTCTTACCCATGAAGGCAAGAGATGATGAAACCTGTGGGTGGCAAGATCACAGTGTTTCCAAATAGCTCTCAAGCTTTCAGACAGCTCAAGGAGTGAAATGTGTACTTACTGACTCCTTGTACAGGTTGGAGGAGTCAATGCTCAGAACTGTTTTGATTGCTGTGTTACTGGGATTAGCACTACAGTATTAATTTCTATCCTCTAGAAGGAGGAGAATGATGATTATGTTAACTGCTTATGATTACATTAGACATCACATGCTAACAATGTCTCCTGCTATGTCAGCTTACATCAGTCTAGCTTTGATTGTTCAGAACACACAGTAACAAATCTTTTATGAGCAGGTAGGTTTTTTCAAGAGGAAAAGGAAACCCACCTTTGCAGCACTGTGATTTTGCAGCTGAGGAGCTGGAACATCAGCTTCTCACTTTCTTTTTATGTCTCAAGTATTCTATTCATGCACATTGATTAGAAAGAGTTTAGACCTTAGAATTTCCTGAAGATACTTGTTCTCAGTAAATGAGGTGGTGAATGAAGTTTTCTCTTTTCTGCTTAGAACTTCATTGAAACAACTAGGCATTTTCTTCTTTCTTTCAGATTGCAAGCTTGTTAGACCAACTAGAACAATATAAAGAGAATTTGATCAGTAAAAACGAGGAGATAATGCAGCTGAACTTGCAGTTAGAGATGCAAGAAAAGCTTAGCACTTCCAGCATCAGCCAACTTCAGTCAGAGAATGCACACTTGAAGGTAGGTTTCCTTAGCTGTAGTGTCCATCAGCTCAAACTTCAGAGCCTGCTTTCTTGAGTGCTGTGGTCTTCATCTTGTGGTGTTATAAACAGATACTTCGTTTGCTTCCCTTGTCAAGGGAATATTGCATTACTGTTACAAGGCTAATGTTGGATATTGTAGAACACCCCCACGATGCTCTGGATTCATGCTTATGGCATTGTCTTCTACAGTCATTTGATGTAATTAAAAACACTTAGCATTTTTCTGGCCCTGACAAGTTAGAAAATTGGGTGGTTGTCAGTCTGGCAACTGGAGTGTTCCTCTCTTACCTTAGCAGTTGAGAAAGACTGTGGCAATCTAATCCAATAGTACAAATCCAACCAAAGTGGCTGTAGGTGTGTTCTTGAGTTCTTTAACCTTATAGTAAGGGATTGTTTAAATAAAGCCATTAGTTCTGTTCTGCTGTTAGGCTGGCAGAGAAAGCAAATCCTTTCTAATGAGATTGCTGTGCTTCTCTGATCAGGAGGATCTAACAAAACTTCACGTGAAGCAAAATCAGGATCTGGGTATTAGTGAGTCCTCAACTTTGTCATTCCCACAAGCACTACTCGAAGAAAAGAATCAAGAAATCGATCACTTGAATGAACAAATGAGGAGGCTGCAGCACGAGCTGGAGAGTACTCTGGAGGATAAAGTGAAAGTACTTACCCTATGTTCATTGTTTGATTTTTTGGGGGGGGAAGAAAGACTCTTACTGTAAATTAAATCTGTTCTGAGTAGCTACCAGCTAAGTGTGCAGTTCTTCCTGCTCTTAAATGTCTGACTTCATGCCTGTGTGACTCAGGAGGAAAATGGCATTTGAAGTCTATGTGCAGTAGTCATTCTGCCTACATGCAGTAATATTCTGACTTTATCCTTCTGCTCAGGTTGTGGAAGACCAAAAAGGTGAAATCGAAGAACTCAGATCAGTTGTCGAGCACCTTCGCAGTGACCAGGAAAGGCTGCGTAAGGACAAAGAAGAAGAGGTAGAGCAACTCCATGGAGTAATTGAGAAGCTTCAAAAAGAGCTGGCACAACTTGGACCAGTCTGTCATGAAGTTAGTGACAGCCAAGATGATCTCTATCAACTTGCATTGGGAAAGCCAGTGGAAAACCTTCAGAATGAGTTGAAGAAGGGACTATTGGACTGGCAGGGTGATATTGATCCAAACAGAAGAAACGTATTGCTACTCTCCAAAGTGAGAGAACTTCAGGAGGAGGCAGAGCTTATCTCAGCTGCCAGAGAAGCTCTGCAGCACCAACTGGAAGAGAAGGAATCCCAGTTCAAACTGGAAGTGGAAGTTCTGGAGAAAAGATGCCAGGAATTACGGGAGTCATCAGAGCAGCACGTTGCAGAGCTGACCTCCCTGAGAGCACAGTACAATGCGCTTCAGGAAGAGCACAGCCTTTTCCAAACCCGTTTTTCTCAGAGAGAGGCTGAAGCCAGGGCGACTTCTTCTCGCCTTCAAGAACTTGATGATATCGTGAGAGAAAGGGAAGTAAGTATTCTAGAGAAGAACAGGCAGATGGAGAGGATGGCAGAGCAACGAGAAGCTGACACAGCCGAGTTGCAATACTTAACAGAAAAGGCAGCAGAGCTTCAAACCGAGCTCGAAAAGAGAGATGCATGTCAGGCTCAAGATGTTTATAGTCTTAAATTAGAAGTTTCTAGACTTGATTCCCAGGTGCAAGCACTGAATCAGAAAGAAGTAGTTTATCAGAGAGAAATCAGTGAGCTGCAAGGTAGCACTGCAAAACTGAAAGATCAAATCAAGGCCTATGTGAAAGAGCTTGAAGCCTTACAACTGGAAAGAAGTGAGCTGATTTCACAGTTGGGGTTGTACAAGCCAAGGAAGCAACATGATCAGGAGGAGACTCGCCTTCACAAGGCTGTCTGTGAGAGAGAAAGAAAAGGCATAGCCCTCGAAAGAGGAACGGAGGAATTGGAAGAACTAGAGGCAAATGGTGATCAGCCACTTGCAGCACTGGCTTCCCCCACTGATAAACAGGTATGTGATTTGGTTTTAATAGTACTATCTTTTTTTAAACACAAAGCCCTTTAGTTTCTCCTTTTCAGTGCTGTAAGAAAGGGTGAAGATGAATACTGTGGCATAAAAGTGTCTCTGGTGACTCAGTTGAAGGGTCTGTTCATAGTTTCTCCAGCAGTGGCTAGAGGTAGATGCCTGGAAGAACTAAGAACAGGCCAAGCCTACATGGAAACCTAATGCAGTCAGTTTTTCTGAGCTGGGTATAGTTTGGGGCATGGATTCTAAGGTATGTATTGGGTGGTGGCAGTGTGAGAGCTGCAGGGTGGCCTCTCTTAGAAAAGGCCGGTGTTGCTCCATGCTGGGCAGAGCTGGTTCCACCACAGGCCATAGCTGAGCCCATCAGCCACATGTGTGGCACTGCTGCAAAAACATATTTAGGAAATCCTGGGTGAGATGCTGCATAGTCAGTGAGGAGTGAGGAAAAGGAGTGTGGGAAACAGCCTCTTGAAGAGACCGTGCTAGTGCAGATGGCCACACTGCAGGGCAGGAGGTAGAGGAGTTCAGAGTGAGAGTCCTTGTAGCAAAGTAGGCAGGGATGTCTCTGCAGATTGAAGGTGGAAGTCTAGCCTTGGTCTGGTCAGTAACTATGCTCACACTATAGGAAAGAGGATGGAAAGGTTCTGGGCCCATTCAGATACTCAAACCTTCAGGCTGGAAAACAGCCAGTTATGTGCAAGGATCACATGAAGTAGGGAAGTGTTCAAGGCCAGGTTGGACAGAGCCTTGGGTGCCATGGTCTAGTGTGAGGTGTCCCTGCCTGTGGCAGGGGGGTCAGAACTGGATGATCTTAAGGTCTTTTCCAACCTAAACCAGTCTGGGATTCTATGTTTTCCTTCTTTGCAGTGACTAGAAGTAGATGGTCAACAGTTTCTCCTGCATTGAAATGGCAGGCATAGGAATCATCTGTAGACTTCTTAGCCATTTTTTCCTGGTGCCCTGGGTCAGGAATTAAGCCTTAGGATAGTTAGGTGTATTTGTCCAGTTAGTAAAGAAATGGGTTTTGATGTCTGTTTGAATGTAGGGCGATTGTCTGCACTGCTAAGGACTAATACCCTTTCTTTCCTGCTTGATTCAAAAGTCAGCTCTGCAGGAAGACATTGGCTTGTTGTACAGTTGTGGGGTTTTTTCTCTGTTATTGATGATGTGCTTGTTAAAAAGCCTGCTTAGCTGGCCTATAAAATATACTAAAGCATCTGATAATTTTTACGTAATAATAGATATAACAACTAAATTAGAAAAGATTTTTTGAAGCTAATGTTCAGTTTTTAAAATAGCGTTTAAATTGTCTTGCACTATTAATTTGTTATTTCACTGTAGGACAAAGATGAAGCTGTGCTTGACTCGAAGGCTCACAATCTAAATCCAAAAGCTCCGATAAAGCAATCACAAGAAAAGACCTTGCTTCAGGAATCAGATGCGATCAACGACTCTGAAGAGAAGCAAGATCTGAAAAAGCATAGCCAGCAGATGTTGGAAAGTCATCAAACTCCTGATGCTCCAAAGCACAACTTGAACATAGGCAAAATCCATTTGACAGATTTCCAGGACTTCAGTGCAGGTATGGCTTCATGGGGGTCACCGGAGATTATGAGAAAGCAAGACATGAGCATGGAAGTTCAACCAGTGCTGACACCCTTTTCGGAAGTGGAAAGCACAGACCTTGAGATGATGCACACCAGGTCATCCATACAGGAAGATAATTCGGGATTGCTGGGATATCCTGTGTATGAAAACAGCAGTGACGAAGCAGCAGTGGGAGTAGACAGAAAATCTCCTGCTTTCTCTGAAAGTACCTACTCTGTTGATGATGACCAAGATATGGAGAAGAAGATTTTGGTAAGTGGTATTGCATGTCTGATTTAATTCTAACTAAACAAGGCTCCTCAGCACAGTCCCCTCGGATCATTGTTGCTCCATTGGCTCAAGTAGTAGAGCCTTACACAGCAAGAGAGGTGTGTAAGGTTCTGGCATGTATTAAAACACTATTTACCACTGCTTCTGATAATCCTAAAATCGAGCTGTTTACAGCTGGCTTTGTGTCCTGTGTGTCTGCACACTGCTGATGTGGTGTCAGTAAAAATCTGGGTATTACTCTTATGCTCTCAAAAGACTCTTCAAATCCAGGTACTTTTGCAGTGACACAAGCAGGAAGTGAATGATAAATTTGGTGATAATGCTTCATGTGCAAGTAATTGAGTTAAAACATGTAGAAGTGTTTTGCTCCCACAGTACCCAATTTACCATCAAAGTTCTCCACTCGCAGCTGTCATTGAGTGTTAGCAGAGACTGAGTCAAAAGTGAAGAATATAGGTTTTCTTTTTAGTGGCACTATTTTGTATATTGGGCCTATATCATTTCACAGGAAGATAAAGTCTGTACTGCAGAAAATGAATCTTCAGTTGTAGATTGTCTTGCCTTGCTTTTGAAAGGCAATTAATGATAAATACATGTCCCTTTCTTAACAGACTATTGAAAGGGAGATAAAAATGTGATGGAATGCCTTCCAGTGTTGCATTCACTGTGGGATTTGCCATCTCCAACAGTAGAGATGCAGGCATTTGCTAAACTCTGCACTAGTAACAAAGCTGCTATAAAATGCAGCAAACTCTACAGCTGGATCCTGAAAACTAAACTCATATGTGAAATTTCTTTCCAAGCAGATGAGAGAAGCTGATAATCTAACTTTAACCCCTTCGGATTTACAAGATGATGTCAGATCAAGAGCATCTGCTGTAGATGAGATGAGTGATGCATATGGCAGCAGTAAGTTGAACTTTGGAGCTTCCTTTCCCCTTCAACTTCATTATAAAGATGTTACAACATTTCCTCTTTCTTCCATTTTCTTTTACTGTAGGTCTTTTGTTTGCAAGCTGTGCCTTTGTCAGGTGGATCTTTGTTTAGGGACACTTGTATATTTGTGCCAGGGGAAGTCTGCTTTTACCTTTTCAACTTTACATACTGAAAAGGAGGCATGGGGGTTTTAGGGAGACCTGACTTAACTATGATGCTCTCTTTGCTGCTAAAGGCAACTTACAACCTTTTTACTTGTAGTTAGTGGAGATCTCACCCAATAACTTCAGCTGCCCCTGCATTCAAAGTAGCAGAAGAAACCATGGCTATTTTGCAAATGGTTATGCTGGTTTCAAGTGCTTTAATTGTAATGTTTTTGGGGGACTGTCTCTTTCTTCAGATACCAGCTCGAATTTTGCAGCTAAACTAAAGCAGGAGCTACAGACATCAGAGCACCTGGATGCCAGTTTCATGGCTTATCTGCAGTACCGTGGAATGTTTCCAGATTTTATGGAATCAGTGAGAGAAAAGGAAATACTTTCACCACAGCTGAAGGTAATACGTGGTTAATAGAAGCAATTTGAAACTGAAACAGCAGAAATGAAATGCTAGTATGGAATAGTTAGCTGTGACCTTTACACTGGAAACTGTTCTGTAATGGTTTGAAATTGAAGCTGGTGATGGTTCTTGAGTCATTATTTCATCTCTCATGTGACAAATTTCCTGACATTTGTCTTGCTTGTACTTGCTAGAATTGAAGATTCTGCTAGGACAGCACTAGTGGTGTTCCAGAATGTGACAGTACAAGGACTAATTGATCTGATTTATGGCTTTATCTTGGAGGCATTACAGAAAGCTGTTTCCCAAGCAAGCGTAGCTAGCTGACATCATGCTCCCCTGCCTATTCTTGTCATTCTGATATGATGGAGAGCTGTGGGAACACCACTACAAAGGTGTGGAGGGATCTTTCAGAGTCAGTTCAGGGAGTATGATGAATATGCAGAAGACTGAGCAGTGATTACTTTAGTTTGTATATGCCTGGGCCTCTTTGCTTTGATGTTGTAGCTGAACAAGCTCTCAGCCATTAGAGGAATCCCAGCTTGTGAAGGGGAGAAATTAAGTGCTCCAAATCATGTCATCTGTGAGGCTGGTGAGAGGTATGTGGGTAAGTACAGCAGGCTACAGGGAGCTCTTAAATAGAAAGAAACCAGAAGAAATACACTTCCTAGAAGATTCCTGCAGTTTATACAGCAAAATGGAGGAAGATCTGTGCAGTGAAGTGAGGCTGTAAAAGGGGAAGGTAAGTCTGGATTCAGACTTACAGTGGCTGACACAAGTAACTCAAGATGAAGGAGACTGGACCTTTATCTTGGCTTGAGGCAGAAGGAAGAACCTTCCCCCATCCTCTGAAGTGTCCCTTCAAAACAGGCATGATGCTCTGGCACTGGAGAATGAAAAGCACATTGAGTAAGTGACATGATGAAGGAAGCCATCAATGCAAAGGTGATGCAACCACCTACTCGCATTAGAAGCAGTGCTTGTAAACTAGAGACTTGTCAAGTATTAGTAATTGAAGATTCTTTACTGAGGGGCACTGAAGCATCAGCATTTGCCATCCAGACAATTCCTCTAGAGATGTTTGCTGCTTACAGGAGCTTGAATTTGTGGCATCACTGAGAGACTGCCAAGCCTAGTGAACCCTGCAGATAACCATCTGCTCTTACTGTTCCACGTAGGAGCAGTAATACCATAGCTATATACAATAACAATACTGTAACAAGGCAATTTGGAACCATCAAAACTGACTCTATGTCCCTCAGATGAGTGTTAAAAGGATTGGGAGCACAGATGGTATTCTCCTCTATCCTTCCAGTCAGGGGAAGGTGTCCAGGATGGAGAACACAAACAGGAAAATACCTAGCTGTGTAGCTAGCATAACCTATACTTAAGGTTTTGATTTCTGTGATCGTGGAGAGGTCTGCTGGGAGCAGATGGGATTCATCTGACCAAGTAGGACAAGAGTGTCTTCACCAATAAGCTGGCCAAACCTATAAGGAGAGCTTTACGTTAGACTTAGCAAAAGAAAGGGGTAGAGTTTTGAGCAACAGAGAAAAACCAGGAGCAGCTGATGTATTAGAAACAACAGGGAAACACCTATGAAATGTCTCAGAGGACACTGGAACAGGTTGCCCATCGAAGCTGTGGACAAAGTTTTAAGCAATCTGGTCTAATGAAAGATACCCCCATGTGGCAGGGGTCGGACTAGATGATCTTTAAAGGTCCCTTCCGACCCAAAGCATTCTGTATCTAGACCCTGTATCTAAAAAGTAGTAGTTCTCAAGATCATAGTTTCATAGATTTCATAGAAGAGGTGAATTTTATTCTATCTTAGGAAACAGTTTCTTCTGTGGATTGTCAATCTGATCTTTACTGGCTGTAAGATCTGAATGCAAATTCCACTACTGAATGTTTAGTTGGAACAACTCCTGTTGTTCATGTTTACTAAGGTTTTCATCATTTAGCTTTGGTTCTTGAAGTGAACACTGTTCTGATTCAAGTGCCAGGAAAGGAACTCAAGTTAGTTCAGAAGTTAAGTTATTCAACAAGTGCAAAGAATCTCAAGAGTTAAAGAGAAGTACTCTGTGTTGTTGCTGTTAGAGTGAGTGGCAACGAGGAACAGCTCCACATCAGGCTGGGATGTTTCAGATGAGATGTGTGTAGAAAAGGACTTAAATCTCCAGTGACCTTCCTTGGAAAGAGACCAGGAAACATCTGCACATGATGTAATAGTTTGTGAACAGGGAATTTATTGAAGAGATTATTTTTCCTGACAGTGGCAGAGGAAACAATTTCCACTCTGTAACTTATTAGGACTGATTATTTTGGGAGATGTTATTTATGCATAAGCTGCTAAATTCAGCCAAAGTTGTCTAAATACATAATTCATTTTTCTGGCATCGCTGGGGTTTAGTTACCTGGCTTCAGACTTGATAGAATTTGATTTATTCCCAGGAAAGTTAGCTAAAGAGTGCAGAAACAACAGAGGTAAAGCACAATCCTTTGCCTTAATTGCACATAAGCATGTGGATGTGCACAGCGATAAGATACTCTGGCTGAGGCTCCCATATGTACTTTAACGTTGTGAATATCCTGTTTAACAGTACAGTGGCCACTGTACTCTTAAATACTGCCCTTAGTTGTGGGGAGATAAAAATTCTCTGGTAACATGGCTCACTGCATGTGTGTTACTGGTTTATTCAGTGTACCAAGTAGCAGAGCAAACCTGCGTGCTTGTATCTGTATCACAGATACCAGGAGGAACAGCAACCTTATTTTTCTTGTCTAGTGTTCTCTCACCTTGCTCATATGCTACCAGGATGCTGATGCCTTTCTCCTAGCATCATGTCTTTTTCTCTTCTCAGACTGTGCTGAAGATGGTGTATGAGGAGAGCCGCAAGATCCTGGCTTTGTCAGAATGCCCCATTGATTTCAGGGAGCTGAAAAATGTCCATCAGACCCGAGTGGCAATGGAGGGATGCCAGAAGGAGGGCTTGGCCCTGCTGGATGCTATACAGTCACTGAAAGATTACCTTGGCAAGGTGGCAGATAAAGGAGACAAGGTATGACACTAAAAGCATCCATTAAAGCAAGGCTATGAGGAAAGGCTGGAGGAGCTGGGCCTGTTCAGCACAGAGAAGAGCAGGCTCAGGAGGTGCCTGATCGATGTATAAGTGGAGCTCCTGGAGTGAGTCCAGAGGAGGCCATGGAGCTGCTGCGAGGGCTGGAGCAGCTCTGCTCTGGAGCCAGGCTGAGAGAGCTGGGCTGGGGCAGCCTGGACAAGAGAAGGCTCCTGAAGGGGAGACCTGAGAGCAGCTCCAGTGCCTAAAGGGGCTGCAGGAAAGCTGGAGAGGGGCTTGGGACAAGGGATGTAGGGACAGGCCAAGGGGAATGGCTTGAACCTGCCAGAACAGGGGAGACTGAGCTGAGCTCTTAGGCAGAAGCTGTTCCCTGTGAGGGTGCTGAGGCGCTGGCACAGGGTGCCCAGAGAAGCTGTGGCTGCCCCATCCCTGGCAGTGCTCAAGGCCAGGTTGGACACAGGGGCTTGGAGCAGCTGCTCCAGTGGAAGGGGTCCCTGCCTGTGGCAGGGGTTGGAGCTGGATGAGCTTTAATGTCCCTTCCAACACAAACCAGGCTGTGATAAGTATGTGAAGGGAGGGAGTCCAGAACATGGAGCCAGACTCTTCTTGGTGATGCCAGGCAATAGGACAAGAGGCATAAAACTAAAACACAGGCTGTTCAACTGAAACATGAGGAAGAACTTCTTTACTCTGAGGGTGACTGAGCATTGAAATGGGTTGCCCAGAGAGATTGTGGAGTCTTCATCCTGGGAGCTACTCAGGAGCAGTCAGGACACAAGCCTGAGTGATGTGCTCTGGGTCATGCTGCATGAGCAGAGAGGAGTAGATGACCTCCAGTGGTCCCTTCCATCCCCAGCCACTCTGTGATTCTGTGAAGGTAACCAGTCTTTTACATCTATAGAAATACATATTGTTATGTAGTTAGTGTGTATGTGTGTTGTATGAGGAGCAAGGGACTCTTTCTGAGGTTGTAACAGTCTTTTTTAAGCACCTTTGGTCTGCTTAAATGAACAGGTTGCTATCCTCTTACACAAGAATGAGCTGAAAGACAGTAGGTTACACATTGAGAGAAATGCCATTTAGAATATATATTTTCAACAGGAATTTTCAGGTATTGCTGCTGACTGGAGAGGAGAACTTCTGCGAGCAGTACAGAGTGTGTTTGAGAAGGAGAGAAATGTGTTGCAAATTGACTTGAAGTCTCACTTCTCTGATCCGGGGGCTGGTGGGGATGGTTCATTAGTGGAAAAACTGGAGTACATCATGAAACAGCAGGTAAGAAAACCTCTTCAAGTGTTATGCTTCTAAAGTCTATCTAGAATTCTATCTGGAGCTCCACAGACCTCTCTTGCACAGAGTAGATATTAAGCGAACTCCAAATGAGGAAATTTTTGCTTCAGCAATTAATCATAGAATCATAGAATAGTTAGGATTAGAAAGGACCTTAACATCATCCAGTTCCAACTCCCCTGCCATGGGCAGGGACACCTCACACTAAACCATGGCACCCAAGGCTTCATCCAACCTGGTCTTGAACACTGCCAGGGATGGAGCATTCACAACCTCCCTGGGCAACCCATTCCAGTGCCTCAGCACCCTCACAGTAAAGAACTTCTTCCTTATATCCAATCTAAACTTCCCCTGTTTCAGTTTGAACCCATCACCCCTTGTCCTATCACTACAGTCCCTAATGAAGAGTCCCTCCCCAGCATCCCTATAGCCCCCTTCAGACACTGGAAGCTGCTCTGAGGTCTCCACGCAGCCTTCTCTTCTCCAGGCTGAACAGCCCCAACTTTCTCAGCCTGTCTCCATACAGGAGATGCTCCAGCCCCTGATCATCCTCGTGGCCTCCTCTGGACTTGTTCCAACAGTTCCATGTCCTTTTTATGCTGAGGACACCAGAACTGCACACAATGCTCCAAGTGAGGTCTCACAACAGCAGAGCAGAGGGGCAGGATCACCTCCTTTGACCTGCTAGTCATGCTTCTCTTGATGCAGCCCAGGATACGGTTGGCTTTCTGGGCTGTGAGTGCACACTGCTGGCTCATGTTCATGTTTAGGTTTTAGGTAATGACCAAATGATTTGTGGTAATAATTATGTATCAACCATCATTAATAACTATTAATCTATTTGGAAGCTAGTAAAGTGGGGGTTTTCTTTGTTATTCACTGTTAACATTTGCATTAATGTGAAGCATGAACTTGGTCATCTGAAGTGCCTTATACTGCAAAGGTGTCTGTAGGGTTCACATTTTTAGGAAATATGGTAATAGCCTTGTGGATTTAATAGGATTTGGTTTGTTTTCAGGAGGAACAGAGGCAGATGGTTGTAGAGCACCTTTTCTCCTCAGACCGGAATAGCTTGCTCTCTGAAATACAGGACCTGCGAGCACAGCTCCGTATGACGCATCTTCAGAACCAAGAGAAGCTACAGCAGTTACAGGAAACCCTTACCAATGCAGAAGAAATTGGGAGCAAACGAGAACATCAGCTTCGGAGGAAAGGTGCTCATCCCCCGAGTCCTTGTTCTCTGGCCTTCTGTGCCAGCTCTTTCCTTTTTTTGCCTGGAAGATGAAAGGCAAAAAAAGATTCTTCTGCAAAGAAGCAGATTATAGAATAGTTTGGGTTGGAAGGGACCTTAAAGCTCATCCAGTTCCAACCCCTGCCACGGGCAGGGACCCCTTCCACTGGAGCAGCTGCTCCAAGCCCCTGTGTCCAACCTGGCCTTGAGCACTGCCAGGGATGGGGCAGCCACAGCTTCTCTGGGCACCCTGTGCCAGCGCCTCAGCACCCTCACAGTAAAGAACTTCCCTGTCTCCAACCTGACCTTCCCTCGTTTCATTTTGAACCCATCACCCCTTGTCCTGTCACTACAGTCCCTGATGAAGAGCCCCTCTCCAGCATCCCTGTAGTCCCCTTCAGACACTGGAAGCTGCTCTGAGGTCTCCACGCAGCTTCTCTTCTCCAGGCTGAACAGCCCCAATGTTCTCAGCCCATCTTCATACAGGAGCTGCTCCAGCCCCTGCTCATCCTTGTGGCATCCTCTGGACTTGCTCCAACAGCTCCATGTCCTTCTTACGCTGTACAATTCTTCAGTTTTACTAATGCACTCAGGTTGCTGTGATTTAGCAGGTGAAGGAATTCTTTGTAATGTCAGTAGTTAAGAAAACTCTGTGAAAAGCAAAGAGAAGCTGTAAAATAACCCAAAGCAACAGAACTGAGGGGGACTCTTAAATAGTGTGTACATGTAGAAACACAAACAAGGACAGTAAAATAATTCCTTTATATATATGTTTGCCAGTAAATGGATGTGTTTGCTTAATGAGGGTTGAAGTCCATTAGCAACAGGTTACTTGCAGTATATCCCAGTAGGTCAGGGTGAGGGATAACATATTGTCACGTTCTCTCTAATACAAATGACATTTCCTTATCCTAGTTGAATTATTAGAATACAAGCTTCAGGAGGAAAAATCGATTGTAAGTGACTTGCAGAGCACTCTGTCTGAGGAGCAGAAGAGAGCCTCTGAAACATGTGATCTCTTGAATCAAGAGAAAGCAGCCCTGAAATCAGAGCTTTCTGAAAGTAAGCAAGAGAATGAAAAGCTGCAGAAAACCCTAGAAGAGCTTCAGAGGGAATTGAACCAGTTACGGTGAGAAACTTATACACTTATTTTACTCATCAGCAGGTCTGAAAGAACTTTATATACTATATACATCCAATGAGGATCCACGACTGGCTTAGCACTTGGAAACATGAGGAGGGAAACGAACCTCTCACTTCTCATGGCTGTGTTAATTTTCCTTTAGTAATGGCCTAGACCCCTGCATCCCTGACGTACCCCACTCCTGCAGCTTTGGCTTAGTCTTTTGGCTGGTACTTCTCTTTGTCTGTCACCTTGTGTATGCTTCCCCACCTTGCACATCCCTGGTGTTTTCCTTTCACAGGACAAGTTTTGCTCTGCCAGTGTAGGTAACTTCTCTTTATTGTTACTAAATAGTGAAATACTAGCTTTGCTTGCAGGAAGGTGAATGTTTTCAGCTGCTAAATAGCTGTGACTTGAAAACAGGCTCTGTAGAATGGGCTTTAGGGAACACATCAGTAGACAGCTCACAACAAGTAACCCAAAATACCTTGCTGGCGTTGTTGGAAGAGGATGTTGTGTTCTGAACACAGACAGAAGTGACGTTTTGAACTTTGCAGGTCTGAGTTGGAGACAAAAGAAAAGGCTTTGACAACCGCACTTGAAGACTTGAAGGCTGAGCATCTGAAGCAAACTGAGCTGCAACATCTGTTTGAGGAACAGCAGCTTCAGCATAAGAAAACAGAGTATGAAAAGACAAAGGCCTTGGAGGTAATGCCCTACATCTCAGTGCCTCGGGTCACCTCCCTTGGTGCATGAAGTTAACTAACATAACTAACAGGTTATTTTGTGGTCTTTTCTTTTCAGGTCAGTTTTGTTTAGTAACTATTATAGAACAAAAACATGCTAGTAAATGTGCATAGGTTTATTTTCTCTTCACAGAATTAACGCTTTCTGTTGCCCTTCCTAACTGCACATACAGAAATAAGCAGAAGTGTTATGGCTTTTTTTCCCTCTCTTTGTATCTTCTTAGTGTTTCCAGAGCCTTAACGCTTTCACGTTTCACCAGTACTGCCCCTTGCTGTGTAGGGAGAGCCAGATACTCCAACTGTGTAACTGCACCCTTGATTGCAGAGCAAATGTGCTACAAGGATGGGATGCGTATGAGAACTGTGATTCTAAAGGAAACGGTCCAGTGGTACATGTGCTTGGCAGAGAGTAACTGGAGCTTTTCCAATATAACTTGGAGGTTAACCAAAGTCTTTTTATTCTCTTTCTTCTAAACTGAACAGAAAATAGAGGAAGAGCTTTCTCTCTGTTACTGGGATAACAGTGACTTGGTTCTTGTAAAAGGCCTACAGTGACTGGAAAAAGAAGTTTTAACATAAGCCTTTTTTTAAGCTTTAAACACCAAACCCCAACTCCAAAACAATCCTAGTTCAATGCCTTAAGTGAGGAAACACAATTCTAACTCCATTCCTTGTAGTCTGGCCTCTCACATCATCTTTCTGATAGGTGTTTAGGTTTGTGAGTGGGTTTTGTTGGGAGTTTTGTTACTACTTACATGGTAGTACATGGCACTAACATCCTCCAGCTTTTAAAAGGAAGCTTATGCAGGGAAGGCAGAGCCCATTTTAGCCAGTGCAAAGAGAAAAGTGCATTGCCCTAAGTATAGCTGTGCAATGGATTCCCAGTTCACATCCCTGCAGTCTTGCATTCCCAAATCATCCCTTCTAGCACTGCTATAAAAAGCTGATGCCACTTGGCATGTAACCTGGCTTTCTACCAGATGAGAGGACAGGTCAGCTCTGACTGTCTGCAAGCACCATGGGACTGCCCCTTCATTGCTGCTTTTCCTTCTGAAGGAAGGCTGATTCCCAAAAGGAATCTCAGGATGGATTATTTGGATCTGTCTGTACTGTGTGCTTTAAGCAGATGGGCTGTAAAATCCAGAGATTTTACAGCTACTTTTACTGCTTAGATTTTTCAGTCTTTTTAAATCAACGTGGGTTATTCCTGCTTCAGATGTAACTTAAGGGGATTGAGTGATTCCTCACTTATTGAAGGTCTTGCTAATTGAAGAGCTATTTTAACATTACATACTTTGTTACTTGGTGTCATGGAATCCCAGCCTGGTTTAGGTTGGAAGGGACCTTAAAGCTCATCCAGCTCCAACCCCTGCCACAGGCAGGGACCCCTTCCACTGGAGCAGCTGCTCCAAGCCCCTGTGTCCAACCTGGCCTTGAGCACTGCCAGGGATGGGGCAGCCACAGCTTCTCTGGGCACCCTGTGCCAGCGCCTCAGCACCCTCACAGGGAACAGCTTCTGCCTAAGAGCTCAGCTCAGTCTCCCCTGTTCTGGCAGGTTCAAGCCATTCCCCTTGGCCTGTCCCTACAGGCCCTTGTCCCAAGCCCCTCTCCAGGTTTTCTGCAGCCCCTTTAGGCACTGGAGCTGCTCTAAGGTCTCCCTATGCTTCCAGCACTTGTAATTAGAAACTTAAACTTGCCATTTTAATACCTGAACTACTTTAGTTCAGTCTTCCTGGATAAAACAGGAGGCCGGAAATCACTGAATGCCAGCCAGCCCCACAGTGTCTGTGCTTCCCCCTTTGAACAGGAGCTGCAGGCTGCCTTGGAGCTGCAGTTGGTGCAGAAGAGCCAGCTGGCTGTGTCCTTGGAGCACGAGCAAACAGTCAGTGATAACCTCCGCAAGGAGCTTCAGATCGAGCACACCCGCTGTGAAGCTCTGCTGGCCCAGGAGCAGGCCAAGCTCTTGGAGCTCCAGAAGGATCTGGATGCTGAGAAAAATCGCTCTTTGGAGCTCCTGAATTCCTTGAATCACGAACGTGTTTTGACAGAGCAGTTGAGCGCGAGAGTGAAGGAAGGTGCTTCTTGTCAGTACAGGGAGTCACTGCTGGAGCAGGCCTTTGTTCGAGAGCTCCAAGGCCAGCTGGAAGAAGAAAGGTCCCGAAGCATGGAGCTAGCTGCTATCATTGAGAAGATGCACCAGAAGGCCATTCGTTCCAAAAGGCAGCTGGAGGCTGAGGTACAGATGTGCTGTGAAGAAACCCAGAAGGAGAGAGAAGTCAATGACAAGCTACGAGCTATGCTGGAGTCTCTCCAGGCTCAAAAGCAGGAGGTAATCCGGTCCTTAGAGGCCCAGAAGGAGAGGGAGGCAAAGCTGAAAGCTGACTGGGAACAACTGCAGTTGCTCTACAAGGCCATGAAAGAGCAAGATAAAAACAAGAAAGAGGAGAGAGACAGAGAGAGGAGACAGCAGCAACACACAGAGGTAGAGAAGCAGAAGAACTGGAAGAGAGATCAAGAGAGACTGGTGAGAAAGCTCTGCAAGCTTTGCCTTACACTGAAATAGCCACAAACTGGGATTTAACCCTGTGGGTGGTGTTGTTTAATGGAAATGTTTCCTTCCCTTGAAACAAAGCTTTCTGAAAAACACATTAGATGAGAAATGCAGAAAAAGAGCTCAAATACAGCTGTTTTCACAGGGTTGTGTCTGGGTTTGCTGTTGACAGAAGCTGATCTTTACATCTTAGCTATGCTGGGAATTGACAGTTAACAGATGAAGGATATGGCTTAAACACAGAATGGAACTGAATTAGGTTTCATGTCATTACCCTTATTTTGAGCTAGGCTCCTAATTATGGTTTGCAGCAGTCTGCATTTTGCCCTTCTTGTTTCTCAACTCTTTGGCTTTCGTGAGGGGAGGAGGGAAGGTTTGCAGGCTCTCTGGAGCCTTCTCAGTCACCACGTCTGAAAACAGAGGGAGAAAATACCCATTCCAGAGTCATTGAATGGCTTCCTGGTGGCCCTTCCCTTAAGAGTGGTCTGTGAGTTAAGGAACACTGGGATGGATATGCTGGATACAGATAGTTAGGTGGGATGCTTTTACTTGCCGTCTGTGTGTGCGTATATCAAAACAAAACCAAAACCCACTCATATGCATATATATATATATGGGCATATGCATGTGTATGTATATGATGCAATTGCCTACTCTTTATTCTGTTCTAACAGCAGAACTTGGAACAGCAACACCAGAGGGATGAACAAAGAATTAAGGACCTGCAGGGAACAGTGGCACTATTAGAAGAACGCAGTCTCCTGTCACCCAGCCGTCAGCAGGAGCTGTCATGTACCTCCAGGAAAGATCGAAACGTGAAACAGGCCATGGCAAAAGAAACTGAGAAACCACATTTGCAACAGCAGCAGCAACAGCTAGAGAAGATAAGGCAGCAGCTGCTTTCTGTAGCTGTGCACCTGAACGAGTTCATAGATAAAACTGTGGATAAGTGAGTAGTCCATAACATAGTCATTTGCTTTCCACTTTGCTGATGAACTTGTGTGGGTCGTGGCTGAGAACCCCATGCTGAAGGCAGCGAGCAGTGTTTCTGCTTCCAAGACTCAGCCTTGTCTGAGCCCATGCTTTTGTGGTGGTAGCAGACTGGTTATTGCCATCCACTGCAGCCATTCCCCTTAGAATCTTGTGTCTGAACTAGATCTTTGAAGCAACCCTGCTAACACCTAACTCCCTACGGGAAAGATTTGGTTGGTAGTTTGGCAGCTGCAGCAGTGTGCTTAGAGAGCAATCAAAACAGCAGGCTCATCAACACATCTGCATGGGTAGAATGGGAAACTCCATTGAGCATGGCAGGGGAAGGCAAAGGGTCAGGAATGAATGGCCAAGTAGCATTTAATTTCTTATTTCTTTGGCAGCAGAGTAAGGTACTGGTGGTGTTTTGCTGCAGCCTGAATTTGCATGGTGGAATTTCAGACTGGTGTAAAGTGCAGGCTTCTGAACAAAGCCTGTGCAGAAATGCTGCTCTTAAAAATTGACAGAACTGGCTCATTTCTGTGTGCATTCATAGTAGTTTGTGTGATGAAGAGTGCATAAACACAGCCCCGAAACTTTGAGGGCAGCCAGTGGGGAGGAGGAATCAAATGTACTTTCACATTACTACAGATCACTCTGATACTGAAAAAGTGTTTCTGTTTGACAGAACCATCAATGATTGGCCTGTATCAAGTGATGAAGCTGTAGCCTCTTTACTGCAGACATTAAAGGAACTAAAATCAGATTTATTATCTCCTCCTGCATCTCAGGTAAGGAAAACAGCATCTATATGTCGATCATCAGGAAGTTGTTCTGTACTCTTTGGATTGCAGCGTACATGTCAGTTGATTGATTGACTTCCTTCCCTTTCTTTTTCAGTAAAACATCCTGACAAAACTCATTTTTTGCCTTGGGGGTGGGAAAAAACATGTCCTCATGTTGTCACTGTATGAACATATTTTAGTACCAGCCTCTCTCTTTTGTTATGCTGCAAAGCTTGCTTCTAATGGTGTTTTGCTTCCTAGATACACAGTAATATATCCAGGGGTATCAATCCTTGGGATATGTGTCTGCTGCTTCTGGATGCATCCAGAGACAGTTGGTTTTCAGTGAACTGTCAGCTCGTTTTCAGGAAGCCCAGGAGTGGTTTGTCATCTCAGGAGGGCTGTTCTGACTGATGTCTGCAGTATTGCAAATGCTTTATGCAAGTCTAAGGGTTGTCAAAGACTGAGTCCTGATCTACTGATATGAAATACACTCTAAAAACTTCACTATTTTAAATTCCATCTTATCCACCAGATGACTTTGCCCTATCATTTATATCTTTCCCTCATAACAGAGATCTTCAATCACATTTCAGCCAAAATTGGGGGATTTAGGGGTACTTAACGGTCCTGGCTCTTGTTTGCTTCTGCCTCTATTGCTTCACCTGCTGGATAGCAGATCCCCAGAATCACACCTTTGGGAAATAGTTCTGTCTGTCTCTGGTACAGGAAGAGGCTTTCGTAACCCGTGTGGTTGTCACGTACTCCATAACACAAGATGTATCAGAAGCTGCTTTGGCAGGGTGCAAGCTCTGCCTGTGTCTTAAATGCTTACAAAACACAATAAATACTTCCCTTATGTCACCTGTGCAGCCATTTAGGTGGTTGCCAAATGGATCATCTCCAGCCTTGAGGAGAGGGATGTGACCTCTTCCCTGGGGGGTGTCCATGGAGTTATTTTGGTTACGCCTTCCTCTCACAAAGCTTTAGAGTTCTCTGCTGTGGACAGAGTGCTCAGAGAGCCTGTGGAGGGGGAAGGAGACAACCTTATGGCTCTATTTAAATTGGACTTAGCAGAACTTCCTCTAGAGCTGAGCTGGTTTTCTGGCTCAGCTCCCTCTCAGTCATTGCTCTACTGGTAAAGAAAACTAGTTTGGGTTGTTTGTTTTTCCACTGATGCCGTTAGGTCTTCTGCATTACCAACTCTGTTCCAAATGCTTTTCACAACATTTAGGTTTTCCAGGCTCTCATCCCATTAAGCCCAGGAATGCCATGCAGAATAGCAATCCCTTCTCTTGTTGGACCACACTTTGCAATTGGCTCCTAGGGACTATAGCCATGCTAAAATCAAGGGACTCAAGTTTTCCAACTTCTTTTGTTTTGTTTAACAAAAGAAGTTTAGTGAAGCACTCTAAAGATGTCTGCCTTGCAACAGCTTAGACAGCAAAACCCATCTTGGTATCGTTGCTTCTGTGGGCACAAACGTTCCCTTCTCTCTGCCCTCTTTGATTTCTTTTCCAGAATCACCTTTTGCTTCAGTCTCCTCCCTGAATTTCTCTTTCCTTTAACATACTGAACTACATGCTCTGGAGACCAACAGAATATACTGCTATTACCTCCTTGAGCTGTGATAACGTGGGACTATTAGACAGGGAAAGTGGCAAATGCCAAAAGGGAAAACCTGTGCCAAGGTGAATATGGAGTCAACTGGTCAGTCAAAAGCCAACTGGTGCAGTAGAATCAACTGCATAGATGACTCATGTGGAATTCCTTCAGATATTACAAGTATCTGTTACCACCTTCAAACTGAGCTTTTGTAGGTCTGTAGGTCCCTAGGATAGTGGGACCAGGAGCCTCACTGGGATGCTTGCTGAGGAGGCCAGTATAGAGCAGCGTTCCTCCCTTTAAGTATGATACACATGGGGTATTTCCCCCCATGTCTGAACTATATACTTATCTATATGAAGTGTATTTTATACCTGAAGTTTTTATCTCTGCCCTCATTCTCAAAGTGCTCTTCAGTCTCATCTCAGTGTGTGATATGGCACAGCCGCTATGCCGGTGAAGGACATACAAAGGGAAATGCATCCTTCAGGATAAAAAAGGTTCAGTGGAAAAACCTGAAATTGTATAGAACATCTGTGAGTTAGATGATAAGTACAGGACAAGAGTTTAACTTGGACAGAAATCAATGCCTAATTTCAAAATGGTACTGAGGGTAGTGTTAGGTTCTTGAAGCATCATTCAACTCATTTTAAATATGCTGAGAAGTGAAGAGCATTTCATACACTCATGGAATGGTTTGGGTTGGAAGGGGCCTTAAGGCTCATCCAGCTCCAACCCCTGCCACAGGCAGGGACCCCTTCCACTGGAGCAGCTGCTCCAAGCCCCTGTGTCCAACCTGGCCTTGAGCACTGCCAGGGATGGGGCAGCCACAGCTTCTCTGGGCACCTGTGCCAGCGCCTCAGCACCCTCACAGGGAACAGCTTCTGCCTAAGAGCTCAGCTCAGTCTCCCCTGTCCTGGCAGGTTCAAGCCATTCCCCTTGGCCTGTCCCTACATCCCTTGTCCCAAGCCCCTCTCCAGCTTTCCTGCAGCCCCTTTAGGCACTGGAGCTGCTCTCAGGTCTCCCCTTCAGAAGCCTTCTCTGGGCTGAACAAGCCCAGCTCTCAGATTCCAAGCATTGAGAAGACTGCTACTGAAAGGAATAGGATTCCTGTACAGCCGCTCAGAGAGGTCTGTAATGAAGAGATAGCTTGCTTAACAATTGCTTTGATCCTGTGTAAAGAAGGCTGCTTGTGTGCTTCAGCTGCCCATCCTACCATGTAACACCTGAAGGCCACTGCTGGTTTTCAGCCTAGTTATCTTCACAGTTTTGGTCCATCGAGTTAGGTTATTACTCTCTTTGAGAGATTTGCTGTGGGAGTAATATGCAAACCCCATCACAGCTCACTTCCTTTGGGTTTCCTTTTTTAGATCAGATCTACGCATGATGCCAACTCTGTTCAAGAACTGGAAAGAGAATCCTGGCAGCAAGAGAGGCACATTTTGCAGGAAGCTCTCAAACAGGCTGAATCAGAGCTGGCTAAAGCCAGTGCTGGAATTGCAAACAGACCACTGGTGGAAACTTCCAGTCCTAAGGTAAAATTCTCATGCTGGCCAGCAAAGGGGCTGCCTGGAGCTCGGGGAGAGCAGTGCCACAGGCTTTGACATGTCATAGCAGCCTTTGACACATGGCTCGCTCTCACCATCTTGTCTATTGTGCAGCTTTGCTGTGTGAGAACTGTTACCAACTCGGGATCATAAAAACCTCGGGAGAGTTCAGTCCTTGGCAGTACTGTTCTTTAGGCATTGCCTAAGGGATTAATGTCACATGTAGGACAGGTAATTTAGTAATTCTCTTTTATTTCTTTTAACAAAGATGAGAGTAAAACTTCTGCTGCAGAGGAGTCAGGAAATGGACAGCTTGGATTTCTGAAGATATATCTGTCAGATTATGGCATTTAGGTTTCACTTATTTGCTGTAGGCTTCAGCTACTATCTTAAAAGATGAAGAGTTTTACACACTGCATATTAAATTAGGAACACCTTCCCCTATATACCTCATCAGAGAAGTTCCTATGTAGCTTCCTTGGTGTTAGATAGGAACATGCACCCTAAATAACCAAGGTCTGTGGAACCAGTTGCTACTCTTAAAGGAGAGGGAGGTTCAGACTTCTTGTCCAAGCATGAAAATATCCAACATCCATTATTTTTAATCTGCCCTCACCAATCTTAAATACTTTTTATTCCTCTGACACATTTGATCATACTCAAGCCTGATGGGCACCTATCCCAGTGTGTTTTCTGGTTAATATTTAAAGCAGATGTTAATTTTCTTGTTAGAGTTCAATTGGTTTAGAGTTGAAGATATGACTGTGTTGCTTCGAAACCTTCAGGAGAGCTAAGGCAGTCTGACACTCCAAACATGGGGGCTTTTTAGCTACATACAGAATCCTTCCTGCTGCCCTTGTGCCCATGAAATCAGCGATCCATGTGAAGACAGTTTGGTTGTGGTTGGTGTTTTGCACACCAAGCAGTAACCAGGCCTAGCCAGGACTACACAGATATACACAAACTCATTAGACTTGGTACAAGCCTTTATGTGTGGTGTCCACTGCAGGAGTGTCACCCCATAGCATTGCACCAAAATGGGCTGAGTCATGGTGGCTGTGACACAAATACTTGCTCAGAATCACATTTAGAATCACAGAATCATAGAATAGTTACGGTTGGAAAGGACCTTAAGCTCATCCAGTTTCAACCCCCCTGCCATGGGCAGGGACACCTCACACTAAACCATATCACCCAAGGCTCTGTCCAACCTGGCCTTGAACACCGCCAGGGATGGAGCATTCACAGCTTCCTGGGCAACCCATTCCAGTGCCTCAGCACCCTAACAGTAAAGAATTTCTTCCTTATATCCAATATAAACCTCCCCTATTTCAGTTTGAACCCGTTATCCCTTGTCCTGTCACTACAGCTCCTAATGAGTAGTCCCTCTCCAGCATCCCTATAGGCCCCCTTCAGATACTGGAAGCTGCTCTGAGGTCTCCATGCAGCTTCTCTTCTCCAGGCTGAACAGCCCCAACTTTCTCAGCCTGTCTCCATACAGGAGGTGCTCCAGCCCCTGATCATCCTCGTGGCCTCCTCTGGACTTGTTCCAACAGTTCCGTGTCCTTTCTATGTTGAGGACACCAGAACTGCACACAATGCTCCAAGTGAGGTCTCACGAGAGCAGAGTAGAAAGAAACTTGCGCTGCTTCCATGCTTCATAATTATAAGTTATTTTTCTATATTTTGGTAAAGCCACATATGTTTTAGATACCCGTGTTGTGGGGAGATGCTGCTGGAAAAAGCTGCTAACTCTTCCGAGCTTTCTTTAGCTACATCTTAACAGATTGGATTAATTGTTGTTTCCTGCTTTTGCTTTTTCTCCAGCTGCAGAGATTATATAGGAAGTACCTCAGAGCAGAGAGCTTTAGAAAGGCTTTGGTTTATCAGAAGAAATACCTCTTGCTGCTTCTCGGTGGGTTTCAGGACTGTGAACAGGCCACCCTCTCCCTAATAGCACGCATGGGAATCTACCCCTCGCCTGCAGACCTGCAGCTTTCTGGATCACGTTCCCGTCCTTTTACCAAGTTCAGATGTGCAGCCAGGGCCATCATTGCCATATCAAGGTAAAGCCAAAACACGGTCTCTCTTATGTGATATTGTCCTGGGGATTTTGGAAAAGCAGAATTCCTATGGCTTATCCTAGATGAATGTTAAGCAAAAGCTATCTCCAAAACTAGTTCAAACTGGTGGAGGGGTATCATGCAAGATTCCCATTCCTGTGACCTGGGCCCCTGCCTGTGGCAGGGGGCTGAAACCAGGTATCTTTAAGGTTCCTTCCAGCCAAAGCTTTCCATGATTTATGACGTGTTAGCTATAACTTTGGCTAAACTCCTATTGCAAAGTCAGCGCTAACTTGGATGTGAACTCAACTATAGACTGATACAAATCTGTTTCTATCCTGAGGGATACCCAGCAGCAATCTAGTTGAGAATCAGCACACAGCCATTACAAGCTGTTTTCCTTTCAGATCTGATCCTTATCTGTTTGGTCTCACTGAATAGTCTGTCTTGTTTCAGAATGTGATCATCTCATCAGTGATGGTTTTCCCCTCTTGAATCTGGTAGCCCTTTGTTTCATTGGGTTTGAGTCTATCATATTCTGTCGCTATCAGATGGATTGTGTTAAGTGTACTTGGGACAATATGCCATCTCGTAATGGGTTTTGAGACCATTTAATGAAAAGAATAGTTTTAAATGCCATCATCTCTATGCCATCCAGAGGGACCTGGACAGGCTGGAGAGGTGGGACTATGAGAACCTCATGAAGTTCAACAAGGCCAAATGCAAGGTCCTGCCCTGGAGTTGGGGCAATCCCAAGTGAAAAACAAGCTGAATGACACAGAATGTCTTTCAGCTCTTGTCCTTTATATGGAGGCAATAATGATTGCCATATCAAAGGATGTAGAAACAGTGACCTCCAAATTACTTCTCCTAGTCAGGAAGAGCTGCCACAGAACTCTGGGAATGAGGGACAGTGCAGGAGCAGTGCCACAAGGAGCAAACCTTTCCAAAAGGTAGAGGAGCACTGCACAGTAAAATGGGATGACCCTTCATTCTGATGACCACAGCTGAAGAATGTTTCTTCCATTCCTGCAAAGATTCTTATTTTGGTGCCAGCAAAGTTTAACATTAAAATTCAGTGTATTTTGGCTTATTTTTAATGATTGCCCAAACTTGTTTTGTTACCAAGGTTAAAGTTTTTGGTGAAGAAGTGGAACAGAGTTGGCAGGAAGAGCACACAGGCTGAGACCATTGCTCACAGCACAGGAGGTTACACAGGTAAGCCTTTTGGTACTTTGTTTTATCATAATTTGTCTTTAGTGATGCATTCCATTTGAAAATAAACCTCAACATATACCTATAGAAGTGGCAAAATCTGTTCACCTGTTAACACAGGGACAGGCCAAGGGGAATGGCTTGAACCTGCCAGAACAGGGGAGACTGAGCTGAGCTCTGAGGCAGAAGCTGTTCCCTGTGAGGGTGCTGAGGCACTGGCACAGGGTGCCCAGAGAAGCTGTGGCTGCCCCATCCCTGGCAGTGCTCAAGGCCAGGTTGGACACAGGGGCTTGGAGCAGCTGCTCCAGTGGAAGGGGTCCCTGCCTGTGGCAGGGGTTGGAGCTGGATGAGCTTTAAGGTCCCTTCCAACACAAACCAGGCTGGGATTCTTTGAACCACTGTGGTGTGGTTCATTACGAAACCTCAGTCCTGAAATCCCTGCTTAACTTCTGCAAAACAGCATCCTGGCAGCTTCATAGAAATAATATTTGGGTTTGGTTTTGAGTTTTTTGGTGAGTTAAAGGACTTTTCTGAAGGTTTTTTTTTCTGTTTTAATGAAAACAAAACACCCCCTTTCCCTTCCCAAACCTTCACCAAACCCGACAAACCCGATCTCGTTTCTATGCTGTCTCTAGAGTCAGGCAGTGTAATTCAACTGTAACATGTAGTTAGAGCAAACAAGAAGAACTAAGGTTAAAGAAAATACAGTATTTTGCTGATCTCAGCCATTGGGACATCCTCTGTGTGGATGGAACAGCGGCTGATGAGAAATCAGGTCTGGAGTAAGAACAAAGGGCGAGTTCTCCATCTGCAGGAAGCAGTTGTTGGAGAGTGAAATGCAAAACGTCTGTGAAATCTGGTTAAAATAAACAAAAACCAAACCAAAAAGAAGCAGTTGGCTGGAGAAAGTGTGTTTGGTTTTAAATGCAGCTTAAATACAGTTTAATTGTGCTGTAATTCCCATGGGCTTTATTGCGTATGGTTATGATAGCAGAACGTTTACGATGATTCCCAGCATGTGTGTTTTGAACTGTTTCCTATTTAACACAGCCCCTGGTGCAAGAACTGAGGTCCTGGATGAGCTGCAGCCCCCAGCCGTGAGCTCCCCCCCGACCCGGGACACCGGGCTGCGCCCCAGAACCAGCTCCACAAGGTTGGGGACCCCCTGCCCCAGAGCATCCCACCGCCTACCCCGCAGGTCAGTCCATGGTCACTGCCTCTGCTGCACTACCCCAATGGACAGGCTTTGGGAAGCATCAGCACTGCATGGAGGAGGCACTGGAATGGGAAGCGGGATTTGTTTTCTTACACCTGGGAAATGGTTTATTTCTTTCAAGATGTTACAGGAGAAAACTTCTCATTTGCTTTAAGCACATTGACTTTCCTGGACCGAGAGCATTCCTAGTGGTGTTCCCCAGTTTAATGTGGACAGGCTACGGGATTTACAATGGCCAGGTTAGATGGGGCTTGGAGCATCCTGCTCTAGTGGAAGGTGTCCCTGCCCATGGCAGGGGATTGGAAGTGGATGAGTTTAAGGTCCCTTCCAACCCAAACCAGTCTGGGTTTCTAGTTTGTCAGCATTCTGTGAGGGGTAAATCTTATTGCCTTTGCTGTCCAAGTTGGAGATAAATTTCTGAGCACCCCGTGGAAGTGGCTCCCCTACCTTAAGACAGCAGTGCATTAGTGTTAGCTGCTGTCAGCCCCTGGGATGCACAGAATGAGAGCTGGAGCTCTTGTGGGGTGTTTGCAGTTGCAGTTTTTCATGAATCAGGACCAGATCTGCACAGAAATCCAACCCCAGCTGCTTGTCACTGGGCTGGATTCACAGGTGACACTGCACAGTGCTGCTGTGAGAGAGAACCATCACTGACCTTCCCAGTCCCAGGCTCTCCTGGAACCCAGGGTAACCTTGGCCACTGCATAGCCCGTTACTGGGTATAGTACCTCCTCTCCCAGACCACTCCTCATACCTGGCTTCCTCCTTGAAGTCAGGATTTGCAGGAGTTGATGTGGAAGGCAAGTAGGTGTTCTCAGTCCTGTCAACTTGGGATGTGTTTGTCCCTTCACCTCCATGATAGATTAGAAAGTTCAACCAGTAGGCAAGAATTTCCTTCCTAAAGACAAAAAGAATAGCAAGGAAGTGGCTGTGGTGATCCAGAGGTACCAAAGACAGAAGATGCTCCAAATTATTTGTGGTTTTTAACACTGCTCACTGATTTTGGGGGCTGGATGGTGCTTGGCACTAAGGACAGGTACTGTTCTGCTTTGCAGAGGTTAGCAAAACATTCTGGACAATCATGAGACTTCCCAGAGGACTTTGTCTACCCCATCCTCTATATCATGGCATGTGTCTGGGTCTGACAGCCACAAACCTACCATGGGAAGTCATGTGCATTGTATGGAACAAGGATATTAATAACAGCAGGCCCTGACTGGTTACCCAGTGTGACTGGGTTAGTGGCAACTCAAGGCTAACGTGGATTTGAGAAGGGTTAAATGTTACCTATTGCTCCCTTTTATTCCTGGCAAAGCTATATGGAAGGAAGGGATGGATAGGAGCCAACTTCCACTAATCCTAAGGTGCAGGGTGAAGGAATAAATCTCCAAATAGCAGTGTGTTTGCACAGTGTCCCCTCCAGTATGTAGCTGTTGATGTCCAGAAAGGAAACACAGTGTTAGCATCTGAAGGGTGCTCCTTTTCCACCTTGTCCTTCAAGATAGCATTTTACCTGCTGAACAGGAGCATGCATGCCTGGATGCAGCACGCTCCTCTTCAGTCCTTCTCTCTCTGCAGAAGTGGTCTTCTCACTTGGCCATTTGGGCTTGCCTCTGACTGCAGCTTTCTTACCTGAGGTACTTTGTGTTGCATAAACCTAGAGAGATATTCATAGATACACCAGCTCGCATCAAAACATCCTTTCTCTTGACTCCCCTGTATACAAAGCTGCCCAGTTTTACATGTAACTCTTTGGTGGTGGTGGCTTTTACTGTTGCTGCAGTTTGCTTTGCACTGAGTTGCTGCTTCATGAATGTAACTATTATATTTGAGGGTATAGCATGAGAAGAAAATAATTTGTTTTCCTTTTAAGACTGCATCCATCCACAAGTTCGGGTTCAGAAAAGTCACTTGTGCCTACTGAGGATCCTGAACGATCCCTAACGGAATACATCCATCGCCTGGAGGTTATCCAGCAAAGACTGGGGGGTATGCACCCAGGTGAGAACAACCTCTTCCCCTGCTTTTTGCAATGCTCTTCCTATATTGCCTATAACACTTGTAGCATGTGAAGAGCTTCATTTTAAGGAGTAATTATTGAGTGGGAGAGGGATTAATCTCTGAAATGAAAACATCTTGTGACTCTTATCAAAAACCATGGCATGTCTCAAAAGAAGTTCTTAGGGAAATTCTCCAGAGATGAGGCTGAATAATTTCATGTGATTTCCACTTCCCTCCTGTTATCAAGTCTAAATAAGCAAGTGTTGCAGTTTAAATAAAGCCAATTAGCTCTCTACACAACTTTAAAGGCAAAGAGAACCACTGCAATAGCTGAACAGGGCCTTCTCTGCAGCACACACTATAATACTTACCTCATTTATCACTTCCTTATATTCCACAGCAGATTAAACAGAAATAGGATGATACTAAAACAGGCATCTAATCCTAAAGCTGATGGAAGAGCACACAGAGGATTGTAGTGGCACTTAACTTTGCTACTTAGGAACCTCCCACCTAACTTCTAGACTGAATTACTTAATGTTCTAGTCTTGTATCACAGAAGTAAGGTGTGGAGGCTCCTGAGGAGCCTGCTGACAGCTGCTCCTCCAGGGACTTTGGTGCATCTATCCCAAAGCTTGCTTCACCCATCCAGGTTTATGTTGTTCCCCTGGTCTGAGCTAATGTGGGTTACTAAGTCAGGTAATGCCATCAGTGTTTTGATCCAACCTTTATCCCTTTGCTGTTGCTGGTTGCTTCCCCATGTTACTTCTGGCTGCTCATCCCCATAGTCAGCTTACTTCATGAGGCTACTTTTGGGTCACTGTGGTCCTTGATCTCTAGGCAAGCAATCAGACTTAACTGCTTTTGGAAAAATAATGATTAAATTACCTTCCAAGGCAAATTTTGAATGATCACACATTGCATTCCTAACACATCCTTTAGTGCTAAGAGATTAAACACTAAAAAGATGTGTTTCTCAAGAGGAGCTTGGCTCTGTCAGCATTCAACCCAGGAGCCTGGTATGGTTGGACAACAGCTCTGGGGAAGGCCTGAAACACTGCATATGTTTCTGGCTGAGTTGAGCTAATAAATATCCTAGTCTTGCTTACATCACTAAAGCCAGCAGCTACAGTGACACTTCCATAAGGGAACTCCTGGCATTGCTCTCAGCAGGATTTTGCCTGGGAACCTTAATTCCATGACTTTGTGGGTTTGGGGTTTTTTGTTTGTCTCTTCCCCCTCCCCATATACAGCAATTATTTGTGGCAGATAAGAGAAACAAATGTTAGAATTGAAACCTGACAGCATTTGTAGAAATAAGGCATTTTGCTTTATGGTAAGCATGGAATAAGTATTCCACCACTGGCACACCATTAATAGCAATTCTGTGTGGAAAGTCCCTGTCACGTAAGGAATTTCCATGTCTCCAGAATGATGCCAGTCATTACAGAATGATGTCAGGAACTACACAGGGATGCTGCAGCCTTTACAACAATGCTGTGATGGACTTTAAAACATTACTCAATGACAAGTCTTTCTCCAGCAACAGAATGTGTGTTAAATCATCACCAGAGCAGTACAGCTGAACACCACAACCCTGTTTGTGCGTTGGTTTGATGGTGGAAGTTTGCTTTGGCAGATGGGGAAGCTTCCACATCTTGGTTTGTATTGTTCCTGAGTGGCTCATGAAAATGGGAATTGCTTTCAGGGTAGCTTGTATGAAGCACATGGAGGAAATTACACGCTGCAAAGTGCACCCTGTTGCTTTGTAACACAAACGGGTTTCTAATACTCATTCATTTACATTTAGGACAAGTTCCAGGCCCTCCTCGCCAGAGGAACACGAAGTGATGAGGATGCTCCTGCGATCCCTACTGCAACACCTCCCCTCGGTTACTGCTTCCTTCTGAGTCGGTCCATACATAACAGAGGCACTTGTGACCTCTTGTGCAGCTGAGTAAAGGGCAGTGCTTTTGCATCTGTTTTTTATATGACTTTTTATTATATTTTAGTACTTTAAGAGGAAATAACTTTCCCCTAAGAGCAGTGGTTTACATTCTCCTGTGACATGACCACATTAACAGCTGAAGCGTGCCTGCCTTGCTGTACTGTACGTTGCAAAGAGTCTCTTTGGTGTTTATTTTTCTAGAGTGTATAGGTGGATTCCTTGTAAAAAAAAGAAGTTATTAAAATGGCATTTTATTAGTGAATGCCTACATTGTGTGGTTATTTGTTACCTTGCTTGTTTACTTGTCTTGCTGTTCCTAACATTGTTTGGGGTTTAGTGTTTCAATAGGATCATTCGGACTAACGGAATAGCTGCCCTACTACACGTAAGCTTCTGTGAGTTTGGGATTTGCTCTTCTGGTTTTACAGTAAATAAGTCCTCCCTCCCCTTGGTCTTTCTATATAGAATCCCAACCTGCTTTGGGTTGGAAGGGACCTTAAAGCTCATCCAGCTCCAGCCCCTGCCACTGGAGCAGGGACCCCTTCCACTGGAGCAGCTGCTCCAAGCCCCTGTGTCCAACCTGGCCTTGAGCACTGCCAGGGATGGGGCAGCCACAGCTTCTCTGGGCACCCTGTGCCAGCTTCTGCCTTATCTCCAACCTGAACTTCCCCTGTTTCAGTCTGAACCCATCACCCTCATCCCATCACTGCAGTCCCTCTCCAGCACCCACAGTGAAGTCCAGCACCCATGTACTGACCCTCAGCAGCGGTGCCTCTGTTCTGCAGCTCAGAGCCAGGGCCCACAGCCGCATTCCTCTGCAGCACTACCCTATGGAGGGGAAGGTGGGGGCTAGGCAGAGCACACGCATTGCTGCTGCCCCACAGCTGCCACCACCACGGACCTGCTCACCCCAGAGAGCTGCTTCCCACAGCAGTTGTTAGCGGAAAGCTTCTTCCCCCCACTCTAGCTCCATGACAGTTACTGGTGCAGGTGTCCTTGGAGCCAGGACTGAGCCCAAGATCCATGCAGGAATACCGCAGGAAGCTCACACCTTGGTGTCCTGCACCCGTTCACCCCGCAACCTGCGGCTGGGCTGGGACAGCCTCACCCCATGCTCCGGAACAGCCGCTTCCTGCTGCCGTCCGCAGTGCCCTCCAACGGCGGCTGTCCTTAGGAACGGTGAGTTTGGGTGGGGGGGTTACCACAAAGTGCAGATTCGGTGTCCCCGATGGGGCCGCAGGGCAGCAGCAGGGCACGGAACCGAAGCACCGGGACCCCCATTGAAGCGGCCCAGGCCGCAGCAGGCCCCGGAGCGGAGCGGGGCGGTGCTCCCGTCCTCGGCCCCGCCTCCCTCAGCCCGGCCCCACCTGCGGCAGCGCTGGGCGGCGGCTGTGGCGGGGCCCCGCTCGCTGCTGGGCCGCAGCATGGCGGCGGAGCGCGGCGGCTGCTCCCTGGAGGCGGTGCCGCTGCCGGCCGAGGTGCGGGAGAGCCTGGCGGAGCTGGAGCTGGAGCTGTCCGAGGGTGAGCGAGCGGAGCGGGGCCTGGGCAGCGGAGGGGCCTGCGGGGCTCCTCACACCCGGCCTCGGGGCCGGGCAGGGCCTGCGCCCTCCGCTCGGTCGGGGCCGGCCCGAGGCGGAGGAGCTGCGCTGAGGGAGGCGGATGCAGCCCCGGGGGAGAGGCTCCTTCTGAGGCGATTGGGAAGGGCCGGGAGGGGGTTTGGGTTCGGGCGGAGCGGTCAGTGTGTGTGCGGCTGCACGGTCTGAAGTACCGCGTTAAAGTGGCTTTAGTTACAGCTGCAGTGTTAAACCCCTGGGTTCGGATCTCTTCATCCTGCCGAACGTTTGTGAGCTGCCCTGTACTGAGTTTCCAGGCAGGAATGTGGTGAAATTGTCTCTACTTCTGTAGTTAATGCGCCCCTGAGCAGAGGTGGCAAAGTTGCAGTGTTAGACTGAGGGTTCGGCTTGGTAATGTGCTCAAAGCCGTCCGAAAGATGAGGGCATCTGTATGGAGCCAGGCTGAGAGAGCTGGGCTGGGGCAGCCTGGAGAAGAGAAGGCTCCTGAAGGGGAGACCTGAGAGCAGCTCCAGTGCCTAAAGGGGCTGCAGGAAAGCTGGAGAGGGGCTTGGGACAAGGGCCTGTAGGGACAGGCCAAGGGGAATGGCTTGAACCTGCCAGAACAGGGGAGACTGAGCTGAGCTCTTAGGCAGAAGCTGTTCCCTGTGAGGGTGCTGAGGCGCTGGCACAGGGTGCCCAGAGAAGCTGTGGCTGCCCCATCCCTGGCAGTGCTCAAGGCCAGGTTGGACACAGGGGCTTGGAGCAGCTGCTCCAGTGGAAGGGGTCCCTGCCTGTGGCAGGGGTTGGAGCTGGATGAGCTTTAAGGTCCCTTCCAACACAAACCAGGCTGGGATTCTGTGATCTGTCTGTTTGCTGTTGCCAAAGGTACAGTTCCTTCCATTCCACCTCTGTGCTTGTGTTTGATGCTAACAGGGCTCCTTCTGTGACCCCTGGCAATTGTACTTGTTTCCTTGATGGGATTGGGGTGAGGAGTTTTGCACATGGGTTCTGTGCTGTGGCCCACCCTGCGGACAGGCAGGAGAGCATGCAGGGGACAGAGAGACTGAGGCAGCATTTCCTTTATGCAGTTCATTATTGCATTGTCCCTGGCTATGCTGTCAAGCTGTGCCTTTAACAGGAGAGTTAAAAGCCTGTAAGTGCCGTGGTCCTGGGGTGGGAGCATTCAGTCTGCTCCTCAGATGTTGCAGTTTTCAATATATCTAGGTGTGCAAAAATGGCGTTGTTTTACCTTAATACCCTGGCTGCCTTCTGCTGTGGTTTAGGAAATGATTCATGGCTGGTTGTCCTTGCCTTCAGTGTGGAACCTCGGTGCAGAGGCAGGGGAAAGCGCAGGGTTGGTAACTGTGTTGGCCAGGTGTAACCTGTCCCTGCATGCCTGCTCAGCGGTAGGAAGCAGTACATGACACGTGCTGATGCTTGTGCAAGAGGAGTTCCTGCCATGTGTGAGCCGTGCTACTGAGCCACTGGCACCTGTGTGCTCTCGTTGGTGGCCACAGCTCTGTGTTGTGCCCACTGGTGTCTGTGGGTCAGCTGGGATATCATAAACCAAACCCAGACTGGTTTGTGTTGGAAGGGACCTTAAAGCTCCTCCAGTTCCAACCCCTGCCACAGGCAGGGACCCCTTCCACTGGAGCAGCTGCTCCAAGCCCCTGTGTCCAACCTGGCCTTGAGCACTGCCAGGGATGGGGCAGCCACAGCTTCTCTGGGCACCCTGTGCCAGCGCCTCAGCACCCTCACAGGGAACAGCTTCTGCCTAAGAGCTCAGCTCAGTCTCCCCTGTTCTGGCAGGTTCAAGCCATTCCCCTTGGCCTGTCCCTACATCCCTTGTCCCAAGCCCCTCTCCAGGTTCCCTGCAGCCCCTTTAGGCACTGGAGCTGCTCCCAAGTCTCCCTTCATACTGAAGTTTGTATTGATGCATAGCTGCGGGATTGATTGCATAAAGTGATAATGTCAGCTCAAACTTCGTGGCCCCTCTGAAGGCTTAGTTTATGATACCAGCTGTGATTCCTTTTCTGCTTTGCGTGAATGACTTGAAAGCGTTTGCAGGCAGGTCTTCAGCATCCGGTAATGTGGTTTTGTGATGGCCTTGGCAGTCCTTGGGTAAAAGTGGGAATTTATGGTCTTGAAGGTCTTTTCCAGCCTAGTTGTTTCTGTGGTTCTATGTTATGTGCTGGTGTTCTGTGATCACTTGACATCTGCTTATGCTGCTTTAATGGAGCCCACTGTCATTGATATTCCAGACTTCCTTACTTGCAGAGGAAGGAATAGTGGTCTGAGACCGGTGGAGATTGACAGTTATTTCCCTCTATTTATCAGAGCACAGTCCAACCCTTGGTGGAAGGCTGTTGCTGACGGCAGCTTCCTCAAGCTTCCAGTAGCCTTTCTGTGGGGTGTACAGTGCTCTTGGTGCATGGAGATTGTACCTGACCTCTGCCTGAAAGAAGGGTCATGTGTGTGTGTGTGTGTGTGAACAGGCAGATTGCAGGGATAGAACAGGGGATTTCTTTTGTTAAGTGTGCTGTGAAGTAGAGACAGTTGTACTTGGGAGGATGTTGCCATAATCCCAGAGGAAGTGTGAAGGGAGGAAAAGAAGCAACTTGAGAGCAAGTTCCTTTCTGCTTTGTATGTGTACTTTGTTAATAGAAATGCCATGTAAGTCGTGCTGGGGCAGGGGTAATGTCTGTTCTTGTTGATTACATTCTTTTCCCCTATAAATAAATCAAGATTATGATCAAAACCTGTCTTTGGTTTTGTCCCAGGTTTTCATAGTGAAAGCTTGGGAGAGTGTTTGCTTTTAGATGTAGAGAACAATGAACCCAGAGTACATTGCTGCTTTCTAAAGACTCCAAATCCCGAATACAGTGTTTAGCTTAGAAGAGTTTTGGATGGGGAGGGAGCTCCAACTCTTGCCATAGTTCTGGTCACGTGTGCTCTTATGGATCCTTCTGCTTGTACAAGATCTTAATCTCTTGATTGGCAATCGTTTGTGTTCTTCATGTACTAGAAAAGTAATAGTTGAGGGTAAAAAGGAATCCCTAAACAGTGCTTGTTGGGTTCTCTTTAACCCTGCCATTTCTTTCTTGCTGCAAAGTATAGTGATTCTTCTAGTTGCTCTAAAATGGGTTTTCCTTCTGTGCTCAGAAGGAGATGGAAGGTTAGAAACCCCTCTTTAAAAACCATAATCCAACTGCAGTGGAGATTTTGGAGGAAAAAAGCCTTCCATGTGCTCTTTTAAAGCCTGTGCCTTTTTAATGGTAGTGCATTGTATATTTGTCTGCATTTTTAGGTACCTGAATGTACACTGCTTCTCATTAAGGCATGGTAATTGTGAAGAACAGGTCTCATTTAGACACAAATGCTACTTGTGTAATTCTATCCGAAAACCACATTGGATTTGAAAGCTGTGCCTCAAACCAGCTTCAGACTGCAGAAGACTTCTCCTTTTTATCCTATACAGAGCTTTCCCAGTTCTCCTGCTGCAGTGTTTTTCCCATGGCACATAGCTATAATTTGCTGGCTTATGCAACCAGATGCATGGTTTGGGGAAGAGAAACCCTTCCTCCAGCAGAAATAAATCTTGCCATTCAAAACCCTCTTTCTGCAGAGCACAAGGCATGGTGCTTCCTCTGCGTTCCTATTTGAGCACCTTCACTTTTACTCTCCTAAGCCCTGGAGATGTGGAATTGGGTCATTTGTCACTTCTTCCAGGTCATCTCTGCAGGAAGATGCCTCGCTCGTTCCCTTCTAATGCAAGGACAATGTAGTTAAGAGTAGAAGGAGTCAAAGATTAAACTGTGTTATGTGTCTGTGTAGCAATGAGGAGCATCCCACTGGTGTTAACCTGTGTGGCTTTGTCTTCTGGAGTTGCTTATGGTGGTAGTCCCCTCAGCTCTGTTCAGGGTCTTAAAACAACGTATGACTACGCTTGTTTCTTTCCTCGGAGGTTTCTTGTGCTTGTTGCTGTGTGGTTCTGGGCAGCCTGGGCCATTTGGATGCATAACATGATTTACATGTAGGAAACGTTAGCTGAGGAAGGAAGAAGGTGGGTTTCCAGACTTGCAGGTGGCTGATGGAGCAGCCTGTGAATGCTACAGTGCTTCTTGCTGTGGCCTGAATTTGTGATCAGCTTTTTAAACATCCAGAATATGGAATTGTTTCGTCTTCTGTTTCCTGGGAGTTTGGAGGTCAGGCTTATTTTGGGACTGAGCTGAAACTCTCAACAGACGTTACCTACTGTAAAGAGGCTGAAGATATTTGTTTCTAGTTCACATCTATTCTGTCACCCACCCCAGATGGGAAATGGTGCTCTTGATGGCTTCAGAATGAGTCCTGAGATAGAAATGTATCATCACATAGTTTCACATCTTAATTAGAACTTGATTTCACTGTTAATTTGGGGTGTTGAGTTTTCCCTCTCTTAACACATCACTCCCAAGTTTCTTCTGAGCCTAGCTGAGTTGTAGTGGGAAGCATGGTGGTTTAGATGGGGTGTGCAAGGTGTGGGTTCCTCTGGTTCCCAACGGGATGTTCACATCTGCCTCAGCAGAAAGCTCACTCTCATGGCATCTTGTTCCCAATTATTTAGTTCCCATTTCAGAAAGGATGAGTTAGTGCTCGTGTGACAAGGGACCTTTATCTGGTGGATGGGGTTTTGTTTTGGTGTTGGTTTTGGGGGTTTTTATGTGAGTGGAAGAAAGTGTCAACTAAGTGTTTCGAGAAAAAAGGTCAAGGTATTTAGTGGCTGACGTTTTTTGGCTACCACAAATAACCCACCACATACTTTGTCATAACTACGAGCTACTGTTGGCTCATACTAACAGTCTGGTTAGGGGTTGGAATGTTAAATTGATAACAGGATGCTTTTTGGGGGCAGAACACCTTGTATAAAACTAAAGGTAGTGGTCAGAGCTGAGAAGTTTTAACTTAATCGTTTTGTTCCACTAGGAGTATTGATGTGCTAGTAGAATACTGTATGTTGATATCAGGTGAGGAAGGCATATGCACATGCACTTTGCTATGAAAAAGCATGGAATTTGGGTGTTCAGGGTTTTTTCCTGCTCTTAAAGTAGGATTTTTGTGTTAGGGAAGTCTTCAAAAACTATGTCTGCAAATTGCAGTTGTTCACCACTTCTGCTGCCAGCTTAATACATGGCAATACATACAATCTGAGGCTGTCAGTGGGGAGAACTGTTGGAGCTGGGTAGACAGATGCTAGGCAAGAGGGTGATGGTCTGTGAAACTTGGCCTGCAGCATTTTTGTTGCTTCATTTCTGGGTTCTTCCAACAGAACGTGTTAATATTGTGGTTGGACCTGGGGCTTGCCCATGGGGACTGAGGATGTCTACAAAGGTTGTTCTCACCTGTTCCTCCTGGTGCAGGTACTGGCAACTGGTTGCTGTCCTTCACACTCACTTATGTTTGGGACTGAAATAGTCACACAGTGCTCAAACGGAAGCAGGTTTCTGATCTTTTAGAACCATAGAATAGTTAGGGTTGGAAAGGACCTCAAGATCATCCAGTTCCAACCCCCCTGCCATGGGCAGGGACACCTCACACTAAACCATATCACCCAAGGCTCTGTCCAGCCTGATCTTGAATGCTGCCAGGGATGAAGCATTCACAACCTCTCTGGGCAACCCATTCCAGTATCTCACCACCCTAACAGTTATTACTTCTTGTCTTGTGGCAAGGAGTGGTTGTCATTGCAAGCTTCATGGTTCCCATACATAGGGATCCTCTAATTCTGGTTATGTACCTGAAAAGGGGTTTGAGGGCTCATTGTTGGTGACTCTTAGTTGACGGATCAAGGCTAGCTCTTTCTTGCCAACCCTGTCTGGAAGCCAGGTCCTATTGTAGTCTTACACAGGCAGGGACCCCTTCCACTGGAGCAGCTGCTCCAAGCCCCTGTGTCCAACCTGGCCTTGAGCACTGCCAGGGATGGGGCAGCCACAGCTTCTCTGGGCACCCTGTGCCAGCGCCTCAGCACCCTCACAGGGAACAGCTTCTGCCTCAGAGCTCAGCTCAGTCTCCCCTGTTCTGGCAGGTTCAAGCCATTCCCCTTGGCCTGTCCCTACAGGCCCTTGTCCCAAGCCCCTCTCCAGCTTTCCTGCAGCCCCTTTAGGCACTGGAAGGCTGAAAGTCATCCCGTCACATTAGTACAATTGTAACAGTGACAACTGAGACTCTTGTGGCTGTGAAAAACCATTGTACACAGTTTTACTGCTGTCATAGTTTTTTACACACATCCTCCCTTCATTGTTTTGCTTCAAATGAAAAGACATTCCTCAAAACAGGGGCAGACTGTCACTTCTCATTGACCTGTAGGGATGCTTTAGAGCTGACTTTATTACCCAAACCTTGTTGTGTCCTCAATGGAATTACTTCATAAACTAAGGATTTAAGAGAGAGGGCAGTTAACATAGTGTGAAGAGTTCAAAGTCCTGTGTGCACATCTGTGTTGTGAGGGTAAAGCAAACTGACCCATTTTCTTTGTCTTCACACATCCCATGTGCTGGATGAGCAGAGTAAACACTTTTTTGCTTCCCTCCCCTCTATTTTGGAAGGGAATGAGAAGCTGGTTTAAGGGCTCTTGTTGGGTTGACCTTCAGGCTTAGCAACCGTACTGGAAACTTCTGTCATAGTGGTGGAATAATGGGATTGACCATGATTTTCATCTGGACTGCACCTTCCCTTTGCCTCTGATTCCCACTCTCCCATCATATCCTTTGTCATCAGTGTTATTGTTCCCCTGCTCTCCCTGTTTTGCCTACCTTCTGGAAGGCTGCAGGGTGAGGAAGGTGTCCTGCTTGGCTGTCAGCATTCTTACACTTCCTGTCTTTAGCTCTATCCCAGGAGAACAGTTCTGTGAGCAGTGAGGATCTGCAGAACACGTAAGGACATCCAGTCTTATTTTGATGTCTGTGGCTTCCAGCTTTGGAGTGATGCACTCAGGGCCTTGCAGGAAAAGGACTAAATCTACTGTGGTGTTAATTTGATTGCTCTGAGCAAACAGAAAATGCCCAGCCAAGAGAACTGGGTCATCAGCTTTCTGTTCAATCACAGTGTAGTTTCAGACTCAACCAGTTAGCTGGTTGGGATTCTGCTGTAGTTAATCAGTGCTTAGATTATTCTCTTCCCTGTGTTTGGGGCAGAACAATGTGAAATAATCTCTGTCTCTTTCAGAACCAGTTCTGCATTGAGTGCTTGACTGTAGTTTTAGACTGAGGTTGTGGTTGAAGACTCAAGTGACAGCTCGATACGTGCCTGGGAGATACCTTAAGTCCCTGCTGGTCTGAATGGCACCAGAGGTGATAAAATGTTTAGCCAAGCCATGGGTAAAGCCTGTCAGAAATTCCTTCAGGATTTCAATTCAAAGAGTGGCCACAAAGAAGAGAGAGACTCCCTTTAGACCAGGAGGCACATGGAGAAGAGGAGGGGTGATGGGCACAGGTTAATCCTGGGGGAATTACAGTTGAACACAAGTGGGGCATTTCTCACAAGGAGCACATGGAATAACCTCCCCAGTGCAGGGATGGATTCCCCAACACTGGACACTGTTAGCATTGGGCTGGACAGGGTGCTGGGACATCTAGGCCTGCAGAGCTTGGACCAGGTGATCCTTGAGGTCTTTTTGACATTGGGATTCTATGACTCTTCAGCTGTCATCCTGGGCAGCCTGCTCCAGCTGACCCTGCAGGAGCAGGGGCTTCAGGTAGGTCCAACTTGAGACATTCTTTCCAGCTTCAGCTGTTCTGGCAGAGCCCTGGTCTTTAAACCTTGGTATCTTTTTGTGTGTTGCTTTGGCAAGGAAGGTTAAATCCTGCTGTGTGATGGCAGCCTGTACTGGATGAAAATTAGAGGAAATACAGCTTTCCTGCAGCCCCTTTAGGCACTGGGGCTGCTCTCAAGTCTCCCCTTCAGGAGCCTTCTCTTGTCCAGGCTGCCCCAGCCCAGCTCTCTCAGCCTGGCTCCAGAGCAGAGCTGCTCCAGCCCTCGCAGCAGCTCCATGGCCTCCTCTGGCCTCACTCCATCAGCTCCAGGTCCCTCTCATGCTGCTGCCCCAGAGCTGGATCAGGGCTGCAGGGGGGGTCTCCCCAGAGCACAGCAGAGGGGCAGGATCCCCCCCCTGAGCTGCTGCTCACGCTCTGGGGGTGCAGCCCAGGACATGGGGGGGTTCTGGGCTCAAGCACACACTGAAGCTGGGTCATGGGGAGCTTCTCCTCACCCAACACTCCCAACTCCTTCTCAGGGCTGCTCCATTCAGCCTCCCGCAGCCTGGAAAAGCTTCTGTGTAGTGGTTTTGTGATGAAGTTTGGGGCACCCTCTGCTGCTGCAGGGCCTCATTTTTCCCATCTCCAGTGTTGCACACAGGGGCCTCTCAGTTTTTGCAGTGGGGGTCTTGTGCTTGCCTGGCTTCCCTGCTTCACTGTTCCTGACATGGTGGAGCTGGAAGGGGTCTCCATCCAGGCAGCTGAACTAAAGAAGCAGCCATTGCCCAAAAGGAGAATTGCTGTGCCCAGACTATTACGGTCAAGGTAACAGTGGCAGCAAGTTCATAGGAGAGAGATTCAGTTCTTTTCTTAAGCAATTCAGTGGCTTGAATTGGCTCAGCCAGATGGGCTCAGAGCTGGATTGTGTTGAGGGGAGAAGGATGAAGGAGGGTGCCAGTACTTCAGCTCAGCTGCAACATGGATCCGTACCCATGAATCCATTTTTGGTGTCTGCCTGTATCCATATGGCTTTTCCTTCAGAGCTGTCCTGGATCCAGCCTGGAATCATAGAATCACAGAATCTCTTGTATCTATGGCTCAATATTCTATAATCTTTACAGTAGCATAAGGTTCAGTAATGTTTTAAATATCAGTGGTTGTCTGTATATCCTGGTATCTGTTACTTTTGCCCCAGCAAGATGGATGAGTCTTAAACTTGACATAAGTCTGTGTTGCAAAATCACTGCAAGATTGAATGGGGCTTGGAGCACCCTGCTCTAGTGGAAGGGGTCCCGGCCTGTGGCAGGGGTTGGAGCTGGATGAGCTTTAAGGTCCCTTCCAACCCAAACTAACCTGTGATCGTGTGATGGTTGTGAGGACAAAGGTAGCTTATGGGTTGGTTTGAGATGATGGAGTGAAAACCAGGAAATGGTAGACAGTAGTAAGAAACAAATGAAGTCTTTCACTTTTTAAATGGAAGCTATATAAGGAAGATTTAACAGATTCAGTGGCACAACTGCTGTATTGCTGATGCCTTTTCCCTGGCAGAACCAGTGTTATCTGGCGTGCATCCAGAGGAGAGAAAGTACTTTAAAAGTTATTACAGATACAAAAAACCATATGTATAGCTAATATCTGAGAACTTGTATCTTCTGCACTCAACTGCACTTCATTGCATCTTGCACAAGGGCTGCTTTCACTGTTTATTTGGGTTGTTTCTGGTTAGGCTGTTTGGGGCACTTTTGTGCTACAAACAGGTTTTTGGTTGGTTTTATCAACTCTGTCCAAAGTCTTCAGCCCTAATGATAACCCACGTGGGTTTTGGTGGCTTTACCTTTCTTTAGTGGATACTTATAAGCAGCAAGGTGAACCAGTAAGTACTTTATGCTCAACTTAGAGCCATTCTCTGTAGTGCTTCAGTCCTGCTTGCTGTGTTGATGCATTTCAAGCCCAACACACTGAATCATGGGCATTCACACGTGTGTTTGATCTTATGCTAAGTGAGGTGGGTGCTGTCTCTTGTAGAATGACTGAATGCATGCAGCTCAGTCACCATTCCTCTGTCACGTTGGCAGTATGGTTGTGCACTGCAGTGAGAAGTAGCAGGATGAGTCCTTCTGGATAAAGGGTGGAATTAAGAGCGGTCTTGTAACTTTGGACAGACACTTCCCTTAAGAAGAGACATAACCGGGAGCCATTTGTTCTCTCCTTGCTGGTGTTTGCACTCACTGAGCCCATAACTAGTGATAAAATAGAAATGACCTTGACTAAATCATAGCAAGAGGTAGCTTTGCTGTGTTAAAACAAATGATGTTTTGACAGTGCAAAATAAAGAGAGATTATGAATTGCTATGAGATAATCCCCTGTGGTGACTGAAGGGTACTGTTGGGCAGACTGATGACTCACGATGTTATCAAAATCGTGTTCATCACATGAAATAGGTTCTCAATGGCCTTTTATAAGGGAAATTCTGAGCTTAAAAACTTGAGGATGTCTTTTGCAGTCATTGCTGGATATTGTATTTGGGAGAAGAGTGCAGTAACATCCTGAACTGGTGCTGGAGAGAGACCACTGCCTTGTTTTGTTCCAGGAGGACAAGATGACTGTTCACTGGAAAACAACCCTCTTGTGCATAGTGAGTGGAAGTAACTGCAGCAAATGGGGTTCGGATCATGTTAAATAGGGATATTTCTGTAAGCACAATTGCACATTGTGACCAGGGAGGGAGGAATCCAGAAGACTCGATCATGTTGATGTACTTCCAGGTGATAAAATAGTTACTTTGGGCAGGTTTATGGCTTTGTAGACGTTTTTAATAGGGGTGAAGTAATATGCATTTAATGGGATGAAGCCACTGGGTGTTTAATTGTAAATACCAGTGTATTTAAGTAATTTAAGTCTAAGGAAAGTTATGTTTAGAAGAAATCTAATCGCCAGCATTATAGGAATTGGTGTTACTGCTTTGAGACTCATCTTCTGGTTTGGGACTGTTTTTTCTGTGTGATTTATTTGATTCCAAGCTATCCAAGTACTTTCAGATTGTTTATTGAGTTTCTCATTTGTGCTGAGTAGCTAAGACTACACCTAACTGCCACGAGCATTAAAAATAGGTCTGTTGGTACTTTTGCTAGAGAAAATGTTTGTGGAAACCGAAGTGTTTTGGGGTTGGTTTGGTATTTAAACCAGAGAGCACTGTTATTCCAGTTATTTCTTGAATTCAGTCCTAAAGTACCATCCCAACATGGTTTGGGTTGAGATGGACCCTGAAAGGTTGCTAGTCCAACCCTCCTGCAGTGAGGAGCGACATAGAACCAGCTCCATCAGGTTGCTCAGAGCCCCAGCAAACCTGACCTTGAATGTCTCCAGGGATGGGGCATCCACCACCTTCCTGGGCAACCTGTGCCAGTGTTTTACCAGCCTCAGCATAAAACAGTTCTTCCTGGTTACTTTCTCAATAGTAATTATCTCTTCTTCAGTGTCTCAGTATATGCTCAGCATAAGTTCTTTTTGCCCGGTGCTCTAACTCTTGTCTGCTACCTTCTTTCCTACTGCATGCAGGAAACAGTATACTGTTCCTTTCTGACTCAAAGATGATGGGACAGCTGGAGATCAGCTTAAAACAGATGACAAGCAGAGAAAGAGTTTTCTTTGCCAGTGCTAGCCATGTGGTTTTTATTCTACCTCTTTCTCTTGGGTTCAGGTCTCAATAGAAGGAAGACACTTCAAGAGGGTGCAGGGTATGTTAGCAGGTCGAATCTCAGTGATGTGTTTCACCAATGCAGTCCTCTGCTGCCCAAGAAAAATGGGAGCTTGAGGCACAAGGAGACCCTTGGCACTGGATGGTTACTGCTTTACAAGCAGCCAGGAAAATAGCACATGCAGACTGCAGGATGTTGCCATTAACACATTCCCATGGAGAGCCAGCAGTGCTTCTAGCAGGACATCTGCCTACATTCGGGAAGGATGCTGGAGCAAGCCCTTATTAGTTCTTAACCCTTTTTAGGTGCTTATTAACAAGTGTTGGCTGCCCTCAGTTCTTTTAGGTTTATCTAGGATGTTTCAAAGAATCCCAGACTGGGTTGGGTTGGAAAAGACCTTAAAGCTCCTCCAGTTCCAACCCCTGCCACAGGCAGAGACCCTTTCCACTGGAGCAGCTGCTCCAAGCCCCATCCAGCCTGGCCTTGAGCACTGCCAGGGATGGAAGTAACCCTCAAGCTTCTGCTTTGACTCAAGCAAACATATTAGGTAAGGATGTTTTGATGCTTCTGTGAGAGTCATGAATACACATGATTTATTAGAGGAGGTTTTGAGCAGCAGGTCCTTCAGAGACTGAAGGGTGTTGGAAGTGAAGCCTAAACATAGATGTAACCATAAAATCTATCTCTTGCTGAAGAATGTCACACTGATGTCTCTTCTTTTTTTAGGTCTTTCGATAGATTTGGCTAGGTCTCTATGCCATGTTACTATCATCATTGATTTCCAGCTTCTGCAGGAAGGGACTTAACTGATAGCTTATGTAGTGATTTCTATTCTTACTTACAACAAAGAAAGTAACAACACGACCTTAAGGAGAATCTACCTGCAGAATATTGACTTTGAAGTTATTTTTGGTGTGAGTTTTGTTGTGTTTGGGGTTATTTCTCTCCTTTCATAGCTGAGGACTTACAGTTTCCAAGGGATGTTGCTGAGGGCTGTCACAAGTAATCAGCTCCTTGATTCAGTCACTCTTCTGGAAGGAAGGTTAAAATAGTGTTGCTTGTCTAATGTGAGTGTCCCTGCCCATGGCAGGGGGTTGGAATGAGAAGATCTTAAGGTCCTTCCCAACCCAAACCAATCTGTAAGTACTATCGGGATGAAGAAACCTTAGCAACTGTAAAAGCTTTTGAATTTCAAACGTCTTAAGTATCTGATAATTTGAGAACTAAAATGACTTTCTAAATTGATGAATACGTTTGTGAAGCAGTTGGAAGAACACTTAAGTATCTGATAGACATATATGAGGGTTTGAAACGATTATCCACTTGTGTCAGTTTTTGAGTGCTTTCAACCCATGGCTTATGGGTTAGGTCATGTACACTGGAAAAGCTGGCAAGTAAAATAATGCTGGAAAGCTATGATGCTTTTGTTCCTGAAAAGTAAAATGGGAACATCTGATTTGTGAGGCTCCTCAGAAGGATTTAGCCACAAAGCTGTAGAGAATGTGGGACCATTGGTGTGTATGAAAGCAACTGAATTCCAAGCCACATACTAACAAAAGACATGCAAAAATGAGAAAAGCTTTGCAGTTTGGGGGTATTGGAAGGTTTAGAATTGAGGAATTTTGGCTGAAAGATGGAACTGTTCATAATAATAGTCCAAGGCAGCTTCCTGGGGAAAGGAGCTGCATTCCCAAAAGAGAAGTCTCATACCAATACATGTATATAGTATAATGATCACACTAAATGCATTTTTCAGGAGAAGCTCAGGTTCTGAGAGGCTGGAGCTCTAACAGAAGAGCTGAGTCCCTGCAGTCCTGGCTCTATTACTTACAGTAATGCCATATTCAGTAATGAATATATTCAAATATGGCAGATTAGCCATTTATTATTTGTTCTCTTTCTGTCACTTAAAAATCTAAGGATAATGCTATTAGAGAGCTTTGGAGGATATTCCCGGGGTTGTTCCCATAGGAAATGATGTGCAGGTTTTTGAGGACTCACGAGCTACCTGTCACTTCCTAATAGAAGCCTTTTGACTTATATTTCCAGCTCCTGGCTTGCAGAATGTAGTAACCTAGGAGCTGGGTGAAACAATGCTGATTAAAACAGGCGGTGAGAATACTGCCCAGCCTTCTCTGCAAGAAAACTGTGTTGAACTGCTTCCCAGATTCATTTCAATGTGTCCAACTGATGGGTAATGGAGATGCTGATGGGAACCCAGGACATAGGTTTTTACAGCTTTCTTCCCAGACCTTTGGGTTTTTTCCAGAAACAAGAAGAAAATGCTCATAGGGATTAGTAGTTAACTGTGTATTAGCTCTAATGGAATTTTCTTCCTTGTCTTACTCAAGGCTGGAGAGAGAAGAGTGGGGAATGTGAGAAAGGAGATCAGGTTAGATGAATGGGCAGGGCAAGTGAAACTTTGCCTCTGTACAAGTCATGTCAGCAGCTTCTGCAGCTTAATTCAACTGGAATTTAACCAACTTAAAATTCCACAGCTGCTTATAAAATGCATTATGGCCATTAAAGTGTCTTCTGATCATCAGTCAAAATGAAGGGACTAACCCCGACTCGTAGAGTATCTGTATGCTTTGTATTAGAAGTGCAGGAACTTCTTTATTCCAGACAAGCCCTGAAGCAATTCTCTTGTTGTGAACAGGAATGGCTTTGTCCCATGGATGTTTAAAGCAATTATTCAGGCAATTTCAGCATAATTTGGGGGGTCAGTTTAAAACTGTGAGTGCATTTCATCTGTATCAAAAAGCCTGTAAGGTCTTGGTGGTAGTTGAAAAAGCTGCCATAAGAGGTGGTGTTGCATGGTGTTATGGAATGATTGCTGTGCTAGGGGAAAAATAAGTACAGGTTCCCAACTTTAAGACAGAACAGTCCATGTTTTAGCATTTATATGGATTTATGGCTGTGTCCCAGCCCTTTCTAGTGACAGTAAATCTGGATTGAATAGCTCTGTAGTGCTGTCCTGAAAATGCAGTGTTCAAACTTCATTGGTTACTTAAGAAATAAAACAAAATAAATTTTAATAAGCACTTCTGCAAAACATTATTAATCTAAAAAATTAATAATAGTAATAATAATAATAATACTAAACTTCTGTGCTGGGAATGGAGCTCAGCCAGCCTGCTGAATAACCTCAGGTGGACTGAGTATTGCGACATGGAATGGAGAAGATGTCACCTGCATTCCATTGCCCTCTCCCTTGTGCTGCTGTTACCTTCTGGGATCCCCATCAGTAAGTTCTTACACTGCCTGGAAGCCCTTTTGCTTTAAGGTTAGAGGAAAAAGGAAGTGGCCCTTTAGCATCATCCTCTGACAGCTTTGTTCTGAAACTTGGGCAGCTTTGCCAAAGCTCCCTAGACATAAAATAGTTTAATGTGCTCCTGTTAAACACAGCCTTGTAGTTGGCTTAAAAAGTGCTCCTATAACACAGCATTTGGAAGGGTAACAGCAGCGCTGCCTTCGCTTTGCCAAGGCTTTTGGAGACAAATGTCAAAATCTGTTGCTTTGAACTAGGACAATTTCACTGCTAATGAGTTTCCTGTGTGGAAGCTTGTGTGTTCCAGTCTCTCTAAAGCTTTCCAAGCTGTATTCTGCACTGATCTGAAACTATTTTAATACAGGTTATACAAGGTGAAACGAGATTCAGGTGTTATCTTGGAAGATACTGGCTTGTGCAAAGCAGTGCCCTCCTCCCTGCCCTGCATCCAGTCACAAGCATTCAACAGGTTCGTCAGGTTCTGAGCACCAAGAGGCACTGCTGGGGAGCTTGGTGGGACTTTTGGAATAACTAAATCTGGTTTTAGGGTGGCTTTTCCTACCTTAACGTAGCTGAATGAGACCATTTTGAGGATAAACTATTGCAGGTTCTGTATTTTAGGATGAAAAACCTGGAACATGTGGTGCCAGCCTAATAACTCCTTCCAAGTACCCCCATCTGTACCCCCAGCCATGACCTTCCTCTTCGTGTGCTCTTGTGTTCTGAAGCCTGTTCTATCTTGGCAAAAGAATTAGGAGACAAAACACCCATCTATTCAGTATTCTGTTCATTGAACAATGTCTCCTCAGTGCTGTGGGTGAATCAGAGGTCTTGTTGAAAAGTAAATGTGGTCCTGTGGAGCTTCCCACTACTTGGACACAAGGGAATGCACTGAACAAGCTTAAGGCTGATGTTTTTGAGCTTCCATGTTTCTGTAACTGTAATGTTTGCCTAAATGTGCATTTTGAGCAGTCAGACTTTGTCTGTTAGTCCCTGGTAGCATTGCAGATGGTGGTTTTTGTTGCAGGCTTCACTGGTATGGCATCAAATATGTGAACCTCCTTAAATTCGTAGATGAGCTCTAAAGGAAGAGCTTGCAAACTGTTTTGACAGAGTGATTCCAAGTGATGAAGTGATAGCAATTGCTTACTAGTGATCAGCTTTAAGGAGCTGGGAGGAAGGCTGGTAGTAATGGAAGAACTTGAGGACAACACCAGTGTTTGAAGAGCTTTGCTGTTTCACCAGTGGCTGAGGACAGCCTTGTGCCTCTCTACTCCGTATTTCCTCTTGTTCTCCAGGCTGTGGGATGCCATCCCGTGTGCTGCCCCAACAGGCAGTGCAGAGCAGTCACTTCAGACTCCTTCTCCCCACCCAGGCCATGTTGTTTGCTCACAGGTTGTGTGTCCTGGTTCCATGTCAGTGAGGTCCGGTGGGCTCTGAGCAGCAGAACTGTGTGAGCAGCAGTTGCTCACCAGGAGCAGGTCCGTCTCTCCCCACTGCAATCCTGCCCTGTGCAGCCGCACCCTTTGCCTGCCTGCCAGGGTGTAAAACAGTTGTGCAGCCTCACCCCTCCTCAGCACCCTCCTGAGGAGCTGGAACCGCTTCCAGCACATTCAAATGGCCTTTCAAAAGCACTTGTATTAGTAACAGCACCAGACCTGCACACCACGTGGGACGTGAGCTCTGGATCATGGTATGGACATGGGCAAGATGCAGAAGAAGATGATCAGGGACTGGAGCACCTCCTGTATGAAGACAGGCTGAGAAAGTTGGGGCTGCTCAGCCTGGAGAAGAGAAGCTGCGTGGAGACCTCAGAGCAGCTTCCAGTGTCTGAAGGGGACTACAAGGATGGAGAGAGGAACTCTTCATCAGAGACTGTAGTGATAGGACAAGGGGTGGTGGGTTCAGACTGACACGGGGGAAGATACATGCAGAAGCTGTTCCCTGTGAGGGTGCTGAGGTGCTGGCACAGGGTGCCCAGAGAAGCTGTGTCTGTCCCATCCCTGGCAGTGCTCAAGGCCAGGTTGGACACAGGGGCTTGGAGCAGCTGCTCCAGTGGAAGGTGCCCCTGCCTGTGGCAGGGGTTGGAGCTGGAGGAGCTTTAAGGTCCCTTCCAACACAAACCAGGCTGGGGTTGTGTAAGACGGACAGAGCGTGCATATGAGAAAAGAAAAAGGAAAACCTCTTGAATGAGTTCCCTGGCTTTGATCCCCATGGCTGTTCTAGTACAGTTACATTTTTCTGTGTGTTGTTCATTGATATTTCCTTGCACAGATATGTCCAGAGTGCAAACGAGGACCCAGTTACCCAGTAAGAGCTAAAGAGATCTCACACACTTGGAGAAATGAATGTGTTTTCTTTAATACCGTATTTTAATCTGATTCTCCTTAGTGTCCTTTGGCCTTGGCTTGGGAACTTACCTACAAACCTGTCCTCTTATTATAGCCGGTGACTTTGAGGATCTTCACTTGCCTGTTGCTGCTGTTGAAGCTGCAAGTGCATCCTGAGCAAAGGTCTACAATCTTTAGGGACATGGGTTTGTAACATAGACATTGTGTTGGTCTCCTGGAGATCAGCAGCAGGTGAATGCTCTCCTCTTTCTGACCTGAAGCCAGACTGTCTCTGCATGAGGTCTGTATCGGTGGCTCGGCAGGAAGAAATCACTCTGGTTTGGAAAACCAACATTTGACAATGCAGAGAATTGTCTCAGCAGTCATTATCTCCAATGTGATTTAGAAAGAGTTGTTTCTCCCTCATGAAAGTAAGAATCTGGCTACCAAGAAAGCAGAGCCTTAATTTGGCTGGTTGTAATAGCTACAGCAATTGGACTTTGCATGACTGGAGGCAGGTGAGATAATGCTACAGACACTAGGAAGAATGAATGAGGAGGTTTTCTCTGTAGTTAAAAGTGTTATGCCAGGTTCAGAGCTCAAAACCACCTAAAAGTAATCATAATGTGACCCATTGAATTACTGTATCAAGGACAAAGGCATCCTAAGAAATCCTGGAGCATAATGGTATCAACATCCTATGTTTCTCAAATCGTTTGAGAAAGGCAGAACTACTTAAAGGAATTCCCTGTTGAGCAAACTCAGTCTGACTTCTTCCTTTTCCTGCTTTCAGGAGGTTAGACTGGAGATCTCCTGAGGTCCCTCCCAGCCTGAATTACTCTGCAATTCCAGGTTAATTTTTCAGTAGTGCTAGAAAGAGTGGGAAGAGAGGAATTATTTCAGGAAGGCTTAGCTGGAGAGATGGAGGAAAAAGACTTAGGGAGCTTACAAAGGGTCCTGCACAGCTTTTAGGGAGTGGATAAATGGGTGATTTGGAAGGAATTAGATGCATCTGGTAACAATGACATCTAGCAGACAGTAGATGAGCATGTTTTAGGAGAGGATGATGTGTGTGTGAATAGGGAACACTTGAGAATCGAGCTTATTTGTGTGGACCTAATAGTGAACAGCTACCATGGGGGAATTCATGCTAGAAATAGAGGTGTTGGAGTTACCCATATGTTATTAAGAAGCAGAGAAGATGAGAAGCCACTGTGAATGATTTGAAAAGCAGCTTAATGACATGACCTTAAAAATGGAATGGAGTTATAAACATGACCACCTCCTGAATAACAGCATTTTTAATGGATTTCCCAGTTTACCGTGGGATTGGCCCAATTTTAGACACTTTATTTTTCTCAAGCAATTGTCAATGGAATACTTTGTAGATTCCAGTTGGAAAAGTAAAGTTAAATAGCTAAGTAGCTTGGTAAGGAGATTTAGAGGCAATGCTGTCAAGTCTATGGACACAGGATCAAAGGATGTAGGTCAGAATTCATATGCTGTGTTCTGGGAAGCAGCAGTTGCAAAGGATAGGCAGAAATGATAGCTAATCAGTTAAAGCAGTCTTGTGTCAGATGCAATAGTGTTGAAAGCAGTCTCTGTGCAGCCTTGTGACAGCTGCAATAGTGGTTCTCCAGCCTGAGGCATGTCAGAGTGGTTGGTACTACTACACTGGTAAGTTTAGGTACTGCCAAACTGTGTTCTCAAGAGGGAGAGCTTTGAACAAGTTAAATGTCTGAGTGGCTCAGATGCAATCAGGTGTGTGCCTCTTAATATCTATAGGTTGATGTCAGTGGGAGTGCTATTAAAATAATTGGCACAAGAGGAGGAAACAGTTGGGAGAGAGCAGGGGTAGGAGGTGCAAGAAGCTGAATGTACAGTATACAGCTACAGTAAGTTTGAGAACTGTTAGCCAAGGCCCAGTATGTGTTGGGGCAGCTCTTAAATAGATGATAGCAGCTTTCTGAAGTATCATGCTCGTCTGCTACTGGGAATCTCTTTGCTCCTGCTGCCTGTGAGCTGGGAAAGATGAAGAAAGGAATGGGAGAGTAAGTTAGGAATGGGTAGTTCTGCATCATCTGGGTATATTCAGGAGGCTAGTTACTGTGTACATGAAAAACAGGTGATGAGGGCTCTCAAAGGTATCATGGAGGGCAACAGTAAGATGCAATGGCTGGAAACATAACCTTAGATGGAAAATAAACACATTTTTTAGTGGTAGGAAATACTGGAACAATATTTTTGCTATTGGAGTATTTTGAAGTCAGGGTGAGGTGTATTTATAAAGATGCTGTTCTACTACAGCTGTTGAACCTGCAGTTGAAACCCAGTGCCACTTAAAAGATCTGCGTTAGGGAGAGTATGTAAACAGATAAACCTTGTGTATGGCATTGACCCATACTGAGAACCTAGCCCACGTACTCATAATAAAGCGTTACATATCTGGCTTTGCTTAGGGATGGGGAGAAGCTTGTAAGCTTAGGAGTGTGTTTTTGTCTTAACGATCAAATCCCTCATTTTGTTGTCCTTATAAAACTCCAGCACTGAAATATGCTGTATTTGTGGGATTTATTTAGAGGCAATGCTGTCAAGTCTATGGACACAGGATCACAGTTCTCTTTGTAAGTCTTGGATAGCAACCACAAGATTACAGCTGGAGCATTTGTCAGTGAAGACAGAGGCAAAGTCATTGAGTACCTTGGCCTTCTCCATATCCTGGCTAATCAGGTCTCCCATTTCCTTCCAGAGGAAGCCACATTTTCCCTAGGTCCCTTTGAGAATCTGGTTTTCCTATTGTCAGTAGCAAACTGATGGCTCCTGTCTGGTTGCTAAGTAGGAATGGCTGAGCTGAGCAGATGGGAGGCGAGCAGGAGTCAAGCAGTCCATACTCTATAACCAGCACTGATGGGAGGCTGGTTTGCTTGATCAGGTGGGGTAGGATGGCTTGGTCCTTGATAATGGCCTTCTCTGCTGTGAAATGATGGGGTTAATGTTTGTGAGTGCTCACAGCTGCCGTGTTTAAACAGATCTAGTGTGTGCTGTGTGCTAAGCTTAGCTGGTAAAGCACTGCTCCCACGTATGTGAGTAATTGAGAAAGGCCTTTACAAGCCATGTTCTTGCACTTTCCCAGGGCCTGGATTCAGGAAAACTGCATTTGCTGATCATTTACCAGCTCCTAACCTCAGCTAGACACTTAATAAGGAGTGTTGCAACTAGAAATCAATGTAAGTAAGTTCAGCCATCATCGGGACCCATGCTGGGCCTTCCCAAGCTTGTAAGCACGGAGGTGATCCGGTCATAATGGGGATTGATGGTTTTCCTCTCCTGCCATGGCTGTGTGCACCAGCTGGCTTGCTCTTCTGTGTGCTGCCATGAATAATTCAGCTGGTTTCTTCTCTCCAGTGTAGTTTATCATTCTGTAGTTTGGCCACTGAACCCCTGGATCACTTCATCTATTTCTTTGTGATCATACCCCATGAAACAGGGACCTGGAAATCCACTGTTCTGTAGTTTATGTATTGAAGCAGTGAGTAGTGTGTGGTTATGTGACTTCTCTTTGTATGTTTGGAATGTGAGTTTGGAGCACGGGGCTGTGGTTTGTGTCTTGGGGTTTTCTGGTGGGTTTGTGAAAGATTTCTGTGGTCTCATTAATGAGTTGGGTCTTCCCATAGATTTCTGAATGAGGCTGTTCCAGTCTTCAGCATTGTGCATTGTGCCTGAACAGCATCTTTGCTGTGATGTGTTGGGCTTTGTGCTTGCTCCCCAAGTATGAATGTGAGGTTTGTGCAGCTTTCACACACCATGGAGCATTTAATACCTGGAGTAGATGGTGTGACTTCTGGGGTGTTGGTGCAGAGAACAACAACAAAATCCATGTCACTGCCATCCGAACAGCACACCATAAAAAGAAAGCTTCAGACAAGATATGGAAGTTTAATAGTCAGAAGTATCTTCATCGTGCTCATTCATCACTGTGGTAAGGAGTGTGGGGAGGATGTGACCAGAAAGGAGTTACAACAACTGAAGTTTCAAACAGCATGAAATGGTGCATACATCCTCTCTTATTTTTGCACATGCGTTCCTCAAGGCAAGGGTGATTGCATAACATAAGGCATGTATTATTTTGGTTTGTGATTGCTTGTTTTAACTGAATTAAACAGAAAAAATCACATCCTATAGAGCCAATGATGTTCTTCTCTTTGCAGTGGTATTGGAGGGGAATGTGTGTTAAGGATGTTGCAAAAAGCACTGTAGAAAGGGAGTTTTTTCCTTACTCTCCCCCATTTCTATGTCTGGTTGATTGTAGATTTGCATCTTTGGGGGCACTTTTCAGGGAATCTCAGACCAATCTGAGACTGCTCCCGGACATTGTGGCAGTAGAAATTGTTGCTAGAACCAAGGTAAGGGACATGGTTTTGTACCTAGTAGCAAAGTATCTTCCCCTCCTTCCCGACTGCATGTTTTTGTGTGAAATGGCTTGGTTCAGACAGTTCTTTCTGGCCTAATTCATTATAATGCTTGATTACTGCATGCCAGACATGAGTATTTTACCTTGATATTGTATCCCTGCTGCATCTAGGATGTGACAAGCAATCTTCTTTTGCTGGCTTTTGTGGGAAGCAGACAGCACATTCCCTATTTACCAGCTGATTTCCACCACCCCCCCCCCACACACATACAGCTTTCCTCAGCTTGTTAAAAGGGGATGGCAGCATTCCTGATTTACATCATAATGAGTTGAGAAAGCTGGATCTGCTTTGATACATTCTGCTCATAACCTCTGGGTGAAGACTCTAATCAACTTTAGAACACATCCAGTGTTTCAAACCCACTTCTCATACCTCTGAAGCTGCAGGAGGGATCGTGTTTGGAAGCTTGTATCTGCTGAGGAAATACAGACCATCATCTTCACAGGAGCTTAAAGAAGATGGTTCTTCATTTGTCCTTCTTATGCAGTAGGAGAGGAGAGTACATTTCATTGAAAGGAAGCATCTCAAGTTAAAAATGAGTCCTGTTTCATACCAGTAATTGTTAAGAGCAGAACCATGGTCAGACTGGCACAATTACGGATGTATGGATAGCTGGCATCCGTCAGTCTGTTCCTGTATCCTGCAAAGAGTCCTAATGGGATAGATGGGACGTGGTCGAGTTTGAGCTTTTCCTATGTCCCCATGGAGTGAGCTTAAAGGTTTTCTGAAGCAGCAGAAGAGCAATTCATTAATGGGGCCGAGCCTGGAAATTTGCCAGGATGCTTTTGGGATCCAATTATTTCATCTTCTTTTACCCTGTCAAATGCCACCTCCTGGCAGATGAAGCAGATAATGGCTTCAAACCAGGCAGCTCAGCATCGTTCAGCATCCGCACACACTGCACAAGTGTGGGTTTGCCTGGCCTGCATGGACTGATCCCATCCCTGCTGCACTGCACACTTCATTCACTCTGGCTTCTTTGTGGTTCCTTTGTCTAACAACTGCTTTGAAACATTGATATGAAAAGGTGGGATATGTGTCAGGGTAGAGTTTTCTAATTCTGACATTTCTTTGCCAATAGCAAAACTCCCAATTGCTTGATCAGGCTAAATTTAGGCCAAGAAAAAGCACAAGAGGCAATTAATGGTATTGTAAAATAGGTAGTCCCGTTGTGTAACTGTGCATGAAGTGGAAAATGTAGCCTTCTGCTACTAACATCTTGTTAGATTTGCTTCCTTTTCTCTCATTAAGATACCTGTACTTAGTTAGTCAATATTTGTCCGGTTCCTGGAGCTTGGCATTTCAGTGATTTCATTGTGTATGCAAAGCTTTAATGGAGCTGTGTACATTGCTGGTGTGGTTGGAAGGGACTCAAACCAGGCTGGTTTGGGCTGGAAGGGACCTTAAAGTTCATCCAGTTGCAACCCCTGCCACAGGCAGGGACCCCTTCCACTGGAGCAGCTGCTCCAAGCCCCTGTGTCCAACCTGGCCTTGAGCACTGCCAGGGATGGGGCAGCCACAGCTTCTCTGGGCACCCTGTGCCAGCGCCTCAGCACCCTCACAGGGAACAGCTTCTGCCTAAGAGCTCAGCTCAGTCTCCCCTGTTCTGGCAGGTTCAAGCCATTCTCCTTGGCCTGTCCCTACAGGCCCTTGTCCCAAGCCCCTCTCCAGGTTTCCTGCAGCCCCTTTAGGCACTGGAGCTGCTCTCAGCTCTCCCCTTCAGGAGCCTTCTCTTGTCCAGGCTGCCCCAGCCCAGCTCTCTCAGCCTGGCTCCAGAGCAGAGCTGCCCCAGCCATCAGAGTAGTGATGTGTAGTAGCTGGAGAAGTTGTGTGTCTCCATCTTGCTACTATTGCGTGCAGACAAGTTCTGTGCTGTGACAACTTAAATTCAGTCCAAGGGCTGAAAGTCCTGCTGCAAAATAGGAATCACCAGTAACTTATTTTCAGTGAAGTTGTGCTAAACTTCCGGTACTGTTTTAAAAGCATCTCGATGCTCTCAGGATGTTTAAAATAGGATCTTCAGGATAGAATTATAGGTTAGTCAAATGCATCACCATATGGAATGATCAGATGTCACTTATTTCCATCTTAAATGGATTTCTATAATATGACAGATTATAATCAAGATATCTTCACACTTCACTTAGCTCATCATATACATACTAAATTAAGGCATCAGTTGATAGCCCTTACTTCAGAAAGCAGCAGTGCATCAGGATGAAGGACTGCTGTTTGAATGCTTTGCAGACTTGGAGATGGGAGGAAGTGTTATTTTCTGGATCTTAAAGAGAAAGCTTCACCCGCTCCTCATGCAGCTCCACATATCTATGGTTTTTAATGACAACATGGACATAAGCTTAGCTGTGGCTGGAATACTGTGCTGTAGAGTGAGTCCTGGAATGAAGCTGTGCTGTACAGAAAACAAATGGGACTTTCCACATGAAGTGGCATGCCAGAATGGTCTTCAGCTACATGACAAGTTAGAAGTGCTTCTTTATAGCTATGATGGCAAAGCATGAGTTTTAATAGAAGAGCAAACAACTGGAAACTGATGTACTTACCACTCTTAACCAGAAAATACCTCCTCAAACCACTGAGTTTAGCAGTACAACATCTGTATACAGCCACTTAATTCAGCGTAAAGTTCAGTAATGATGGAAGTACAGCTTGTAATGTAATTTGAGGCACAGAATCAAAGGTTAAGATTGAAACAGGAACGATAGGAGTAGCTAAAAATGCAGAACCAAAACTGCTTAATGGACTAGTTATTTCCAGACACTTGTGAGATGTCCTGCTGGTTTATCCACATGCTAGTAATAGTTTAGCTGCTAGAGGACGAATCCAGTGGCAAACATCTGTTTTGCCAGGAGAAATGGTGGTTCCTGAGCTGGCAGGAAAAGGATAAACCCCCTCACAACCGTGGTTTAGAGATGTGTTGATTGTGGGTCCTGTTTGGAACCAGATTGTTTAATAAGTGCACCACTTCCAGATAGAGATTGTTGTTTAGATGGTTCTTGTGGTGCTCATTGCAGGTAAGATGTACCAGTTCCCAGGTATTACTTGTGTGTATTAGTTTCAAGCCTTGGAGTGGTAAGCATCCTTAAGAGACTGTCTCTGTGTTGATGTTGGCTATGATGATGTTGGCACTCTGAAGCTGTATCAGAAAGCTCGCAATGCACACACATGGTAGAACTGAAGCTCATGATCTCTTCATGCTCTAATAGCTGTAGTTTCAGAGCACGTGCAGGAGATGAGCCATCTCTCCCTTGTTCTGCTGTCATCTGTGTTGGTGAGGTCTCTTTTCCTGTGTGCTTCCATTGTTTTCCTCAGGACTGCTTGGCACATGATTTGCTCTGAAGGATGGGTACCGTGACAGACTGAAACCTTTCTTGTGCTGGCTGCATGGGTCAGTGTTCCTCAGCACATCTGTCAGTTCTCCAGCTGTTACACCAGGTGTTACTGCCTTTCCTTACTGTTGTCCTCGTGATAGTTCTTAGCAATACCTTGATGGGTTTTGCTTTTGCAGTGGACACAAATCACAGATGCCAGAGGAATTATTTCTTTCACAATTTCTTGTCATTTCTGACTTGGAAGTAAGTCAGAATCATGCAGCAATGCAGTGATCCTGCTAGAAACCTGTAGCACGATGCAGAATACAGCTTGGTGAGTTGTTCCACTTAACAAAGGTACTTGCCACGTCTGAGAGGTAGAGTCAGAAATCAGTGCCTGCTGCACTGATTCTTCCAACTCCAAGCCTTCAAATGCAGTTACAACCTGCTCCCTGACACACTGGAGAGCAGGTTTTTCCATCCGAGTTATGTTTTAAACTGCCAGCTTGCTGCTGCCTTTTCAAACCATTCAGGAGCCAGCTCTTCAGGCAGCACTCCATTGACTCCTGCTTTATACTCATGGAAGTGGCAAAAGCTTTTGCAGTGATTTGTCAGTAGTTGGTACACCTGAGAGGGTGATATACCTGATATACGTGGGATTGTGACTGTGCTCACCAGTGGCTGAACGGTTGAATCCTTAAAGGTTTTATCTTCCAGATCTAATACATTTTATTCTTTTCATCCACATTTAATGCACAATCATCTCCTTTAGAAGTGTCATTGTTGACCAGGAGGCATTTCCTTACCTTTAGCAGGTGGAGCCATCCTCAGCTGTCTGGTACCCACAGTCATCCTGTACTTACATAAGGGACTCTTGAGACCTCTTGCCAGCACAGTGTGGTGTCTCCCCATGAGAACTGAAGTGCAAACTACTGCTGAAGGGCTGGAGAAGTTGCTCACTTCATAGCAAGCTCCTTCCCATGAGCTGTTCTATGTCTGTCAGCATCTCACTCATCTTCCCTTCTCCATCAGAAGCCTTTGAGGCCTCTGCAGTGCGGGTGTACAAAGGAGGTAGAGCATCTCTGAATGTGCTTTGCCCTGTATCTTCATGCACTGAGGAGGAGAGGCTGCTGCACTCTCTGTTAGGCACACAGTGTTTGTGAGCTGCATCGCTCACCTATGCCCAATTCCTAGTTCAAGAGAAGCTTTTTCTAAGCACTGTTATCCAGTGGGTAGAACTGCCATAGCATACTTGAGCTTACAGAGTCAGGGCTTGAGGAATGTGAAGAGGCATGGCAGCAGTATCTAGGCAGTGAAGCCTGTGCTTGTTTGCTGTTCCTGTGGTTTTGAAGAGCACTGAAGCATTTGCTCTGTGTTCAGCACCTACTTTTCAGCATTGAGAATAAACTAGTTGAAATTCTGGAACCCAGCAAGTGTATAGCCAATGAAAAACAAGGGAGGAATCCCTAATTCCATACAGCTAATACTGAGTTGGTTAATTTGGCATAAGATTCTGTTAGCTATAGTGGTCACACTGAAATAAAACCGTGCCTAGATTGAACAGATTCTTTGTGCACTCATCAAGAAAATGGCTTTTGTAGATCATTTTAATAAATGCTAACGCTTCCCTTTATGACTAGCTTAATTTTCCCGCTGCCTCTGACATGTTTTGCAGTATTCCAGCTATTCCAGGCAGAGCACTAACAGCTTGACTCGGTGTCCCGCTTTATCCCAGGCTTCCCAGCTGGTTTGCTGGGAAGAGACAGAGGAACCTCATCTTGCTTTTGTGTGATCTAATAACTGGGGAGAAAGTGAGGCTAAATGACAGCAGCTGTGGCCACCACACACCAGATGTGGCTAGCAGCTCTTTTGGGAAGAGGTGAGGGCTCACAAAGAACCCCAAATGATGGGTTAATCCCACTGAGCCTCTGAGGGTGAAGGGGTGGGCAGTGATTGTCAGGGGGAAGCCCCCCCCCTCCCAGGCTTTAGATTGAGGAACAAAGGGAATCTCTGCTTGGCAGCAAAGTGGGAATTGCCAGTGGGGCTCAGAAGTCAATGGAGATGCTTCTGACTTAGGACTTAACCCATTCAAGGAGGATTCTCAAGTGAGCACTGTAGCAGAATCAACGAGTGCAGGGAGGTGCCAAAGCTGGAGAAGAGCTGGTTTACATGAGACTCTTTACAAGCCTCTCTGCTGATCTGCTGCTTCCGTTGGGTGATGCCTGACCTGCACAGGGATGTAATGTAAGGATTACTTCAGGAAGCTCTGGATATGACTGTCCTCACTGGAGCTGTGGTATGGCAAGTGTCTGTTACGTGCAGCATTTGTTACTTCCAGAGTTTGCTGAGATTGCTTTTGTCTTCCAAATGCCTTCAGTTTTATGATACATTGTTCTGGCTGCGGGTGCTTCTTGTCTGGGTTTTGGTTGGTTGGTTGTTTCCCTTCCATAGCTGAAAGTGCTGCACCTCTTTGTGGTACCTGTTTCCTTTGTAGAGCTGCCTGCCTTAGGAGAGCTGATCACAACAATCACAATGACAGGTTACACTCAGGCATGCAGATCTGCTTGGGCACTTGTGTTTTGGTTTGGTTTCCTTCTTGTTTCAGTAGAATTATTTAACATGTATATACAAATTATATTTGTGTGTATTTCCTCTGCTCAAGGACAAGAGTAACCAAAACATTTCTGTCTTTTGTCTATGTTGTATATGAAATATTTACACAGGTTTATGAGTAGAACCTGACAAATTCTGTTTGGTTGTAGTTTGCAGCGATTGAAGCTCTCCGGGACTTGCATTTTCTATTCCCTTACCTGTTTGGAACTGTGTCTTCAAGCTGGCATTGCTTGTTTTGGCATTCTGTCAGTGACTTTGAATGATGCAAATTCACTTCTTTGTGGGGTGGTTGGATGAAATGACTTTGTTTCTGTTAGCACTGTCCTCTGATGTAGGAGAGGGATGGATAGATGAGGAAATAGCAGCACGTAACACTATGGACAATATTAACCAAACCCACCACTTATGTATTAAGACAAATACCCAAGGAACATTTCAAAATACAGAGTAGGAACTTTTCTGTGTAATATCTGACTGAGGAAAAGAGATTCTTGCTTCTGCATACCCAGACCACTTGTCCAGATGAGTTAAACATTACTGTTACTAGTATATCATATTACTATATATATAGTTAATAACCTCATTTCCAAGGGAATCCCATGTAAATCATACCCCGTCTTTCTCTGGATTACCTTTGTAACTTGATTCTGCTGTTTGCCTGCAGATAAGGATTGGTAAGGATAGACACAAATACCCAGCATATTATAGAGCATGTCAGATCTTGCCCAGAGAAGCTGTGTCTGCCCCATCCCTGGCATTCTTGTGTTAATAGGATGGAGAATAAGTTTTAGGTTTGGCAGGAAGCAAATGGGCAGAGGTAGGCTGATTTACTTGGGGTTATTTTCCTCTCTTATATGTCCTTTTCATCTGTATGTTGCTGGAAGAATGTCCTTGAAGCAAAGATCAAACCGTTACATTTGACTTCTGTGTCCTAATTCATGTCCAGGTCATTACCTGCCTGCGTTCTAAAGTTCACCTTCTATTTGAGTGCGTTTCAAAATATATAATCAGGTATCTGTAATATCTTTAATCTTGGATGTATTTCACGCTGGGTTGATCCATTTGCCACAGGGAGGGAGGGATAGAAGTCCACTTTGTTAATGGAACTGCAGAATACCTCTCCATCTTTAAGCAGGTGTGAATGGTGGGAGCTGGGAGTGGTTTTACATCCTGTTTTCTATGCTGAGGTCTAGAAAAGAGACAAAACGTGTAAAATCTTGGTGGGGTTTGGGGTTTTTTAATGCAGTTTCCTGCAGGTTTTGCATGAAGTTCTGTTGGTGGAACCATGGCACTGCAGATCCCCAAATGTTTCAGAACCTCTTCTGGGTCTCTGTAGTTTTGCTTTTATTCTACTCTGTGAAAAGACTTCATGTTTTACCAGTGGAGTCTGCAAAACAGGTTTAAAACGGGATATCAGGTGATAACTGTGAATAAAAGCTAGTGCTGGAAGGAGATTACCACCTCCTAGAGTTTGAAAGCTTCATTGTCTTAACAGTGCATCTGGTTTGTGCTGTGTAAATGGCAAATAACTCCAGAACCAGGTTCAGCACAATGCTGCAGACAAAACCACTATCCCTCTGTTGTATACCTCCAAGGCAGTGATGATTATATCTGCATGGGTAGTATGGATATGGCCATGAATTTCTCTGACATCCCCAGGTCTTTGTTGCTGTTGTGACTCATTCAGAATTAGCCAGTTTAATCCGAGGGATCATGAAAATGAGAAGGCTTATTTCAAACCAGTTCAGTAATTCAAACCAATATGAATTTGTTTCTTTGTTTCTTTAGGAGACATCACTCAGAAAGGATATGAAAAGAAAAGAGCAAAGCTGTTAGCACGGTACATACCATTAATTCAAGGTAAGAGACTGTGTGTAAGTTCCACCTTTTGTGCTAAATCTGGGAAAATATATAATGGAAAAGTTCTCATTAAATAGATGAATTAATAGTGTTTGATAGACATGGCATCTAACCAGTTTCTTCAAAATACTGTTTAATATAAACTATTACTGCTTAAGGTGTCGGTTGTCAGAGTTTATCTTCAATGGCTGAAAGCTAAATGCCCAACTTTTTGGTTTATTTTTATGCTAGGACACTTAAATCACTCTGGGTTGAAGCCATTGTGCTGCCACTGAGCTTTAGGCTTGTATTTGCTAGGTAAATGCTTCCATAGCTGGAGAGGTTCTGCTTGAGAAAAGGGAAAATGAGAGGACAACTGAGATGAACGGACCTGATCATGAGACACTGTAGATAGATGAGAGAAAGAGAATCACAGGTATTATTTTGTGATGTTAGTGTTATAGTAACAGAGGGATCAATGCTGTGATTTTGGTCCTGCCTTAGTTCAGATGCTTACAGAAGTTACTGATTTGAAGGAGAAATGGGCAGTTTTGTGCAAATTGTGGAACTAGATGATAGTCTCTTTTGCTTTGGAAATCTTGACATAGTGATGCCTTTGGCTCTTTGACTCCCTCGAGTGCTGCTCAGCTGGGGTGGTTTAGGTGTGGATTTGATGTTTAACAGTTAGAATGTGATCTGGAGTTTCATCATGGGTTTCTGAGCATGGGTTTGTTGTGGATTTGCTGTTTTACCCACAGCTGCAGCTTTTCCCTTAGCAAATGTATATACTCTGTGGACCATGCAGGACCTAACCTGGCTTTATAAAAGGGCTCATTCCTTGAATAGAAGCAGTTTGGATTTCTCTGATACATCCTGCAGTCGGCAGCAAGCTTTAGCTTCACCTGCCAGGAGGAGCTCTTTCATTTCTCTGTTCATAATACCCTGTGCTCCAGTGCAGGTTAGTTAATGATCTTGATATCAGGACCTGTCTTGGGCAGGGACACCTCACACTAAACCATGGCACTCAAGGCTCTGTCCAACCTTGAACACCACCAGGGATGGAGCATTTACTTCTCTGGGCACCCTGTGCCAGCACCTCAGCACCCTCACAGGGAACAGCTTCTTCCTTAGGTCTAACCTGAATCTACCTTTGATAGACCATGCCTTGTACTTTTCTCCATGTAAGATTCTGTTCCTGTCAGGAGCCCAGGATGTGGTTGTAGCCATTCATCCTTGGTAGCTTGCTTGCTTCTTTTCTGGTTAATGTGCTTAAACAGACATTGCCTCTGCTGACTCCACTGGTGTAACCAAAGTTATGTAAGTGATGTGGCCAACATTACCCTGAAAGTTAATAGCCAAACAAAGAGGGTTTTAACAGGGATCTTCCAAGGTCCATGGCCTCAGTCAGCCAGCCATCTTCCAGCTGGTTTTGCCAGCTCCCTGCCACAGAGGCTTTTCATTGTCTGGCTTCTGCTTCTTTTGCTGCCTGCTTTGATTAGAACTGGGCTGCATGGCACTTAGATAATTCATATGAACTTGGGTTGTCCCTGACAGGCAGTATCCCCTATGTTAGGAGAGCTGGGTTGCTTGTGAAGTATCTCCTGAACTGCTGCTTTGGGTGCTTCAGCCCAGCATTCATTAGAGTGGCATGAGTTTTACAGCCTGCTTAGAATGGACTGTTATTCTGAGAAATCAAAGTTGTAGCTTATGACATGGAGGTGTTCTGCTTCCCAGTCTTGTCATAATGTCTAAATGAGCTTGTCTCTTGCTGTTGGCATTTTCATGGAGACAGTTTAGTTTCCTGGCTAGTATTTGGATTCATTGGATTTTTAGCAAACACTTGTATTTGTTGCTGCTTCCTTTAATGGCAAATAGTGACACCCTTAAAATGGTTTCATTTCCTCCAGGCTTATGAGCTGAAGTTTACTTCCTCGAGTAGAGGAAAACATTATAGAACAGTGGAAGATTCTCATGCACAACCATTTATACAATGTCTGTTATCATTTCTTTAAACTCCTCATTTTCTGATATGTTATTCTGGGTAATAAATTGCATTGGGTAGACCCTTGTGCAGTGTCACTGATCCTGAAGGTGTGAACCTTTAGATCACTTCAGATCTTGGAGACAAAAATGTGTGCATCAGGTAATATGTTCTGGGATGTGATATGACAGCAGCAAATGGTCAAATTGAACTATGACCTGTGTAAGGGCTGAATACTTAATAACTAAGGTAAGATTTCTCAGACCAAAAAGTGAAGAGTAGTCCTCAGCTTTCAGTCTCTTGGGGGATAATTTCCATTTACTCTCCTGCCTTAAGTTTGCTATGAAAGGATCCAAAACTCAGCATGTTTCCTGTAAAACTGCAGCATCTCGGGTCATTTTTATGAGAAGAGGTTGGCTGGTTTTTTTCCTTTACATTTCAGTAGGAACTAACTGGAAATAACTATCCAAAATCCTATTGAAAGCAATCTGGAACTAATGTGTCTGTTACTGTGGAGCCGTACTTAACCTAGGTATGCATCAGCCCAGCATCAGCTTTGCTGAGTAGTGTGAGGTACACAAGTGATGGTGAAATCAATGGGTTACATCCAGATACTTCATTTGAAGGTGCTACGCAGTGATGCACCTCTTCTGTCATGCTGCATGAGGCAGTACTAACAGGGAAGGAGAAGCTGTTTTCATCACACCTGGTCCTGTGCCTTGCATACATTAATAAACAGCTAAAAAACCTTCGAGGAAAGATCTTACCTATTCTTGTAGACTGCCTGTCTCTAACTAGGAATGACCTGAAGCTCCCCTCTCCTTTAGGGCAAGGCAGAGGCAGGGCCAACTAAGAAATACTGCATTCCTTGGCCAAAACCTCCCTGGGTTTGGTAGGGACCCTCTGTGAGTGTGGGTGGAAAACAGACCACGGTGGAGAGAGATGAACAGGAGGGCTTGGATCCATGGAGAAGGGGTGGAAACCAAGGGCAGGGTTGGAGAAGATGTGCTGAAGAGCCTTGAGTGGTGGGTCTTTGGGCAGAGCAGGGTGCTGGGTTTGGAGGAGACAGCAGAGAGAGACTAGGGCAGAGCTGGGTAGAGCAACAGGCTGGCCTAGAGCCAGACCAGGAGTTTCCCACACTTCGGTTATTTTCCCCCTTGTTGTGCCCCTTTTCCTTTCTTTTAGTGCTCTGAACCTGGTGCTTGTCTTTTGTTGCTGTCTCATTTCTAGAGCCAGTTCAACAGCTGCAGAAAGGTTTAATGGTGCACAGAGAGCCTGAAGTTGGCCTCCCTCTTCCCCTCTCTTTCTGCAAAGCTCTCTAATGGGATATGTCACCTTCTGCAGACTGTATTTTTGGAGGCATCATACATAACTGGGTAGCAGTGCGAGTGAGACAGAGCTGAAGGATTTGTTGCCGTGCTACTTTAGCTCCTTTGGCTTCACTTTTACCATTAAAACATAGAAGATTTTTGTTTCAGCCAGTAAACTGCTTCAACTTGTCTCATATAAATTAACTTAGTTTAGAACTGAAATGACTGTGAATTTCTGTTTTGGGAGATTAGATTTCCAGATCAGTCTTTTTGCAAAGGTAAATTAGATTTATCTAATCTACCAAATCTATTTAGATTTGAATTCCTAATAGCTGTTACAGATAAGGGTTTGCTGAGACGTTGGTGGAAGTCTTTTAAAAACAGTTGAGTTTGACCTTAAGACATCCCATCTTACACTGATCATATGAAAGAGGCAATTGAGCAACTGCTCAGCATGTGGCTTCTCAGAAGAGACATCTTGCAGGTAAAGTTTGTGCTTTTGCTAAGTGTGATTTTGACATTTATCCTAGGAAGCCAGGCTGAGAGAGCTGGGCTGGGGCAGCCTGGACAAGAGAAGGCTCCTGAAGGGGAGACCTGAGAGCAGCTCCAGTGCCTAAAGGGGCTGCAGGAAAGCTGGAGAGGGGCTTGGGACAAGGGATGTAGGGACAGGCCAAGGGGAATGGCTTGAACCTGCCAGAACAGGGGAGACTGAGCTGAGCTCTTAGGCAGAAGCTGTTCCCTGTGAGGGTGCTGAGGCGCTGGCACAGGGTGCCCAGAGAAGCTGTGGCTGCCCCATCCCTGGCAGTGCTCAAGGCCAGGTTGGACACAGGGGCTTGGAGCAGCTGCTCCAGTGGAAGGTGTCCCTGCCTGTGGCAGAGGTTGGAGCTGGATGAGCTTTAAGGTCCCTTGCAGCACAAACCAGTTTGGGATTCTGTGATTCATTTATCTTTGTGTGTCTGATGCTAGATGTGTTTAGGCAGGCATCCTCCCCAGCAGTGCTTGCTCTCGTGGTCATGGTCCTGTCTACTGGTCAGTGCTCTTATCATAAATTGGTTTTGTTTCTATAAATCAAAATTGCTTGAAATACTGGTGTTAGTCTTGGCTCTGCAGTGTTAGTGAATGGAAGAATACAGTTGTAATTCCAATATTAACTTTAATTTCATCCTGTAGAAATGAATTGTTCAGTTAATTGGAGCAAGCAGCCTCTTTGAGATGACTTTTAGTTTTTGCTAGCTTTGGCTAAGATAAAAATGGACCAAATTGAGTGATAGTGGATCAAGTCTTCAGTGTGTACTGCTGAAAATGTTATTTCTGTAAAGCTCATCAGTGTGAATGGGGGATTTAGCAAATTACCCAGCTGCTTCTGCTGAAGGCCAAGGGACTGATTTGCATAGTACCAGAATAAATTACCAAGTTCACCAAGCTTGTAGAACGGGATTTTTCTGGCACATACTTGTGCAGCCTAAGAATGACATGTAATATCTTACTGTTTTTACCAAAAAGTGATGCTTTTCACATAGTTCCTTGGTATTTCTGTGTTATGAAGTGAAACCTTTGAGGAAGTGAAGAGGAAATGCACCTGTGGTTGCCAACAGCAGCACTGATTTTGTGCCTCATCCTTATTTAAAGGGTACTTCTGATGTTCAGTGATACGTATTTCATTGTCATGGCTTCATTGTGGTCTTACAAGTCTGGATTTCAAGGCTGTGTGGTCACCTGCTTGCCTACCAGCTGCAGGAGTTTGGAATGGGGGTTCACAGGCTATACTGAGCCTGGATAGAAACAGCTTCCTAAAGCTGGGTACTGAACTGTAGGACTGGAAAAGGTAAGAGTCAGATATTCAGAGTGGAGCATTAATCTCTTCTTCCACTTAGAACTTATTGCCAGTTTTGGAGGAAAAAACCCAGCTCAGTTATTGCATTATCTGTTGCATCTGCTCTTTTCTTGGCTCAGGCTTTGAAGGAATTACTTGCCTTAATCTTTTTAATGAATATAAAGTTGTTCTTTGTTGTATCCAGATCGACAGCTCTCGCTGGACTTTTGACTTGTGGTTATGTTGAACATTCATTCACATGAAATGCACAGTCCAGTTCTGGAGTATTTTCAGCACTCTTCAATTGTCACATCAATTCCATTGTCAGACTAAGGTTGCCTTTCTTTTAGAAACAGTATTCTGCTAAAGGTTTTTCAGGGAATGGGTCCTCTTTATACCAGGTAAGCACATGATGTTTCAGCACTCCTCAGTTCCATGTTCAAGTGCCCTCCATTGAGGACACTTCAATTTCTTTACTGGCCTCATTTTCCCTATCAGCACCTGTTATCTACTTAAAAAAGCTTTACTTTTGGAAAGTAGGAAATGATGTTCTTTCTGTATAGCAAACTGTAAAAGACAGGAGCATGTCTCCGGAGTTGGATGCCCCATCCTTGTCATTGTTCAAGGCCAGGTTGGATGGGGCTTGGAGCAACTGCTCTAGTAGAAGGTGTCTCTACCCCATGGCAGGAGGATGGATCTGGATGAGCATGAAGGTCCCTTCCAACACAAACCATTCCATTATTCTGATTCTATGATTTCTCTTGATGTCCAGCAGTTAGACAGGAGAGGGTTGATTCCCTTTCCTCCCTCTGCATGGATCTGGCATGCAGAACACCTAATGACAAAGGACTGTAAGCAAAGTAGAGCAGTTTTTCTCTGATCCTCACAAGTGTTTGTTATCTTCTGTGTGAAGTGCTTATCTGATGAAGCTAGGGTTCAGTTTAAATCATTTCAAATGCAGTTGGAAGATGAGATTTGGTTTTTAAAGGTAGGTATAGACTGAGGGCTCCAGTTGAACTTGTCTGTGTTCTTGACACCTCCTTACTCAGGAAGCAGATGTGTTATTCATGAGCCTCAATTTGTACTGAAATCAAACTGTATTCCAGGTGTGGATCCATCCCTGCAAGCAGAGAACAGAGTGTCAGGCTCTTCACAAGCCACCGCCACTGGTGTGAAACAGCAAAAATCCCGTTCCAACAACTCCAGGGATGAGCGCTTCCGATCTGGTAAGGACATGAAATGTAGCTGAAATGGCAGGTGTTTTAAGAGGAAAAGTCATACCTACTACACCTAAATACAAAGTTGGAAGTGCTTTGGGAGAATGGAAGAGCTGATGAGTGTTTTTCAAGTAGCTTTTTGTATTTCTTATACACGAGTGGGTTTGTTCGAATGCAGAATGGAAGAAGAGGCAGGAGGGAAAGGAATCGTAACCATGTTTTCTGATGTCTTTCTGACTGTGATTCTTACACCCTGCTTAACAGTTTTCTCTTGTTTGCTGAGAAAAATGATTGGGTTGTAGTTTATGGAGCAGTTATTTAAACATTTAGAAGATTGCATTGTGTGAGTTGTGGGTTATTTTGCTTGTGAGTGGGTTGTTTTGTTAAAGAAAGGTTATAGGATTATTATATTTGTTGTAGCTCACTTTCGGATATTTCCTGGTTTAAAGCAAGTGCACAAAAAAGGGAAATGTCACAATGGATATTCTACTTAAGATTAAATGGACACCACTGTGACAAACCTGTTTTGGAAACTTGTGTGAAAACACCAATATCCTCATCACATCCTGTTGCCATTGTTACTTCTCAGGTGGTTGAAGTATAGTTTCCCTGTGAAATTCCTTGTCACAATAGTAAGAAGGGGCAGGTGTTTGGAAGGTGCATTCTCTCCTAAATACCTTTGGACTGGAAGTTTTTCTGTTTGTTTTCTAGGGTAATTATATGTCTTGGGTTTGGGGATGGGAAGCACAAGTAACGGCATGCACTGCACATCCTTATTGTGCTGTTGGTCTTGCATTGCCTTGCTTTTTAGCATAGTGGTTATTGCATCATATTTGTATATTATGGAAACTAATTAAATGACATGTTTAAGAGTATGTACAAATTGGTTATTTATATTTATTCTTGCATTTCAAATGTATCATCAATAGGCTTTCGCTGTTGAAGATACTAGGGAAAAACCCAACAGATTTAGTGGTTGAATTACAGCCACATTTTGCAAGTTACTTCATGACCAGTTGGATTCCAAATCAATTACAAGCATGAATCTGATAGAAATTAGATCTTTAAACGTGTGGTGGTGTTGAACTAACAGATAAACTCTGCAGAAGGAGCAGAACTACAATGGGGAACTATAAGCTGAGAAAGTTGGGAGGATCTAGAGCACTGCTATGTATGAGCACTGCGCTGTATGTGAGCATTGTGCTGTCTACGTGGACATTCTTCCTTGTCTAAGAGCCTCAGATGTCCTAATTTGCACCAAGGATACTTAACAAAGCAACCCAATACAACAGAAGCAAGGAAAGAACCCTGCCATACTACTGGTGCTCTCTGGGGGAAGTGTGGCATTGGGCTCATGCCACAGTGCAAGGCACGTCAAAACAGGGGGATATTAACAAGTTCAGTTCCTGTACTTGCTGATGTAAAGTGTCTTTAAATGATGAACAGTGTCTTTAAGTGATAGCCTGGCTATCAGTGCTAATGATCAGTGCTTCCTCTTTTCCTGGAGTTAATACTTCTATGACCTTGTTGATTTTAACATTCTTAAAGTGGAATTCTGAAGCACTCCTCACAGCCTTGTCAGGCCAGAGCTTAGCCAATACTGTTACATCTCAATATGAGCATTTCTGAATGACCTGAACTGTTCAGTGGACAGTTACTCAAGATTAAGCCTAATGTGTAGGGATTTTAGGTTATTTCTTATCACTGGCCAATGCCAAAACCGTAGGTAGCACTTTACATGGGCTGCCATATACTTGCTGAAAGTATCACTGCTCTGATTCTAATAGATGTTGACTCATTAGTTGATTTGAGTCTGAAAATGCTTCACATTGGAGTTGACTTCCACTATCTGAAGGGGGCTACAAGGATGCTGGAGAGGGACTCTTCATCAGGGACTGCAGTGATAGGACAAGGGGTGATGGGTTCAGACTGAAACAGGGGAGATTTAAGTTAGATCTAAGGCAGAAGCTGTTCCCTGTGAGGGTGCTGAGGCGCTGGCACAGGGTGCCCAGAGAAGCTGTGGCTGCCCCATCCCTGGCAATGTTCAAGGCCAGGTTGGACACAGGGGCTTGGAGCAGCTGCTCCAGTGGAAGGGGTCCCTGCCCGTGGCAGGGGTTGGAGCTGGAGGAGCTTTAAGGTCCCCTTAACCCAAACCACTCTGTGATTTCTTGATGCTCTTTTTCAAGGGTACTCATGCTGTGAGATGGATGTCTACATACAGCATGAGCAGGATCTATGTTGATGTCTCAGAAAACACCAGTTACTGCAAAGTGGCTTCAGTTGGTTCCTCCCAGTGCTTTGTCAGAAAGAGAGGCACAGTATTGCTTCACAAAGCAGTACCAATTTAGCTGAGAAATTCTGTCTATACTAAAAGCATTTTCTACTACCCAAAGAAAAGATATCCATCACCACTGGCTTGAAATGTTGTTAGCATTTTAAATTTCCCCATCCTTTGGCATACATTTGAAGGGTAAACAGCCTTAGGCTATAATTCAGAATACTATTGCTTCTTTTATCCCTTTATGCCTCTCATGACTTCTCCTGTGTCCTTTCCAAGAGCAGCTGATGAGGGTGGAATGCCACTTTTCACCAAACAGGATCTCTTTCTGGAGCAATTGTAGTTATTTTAGAACAACAAAATGACTTAAAATAAGCAAGTGGAACAATTTTGCCTTTTCATGTCATTAATCTGCCATTTATTGCCTGTAAGCACGATTTTTAATAGATTCCCACAGTTGTCCATTTGAATTAACTCTAATTTTTATTATCCACAGATACTTGTCTTCAAGCAGTAAATATTACCACAAAATTCCAACAGTGAATACCATCAATAGACACTGTAGGTACTCAGCCACCTAATAGTTCCTGGGACAACACTTAACATTCCAGTGCTTTACTTAGGCTTTTATCCTGCTAGAGGATGCGTGGTAGAGAAAGAGAGAAATGCAGGGACTTTGCAAGCATTCATCCATCATAAGCACTAAAACTCTGGTACTTGCAGTGCAGATGGTGATGCAGCAGCTATTGCTGCTAGCTGTTCTTCTAGGGCTTCTGGTGGAGGTTCTGTGCCTTCTCCTGTGTTCAGTCCCACTACTGCCTGGTTTGGGGTCAGAATACACGAGTTCACTGGTAAGCCTTGAGGGTGCCTCAAAAAGGTTTCCTGGCACCTATACTTTCTCTTTCCACTTGATCCCACAGCCATACTGTGTGCTGTAGTAGCCTTCCTGGAGTCATACAGCCTTTTCAGGTCAGTTTTACTTCACCCTCACTCAGCCACCTCCCTGGGAATCCTTGTCACAGGGATGCGATCCTACGGGACACTTCAGAGTGCCATTTGTAGAGGGCAGCAGGGCTGGTTGCTTTGGCTGATGGCATTTGGAGACCTGTGAGAAGCAGGAACACTGGTCAGCCTATGGATGCCTTTTTTAGTTCAAACAACTGTAGAAATTCTTCCTCCTGTCCCTAAGGCAGGAACAGGAATCAGGGGCTGATAAAACAAGCAGAGGCTACAAACAGGGAAGAAAAATACTCTTCTAATAGCTGGAGGGTTTAGGGTCTAATATTTCAGGTGATTTATAGTCCGCAAAGTATTTCTTAGTGTTCCTCTCCCATCTTTCACCAAGGACATGTAGGAAGAAAGGAAATGAGAATAGGTACTTAAAATGGAAGAGAAGATGACGGGTTTAGTGCAGCAGAGGAAGGGGAGAATGTTTTGAATCTATAATGAATTGTTGATGGCTGTTTGCAGCTTTCACAAGAGCAGAAACAAGTTGTTCAAGGCTTTTTCTTTGCCTTTTGGATATCCTTTTTTCTCCCTTTGGTATGGGTAGCCTTCATGTGAATCAGCTGGTGGGCTTGCTGGTGTCACTGGTGGGCTTGCTGTTGAGCTCCCCACTGCTCACTGCTGAACACTTACATCCTCTGCTCTCAAATGCGGTGCAATTCCCATCACATTTGATCTGGGTTTAATGACTAATACACTGGGGAGGACTGAAGTCCACAGTTCTTATGTGTGAAATGAGTTTTGCAGTCCATTTTTAACCCTGTAGTGGTAAATGATGGCAGAGAGCTGTTGTTTGCAGTTCTGCCATCCAGCTAAGCTTTAATTTATTACTGTCTGAACTTTTCTACCTTGAATGTTCTCTGGCTTTAAAATGATCTCATTCCTTTTACTTTAGCAGAGTCTCTTTTGTTGGGTGCCTAATGTAGAAAAGCTCTTAAAGGAAACATGGGATAGGAGCAAAGGGAACCCTTGAGTTTATTTGGCCAAGAGAATGGTCCTGCTCAGTTGTTATCCAAGGACAAGATACTAACAGCAAAATTCCAAGCTGGAGGTAGATCTTAATGAGTGTAGAAGGAACTGATGTGTTTAATCAATGCTATAAAACCAGAATAAAATAGCATCCCAACTGGTTCTGGTTCTATCCTTCACTCTGGTGTTTTCCAGCTTTGAGGTGGGAGTCGGGAGGGCGAGAGGAGGAGGTGGAGCTGATTTTGCCCTCTGGAAATGGAGTCAGAAGTAGTTCCCATGCTTGCTGCCACAGATCTGTGTGATGTTCTGACCTGTCCCACTCTCCTTTCTTAACATTCCTCAATGCACCCTTGCCTGGAGACAGGCCTTCATTCACAGCTAGCTGAGACTGCTGTCAGGCTCTGATCTGCCATGCTATTTAAGGACTTGATGAATATATATAAAGAGTATAAATATTGCATGTTATTTTTCTCTTTTGGAAGACCTTTTCTGGAGTGAAAAACATTGATGTTCTACCGGATGTAAGAAAAATGTCTTCTAAATAAAGCACAGATATATGCATGGTGGAAGTGAACGCATCTTGTACTTACTGTCTGTATGTACTTAAAAGCTTGGCTTTGACTGGAAATGTGGCTTGCACAATTGGTGTTTTGTCCCTAACTTTTAGAGGCCAAAAACATAGACTTTCTGTAATATGCTCAACTCTGTATAGCAGTAAGTGCATAAAGTAACACAGGAAAACAAGATGTGCATTGAGTTCTCAATAAGCTTTCTGGACTTATGTGGAAATCGGAGGTTTGCATCTGGGTATCCATACAAGTGAACTTCAGTGGTTGGTATCTGCAAGGAGAGGAGGGAGAAGTGAGCAAAACCAAAGAGCAGGAGCAGACAAGAGTTGTCCAAAAGCAGTAGCTCATATGGGGGAAAAGGAGGCAGGGAGAGAGCATGCTGAATTCATGACACATGTATTGACACCTCCTTGGTCTGAAGGTCAGCGGCAAAAATCTAGCGTGGTGCCAGATATTACAAGGAAAACCATGTCTCAAAAGACAGAAGTTTAAAAACCAGGGGGTGGGGGGATGCATTTTTATTTATTTCACCTCATAATAGCATCGTCCTTGAACCTCACAAGTTGGTTGCACAGAAAGTTCTTATTTGAGATAAGCATTTACCTAGTAAATTCCTATCCAGTAGATTCAGCAAGGCCAAGTGCAGGGTCCTGCCCTTGGGTTGGGGCAATCCCAAGCACAAGCTCAGGCTGGGTGGAGAATGGATTGAGAGTAGCCCTAGGGAGAAGGACTTGGGAGTGTTAGGTGAGCTGATGGAGCGAGGCCAGAGGAGGCCATGGAGCTGCTGCGAGGGCTGGAGCAGCTCTGCTCTGGAGCCAGGCTGAGAGAGCTGGGCTGGGGCAGCCTGGACAAGAGAAGGCTCCTGAAGGGGACACCTGAGAGCAGCTCCAGTGCCTAAAGGGGCTGCAGGAAAGCTGGAGAGGGGCTTGGGACAAGGGATGTAGGGACAGGCCAAGGGGAATGGCTTGAACCTGCCAGAACAGGGGAGACTGAGCTGAGCTCTTAGGCAGAAGCTGTTCCCTGTGAGGGTGCTGAGGCGCTGGCACAGGGTGCCCAGAGAAGCTGTGGCTGCCCCATCCCTGGCAGTGCTCAAGGCCAGGTTGGGACCAGGGGCTTGGAGCAGCTGCTCCAGTGGAAGGTGTTCCTGCCTGTGGCAGAGGTTGGAACTGGGTGAGCTCTAAGGTCTCTTCCAACACAAACCAGGCTGGGATTGTATGACAGGTCTCATAAGAATACACAGGTGAGACATTATATTTGTGTATATGTGTATTTTAAATTCAACTGAACAGATGATCTGAGGAGAGTTGCAGGCTTGAAAAGTGCCATTGCTACTGCAAAGAACTAATGAACAAAGAACAAGACCAAATACATTGCATCCTGTGCAGAGGCATGCTTCTGAGTTCATGTGCAGTATTTGTAATCTGGTTTTGAAATGGAGAATTGACAGTAGTTATCCCCCAAGTATTGGATGTTTATTCAGTGTACTGGGACAGCTGCCTTTGAAAAGCCTTCCGTGCCAAGGCTCCCTGAAGGTTCCCATTGATGTGCTGTGCTTTGCTGTTCCATAGGTGTTCATTCTTTAGAATGCTCAAATATCACTTCTGGTTCTTGTTAAAATCAGAACTTCCCCTGAGCCATCTCTTGCTTTGTCAAGGTTGACTGAAGTTAATCAGCCTATTTAAAATACATTAGTGCTTAAGAGCCTCATGCTGAGCATGACCCAAGTAGGTACAGAGCTGGTAGCATCAAGTATGGAGCTTTGCCTGTAGTCATCATCAAGGTTAACCCCTATAGGTATGGGGCAGAGAAATTACTTTTAGGTGCATCTGTATCTATGTGTCCATATGTCAGATGTGTACGTTTGCCATGTGCCCGAGTTTCACAGCCCGTGTTTGCAGCCTTAGGTGGGTACTTAATGAAATAAGACATCTTGGGTTTTCAAATGGAACACTTTTGTTCTGTGCTTGTTCTGTAACAGCTTCCACATAAAAGCAATGTGATAAGACAAACGCATAATCACAACACTTGCGTTTGGGCCCCTTGTAGCTACGTGTAAGTGCAGTCATTTTGTGCTTGTTTTGCATGAGTTTGAATCTTCAGGCCATAAGTTAAAGTATATTTTTGGTCTGCCTCATTTGTCCTTGGTATCTGTTCTCATGAATTTGCTTTCTACGTAAGGCTTCTCTTTTGACACTGGAATATATCTATGTGAAAGAGAAAAATCTGCTGAAGGCAATTCAGAACTACTCGAATACATTAAACCTCATCTGCAGTGTGGTCCTGCTTGAACACTAAATTCCTCTTTAATCTCAGTTTTGGCTTAAAAGTAAGGAAATATACCCAGTGAGCATATGAGGGTAATTTTTGTTTTCAGGAAAGTGGAAACACTTTGTGTCCCTTCCCTAATTCTTCATACACATTTTGCCCCTGCTTTCTGGTTTGGATTACTTGCATTCTTTTGTGCAAGCTTCAAGTTACATTTTCCACTTATTTTCCCATTTGCCCATTTCAGGATGAAGAGTCCAGTGCTGTTGCCAGTTTATCTCCATTTAGATTTCCCTGTAAAATGAAACTAAATCATAGCCATCGTGTGCAGTTCAGCCTTTGGATTTGAGCATTGATGCTTTCTGTGGTTTTAGAAAGGAATAATGGTTAAACTTAATCTCTTAACCGTTTTTGCTTTTTCTCTCCTATGTAGACGTCCACACGGAAGCAGTACAAGCAGCACTGGCAAAATACAAAGAGAGGAAGATGCCCATGCCTTCAAAAAGACGGTCTGTTCTTGTACACTCTTCAGTAGAAACGTACACACCTCCAGGTATCTATTGAGTTAACCTACGTAAATCTTGCCAGGTGAACGTACTAGCAAATATAAAGAGCAAATGCTTTGTAAGTATGTTGCCATAGACCTCTTCTGTATTCATGGCTGCATTTCCTGATCATCAGGTGTTGCTTGGATGTGTCCTTTGATGGCTTTCCTCTGGATTTTTAGTGTCTCTCTTGTCTAGAGATACTGTAGCTGCTGAAGGTACACTTGAAAGCAATCCCAGAGTGAGCAGTTGCCCTTCATGCATTAGGTATGCTCTCTGAGGCAGTGCCTTGCTTGGAAGGAGATCATCTTGGCAAGAATGTCAGAGCTGTAAATACCATATTCCACGTTGCATAAGCTGCTTTTTTTAAGAGGTGAAGGAAATGCCAGGGCATGAAGTTGCTGCATTGACTTGTGGAACATCCATCAGGTGGTTTCAGCAGTGAGGAATTTGGAACTTCCCAAAAATCAGGTGCTCTAATTCAGCATCAGATTGGTTAGGTCAGAATTCTTTGGTTTATTAAGGGGAAAAAACATAATCTTCCTGTTGTCTCACAGTGAATTCCAGAGATCAGGAAAACCTTTCTCCAGATGACATGTGCTAGCATGCCAAGTGTTTTCAAGGCAGCGGCTTGTATAGAAAGAGGAGGAATTGCCCTAAGCTCTGAGGTTTTGAATGATGTGTGCTTGTCTTTCCTGATGAGTAGAAGCACACTGACCTCTAGTGCCCTTCCCCATCTAATCTATTTCTTATCCCCCTTCTGGAAGAGAGCAGGTCTGGTGTGCTGCTCTCCTGCTGCTTCTTTCTGTGCCTCCCATTTAAAGGAAATGTCACTTTTCGTTGCTAGTCACACACTTTCATATATTATTTTTGTGGGTTCAGTGGTTATTTCATTAGTTAGTAATAAGCTGCTTTTGTAGTCTTATATATGGTCTTTCTTCACCCTTATATTTCTGCTTATATGTTAAGGTGTTGGGCTAAAGTTTAGCTTATTCTTCTAGTACTTGTATACCCAGAAGCCCATGAGGGCAGGTAGTTGTAGCAGGGTGGTTATCATGCACTCGAGTTTTCTCACATCCGTGTTAGTTTTGTACGTGAAAGTTATTGTGAATTCCATAAAGTGAAATCCTGGAGAAAATGAGCTTACAGTGACCATCTGTATACGAAGGCTTTGGGAGAGAGGCCCTGAGGTTTCTGTTTATAGCTCTTCAAAGCAGTATTCCTTCCCACCCTCCAAAATAAGCTCTGGTAGAACAAGCATCAGTGCATTTTAGGTAGCATCACTCTGTTTCTCTCATTCTCTTGGTGTGACAAATTGCTATGTGCTTGGCATGAGGTTTAGCACGACAAAAAAAGAACACACCACTGTTCTGCCTAGGATTTAGTGCCCAGAAAAGAGCTGGCATCCAGAATCCTGCTGAGAGCAGAGGACAGCGAGTCCTTCCTGTCTGCCTTTACATTTAAAGCCAGAAGGAATCTCCTTGCACTTGTTTCTGAGAGAACCAAAATACCATTCTCTTTTGAATCCCTGCAGCATCTGAAGAAGGGTTAGTGCAGTTCCTGCTGAACCCCCTCTGCCTGAGCTCAGGGCTCTGTGTGCTGCTCCAAAGAAACAAAGACTTGAGGAGGTTGAGAGACCCTAAAAGCAAATGGAGATGCTGTGGTGAAATGTTATGTGATAAAGCTGGGCTGCACACCTTTGCAGGAGCACAGAGAGTGGCAGGCAGGGGAGCACAAACAATACACTGCCCAAGCTAATCCCATCAGCCGCTCACAGATCCATCTCCAAAAGCCCAGGAGAGCACTGGGAATAACAGAATGTGGAATCCACTTTAAGGACCTGGGAGAGGGGTCACCCTCTCCAGGGTTGTCCCTGCAGAGCCTCAACACCCCTTTCCAGGCATGAAACCCATCCAGATTAGTCAACACTAAAGCTCCTTCTGAACTGAGGTGGGGAAGCTGCACAAGAGTACAGGGCAGGAGTACTTTGGGACTGTGTGAGACTTGTTATGGGATGTCTAAGTGAGGAACCACAGATGGGGAGAGAGGTAAATTTGGGTGGTTTGGGGAGGAACAAGTGTGGAGTAAGAAGATAGAAAGGTTATAAGTGGTAGACTTGCCTGGCCATGCCCTGCATGGGACCCTGCAGTCTGTCACCTCGTCCTGTTACACTTCATTTCCAATACTTCTGGGGGATAGACTCTGCATTCTCTATGTGAGGATTGGCTGAGTCACTGAGACTACATAAGCAAATCATAGAATCCCAGCCTGGTTTGGGTTGGAAGGGACCTTAAAGCTCCTCCAGCTCCAACCTCTGCCACAGGCAGGGACCCCTTCCACTGGAGCAGCTGCTCCAAGCCCCTGTGTCCAACCTGGCCTTGAGCACTGCCAGGGATGGGGCAGCCACAGCTTCTCTGGGCACCCTGTGCCAGCGCCTCAGCACCCTCACAGGGAACAGCTTCTGCCTAAGAGCTCAGCTCAGTCTCCCCTCTGTCAAGTTAAAGCCATTAAATGAAGTGGGACTGCGGCCTTGGGCTCCTACATCTGGGTGCCAGCACTGGGATGATGAGGATCCAGGAACAGCCACTTGGCAGGCTGAGTGTCTAAAGTCCAGCTAGCTGCTCGAGGGGTCCATGTCACACCTGTCTGTGCTTACATGGCTTCCATCCTGCTTGTGTGATTGTTTTTGTGTCTTTGTGCTGCTGGAGAGCATCTCCTAACATGCCCAAGTGGTTAGCAGAGAAGACAAGGATACTGTGCTGGGCTTTTGAAGGATACAGAAGTGCTCTAGCTGTTATATTCTGAAAGAAGAGTTAAGTGTTTCTGGGATCTCTCATGCTGTTTCTAAAAGAAGGTGACTTCTTAGGAGATACCTTTATGAGAGAATGGGCCCCTGAATGAATTCCGTATCATGGGAGATTAGGCCATTGAAAACCGCTCCTAGGACTTGGTTCAGCTGTAGCGGTTCACAGAAGTAATGGTCTTTTTATGGGCCTGCCATTATTTGGGAAGTTAGCTCAGCAAGAAAGATCTGAAATGGCAAAGAAGCTGAGTAGTGCTGAAGCATCGACTTCTGTTGTCTTGAGCCATTAAACCACTGCATTAAAACCCTTGTATTGGCACAAGTTCGTGCAGTTAAAACCAGGCCTTCTTAATAACTGGAATCTGTTACCATCACTCACCAGGAAGGAAGCATCGGATTCTAGTCACAACATTACATCCAAAACCAACTCCTGACCACAGGAATGGAACTGCTTTCAGCAGTCACCCTTCCAAAATGTGTTAATGTCCCTTTGTTTTCATCCCATGGAGTCTCTCCTCTTTCCCATATGGATTTCCCATGATCAGGACCTGAGTGTTGATGCAGGCTGCATCCAAAGGGTGGTGGTTCTGCAGCTCTCCTGGGTCAGCTCCCAGCAAGGAAGAGCTGCAAGCCAAGTCCATAGCATTCTGCTCCCAGTGATTAGCTCTTAGGACTGCTGCAAGCTGGTTGCTGGTGGATGTCACCTTCCCACTTTTCTGTTGTATTGTTTTAAGGATCCTTCCTTCTTATAAACATTTGTTATTTTGCTTTTCAAGTGGGTTTTTCCATCCCACTCCACTTATGGAAGACATCTGAAAGCTTAGGAAGGTTAGAGAGGCTTCATAAACTCGTGTCTGGATAAGGAGATCCTGTCAGAGTGTGTGTGCTTTGCCAAACTTGTGCTTTCTATAGTTTCATTTCTCACTCTGAAGCGATAACAGATTGCAAATGTGGTGCTTGGTTGGGTTGATTTCTTTCCCAAAACCTGGCTCTTTGTAATCTTATTCCATATTCCTGGAATTGTTTTTGCTTGCTGCCTAAAAGACAAGGGGCAGGTTTGGCTCTCCTCCAGGAGCACATGGAGTCAGCAGCCTGAAACTCCAACTGTGGCAGTAGCCCAGAACTGCCACACAAGGCACGGGCTTGGGAATGGTGATGCACCACAGCTGTATCTGCTCAAAGATCAGTTGTTGGGGGGGTTCATGCCAAATTGTCATGTTTGGTATGGGATGGTCACGTAAGGAGAGATCTGGGGTTTTACTCGTGAAAACTTGAGTTAAATGCGCTTCTTGGGAGCTGTGGGTTTAGGCTGTTGAAGAGCAATTATTCTGAAGCTGTTGGAAATGCACAAAAATGAAACACCTGGTAATGGAAATTTGCTGCCAAAGGTGAGGAAGATGTTTTTAATGTGGCTTCAGCAAAATGTGTATGCGTTTGTGTATGGTTGATGATTGATAAATGAATGCCAACAGTAAGGGTGCAGGATTTCTGATGTAGCCCACCCCAGTGTCACCCAGGATTTCCATGTCTGGAGTACAGGAATGGAAACTTCTCTCTTTCAGAAGCTCTTTTCCAGCCTTTGATGAGTTCTTAGTTGGTTTGGCCATTCCAGGTGACTCAGAACTGCTCTTCACAAACTGACTCGATGTGAACTTTTATCACTGTATCATAGAATCACAGAATCAACCAGGCTGGAAAAGCCCTTTAAGCTCATCCAGTCCAACCATTCCCAGCACTGCCAAGGCCACCACTGCCCCATGGCACTGAGGCCTTGTCTCCAGCTGTGTGAACACTTGCAGGGCTGGTGCCTGCAGCCCTGCCCTGGGCAGCCTGTTCCAATGCCTGAGCACCCTGTGGGGCAGGAATTGTTCCTCAGCTCCATCTAAACTATCCAGTCAGTGCATTGTTTTAGGAGCTTCCCTTCAATTATCCAGGTGGAAAGTGGAGGGGGAGAGGCCTGTAAAGGATCAAGTTCTTAAAATTCAGACCTCAATTTAGGAGGACAAGGTTATTTTTACTTTTCTGTAATAAAACTGCCTGGTTTTCACTCGGAACCAGCTGGGATGTGTTTGCTTCCTATGTAGAAACACCTTTTTGTTATTGAGTGGATAACAATGTGGAAAATTGAGTGCCAAAAGGGAAACTTCTGGAAAGCTGTAAATAACTGAATTGCAGTAAAAATAGGAGGTCTTTATCAGACTTCTAACAGCAACAAATACCCGGCTAGAACAAAAGTTGCTTCACTGAGCGTTTCTCTCTAGTGCTTATTAGTACCAGGTGATGTGGTTAAGACACATGCTTTTAAATTCCATGCTTTTATTCCTATCAGAATAAATTCCCTTTATTCTTAGCTTAATGCAATTACTCCTTGGTTGAACTTGTAGCACGGTGCTTTTTTCAGTCATTTCTTGCCCAAAAATTTGTCAAAAGGATAAAAAAGTGAAGAATTGCCCCCTCCAAAACATGAAACCAATGGAATTTGATCAGGTGGGATGAGATCCAGTTTACCTGTTCCGAACCAGAATGTTCTTTCAGTGAAATAGGTATGGAATACTCACTGACAATGCCTAGGGAATGTAGTGGGTACCTTAGGTAGAAGCTGTTTATGAGCCTTAGGTCATCCGGAATACAGGTGGTAATGGAAACTTTGCTTCAAGTGTGTTCTGGCTATACTGTGTGGAGGTTGTTGCATTAACCTAAAATGGTGTTGAGCCAGATTTGTGCATGTGAATATACCATTGGCTTAAACGCACACCTCATGTGTAGCACATGAGAACGCGACGTGAAGAACATGGAGAAGCTTCATGTTCCGTCTGTTGGGTCATTCCCACGTTACATGCCTGTCATCATTATTTTAATCACAGACACATCGTCAGCATCAGAAGATGAGGGCTCCTTACGTCGGCAAGGGCGGATCACCTCCCCTCCGTTCCAGAGCCATTCCAACGTAGAGCCCTGGCTTAACCGGGTTATTCAGGGCTCCTCCACCTCATCCTCTGCATCCTCCACCTCATCTCATCCAGGAGGGAAACCTGCTGCTGCTTCCAATACTGCTACTGTCACCGCTGCTGCCACTGTGCTTGCAGATCTCATGGCACACACCCAGCTAGGTCAGTAAAGAAGTGTCGTTGGAATAATGCCAGATTCAAAAATCCCAAAGCAGGGCTAAACACTAAAGTCTTCACCAGAAAATACCTGTAAATAGCCTTAAAATGTACCATCTACAGACCAGGTATGTATGATATATATGTGTTTGATATAAACCATGTTCATGAGATCTGAACACATGTTCTTCTTGGTAAAATGCTTGATTTATTGAGAAACTAAGGTTCAATTTACTGCATTCAACAGCAGAATTTCAAAGGGATTCTACCTTTGGTGCATGCTTTCCAATCCACATGTGTTTTACCCCTTCCATATCAGGCTGTGGATTGCAGAGGTGAATTGGGAAACAGCCAAAGACTAGAAAAACATCCAGAATGATTCGGAAAGTTAGGGAATCAGAACTGCTGACTGAGATTTCGAGCTCAGATGTGGTGTTATTGGTTTTCCTTCAATACTAAATAACGTGTAAAATGTAAGTCAGGAATAGTCCTTGATGGTGAAACTTTGACTGAAAATGGGGAGCTGATGGTAAGGCAAAATGTGGATGTGAGTTTTGTCTCTGTCACACTGGAGATTCCTTTCTTTGTCATAAACTCCAGAGCGCTTTACCCACATCTTCAGGAAGCTTTTGGAAGGGAAACAGGGAGGAACCAGTCTCTTCCACCATGGGAATAACTTTTACACTGGTTGTATATGCTGTAGTGAAGACTGATGCCTGTATACTCCACACAGACAGTTTTGTCTCAGTTGTTACTGAGAGCAGGTTAGGTCAGGTGAGAAAGCACACTGAAACACTAAAGATTTCAAGTGAGTATACAGGCTTCTGTATAGTTGGAGATGTAGTTAACAGGAGCATTTAAAGCACAAAGGCATTTTGCATATACCTGTTCTTTTAGCTGGCCTGGCTGTTGGGTTTGGAAGCTGTGGCTGCCCCATCCCTGGCAGTGTTCAAGGACAGGTTGGATGGGGCTTGGAGCAACCTGCTCCAGTGGCAGGGGTTGGAACTGGGTGAGCTTTAAGGTCCATTCCAACCCAACCCATTCTAGGATGATGATTCTGTGACATTCCCAAGCAGTGCACTACAGTATTGGAATTGCAAGGTTACAGTGTTTAAGACAGTTGGACAGGAATACCCATTATTTTTAAGCTGTTTATCTTTCACCTGTAAAAGCAAGTACAACATCCACATATTGGTTTGGGGGCTTTCATTTTCTCTTAGTTTCATGCTTCCTTCACATGAATAAGGCCAGCAGTGTGTCTGGGTGGTTTTTTCAAGGTTACCATCTCAACTGTGGGGTATTTCTCAACTTAGCTTTTGTTAGAGTAACTGGAAACATGGATTATCATGGGATTCAACCCAGTATCTATTGAAAAACTGGAAAGTACAATCCCTTTCCCTAAGGGGAAGCAGAGTTATGAGTTGTGTCCTGAACTGCTGGGGCTCTGTAAGCAGTTGTACCAGAGCTGTAAGAGTGAAGCAAGTTAGAAACAGTTTCAGAGAGTTTATTGGAGAGGAGATCTTGTGCATCACACTGGTTGATTGGTTTCCTACAGACAAAACTCACACAGCAATCTCTAGGTCTAACCCTAGGTCCTGTGTTTGAATCTTCAACCTGAGACTCCTCCTTAGAGACTTCCTTCCTGATGCCTAGCTTCTCGTTTTGTCTCCTATCCCATCCATTCGTTCTTGGACCACTGCTCTCTCTTGCATTTATCTCTGTCTCCTGATCCATAATGGAAAGGAGCTTCAGGCTAAACCCAGTTAACTCTCCCCTGCAATCACAAGTCTGTCCAGGCTATTCTTTTTCTGGCTCCTCACCACTTCTCTGTCTCTGCTTTGCCACAGTATCTCTAGATGATACAGACTCATTTCATGCATTCTCAAGCACATATATTAACGAAATACCCAAATAATTAAGGAAGTTAATGGGATTTTTATCCAAGCATAAATTCTGGACAATTGAGCTTACTCTATGCATAGGTTTTTGCCTTCTCAAGGCAGGATGGGGTGGAAGAGTCAATTCTCTGCTGTGTGTAAGAACAAATAACTATGGCCAGCAGAGTTGTTCATAAGGACCCCTGATATTTCCTTTGTTGGTAAGGGACATTTATTTGCATGAAACTGGGCTCTGAGGTGTTTGTAAGATCCATGAATGCTGTAGATGAGCACCTCTATATATAGCTATTTTTTGGTGCTCATTTCCAGTTGGGAATGACTGTTAATGGGGGTTTTGTGTCTTTTCTGAGCATCCTCATTTTTGTGTGATGTCTTTGAGCTCTTCCCAAGTACACAGCTCTTCCGTAGATGTTCCCAAATAGCTTCTTCCTTATGTGATTTTCCAAGCATCTAATTGCAGAGCCTTTGTATTTCAAATATCTGCCTCGTGCATGTGAGTAGAAGATTTGCTTTTTCCCAGCAACAATATGCATGATACAGTCTGCATCCATTCAGCATTTCAACTTATGTGCTTCATGCAGGGCTTCTCCCCTTTGCTCCAAGCCTCATAGTATGTGTCAGTCTCTCTTGTCCTCTCACTTGATGGTTATATTGTTGATGGTTATGTGTGTACATCACTTTTGAGTGTATAGTTTGAGTCACCTTCATGCTTAGTGGTGACAACTTCCCTCTGTAGGAATGCCATTTTGGGGCCTTTCAGTGATGAAGCCACCCTGCAGGTACATCCCTCATTGTAGTTCTTGCTGGTGTATTCAAAGAGTGGAAGCTTTAGACATTGATAATACTAACTGCAGGGTTTCTCACCTGGGAAGTGTGGACTCCTGAGCTATTACTGCACTGTGGGAACCAGGTACCTTTGACTGATTAATTTCTGTGCTGTGTGAAGTCCATGGCTTTGGGGCTTTGGTAAAGCTAAGGGAATAAAACCAACCAAAAAGCAACTCAGGAAGTACATAGAACACAGCAACAGTTTCCTCTGAGTACATGGGCTTTCTGTATGCGCTCTAAAGTGGTTGTACAGATCAGCCTTACACGTAGTGGTCACCTTTTCCTTTTACTGGTTTTATCCTTGGCAGTTGTCAGAGCAACAAAGTGATCACTTTGTCCTTCAAGTACCTTGCCCACATGACAAGAATTTGTCCTTCCTTGGTACCCAGAAAGGCAGCTCTCTGCAATACAGAAATTGGATAATATAGGAATGGATTTAATTCTTCTTTCAGTGATCCCTCTAAAACTGCAGAGCTGCACTGGTGGCTTGTGTGTCAGCCCCAGAAACCTGTGAACAGACCTATGGGCACTTGGTAGCTGAGTGCTAATCCCTTCCTCAGAAAGCTGGGGTGGGATGTGCAGTTCACTGCTCTGCCTCCATCCCCCTGTGCTTTGAGTTCCTCCAGCACCGTGTCCTTCAGCATTTCCTTTTGCTCTTTAGGATTCTGAGTATTTCAGGCCTCCAGTTCTGGTTTTTTCCTTGTTGGAGCACCTCTCTCAGGTACTGCTATTTGCTAACCTGTGGTTCCATTCAAAACTGTTCCCTAACCTGGGTCACCAGTTTGGAATGATGATATTCCCTAAGCACAGTTCTGCAGAACTGTGGTGCAATAAACAATGTGTTTATTGCTTGTAGCACACACCATTACAAGGAAAGTGTGCCATGTCTGGCCACAAATGGCTGCCTCAAGAAACCCTGTGCTAAATTACCTGTTGGGAGCAGTGTGTGTATCATTCTGACCTCTAGACCAAGGGTGGGTTTAAGTGTTACAGGCATTCCAGCTGTTCTCACTGATAGATGCCCCAGTGAAGAGTGAAAAGGTGTCTGTACTGCAACATAAAGAGGAAGCTTCTACCTACAGTATTGTGAGACTGTTAAGAACAGGTTGTAAGAAAAGCTGCTGAAAGGAAGCTATGACTGCTCTTCTGAACTGCAGGTGACAGGGTTTTAAGTCATCATTTCCTTTCCTCTGAGGCATCTCTCGTTTCTCCGTGTCCATTCTCAACGTGTGTTCACACCTAAGTGCACTGTGCATGCCACCTATAATCTTAATCTGTGTTTCTCAGCAGACTTCCTCTTACAGCCTGCAGAACGAAGATAAGTGCTTCACATTGTCGTTGGGCAGAAGCTCTGTTCTTTTAAACCTCATGCTTCTGTCTCTTTCTCTTCCTATGGGATTTAAGAGTACTCATTCCAGTCTTGTAGAGAGGCTTTGGCTCCATTTCTTCTTAGAGATGTGAGACCGACGTTCTTTGTAGACTTGTGCTGGTTACTCATAGTGCATCTCCTTGCTTTCACCTTGAAGTGATGAAGTGAGCAGCCACTCTCTTTGTCGGTTTGGATCCCTTTGAACATTGGGGCAGCTCCTCTGCATTGTGGAGAGGCACCCTGGTTCCTTGCAGGGTTTCCTCTGCATCCAGGAGATTTTGGTTGCAGTTTGATTAGAGAACTCAGAGTTCAGTTAAAAGCATAAGGCAAGAAGAATGATGTAAGAAGCAGCTTTGGATATATTGATGCTTAAGGTGACTGATGAGCTCTCCCATGTCTGTCTTCCATTGCTACAGATAATCACTCTGCACCTCCGGATGTCACCACTGGTCTGGTGGAACACTTACATCACGAGCGCCCACAGGTGGCATCAGTACGAGGAGTACCCAGAGGCTACAACAGCAGCATCTTGGAAACTGCAGATGGTGATTCTGTTATAAACCTCCTGCTTTTCAGCCTGTGTCCCCCTTCCTGAATAAGTGAATCAGTAACAGAGCTTGACACCCATCCTGTGCTATGTCCCTGCCCCTCCAAAGCTTTGCAGTAGTATGGGGTATCTGTCAGTCTACCATGGGAGGGGAGACTACTGCATTTCCCATGCTCTGCTGGTGGGAACCATGTCCCCACTTCTGTGGATCTCTACAGTAAAGGGCAATGCAAGCCTTTTGTCTCACATTTTAATTTCATATTGCCTCAAAGCCTGAAATTTCCATAACTACAAACAAACATACACATTTCTATTTAATTTAAAATAAATATATCACATACACAAACAAAAGCAGTCAGTGTGGGTTTGTGTTCTGATCATTTCTTGATAGCCCTGTAAAACACTGCAAGATTCGTTTGGTTTTTCCAAGCATTGTCACACTTTCAGAGCTGAATGAATGTTAAGACATAGCAAATACATAGACTCTGGAAGAAAAGAACATTCTTCAGGTTTGTGTTGGACTCTCATGAAGGAATCAGCAGTTTGAAAAGCTCAATCAGAGCGTGAGAAGGTATATTCTTAATCCAGGTAGCTAGGGAGCAGCATCAGATTAAAACATAACTCCATGGTTGAAACTGTTACTGATTAAAGCTGGTTTTTCCCAGACAAGGTGCTCATCTGGAATGACTGCTGCCTGAGCTTAGTGTGATGCTGTAAGCAATGTGGCAGCATGTGCTTTAGTGTATGTTTGTTTAGATATGGTAGGTAATACGTCTTTTCTCTTTGGCAGGTGTTCCAGTGAACAGCAGAGTGTCCTCTAAAATCCAGCAGCTTCTAAATACCTTGAAAAGACCAAAGCGCCCACCTTTGAAAGAGTTTTTTGTTGATGACTTTGAAGAACTCCTAGAAGGTTAATTCCTTTCAGATACATTTTTCACTCCTTGTGTAAGAGGGGCACAGAAGGGCTGGTTCTTCTTAGCACATGTTGCTTTCTTTTCCCAATAGAAAACAAATCACAGTAGAGTTGTTTTAGTGGAGACAGAGAGGTTGGATGCTATCACAAGTGAGATAGAACCTTCAACTCAACCCTTGTATTCAGTGTGCTTGGTCTCCCTTCCTCCCTCACTTTGGAAACTCTTCTGATTCAGCCTAATTTGGACCAGTGTGATGAGCTGGTGAACACTAAAGACTGTGATCCTTGAAGGAATTCACTGGTGCATCCAGAGATTGTCGTGCTTGGTGATAGCCCCACCATCACCTTTTGCGTCAGAGAGTCTAAACTGCCCTGTGGTCATCAGCAAATGTATAGAGGGTACTTTGTGGAGTAAGTCAGGGCATAGCCTGAGTGTAACTGGTGGTGCAGTGGACCTCTGGAAGCCTGTGACAGGCCTCTTGCCCAAAGCAGGTTTGACTAGATCAGGCTGCTCAGGACCACGTCCAGTCAAGCTGTAAGCATCTCCAGATGTGGAGATTCCACAGCCTCCCTGGCCACTTGCATTCAGCTGGTGTCTACAAGCACTCCCACATCCTGCTCTGAGAAGCTGCTTTGTCAGTGCCCAGATACAGTTAGATGAAAAACTTGACTTTGCTAGTACATGGAATTTATTATGATAATACTGTTTGCATGCATGTTAATATCCTCTTCCTGAAATCTGGAAACTCTCCTTCTTTTAGATGTTCAGAGGAATTAAATGCATTGAGTGCATTGTGCATATGTCTTGTGTGTGCTCTACATGTCCTCGTACATGCTCTGCAGATACTAGCTAAAACCCACTATTTTCTTCTCTGTATGCATGTGTCTAAGCAGAAGGAAAAGCATCTCTCAATGTGACATTGAGCAGCTGTCACTAGGTTCTCTAGTATCAATTGGATACTCCAAGATATGAAGTGATTGTGGCTCTGGTCTTTCAATGAACATTTTTCAGGCAGACTTTCATTGAGGTCCACGTATGTCACTGGAGAACAAAGAGCGTCACTTTGAACTGTTAATTGTAGTTATTGCATAGATTGAGTCTTAGCTAAATCCAGCTATGCTAAGATCAAGATACTTCACCTACTTGAGCAGCTTGGAGCAAGATTTTAACAGCAGGCTGCTCAGAGAGCACATGGCTTACAAACCCTGCAGTGTTCCACAGCTGAGAGGGATGATCCAGAAATCAAACAGAACATGCTGTGAGAGGTACAGTTTTTGTTGTAGATAATCCATATGCAGAGCATTTCATCAGGCTTTTCTTCTTTGTTTAAAGAGCCATATGATTATAAAGGCTTAGTGCCATTCTTCATTGCCTGTTTCGAGTTTGGCACAGCAAAAATCAAGATCCAGTTGTCACTGAAGGCATTCTCTCTGATAATGCCTCTTGACTTGGTGCAGGCTGTCATTTAAATACATGTGCAGAACAAACAACAGAAAATACATCTTTCCAGAGCAGAGAAGAAGAGTGAGGGATTCAAATTCTGTGTCTAGATCCTTTGAATAATATTGAATCAGAACACTAAAGTGATGATAATTACTTTTTGTGAAGCCAACAGATGGTTTGCATAGCATCATCACATAGCAGAGGAGAAGCAATGGTAGCTGTAAGGAAGAGGAATTAGGAATGGTTCATAGAATCATCTTTTAGGTGCAGCTTGTATATCCCAGCCTGAGTTGGACGTGGCTTGGAGCAGCCTGTTCTAGTAGAAGGTGTCCCTGCCCATGGCAGGGGTTGGAATTGGATAAGCTTTAAGGTCCCTTCCAGCCCAAACCAGTCTGTTCTTCTGTGCTTTTGTAAGGATTGACTTTTGCCTTTTTCCTGTGCTCTGGTTTTAGTGCAACAGCCTGACCCAAATCAACCAAAGCCTGAAGGAAATCAAATGAATGTACTTAAAGGTGAACCCTTAGACGTGGTAACCAGCTGGCCACCTTCTCTGCTGGCTGCCCTGCAGCGCTGGGGAACCACCCAGCCAAAAGCCCCTTGTCTGACAGCACTGGATACAACTGGGAAAGCTATTTACACCCTTACCTATGGTAGGTATTGGTGATAACTGTAAGGGAGAATCGGGCATTCCTTGTGGAATGAACAATTTGCTTTCCTTTAGGAGGGACTGGCTGTGCTCATGACATGCTTTGAGATTTGAATGCAAATTACTAATCTATTGTATGGGAAGGAGATTGTAAAGGAAGTTAATGAAGGGAAATTGTTTATGGTATCGATTCTTTACAAATGGCTGTTTATAAATTTCAGACAATTGGGGGTTATTTTCTTTAAAGAACACTGAAAATAGCCTAGGAGGGACACAACAGATGACTAATGATACACTCTTCAGAGTCCCAGAGCAGACATAAGATTTCAGCATGGTTGTGCATGCTGAATGCAGTTCTTACACAGAAGACTTGCATTCAGGGGCACGTTAGGGATGTTATTGTGGGAAGTAAAACTTGCCTGAATCAATGAACTAGAAGCATTGTAGTCATTGCGTTATTTGTAAGATCATTTTGTCCCTAACTGCAGCAAGAGTCCAAGCTTCTTGTTTGCGTTCTTACAGCTGAAGTGTGCTTACAGGAGCTGAGCAGCTGCATGAGTTCCATTACTTTGCAGTGGTGCTGTGAGAATTCCTTAGAACATTGTGTTTAGTTTTGCATTTAAAAATAAAAAGAAAGGAGAAGCCAAACTGTAAAGAAGCCAAGCTCTAAATTGCATTTGGACTGTGCCAACTGCACTGAACGGCCAGTTCTGTAGGGAACTGCCCATTGGATGCATCTGGGTCCTGTGGAACCCTTTTATATAGAGCTGGAGATTGAACAGGCAGAAAAGTAGAATTGGAGAAGTCTGAGACTGACAAGCACAAGTTCCCTGCTGCTTGCTGCATGGTCTGAAAGGCTTGAATGTGGATGTCAGTTCATGATAAAGACCCCCTACTAGAGAGCTGAGTTCCAGATGTGTGCTCTTTGCCATGGCATGCTTCTTTGGGTTGGGGGGTTCTTGCTTTGATTTACCATTTACAGGGGAAAGGGGTTGCTATTGCTCAGTTTCTTATGAACAGGGTGGGTTGGTTTTCTTAGCAAAGCTACAGATTAAAGATTGATTTTTATATTGTGTCAAATAAGCAGTTAGAGTGTTGCCATTTAATAGCTTGGAATAGAGTGTTGCTATTTAATAGCTTGGGATAATGCTTTGCTCTGAACTATGGAGAGCTCTAGATCACAACCGAGCTCTGAACTGGCATTTCACAGAGCCTGGTAACGTGGCAATTATTCCTACCCTTTGTTTCTTAAATTTCAGTTAATATTTTATCCAATTTAGGATTACTTTTTATCCCAAGTACTTTGCTTTCCCTAAAAGTCCTTAAGAAGGAGTCTTATGATGTGTCTTTTAGAAATGCGGTTAGGTTGTATCAGCAAGGCCTTGTGTGTGTGTGCTCACAAGCACTAAGCATTAGAAGAACTCAGTAGGTTTGTGAGGTGGGATTGCTTTCACAACACAAATGTGCACTTTTCCCTCATTACTTGTTCATGTGCCTGTTGACCCTGTTCTCATTCAACCTGTTGCCTAGTGCCTATGTAAAGCACTGAGATTTGCTAATTAAATGTTAACATTTTAGGCTCGTGGGGTTTCATTTCTGGAATGTCTTTTTTGCTTTCCTTAGGCAAGCTGTGGAGCAGAAGCTTGAAGCTGGCGTATACCCTACTAAACAGGCTGACCACCAAGAATGAGCCACTGCTGAAGCCTGGGGACCGGGTAGGCTTCTGTTTGAAATGGTCTCTGGAGAAAACATTGAGGAACCAAAGAAAACCTTGTAATACTGGGAGCTGTAAATAGTGCATTATCACCCCATTTACTAGTTCTGTTCCCAGTTTAAACATGAACCTGGACATTGTTGCAGAGATTCTTTTTTCCCCACAAATGACAAAGCTGTTCCCATACAACAACAAAATGCATTTCTTCTTATTCTGATGTATTTTTGTAGGTAGCTCTCGTGTTTCCTAATAGTGATCCAGTTATGTTTATGGTGGCATTTTATGGATGTCTCCTCGCAGAACTTATTCCTGTCCCAATAGAAGTTCCATTGACAAGAAAGGTAGGCAAAGACATGCCCCATTTTTATGGTTTTGTAAGTAAAGAAAGTAAGGGAGGTATCTAAATCCCATAGTCTTTATGTGGTACCCCTCAGAGCCTGCACTTTGAAAGCAGGATGGTGCATCAGCTGAGCTGCTCAATGCACATTACATGCTTGGAAAGCGTTTAGTTGTGGGGGGAATGGTATGAAGCTCGTAATCAACTACTTTAGGGTATGTGTTTTAATTCAGTATATTTGCAAAGACACAAAACTGATTTCTCAAATGTAACCCAGAAAAGCTCTTTTCAGCTCTCATGCTGAGCAGTGGGAGCACAGGCAGGCAGAGATGCCTCAGTTACTGGAAACACCAGTGTAATCCCACCCACATTGTGAGAGTTGAAAAGGTTCCAGCTCTGATCTTCAGTGCTTCAGGACTCAGAAACAACATCAAACTAGCTCTCTGTTTCACCAGACTTCAGTAAAATCCCATTGGATTGGAGAGGGATGCACAATCACTGCTTTTGACACTATTTTGCTACCACTGCTTGCCAGATCCATTGCCAAATCTAACTTAGTTGGCACTAAGCAAAACTAAGCCTTTTGAGCATAGACTTCGTGCTTTTGTCTTCCATGAAATGTCTTAGGGGTTTGAAGGTCTTTCCTGTGTTGCAGATTGGCTCAATACTTTCTAAACATGGAAAAGTTACATTAAACAGTACAAAAGCTTCATTATTTGTAAATTTGCTATAATGTGGTTTCTCTGTAGGATGCTGGCAGCCAGCAGATTGGATTTCTTTTGCGCAGTTGTGGAGTAACACTAGCTTTAACCACTGATGCCTGTCAAAAAGGCCTTCCTAAAGCTCAGACTGGTGAGGTGGTGACATTCAAAGGTATGTTTTTAAGCTACTCATATTTCTTTCTAGGATAAAGAGCAGATATATCCATTGTCACTATTAAACAACAACTTCTGAGGCATACATACATAGAACTGCCGTGATTGTCATGTCATTACTTAGTGCTGCTTCCTCCTGTCAGGGGGGGATGCTGCAGCTTTTGCTTGCCTCCTGTTGTTATCCCTGAATATGGAAGGGGGGGAAATCTGATTCTGGGGACAGTAAGGACAGTAACTTCTCTTTTTCTTTGAAGGCTGGCCTCGTCTCATGTGGTTTGTGATCGATGGGAAGCATCTGGCAAAACCAGCCAAGGACTGGCAGCCACAAGTACGGGATGCCAGCGCTGAGATTGCTTATATTGAGGTGATCCAATATAATATACCTAATTTATAGTTACTCCGTTGTAGTTTATATCCCAGCACGTTTTCTTCCTTTAATCTCTTGATGCAATAAGAGAGGTTGCTGTAACATTAACTGTGGAGCAAGGATGTTTCCCTCAGGGTTGCCAGGCAAACTGTCAATTGAGTAGTGGTGTTGAACCAGCTTGAAGATTTGGGATAATTGGCATATTTGGGTATGTTCAACTGGGATAGACTAACAGTCAGATTTCATATGGCATTGGTGTATTCTCCAGACATAAATGTCTTATGCTAGCTTTTTGATTTCGTTAAAAAGCTCACTTCAGTTTCATAGTAAAATATTCTTTCAATGCCTTGCTCTAGATCTTGTTGTTAATCTAATGCTTTTGTAAACTTTCTCTTCTCAGTACAAAACAAGTAAAGAGGGCAGCACGGTGGGCATCACTGTATCTCATGCTTCCATGCTGGCACACTGTCACGCATTGACTCAGGCGTGTGGTTATTCGGAAGGTGAGTTAGATAGGTACAACTTCAAAATGCTACTCACAGCTTTGAATAGTCAGACCATTTATGTGGCAAAATCATATTGACTTAAAAGAACATTAGATAAGCAGTAGTAGCTTTAGCCACAAAGGGAAAGACGAACGTCCTCATTCATAACTGGTGTGCTATGAAGCCACCTGTGAAATGATAATCAGTGTGTGTTAAATGGCTTTAACCTAAGATCCTTATCAATTTTATTCAAGGATTTGGATTTTTCAGCCTCCATAAATGTGTGGTCTGTACCCATGATTTAAAGATGCTTGTTGGGAGTAAGGTCAGACACTTCTGGCTTAAGCAACCTGTTATAGACAAGAAGCAAGGGGAGCATAGATTTGATTTCTTAGTCATTTTGGAAGTTTCATAGTTGCCTTAGCAAATATTTTGAATTCTTGAATAGCCTCATAAATGTGCTTCTAAAGACTTTCTATTTTTTCCATTGCTTTCAGCTGAAACACTAACAAATGTCTTGGATTTCAAAAGAGATGCTGGCCTTTGGCATGGAGTATTAACAGTGAGTATTGGAATGAATGAAAAACCCTGCAGCAAGTTGCTTCTTTCAGGGGTAGAGCGTTGGTATGGGACTGAAGGAATGAACTTTCTCAAGCTATTTGCATTTCAGTATTTATATGTTTCAGTAACGGGCTGCACAGTCAGAGCTGATGTTTTTACATGTAGTTATCCCATTTAAATGTAAGGGTTACCCTGTATATGTGGTAGTTTGTTTTTTAAGTACAAGCTGTGTATTCTTTGAGCCACTTGAAGATCTAATTTGTCAACACTTTTCTCACAGAGTGTTATGAACAGGATGCATGTCATCAGTATTCCCTATGCATTAATGAAGGTTAACCCACTTTCCTGGATACAGAAAGTCTGCTTGTACAAAGGTAACCCTAAAGTGTTTTACTTAACCCATCTCCTTATGGATGATTAAAGGAAATGAAGATAATTGTTTATATAAGACACCTGCTTTAGCTGAGGCCAATGCTGCTTTATCCAGCTGACTTTGCCACAGCTTTAGGTACTCCATTTCAGTAATATATGTTCTGATAGATTCATTGCTGAGTGATGTTGATGGCTTCCTCTAAAAGACCTTTAAAGAGCTTCTTTTTCTCACCTCACTATTGAAATCTATAGTAAACATTTAAATTCTCTATAATCAAGTCCATGTGGAGGCATTGGGCATACATGTGTCATAGCAGTTAAATACTTGGCATTTGTGTTTGGTCTCTAGGTTTGGAATCTGATTCATAAATTTATATACACAGAAGTACCTAACTGGTGTTCATTTTGTTCTGCACATGCACCATAACTGTTTTTTTACTTCCAGCTCGTGTAGCAGTAGTCAAATCTCGTGATATGCACTGGTCACTTTTGGCTCAGAGGGATCAGAGAGATGTCAGTCTGAGCTCTTTGCGAATGTTACTGGTGGCAGATGGAGCTAATCCATGTGAGTATGGGTGCTTTTTCAGTTCAAGGTGAGCTAGAGCACTCTGTAAATCACACAGCTCTGTGTGTGCACTGTAGGAGCTCACAGCACTGTCTATAGTTCATCTCCAGCAGCAGTATTTGCCAAGGACACCGGAGCAGAGCTTCCATAGAATATATTCTAAAGGATTATTCTCTCCATAAATAATACTTGAGAACATGGCTTTGAAAGAAGCTGTTATATTTTCAAGTAAATCAGAATGCCATTTTCAGTAGTAGTTGCTTATGTACTTTGAGTTGCAGTGTCTGATTCCTTTACATGCCCCTAGGGCTTGTCTCAGTCATGTGCAAAGACATAAAAATGGAAGCAGTCACAGCCTTAACTCATAACCAAGACAACTATTAACTAGAATATGTGGTAGGTTCTTGCCTTTCTCTGTCACTCATATGGTGGTTTACAGTAATTAGAGGAAGCAGCCAGGAGGTGGTAAGAATATACCTTAGGTGCTTGATTTTGCTGTTCTCATACACCAGAAAAACAAGGGTTTCAGATTCCTTGCAGTTGCATAACGAGAGGTCTACAAATCCTGCTGGCAGAAGATGGAAAACCTGAAACTAAGATGTTACTTGTTGTAAGCACTGTTTCAGAGCTGATGCTTAAAGTTAGGCCATACAGTCTATAGTAAAATGCTGTATATATGCTAATGATACCACGCTTTTTCCTTGTTGTTTGCACTTCTTAGCTATATTTAGCTATGCAAATTCATTTTTTTAAATTAGTCCTTTCATTAGTGCTGTACTCTTAGATAAACTGACCTGAAATTACACCTAGGATATAGAATAATCAGTGAAGTTTGCTGCTTTGCATTATGTGCTGCAATTCCACAACTGTAAAGTACAAAGCTGTAGGTGATGCTGTATCCTCTTGCATTTTGGGCTGAGTCCTAACGGCCAAGTAAAGTTCTGAACTGAAATGAAGGTACATCAGAAGTATCTGATGTTAACTTCTAAATGCTTTGGCTCTGTGACCTCTATAAGAAACAATGATCGTTCCTAGAGGAGCTATATAGGAAGCCAACAGATACAGCTGCTGTTAGTGACAAAATATTCTGGTCCCTGAAGGACTTCCCATGATGTTAAGTGTCCCAGAGTGCTGCCAGAGAAAGAGAGGAGGCAGTTTTGAATGTCATGCAGTGAATTAGCTGTTAACCACTGGGTGGTTTTCCTCCAAATCTAACATCCAGTAATAGGCTGGAATGTCTTTCAGACAAGGATGTTGGTTTTGTGCATGGATGCAGCCGCATTTGTTTGGCTGAGCATAAGCTTTGAAGTCCTGCAGCTCACCCTTTCCTGGCCTTGCAAAACGTTTCCAACTGTGTGCTTGTTCTTTTTAGGGTCAATATCTTCATGTGATGCATTCCTGAATGTATTTCAGTCCCGAGGTTTGAGACCAGAAGTTATCTGTCCCTGTGCTAGTTCTTCAGAGGCACTGACTGTTGCTATTCGCAGGTAATTCTCTTTCCTGAGAAGGGAACTGAAGCATTTCTTGACTATTGAAACGTATCTGGTTTTAAAAAGAGAGTCAGTAAAAACCATCACCTACATAAAGATGCCCAAAGAGTCAGAGGGAAGAAGTTTGAGGCTCACAGGTATCTCCTGCATTGAAGGATAGGGATTTTTGCTTGTTTTCTTTAAAAAGCCTAAGATATTCTAAAGATAGTCAGCCATAAGGTTGGGTTTTTAACTGCTTAAGAAAGTGAGGTCTCACGTTCATTGTTGTTGCTGGAGGACCTTTATAAAATGCCCCCCAAAACAAGGCCGTTATTTATTGGTAGGAAGAAGATGCTGAATCTTCAAGTAATTGCTTACATACAATGGCTTTTAAACAGAGGGCTAAAGACAGAAAGAAATACTTGTAACTGGTCTGAAAAAGACCTTTGGAATTCTGGAGATAGCAAGAGATGCTCTGAGAAAAGGCAATACTCTGAATTAGCAGCTGTGTGGTTGGAATATAGTGGGATTTATTGAAAGTGGGTTGGATCAAAAGGTACTTGTTTAGAAAATCAATATAAAGAAAGCTTTGAGATTTTGGAGAGTTCTGTCTCTGGTGGGAGAAGTGACATTTCCCAAGTATTAACAAATGCACTTCAAGAACTGGTTTTTACAGTAGCATCTGGGATCTTTTGCTCTGCTACATCCTGCAAGTTGAACAGTGACACAGAATGGAGTTCGATCAGTTCTGCTCAGTGGAAGAAGTGCCAGGTCCTCCAAACACTTCCTCATTTTCCATGGGGTTTAGACAGTTTATCCTTTGAATGCTTGTTCTTGGCACTTCTTTGCCCTTAGTAGAACTAAACCCTCTCTGTAACATTTTAGAGTGAGAGGAAGCTCCATGGTGTTTTGTTCTAGGTCTTTTTTCATCTAATGAAAATATATTACCAGTCTTGAACACTTGTTTGTTTAAAATGAGGAACTATTGCTTCTCTTAACCTCCCCACAGTGTTTGTGATGACCATATTGTCAGCGGTCTGTTGCTTCATGTCTGATTTGACTTTCTGCTTTGCAGACCTCCAGAACTGGGTGGGCCTCCTCCAGGAAAAGCAGTGTTATCTATGAATTGTCTGAGTTTTGGCGTGATAAGAGTGGATACAGAAGAGAAGTTGTCAGTGTTAACTGTACAGGATGTTGGTCAGATTATGCCTGGAGGTAGGAAAGTATTTCATGTAGGTTTAAGCATACTCCACATCAGTTATTTTACTCTTATGAACTAAATCAGAATGTCAAATGATAAATATCTTTAAGGTGGTGTGACTTACGTTTTGACACATTACCTAAACACATGGCAAGTAAATACTGTCTCAATTAGATTATTCAGTGTTTCCAGTAGAGATTAATCCACAATAAATGTGAATGACCGTAGGTTTTGGTATGGGCAGATGCTTTTGGCTTGTGTGCAGAGGTGGTTTGTTATTCACTTGTTAGCATTAGTGCTGACTATATAACAAATACAATGGAATAAAACAAAACGCAAACTGTATTAAGAAATACTCTTTTATCCAGGAGTGATAGTCCACATGTTAGAATCCAACAGAACAGAATACCCCAGTTGGAAGGGATGTACAAAGATCATCTAGTCCACCTTCCTGACCAGTTCAGGGCTGACCAAAAGTTAAAGCATGTTATTGTCCAACTGCCTCTTAAACACTGACAGGCTTGGGGCATTGACCACCCCTCTGGGTCTCCAGAGGGACTTGGGGCATTTGACCACCCTCTCAGTAAAGAAATGCTACCTAATGTCCAAAGTAAACCTCCCCTGAGACAGCTTTGAACCCTTCCCACATGTCCTGTCACTGGGTAGCAGGGAGATCAGCACCTCCCTCTCCACTTCCACTCCTCAGGAAGCTGCAGAGAGCAATGGAAGTCCTCCTTCAGCTTCCTGTTCTTCAAACCAGACAAACCCTCAGCAAGGAAGACATACCCTTGGTAGAAGAGATGATGCTGAGGAGTACTTAAGCAAAGTACACATGTACATGGGCCCTGATAGGAGCTTGTGGAGCCTTCATTCTTGGAGCTATTAAAAAGCTGTCTGGTCCTAGGCTGTAGGTAGCCTTGCTTGAGGGGTTGGACAGGATGACTTTGGGAGGTCCCCTTCCAATCTGAGAACCCTGGTCTGCATATCCCAGCAAAGTGGTCAGTCCTGGGTTATCCTCAGTCTCTAAATGACATCTGTTTGCAACACTGTGCTTCTCAAAGTAGGTAGATACAGATACTGTTCCCCAGCCCATTCAGTGGATTTAAGGAGAGACTTTGTCTCTTCCCTGTTGTTCTCTTTTGAGGCTAGGCTCCTGAGTTGTGCATTATTTGGAGAGGAGAGGAACGCACTCTGAGGAAGATGAATAGAGTTAGGGTGCCAAGCCAGACCTAACACTGTGGGCAAGGACTGGGCTGTGTGTCCTGAAAGACCACTTAGTGCCATCTACTCCAGAAGTGAAGACTGCAGCATTTAGGTCGGTAGTGTAATGTACCCTGGCACTGTCTGTCTGAGGGTACCACTGGCTTCAGGCCCTGTTAGGTTTACTGTGTAGTGACCAAAGAACCTGATTCATTCTAGTTCCTTGGCACCTGCAGATCTGCTGTTAGTGGGCCCATTATGAATATAATTTCTTGCTGAGCTGTGGTTCCAAAGCCTTCCTCTTTGCAGAGCATTTACTCAAGGTACAGAGAAGAGAGCCACCTCTTCATCAGGGACTGTAGTGACAGGACAAGAGGGAATGGGTTCAGACTGAAACAGGGGAAGTTCAGGTTGGATACAAGGAAAAGTTCTTCCCTGTGAGGGTGCAGAGGCGCTGGCACAGGGTGCCCAGAGAAGCTGTGGCTGCCCCATCCCTGGCAGTGCTCAAGGCCAGGTTGGACACAGGGGCTTGGAGCAGCTGCTCCAGTGGAAGGGGTCCCTGCCTGTGGCAGGGGTTGGAGCTGGATGAGCTTTAAGTTCCCATTCAACACAAACCAGTCTGGGATTCTATTTGATGCTATTTCAGCAACCACCTCTTCTCTGTACAGCGAGGCCCTCATTTTGAGTAAGAGGAGGCAGACACTTTCCCATCTGCTGATAAAAACCTGAGCCATCATGTAGCAGGTGGCACTGGTCTTGTTTCATTTCCTCCTTGCTCCCAGAAGCACTTTGCAACCAGCAAAGTTGGTGGTTCAGTTTCTTACCAAGCTTACATTCACATTCAGTAAAATAACTGCACTTCAGCTTAACACTCGAGGAAGTCAGGCTGTAAAGGCAGACCAGTGTGGATACAGGCACCGAGGTTAATGTCTGTGTGTTGTTGTTTGGCCTTAATGTGAACACATGAGTGAATGAATGGGGGGTGAAAGAGTCTGGTGAACTAATCTCACTTCATGGTTCAACTGAATGTTCAAAGTCAGGTTGTTCAACTTGTCTGCAATGGCCCAGAAGCTGCAGGTGGCTTCTGTGTCTCAACAGAGTGATGGTTTTTCCACTTCAGCTAGAATACAGATGGTCTGAACTGCTACTGCTGTCTGGTTTGCCTGTTCTCACTGCTGATGTCCTTTGAAACCCACTGGAATTCAGCTGTGTTCTACTTAGATTATGGGTTAATCACAGGAACATGGAAGGAAAAAGCTTGCATGCCCTTCAGTTAGTCATGGATCCTTTGGTGAACTGACTGTGGTTGACCTTGATGTTGGTCCAGTTTCTGAGAGTTCAAAAAGGTGATATCTGATGCAGGATCAAAGGGAATCTTTCTCTGGTTCAGTTTATCACAAGGACATCCTCCTGGCTTTGCTGTAGGCTTGTGCTCTGGGCAGAGGGCACTTGACTACACTAAGGCACAAAGCAGCTTATAGTTGTGTTGCAGCTAAAGCTGCTCTTCATATTCATCCATTAGAACTGTAAAGCCGCTTGGTTAATCCTTTGTGGTGCATTTGCTCAGTGGTAGGTTCAAGTCTGCTTATGATGTCGGAAGGATTACCTGTATGTTTGTGGATAAGTAATTTACCTTCCTCTTCTATGCAAGCTGTTAATGAAAACCATATCCGTGTCTGTGTGAAATGCCTTGGAGCATTGTATGGCAAATCTAATGTCTCCTTCAGGTTTAGGATGCCATTGGCAGACTATTTGCAACACCATCATGACTTTCTGCATCAGTAAGAAACACCAAGTGACTTACCTGATTGTGTGAGGGGAGAAGAGCATTTAGCTGTGTCCATTTAGGATATCCATTTTGTACCTCAGAGTGATAGGATTTGTAATTGATCACTATGGCTATTTTAGCATACAGTAGTAAGTGCCAAAACTTGTAGGTTAAGCACAGTTGGGCAATTTTAAAACTCTTTTAAAGCACTAATCAGCATTGGACTATCAATATCTGGGGCAGATTAGCTGCAATTCGACCAAATGATAGGTCTGAAGGTATATGTTTAGCAGAAGTTTCTCTGTGCATTCCTTAAGGCAGAAGGCAATGCAGTAGAATTCTTTCTAGAGGATAATCCTTTCTCTTGAGTGGCTCTTAAAAGAACATTGTTCCAAGTTGCCAGAGTAGGAAGAAAGCAAAAAGGGCCAGCAGTCATTTGGAGATGTGTGCCAAATGACATGAATGACTTAAGGAAACTACTGACTTATTTCCAAATGAGTCTGCATGTACATTCTAGCAGTGGCTATACTTGTGCCTTACCTAGGGAGATTTGTGCTTTTGCCTATGTAGCATTCATGGAGGATGTGCTCTGTCCATTCTCACTTGGTGTTTGGCATACAGGAGAGAGCATACCACCATTTCCTTTCCTGTTAGTTGCCCTCTTGAATTGCTCCACTGACTGATGAGTCTCACCCTTTATCTGGTTTGGAGGTTTTATTTTCTCCTTTCTTTACATTGCTGTGCTTTCACCAAAAGCCTAATTTGAGTCAGATGCCATTCTTGAAGGCTTTGTTCCATCATAGAATACACTGAAGTGACTGCGTGCCCCAGTCTCTCAAACGTCTTATGAGACATAAGCTCACGTTCATTTGGTCAAACACTGATCAAGCAATTTGGTTTATTTGGAGCCTGCTTTGCTGTGAAGAAGTCTCCTAGCCAAGAAGTAGTTGTCATGCTGAGGTTCACTCTGTCAAGCCAAATGGTTTGATCTCCTTACCCTTGAAGATCCCTGTACCGGAAGATGCCTTGAGGTACCAGCTGGTGAAAAGGTCATGGATAAAGTGTCCACTTCTGCCCTCCTTTTCTTCACATCGTGCTATTTGTTCTGAGACACTGAGCCCACCTGCTATGGGGATCTTGTTCAGCAGACCCCTCAGCACCAGGATCATGTCCTGTGTCACTGGTATTTAACTGCTCTTGATGCCACATTCTCTTCAGTTGCCTTGGCTGTTCACTTTCATCATCTACCATGAATGCCAATCACAAGGAAGAGCAAGCAACTGTGAAGAAACCTTCCCATCAAAGACAGCATAGGAATCCTTAAGAGAGAACCTATTATGCATTCCCCTGGAATCCTCCCTGCAGCTCCTGAAGTGATGATGTTTTACCTCTCCTGTTGACCACCTTGGACTATTTTGCATGGTTTCTGTCTAGGATTCATGTTGCTAAGAAGCAGTATTTGGCTCAAAACAATCATTTGTTCATTGTTTTCATATTGCACTGGTAGAGATGGAAGGCAGAATACCAAGCCTCTCTTCTGCCTGCTGTGTGCCTCCAACTTTCACCTTACCTGGGATGCAACTCTCGTGTCATCTTGGAAGCTTATTATACCTTATGCTTGGACCTGGATATGGATGCTAGGGGTATTCAGTTAAGTTTACCTCCCTGCTACTTCTCAGCAAAGTGTTTCGTTGTTTTACAGGGATCCTTCTCACATTCCTTCTTTGATGAAAGAGTAACCCTCTCTAATGCAGAAGATCTGTATCCCTGTAGCTCCCAGTCATACAAAGCCTGCCCCATAGGAAGAGTGCTGAAACAGCCACTTTCTTATATTCAAGCAAAAACTCTGGGTTAGTGCCAGATGTTGGGCTTCTGCCACTGAACTTCTGCATCCACAGTTTGAAGTTCTGGGCTGTGACTGTACTCAGTGCCTTTAGAAGCTCAAGGAGAATGGTTGGCATTTCTCAAGTGGCAGGATGCTTACTCTGTCTTCCATTTGTGGGGCTCTTGGGTGTCATTGTTTCCTCTGTCTGTGTCTCAGAAAATACCTGCCCACATTCTGGGAGTTACCACGATGCATTTTCCCTGCAGAGGAACCTGGTTCCTTCATCTCAAGTACCTGATTGTGAAAGGAGCTGTTACAGGGTAACTCTGTGAAGCTTTCACTCTTCCTCAGATTGTGAATGTGAGGTGGCAGTACCTTGTTCCCACTCAGTCCTTAGAATTTATCACAGTCAGCAGCAGTGTGTTCCTGTCTTCCCATGATGGCACAGCAGCTTGCCACTGCTCACCGTCTTCCCTTGGAGATCTGTGGCAATGAGTTCGCTTGTGATGGGACATTTCCTTCCAATTTAAATGCTGTGCCTTGAATGCTTGTGTGACCACCTTTAGCGTCTCTATTCTTGTTCATCCTTATCTAGGACTTCGGCTTGCTCTGTGCCTATTGCCCTTGCCAGGAAGGATTCAGGTCCTTGCACTGTATTCTTCAGAGATGAGGTTTCTCTGGAAACCCTTCAGCAGGGGTGGGATAGGGACATTTCATCCTGGTCTTTTAGTATTTTTCTTAAGGCTTCATGCTCCTGGAACAGAAGTGATAACTCAAGGCTGGAGTGCAGACAAGTCCCTCTTGTTTTTATGCTCATGGACCCAGGCTTTTTAGGAAGACTTGGTGGCCTCAAGAAGATCCTGCAGTTCCGCTGTTAGCACACAGTAACAATCCAAATGGATACCAGTTCCATACGGATCCGCTATGAAACTGTGAGAGAGGCACAGGAGAGCACTTTCTAGCACTCATCAGGCACCTTCTGCTGGTGCATCTGGCATTCTTCTTGCCTTCCTGCTGTGCTGGTCTTGAACCATTCCAAAGCTGAATCCAGTCTTCAGTAGGGCATCAGTGCAGTCATTGGTTTGCACAGCAGGATTCTCATCCTCTGCCAGAAATCTCATGGCAGGGCTAACTGCTGAGAGCCATCATCTATAAGAATGTACATGTGGACTCATTTGAAGAAAGCAAGCTTTACTTACCAGTAATCAGTGTTCTTCGTGATGTGTAGTCCACATGTACATTCCTGTCCCATCTGCTTTTCCCTTCTTTCTAATTCTTTTTCAGATGCAATGCTGTTGAGAGAGACTGAAATGGTGGTAGATGCACTCTCTTGTATGTCACACATGAAGCAGGAAAAGAAGGAGAAGCAAGAGTACAGGTCCCACTTTGCAGTATCACATGGCAGGGCAGAGCTCTGCCTGCTGTTAGATTGTACGTGTAGGCTGCCTGTACCATACATTGGTTACTGGTAAGTTTCTTGGTTTGTTTGGGGTTATTTAACTTGATCAGGGTGATAGGATTGTCCTTGGGCTTCATGGATGGAGCAGCATCTGGGGACTGTAGGTTGGGTTTCCCATGTTTGTGAATGAGTTGAGGATGTAGCATTTGTGTATGTCTACAGATTGTGCTTTCCTTTCTCTCTGCATCACTGCTTAAGTGTTACAGCATTACAGGGCCCATTGTGCCTTCTCCCTCCACCTCCTTCCTTCCCTTTCGGACTACAACAGCACAAATCCAGACTGCTTAAGCAAGGGCTCTACTTAGCCAGAGAAACGTCTGAGGAAACAGGGATTTCAAAAGTCAGATACAAGCAGTGGCCAGACCAAAGCTCAGTGTGAGGTTTGTTTTACAAGTGTGTATGTCCTTGATCAGCAATAAGAGAATTTCAGTGTAGGAAAACTGGTAAGGAAAATAGCACCTTTATGAAATACAGTTCTTTTAATGCATTGAAGAAGGGCATCAAACTGAGGATAGGTATCTTCTTGTTTTTCATCTTTACTGCCATACATGCTTGTACTTGATCAAAGCTTTCATGTTGGAAAGAGATTGCTATGGGTTTGGATTCGGTTGCAGTGATGGGTACACTGTGAAGCACTGCAGGAAAAACAAATTGCATTGGCAAACGTGGATCTGTAGTCTTGGAGAGCACATTACACAGGCTCTCAGGAAGATGGAACTCTCTTGCATGCCACGTGTTTGCTGTAGCTGATAGATAAATGGTATTACAATCTTGAGCTGCCCATCAGTGGCAAAGCAACGTCTGTGTCAGCTGCTGAAGTGTACCAGTGCTGTGACTGTGCTCTCTCTCCCTTTAGCCAACGTGTGTGTTGTGAAGGTGGATGGGACTCCTTATCTGTGCAAAGCTGACGAGGTTGGAGAAATATGTGTGAATTCAGGTGCAACTGGGATGGCGTATTTCGGCCTCGTTGGAATCACCAAGAATGTTTTTGAGGTTGGTGTTTCTCTTTGTAATGTCAAGTTTCATTGTTATATTCTGTCTCTTAGAAAGGGGGTTGGGACAAGGGCCTGCAGGGACAGGCCAGGGGGAATGGCTTGAACCTGCCAGAACAGGGGAGACTGAGCTGAGCTCTTAGGCAGAAGCTGTTCCCTGTGAGGGTGCTGAGGCGCTGGCACAGGGTGCCCAGAGAAGCTGTGGCTGCCCCATCCCTGGCAGTGCTCAAGGCCAGGTTGGACACAGGGGCTTGGAGCAGCTGCTCCAGTGGAAGGTGTCCCTGCCTGTGGCAGGGGTTGGGACTGGAGGAGCTTTAAGGTCCCTTCCAACCCAAACCAGGCTGGGATTCTGTGCTTACAACCAAACCTACAAACTACAATGAGCAGTCAGGGAGCAGCCTCTGTATCCTGCAATCCAGTGTTGTGCCTGGGTTATCGTTTTAATTGACCTTAATTCTGTATTAACACATCAGCCTTGTGTAAAGTTACCTGGAGACATTTCAAGGCTGTTGGTGCACAGCTTGGGACATAAAGTCAGGAGCTGCAAATGCAAGCTGCTTCATGCAGTCAGAATGCATTTAGAAAAGCTTCCTTTGTGTATTGCAAACAGTGTGTGCTTTTCAAAATGAACTTTAGTGTTGGTCTGCTATAGTGCTTAGGACACCAAGCAGTTTGCTGTTGGATATATGGAATTACATTCCTAGGTACATGGATGAAGATACAGTAAGGATGACAGCCTATCAGCCCTGAGTCTTGTAGTTCATCACAGCAAAAGCAATCTTTCAACCCAGATTTTCTCTACAGTGGTATCCCAATTTCACGTTTTCTGGCAAGAAAGGAGTGAAAGTCCTTTGAGAGTCACATACACACACAGAGTGTTACACTGGACAGCAGTTGGAAGGCTCAAGTGACATATGGAGTTCTACCAGAGAGATGGAAGTAATCCTCACCATGATCTTCTCCCACAAAAACACTCTCTCTGTCAGCTTGCCAAGCCTCAACACTTCAAACAGCTTTAGCTTTCAGCACTGTGCTAGCGAGAGACAGCAAGAAACGGGATGGAATGGAAGAGCTGGGGGGTGGGAAGGCAAGGAAACCACCTGATGGGATGAATGCTGTGCTCTGGTTCTCTGCTGTAGGCAGCCCCATCCCTGCAGCAGAATGAACCTTCTCAAGGATCCGATAGTGAAGTGTTTGTCACAGCTGGAGTGATGTGAATGGGTACCTCATGTCTATACCAGTGTCTGTACCTCAGAAGCAGCAGAAGGACTTCCTGATGAAGTGCTACCTGAGTGTATACTATAAATCCCAGTACAAAAAGAAATGAAATGGAAGCAGAAAGCATTTTAACTTCACTTTTCTTACCAGGACTGTGAGTGTCTCAATACTTCCATGTCCTTCCAGGCCATCCCAGTGACAGCAGCCGGAGTGCCTGTTTCAGACCAACCCTTCACAAGGACAGGATTGCTTGGCTTTGTGGGTCCTGTAAGTGCGACTGAGCCCTCTGGGCCTCATCTTTGTCCTGACTCCCAGCTCTTAAGTGATGCCCCTGAATTCAGGAGCATTCTGTGTCAGGGCAATGACCTTGGGATCTTGAGAATGATCTTTGGCTATAATCAAGCATTATCACCCCGAGTCTGGAGGTTTTCCCCCTCTGTTTCTAACCCTGTCTTCTTTTCAGGACTATCTGGTGTTTGTGGTAGGAAAACTGGATGGCCTAATGACAGTGAGTGGCCGCAGGCACAATGCAGATGATGTGGTAGCCACAGCACTGGCTGTCGAACCCATGAAGTTTGTCTATCGGGGAAGGTAAGTGGGTTAAAGCCTTCACCACTGCTCAATGGACTTTGTTGTTGCTTTTTTCACCTGCAGATGGTCACCAAGCAGCATAGTGTCTGCAGGAGCTCTGCAAGTGCATCTTTACATGGGTATTTCGTAGGAAAGATGGCCTTAGGTTGTGATATGCCAGCTAAGAACTTGTCTGTCCCTTCTAGCATGGAAGATAAATACTGACAGCCTCAATGTATGCATACAATATATACTATGCTTCATGTATAATAGATTTGAAGTTAATTTCACTCAGTATTAAACATAGATCATTAAGTGTCTGTTTAAAACCTCTTTCAAAGCTTAAGACAGTCAAATGATGGTTGTATGCCAAATGTAAAACACAACTCCCCTTTGGCCACTTGAGCCTTCCATACAGACTGGCCTAGGGAAGAACTTTGCAGCATGTTCTAAAGGATAGGGTGCTACAGGACCTCAAAGATAGGATGTTGTATCACCAGCATTATTGCTCTTCAGGGGCTCAGTGTCTGCACAGAAGTTAGTGATGAGTGGTGCCCTTAGGGGTCCATACTGGGACCAGTATGGTTTAGTATCTTCATCAACAACACAGACAGTAGAATTAAGTGCTCCCTCAACACATTTGCAGGTGATACCAAGCTGAGTGGTTGACCTGAGGGATGGGACACCATCCAGGGGCACCTGGACAAGCCCAAGAAATGGGCCAGTGTGAATCTCATGAGGTTCAACACGGCCAAGGGCAAGGTCCTGCACCTGAATTGGGGCAACCCCCGGTATTAATAGAGGCTGGGGGATGAAGGGATTGAGAGCAGCCCTGAGGAGAAGGACCTGGAGGGGTTGGTCGATGAGGAGCTCTCCATGACCCAGCTTCAGTGAGCACTTGAGCCCAGAACCCCCCATGTGCTGGGCTGCACCCCCAGAGCGTGAGCAGCAGCTCAGGGAGGGGATCCTGCCCCTCTGCTGTGCTCTGTGAGACCCCCCCTGCAGCCCTGATCCAGCTCTGGGGCAGCAGCACAAGAGGGACCTGGAGCTGTTGGAACAAGTCCACAGGAGGCCATGGAGATGGTGCAAGGGCTGGAGCAGCTCTGCTCTGGAGCCAGGCTGAGAGAGCTGGGCTGGGGCAGCCTGGACAAGAGAAGGCTCCTGAAGGGGAGACCTTATTTTGGCCATACCCAGAGGGGCCTTACAAGAAAGACAGTGATGGATGTTTTAATACAGCCTGTAGCAACAGGACAAGGGTTCATGGTTTTAAACTAGGAGAGGGGAGATTTAGACTAGATACAATGAATTAAGTTTTACAGTGAAGGTGGTGGAACACTGGGGCAGGTTACGTAGGGATTGATGCTGTAGCCATGGAAACAGTCATGGTCAAGTTGGAGGGGGCTCTGAGCAACCTGATCTCCCTGCTTATTGCAGGGGTAGGGTTGGGCTTGATGAGCTTTAAAGCTCGCTTCCATCCCAGACCATTTATGGAAGTTGAGCTTTCCTTATCTTTGCATCACTTCCACAATTCAACTTTCACAAAACTAATGGCACATACCTAGTTGAGGCATTATTAATATTTTATCCTAGAACATGTAAGCCTAAAGCTAATGTAAGATGGGCAGAAGTCTTATTCAGTGCAAGCATTGCTAGATGTGCTGGTCAGTAATTTGGCATAGTTGTCTTTCAGAAGGGACATCAAATGTAGGTACAGTAAGTTCAGCATACATGAGGGGAGTTACATAGGGAAGGTTTGTAGAACCCCTGCACATATGGAACCTGCCTGTGTTAAACATGTGCTATTTGGTGACTGGAGATTCTCTTGACAGGAATAGATTACAATAACAAACCTACATTTGCTCTCAATTTGTCTGTGATTTTGTGATGATCTGGCATAACTAATGCCTGTGGGTGGTAAAACCATGCCATTAAGGGTTGCAGTCGTTTCCACACTCTAATAAACCCTGCTGTGTTCATCAGATGTTGCATCCCATCATTCTTCTGTCCTTTGTGTTTTAGGATAGCAGTGTTCTCTGTCACCGTGTTGCATGATGATCGAATAGTGCTCGTGGCAGAGCAGCGCCCTGACGCGTCAGAGGAGGATAGTTTTCAGTGGATGAGCAGGGTTCTACAGGTAGTCAGTCTGTCCTTCCTGTCTTTACAAGTGAATAAGGCTGATGTATGAAATGAGAGTATTAAGAGCACCTTCTTTTCCGTAAGGCAAACCTATCAGTGTAACCAGACTGCTGTAACAAACTGACTTCAGATTGTATTCCAGGGTTAGCAGTCACCAGACTTTATTTCAGCATGGTTTTAAACTTCATACTACTGGGATGATAGTTTTTCTTTGTTTAAATTCTCCATATCTCTGCTGATTTCATACTGGCTGGAGAGCTAAGCCTGAAAATGTTTAAGTATCAAAACAGACTCTGAGATCCTGTTATGTCACTAACATCCTTATTCCAGATCTCCAACAGTAAGCATTAACAGTTCTCTTCCCTTGGTAACTTTATTGTGTTCCCATGGGGAAGCTAAGAGGGGAATTGCATTTGAGGATTTGGGAATTAATCCATTGGTTCTCATTGAGTAAAAAGCGAGAGAGCAGTTCGGGAAGAAGACACTGCTAAAGGGATAACTAAAGGAAGGCAAGAGAGAACATCTGAAGGGAGGATTTCTCCTAAGACTTCAGACAGCTGTGTAATCATGGTTTCTAATTCTGGCTCTGTAATCTTTTTGGAGGGGCTGTCTGGTAATGGAAAAGCTGATTTTCATGGGAGAAAGCATTTTATTGCTCTTTCTAGACGTGTCACAGCTAAACCAGACACTGACGTTTTAGGCAGCGAGATGGTTCCCTCCCTGGTTTTGTGGGTTTATGTTCTACTGCGCTTCTGTGATTGTGCCATACGTGCTAAATTTGATGTGATATCATTTTGGCTTTTGAAAAACTCTGCACTTTTTGCCCACTTTTAAGAGACTTTCCTAATCCCTGATGTGCAGGTGGCATCCCCTTGGTAGAGTGCACAAGCAAAGTCCTGGGTCTGCTCCTGCTCCCATTGAAGTCATGGCACAACTTCTATGAGTTCAGTGAGTGCAGAATTGGACCCTTTATTTGCAAATTGTGGTGCAAGTAAAAACCTTAATGTTATTAAATGACTTGAATTCAAATTCTTGCTCTAGCTACATCCCAGTTCATAACCTGGAACATCTTTCTTTTCTCTCTATCAAGGCAGTTGATAGCATTCACCAAGTGGGCGTCTACTGCCTTGCCTTGGTGCCAGCCAACACTTTGCCAAAGGCTCCACTTGGAGGAATTCATATTTCAGAAACCAAGCAACGCTTTTTAGAGGGTGCTCTGCACCCTTGTAATGTCCTGATGTGTCCCCACACGTGTGTCACTAACCTGCCTAAGCCTCGGCAGAAACAACCAGGTGAGGAAAGGAGCATATTCCCTAGTTCTCTCTCTGTCTCTTAGGGGGATGCATGGAGAGGGGTCTAGAGGTGGCTCAGGGCTGTGCATGTTGGATGGCTTTAAGCTGCCTGACTTGGCAGAGCTTGGAGTGTTGTCAGTGCATGGCAGACCTCAGAGAGGGCATTGCATTATAGTCTGCCCCAATTCCCAGTGAATGCAAGGTCATCCAGCACAAATCCATTTCATGCTTCTGTAGCTGCGTTATAAATTGCTCCTGTACTGGCCATCTTACAAAGGGCAGTAACTCGTGTAATAAAACTCAAGTACAGACAGACCTCAGTTTGCTGAATCAGTAATAGACTGATTTTTAATGTACCATACTGATAATGGAGTCATTTTTAGTGTACTGTCCTTTTTCTATGCAATATGATCCTAGGGTTTAGGCTGTCATCTTTCAGATCTGTGTTATGTGTATACTATTCTGCAGGCTGAGTTATAGATTATTACATGTTCCTTATGCTTCTTTTTCCTCATTTTGCACTGGTTTTAAACATACAGATGTTGGTCCTGCTTCAATGATAGTAGGAAACCTTGTTGCTGGAAAGAGAATTGCACAAGCCTCAGGGAGAGATGTTACCCAGCTGGAGGATAACGACCAGGCAAGAAAGGTAACACGTCCTGATCTTACTAAGTATTTGCATTGGCTTATTCAGAATGAAACAAGAGCAGTTGTGGTATCCCACTGAAACTAAGCATGGTGCCTTGTGTGTGAATCAGTGTCTCCTTTCTTCCTCTCGCAGTTCCTGTATTTAGCAGATGTTCTTCAGTGGCGAGCTCAGACTACTCCAGATCATCCCCTCTTCCTTTTGTTGAATTCCAAGGTGAGATGTGCTTGAGGTCGTACTTGGAGATGGGGATCAGCAAAGAGCATTTGGATTCTAAGAAAATTCCAATGAGAATTCCTAAAATGCTTCAGGTTACTTTGAGGAAGCAGACAAAGAATTGCTAGTTAGCAAGCAGCAGAATTTTTCCACCTCTGGAATTTCAGTATGGATTCTGCCTAGCTTTAAACATTGCAGTAACTGCATTTCCTGCTGCAACACAACTCTTGTCCTGTTAATGGAAGGCACAATTCTGCCTTCATCCCTGAGCACAAGGGTGAGTGGAAGTCAGAACTGGACCTTTATTCAAGGTCTGTGTGAGTCCTTATGACATATCATGAGGCAGCAGTCATGTTTCCCAGCTAAACACTCATCTTTACTCATAGCCACTCTGCTCTGCATGTGGATTTTGGTAGCTCTGGAGAATGCACATGCCTTGTGCATCCAACACTTCGTAAAGGGGTCTGAAACATGCATGGAGACCTCAGAGCAGCTTCCAGTATCTGAAGGGGGCCTATAGGGATGCTGGGGAGGGACTATTCATTAGGGACTGTAGTGATAGGACAAAGGGTAATGGGTTAAAACTTAAACAGCAGAGGTTTAGATTGGATATAAGGAAGAAATTCTTTACTATGAGGGTGCTGAGGCACTGGAATGGGTTGCCCAGGGAGGTTGTGAATGCTCCATCCCTGGTGGTGCTCAGGGCCAGGTTGGACAGAGCCTTGGGTGACATGGTTTAGTGTGAGGTGTCCCTGCCCATGGCAGGGGGGTTGGAACTGGATGATCTTAAGGTCCTTTCCAGCCCAAATGTTCTATGAAACAACCTGCACTTGTGTATGTGCCTCAGTATTTATGCCTCCCTGGGCTTGAGGAATGCTCCTGCTGTGTTACTGAGAAAACCCAAATCTTTCAGATTCTTTTACTGCTGTTCTGGTGCTTTTGTTATTGCCTTCTGGAAAGAAAGAAGGGGAAAGTTGGTCACTTGGTTTTCGTTTGAGCCTTTACTCAGTAGCTACCCTTCCAGTGACAGTAACAGCCCCGTGACAAATCGGGTCTACCTTGTGCTGTGCTGTACTGCAGGCATGTGAGATAGGGAATGTGCTTTCAGAAGGTCCTTAGGAAGTAGAGGATTTGCCTTTGGGAGTCTCATTTAGACAGGCAAAATGGTTTAAGACATGGTTCAAAGTTCTGACTTTTTCTCATGGGGCTGCTTTAGCAGAAGAAACCTCCTCAGTATTGCTGCAAGACCCAGAATATTCTCTTCTCCAGATGCATCTTTCCAGATGTGCAGTTGGGTGAAATACACTTGAGGAAGTGCCCTTGCAAAGCAACCACAGCTCAGGTTGCCTCTCTGACCCTTCAAACCAGTGTCTATATCAGACATCAGCAGTTCCCTTTGCACTTTGGAGACTGCTGATTGCAAAAGTGGCTGGATAGGGTGAGGCAGAGCTGATGCAGTGCTGCTGCTAATACAGTTGTGTTACTGCTATTTCCCTTGGACTGTGGCATTTCAAGTATTTGTAAGACCCTCTTTTTGTGGTACCAAATACATTCAGATGCCAATTCCCTGCCTGATGTTCAAAATAACATGCATAACATTCAGTGGTGTTCTGGAAGTTCACGTTACCAGCAGCTTGGCTTCCAAAACACCTAGACAGAGTCTTCAGAAGTGTGCTGGTAAACTAAGGGCAATGAAACACAACATCTGCAGCATGTACTTTGTGGAGAACAGTTTGAAAGTGAGTAAAGTTTCCTGGTGGTGTTCCTGTTCTGTGCAGGGCGCTGTAGCCAGCAGTGCATCGTGCATCCAGCTACACAAGAGAGCAGAAAGGGTGGCAGTCGCACTGCTGGAGAAGGGACGACTGAACGTAGGTGACCATGTGGCCCTGGTTTACCCTCCAGGTAAGGGAATGCAGACAGCAATAGTCAAAGCCAGGCACCACAAGGAAAGAAACAAGTTCTGCTCAGATGGAGCATTGAGACACGTGTTTAGTCCAGTGCTGTATGGCAGTGACTTAAGTGTTTCGAGGAAGAGGCTTTTTGTCATTTTATCATTAAGTTGCAGTTTCTACATTTACCAAACATGTCAACCTCAGAGAATGGGATAAAACTGCACATATATCCATTAAAAGCTAGATGAGAGATCTAGGTGTATGGACACCCTGTCTTTCCTGAGTGGTTGTCTCTAGAAGTGAAATCTGGACCTCAAACTTGTATTATTAACATGTATTTAGGAGTGCACCTCAGTAAAAAAGAGTACTACCTCATAGAAGGAGGATGACTGCATATTCCAGAGTGATAACTATAGAAAACAAATGTCATTTTCATAACCCATAGTACTTTGTTATTTTATCCTACCTGTCCATGAAAACATAGCCCTACAAATGTAAAGTCTGTAGGGTTTGAATCAGTTTTGCTAACTCTCAAATGCACAATCTTTTAACCTTGTAGAGTGGGGCATGGCTAAGAACACCCTGTTGATTTGAAGAGACCTTTGTGACAACTCCTTCCCTCTTAGTGAAGGAAACTGGGTGTGTTTTGATTTTGGAGAAAGAATTTGGCCTTTTGGTCTCACAAAAATGGCTTTAATTTTACATCTATCCTTTACAGGAGTAGACTTAATAGCAACTTTCTATGGCTGCTTATATGCTGGCTGTATACCTATCACCGTTCGCCCACCTCATCCGCAGAACCTTGCTACCACTCTGCCCACTGTCAAAATGATTGTAGAGGTACGTATAAGACAACCCCCTCCTAGTGCTTTTGGTAGGTGCAGGATGGGTGATGCAGGCTGATGAATTGCTTTGCCACAGTCCCTATAAAATAAGGCAGGAAAAGGAATAATCAGTATGCTGTGGCTGATTTAGTAAATACCTCTTTTTACAACTCATTGAAAATGTTCTGTCTGTTGTGATTGTGATTTTGTTCCATTTCCAACGGGGATTTTTCATCTATTCACCTTACTGGTTCTCTCATCTCGATGGGTATGAAATTACATTAGCATTCAGTTGTTAGTTTTATACATGGTTTCGATGCTGCGTCTTTTCCAGGTCAGTAAGTCTGCCTGTATACTGACCACACAAGCGATAATGAAACTGCTCAAGTCCAAGGAAGCTGCAGCAGCTGTAGATATTAAGACGTGGCCCACTATTTTGGATACAGGTACGGAATGTTTGCCAAAATCCAGTTTGAAGACTGATTTCTTTCTTTTGTTATACCATAACTCCCTAACTGAATGGATGTATCTAATATAGCTGACCAGAAACCACAGTAAGCATTTGGTGATAATGCTTCAAGATACATTTTTGTCCTGTATTTTACAAAATAATACCATGGTACTCTTCTTTTTCCGTGTTTTAAATAGATGACATGCCTAAAAAGAAGCTGGCTGGTATTTTCAGACCTGCATCTCCAGATATGTTGGCATACTTGGACTTCAGTGTGTCTACTACTGGTATATTAGCAGGAGTAAAGGTAGAGTAACAAGACAGAGATTATTCTACTTCATTTTCTTATATGCAGGTATATTCTGCATTCATTCCTCTAGCCAGAGAAGAAATACAGAAGTGTAAGTGGAGCATCCTAGTGTTCAGAGCATGACATCAGCATTTGTTGATGCACTTCTGGAGGCATCCAGCCTTTACTGGCTCTGTGGGAGGAGTCACCAAGGGGACTGATGAAATGTGTTTGTCACTAAGTTGATGAACGTTTTGCAGTACATAGTAGAGATGTGAGATGTTGTTCAGCATCATTCATGTCATGACAGATGTCATTGCCCACTGGCATGAAAAGTACCTGTGAGCTTTTGGGCTTATATCCCTTCCTTGTGTTTTAAAGGTGCTTAAACCACCACCTCCCCCCACCAAACAACTACATGTTGCCATGTCTTCTACAGCAAACATTTATGTGTTTCATGTGATACCCTTTTTGGTTTAAAGCCCCTGAGAGCACCTCTTTTCCTCCTGCAGATGTCACACGCAGCTACAAGTGCCTTATGTCGCTCTATAAAGCTACAGTGTGAGCTGTACCCTTCACGTCAGATTGCCATCTGTCTTGACCCTTACTGTGGCTTAGGATTTGCTCTGTGGTGTTTGTGCAGGTACGTCCTTTGGGTTGTAGGCTCTCCCATGCATTCCCATCCTTCTATAGAATCCCAGGGAACAGTCAATGGCTGAAACTGTCAGAGAAACCCAAATTAACCTTTTTGTAGGTATTTCATAAAGCACATTTTGGGGTAACAAAATTCATGTAAGTTACCTGAGCAACCTGGGGTTTGCAAGTGGAATTAAGCAGATACCAAATCCGAGAAAGAAAGGACTTCACTGTCTGTTTCACATTGCTTAAATAAATCCTGTTCAAGTCTTTTGAGAGTAAACTGTATCTTTGTACAGTACCCCCAAGGTGCTGACTGTTGCAGATTTATGTCAACTTCTTATCCAAGGGAATCTAAGTGGAGACCTGAGAGCAGCTCCAGTGCCCAAGGGGGGTACAGGAAAGCTGGAGAGGGGCTTGGGACAAGGGCCTGTAGGGACAGGCCAAGGGGAATGGCTTGAACCTGCCAGAACAGGGGAGACTGAGCTGAGCTCTTAGGCAGAAGCTCTTCCCTGTGAGGGTGCCCAGAGAAGCTGTGGCTGCCCCATCCCTGGCAGCGGTTGGAGCTGGATGAGCTTTAAGGTCCCTTCCAACCCAAACCACTCTGTGAAGATCAGATAGATTCCATGCTCTCCATTTTCCTGTATTAGCTTCATTATGACTTTATGTAACTTTGGACTTTTTAGATGCTGGCTTGAAGTTTTCATCTTTCTGTTTCTTCCTCTCCCTAGTGTCTATTCGGGTCATCAGTCTATTCTAGTCCCTCCTCTGGAACTGGAGAGCAACGTGTCCGTCTGGTTGTCTGCTGTCAGTCAGTATAAAGTGCGTGTCACGTTCTGCTCTTACTCTGTGATGGAGATGTGCACCAAAGGGCTTGGAACACAGACTGATATACTCCGGGTGAGCGGACTTCGTTTTTCAACATACTGACATCTAAATACATGAATCTTTCTGAAATCTTTCATTTTAGCCTGCAGAAGATGTGTCCATAAGTGTTTGATGAAGCCTTTAATGATAGCTTGCTTTTTGGGAAGCACTGAGCTTGCTGGAAGTTCCAGCTCTCAGGTTTGTGGTGGGGAAGAAAAGAAGCTCTTTGGTTCTCAACTATACTTGTTTGTGCCACCTCTGTGCTGCTGGCTGGGTATTGAGTTCTGAAATGGCTGTTACCTTCCTAGCAGCAGCAATGACACAGTAACTGATAGTAATTAATACTTGATCCATTTATTTTTGAGAGATATCTCTTAACTGAAGCTGAATTTCCTGGAGGAGCTGCCTCTGTCTCCATGGCAGGAGGGTTCCCATGGCTGTAGTAACTAAGCTGCTCAGCACTTCCATTGGGAATGTCTGGCAGCTTCTTGTGCACCAGAAAGTGGCTTCATTGTACTTACTCCCAGTATAGACAGCAAACTCTGTCCCTCTGTTCTCACTGAAGGGAATCTTGGCCCACAACCAGTTGCTGCAGGTTCACATTCATGCTGATGAGAGCTACTAATGTCTCAAACACTCTGCTTGCATCTGAACTGGGGTGAGCAGGTCCCTTGTGAGACAATGACACTTTGTGGGGTTTTCAGCCCAGAATGATGAGTGGCTGGGTTGCAGCTACACAATGCAAGTAGTTTGTGTCCTGTGCAGAGAAATAAACCCTGCCACAAAGCTTCTTGGCACAGTTTTAGAAGGTTGTCCTGGGTCGATGGAGCCAAACTTGAGTGGGGGCCATGTGTATAGTGTTTAACCAGTTCATGTCAGTTAGTCCAGTGTTTTGGAAGTGCCTCTGTTCGGTGAATTGAAATGGTTTAGTTCTAGAATTGCTGACTTCAAACTTAAGAGGTTGTGTTCTTCACCCAACCCCTCAGATGAAAGGAGTTAACCTGTCCTGTGTGCGAACGTGCATGGTGGTTGCAGAGGAGAGACCAAGGATTACATTAACACAGTCTTTCTCCAAGCTATTCAAAGACCTGGGCCTCTCTGCTCGTGCAGTGAGCACTACGTTTGGGTGCAGGGTCAACGTAGCAATTTGCTTACAGGTGAGATTAAACTCTTTATTCCTTATACAGAATCTCTGGGAACTTCATAGGAAATCGTGTTCATTTGTATAAGTTCTCTTCTAAAGAGCTAGAGCTCCATTGCTTGCTTGCTTCATCACCAAGTAAATCAGCTTTGGAGATGCACATCATGGTAATTTCACTGTTGTGTACTAATGGACCAGTGATTTCCCCTTCTAATACAGAGGACCAGTATTAAGAAACTTGTTTCCTTCCTGCTATACAGGAGCAGTGTTAAATACAGCTTCCTGTTCACAAACACATGAAATATTTCAAGCAATGCTATCTCAGCTTTCGTGTCATTCAGATTTTGTCTGTTTGAAAAACAGCTCATGCCTATGTTGAGTTAAATGGAAGAAAGAGTTCTTTAAATAAATCCCAGGAAAATTTATAAGGATGACAGGTTTGTTACTTTTAAAGATCTCAAATGAGCATCAGCAACACACAGATACATTTGTCTTGCCGCATGTGAGAGCTGGACTTCTTTTTACAATTAAAGGTATAACTTGGAAGCTTTGAGGGGGAGAATAGGCCCATAAAGGGCAAACAGCCTCACTTCACAGACTGGAGATCATAGTTTCTATGGTTTCTGTCACACATATTAAAGGAGAAAAGGTTTTTAACAACCCCAAGAGAGATGGTTATAAAGAAATGTGGCCAGAGCAATTTTATGAATCGGTAGATGGAAAAATAGGAAGGATATAGATGAAAATCATTAAATTCATTCAGTAAGGCATTTCAAGTGCAAAAAAAGGGCTTTCTGAATTGGCTGCCTAAATGGGGATTCTAAAGCCAGGTTTGGATGGTTGCTGTTCAGACTGCACAAAGAGGGGGGGGAAACCCAACAGTTTTTCTGCAGGATGTTAAATGGTAGTGTGAAAAGTACTGCAAGAAAACTGGGAAGGCTGAAGCCTCCCCTTAATTTTATACCTTTTTCATCTCTGTTCTCCGTTCTTGAGCCCTTTATTAGTGTTTTGGGGGATTTTTAAACCTCTTTCCTCGTTCTTCCAAAGCGATACCTATATTTGACTTTTTAAATCACAGAATTTAGATGGTTATAGATGAATAACCAAACTGAATAGGTGTTTGATACAAGTTAGCATGCAAATAAATGCATAATGTCTTCCAACCTTACTGGATTGTTTTACTGAGAAGGTGTTTCAGAAGCTGCAAGCAGCCTTTAGGTACAGATGGAGGAGGGATAAGGCAATAGGCATTACATATTATCTGCCTTAAAGCTCTTCTTGTTTTATTAACTGGGACTTCCATGTTTCCCAGTGAACCACTTAAAAATAATGTGAAATGGAAACTCTCTGTTCACTCTATAACAGTATGAGTTTTGTTTTCTGTCTGACTGTGTGTATCTTACGTTTCCAGTGCCTCTTTGTTTGTATTTTCTTTTTTCCCCTTTCTCTCTGTTTCACACACTTTGATGGCCTCTGTTACTTCTGTTTGTGGTCCTGCTGTCAGCCAAACAGGCTGGGCAAGCTGGCTGAACAGGTATAGTGATGCATGTGTGCTTGTAATGTCCTAAAGTCAGTCTGGTTCAGCAGTATTACTCCGTAATGAATGTATGTCATTGGAGAGTTGTCATCTGGAATAGATAAAGTGAGACTTTCTTTCCTTGTAAAGAAGTTCAGTCTTACTCACAAAGAGCACTTGTAGCTGAATTACAAAACCTCTTTCTCAAACGAGCCAGAAAGAGCTCTAGCAATGATAAATGTACTGAATGGTATATTCCTAGAGATAAAGCTCATAGTGTTCATTTGTGCTGCCATCAATGTCACTGAGCCCCAGCAGTGCTATGACAGTACAAGGGAATATCATAAAGCCATTCTCCAGCAGCACAGTCTTGAGCTGATGGCAAAGTGGCCTCATTTGAAGTATTTCTGTATTGAGAAATGCACTGGGGGGAACGGGGGCACAGTCACCAAAGCTTTGCCTATTTTGTGGCTTTAATATGCATTTCACAGTAGTTGCTGGCTCGCTTGAGATTCAGTTCTGCTGGGGAGTAAATAAAATCCCCTGTTCCCATGGTGGGAAATGGGAAACTTCTCACCAGAGCTGGTCAGAAGGTTTCCTCTGGGACTGCAACAAAGCTTTGCCTGTGCCCAGGCTGTTACTGACAGGAGCCCTGTCAAAATGTGGCTTGGTTGGAGTTATGTTTTAGTTAAGTGTTGTTAAATGTTAATGCACATTTCCTTCTAAGTTAATAAAGCTGTTACAAAGCAAAGCAGTTGAGCTTTGGGACGGGGATTAAGGCCCTCATAGGTTTATGCTTACGTGCTTTGCACTTGCTGTTTCTGCAGGAGGTGCTTACCAAATTAAGACTTAACAGTATAAATGTGTACTTCACTTGTGCATTCATTTACTGATTCCATAAAACATCAAAGCTTTATGGCAGTCCCTCTAGTAAGGGGGGCTACTTTACTACATTTCTGATAGATGAGGGCAGCCCTTTAAGTGTCAGTAAAAAAGGGAGAGGAATTTGTGAATTTATATGGCTGTGAGAATGAGAACAGGATTTTCTGGCTTCTGCTGAATTTGTTCCTTCCTTCTTATTCTTAGGGAACAGCAGGACCAGACCCAACAACAGTCTACGTAGACATGAGAGCACTTCGACATGACAGGTACATATTATGTTAAAGCATTAACTATTTAATGCTCCTCCTGTAGAGCAGAAAGTTCAGCCTCATTGCCTTGGTTTGCTGAAATGTTCTTGGCCGCAGCTAATCTCTCATCACCATCTGCAAGGAATCCTATCCTAGAGGATGACAGCTCTGTGCTGGAATTGGTCCAGCATCTCCTCCTCCATCACTTGTTCTGCTGTTCCCCTCTAGAGCCTCTCTTAACTTGCTGCCTGTTCATCAGTCCCATATAATCTAGACCCGTTAGCTGTTTCTTACCTGGTCATATGCTTAGCAAAAGGTGACTTTGCCAGCTGGGTGGTTAGTCACAGAACCACAGTAACATCTGGAGTAGGCAGAATCTCTGATGCCCCTCAAGCAACCTCCTGCTCAAAGTAGGACCAGCTTCAAGACTTGATGAGGTTACTGAGGGCCATGAGCAGTTCAGTACAGAACGTCTCCAAGAACAGGGATGCTCCTTCTGTGTCTGTGTGTGTGTGTGTTATGAGACTGACACCCCACATGGGGGAGGTCTTCCTTAGTGGCACTTCCCATTCTGTGTATTATGTCCCTGGCCTCTTCTCCCTACAATGAGCAAGTCCAAGAAGTCTGGCTCCACGTTCTCTCTAACAGTTCTTTAGGTAGTGGTAAAAGTAAACTAGAATCTCCCTTAGTTGTTTAGTTTGGTTTGTGGGTTGGTGTTTTTTGACTCTTCCCTTCGGACAGAAGCAACTCAATCCCCTCAGCCTTCCCAGACCCAATGAACTGATGTCAGGCCTGTACTACAGCATATCAAAACACACGCACATGTGTACACACATGTCACCTGGACACTTGTCACAGATACAGCATTCTATCAGTTGTAATTCTGTATTCATAATTTTCATATTAACTTGTCTCTCAGTTAACTTAGTTAACACAAGTGCTGGCAGCACCAAGTGTAGAGTAGGACTGTAAGTTTAGCAGGCTGCATGCACGTATGTATTTGTTTCTGTACTTAATTTAAGAAGCATAGTATCAAGACTTGTGTCTTGATAAATAAAACATAGGTAAAGCATTTGCTTTATTTCCTTTTAAATTGATAATGTTAAATTAGGGGCTTATGTTAACTGGGAGCTTCTGTGACTAACTCATCTCTAATTTCTGCAAGCTTAAATCTTAGCTGTTCGAAGACAAGCTCTTCACCACGTTTAGCATGACCCTGCTTGACATCTGAACAGATCAATGTAAACTACAGTCATTTTCTCCTTCTTGAATGTATCACTATGACTTGCATGGTATATATTCCTTTTCAAACCAAGTTCAGCCATAGCCTCAAAGCTGCCACTGCGTTAGCTCTAGCCTATAGGTGTAGGGATAGTCTAATATGACATGATGTATAGGAGCTGCCTCTCTTGTATGCCTCTCCTACTGCACTCAATTCTTGTTCCTCCTGCAAATGTGCTGTCTTCATAAGTTATGCTGCTGATGTGCTGCATGGTGTCACTTAATTCTGTTTAGGCTGCTTGCCCTTCACTTACTGTAATTCCTACTGCCTCTCTGCCATGGGTCAGTGTGGCAAGCAGAGGTGCCACAAAGTCCAACAAAGAAGGTGAATGTAGAATGCTGGTGGAACTGCAAACTTCAAGCTCTGTTGGAAACAGTTACTCATCTCTCCAGAGAGCTGGTTCTGCTTCATTAAAGAAACGTGGTCTATGGGAATGCTAATAGAGAAATCTTGAAGACAGCTAGAACTCTTTAACATACTGCATTGAGAATAACTGAGCAAATTGGCTGGCACCGTAAGAGTCTGGTCAGTGCAGCTGGGGATAGGATAATACTTGAACACACCTATGTAAGTTCCTAAATCCTTGTACAGATGTATTCTCTTCTTTTTTCAGGGTGCGTTTGGTAGAGAGAGGCTCTCCACACAGTCTGCCACTTATGGAGTCTGGGAAGGTGAGAGCTTGGGAGCATCCTTCCTCCTCATGACCAGTAGCTGGATAGTGAGCTGCTTCAGCTGACCTCAGTACATACTCTGTGCAGCAAGCTCCATTAATCACAGTATGTTTAGGAGAGGCACTAGAGAGAGTGTGAAATGAACAGCTGTTAAAATGAAGCCAGGCGCATGAAGTGAAGCCATAGGGTATGTTGCTAAAACTGAAAGTATCAGAGGCCTTCATGTGGAAGGCATTTTTCAGGTGTGAAGCAAACTTCAAGCCTGAAGCTGCAGAACAGTTCTGGGGCTTGAGAAGACTGAGCAGCTTGGTAGGAAGATATGGTTGATAGCTATGGTACAGAGAGCAGAAAGAAGACTGCACAGATTGCTGACTTCTGTGGCTCTGCATTAACTTTTCCTTTGATGAATTCAAGTTCTCTTCTTTTTGCTTCTTATTCCAGATTCTTCCAGGGGTCAAGGTCATCATAGCACACACAGAAACCAAGGGACCGCTGGGAGACTCACATTTAGGAGAGGTAAAGCTTTGATGCTGCTGTACTTGTAGTGATTTAATATATAGATAAATCATGTCATCTAAATGCCTATCTCTTAAGCACCTTAATGTGGCAAGTGAATGAACTCTGCAGAGAGCTGTAGCAGTTTACATACTTGTATGTATGTCTGTGTGGTTTCCTCCCTCCCCTGCCAAACTATGCATCTATATGCATATAAAACTCTTTCTTACTCCTTTTTCCTGGTCATTTTCTGTGAGGCAGAAGTTAAGGACTTACTGTAATAAAACTACTGCTGGCATTTTAGGAGCAACAAAACTGTCAATGGAACAGATCTTTTAAATCTAGAAATGCTGCTGCTTGGGTCTGGCAAAATAACCAGGGAATTATTCCCTTTTGGTTTGTTGCTTGTTTTGGTTTTTATCTCCTAGATATGGGTGAGTAGCCCACACAATGCTACTGGTTACTACACAGTGTATGGAGAAGAGGCACTGCACGCTGATCACTTTACTGCTCGCTTGAGTTTCGGAGACACTCAGACCATATGGGCTCGGACGGGGTACCTTGGCTTCCTGCGCAGAACAGAACTCACTGATGCTAGTGGAGGTGAGAGAAACCCAATGTGCTTATAGAGGCATGTGTTGGAAACTACGTGGGGTAGTTGAGCTAGCAAAGAGAAAGCTGTCCTGCAAGTTTATCCTGACTTCCGCCAGAGGAAAGTGCTGGATGTAACAGGAATCATTCATTGCTCGCTACCCTTCAGAGCTGGTAGAGCATGATAAAACACTCGACCAAAGGGCTCTGAGCTTTCCCCCCTCTCATTTCCTAGGGCAGTGACCTAACCTGCAGGGCATGGCTCTGCACAGGATGCTTCGGTGGAATTGTCCTTCTGCCACTGTTCAAAGTGAAAGGGCTCCCTGTTGTTGGGAAAGCTGGTAGTTGAGAAATTGGGATCTGTGAGCAGGCTTCACAAAGGAAGAGAGATGACAAGGCAGCATATTACTGTAGCAAGGGTGGAACAATCCCAGTTGTCCTTGAGTATGTCAGCATTTGAGAAGCTATATATGGTGAATTATCACAGCCAAGTGTTCAGGAAACACAAGTATGCTTTTGTCTCAAGTTACATGGTTGAGCGCAATTATAAAACAGGTGCAAAAAACCCTGAAACAAGTTGAATTGAGCAGTGTTACTGGATGGACGTGGCAATGAGGAGAGCATGGCCTTACAGAAGCATCTAGGAGAGCTTTGCTTATTTAACCTAGCAAAGCTGAGGCTGAGGAGGAGATAGAGCTGTTCTCATTGCATTAACTGTGGGGAGCTTCAGAAGCTGAGTTTTGCTGGTATGAGAACAGTCGGTGTAAGCTGGTTTTAAAAAGAAAAGTTACCTCTGGAAACTGGAAAGTGTTCCTATGGATCAGAGAAGTTCTCTGGGAAGAAGAGTGGGGCACAAAGATGCTTTAACAGTGTATATTGAATGGATTTATGAATTGAGATTACATAAGAAAAGGGACAGAATTAGATTACCCAGAAATTCCTTTTAGTCTGAGTTCACTTGCTTGGAGCCAATAGGCAGAAGTGCTACGTGAGCTCTTAATACTCTTTCCAAATGGTAGAGCTTGGTGTGTATTACAGACTCTTTCTGCTAGGAAGCACCTGAGAACATCAGGAATAAGCACATACAAACGACCATGTTTGTTCTGTAGATCTGATGGTGTTTCTGATGTCTGTGCTATGTTGCAGAGAGGCATGATGCCCTGTACGTGGTAGGCTCTTTGGATGAAACACTGGAGCTCAGAGGAATGAGGTACCACCCCATTGATATAGAGACCTCTGTAATAAGAGCACATAAAAGCATTGCAGAATGGTAAGAGCCTCAGTATTACTTTTCTGTATTACTTTATTTCTTCTAAAGCAGCCGAAATTAAGCTTCATGGAACAGTGCTTAGACTGAGAGCTTGCTGTAGAGTGAACTCTGCAGAAGTTTACATAGAAACTGCTGCAGTGAGGGTAACTGAAATCTAATGTCCCTCTTGACCCTGCCTCCAATGCTGAAAACAAAGCCCACACCTTTATGAGAGCTTGATCTTCATAGCCTGAAAGACAGGAATGGCAGGATGGGAACAGGGCAGCACAGCCGTGACTTCCCTGACTGTGTCAGAATGTACATGCTTGGATGTGGTAAACACAGGATTTCAGCCTGGAGAAGACAAGATTCTGGGGATACCTTAGAGCAGCTCCAGTACCTAAAGGGGCTACAGGAAACCTGGAGAGGGGCTTGGGACAAGGGCCTGTAGGGACAGGCCAAGGGGAATGGCTTGAACCTGCCAGAACAGGGGAGACTGAGCTGAGCTCTTAGGCAGAAGCTGTTCCCTGTGAGGGTGCTGAGGCGCTGGCACAGGGTGCCCAGAGAAGCTGTGGCTGCCCCATCCCTGGCAGTGCTCAAGGCCAGGTTGGACACAGGGGCTTGGAGCAGCTGCTCCAGTGGAAGGGGTCCCTGCCTGTGGCAGGGGTTGGAGCTGGAGGAGCTTTAAGGTCCCTTCCAACACAAATCATACTATGATTTCTTGAATGGTTTCATCTAGCATGCATTATTCCCACGTGTTAAGGGATGATGTATGCCACTTGGCTGTAGGTTCTCTTCAGTCTCAAAGTGACAGTGTTTATTTTTTCCCCAATGTAAGCTTTGGGAGGTTTTGTCTGTCAATAGATGATTCAGAAGATTTACACAGGTACTTTCATTTAATCAAGTGTACACACACTGAGTGTGAAATCTTCCTGTTTTAATACACAAGCCCATAGGACTTTTATATACATGACTGTGGACATAAGAGAAAAGGACCTACTTGTATTTTTTACATGGACAATTAAAACAAACAGTGGCAGAATATTCCAAGAACTTACAGTTTTCATATTTCCTGATTTATTCATATTTTCACATTAATATTCTATCACATGTTCTCATTTCTTATATTGTTCAAGTCCTAACAAAACATCTTTCCTATGAGTCCCTCTCTGATAACTGGTTCCTTTGACTGGAGTCTCTTCTCACCATTTCTGTTTGTATCATGCCAACAGTGCTGTGTTTACATGGACCAACTTGCTTGTGGTGGTTGTGGAGTTGGAAGGCTCAGAACAAGAAGCATTGGACCTGGTTGCTCTGGTAACAAACGTGGTTCTGGAAGAGCATTATCTCATAGTAGGTGTTGTAGTCATTGTGGACCCCGGTGTTATTCCTATCAATTCCCGTGGTGAGAAACAACGGATGCACTTGAGAGACGGGTTTTTAGCTGACCAGTTGGATCCTATTTATGTTGCCTACAACATGTGAAAAGAGAAAAATCACACCAAGGCTAAAGCACCAAAATAAAGGGACTTTCCAAATAGTAACATTGGAACCCATTCTTCTGTGGTTTTAAAAGCTGTTGAAAGGGAAATGGAGACCTTCATCTCTCAGATTGCATTTGCTTTCATAAATCCATTGTAACAGTTGCAGCTGACTTAGGATGGAGAGTTTACTGAATTCCTGAAGGAAGCTTGCGAGAACTGTGATGGACCAGTGGTTTTTCTACACTAATTCTGAATGTCAGTACTTGATGCACTGCATAAAAGGACATAAAGCAGGGTGGGGAGGAAACACCAGCTGTGAGGACAGCTCCTGGAAACAGTACTGAGTCGTGAGTACCGGTTGGAGTTCACCCTCCACGTGATTGTTTGCAATATATAGTGGCAGTATCTGGGTTCAAGACTGCACACATCCCTGCCATATTCTCTACTGTAATGAATTTTGCACATATTTGCGATTTTAAAAATGCAGCCTTTTTATTTGAAATCACTGACTTACCCCCATTCAGAAGAAAGAAATTCAGTCCAACCCCAGAGTCAATATAACAACAATTATGCTGCTGTTCAGCTTCTTTTGTACCGAGCAAAAACAAATACTGCAGCTGTAAAAACGTTACTTATTGTGCCATGCTGGACTCTGTAATGCTATAAACTTTGTAATAAAATATAAATTAATATCCACTTTTAACCACTCGATGCAGGAGCCTTCACTGCTCTTACTGTTGTAGCTTCAAGTCGCTTGTGTTCATAGCGTTAGCTGTGTTCTGCCCTGCATAAAAACAAGTGTTTGAAAACCCATTCCAAAGCCAGCAGTCTCTGAATGGTTCATAGAAATGCTGACAAAGCATGGTCTTACAATATGTTTTCCCTGAATATCCTATTCTAAAAGGTTTATTATCGTGCTTTTACTGGGGTTTTCTTCCCCACCATGGAAACTGTACTCAGTGTTAGTTAGCTGGATCTGCTGCGGTACAAACTGCCTTGGTTTTCAGTGTTGTATTCAGACTGTCTTGCTCAAGCTGCAGTATCCAGTTGGTTGCTGGTACTTGACTGATGAGTTAGGAAGTTTCTGCCTGATCTAATACTGCAGCACACCTAATTCAGAAAGAGAATGTGAAGTGATTCAAATACTTCATGTATTGAAGGTAAGACAAGACTAACAAGTTATTTTTATAGAGTTGTTGAAGAGCTACATCATTTCTTTTATATATATATATATATATAATGCATGAGTTTGTCAGAAGAGCCAGGTTATTCTGCAAGGCAATTCTGCCTGCATCAGTGCCTAAGGAAGATGGATGTCACTCTCCCAGGAGGAGGGTATCAGATTGACCCTTTGTCAAATGTAAACTATGAAATCTTCAACTAAAAGCTCCCACCTACAGTAGTTCTTTGCCCCTGTGGTGTTTGGCTGTGGTGTATCATACAGCTGCATCCTCTGACTGTAGTTATGCCCAGAACTTGAGTAACTTATTAAATACAGCAACCTCTAACAGTGGGCAGTGGGACACCGCTTGTAACAGAACATGTGGCAAAAGGAAACTACCTAACCCCATTTTAATAGTGTAGCTTTTTAGCAAGTAAAGCATCGTGAGATGTTTGCATTGAGCTATAGCTGGCAGTGAGACGAGTTGCCTTGTAAACTAAACCTAAAGCAGAAAGCACATTAAACAGTTCCAACCAGCCTGCCTTGAGTGCTGAAATGCTGTTAGCTCAAACCCGCAGCTCCTCCGTAGTGCAGTTTTAATGCCTGCAGAGCCGTTTTGCTGCAGAATTGCATCACAATTAAAGCAGTTGCACATCCTCGAAGCCTGGATGTTCCCAGTTTAGTCTGTTCTCCGCATCCATCTCTGTCCGCATCCATCGCCCTGCGCTGGGGATGCGGGCCGGTCCTCCCCTCAGCTGGGCCGAGCCTGCAGCACGGCGCTGGGGCAGCGGACATGGAGCCGGCACCGGGGCATTGCCAATGGAGCCGGCACCGGGGCAGCGGACATGGAGCCGACACCGGGGCAGCGGCCATGGAGCCATCACCGGGGCAGCCGCAGGGTCCCGGCTCCTCCTCGCCTCCCTCTCACCACCCCCGAGGCGAGAGGAGGCGCACCACAAAATGGCGGCTTCCATGTGGGGCCGGGCCGGGGGTGCCGGGGTCGGGCTCTCGCTGAGCGGCCCCACATGAGCGGGCAGTGAGGGAAGGAAGGTGTTCATGCAGCGGGGAGAAGCCGCTCTCCACAATGATGGCTCTCCATAACCGCTTGCTCTCCGTCGAGGCGGCCATCGCCTCAGCGGCCTCGCCCTGCAGCTCGGCTCGGTCTGCGGCAGGGCCGCGGGGCTGCGGCTCCACATGAGGACTGCAGCCGGGGTCTGCCGGGGGTTCTGCCCCGGTGGGATGAGGAGAGGCCTGGCAGACACAGGTCCATAGCCAACAAGGTGGTCATGAGAAGCAGGAGCAGTAACAGCAGCACCAAGGTGATGGTGAGAGAAGCTCAGCAGGCTGACCCGAAGCAGCAGCAGCAGGAGGTGGGAAGGGTGTAAGTCACTGAAGCAAGAGCTGTTCTCGGCCCTCCACAACGCGGCTCACAGGAGGTAGTATCTGGTTTACTTATCTAAAGAGAAGGATGTGCTGCAGGAGACCGTGTTTCCAGATGGGATGTGAGGGATGTGGGGCACAGCACATGCACAGGGGTCTGCTGAGTTCCCTCAGTCACTGTGCTGTGCACAACCACTGTGGTTACCCCTGCTCACAAGCCCCATGGTGTTGTTTGGTGTCAGCAGCATTTTCTGCCCCAGACTTCCAGGGGTTCCTGACCAAAGCACCTGCTTTAACTCAGATTGAATGGGCAGTGCTGTTTTGTGTGGAAATAAATGAAGTTATTAAATTAAGGCTTTGGAGGAGGTAAGAGGTGGTGCAGAAAACAGATTTGTACCAACAGTGGGGTTAGGAAACAGTTTGTGCTGCAGAGTGGGGGTTGTGTTTAAAAGCACTGTGCATGGTGAGAAGACAGCATCTTTGAGCCTCTTTGGGTTTTCTCACTCTTCATTACAGCAAGGCATTGTACCTGGTATAAAGATAATGCTGTCTGTGAAGTGCTTTTAAAGCACAGTAGGTTTTACTGCCAGAGGAGCTTCACTCACCTTTCTCAAAACTAATGAAGAAAGGTGCCAAAAATCTGCCATTCATCTTAGATTGAATGAGTTTGACATTTGAGATGTCAGCACGTAACAAAGATGCAAGAATTTGTGTATTTACTTACTTATACCTGGTCTTTAGGGAGCGTAAAACATGCTAACAAGGGAATTCTGAGCCCTCCACTGCCACCATGCTGAGGGAATGAGGAATGATGCCACAAAAGGGCTGCTGTCCAAGCATCAGGCTTCAGATTTACTCTGGGGTGTGAGGTTGGACTCTCATCCACTACTAAGTGACTTTGCAAACGTTACTGAAAGTGCTGTTACTGCAGCCAGTGTTCCTTGTCACTTTGTACTGACACTTACAAGCTCCATACAGCAGCAACACTACTATGAGGCTGCTTGTTGTTAGCTAGGAGACAGCAGGAAAAAAGGAAGCAGTGAGTTCATTTGGAGTCCACATTCCTTCTTTTCTGTTCCGTGTCCCCAGTGCTCTGTACCAAGTCCCTGATTACTTTAATGCTATTTCCCTGCCATTGTGTGACAAGTTGTATGCACTTGAAGGGTCTGTTTGAGAGGCTTCTGGGTTTGGGTTTCTAGAGCATATTTACAACTCCGTTTTAAGGCCAGAAAATGAATTTCCTGAAAGCTTGCACGTACAAAGTATTGCAGTGTATCAGGACAGAAACCATGTCAGTAGACAGCAGAACTAGGTTACATCTAAGAACTGATTTAGAGCTAACACAACTGCATTAGATAATGCTCTTAACCTTTTGCACTTCAGGATTTACTTAATGCTGGCTATACTAAGGTATAACTTATTGCTGAACTGGTGTTTCTGTTCAGCTGGTGAATATGCTTTAGATATTTTCATGGTCAGATATTTCAGATGAGATGTTTTTAAGGCAGTTTCTTTCCATGGCAAATGCTAATGTCAAGTTTTGCTACAGTCTTTAAATCCTATTTGATGTGTTTAGGTGGAACTAGGCACGATGGGGCTCATTTCCAGTTCAGTTGTGCCAGTGCCATATATAAGCAGAGTTCTATCTTTTTATTTCAATGCATGTTATTAAAATAATATACACCACTGTCTTTACCTTCAGTCCCTTTTTAATCCTGTTCTCACCTAAACATAAAAGTTTGCTTATGAACATGAAAAATACTTGCTAACTTTCTAGCATTCCTTAAAACTTTCCTTGCACAATAGTGATTTGTCTTTACTTGTGGCATCTTTCTCTGCCAAACCCTGGTAACAGCACCATGGTGGTTGTGTCTGTGCTTGGAATGTGGCGTGCCCACATGCAGAATCAAGATTTCAGTGGTAAGCGAATATGAAAGTGGCCTTTTAAAGATCAGGTTTATAGTTTATCAAGGTGTATAGTGTTTAAAGATCGGGTTTATATCAGGTTGCTGCTGAATCGGTTTGGAGGTGGTTTGGTTAATAAACTTCCCATTTTGCTCTTGTACTTCCTTGCTGTGTCAGCTGCCTTCCCCCTGCAGTCCATACTGTTGGGGATGCAGATGGTTTCAGACTTTGTACCGTAAAATCCAATGTGGAGAGTACTTCACAATGGAAAACCTGGAAATGCACTCTGATGCCTCAAATGTTGCAATAGAGTGCAACACATCCTTCTGATTTAATATCTCTTTGGGGGAACAAATTCAACCTGTGGATCATTCACTGCCACTTCCTTATGAAATGCATTTTTCAGTGTAACATCCAGAGGGAGCAGGAAGGTGCTTCCATGTCACTGCAACACTGGGATGGAGGAGCACATCTCACTGCCATCACAGCGTGGAGCTCTCAGGGTGCAGGAAACGTGCAGTGCTCTGTTTGTGCCATTGTTTGACTCCATCCAGCAAGGTTGGGAATGTTCCTTCCTGGGGTCTGTAAAAATCCACCGTTAATTTGCAGGTGATTTGTGGAAAAAGCATGTTTTGTTCTGGAGATCCATTATCTGTCTCACTATCATTCCATGAATGATTCAGCCTGGATGTGCTTCCATCAACAGGTAACAGGGTGAAGAATGCTTTTCAGGTGTGCTAACAGCAATGGTGAGCACTTCCAGTACAATCAGACCCAGTGTGGGTTTTGGGGGGGTCTGACCAGCACCATGTGGGTATGACAAGAGCTGCATGGGGTGTTTTCATGGGATTTTGTCTGTGGTGGGAAGTTTCTGTGGGCTTTTGTCCTGTCTTTGTCCAGTCCTTGTCAGGGCGGCTGGTACCTCCCACACCTGACAAGAGGCACAAGCTCTGGATGTTGACATTGTATATTAGGTGCAATTCCTTCCCCAAAGGATGGTCAGGCATTTTAACTGTCCCTGGAAGTGTTCCCAGCCGTGTAGACAAGGCCCTTAGGACATGGTTTTGTGGTGGCCGTGGCAGTGCTGGGGTACCAGTTGGACTTGATGATCTTAAAGGGGTTTTCTGACCTGGTTGATTCCGTGATTCTCCTGTGCCAGGTAAAGACTCTGAGTTCCCAGAAGTGGTAGTGCCAGAAGCATGCATCCCTGTGCTGTGTCACTCCCTGCTCCTGCTGTCACTGCTCACAAGGGAAGGACAGCCTGCTCCATGTCTCCCTGGCCCTGCAGGCTTCAAGCTGTGCTACTGCACAGCTGTGCAGAGCTGCTGAAAGGCTCAGTCTTGGGAGGGATTCCTCACCATGGGAGCACTGCTGGTGAGCTGAGACAGAAGGCAAGTGGGACTTAGAGACCTTCCAGGCAGCCTCACCAGCAGAACCTTGTGCTGAAGCATCTGACCCCTCTGCTGAGCTCAGGTTCAGGCTTAATTCAGGATCCCATGAACCCTGCCTAACACTGGGGACACTGGGACAGGCAGCCTCATTCATTGTCCTCCCACACTGCTTCAGGTCTCTGCAAGTGTTGGAACCAGCTGAATCAAGATGAGGATGTTTAAAATGTGGTGGAAGTAGCTCAGATGCTAAACAAGTTCTCAGCAAATGGACACTTCCCTGGGATGGCATAGCTGGGTTTTAGTTGCAGATGCAGTACGAGATGTTGTCTTGTGTGCATGTCTGCCCAAGCATCTCTTTTTGCAGCATGGGGGAGGCAGATGAGAATAGCAAGATGCTCCCTGTGCAAAGACATGTCACTTTGTGCATGAAATCATCATGAAATGGGTAATGAGGTAGAAAAAACATCTGTGGGCATCTGTGTTGTGGATTTGTCACTATAGATGCTGCTAGCCACAAATGCCTAACTCAGAACTATTGCTAAACTGCACAGCAAGTGCACTAGACAAGGCTTCAGGGGAACTGGCTTAGGTTTAGTTCTGGCTTTGCAAAGGTTCACCAGTGCAAGCCTGTAGATGACCCTTGGCAGCAGCCCCATGGAGGTGCATTGTGCTCCTTTGGCCTTGCAGGTACATCTGCCAGTCTGACCAGCCACAGTGATACCAGGGCAGAGTTGAAGGGTCCATGCCCAACAAGCAACCCAGGGGCATGAGGCTGCATACCCCAGCCTGCTCCTGTGACAGTGCAGGCAGCTGGGGAGCTGCATGGGACGAAAGGACACACTTTTCACCAGAGACCAAACCATTTTATTCTCACCATTTCCACACACTGGAGGCTCTGGTCTGTGTTAAAGCACTGTGGCACATGGGGTAGATCCCCTCATACCTTCTGACTGAGCCTGGAGACCTTACCAAGGCACTTCCCAGGCCCAGCAGCTGTCCCTAAGGCAGGAGCCTCATACACTTTCGCTTCCAGGCTGCAGGCTGCTAAAAGCAGGAGGCTTCATTGGCAAGAGTAGAGCCTGGGCTGTTAGGTAGTTATGCTTTGCCTTTCAAGCCAAGGGTGTCTCAATTTACCAAGAGGTGTGCGGGCTCTGCTGAGCCCTGTGACAGGATGGGCTGTGCTGTTTGTGTTAGTACCATGCACAGGGCAGTCAGAGCCCATGGGAATCAACAGGAGCCTTTCTGCTCAGGCCAGAACCAGGCTTCTGTAACCAGCCCCTCTGCATCACCTCCTGCTTCAGCCCCTGAGTTCCCCTTTTCCCTCTGCAAGCAAGCTTGGGTCACAGCATCCTCCAGCCCTGTGCACATCCCTGGCATACAGCAGCATGCAAGGAGCTGGAAACAAGGCATTCTCACACCACATCCAGCCAGGTGGGCACTTTCCTGAACCATGTAAGGCGTTCTTGTTCACAAAGCCATAGAACTTAATAAGCTGCTTAAGTCTAGCACAAGCTTAACTCCAAGGAGCCCCAGTCATTTTCCCAGAGGAACGATGCTGCTCTGCTCCTCTCCGGCATGAGCGGGAGGTGCTCACCTGTCTCCCACCAGCTCATTCATGCTCAAAGAACTCATGGCAAGCAGCAGTGACCATGGCAATGAAGGCTACAAACTCCTGGAAGTCGCATTCTGCATCCCCATCACTGTCCAGTGCTTCCATGACTTTGTCCACAGTCTCCTGGTCTTTGATCTCCTGAAGGGATAGAAAGAGGCAGTCAAAGCTGGGGGGGATCAGAGTGAGGCCCAGACTGCACCATGTCCCAGTTTCTCAAATGCTCTCATGGCTGAATCTCTGCTCAGACACATTCCTAGTAGCTGATGGTTCTCCACCTGTGCTGGGTACCACCCTGTGCTGCAGGAACCACAGCCACAGCTTCCACTGGGAAAGGACATCTTGAGACCCTCGGGGCTGTCCCCCCTTCCCAGGGAAGGAAATTTCATAGAATCCCAGCCTGGTTTGGGTTGGAAGGGACCTTAAAGCTCCTCCAGCTCCAACCCCTGCCACAGGCAGGGACCCCTTCCACTGGAGCAGCTGCTCCAAGCCCCTGTGTCCAACCTGGCCTTGAGCACTGCCAGGGATGGGGCAGCCACAGCTTCTCTGGGCACCCTGTGCCAGCACCTCAGCACCCTCACAGGGAACAGCTTCTGCCTAAGAGCTCAGCTCAGTCTCCCCTGTTCTGGCAGGTTCAAGCCATTCCCCTGGGCCTGTCCCTACATCCCTTGTCCCAAGCCCCTCTCCAGCTTTCCTGCAGCCCCTTTAGGCACTGGAGCTGCTCTCAGGTCTCCCCTTCAGGAGCCTTCTCTTGTCCAGGCTGTCCCAGCCCAGCTCTCTCAGCCTAATTTCCCTAGTATCCAACCCAAACCAGAGCCCCTGGTGCAGGCTGTTGCCCTTGTTCTGCCATTTGCTGCTCCTGTGGAGCAGGAGCAAAGTGTTCAGTGCACTGCTGCTCCAGCTTTCCCTTCCCCTGCACTTGTTTCCCATAGGAGATGGGGTTAGCAGAGCCTGGGAGCTGCTCAGCTGCATGGGGTGCAATACTTACACCAAGGAAATGGCTCAACTCATTGTTAATGAGCTCCTTCAGTTCTGACTTCTTCAGCTTGTGCTTGTCTCCCTCCTTCCCAGAGTACTGGTGGAAGGCATCGATGATGGCGATCATGGCCTTCTCCAGCTCAGACATGGTCGCAGTGTGGCTCTGGGGTCAGAGGGAGCAATGGGTGCGTTAGCCTGGGACAGCTCCAGCAATGCCCTTTCCATTGCAAGTGTGACTGCCCCAGGGTTTAACCCATGCATGGGCAGCACTGGACCCCAGACTCAAACCATGCTGCTCAAAGCACCACTCACTTCAGGGAGGAAGATCCTGAGAAGCCTTGGCTCTGTCTCCAGGAGGGATGGGGAGCCACAATAAGAGGAATGTCCAGTATAGGACACCAGGAACGGACATATCCCTGGGACTGGTGTGAGTCTGACACCTTGGGTGTCTGCATGGTCAGAGTGAAGGAGAACAAATGAGAGGCTGCAAAGCTCTGGTGCCTTCCAGCAAGGTGCTCCTGTGTTTTCTTTCTATAGCAGATGGCTTATGTCACTTCATGTCTTCTTTGGCTCCTGCTGCTTAACCCATTGCTTTGTTCTCCTTGCCTGCGAGAGGGGCAGGCAGGGGCTTCATCTCTGCACATGGAGGAGAAAGGCTCTGCTGTCCCCTCTGTCACAGGCACACTCACCTCTGCCTCTCCTGCCTGCAGAGCAGTCAGGGGAACCCAGCCAGGAGCTGGTTCTGATGAGTGCCAGCAGGACAAACTAAGCACATCTCCTCTAACCCCCCCTCCTCCCTTGATGTGGAGACTCTTGGGAATGTTAGCCAGTGGGATTGCAGCGTTTCCTGCACGTTTCACAGAGAGACTCTCATCTAAAAGGGAGAGATGCAAAACCACCTTCCCAAAAGCTGTGGAATGCACTGATGCTGGGAGGGGAGCAAGTCTTAGTCTGGCACTCAGCTAATTCATACCCCACAGACAAACACCTCCTGCCCTGCAGCCTGGCTCCCATTCCACCTTGGCAAGGCTGGATGCTGAAAGCACTGTCATCCTGTGGCATGAGTCCCAAGCTGACACCTTCTCCCGTGCCACAGGCAGTGCCCAATCATCGAGACCATCTCCAATCAGGTAGGAAGTACTCCTAAATCCCTTCAGGCATGCATCCTAACAGCCCTTTGCATGCTCCATGCCCTGCTGCTTCCTCTCTGCGAGGCTGAGGAGGGTTTCAGCTCCCTGCTGCAGTGGCATCGTTACCGTGGTGCCCCCACACCACCCTTCCCACGGCAGCAAGACCCCCAGATCCCGGTGTCCCGGCCCCCCCAGCCCCTCTCACCTCCGTGCTGCCGTCGGGGCTGTGACACAGCAATGCAGCACGTCCGGGTGGCTCGCTGCCTTCTTATTCCCTGCAGTGCCAATGGCAGCAGAGGGCGGGGGCATCCGGAGCCAGCCCGGCGCAAGGATGCACACAGGGATGCATTGAGTCGCTGCCAGCCCCGGCTGCCAGTGTGGGAGCTGCTGGGGAGAAAGGCACCGTTGTGAGCAGCCAGAATAACTGGGCAGTCAGCAGGAGGGCAGCTTGTGCTGCTGCTCCTGCCCCAGTGAAGGTAACGAACTGAGAGCCACGGCTGGGATGGGGGCACCAGCACCTTCCCCACACTGCCCCACACTGGGGCAGAGGTTTTCCTGTGCTTGTGATGGCAGCATCCATCGGGGCAGCTTGTGCCTGTGGCCTCTTGTAGCTTTGCTGTGCACCTCCGAGATGGGTCTGACTGTGTCTTCTCTGCCACCCAGCATCTGGGGTCAGTGGGATGCTTTGGGGGGAAATTGTGATTGTATCGGGCTGCAAGGGGTTGAAGGACAGAGCTGGCAGCACCCACACCTCCTCCCTGATGCCTCCCTGATGCAGGGGAAGTGCTGGGTTCTGGGGTGTGCCTTGCCATGCCCCCACAAAAAGCCACATCAAGTGGGTTTGGGTTATGGGACTGTCACCTGCCTGTGACACATCCTGGGGCATGGAGGGAACCTCCTGCTTGCATGGACCATGTTATCCATGTCACAGCCACGAATGTGGCGTTGCTGAGAAGTCCTCTTCCAGCCCAAGCAGCCACTGCAGGCATAAATGCCCTTGTATTGAAACCCAAGAGCTGTGAGTGTCCGTTTCCACCACAGACCCTATGGCAGGTTCACACACCTCTGTGCCATGGGTTAGTGGTGGCCTTGACAGTGCTGGGGAAGGGTTGGACTGGATGAGCTTAAAAGGCTTTTCCAACCTGGTTGATTGTGTGATGCTCTGTGGGAGCCAGTGGGCAGCCCAGCAGGGAACTGGGATCTGGAGGGCAGCAGGAGACAAGCAGCAAGAGCAGCAGGAAGCGCCTTTCAGCCAGGCTGCTCCTGGTGGCACAGTACAATGGGGTGGTTGATAAACACAGAACTCGCTGAGGAAAGCAGGTTTTCACTGTGTTTCACTGCTAGCCCAGCTGTTTCCCAGGCTGAGATGGGATGAGCCACAGCTGAAGCTGTTTGCTCTTACTGATGGGGTGTGTTTGCATTTAAGCCTTTCTCACTGCAGCACAGGATCAGTAACTGCTTTTGCAGGTCAAGGAGGTGATCCTGCCCCTCTGCTCTGCTCTCATGAGACTTCACCTGGAGCATTGTGTGCAGTTCTGGTGTCCTCAACATAAAAAGGACATGGAACTGTTGGAACAAGTCCAGAGGAGGCCACGAGGATGATCAGGGGCTGGAGCAGCTCCTGTTTGGAGACAGGCTGAGAAAGTTGGGGCTGTTCAGCCTGGAGAAGAGAAGCTGCATGGAGACCTCAGAGCAGCTTCCAGTGTCTGAAGGGGGCTATAGGGATGCGGGGGAGAGACTGCTCATTAGGGACTGTAGTGATAGGACAAGGGGTAATGGATTAAAAAACAGGGGAAGTTTAGATTGGATATAAGGAAGAAATTCTTTCCTGTGAGGGTGCTGAGGCACTGGAATGGGTTGCCCAGGGAAGCTGTGAATGCTCCATCCCTGGCAGTGTTCAAGGCCAGGTTGGACGAAGCCTTGGGTGATATGGTTTAGTGTGAGGTGTCCCTGCCCATGGCAGGGGGGTTGGAACTGGATGATCTTAAGGTCTTTTCCAACCCTGACTATTCTATGATTCTGTGATTCTATGACTGTGATGAATTTCAGACTCTGTGTGACTTGGAACAGGTCACCACTGTTACCAAGAAGACAGGGTAGACTCATAGAATCAGCCAGGTTGGAAAAGACCTTTAGGATCCTCAAGTCCAACCTTTACGTCAGGACTGCCAAGTCCACTGCTAACCCATGTCCACGTACCAGTGGGCAGGAGACTTGTGCACATCGATCATTGCCTTGCATCAGCTCTTGGAAGCTTTTGTAGCAGCTTTAAACACTGGTTTGGGGAAAGCCAACCCAAACTATTCTATGCCTCTATGAAACAGTATTTGTCTCTGTTGATAGCAGTTTGATTTGCAGATCTCTTCGCTCAGTTATCAGCCATGGAATGCATTCAAACACACCATTTCTGCTCAGAGACAAGGTCCTGGCTCAGCTGTGTTAAACCTTTTCCTGATTTCATTCTTTTCCCAGAAGGGAACAGAAAATTTAGCATTTGGCAGATCAAAGCCTGAACAGTCCTGAAATTCTCTTTCCTGCTTATTCTTCCTTCCATTCCACCCCAATTCTGACCTGTATGTTTTACAGGGAATGATCTGGAATGAGCTGCTGCACTGGCTGATAGGATGGGAAGGAGCAGCAAGATCCAGTGTGAACACCAGAAACCTTGGTCCTTTCCTGCCGCTGCCAATGACCAGCTCCGGGCAACTTCCCTGACCTTTCTCCAGGCTCACGTCCTAGTAAATGCTGCTCTCTTGGCCTGGGTTGTCCTGGATCCAGCCTGTGACAGTCCAGGAAGTCTGGGCACGGGTGTGGGGATAAGAGGTGGGTTTGCTTTTAGTGCTTCCCAGAGAGCTGCTTCCATTATCTGTAAGTGTTCAAGGCCAGGTTGGACACAGGGCTTGGAGCACCTGCTCCAGTGGAAGGTGTCCCTCCCTGTGGCAGGGGTTGGGAATGGAGGAGCTTTAAGGTCCCTTCCAACCCAAACCAGTCTGGGATTCTGTGATTCATGGTCCTGATCTTTGACCAGGAGAGTGTACCCCTGGGGCTGCTTCCCTCGGGGTCACTGCTTCCTTGCCAGAGCTTTGGGAAGATGTGTTTAAAGAAACAGAGGGGTTTACAGAGTCCAAAGCTGAGCAAACACTCCAGCCTCTGCCTGCCTCCCTCTCCCCAGTGATACACAATGTGGGCTCTTCATGGCAGCCTCAGGGAGAAAAGCCACTTCTTTCTTTGTCTCTCTGGTGTGTGTGGCACCAGGCTCTGCCAGACCACGGGACAAAGGCTGATAGTCATGGAACTGGGAGAAAAGCAGAGGAATTTGGGTGGGAGGGGGGAAAAGTGCTTCTGCCTCCGCAGGGCTGTGCTCGCAGTCCCAGCACACAGAGCAGCATTGCAGAGAGCAGGTTCCCCAGCTCTGTGCCATGGGCACCGTGTCTGTTTCTGAACCCACAAACTCATCAGCCAGAGAGGAGCTATGGGCTGCATCGAATGATGCCCGGAAGCAGGAATACCAGCACACATGTAGGGGCCTGGAGCACCTGGAGAAGAGAAGCGGCATGGAGACCTCAGAGCAGCTTCCAGTATCTGAAGGAGGCTACAAGGATGCAGAGAGGGACTCTATATCAGGGACTGCAGTGATAGGACAAGGAGTGATGGGTTCGAACCAAAACAGGGGAATTTCAGGTTGGAGATAAGGAAGTTCTTTACTGTGAAGGTGGCAACGTAATTGAATGAGTTGCCCAAGGAAGTGTGAATGCCCCATCCCTGGCAGTGTTCAAGGCCAGGTTGGACACAGGGGCTTGGAGCAGCTGCTCCAGTGGAAGGGGTCCCTGCCTGTGGCAGGGGTTGGAGCTGGGGGAGCTTTAAGGTCCCTTCCCACCCAAACCAGTTTGGAAATCTATGATTTTATGATCTGGGAATTGGGCTGATGCCTGTTGCAGGTACTGGAGGGTGATAATAGGCCCAATCTAGTGCCCTGCCCCAGAGGGACCCACTGAGCCCTGCACAACCTCTGCCAGCCCTCAGCAAATGATGCCTCTGCCTCCACCTGAGGATGAGGAGGGACAGGGCAGGCTCCATTGGATGAACAGTGGGTCTTTTTTGCCCCCCACTGAACAGACTCACAAGGTTAAAATGATGCCTCCCTCTTGGGAACCACAGGCAAAGGCACCTTTACATCCACCTTCATCTCCTAAATCCTGGGCTCTGGCTCATTGCCATTTCCTCCATTGTCCTCCCAGTACCACCATGCGCTAGGGCTGCAGAGGAGCAGCTCTGAGCCTCGCTGCTGGTCCCCCAGCTGCTGTCACCCTGGCACTTGAGTAGTGCTACCCCTGCCACGAATCCTCTGGAGCTGGAAACATAGGAATGCTCTTACCTTGTCTGAAACATGGCCTTGAGCTAAAGTCAGTTCCTGCCTGAATTCAGCTGAAACAACAAGAGACTACTCTGGAGTTCATTAAAAAGAGGTAGGAATATGTTCTCCATCAAACCAGTGCTGAGAGAAGGCATTGCAGCATCAATCCAATGCCTCTAGCACCACAGCCTTGCTGCTAGCACAGGGTGCTGGAGGCTCACACCTTTTGCTGCATTTCCCAAGTTACCTTGACAGGGCCAGAGGAAACCATGGGGGTTTGTTTTATAGATGCTTTAAACCATGGTTTGTAACATCCCTTTGGTCAGATCCCTTTTAACACAAACCATGGCTCTAAAGTACCTTTGCAATGTTGATCCTAGCAGCCTAACAACTCAGTTGTGAGCTGAGCCTCGTGTGCTGGACTGCAATAAAAGGGAGGAGTTGTGGTGCTGGCTTTTAGGAGCTGGGAACATCCCTTTCACCTTCAGCTTCTGATGTTTCCAGCAAGAAGAGAGCCCACAGACAACAGGAGCAGAGCCTTACTCTGTCAGCTGTGGTCTGAAAGCAATGCCTGGGCAACGGGAGCTTGGCAGGTATTAGAAGTTTAATGACTAAACTGGCATTTCTAAGGCAGGCAGGTTTATAGGGACAGAGAAATAAACCCAAGTGATTCATCTTCCATCACTCACTGCCTTTAGACAAGCATTACATAAATTACCTGGAGGTTTTGGCATCCACAAGGATTTGGAGCAGCTTCCATGGAGCTCATCTCAGGGAGATCCATTATCACCATTTTTCCCCTTAAACCAAAAGTACTCAACAGGCTGCTAAGCCCCACTCACAACACCCATGTCAGTGAGCTTCTAGAGTTCCCTTTGTCCGTTTAAACAGTGCTGGGAAGCAACACAGCCCTCCCTAGCGAGGACTGGTGGTATAAGGCACAAGTTGAAGGTGGTATCCTCATGCCATGAGGATAACATGGCATAAGGATAGCATCTCCCTCTTGAAGGGCTCCAGCACCCTTAGGTGTTCTATCGAGCCCAGGGCTGAGCCTATGTGTGACTTAAGCCTAGTTAATAAAATTAATACCAAATTAATTCTAGAATTCCCAAATAAAATTGCTGTATCCTCCCCAAATAACCCCTGAGGTTATGCAGGACATGAGTGCAAACCTATCTGCCAGCAGAACTCGTAGTGTGTGAATACAAGTAGTAATTCACAGGCATGTTTCTGTCCTGGGGTGCTGGTGGGTGCCACATTTGGGATAGCTCTTTTATCCCTGGGCCCCCCATGCTCCCTGAAGCCCCCAGGGATGCACAGGCATGGAGATGGTCACTGCCTCCAAGGCCTTAGATCCGAGGCTGAACTTTGATCACAGGCCATGAACTGGGGCTTTTCCACCTGAGCTTCCCATTGCCTTACTGGTTTAGGCTGGTCTCCCTTCTGCAGCAGGAGGGAAGCCAGGTCACTACCACCTCCTCATGGTCTGCTGTCCCATGCCAGTGCCCGTAGGAGGGTGGCACCCATGGCAGTGGGCACAGTGTGGATGCCTTTCACCCCCCAGGATGTGCTACGTGTCTCCTCCTGTGGTTACAGCACCCATAAAGTGTTAACAGACTGTTCTAGGGGTGTCACCCCTGCTTGCTGCACCCCTCCTCACCGGGTCACATCCAGTCTTTCATCTATCTCTCAATCCCTCTGTCCCTTCGCTTGCATTGATACTGCCCCAACCCAAGCACAGGACCTTGCCCTTGTTGAACCTCATGAGGTTCGCATGGGCCCACTTCTTTCTCCTGTCCAGGTCCCTCTGGATGGCATTCCGTCCCTCTGGATGGCATCCCATCCCTCTGGATAGCATCCCATCCCTCTGCATGGCATCCTGTCCCTCTGAATAGCATCCCGTCCCTCTGGATGTCATCCCGTCCCTCTGGATGTCATCCCGTCCCCCTGGATGACATCCCGTCCCTCTGCCATGTCAGCTGCACCACCACCGGTGCTGCCAGAATCGGGATGCGCACAGGGACGAGCGCAGCCGCGGGGTGGGTACCGGAGCCGGGTGTGCAGCTGCAGGTACCATGCCCAAGGGTACTCGCTGCCTGCGGGGCCGAACCGGACCCGGCGGCCCCCGGATCTCCGTGTCCCGCATCACGGGCCCAGGGCCGCGGCGTGGGGCGGTGCTTAGGGCCGGGGCGGTGCTGCGGGAGCGGCTCCGCGGCCCCGTTGGCTGCGGCCCGTGAGGCGATGTCGGCTCAGGGCGGTGCGGTCGCGGCTCCGCTCCCAGCCCCGACGCGGCGGTGAGGGGCGCACTGAAGCCATGGCTGCGGACGGGTGGGTACCGGTGCGGCGGCGGTGGGCGGCGGGGGGGGGCAGCGCCGGTCCCGGCTCACGGTGCTCTGTGTCCGCAGGGCTCTGCGGCGGAGAGGCGGCCCCAGGCGCTCGGCCCCGGCCACGGCGCTGCCCGACTGGAGGCTGCGGTGCGAGGGCGGCCGGCAGCGCTGGCACTACCAGGGAGAAGGCGACGGGGACGGCGAAGAGCGGAGGGCGCAGACGCTGCTGGAGCAGCACAGCCTCGGGCTGGACACGGTGCGGGGATGGGCAGGGACCGGGGGGCAGAGCACCGGCCCACGGGCATCCCCGGCTCAGGCGCTGTCTGCCCCCCATGCAGGTTGAGGCGCTGACGGCCTCGCCGGTGGCCGGCACGGCCCGGGAGGCTGCCCGCAAGGGGATGCGGTTCTACGCTGCTCTACAGGCTGAGGACGGGCACTGGGCCGGTGACTACGGCGGTCCCCTCTTCCTGCTGCCAGGTGAGCCAAGGAGGGACCCTGTGCTGAGAGGAGCGGATGAACGCGTTCGGGTTGATGCCAGAGCCCGTCTGGTCTTCCAGGTCTGCTCATAACGTGTCACACTGCCAAGATCCAGCTGCCCGAGGGCGTTCGGAAGGAGATGGTGCGGTACCTGCGCTCCGTGCAGCTCCCGGACGGAGGATGGGGCTTGTGAGTAGCAGAGATACTTCAGGGGATGGCACCACTGAGGTCCAGCACTTGGAGCTGCTGTCAAACTTGCCCAGCCTGGGGGCGCAGGGCTCTGCAACAGTGATACCTGCAGGGGCTGGACTTGCTTGTGTAGCACTCCAGGTACCTCTTGTCACAGAGGTGGCAGGAGCACCAAGCCTGGCTGCACCTCCTCTATGGCACTGAATCCCAAAGTATCGTGCATCTCACAGCACCTGGGGCACCCAGCACAAGTGGGAGCTGTTAGAGCAAGTGCAGAGGAGGCCATGGAGATGTTGCAAGGGCTGGAGCAGCTCTGCTCTGGAGCCAGGCTGAGAGAGCTGGGCTGGGGCAGCCTGGACAAGAGAAGGCTCCTGAAGGGGAGACCTGAGAGCAGCCCCAGGGCCTAAAGGGGCTGCAGGAAAGCTGGAGAGGGGCTTGGGACAAGGGATGTAGGGACAGGACAAGGGGAATGGCTTGAACCTGCCAGAACAGGGGAGACTGAGCTGAGCTCTTAGGCAGAAGCTGTTCCCTGTGAGGGTGCTGAGGCGCTGGCACAGGGTGCCCAGAGAAGCTGTGGCTGCCCCATCCCTGGCAGTGCTCAAGGCCAGGTTGGACACAGGGGCTTGGAGCAGCTGCTCCAGTGGAAGGTGTCCCTGCCCATGGCAGGGGTTGGAGCTGGATGAGCTTTAAGGTCCCTTCCCACCCAAACCACTCTGTGTGTAACAGGGTAGTGCAGAGCAGTGTTTCTCCCTGGGTTAGTTGGGTGTCTCCTTTTCCACAGTCACTGCTGGCATTGCACTTCACCCTGACAAAGCCAGCCCTGTGCAGTGCATTGTTCCTGGCTAATACCAATAGCTGGCTAATGGCTGTGCTGTCTGTGTGTGTGTGGGACAGGCACGTGGAAGACAAATCAACAGTGTTTGGGACAACACTCAACTACGTAGCCCTGAGGATCCTGGGGGTCGGACCAGATGACCCTGACGTTGTGCGGGCCCGTGTCAACCTGCACAGCAAAGGTCAGCTGCTTGTGCCAGCACTGCTGGGGAGAGAGAGGTCTGTCTGGACCTGGGGCTCTATGGGACATGGGAGCTTCCAGGTAATGGGGGAACTGCTGCTCTTGCTTGCCCTTGATGAGTTTTTAGTTAACATGGGGAGAAGTGGAGCCTGTGGTGGGGAGGCAAGCAGGGAGCTGGCACGGTTGCATTAACCCTGAGGGCTGGTACCTCTCTTTGCAGGTGGTGCTGTGGGAATCCCTTCCTGGGGGAAGTTCTGGCTGGCTGTCCTGAACGTTTACAGCTGGGAGGGAATGAACACGCTTCTCCCAGAGATGTGGTATGTGCCCCTGCAGTGTGGAGGTAAGGGGGTGTTGTCAGTCCTGCCTCCAGCCTCCACCCACAGCTGTCCCATGGACATGGTGTTTGCTGGGATAACTCCAGATACGGCCTGGAACACCATAGCAACAAGGCCAGCCAGGGGGTGGACAGGATTGAACAATGCCCTGAGGGAGATGCCAGAGCTTTTCCTATGTGATCCCATTATATCTGTGTGCTCCCTGCCTGCCACCAGTAGCTTCTGCTCTTGTGGGCAGCCAGAACTGGGTCCTAGCAGGACAGGACAGCCACATGTAAGGCTGCCAGCTCTAACCCTTCCTGATTACTCAGAGGGCTTCTGGGTGTCAGAGAGGGCAAGTATATGACACTTTCCCTGTGTGAAAGCAGAGGCTGCACAACACCAAGGGCTGCTGGAGCTCTGTCTGCCTTCAGAGTCATGTGGGGAAGAGAAGAGGGCCCTGATCTGACTCTCTGAGCTTGGGACCCTCCCTACCCTTTGTATACTGGGCCAGGAGCAGTGCCTGCTGGCCCTAGAGGCAGGGAGCATCCCTGTTGGAGAGGATCAGAGCAGTGCAGGCAGTGTGGATATTGCTTCTCTCCAGCACCAGCTGGAACAGGGGACAGGGAAAGTCTTGCCCTGCTCCAGGCATCCCCCTCTCAGCACATTGATCCTCAACACTGCCCTTGGCCCTCCTTACTCCTCACAGTAACACCTTCTCTGTCACAAACAGGCTGCTTCCCACATGGTTCCCAGCCCACCCGTCCAAGCTCTGGTGCCACTGCCGCCAGGTTTACCTGCCCATGAGCTACTGTTATGCCAAACGTCTGTCAGCAGAGGAGGATGAGCTCATACGGAGCTTGCGGCAGGTCAGGATCACCCCAGCAGGGTTACCTGTCTCCCTGTCCCAGCTCCCATCCCCACAGTGTCCCTGTGTCCATGCAGGGAGCCAGGTTCCAGCAGGCAGCTGCCTCTGGGTGCTGATGCCCTTTGCTGTCTCCTGGCAGGAGCTGTACGTGCAGGACTACAGCAGCATAGACTGGCCAGCCCAGAGGAACAACGTGGCTGCCTGTGATGTGTACACCCCACACAGCTGGCTGCTGGGGGTCGCCTATGGTGAGTGGGGTGTTGGATGCGGCAGAAGGGCTGAGTTACCAGCTGGGTTTAAACCATGGCACCAAGTGAGCTGGTGGTGGTGGAACTGAAGCTGCTTTGGACCATGAGGGCTCTTTAGGGTTGAGCTGTCTCTGGAGCTGAGGTAGAGACATGGATTGTGTGATCCATGGGCTCCTCCCTCCATGAGAGCAGCAGGGCCTTGCACCCAGGTCCTTGGGTCAGTGTGGGGCAGAGCAGTTCCCATGCTTTCCTTGCCTGGTCACCATGAGAACAGCAGTGCAGCCTGCCACAGAACGTGAGCCTGGCCACTGCATGGGCTGAGTCTTTCATGGCATATCTCCTTCTTCTCCTGTAGCCATCATGAATGTGTACGAAGCCCACCACAGCACTCGCCTGCGGCAGCGAGCTGTCACAGAGCTGTACGACCACATCAAGGCTGATGACAGGTTCACCAAGTGCATCAGCATTGGGCCGGTAGGACACTTGCTGTAAAGATCCTGCCTTTTGCTCTTTAGGGACCAGCTTGTGACGCACCCCAGCCCTTTGCCATTGTGGCATGTAACCATAATCACCAGCTCCCTCTCTGGATGCTGGAAAGGGCCCTTCATCAGGGACTGGAGCAGTAGGACAAGGGGTGATGGGTTTAAACTAAAACAGGGATGTTCAGGTTGGAGATAAGGCAGAAGCTGTTCCCTGTGAGGGTGCTGAGGCGCTGGCACAGGGTGCCCAGAGAAGCTGTGGCTGCCCCATCCCTGGCAGTGTTCAAGGCCAGGTTGGACACAGGGGCTTGGAGCAGCTGCTCCAGTGGAAGGGGTCCCTGCCTGTGGCAGGGGTTGGAGCTGGATGAGCTGTAGGGTCCCTTCCAACCCAAACCAGGCTGGGATTCTATGATCTTGCTCAGGCACAACTCCTGCTGCTCCTATTGCTCAAGAGCTTAACCCTATCAGGACATGGGATAGCTGTGGTGCTGGTGAGGGATGCCTCTCCTTGTGGGCCAGGGAAACAACCTGAGGAGAAGCTTTGGAGAAGTCTTGTGGCACCTCCCTCAGTAACTCAGCCACAGACAGAGCAGTTGGGATCAAGCCTGGGGACACCTCTAGATGGCTTTGTGCTGGGTGGGAGGGATTTAAGTCAGTGTTGCTGGAAGAAGCTGCATCCAGAGCAGTGACAGTGCTGCTCTCAACAGATCTCCAAGACGATCAACATGCTGGTTCGCTGGTTCGTGGATGGGAAGAACTCCCCAGCTTTCCAAGAACATGTTTCCAGGATCCCTGACTATCTCTGGTAAGGGCTGAGTGTGGCTTACCTGGCACAGCTTCCCAGTGCTCTTGCTGTGCCTGTGCTGCAGCATTGTGCTCTCTCCTCCTACAGGCTGGGCCTCGATGGCATGAAGATGCAGGTGAAGTGCTGTAGGAGTTCAGCTGTGACTCAGAGGGAGCCTGTCATGCTGGGAGAGCCCATGGAATAATGGGATAGCTTATTCACCCACTGCCTGAGCTCCTGCCATTTGCCTTTGGTGCCTGGTGGCTTTGTCTCACTGCCACCTCCCCTGGCTGTGCTAGATGTGAACAGTGTCCTGCTAGTTTGCCTCTCTGTGGCTGTGAGCTGAGGGGACAGCTCCAGGCCTCCATCCCCTTCATCCCACAGATCCTGGGAGAAGGGAGGAGAAAGACAGGCTCCTAATACTGCATGAGGACTCAGCTGTGCTTCTCTCCTGGCTGTTGTGTCTCTGTACCACCTCTCCTGTCTCAGCTGCTGTCTCATTTCCTATTCCATTGCTGTTCCTGAGCTGCTGCATCTGTCCCCTCTATGCCAGCACATCAGCCATGATGTTGGGTGACACAAAACTGAGACATGGGGTGGAGGGAGCTAGGGGGGCAATGCAGGAGGGATGTGCTGTCCCACAGACCCCACAGGTCAGGCTGTTGTCAGGACCTGCTCCTCACCATCTGCTTTCTCTCTTCCAGGGCACAAATGGATCCCAGCTCTGGGACACTGCCTTTGCCATCCAAGCCTTCTTGGAGGTAATGGTTTTTGGAGGGTATGATGTGATTGCTGTGGTAAGCCCCAGAGCTGCTCATGCAAACACCTTAGTGATGCCAGCAGCAGTTGTTGGTTCCGTTCTCCTTGTAGAGGTTTTAGTGGAAATTGTAAGTAAGGTATGAAAGCAAATCTACAGAAAGGGCTACATGAAAGGCATTAGTTAATGTCCCCTAGACCAGCAGGTCAGCAAGGTCCCAGTGTGTGTTTGTCTTGAGGGACCCATTTGGTGGCCAGAGCTCCAGTGCTGACTGTGAACCTCTGTTTGCAGGCAGAAGGCCAGAAGATGTCTGAATTCACATCCTGCCTCCAAAATGCCCATGAATTCCTCCGGTTCACCCAGGTGAGCAGAACCTGTTGGTGTCTCTCATGCTGCGCACACTTGGCTGCTGCTCAGAGCCCTGCTGGATGGGTCTGTTGCCTTCTCAAGAGCTCCTCTGAAGGGGTGGACTAGCAAAGTCCTAGGACAGCCTCCTGCTTTCACTCCCTGGTGCTGGGAGAGGGCCTTGGCCCATGTTTGGGTTGGCTGCGTGGGCTAAGGCAGGCTGGAAAACTGAGTTTGGGCTTATTTGTCCTTTGTCCTGTCTGGTGCTCACACATTTAAGGCACCCTTCTAGGAACCCTAGACTGTGTAAGCCTCAGCTCCTACTGCCAGACCCGTAGCTCATGGTGGGGGTCACCATCACCTGCAGCTTGCTGCAGACGCAGTCAGAGGTCCTGCTCATAGTGCCACCAGTGGGAGCACTGAAAGCACATGAGTCCGTGACAGGAAAGCACCCAAAAAGGGACTTCAGTAACACTTCTCCCACTTGCTCCTTGTCTTCTGCAGATCCCAGAGAACCCACCTGACTACCAGAAATACTATCGCCATATGAACAAGGTATGATATCTGCAACTGGCCTCTGAAGGGCACACAAACAGGGCAGGGATTTGGGCAGAGGGGATGGGAATGAGGGCAGCACCTCCTCCCTTACAAGAGCAGAACAGGTCAGAGGCAGGTGCTGCAGCCCTCCTGTCCCCTTTCCAGGGTGGCTTCCCCTTCAGCACCCGAGACTGCGGCTGGATCGTGGCAGACTGCACAGCAGAGGGGCTGAAGTCAGTAATGCTTCTGCAGGAGAAGTGCCCCTTCATAGCCAAGCCTGTCCCCCCCGAGCGCCTCTTTGATGCTGTGAATGTGGTAAGTGCTGCTAAATTAGGGCCAAGGGGAATGTGGGCAGTAACTAAACCAAGTTAAAATCAAGGCCTGATGAGTTGTTAGATCTGGTATTACTTAGCCTGTACAAGGCCTGTGGCCTGGTGGGGCAGCACCATTATTTACTGTGACGCAGAGCTACATATGCAACATAATGTTATGTGATGGTCCAGATTGTCAGTGTCAGATGTCAGTGTAGTATGGGACCCGAGTTGTCTGCCCACCCCATGGACCTGTGGGTCTGACTTTGTACCTGGTTTGGGGCAGACTGGGGTGGTGGCACTGCTATGAGCCAGTCCCAACCCTTCTCTCTTCTTGTCTGGGCAGCTGCTGAGCATGAGGAACTCGGATGGAGGCTTTGCCACGTATGAAACCAAGCGAGGAGGCCACTTACTGGAGCTGCTGAACCCCTCAGAGGTGTTTGGTAAGGGCAGCTGTGTGGGGCTGGTCATCCTGTGCACTGCAAATGGACCCAGTGGGCTGGCCTTGCTGTGCCCAGTGCGTGCCTGGCTTTGCCCCAGGACCCTCTGTGGGATAGTGTGGGGTAACTGATACCCTTCACCTTCAGGTGACATCATGATTGACTACACCTATGTGGAGTGTACATCCGCTGTCATGCAGGCACTGAAACACTTCCATGATGAGTTCCCTGAGCACAGAGCTCCAGAGATTAGGTGAGGCACTGCAGATGAGAGCTGGGTAGGGGAGAAGACAGGCTGCAGTGTCCCGTGCTGCCTGCTATGGCCTCTGTTGGCACAGCCCCTGCTGAGCCCCGTCAGGAGTCCTGCCTGGATCTCTGCACTGGCACAGAGCAGCCCCTGGGGTGGCCACTGGTATCTGCACAGCTGGGATGCTGGTGACTTCTCCAAGTCAGCCACCCACAAGCAGGCTCTTAAGCCTGTTTGGGATCAGGCTGGGCAAAGTTGGTAGAGATCTGCCTCCTTCTTGACTTAGCACTTGCCTTGCCCTTGCACAGCCTTGTAGGCTGTGTCCCCTGCTTGCTTGCTGCATGAAGCACCCAGCTGGTGCTTGATTTGACTCTTAGATCCTGAACAGTGTAACTGCCTGTCTGCATGCTCTTGCCTCTTGAGCCTTATAACAATGGGCCCCATCAAAGCCTTAGAGGAACTGATGGATGCTCCTGATGAAGCGACTGAAATGGGTGTCTTTTTCCTGACCAGAGACACTCTGCAGAAGGGCCTGGACTTCTGTCGCAAGAAGCAGCGAGCTGATGGGTCATGGGAAGGGTAAGCAGTGTTCCCTGCCTGCCCCAGTGTGAGAGGGACCAAGAGGACAAGCATTCCTGGCTGGCAGGATCGGTGGGAAGGGCAGATGGGGCCGAGTAGGTTCCTTGTGCACTGCACAAGATGCAGACAACCCCTGAGGATGAGGGTGGCTCCAGCTTCTCTGGTCCCAGATGAGGACTGATGAGTGAGCTGGTGGGACTGGGCATGGCTGGGGAAGGCACAGGCAGCTCTATGCCTGGCTGTGCCTGTGCTGTGAACACCTCAACCTCAAGCCTTGCACCCCTGACAGTGCCTCTCTCCCTTTCCTTCTAGGAGCTGGGGGGTTTGTTTCACCTACGGCACCTGGTTTGGGCTGGAGGCATTTGCCAGTATGCAGCACACGTACCATGATGGGTGAGAAGTCTCCTTCCCCTGCCTCTGCCTACCTCCAGGGCTGGGGCAGGACACTGTGGTGAGGCTGGGTGGATGCCCTGGCTGTGCATAGGCTCTCCTGCTCCTCCCAAGTCCTGTGCCTGTGATACCAGGCATTGGAACAGGCTGCCCAGGGCAGGGCTGCAGGCACCGGCCCCGCAAGTGTTCACACAGCGTGGAGACGAGGCCTCAGTGCCATGGGGCAGTGGTGGCCTTGGCAGGGATGGGAATGGTTGGGCTGGATGAGCTTAAAGGGCTTTTCCAACCTGGTTGATTCCATGATTCTGTGCTGTGTCCAGGGCACTCACTGGGCTTAACTCCTGTGGCAGCCGCAGCCATGGGCAGAGCACAGCTCCTGTCTGCAGCTGGGACATGGGTGTGCAAACACTGTGTCCCCAGCTCTGATGTTCTGCCCCCTCCCCACAGGGCTGCATGCCGAGAGGTGACCCAGGCCTGCCAGTTCCTCCTCTCCAAGCAGATGGCAGATGGTGGCTGGGGAGAGGACTTTGAGTCATGTGAGCAGCGCACCTATGTGCAGAGCACTGAGTCTCAGATCCACAACACGTGCTGGGCCCTGCTGGGGCTCATGGCTGTCAGGTAGGAGCAGCCCTCATGGGTCACCAGTGGGCAATGCAGGCTCAGGGAGGTGCAGCTGCCTGGATGGTGTGGGCAGTGCCACCAACCACGTTTGTGATCTTGTGGTCGCATCAAGGGACTGCTCTGCACAGTGCTCCACTGGGGCTCATAATGCTGGGCATGGGAGAGACAGTGCAAAGCAAAGGTGGACATCTCAGCCACAGGCCTCCAGCCTGGGCAGATGGTGCTGTATTCATGACACCTGGTGTGCTATGGTTGTGAGGAGCTGACCCAAAGAACTCAGCATGCCTGGGACAGGCTCAGGGCAGCCTGGAGGTGGTTTTGTTCCCCAGGTACATGGATGGTTAAGTTCTCCAAATACAAGGGTTTGCAGATGGTTTGATAAGAGTGTTCACATCTCCCTCATGCTTTGCAGGTACCCTGACATTGACGTGCTGGAAAGGGGCATCAAACTCCTGATTGACAAGCAGCTGCCCAGTGGGGACTGGCCTCAGGTACATCTTCCTTCTGGTGTTTCCAAGGGCTTCCCAGGTGTCCTGGGCATTGTGCAGCCATAGCAAATGATGTGCTTTCCCTTACCTGGAAGGGAGGCCCTGTGTGGCTTTTAGTGGGGGACTTCAGGAAGGCAATGAGCTCAGTGCCACCTCTTGGACACACTGTGGTCCCCTGTGACCCCTTGATCTCTGTCTCTTAGGAGAATATCGCTGGTGTATTCAACAAGTCGTGTGCCATCAGTTACACATCATACTGCAATGTCTTCCCCATCTGGACACTGGGCCGTTTCTGCCGCCTGCATCCCAACAGCCCTCTTGCTGGGAAGCTGCGCTCTGGATACGTGGATGGGACAGGGGAGACCGTGCCAGAGGCTTTGTCTGCCTGAGCCTGGGCCATAGCACATGCCGTGGCCTCTGGCTTGTCCCAGATACCAGCTGCTGCATGGGGCCATGGGGGTGTTTGCTGCATAGGGTGTCTTGGTGCTGATCTTCACCATGCGGGCTGCTGCTCAGCCATGGAGGAGTGCTGCTGAGCCTTCTTCTGTTGGACCTCCTTCAAAAATACACTTTTACAGGGTTTTCCCAGGTACATCCTCACTCACGGGACAGCGAGTGAAGTGCCTTTTCCAGACCAGTCTGGTGATCTGAGAACAGAAAGGTGCCAAGCTGTGTGTACATATCTAGACACTCTCATGCCCGTGAGAGAGATGCCCATAGCATCCCCTTTGCCCAGGGCAGGGCGTTGGAACTGGATGATCTTAAGCTCGTTTCCAGCCAAAACCATTCCATGATTCTAAGTTGGGTAGAACAAGGGTGCCTTTGTCTTCCCCTCGTGCTGTCCAGGTTGGCTCTGTGCAGCAAGAGGACTGGTGACCTCCCCTGTGCCCAGCATTGTGGTGGGTGTGCTGCACAATCCCTCTGTGCTGTGGGTGCCAGCAACTGCCTTTGACGTGCTCTCTGCTCTGCAGCCTGTGCTGGGAGGGGAAGGGCACCTATCCTATCCTATCCTCCCCCAGATGGATGGAAAAGAGGAGTGCTTCCCTCAGTTTTCTCACTGGTGGAACCTGGCTTCCCAGTGCCTCACTGGTGAAGTCACCACCATCATTCCTGCTTTGAAAAGATGGAATCTGAAGCAGAAAGCACTGAGGTGATGAGTGTCAGGGCAAAGCCTTCAGCCAGCCCCAGTGCAGCAGGTTCAGGCTATGGTACCATTGAGCATTCACACTTTGTTATCAGGAGCTGGAAGTCATGTTGACTGACAGCTTAATAAATTGCTAAAGGTGTTGCAAAGGGAACTTAACTGTGTTGGGCTCCTCATTGTCTGCCCCAGTCAGTGTGTCTCAAGGAGGGGGAGCAGGTACAGTGTAACCTGGCTTGGATCACCTCTCGCCAGTGGTACGGGCACCATCTCCACCAACACACAAACCACACTTGCAGCCTGTGCCTGCTTTGCCCTCTTCCAATGCCCTTGGCCCTGAAAAATATAACCAAGGAAGCACTGGGCTAAAAGGGGATGATTGATTCCCTCCACCTGCAGTTTATACTCATGCAATAAGCCTGATGTGCTGGTGCCTGAATGCTCCTGGGCTCACTGCCCACCAGCAGCCCCAGTCCAGCTTTGCAAAGCTGTTCTCCAGCCAGTGCACCTCTGCTGCTGCATGGGGTGTCCTGGGGTCAGCAGTAGCAGTCATTTTTCTCCTCCTTGGTAGCTGGTGCAGTGCTGTGGGTTTGACTTTCAGCCTGGGAACAGTGCTGATAACACCAATGGTTTGAGTTGTTGCTCAGTGATGATTACTCTGACCAAGGACTTTCTGAGTCTCATGCTTTGCCAGGGAGGGGAAACCAGGAGGAAGCAGAGACAGGACACCTGACCCAGACTAACCAAAGAGGCATTCCATACCACAGCACATCATGCCCACTATATAAACTGGGGCAGTTACCTGGAAGGGTTAGATCACTGCTTGGTCAGGCTGGGTATTGGTCAGTGGGTGGTGAGTGGTTGTGTTCTCTTCCCTTGTTATTTCCCTTATCATTATTACTATTGGTGGTAGCAGCAGTGGTTTGTGTTATACCTTAGTTACTGGACTGCTCCTATCTCAACCCGTGGGAGTTACATCCTTTCAATTCTCCTCCCCATCCCTCTGGGGCCAGGACCGGGAGGAGAAAGGGGTGGGAGTGAGCAAACAGCTGTGTGGTTCTGAGTTAGGGCTGGGCTTAAACCACAACATGAGGTTATTCATGGAGCCACCGGCCCTGCAAGTGTTCACACAGTGTGGAGACGAGGCCTCAGTGCCATGGGGCAGTGGTGGCCTTGGCAGGGCTGGGAATGGTTGGGCTGGGTGAGCTTAAAGGGCTTTTCCAGCCTGGTTGAGTCTATTCCATCCTATGACTGCACCCTAGGGACAATTTCCTGTATTTGCCTGGGTCTGACTCCATAGAGGAACCCTGGAATCATACACCTTGATGGCAAACCCTCTGCTCCACCCATTTCTCCAGCCTTTGAGAAGCAGCTCTGCTGTGTTCCCATGCTCTGGTGCTGAGCACGGTTCCTTGGTAGTAAGAAACAGTTCTTTAAGCAAACTGAACTGAGGCTGTTCTAACAGCGCCGTTTGCCTTTCCCAACCCCTGGACTTTACGCTGTGTGTGTGTGTGAGTCGCAGGCATCCAGGTACCTCCGTACCGTCCATCACAAGCAGCAGGACGGTTCGGTTGTTGATCTCGGTTTTAAACCACCGCAGGTGAACCCGGCAGTGGCATACATGGCAGCACATCTGCCTGCCCCTTGGGGACCATCACCGCAGGCTCCGGTGGCTCCTATGGACGGGGTCCTTCAGGGCACTGAGACCCTCCCCGACGGGGACCGCTCCATCCCAAGGCACGGGCAGCTCTTCCAGCACTGAGGTCCGCCCGGAAGCGCTGTTTTCCCTATGGAAGCGCTTTGTGCTGCGCAGCCGGAAGAGGTGGGAATTGGGGCGAGTGCTTCCGCGATGGCGGCGGCGCCGCTGCGAGTGTGAGTGCGACGGGAATGGACGGGATGGGAATGGACGGGATGGGATGGGACGGGAAGGGACGGGACGGGACGGGCTTAAACCCTTCTGAATGGCTGTGTCCCGCAGGCTGGCGTGTGGCGATGTGGAGGGGAAGCTGGAGGCTCTCTTCGGACGGGTCCGGGCCATCCAGAGCAAGAGCGGCCCCTTCGACGTAAGGCTCCGCGGGGAGCGGCGGCTTTGGGGTGGCTCGGGCCGGGACCCCGCTCGGGGGGACACGGGGTGGGTTGAACCGGGGCTGAGGCGGGTGTTGGTGTCCGGAGCTGCGCTGTTCCCTCTCTGTCCGCCCCACATCGTTCCATGTTGTGGGGGACTTCAGACCCCGATCCCACTGGGCACGGTTCTTGCCGTCAGCACCGCCGGGAACTGAACCGTTCTCCCTTGGCTTGTGAGGGCCCCTCGGTGATGGTGTCCCATGGGCTCAGCGTGGCCCAGGATCCGGTGGCTCCCTGTGGATGGTGACCCTCAGGGCATGGTGCTCTCATGGTTGAGACCCTCCCTTGCCAGGGACCGGTCCTCCAGATCCCCTCTGTCCCATTCACTGCTCGGGTGATGGATGGTGCGGTGTTTGACGGCACACATGCCAGCAGCAGTGTTACATGTGTCCTGTCCTGTGTCAAATGGCAACTCTCCCGTTATCTGATGTTTTCAGATGCTGTTGTGTGTTGGGAACTTTTTTGGCTCTACTTCCGAGGCGGAATGGGCAGAGTATTGCACAGGCACCAAGAAAGGTAAGGAGGGCTCCTCGCTCCGGGTGCTGGTGATGGCAGTGCTCTGTGACCCCCTTTGCTGTCCCATCTCAGTGTGCTTTTGAAGTCTGAACTTGCAGTTAAGCATATGTTAAAGCAGTGCTGTGCTTCCCTTCCCTGCACTCAGTCACAAGAGGGGAAAGCAGAGGTGCTGGTGTGGGTGTCTCTGTTCTTCAGCCATGGAGACCACAAGCCTTTCCAAAGGAACAGGGTTTGTCCATTCCTCCTCGGTCCCCACAGCCCTTGTGTTGGAGATGTTTTCATGGCAATGAATGTGAAAGATCCTGTGTGAAGTTCTTTGCCTCTTCCCATTCCCCTTTTGTAAGGGAAATGCTACCTCCTGAGCATTTGTAGTGTTCCTCTTTCCCCTTCAGTGCTGCTCTGGCTCTTGCTGCTGGCATGTGGCAAACCAGTAAGAAGCTGGGACTCCTGCTTTCCGCTTCCCCTCTGCTGCTGCATCCCAAGTTATCCCCTGCCTGTCTGCATGGGCCATCTGCATAAAGGTTGTCCTGTTTGCCCCTTACCATGGCAGGGTGTGCTCCCTTCTGTTTCTGTTGCTATGAGAATGTAAGGAGAATTGTTAGTGGTTTAAAGTTGGCTCCCTGGGGAAGCTCCTGTGTGCACACAGGTTGAAGAGTGAGTGTTAACAGCAAAGTCTTCCCTGGACGGATGTGTTCTTCCTCATCTTGAATTGTATTTACCCTTCAAGCTGCTGAAAACACCTGTAGCTTATAACCTCACCTATATACACGTAGATAGAAGCAAGGTTCACATCATTTCATGCTGGTTTTAAGCCATTCAGGAAGTTTTCAAGCTCTGTTCTGCAATTGTGTCTTCTAATTTTGGGAGCAACAGCATAACAGCACCTGCAGCAGATCTGCTGTATTGCTGCTCCCTTCTGGAACAGGGAGTTGTCACTGGGTTTTACTCAGTGACAAACTTAGGACCTGTTGACCAGCTTACTGGTGTGCCAGGAAATCCACAGGAGGTGTCTCTGGCATCAGTTGTTCTTCTTTCTAACTTTTAAAGGCTCTAAAGCTTGTGCTAACTGAGTGCATGTGGTTTTCTTCCTCAGCTCCTATTCCAACCTATGTGCTTGGTGCTAACGACCAGGAGACTGTGAGCTATTTCCCAGATGTCAGTGGCTGTGAACTGGCTGAGAACATCACTTACTTAGGTAAGTTGCAGGTGCTTTGTGATAAGGGCATTTACCTGGAGGTGCTTTCATGAATGTTTTCTCATCTTCCCACTTTTTTTACCCAGCTTTTGATATGGGTTCATTTTTGGGATGTGAGATAGCAATGAAGAGAGGAGGCTGGGGGTTGACTGAACAGCTGCTTCTCTGTAGGCAGGGTTGGATTTGAGTCATTGTGCTAAAACCTGTCTTTGCTGTAGTTTCATGAATCCCAGACTGGTTTGGGTTGGAAGGGATCTTAAAGCTCATCCAGCTCCAACCCCTGCCACAGGCAGGGACCCCTTCCACTGGAGCAGCTGCTCCAAGCCCCTGTGTCCAACCTGGCCTTGAGCACTGCCAGGGATGGGGCAGTCACAGCTTCTCTGGGCACCCTGTGCCAGCACCTCAGCACCCTCACAGGGAACAGCTTCTTCCTTATCTCCAACCTGAAGTTCCCCTGTTTCAGTCTGAACCCATTACCCCTTGTCCTATCACTACAGTCCCTAATGAAGAGCCCCTCTCCAGCATCCCTATAGGCCCCGTTCAGATACTGGAAGCTGCTATGAGGTCTCCACACAGCCTTCTCTTCTCCAGGCTGAACAGCCCCAACTTTCTCAGCCTGGCTCCATACAGGAGCTGCTCCAGAAAGGCAGGACTGCTGAATTTGGACATTTACCTGTCACATAAGAGATTACTTTCAGTGTCGACATCTCAAGTTCATGTCTGTGTATTCATGCAGGTCGCCGAGGTCTTTACAGTGGTTCTTCTGGCCTGCAGATCGCATACCTGAGTGGCACTGAGTCCCAGTGTGAGCCAGCTCCTGCCTACAGTTTTAGTGCAAAGGATGTGGCAGAACTGAAAACATCTTTGTTGTCAACACCAAACTTCAAAGGTGTGGATATATTGCTGACATCCCCCTGGCCCAGAGATGTGGGGACGTTTGCCAACAGTGCGGTAAGAGTTGTGGTTTCTGGTGGAATGGGTTTCCAGATGGATTTAACAGAGGATTGTCTTTCTGCTTGCTGTGGCAGTTTGGGCTATTGGACCATTTCTTCCCCTCTGCCATTCCCACTTCAGGAGCAGTAGGATGGAGAACAGAGAGGAAAACTGCTTTCTTGAGGGTAGATTAGTGCCTGTTCTGCTGCTGCGGTTCAGGGCTGTGACAGGTGCCTGCCAGGTCAGAGTCTCATGCCCTCTACTTTTACCAAAGATGACAAGGTATAACAAGCATGGGCTGTTCCTGAACATCTTTCTTCTGCCCTTTTCTTACCCTACTTCTCAGTCTAAGACTAATGGGAAAAAGACAGTACAAGAGCCTTGAAGCAAGGAAATGGTTTGAAGTCTGCTGTTTGGTTGTGTTTTGTTTTGCTCTGGCTTCTCTTTCTGATGGGAGTGGGATAACATTTTGCTTCTGAAGGAAACCTCAGAGCTTTTGTACTTACTTGACTCATGCACTAAAGCTTTGTCCCTCTGGGTATGTGGTCAGAAGTTGTCTTAAGGGTTTTGACATCTTTTGGTGTTTGCCACACTCACTCTGGCTTCACAAGACCAGGAGAAAAGAAAGTACAACCAGCTTGGATTGATGACATGAGTGGAGGCAAACCCTGGGTACACATAATGGGATAAATGAGCAGGCTGTGGTTGGTGATAAGAGATCAAGCCCTTCTGACTTTATTTTCCCCTCCCAGAGCATGGTGACCCCTATAGTCAGTCTCTACATTTCCAGCATGCAGTTCTGTATGAAACTTAATTTTCAGTGCAATCCTACAGTTGTTTTTAAAATGAAACTTGGTTTGTGTTTTGCAGGGAGAGATAGACACCAAGAAATGTGGCTCCAAGTTAGTGTCTGATCTAGCTGCAAGTCTTAAGCCGAGGTACCACTTTGCTGCCCTGGAGAAGGCCTATTATGAAAGACTTCCTTACAGGTTAGTTGGACCATGTGGGATCTCGCTTCTTGTCTAATAAGAGTTCAGGTTTTATAGAAAACAGGAGGACAACTTCAGAAGGACTTTATGAAGTCACCTAGCCCCACACAGGGTCAAGGCTGCTTCTCAGATGCATCTTACTAGTTTAATCCCTGCTGCCTCAAACTGTGCAGTCCAAGTACCTTGTTGTGAATCTGATGCCAGGTTAGCTGCCCTTAGTCACAGTTAAACAGGGTTCTGCCTAATGCAGGGCTGTATCTCTGTACCATGGCAAGGCTGTGGTGTGGTGAAGAGTGGTGTCAGGATTCTGTATAGAAAATATGACTAGTGACACAAGGCAGGTATCAGAGCAACTTACAAATAAAACTGAAGCTGTTGTGTTGGTGTTGCCCAACACTATTAACCTCTCCACAGAAAACACCTTAAAGGTGCAGCTGTTGTCAGACGAGTGGATTGTCCTCTCCCCTCTGTATTTGCTCTGCAGTGAGATGCCATTTTGGTCTGGGTAGCTCTTTGCTATTAGATCTCATAGATCTCATAGGCCAAAGACTGTATGCTGTCTGAGTAACTTCATGGAGGACACGTGGTTTGCCCACTGTCCTTTTCCATATTGTATATGCCAGTAGAGTCATGTTTTGCTTCCTTCCAGAAACCACACAGTGTTACAGGAGACCCCACAGCATGTGAGCAGGTTCATTGCACTTGCTGACGTTGGCAATACAAGCAAGAAAAAGGTACTGACACTCTTGAATGTTTCTTCTCTTCTCAAGTACAGGATATGTGGCAGTAAGCCCAGCTTTGGCTAGCTAGAGGATAGAGTTGATCACTTCAAAGCTTGGCTGAAGGGGAAGGATCAGTCTCACTTGATTAACAGATACCAGTTGCCTGTTATGTCAGAAGGGTAGGATGTGTTCTGGGGGACCATTGTTCTCTGCCTGGTGAGATGGCATGTAGCTGTGAAGACAGCTGCAGAGGAAACTGGATAGAAAGCTGCTATTTCTTCCTTTTCCTCAGCTGCTTTACATAGGAGGTAGTGAAATTCCAAAGGAGCCCTTACAAATCACTGGAAATAACTAACTTCTGGGATAGGAAGGGGCTGGTTTTTTCACATGGGTTTCTTCTTTAACTTGCTTCTTCTCTACCCTTAAGACAGTTACAGAATGTTGGTGTAAAAGGACAGGTTGCTTGTGATTAAGAAGGCAGAGGAGCCAGGCCTGGTAACAGAAAGGATCCAGGAATTCTGCATAGAAAGAAGGCCTGGAAACAGGCAAGGATCAAGGTTGTTTCTTTTTCAGTCAGGATACGCTGCTGCTCTTCACAAAGATCTTCCTATAAGTGACTGGAGAAGCACTCCACAAACTCTTGGTTGCCCTGGGTGGGACTCTAGCACAGGCAGTGTGTTTTTCATGTCCTGCCTTAGCTTTCAGAGCAGTTTGCTGAGTCCTTGCAGTTCTAAGTTGTGTGTTGCTGTTTCAGGGTGGCTGTTTACAGGTGACCTCTTCAGAGTTGCAGTCATGGCAAAAGCTTCTTGCATCTGAGCCATCTGTTTTTGTTTTAGTATCTCTATGCATTCAGCATTGTGCCAATGAGCTTGATGGACCCTGCAGAGCTAGTGAAACAGCCACAGGACACCACTGAGAATCCATACCGAAAATCACAGAAGGAGGCACAGAAGAGCAAAGCATTCCTGTGTGCAGAGGTACTGCTGCCTTTTCCTTCATGTGTTTCCCTGTGTTAAGCTTGCTTAGAACAGCATTTGGCTTTAATGTGGGGATATTTCTGTCCAAAACACCACAGGATTCTGTGTAAACAATTTGCATCAACCAAATTACATAGGAGTTTGTTACAGTGTGCGCTTTGTTAAGCCAACCATATCTTGGCCTGCATCCGAAGGAGTGTGGCCAGCAGGTCCAGGGAAGTGGTTCTGACCCTCTTCTCTCCTCTGGTGAGACCCCATCTACAGTCCTGCATCCAGCTCTGGAGTCCTCAGTACAGGAAAGATGTGGTCCTGTTGGAGAGGGTCTAGAGAAGGACCACAGGAATTATCAGAGGGATGGAGCACGGAGAGGTGCTCCATGTGAGGAGAGAAAGTTGGGGTTGTTCAGCCTGGAAAAGAGAAGGCTCCAGGGAGACTTTATTACCATAGAATTGTAAACTAGTTTGGGTTGGAAAGGACTTTAAGCTCATCCAGTTCAACCTCCTGCCATGGGCAGGGACACCTCACACTAGACTGTGTTGCTCAAGGCTCTGTCCAGCCTGGCCTTGAACATTGCCAGGGATGGAGCATTCACAGCTTCTCTGGGCAACCCATTCCAGTGCCTCAGCAGCCTCACAGGGAAGAACTTCTTCCATAAGTCTAACCTGAATTTCCCCTGTTTTAGTTTGAATCCATCACCTTTGTCTGATCACTAGTCCCTAATGAAGAGTCCCTGGTGGCCCTCTGTTCCTTAAAGAGGGTTTATGAGAAAGGGACAGACTTTTTAATAGGGTTCCTAGGTTAAGATTTAATTGTTTCACACTAAAGAGTGGGGATTCAGACTAGACATGGAAGGTTTTTTTTCCCTGTGAGGGTGCTGAGGCGCTGGCACAGGGTGCCCAGAGAAGCTGTGGCTGCCCCATCCCTGGCAGTGCTCAAGGCCAGGTTGGACACAGGGGCTTGGAGCAGCTGCTCCAGTGGAAGGGGTCCCTGTTTGTTGCAGGAGGGGTTGGGACTAGAAGGTCTTTAAAGGTCCCTTCCAACCCAAACCAGTCTATGATTCTAATTGCACATCTGCATCGTGATGCTGTGTTGTGATCTGCCTCCTTGTCAGCACTGTTCCCTATCAGTATCTCAGCTCACATGGTCTTATTCTCATAAGCTTGTAGACTACCAAGGAGTCCTTCCCAGTTGCTCCCCAGTTTTCTTCCTTAGATTGCTGGCTTCTCAGGTGCTACTTCTTCTGATGTTGCATTTCCACTGTATCTCTCAATGTGGTGAGCAAGGTGTTGAATACAATTGTTTTTTCTCAAGTGTCCTAGGTTACCAACCCCATGCTCCTTTAAATATCAGCTGCTCCTCCTGAGGGCAGAAGGTTATCTCCTGAGGGCAGGTTACCTTCCTGGGCCTGAGCAATCTGCTGGGGGTGTCAGAAGAGGTGAATTGCCAACTTAGTAATTTATCCTCAGGCAAGTGGATGTGGGAAAGGTCAGTTCATTCTCTTCCAGGATATTAATGCTTTTGATGCTTTTCAAAGGTAGTTACACATCTCTTAAGGAAGCAAATTACAGTACCTACTGTGACTCTGTGTGGTGCACTTGTAATCTTGGCTTTGGTTTTCATTTTCTGAACAGGAAGAATCCGCTTGTCAGTTCTTCTTTGATTTGAGCAAGCATCAGGGGAAGAAACGTCCCTCAGATGGGAAAGAGGGAGGGAACTCCCAGCCTAAGCAAGCCAAAAAACCCCGTAAGTATGCAGATGCTTTTACCAAAGCTCTTCCCTTGAGGCATTGGACCATCTCCCTCTTCATTTATCCCAAGCTGTTGAACAGTGGATGTCAGCTTGCCAGCGTGATCTGTCACTGTACCTGATGCTGTGGGAATACAGAGGAATGAAGGGTTTCTTGTTTCCTACAAACCTTACAATCAATAGATGGAAGACAAGTCAAAAGCATAGTTTAAAAACTAGTTGGATCTGTGGTGGTTGCAGTTGAGCTGATGCCATTTACCCTCTGAACCAGCCTGGCCCCTGAACATGACAAGAGGCAGTTTCACAAAGCAGCATATTTCCTTTCAGAGGGACCACAAGAGATTGGGTTCATGGTGCCAATGAGTTCTTGAAACACCACTTCAGTTGGTCTGTGCTGTGAGCTGACAAAGTATTAATGAGCTAGGAAGGAAGGAGGCCCTTCTGTTACCTCTGTGCTGTAAATCTCACTAGAGTTTGCCTGACTTGAAGAAACCAAAACGAAATCCTTAAGAATCAAGACTTCTCAGTGCCAGTGTTACTGCAAGCATGGATCTTTACAAATGTTGGTCTTAAGACATAAATGCAGGTGTCAGCCCCTCTTTGTTTCTCTGAAAGCTATTCCTTCTGCCAGGGGGTAAGAAAACCCCTGGTAGGTAAGTCTGGTTGCCTGTGTTACGTGGGACTAAGTTGTTGGTTCTTATTAGATTTCCAAACCCTTTGCATAGTCTTTGCACATAACAGCTCACAAGCTAAATTATACTCAAGTGAGTGCAGTGCCATTGCTCTGTATGTGCCTGCAGAGGCACAACTGGCTGCGATAGCAGCTTTGATGAAGGAATGTGTGTGGGGTTTCTTGTTTTCCACCATCACTTCTGTAGGACATAGTGTGCCACTGTGCATATCCAACTTCCAAAGTCTCTGCAGTTTGTTGTGAGAAGAGAGCACTGTTAATGCTGTTCTGCTCAGAGATGAACCCCAGAATTGGATAGTTGGTTTCCTGCAGTTCTTGGGAGTCCTGTCATGTGTATTGCATTTGCAAAGCAGCTTGTCTGTTCTCATACACGGCTTGCAGAGGACACAAATACAGTGTTTGACCCTAAGGTAGCTTATCAGTGCCATCAACTTACATTAAACATCAGCTCAGGTATCACAGTTTGCATGTGAATCCAGGTGAGTGTGATGCATAGACCAGACATGACAAGTGCCTGTCCTTGTCTTTACCTGTGCAGTAATTTTACCTTGTTTTGATTTGTTTGTTGACCTGGAAGCACTAAAATCCTGGAATTAGTGCTCTTCCATGAAAGCAGAGCACTCTGAGAATGCTCTCAGCGAGGGTGTTACTGCCACCACCTCCTTTCTTGCTGGGGTTTCCCAGAGGCACTAGTTCTCTGATGCGATCTGCTTCCAGGTGTCCTGACATCTTCAGCACTTTATCAGCTGGGAAGGGTGGCTGGCAAAGGGTGACTCCTCCTCATCTTGTTCCATTCCTTGGTCTGACAATAAGCCTTTGCTTTCTCTTTCCCAATAAAGCACAGCCCTCTGGGCCCTGCTGGTTCTGCCTTGCCAGTCCCGAAGTGGAGAAGCACTTGGTTGTTAGTATTGGCACACATGTAAGTACCCAGAGCATGTTCTTTGCTGCATGATGGCAGAAACATGCTAAGACATAGCAATATAAAACATCAATCCCAATTGTAAGCTTTAAAAAGAAAACAACCAAACTTTATTTGCAGCTGACTCTTGGTTTGAATTTCAGTTTTCTCACATCTCCCCTATAAAAGACATAACTATATAAAGTCTTAAGAAACCAAGCAGTTTTGCTCTGGCAGCAGAGCTGGATTACAGTGCAAGAACACTCTGCTGTTGCCAGCCCTCAGGGCTTGCTTATGTTACCATATGGCAGAACTTTTCCAGTGTGAGCTCAGTGTAAACTGGGAGCTGCTTTGGCAGCAGGATGCACTGTCAGGAGTGAGGCCAGATGTCCCTGGGATGATTGGTTCCTGTTTTGGTACATACAGATTGAACAGAAGACAAGATACCTTTAAAGTTGACATCTTGGAGATTAATTCACTGGTTGGTGTATTAATTTTGCTTAAAGTTATTGTTCCTGTGTTGCATAATCCACCTGAAACTGCTACAGGTTTGGCCACAGGCTTGTTTTAAGAGCTGTTAACACTTTTCAAGTGGCTTTTTTTTGTCATAGTCAGAAATTGTAGCCATACTGTGAAAGTTCACTCATCCTGCAGATGAGGCATTCTCTGGTATTCAGATGATGATATTGTTTTCTCTCTTTCTCATTCCTCTAGTAATTAATAAATTGCTTATACACAATCCCTAATAAGTGACATAGAAAGGAAGACTTTCCTGTTCCTGAGGCAAATTGCTAGGATGGGGGATACTCAGAATGCAGTCAGAGAGTAAATTTCCATAGCATGGTAAGTAAGTGTTGCTTGCAGTGAGTAACTGGTGTGTATTGTTTCACTCTAGTGCTATCTTGCCCTGGCCAAAGGTGGCTTATTACCTGATCACGTCTTGATTTTGCCCATTGGGCACTATCAGTCAGTGGTTGACTTGTCTTCAGAGGTGGTGGAAGAAGTGACCAAGTACAAGTCTGCCCTAAAGGAATTTTTCAGAAGCAAGGGAAAGAGATATGTCTTATTTGAAAGAAACTATAAGAGTCAGCATCTGCAGTTACAGGTATGACTTTAGCATCACCCTAGGAGAATATAAGCTTGCACTTACCTGCAAATGAATGGAAAGAGAAAGCTCACCTTCAAATTTCCCTCCTTATACTGTGCCTTCCCAGAGTATGGAGAGAAGTCGTCCTACTGACAGATAGAGCCAGAGCAAAACTAAACCCAGTGTGCTGGTTCTGCCAGAGTCCTTTAGTTCTTCCTGTTTCAGCAGCACAGTGTGGGTTGTGTTGAATGGCTGAGGAAGAATTTTCCCTGCATGGAACGGATTAAAAAGCCCAGGAGGTGTTCAGATAAATGGCAAGACATTGCTCACACTGGCACATAAACTGTGGTGCTCACTTTTTGTCACTGACATAGGCTGAAAATGTAAAGATTAATGCAGAGCTCTGGTCACTGCCAGCCAGTACCAGCCCTTTAATGTGACAGTTTTGTCCATGTGTGTCAATCATGCAGGGGGCTGTTGTGGTGGTTTCTGTATTTGGCAGCTCTGTAACTGTGTCAGAGCGGCCTTAAACTACCACAGAGATCAGAAAGGAGAAGGCTGTGCTGAGAACTTCTGCAAGCTTTCAGTTTTCAGCTGCTTGTTCAGCTCCTACAGCAAACACCTCATAAGTTTAAGCCTGTACAGACAGGTTTCCCTGTCTTGTTTGATGACGCTGAGCAGTACTGAGGAGCAAAGCTCCAGTGATGGATTGATTGCTTTCAGCAGGTGCTTTGCTTTGCTTTGCCTTCCTTGATGGAAATGTTGTCCTTCTCCAGGTGATTCCTGTCCCATTGGACCGCTGTACTGCCGAAGACATTAAAGAGTCTTTCATTGCACAGGCACAGAAACAAAAGATTGAATTATTAGAAATCCCAGAGCACTCAGATATCACGCAAGTATGAGACAACATTTCACCTGTTACTTTCCCTTTGCCCTGTCTGGTTCCTCTGAGAGCACTGTGTGTGTGGCAGGGTTAAGCTGTTGGAGGCAACCTGATATGGAGATGTGTCAGATGTGTTCTGCTCCGGGGACCTTCCTGTGAACAGCAGATGTGTTCCCAACCTGGATATTTGTCCAGCTGTGTGTAGGGCTTGTGAATTCATAGAATCCCACACTGGGTTGGGTTGGAAGGGACCTTAAAGCTCCTCCAGCTCCAACCCCTGCCACAGGCAGGGACACCTTCCACTGGAGCAGCTGCTCCAAGCCCCTGTGTCCAACCTGGCCTTGAGCACTGCCAGGGATGGGGCAGCCACAGCTTCTCTGGGCACCCTGTGCCAGCGCCTCAGCACCCTCACAGGGAACAGCTTCTGCCTCAGAGCTCAGCTCAGTCTCCCCTGTTCTGGCAGGTTCAAGCCATTCCCCTTGGCCTGTCCCTACATCCCTTGTCCCAAGCCCCTCTCCAGCTTTCCTGCAGCCCCTTTAGGCACTGGAGCTGCTCTCAGGTCTCCCCTTCTCTTGTCCAGGCTGCCCCAGCCCACCTCTCTCAGCCTGTCACCATAGGACACCAAACACCAACCCTCTTTTAGTGCCACTGCACACCAGGTGCTTTTTAGGTTCCTTTGGGTAAGAATTTGAAACAAACGTTCCTCTTACATCAGAAAACTGAGTCAGTAGTGACATTTGGGTTGTTTTTCTTTGTGCTAAGTGATCCCAGGGAGACCTGGTGTGCAGCAGCAGACAGAGATGACATGTGTGCACAGAGGTCTGTGTGTCATTACAGCCATCGATACCGGTGTTGGTAGCTTTGGGGCTGGTTTCTCAACTGGGAAATACGAGTGCAGCTGTGGCTGCCCCATCCCTGGCAGTGCTCAAGGCCAGGTTGGACACAGGGGCTTGGAGCAGCTGCTCCAGTGGAAGGGGTCCCTGCCTGTGGCAGGGGTTGGAGCTGGATGAGCTTTAAGGTCCCTTCCAACCCAACCCAGGCTGGGATCCTATGACCGTGTGTGTGCATCATTGCAGCAGAGTGAGTGACCCGTTCCTCTGTCATCCCATTGGGAGCTGCGGTTTGATGTCCCACGTGGATGTTGGTGTCTGTGGCCTGGTTCCATCCACCCCGTTTCCCCCCTGAAGGCATGGGGGACAGGACACCCCCGCTGTCCAGCACCGGCTCCCCTGCCCCTCCTCTCCCCTCAGGTGGCCCGCTCGGGGACGCCCTACTTCTACGTGGAGCTGGACACCGGCGAGAAGCTGTTCCACCGGATCCGCGGCCCCTTCCCTCTGCACTTCGGCCGGTCGGTGCCTCTCCCCCTTCCCCTCCCGTCCCCTCCGGTCCCGGTACCGGCGGTACTGACCGGGCTGTGCTTGCAGGGCGGTGCTGGCGAGCGAGGCGGTGCTTGCAGTACCGCACCGTGCCGACTGGCGGCGCTGCGAGGCGGAGCGGGCGGAGGAGGCTGCGCATGCGCGCGCCTTCCGCCGCGACTTCCAGCCCTTCGACTTCGCCCTCCGGGCCTGACGGCGGCGCTGGGACCGGGCGGCGGAAGACGCGCTCCCATTGGCTGGCGAGCGGTCGCGCGCGCGGTGACGTGTCAATAAAAGGCGGCGTTGCCGGTGGCGCAGAGCGGCTGAGGCGATGGAGCGGGGCGGAACCGGCGGTGCGGAGCGGGCCCCGGCTGGGGCCGCGCTGAGGGGGCAGGCGGCCGGCGCCTGCGGGCCGTGGGAGATGCGGGACCGCCTGGGCACCGGCGGCTTCGGTAACGTCTGTCTGTACCAGCACCAGGTGGGGCGGAGCGGGGCAGGGCGGTGCGGCTGGAAGGGCTGGGCCCCGCCGCGGCGGCTGACGGCGCTGTGTCCCGCAGGACTCGGGCGCTCGGGTGGCCATCAAGTCCTGCCGGCTGGAGCTCAGCGTCAAGAACAAGGACCGCTGGTGCCATGAGATCGATATCATGAAGAAGTGAGTGCGGGAGGCCCGGCCGAGGGGCCTGGGGCAGCGGGGCGAGGGGCTGCTGGGAGCCCAGCGGTGCCGCGCTGGTTTACTGAGGTGACGGGGAGAGAGCTGGGTTTGTCCAGCCTGGGCAAGAGAAGGCTCCTGAAGGGGAGAGCTGAGAGCAGCTCCAGTGCCTAAAGGGGCTGCAGGAAACCTGGAGAGGGGCTTGGGACAAGGGCCTGTAGGGACAGGCCAAGGGGAATGGCTTGAACCTGCCAGAACAGGGGAGACTGAGCTGAGCTCTGAGGCAGAAGCTGTTCCCTGTGAGGGTGCTGAGGCGCTGGCACAGGGTGCCCAGAGAAGCTGTGGCTGGTGGAAGATGTCCTTCATGGCAGGGGCTGGAGCTGGGTGAACTTCAAGGCCCCTTCAGCCCAAACTACTCTGTGATTTATTCTATGGCCAAGCACTTCTGCCCAGGTGCCCTAGCTCATGCCAGCACCATTCAAACTTCATGTGCTCTTGTGCTGCCCGGGCTGTTTGTCCATCCTTAATTCCTCCATAGTCACGCCATGTGATGCCGTTGAGTTGATGCAGTGACATATGAAAACCCACATGTACCCACATTGGGCAGCATGTGTTTTTGATCTGTCATCCGGGGATCTAGAAACTCCTTTTTCCTGTGATGCTCCTGCATGTACAGAGTGATGTGTCCCAAAGCTTTCTCATGAGAAACCATCCTGTGCTGCCCTCAGCCCTCTCTCTGATGTGTCATTCTGAAAACCTAAGCCAGCGCTGGCCACATGTATCCTCATGGATGTGAGTGGTACCTCTGGCCATTATGGTTTCATACAGTTGTGCCTTCATTCTGAGCATCCCTCTTTGCCTTTGAAGAGTGATCTTTGAGTGTGAATTCTCTTAGTGGTGATAGCAGGGACACTGCTCAGGTTTGTTCTGAGTTGTCCTTACCAAGGCCTGCAGTGTCCCTGCTGCATAGAGCTTTACTGAGTTACTACTCTGATGCTTTGCTGTGCAGCAGTGTTGGTAGAAACCAAGCAGACAGCCTGAGTTGGTAAGTCAGTTCTTGGGGATTACTGTTCTTGTTAGTGTTTTCATGATAGTTGTTTTGTGAATACAAGCACTGAGTCATGCAGTTACAACTGCTCCTGTGGTGGTGTCCAGAGGCTCAGGCTTTGGAAGGTGGACACGGAAGTAATTTGTTTTCTCTTCCTTCTGGATGTATCTTTTATTCCCAAGATAACATATATTACAGGAGACTTAGGAAACAGCTGTTTGAATTAAGTTTCAGAAATGAACCCTGCCCTGTGTATGTGGGTTTCACCTGCATGGTTCTACCTCCCTGGTATGGTTACACAAGTGTAAATGGATTCCTATGAAACCCTTGGGCCAGGGGAAAGTTGTCCCCACATGCACAGAGACACGTATGAAACAACTCTGCCAGGAATGTGCAGGAATCCAGAACTTGAGCCCCAGTCCTCATTGTCAAAGTCCTGTACCTTGATGTTGAGACATCATTTCTGCTCATCACTGGTTGGTGTATTCCCAGGGCATGGATTTGATGCTTTTGGATACTGGTAGGTACCAGTTGAAGAGTGTGCTTCTCAACGGGGGTACATTTGGGGGGCAGAAATTCTACCTGACACCTAAACCACAGTTGTTTAACAATCTGTTTTCTCACTCTTCCAAAAGAGGAGTCAGAGTTTTCATCCATCTTTCCATGTGCTTAGGTTGAGCCATCCCAATGTAGTTAGAGCCTGTGAAGTTCCTGAGGAGATGAACTTTCTGGTTAATGATGTTCCTCTCCTGGCAATGGAATATTGTTCAGGGGGTGACCTCCGTAAGGTAATGTCTGCTTTGCTTTGCAATATGTACTGAAATTAATGGTGTTGATGCTCTTCCTGTAACTGGGGTTATCTGAAACCATCTGTATTCTGTGGGGCTTTTCTTTTTAGGCCCAGGTGTGGGGAAGTAAATGTGAAGTGGTTTTGAAACCAGAGGACACAGAGCAATCCAAGGGCAGATGCTTTTATCCTGAAGCAGTGTGTCATTTCATGGAACTGCTTTAGCATTAATACCAATTCCTGTAGCCTGGATACTTGCACCCAGTTGTTTGGTCTTACTGCAGTGTGTCTCTGTTTTGGAGTCTGATCTGGTTTTGATTGATGTGTATGCAGTACTGTGTTGATCTCAGCACAGGGAAGGATCCTTTTAGTGCTGGACTGGGGCCTCCAGGGCTTCAGAGACTCTCCTGCTGACTGGGAACTGCCAGTCTGCAAGGCAGCAACATGGAAGACTAAAGGAACCTTATGGTAGTCCCCCAGGCAGCAGCTGCATGGCCCAGTAGAGTTTATGGTCCTTTTCCATTGCAGCTGGATTCAGGGAGCAGCTGTTTGTATAGGAGTGAAGAAGCAAATCCCTGTTGATTGAGTTTGCTCAGAAATCTCCCAGTTTTTCTGTTGTTTCTGTTACTGGTGTTAAATAGCACTGGCAGAAACCGAGCAGATGCTGGATGCAATAACTGCATCCCTTATTTAAAGGAAAAAAAGAAACCAAACTAAGCATCATGTTCTTTTTATTTCTCATCCTGCTCTTTATATCTCTTACACTTGCTTGACACCATTTTTGTTTTGTGCAGCTATTAAATTCTCATTGCACATCTACAGTCTTCCACAAAGCCTGGAAAAGCATCTGCTGCTGTCTATGGACCATGCACATGTATATGCTTGTTCCCTTTCAGGGTAGTGCTATGGGCTCTGAGCTTGATTGCTGTCTTTGGCCCTTTTCTTCTTTCTTGTTCAGCACATCTACCCAGAACTTAGGGAGTGAGATGCTGAAGTTTGGCTTCTCTCCCATTGAGGTTTGAGTACCGGTTGTGCCTGCAGTGTGGGAGGCAGGCAAAACCATGAGGATTGTATCATGTGAGGGGTGTCTGCAGTGCAGAAGTGTACCTCGGTCATCTCTGAAAGCCTTTAGAGTAGTAAAAATCAGATCACATGTTAAATTACTTAGGGTGTATGTGGGAAATCGCTGAAGCTACTTATTTACAGGTCATGAAGGCAGTGGTTAGGATGGGGTTCCTATAGGGCTTCTACCATACCTTACACTAGAGGAGGAAAATTCAGGGCAAGGAAGAAGAGAGATGAAGCAGCACTTCAGAGTGGAGGCAGGGTTGAGAGTTCAGGTGCTGGTCCATGCTGTGGACACTCCAGTGACGCACAGGCTAATGGACTGCTTTTTAGTTTGGGATTAACTAGGTGGCAACCTAGAAGCCTGGTGTTACTGTGCCTTGGACCCTGCAGGGCTCAGGCAGCTTTATGGGCATGGGACTGACAATGGGTGACTGCAGAGGTGGCTGTACAGTGTTTGTCACCCTCTTGCAGTGGGGTCTGATACCTGGCTGACTTTTCTATAAGAGGGTATGAGTTGGGTGCAGTCCACTGAGGACTCTAACAGAGTCCATGGCCAGCTTGTTCAGATTGAAGCAGCAATTGCTTTGGGCCAGCTGGGCTTTTTGGGAGCTGTAGATGACTGCAGTGGTCTTCTCTCCTGTGGTCTACACTCAGCTGAGGAGTTGTTAGTTTCCCTTCTCATCCTTTTCTCAGTGACCTGTGTTTGAATGCCAAGGACTTAGATGCATATCTGTCCCTTTTGCTATTTGTCACTCAGTTTCTTTTCCTCACTGGAGAGTTGCTCTTCCAGGCAGCAGTCCTGCTTCAGGCATTTGGTGTGTTCCTAAATCTGTCAAGCCAAACTTCAGCAGATGAGGAATGAGCAGATTCCAGGAGCTTCAGCATCCCTGTTCGTAGCTGTATCACCCTGCTTGCATCACTTGCCCATTTGCTTTCTGATGGCTTTCAGCCTTTTGTGGTGTTAATCTCATAGCCCAAATCTTTTCAGCCCCATCTCTGCAATGAATTTTTGCTTTGTCTTGAGTTATTTTCTTTCCCTCCTTGTGCTTTTATTTCTCAGTGCTGATTACTGCATTCAACTCGAGTTAGATTTGAGCTGTGCTGTTGCCTGTGTGTGTCAGCAGGGGATGGAAAATGGTGTTCTTGACTGTTAACTGTTAACAATGTGGCTCTAAACATCTTTTTCTTTACTGCAGCTGCTAAACAAACCAGATAACTGCTGTGGACTTAAGGAAAGTCAGATCCTTTCTCTGCTTAGTGACATTGGTATGTAGCCTAATGCCCTTCTTTCTTGTGTTCTGGGTTTTAAAATAAACCAGTGAAGTTTGGGCCATGATGGCCCACTTCATCCTGATGGGAGGAGGTGTTTGAACTGGTCATGGTGTGTGTTGGTTATTTCTCTTACAATAATCCCTTACTGAATTTTCAGTCACAGCTGGTGAGAAATCAGCTTTACATGGCATGCACTTGGAATAGCCTTTGCATAGGAAAACTTGGAATACCCCATGATGGAGATAAGAAAATGTAATATTGGCCTTGGGCCTTTCATGGGACCTTTGTTTTCCACTTTCACGACTCCAAGATTGAAAATTCATTAAACAAAACCCCTCAGACACTGAAAGTCATTTTTTGCTGCTTTGTGGCTGTGTCTTCTGGGAGATGTGATAATCTTTTATCAGGTGGCCAGTGCTGTTCTTTGGGCAGACCTGTGGTGACTTTTCCCCTTCCCACAGGCAGGATTTCTCTCATTTCTTTTCTGTTAGATGCTCCACAGTCCCTCCAGGCAGCTCAAGTGTGGACTCTTGAGACAGAGTCTTACTCTGTGTTTTCTTGGGCACGTGCTCCCCTTCCCTTCCCTGCTACTCCTGTACCCAAGCAAGGAGCAAGTTCTGGAAACCAGCCTGGCTAAAACTCCATTATCTTATTCTTAGTTTCTGGCTGGATCTCTCCAGATCAAGCTGATCACATGGTGCCCTAAATGCGTATGCTGCCATGGACATTGTGGCTGGGAAAGGAGAGTCTGAGAGCATACATTCCTCCTAGGGGCAGGCCCCACGTGGATTGCCTTAAAGCCATCATGGAAGTTCATTTTGTAGCAGTGGGAGTGACAGAACTGGTCAGAGAAGTGCTCCTTTGAGCACAAGAGTGCTCTTCCAGCAGAGGGGAAGCCTTGAACCCACAAGGTCAGTGTTGCTAATACTGACCAGTAAAGAAGGGGAAGTTTGCTGCCAAATAGTGGCTTGTATAACTTCTAGTATTTTTAGGTCAAAAAGAAACTCCCCTCATTTCATTTGCTTAGTTGATATCAGTACTTTCTTTCCTCAGCATCTTGCATAACATGGTTCCATGTATAAATAGGGCTTTGTGTTGTGTTAATTCACCAGGCTCTTAGGCTAGAGGACATACAGAGCTGTTTGAGGCTGCCTGCCCATTTTGAAGACCTGCTTTGCTTATATGCTTGCTGTGTTTCATTGTGTGACTCTACAGTTGAAGAATTCAGCTGCCTTCTCTGATGTGGCCTGTAGTTACACTGTGAGGTCTGAACTGTGCAGCAGCCTCCCTTTCTGCAGAGCACGTATATGGACCTCGTTTGGTCCTAGTGTAAAAGTGACTGTTCTTTTAAGTCAATAGTTCTTAATGGTGCTTTAAAATGTATTGTTGTCAACCTGAAGTCAAGGATATTTTGGTCAGATGTGGCTTTAATCAATGTGAGTTTATCTTTTACTAAATCAAACCTTTGTCTTTCAGGGTCTGGTATCCAGTATTTGCATGAAAACAGAATTATACACAGAGATCTAAAGCCTGAAAATATCGTTCTTCAGGATGAAGGTGGGAAGGTGAGTCAGGTGCCTCTGTCACTGGTGTTCCCACTGTCGTTTCTGGAAGTTGCCAGCAGCTTTGTCTTCCCTGAGAGAGATAAGAGAGAACATGTCATTTGTGGCACTGAACTGAACTGAAAACTGCATTTACTACAAGTTTACATTGTGATGAAGCCAACAACTTTGCTTATTCTTAAACCCTTGTCATTGAAAACAAGTAACTTTTGTTTTCATTCAAGAACCCTGCCTCCAGCTGAATATGAATGAGGTGAGGTGATAGTGTATCCCTGTGTTTGTGGCTTTGAGGGCAGCATGGGAAATCCAGCAGCTTCAGGGAGTCAGCCTCATTGGTTTCCTAGTGAAAATGTGTTTCTCTGTTGTTACTCTTTAAACAAATATATTTCAATTCCCAGATCAAAACCTAAATACTCTGTTTGGCCAAGCTATAACTGATAAGCTGCTTTAAATAAAGTCAAGTCTGTACTGAGATAGGTAGCCAAGCCGAGCATATGTGATGGAACAGCAAGCCTTAACATTGTGTCACATGTGAAGCTTCACCATGGATCTCCTTCAGAATTTCCATTCTGGCTTTCTTCCTGTGTATATGGATGTCACTGCACAGATCTGGGGTTGTTTAGTGGGTTGGTTTTCATTCTCCATATTTGCTCTTCTCATGAACTATTTGAACTGTCTACAGATTGTTCACAAAATAATAGACCTGGGGTATGCAAAGGATCTGGATCAAGGAAGTTTATGCACTTCATTTGTTGGAACGTTGCAATATTTGGTAAGACGTGTTTTTCATGCTTATGAGTGATGTGGTACTGCCACATGTATAGAACCAGAGTGTGTATCAGAAGGAACCTGCTGAAGCCTCCTATAGACTGTCACCAGCACTATGGCCCAGCCAGGCCCTGAAACCCCCCAAACCTGAGGCTGTATGCCTTCTTGTCCCAAGGGTGTTTGCTCTCCTGAGGAAGAAGTGTTTCCTCATGTTCAGCCTGAACTTTCCAAGGTGGTCATTAGTTGCTATTTCCCCTCATTGTATCTCGTGTTGCTTCCAAGATGAGTTTGGCCCTTCCATCCCTTTGTGTGCCATAGCTGGGGGCTGCTCTAAGCCTGCCCCACCTTCAGCTTCCCCACAGCCAGACCCAACAAGCCCAGTGCCTCCCATCTCCTCGTGGGTTCGATCCACCAGGCAACCTAAGCAGGGACTGCAGTATGGTCCTTGTGCCACTCTGGAACCAAGGGCCATGCCCAGACACAGCAATGTCTCCAGAAATGCAAGAAAATAGATGACCTGAAATATACCACTTTCAAAATGTCTTTTTATGATCCTTTTTAGGCTCCAGAACTCTTTGAAAAGAAATCCTACTCCGTTACTGTTGATTACTGGAGCTTTGGAACGATGGTGTTTGAATGTATTGCAGGATTTAGACCTTTCTTGCACAATCTGCAGCCATTTACCTGGTAAGGCACTTACTCTGCAAGAGGTGATGCCAAGATGCTCCTGTGTGTGGTGAAGTGACAGTGTGAACAAGAGGGATAAATTCATTGTGAGGTGCTGAGGCTGGTGGTCTGCTTTAGTAGTGTCAAAGACGGTTTGAATGGCTATTTGTACATCCTGTGGTGTGTGCTTATTACATTGTGTGCTAGCCTCTGGTCACCCTCATTCCTTCACAAGTGAATTTTGAATCCAAAGTAAAATTGTAAGCTGGTCTGTATTGGTGCCAGGAAAACATAATGGGAAGGAGGGAGGGAGGATACAGTGTGTAAGCTTGGCTTTTAAAAGGGTGATTCTGCAGCAGGAGAAACCTGAAACTAGGTTTTCCCTTAGCATTGAAATAATAACAACAGGGGAAAAGTAAATAAAGGTTTTATGCAAGTGTTGGCTTGAAAAATTCTGTGTTATCAAAACAGCTTTAACTAATATCATGCATTGGTTCTCCTTTTAACTGCTAAATCTTGGGATTTTATTACTTTAATAACGCAATATCTGTTGCATTTTTCCAACATCAAACACTTGAGTTCATGTAAGTAGCACAGAATGAATGAGGTTAGAAACAGAACTTTCCTAGCCACAAAACAAGGAAGAGAACAATGCAGGCCACATGCCTGTAGCTTCCATTCCAGTTGGAGCTGACTGCAGCAGAGCTCCAGATGCAGTTGAGCTCTCAGCAAGGCTCAGACTAGTGCTGTAGTGAGCTAGGGTGGGGAAACTGAGGCAGAGTTGCTGGTGTTGCTTTCCCTAGTGCATCGCTTGCTGTATTTCTGACACTTGTTAGCTGCTTCACTGAGGTTTGGGGTAAGGGTTTGCCACGGGACTCTTCCAAATCTTGGCTGTCTGGAGACTAATTCAGTTTGCAGGTCTGCTCTGTGGTTAATGAACCTGTTGACCCTCTTGTTTGATGCTGTCCAGATCTCCTTGCATGAGGAGCACAAATGTTTCCAGAGGAAGAATTAATGGCAAGGGCTTCCCTCTTCCCCTCAGAGATGTTCTGGGTGGATTGGTTTTAAATGTTGTCTTTGCCCTGAAAGAAGAGTTTGTTTTCTAAAGCTACAAGGCAGGGGTACTTTTTGGTGCTGCTATATTCAATAGGACCTTTAGAAAGGTCACGTTGTCAGTGTATCCATCAAGGATTTCATTTTCTAGGCATGAAAAAATCAAGAAGAAGGATCCAAAGCACATCTTTGCTTCTGAAGACATGAACGGGGAGGTTCGCTTTAGTACCCATTTACCACAGCCTCACAGCCTCTGTGGGTAAGTGTGTCCTCATGGCCACAGGGGATAATTTTTGGCTTGTCTTTTACACTGAGGGCTACTTCTCCTTTCTACTCCAATCTCTTGGTGAGCTATCATTTGTTGTTAAGCAATAACCTGTAACCATATGATTCTCTTCTGATACCTGGCTCTCCAGTGGCACTTCACCGTGTGGCAGTTTATGGGATGAGGACAATTCACCTTGCAGTGTAAACTTGGTGACTGCTTTCCATCTAGTATCACAAGGCCACTGAGTAACATCTAGCTGATAACTTGATGGCATTGAGTCTCATAAACCAAGTACTTGAGTCAACTGCTGCATGGAAGCAGAAGTTTCTAGTACTTGTGTTGGGAAGACTGGCTGCAAGGCCAGCAAAGACCACAAAGATGGTCAGAGCCTGTTAGTGCCTATGGGGCCCCAAACTCAAGAGGGATGTGGAGTTGTTTGGATGAATCCAGAGGAGGCCATGGAGATGCTGCGAGGGTGCCCAGAGAAGCTGTGGCTGCCCTATCCCTGGCAGTGCTCAAGGCCAGGCTGGACACGGGCTTGGAGTACCCTGCTCCAGTGGAAGGGGTCCCTGCCCGTGGCAGGGGTTGGAACTGGGTGAGCTTTAATGTCCCTTTCCAATGTAAGCCATTCCATGATGTAGGGAGGGGCCCATGAAGCTGGACTGCTTCAGTCTGGAAAAGAGAAGGCAAAGGGGAATCTGATTTTGCCTGCTATGTACTGGGGCATTACGGAGAAAATGGTTTTGGTCTCTTCTCAGAGGGGCAAAGCAAAAGGACCAAAGGCAACAGCACAAGTTATAAGAATGCAAACAAAATTTGGGCACAGAAGAGGTTTCCCTCTGCCAATGATGCATCTGTGGGATATGGCCCAAGCAGTGGGGATTCTTCATTTATGGGAACTGCCCAGACTTGCTTGGGCACAGTCCTGAGCAGCCTGCTGTAGCTATGACATTGGCCCTGCTCTGGGCTAGGGCTCAGACCAAAGACCTCCAGGAAGGCCTTCAACCTGAATTGATCTATGCCAAGGCAGAAGTCAGGCTCTGCTCACTTGTCAGTTATTTAGTATCTGTGTCTTTAAATGTGCCCAGCATTGCAGTGCAACTCAGTGGCACTGGCAGATGTCTTGGAGGAGTATTGGAGAATAGAATGATAAAAGGGAGCTTTGCACCAGTTCTGTGGGCTAGTCCATAATGCACTATGGGCTGTCTTCAAAGATATTCTTGATAGTTAACTTCTTGTGTGGATAGACGGAGGAAAACCTTCCAGGCAGCATGGGGATGGCTGTTCTGCAGACAAGGCTCTGAAAACTACTCTGTTTTATTTGTATCACCGTTTTTGGACAAAAAAGAACCAAAACCTAATTCTCCCCTTTAGCCATTTGACACAACTGATGTGTCAAGATACTTTTAGTTCAGTGAATGAGAGTCACAAGTGTCATGAAAGGTACATTGTGCTCCTGCTGAGGTCACTGGGACTGTTACTCCAGTGGGATATGAGGGTGCTCACACTGTATGTGCTCTCCTCCCCTTCCAGGCTTCCCCTCCAGATGAGCCGCTGCAGTGAACTCGTTGGACTCTACACATGTTCACATATGTTCTGCACATATGTTGTGCATATATGGTCTCTAACCTAAGAGTTGTAACCTTATTGCTGTCGTGAGACCCTAGTTTCCTAAGTGGACTGAATGTTACAGACTCTGTCTTACATCTCTTCTGGTTTAGTTTAATTGTAGGACCGATGGAAAATTGGTTGCAACTGATGCTGAATTGGGATCCACAACAGAGGGGTGGAAGTTTAGATCCTGAGTCTGGTCGTCCAAAGTGTTTCCTAATAATGGATTACATACTGAATTTGAAGGTGAGTGAGGGATGCTACTGAATTTAAAGGCCTCCTGAAAGCACCTCAGAGGACAGTTCAGTGGAGGAAAACTATAATCCCAGTATCATCCAGCTGCAGGATCATGAGCAATGTTTTTCTTGGTATCAGGAAGTGAGTGTATGTGCAGCCTGTCTAGTACCTGTCTCAAGGTGAAATACCACTAGAAATATTAATCTCCAGCTCTATACTTGGAGTGGAAGAATGACCCAGTTACTGCCTGTCACCTCAGAAAGCACTTGCCAAGTTGAATTAATGGTTAAATATTTGCTAATACTAGTTTTCCTGAACTCCACTACTGATGCTGTGACCTCCAAATAGTATAACAGAGATTATATTCTCCTAACTCTTCCCCTTCAAGAGCGGAGCTTTTCTAAGTCAGTCTAGTTTCTCTGACATTAACAGTTAGGTGTGGGCTTTGAGTTTTCTTATGTGGGGCTTTACTCCTCATCTTGGTTCTTGTAGTCATTAAAAGTCAACTGATGCTTTCAGTCTAACACATTAATTGCTACGTGCGCCCTCCTAGGCCTTTGTGTCCTTCCTTTTTGATAGGCAGTGACTTGTAATCAACTTGTACTCTTTTTACAGATAGTGCACATCCTAAACATGACCTCTGCCAAGATCATTTCATTTCTCTTGCATCCCGAGGAAAGCTTTCATTCCCTTCAGATTCGGATTGAGTTTGAAACTGGAATAAGCACTGGAAATCAGGAACTGCTGTTAGAGACAGGGATTTGCCTGGACCCTCGGAAACCTGCTTCCCAGTGTGTGATCGATGGCGTAGTAAGAATTGTTCTGTTTGTTTAATGTCACATTCTCAGGGAATTTAAAATCTTGGGGAAGGTAAATCATCCTCATCTTTTCTCACTGGAGACTGTTTGCTCTGTAAGTGTAGTAATGTAAGGTCTGGAATTGTTTCCTTTATTGGGTGATGTAAGATAACCAGTGACAGATTCCTATGGTATATAGTCCTGTATCTACTCTAAAAATTCTCTATATATTCTGTATCTCGGCTAAATAACTCCTATTTATAGTCTAAATATTATAGCATAATTATTCCTATAGTTATGTTTAAATGTTTAAATACAGTAATTTGTTAGCAAAGGCTTTTCTCTGGGTCTTTTAAGATCCATTATTTTAAGGCACATGATCTTCTGAGTATCTACCCAGAATAATTAGTTCATGATGTAACTAGGACCCTCTGGGTTAGTAGGAGCTGTGTTTGGAAATGCCTTATGTTCTCTTTTCTTCTCCTGCCAGAGAGGCTGGGATAGCTACATGGTGTATTTGTTTGACAAAAGCAAAACTGTCTATGATGGACCCTTTGCTTCTCGGAGTCTGTCTGACTGTGTAAATTACATTGGTAAGTATGCTGGCCAACAGCTGGGAACTAAAAATGTTGCTTCTTGTGCAATAGGAAAGTAGATTTGCTGTAGAAATCTGTGTGTTATCTTGAAGGGCATGATCTAATACAAAGAGGACCATTTAAGAACCATGAACAGCCTAACAGTTTTTATTCTACAGAGCTGTATCTCCCCATTTGCTACATCTAGCAGTTCAGAGAATTTGTTGCTCACCCTTTGGGAGCTCTTCTATAGAGCTGCTTAGAATTCACATAAGGTTTTTGCCCTTGTATACAATTCCATGCACTGAACTAGCAGTATGTTTGCTAGTGCCAGTAGACCAGCATGCTTGAAGAGATCAGTGCTCCTGCAGCTGTGAGTTCAAACACAGGTAGTTGCCTGGCTGGCAGGAGGCTGTCAAATAACTGGAAAGGCTGTAACGTGTAAGGCTTGCACACACTTCACAGGTCTTGCGTGGCTTAATCCCTTAGGTTAGGCACTTGAAGCACTGGGAATGTTACAAGCACTGAAGTACTTCTCTGGAGTTGTCCTTTCATTGTGTTTTTCTTGCATTCAGTACAGGACAGTAAGATCCAATTACCAGTTTCTCAGCTGCGCAAGGTATGGGCCGAAGCAGTTCACTACGTGATTGGGCTGAAGGAAGATTATAGCAGGCTCTTCCAGGGCCAGAGAGCTGCCATGTAAGTTGTTATTCCTCATCCAGTAGATCCCTTATTATGCCAGTGCAGAGACTCTTTGCGTGGAAATGTACCTCACAGGATGTTTTAGTTACCCAGAGTTTTACAGCCCTTCGCTATTCTATACTTTTAAGTCATAAAACATATTTTGGAGAGCTTATTCCACTCCAGTAATTGCATTGCATAGTGCCTGACATGCATAACTGAATATAGTCACAGCCTCACAGAATGGCTGAGGTTGGCAGGGACCTCTGGAGGTCATCCCAATCCAGCCCCCCTGCTGAAGCAGGGTCACCTACAGCTGGTTGCCCAGGACCAGGCTCTTAAATATCTCCAAGGATGGAAACTCCACCACCTCTCTGGGCAACCTGTGCCAGTGCTCAGTCACCCTCGCAGTAAAAAAGTTTCCTGATGTTAATAGGGAATTTAGTGTATCAGTCTTTTGCCCGTTGCCTTTGGTCTTGTCACTGGGCACCACTGACAGGAGCCTGGCTCTGTTCTGTATGTACCCTCACCATAGGTATTTATACATTTTGATCCCTGCTCAGTTTTCTTTGCTCCAGGCTGAACAGTCCCAGCTCCCTCAGGCTTTTCTCATGGGAGATGTGTTCCAGTCCCTTTATAACATTCACTGGCCTTCCTCCAGTATGCTGGTGTCTCTGGAGAGCCCAGAACTGGACCTAGGTAGGCCCCACCAGTGCTGAAATAGAAGGCAAGGATCAGCTCTCTGAGCCTGCTGACAACACTCCTCCTAATGCAGCCCTCAGTGGTTGTTTCACAAGTGACAGAACGAGTGAAACTTGAGTTTTGTCCTGTAATTGAATCACAGAATGGACAGTGTCGTTTATCTCAAGTGATGAAAAAGGTGCCAGCATTCATGAGGGGCAGCATGCAACAGGACCCTCTAAATGCTAAGAAACACTTTACACTGCAAGAGCTATTCAACTGAGCTTGACACAAGTGGTAGGAGAAGAGGAAGGACCTTCTCTTGCTTGCCAAAGGTCTGCAGTGCCTGAGAGTCCCTGTTCCAAGGATCTTCCAAAAGGTTTTGCTGCCTGTGTCTTCAGGTAATATAAGTCCAGATATGCTTTTCAAACTAATGTGCTCTTCTTGTTTCCTTTGTTAGGCTCAGTCTGCTTCGGTACAATGCTAACCTGATCAAAATGAAAAACAATATGGTGTCAGCATCCCAGCAACTGAAAGCCAAACTGGAATTCTTTCATCAAAGCATTCGCCTTGACCTGGAGAGATACAGTGACCAGATGGCTTATGGCATCTGTACGTGTTGTGGAATGCTTGTTTGAGTGTCTTGTCTGATGCTGTAAAGGCTCAGACTGGCTATGAAGATAGATAAGAACTGACTTAAAAGACAATGCAGGAATTGCCATTGTGTTCCTTAGTATCTTTATGGGTCTGTTTTAGCTGGGGCAGATACCGGAGAAGGGTTTGGCAGAAGCAAAGGCAGGAGGATAAAAACCACATTGTTTATGGAGACCTTCAGTGACAGTGAAACCAGTGGTCAGCTGTTGCCTACTGAGAACACCAAGCTAAGAAAATGGGAGTATTAATAGTAGTGGTGATGTAAATGTTTGCTATTTATTCATTCAGAGTCTGACTCATTTGGAGTTGTCACTGGGCATAAAGTGGAGGGCAGAGTTGCTGCACTGGGTGTACAGTGGAACGGCCACTGACCACCCATGGCAGAACAAATGGGCATGGCAACCATAGGAACCCTGTTTTGAGCAATGCTGGAAGAGTCATCTTGAGGTAGCGTGAGTCAGGGTGAGAGATGAGGTGAAAAAGCACCAGCTACGGTTTTAATGTCAGAGACATCTGGATCTTCCAAATACATTTCAAAGGAGAGTAGTAAGATTTACGCAGAGCTTGTATATATGGCTAAGAACTGAAACTTGAGTTAAAAATTATGCCTGGGGTGAAGGCTGATGATGGAAAATGGAAAGATACTGTGAACTGGTGTTTAATCAGAAGTGGCAGTTGTTTAGCCTAATAGTGGAATTTAAAGACTCATTTTAGGCTGGGGTTTACAAACAGTGAAATTTGAGCAAGCTGCTCTAGTGGAGGGTGCTCCTGCGCATGGCAGGGGTTGGAACTGGATGAGCTTTAAGGACTCTTCCAACCCAAACCAGTCTGAGATTCTGCAATTCTATGAATCCTATAATAAGGCTTATATGTGAGTTAAGGTCGAGCCTTGAGTTGTTAAGCTGCAGCTTTGCTCTCTATGATTTCTGGGTCATGACTCCTACTTGAAGTGCCATGCTCTTTGTGTTCAAATTAAATCAATGTATGTAAAGTTCAGGTTATGCATTATTTTTGTGTCTATATCTTTTTGTAAATTAACAAGTCTTTTCTCTTAAGCTTCAGAGAAGATGCTCAAAGCCTGGAAGGAGATGGAAGAGAAGGCCTCTCAGTGTGCACAGGTAGGGGACATTAAAGAAGCTTCATTATCTTTCTGTGAAGGAGGTCATGACAGGAACTTAGTGTCATATGTGCCACTGCTCTGTCCCTTCAGTCTTTCATATCCTGCCTGCGGTGGGAGTGTAAATATCATTGCCCATGCATTAAAAAAGATGCATTAAAAAATTCAGGGTGATTGAATCAAGTGATTTGAACAAAACCAATGCAAATGTCTCTAGTCTCAGTTGTCCCTAAATTTTGCCATTAGGCTGAAGATATTGGCTATCTGGACGAGCAGATCATGGCTCTGCACACAGAGATTGTAGAACTTCAGAAGAGTCCATATGCGAGGCGCCAAGGAGAGGTCATGGAGAGCTTGTAAGTCCTTTGCTTTGTGCTTTCACTGCCCATAGATGGATTTGGTGTATTTTGGTGTCAGAGGCTTTTTTTCTCTGGAACCACCAGAGACTGATGGTTCCATCACTGCTTTTGGAGCCCACTCTGCCAGTGCAAAGTAGTTTGCAATCAGTTTTAAGATCATTTTACTGGCAAAAGGGAAGATCTCACAACTTGCAGCTGTACACTGCTCCTTCCTCTGGAGGTTCTAACACCACTTGGCAGCACTGTAAGACAGGATAGGACACTGCTCTATCCCAAAGCTAGCTGTGTAAGAAAGCTTGATGTGCAGTCACAGGAGTAAACTCATCTAATTTACCTAACTGACCCTGCAGCCACACAATGACTGGGCCTGGGGAGATATGGAAAACACAGCTGGGGATGACAGGACACCTCTCTGTCACTGATAATAAAGTTTCATCTTTGAAGAGGGTGGGCCTAAAATCTATATCATGGTCTCCACTGAAAAATGCAGAGGTTTTTCTTTGCGTTTGAGAAGAGTGACTTTTGTAGCATTGAGTGATAAAATTGAGGTTGTTGGGAAACCCTGTTAAATACATTCCGTGTGTTTTCCAAACAAGGATAATGAACAACTCAAGAATGCGTGAATATTTGCAAGCTTGACTTTATATATCTTTTTAAGTATTACAAGAGGAAAGAGCTAAGTGGTGTTTGGGCTGTTGTTGAGAGCCATAAATGGCAATTACAAAAGAGAGGGATTGAATAGCTGCTGAGATCAAACAGCCACTAAATCTGTTGTTACTGAGAGCTCTTCTGAACGACGTTCAGTAAGGTATAACTTCATTGCAAGGCTTTTTTCCTGAGTCACCTGCTTGTTGATACATATATGAATCCTTTCCTTCTTTTTCAAGGGAACAGAGAGCCATAGACCTGTACAAGCAATTAAAAACAAGACCTCCAGGTATGGAAAGAGATGGTTGAAAGACTGTTTTGCACTTACACCCCATGACTAATTTTATTGAACTAAAACCCAGAAAAAGCTGCTTAGGAGAAGACTAGAAACCAAACGACTGTATTAGTTTAAGAGATTTGAGGGCATATAGCTTATGATGATTTCTGCTTTGTGCAGAGCCTAGAGCTCTCACAAATTCTGTAGTCTTGTTCCTCAGCCATGGGTTTTTCATTTGGTTTTCAGTGTGGGAGCATCTGCCCTGAGCATGTTTCTGCCTTTTGCATTCTCCACCTTTTTTCCTGCCTGCAGTACTCCCTCAGATATGGGAAGAGCTGTTGTTTCTCTGTCATCACTCCAACCCAAGGGCAGTCTCTTTTCTCCCTCTCCTCTCTCTTATACTGGAGGGAGTCCTGTGTTTGGGGATTATTGTGTTCTTAACATAGTAACTGGTGAGCAGAAAGGTCTAGTTACGTGTGTATTTGTCAGTCCTCATTGAAGCCAGTATCTGAACAGCAAGAGTGGCTGGAATTGTGTGCATCACTGGGGAGAGACATTAAGGAAAAGCTGTGCCTAGTGGGAGACTGTGACAGACTTTAGGATATGTAAACGTTTCAGTGTGTGTTGGTTTGTTTGGCTGCACTCATTCAATCAGATCTTTCCTAGACTCCTTGTGGAAGAGCATTTTACTAACATGGTGATTGATGGTCCTTCCAGATCATGCCTACAGCGACAGCACAGACATGGTGAAGATCATTGTGCAGACAGTACAGAGCCAAGACCGAGTTCTCAAGGAGCTCTTCGGCCATCTCAGGTACTTTATTCAGCTAAGAACTCAAACAAATGCAACTTGGAAAGCAGGAAAGGAGAGGGAAAACCAAGGAGATTGATCTGCAGGTGTACGTTTTCCATTGCAATATTAAATGTGCTGATTTGTGTCTGTGTTGAATTGTAGCTAACTTGTATAACTAATAGGGAAGGGGAGGAAAATGCAATGCTTGTGCTGTTGGCATCCAAGAGTTCACTTTAAAATGAGACAAATCCTGCCAGTGTTTGGGTTGGGATTACAGTCTTAAAGGGAAAAAAACTTGTGTAACAGCTGAGAAGATACCACAGGGAGTTTTTCATTAATTCTTCAAGTAGCTCAGAAAAAATGCCATTATACAGATATCAGTAGTCAACAAAGCATCACTTAGGTGTGGCTTAGTAGGTTCCATAAAGAAAGTTGTTAGCTATGGTGTGGTCAGCCCATAGAGACCAATATAGGCCAGAGAAGATGGGTGAAGTCCCATGGTTGAGTTGCTGTGCTCCCCATTATCATCAGGATCAATTTTTGCATTTCAAATAAGAAGAGCTTATATTGTAGGTAGTGTTTTCTGCCTCCTTTTTTGAGTCTTGACTTGGAGAAGTCCAGAACTCCCTCCAGTCTTGCAGGTTTTGTACCTGCAGCTGTCACAGATGTGTTCTCACTGAATTCTCCTTCAATCCCAAGGTGAGGCTTTTGGTTTTGCCAGAACATATTGCCACACAAGCTGAAAAATAACTTTGTGTTTGCTTTCTATTACAGCAAGCTCTTGGGCTGTAAGCAGAAGATCATTGACTTGCTTCCAAAGATTGAAGTGGCTTTAAATAACATCAAGGAAGCTGACAACTCAGTGATGCAGATGCAGGGCAAAAGACAAAGGGAGATCTGGCATTTGCTGAAAATTGCTTGTGTAAGTAGCTTTTGGACTATTTATGCTGCAAACCAGGTGCTTTCCTGGTTAGCTTAAGTTGTTTTAGGACTACACAGGCTTTCCTTTCATTATAGTGACGGTGCAGCTGAAGCTGATTTCCACATGCTCACATGTAAGGTCAGCATAGGAAACCTCTATAGCTTTTCCCTGACAGGGTTACTGGGGCTGTGCAGGGCTTGCAGATTAGGACGTGGCACCACCTCCTCATTCTTCAGCGTAGAAGACATATCATGTACAACATTGCACAATGTCACATCGGTGACATTTGTACCAGAACTCTGAGGCTTGTACCAGCTGACTTGCCAGCCACAGACGTGCCCTAGTTTGTGTGTATATGTTACAGTGTATAGAAAATAAGCCTGACTAAGACCTCCCTGGTCCATCACACTGATGAACTTCTTTTTCCAGACTCAGAGCTCTTCTCGATCACTGGTAAGCTCCAGCCTGGAAGGGACAGCCTCAACAGCAGCAGCCCCATGGCTCCCACAGGGCTCCTCTGGGAATGTACTTCATCCTCTGTCCTCTTTAGCAACTCCTGAAGATGGGTAAGAGCTGTTGGGAAAGGAGGGCACTGCAGAGAGCTCAGTGTAGCCATTTTTATATGCATGCACTGAAATCCTGTCCTCTGCCACTGGAGCCTCCAGTGCTGTGGGGGCATGTCCTCACCACATCCCATGTGGGTTTGGGATGTGCTGGGCAGGGGAGGTTTTGGCATACCATACTGTCTCTGAAGGCAACAGTGTTCAGCTCCTGACTGGAGTTTAGAACTTACCTCTGGCCGTATCACAGCAAAAGGCAGCAATGAGGTTTGGAGCTGAAATGCAGTATCATTTCATGCCCAGGTTCTGGTGTAAATCCCAGATAAATCGTACCATATTAAGTGCTTCTTACAACTTCAGTGATTTTAAAAAGCCCTAATTCAAAGGGAAGACTTTAGCTGGGGTCAGTACAAAGCAATCCATCTGGTTCAATACCTGGGACTTTATTTACCCTTCCAGAAAGATGTGTCAGTAGCTCACTTGTGCTCTAAACCCAACAGGAATTAGGTTGAACTCTTTATTCAGAAACCTCTGCTCTCTGGTCCTGAGCAAGTTCCACGTACTGCTGTGAGCTAAAACACTGTGCTAGTCATTTGTATGTCATGTCATTCTGTCTTGGGGTTGGATTTGGTAATTGTGGCCCCTTTCTCTCAGCTGCTTACCTGGATTCTGCAGATACACACCTTCCAAGGTGTGAACTTGTGTGAACTGACTTATGCTGCAAGTCAGTTGTTTTTTCTGAAACCCTGAGCAAGCTTTCCCCTTCCTCTTTTCTGTCTACTGCTGTGGGGTGATCACCTTTAATAGATGCTTTCCTGAGCCTTTGGATCTTCTCAGAGCTCCTCCTCAAGCCATGACTTCACTATACAAGGCACTGTACAGAGTAATGAAATGTAAACCTTATGGAGAGTGGGCAGTGATTTCAGGCCACTTGTACTCAGCTCAGTTCCATGGTTTTGTTAAGACAGAGTTTGTGTGGTTTGTGCAGTTCCTCTGTAGGGAAGGAGAGCAAATCCCCACTTCCATGCCACCTCAAGGCATGTTTTTGTGCTCAAGATAGCACCTAGAGTTGCAGAGAGTTCCTGTAAATCAGGTTTTGGGATTGTTTGGGTTTTGTTCATTTGTTTGGGGTTTTTTAAATCCCCCATAGTGCAGAGCTTTCTGATATTGGTGTTCTTTTGTGTTTTAAACCTGTCATCTTATGCCTTCCCTGCAGGGAGAATTTTGTCCATGTCATAGAAGAGAATCTGAATTACCTTGAACTCTTTAGCAGTATTTTGCAGGAGGTGAGACAGGAGCAGAACAACAGTGTGATGGTAAGTGTTGATGTATCTGAGGACCTCATTTTTAAGTGCCACAGCAGGGTCCTCTGGGGCTGTGGAGAGCTCCTTAAACAGGGTAGTTTGTGATTATGTGAATTGCTGTGGCTGTCATCCCTTCTGGATTCCACTAACACTAGAAGGTGGCCCTGGGTGCTGGTATCAGTGATGTGCATGGTGGAGTGGGCTGCTCCGTGGGCTGGTCGAGCTTGCTCTGAATACTGGTTGCATTCTCAACTGGAGAGTCCTGGTTTGTGTCCTGCACTGCAGTGGGCAGGGTTCTCCCATTTCCAGAGCCCTTTCCTGATCATTAACTGAAGCTCTCCTCATGACAGAAGTGAGGCTTTAGGGAGTCTTAAGAAGGCTCTTTGCACAAATTGGTATTTGAAGTAGCAAGAAATAACAAAAGTAAATAGTGATCACCCAGAGGCTTTGTTGCCATCTGAAACTCTGTTCCTGAACTGCTAATTGAAGCCAGTAAGTTTATGCACAGAGGAATCTGGTTACCAGAACAATAAAGAACACCACAGAATATTGCTCTTTTAGAAGGGGCTCTCAGCTGATTTAGGAAGCTGTATCATATAAGCCACCTGTATGAATAGAGTGAGGTAAGGACAATTAGGCCTATAGAGAGACCTGTTTATGACAGAGAAAACTCCATACAGGTTCTGTAACAGGTTATCTAACAAATTTACTGCCCTTGTGTAAAGAAGTCAAAGATCCACTGCTGTGCTGTAACTTAGATTCTCAAGAAGCTTCTTAAAGCTTGAAGTTGAAGGTGTTTACCAGTTGTGACTACTGAAATAACAAGGAACAGAGTTTTGGGGAAATGAAGGTGGCTGATGAAATGGAGCTCTTATAATTCATAAACATTTTAATGTGCTAGTGTTTATGAATAATTATAAATGGTAGACTGAGAGTTTACTGGAGCTACTGAGTTATTTGGGATTGTGAAACGAAAGTGTGTTAGTAGGAGCTGCAAATGATGCTGTGATAACAAGGGGTTGAGCAATATGAGTGAGAAAATGAAATTAGCTACCAGTTAAGGCAAAGTAATTACATTAGTGTGGAAGACAGCCTTAATTATTCATACTCTGGTCTTACCCATTGGGTGATCGGTGCTTCATTTGTCTTTGTTCCATCCTGACAGGGTCGGTATCAGTTGTGGAACACACTATTCTCTCCTGTCTTGTCTCCTTGCTGTGGCTGGAGATGAGGGAGAAGCTCTTTGACTGGCTTCCGTTACTCATCCATGTCTCTGTCATCTCCCTTATACCACTGTGCAGCACCTGTCCCTGGCGTGTTTTAGCTGTGGAATCACACTCTGCAGATCAGCACCCATTTTTGTCATGTTTGGGTGTATCAGTTTTTTCTTGCATCAGGGGACAGAAGTTAGGCAGCAGGAAAGCGGCAGATAATGGGTTTTGTCCTCTTCATTTGGGGGAAAAGTAGGTTAAAATAGTAATTATATGAACTGCTTATCTATTCTTGCCTGCATTTGAGTTCAGTTTCTTTATGTCTGTGTTCTTGCCCTACCGGTGTGTCCCGTGGTGCATGGGGAACCCCAGTGATTGTAGGTTTTGTGCAGGCACAAAGTGATTCCCAAATGCAGTGCAGTCTGTGACATGCCTGAGCACTGCAATAGTGTGTGTGTGGAGGGGGCTTTGTGCTGGGGGGAGCAAGCTGAGTTGTGAAATGGTGCCTTTTGGGCTGTTAGATCAACGTGATCCCTTGGGAAGAGAGGTGCTGGATAGCGGGTATCCTTTGGTCACCACCTTGGATATACACATTCAGTACCAGTTTGCCTGCGTTTCAGTTGTTCCCTTGTTTCTTTCAGAGTTTCGATTGGAGCTGGCTCAAATAACCCAAGGAGCCGATGTGCTGCTGCCTGCAAAGTGCCTGCGTGCTGAGGGGTGGCTTGGCATTGATGTGACTGCCCCATCCACCACCGTGTGTTCTGTAACCCTTCCTGGAGTCGGTTCCAAAGCCGTGTGGTGCTCAGATCCAGCAATAACACCCAGGGTTTTCCATGCTGCTGCCTTGTTGGGTTCTCAACTCAACCACTGCCCCTTGGAGACACACCTGCAGTGCTGGCTGCCTTCCTCCGCCATGGGCAGGAGCGGGGACACCGGTGCTGGGGGCTTGTCCCACAGAGCTTATCCCTAGAGACAGAAGGAAGGGAGGAGAGGGAATGATGGCAGCTGCCTCAGGACCGGGATGCTGCTTTCCCTCTCCCCCCCGCGCTTCTCACGTGTGTAATATGAATGTATAGATTATATATATATTATATATATATTTTAAATAGAATTGATTGCAATAAACGCTGTGGCGAAGCTCTCGTTCGGGCCCTTAGGCCGCGTCCACCCCGTTGCCTAGCAACGAGGCGGTATCCGCCGGCGCGCCGCCGTGACGTCATCGGCGTGTGCCGCTCGGTGCGCTCCACGCCCCCAGCGTGCCCCGCGCGGCGGTGGGAGGGGAGGGGCGGGGCGGGAGTGGGGCCTCACGGCCGCACGTGCACGCGCACCGCCAGGTACGGGCCTCACCTCAGGTACCGGTACCGGTTATAACGGTTAATGGCGGCCGGTACCGACCGGAGGCCTTGGGGGGGGTGAGGGGCAACCCCGGTGTGTGCGACCTTCCCATGGTGACGGGGGGGGGGCTCGGCCGCTGGCGTGAGGGGAGGGGGGGGGGGGGGGTCTGTGGTAGGGAACGGGACGGGTCCCGTGAGGGAGGAGGGAGGGAGCGGAGGTCTCCATGTGGATAACCGGAGTCACACCGTGCGGGGGTAACGGTTTGTGACCCGCAGGTGATGTGAGGATGGCCATGGCCCAGGCTGGAGCCGTGGCTGCAGCCGCCGCAGGACTGCTCGTGTTCTTCCTGTACTCCTCCATCCACAAGGTTGAGGAGGGGCACCTGGCCGTCTATTACAGGTACTGCTGCACCCCCAGGGCCTGCCGCTCAGCTGGGGTTCATTCCTGGCCCCACAGCCCTGCTCTCCCCTTTGGTTCCGTCCAGCTCTGCCCTGGAGTGGGCAGACTGCTCTCATTGTGCTCTCATACATGGGCCCAGGTGGTGTGGGTCTGTACAAAGCTGCTATGAGTTTTGGGCTTCCTGAACTCTCTTCCTCCCCTTTTCTGGGTCACAGTTTGGGTTGTAACGGTTAGAGGGACTAAAGCTTTTAGTCCATCCAAGCTTGTCACATCTGTTGCTCTCCCTCTTTCATCGAGGGCTGTCACCCCTTGTTGTGCTTTGGGGGAGGGACTGTGCCGAATGCACTGGGGGGATTGCAACTGGCAGCATTGCATCAAGTGCTGGGTTTTTCCATGGTTACTGGTGAACTAGTTAGGGAAACATCTGTGCTCGTGAAGCAATCCTCGATGTTGCAGTTATGGAAGAATCCAGCCAAATCTGTCCTCTCTGAAAGCTAATTGCTCCCAGGCCTGAAGCAAATGATTGCTGAGTCGCAGCAGGCAAGTATATGCAGTCAGGGGGCAGGTTTGGTGCAGGTGAGTGCTGTCATTTGCACTACCACAGCTGTGATTCCTGGCAGTTGGAATGTGCTCACTCTCAAAGCCAGCGCTTGATGTTTTCCAGTTGTGGGAGCCTTTTCCCTGTTTTCCTTTCTCCAGGGGTGGCGCGTTGCTAACTAGTCCAAGTGGCCCAGGCTACCACATCATGCTCCCGTTCATTACCACCTTCAAATCTGTGCAGGTTTGTGTCTTTCCACCTTGGAAAAGGGTGGGTGGCAGAGGGCATTGATAGGGATAATGCTGGATATGGGTGGGAGCTGGTGCTTGCAGAGGGGCTTGGTAATGTGGTTGGAGCAGCAGCTCCTCAAAAGCACTTGGTTCCCTCTGCCAGACCCAACTGTGTGCTGGGATGTGTCCTTTTAATGGGATCTCCAGCGCATGTGTGTTGCTTGGGACAGGAGATGTTTTGCTCCTGGAGGACAGGCTGTGTTTCTGGCCCTGTTTCCCAGGAGAGCTGCAGGCCTTAGTGCCACAGGAGCCAAGAGCAGGGGAATGAGCACAGCTGCCTTTCTGGCTCCCAAAAGGCAGTTGGAAAGAAGTCTGTTTTCTGCCACATCTGCAAGAGTCAGGAGGGAGGAAGCATTTTGGGCTTTACATTCCCATGTGGGAGCCTGGGTATGGTGTGTTTTTCCTGCAGAATGGAGTGGTTTGGTGAGCAGTGGTTGTCTTTTCATTTCAGACCACGCTGCAGACTGATGAGGTGAAAAATGTGCCTTGTGGGACAAGGTATGCTTTTCTTTTGTGTTTCTGATGGTGCTGGGCAGATCTGCCATGTGGTTTGCAACTAGTCACTTAACAGTGCAGTGACTGAAGAGTAAGAGGCTGAAAAGTACAGGCACGTACCTTGAAATTAGTTCCAAACATCACACATACACCAAACATGCATCACACATGGAAATAAGACCAGGAGGATGGGAGGGAGTGCTCTTGTTTTTGCTGGAATTGATATTTAGAGGGTATTTGCATTTATAGTGATGGTCTCTTGATTTGTCTTGCTTTCTTCCATTGATTACTTTGACAGCCTCTGGTGCCTGTGCTTTGGTCTGTCCTTTGCGTTGCAGTTATTTCTAGTTTAAATCTTGTGGCTACTTACAAGTGCTGACCCCAGCATGGGCAAAAGTCAGTGGTGAATGGGAATCCCCATGATGGGAGATGGCTCGTTTCAAAAGGAAAAGAAAGCTGAAACAAAGAAGTCTTCTGGAGTACTTTGTGCATTTTTGGAGTTAACATCTCACCTGATGTAAAGAGTGAGAAAGAATAAAGAGTCTCATGCATGGGTGGCACCTGCCTGCTTCTGAATTAAGCTGGATTAGCTTTCATCAGCACTGACTGTTGTGTTGGTTCATTCACAAGTTAAAGCAGTGGCTAAAACCAAAACTGGTGATTCTCCTTGGGGTGCTCAACAGCATTTCTGTTTAAAGGGAAAAAGACTACAGTCAGTAAGACTTGGATGCAGCCAGACCTTTGTGATCAGGTAGAGTCGTTAGATCAAGCAGAAAGTAATGGCAGAAAGGCAGAGTAAGACTCATGATGTTCTGTATCTGTATCCTTTAAATGGCACAGTTAAAAAGCTGTCAGAGTTTTAGCAGTGTATTTAGTGGCACGTTTTAGCTCATAAGTAGCATAAATAGGAGTAATACTGTGGGGTGCTCTAAAACAGCATCACATCCTCTGGGATGGTGTCCTGCTGTCCTGCAGGCAGAACAAGCAAAGCTTTCCCCCAAAGCTTAGCTGCAGTAGATGTGCTAACACAGCCCACATGAAACTGTGCTGCTTTGACACCTTTTGAGCAGGAGGCCAGACAAGATGACCTCCATAGGTCCCTACCAGCCTCCCCATGCTGTGTGCTGTGACTGAAGAGCTAAGTGTTCTGTTTAATTCTGTATAGTTAGTTCATTAAGTTCCTCTTCCTCTTCAGCACTGTGGGTTTGGTTGTGCAATACAGGTGGGTGTGAAGTTACAGGTACTAAATATGCTTTAAACCACCACCCAGCTGGTAAAGCAGTTCCAAGTTAATCATTGCATACACTTCAGATCAAAGGTCTCAAGAGCCCTGTCCATTTTTAAGGTGTTAACTGCAGAAGCCTTTAAACTTGCTGCATTTGGAATCAAAGTCTGCAGCTGCTCGGTGCCAAGGAAGCTTTGAAGCCATGTTTCCACAAAAAAACATTAGCTTATCAGTACCAAATGGATCAGATCTGAAATTTCACTGTCCTGGTTCAAAGTCCATTACAAGAATAGATCCTAAACAGCTTAAATTCCTGTAATTGTCTATTAAGCCATCACATTTTAAAGGCTGGGGTTCTCTGTCACCATATTCATTCTCCTGTTCCCTGTATTCTCAGCTGCATTAAGAAGCTTCTGAATGGCTCTGTGGGTGTCCTGTCCCCAGTTTCTGCCTTACCTGTTCCTATTTATACTTGACAGCATTAAATGAATTCGTTAAATAGAGATTTTAGAATACTTTGGCACAAATGACTGTGTTTCATAAACCAGCTGTTACCTGAGAGACAAAACCCATTCCATTCCAGCAGGTAGAATATGGCTCTGCTCTAAGCTGTGAATTGCCTCTGGTGCCTGAGGTTTCTGCCTTTCCCCAGCAAGAAACTGTGTGCACAGTTCCTTGGAAAGCTCATCAGTTTCCTCATGGCAGGTCTGCACATACCCCAAAACTGATGGAAACTCCAGTTTTAGAACTAGTTTTAGAAAAGGGTAGTATTCTCAAGGATTAACTCAAAGACTCAGGAAAGAATGTACTCCTAGGTGTATTGTGGAATACAGGAAATAGCTTGGAAATGGTGTTGTGCAGCTGCTGCAGAAGAGAATAGGGCAGGTAACATTTTCCTTATAAACTTAACTGGAAAGAATCATGCTAAATATTGTGCAGGTTTTGCAGTGCCAGGGAGCAGTGAGTAGCCAGGACAGTAAGCAGTAGCATTGCTCAAGCATTAGAAGCTTATTGCGAAGGTGTGAGAGTCCTCTTGTGCTCATGCTGCAGAGCATTGGCAGGAATGCAGATGGAGCACTGGGGGAACGCTGTTCTGGGACAGATCCCTGTTTGGCAGCCAGTCATATGGAAAACTGTGGCATGAATATGCAGGTGAATGCATTGCATTAATCCCTGTATGCATAGACAGACCAGATCTGACCTGTAAGCCCAGTTTTTACATGCTCTGATTGCCTAACGTGGCCTGGTGTTGCCTGTGGTCAGCTCTTGCAATAAGCATTGGACCTTTGCCTGTCTTTTTAATGGCAATGCCCTTCAGTTTTTCCCTTGTCTTTTCCTGGCCTGGCCTAAGCTAAAACCCAAAATCCAAGGCCTGCTTTCTAATGTTAGCTCCCTGTACACTTTCACCTTGTCCTTTCAAGTCAGGCAGTATTGCTGCCTGATTATGCCTGAACTTCCCCCAGGTGCACAGGGTCTATGCGTTCATCCTCCTTTCAGGCTTCCTATAGATTTCTTCTTGTTTCTCTCTTCCCTGAAACAATGAGGCTGCTCTGCAGTGAGGACCTTGAGAGCTGCAAGTACCCTCTACAGTGGCTGCAAGTGCTGGTGTTAGAAAGGCTGCAGAAACTGCAATGGGAGCTGTGAGCACTGGAATTCTCCCTGTGGGAGTCAGCCTGCCTTGCATCTAGCAAGAAGCAGGCTTGGGCAAAGAAAGATGCTTTGGGAATGGTAGTGGCCTGTTAAGCCATAGGTGCTAAAAGGCAAGTAAACCAGCTGTGGATATGTACAGTTCTAGCTCAACAAGGTGTGTGAATTGCCCCAGGCCAGTGCAAGATGCTCTGCCAGAGCAAGTGTCCTGAAGTGTCCCAGAACTGCTGAGGAAAGTGTTTCCTACACCCAGGAGTTTACCAGCATCTTCTGGATGAGGCTGTTTGAGATAAGGACTTTTCTGAGGTGCTCACTTTAAGATCTGAATGTTAGAGTTTGGTTTGGCTCCTGGATTTACAGCAGCAGGGTCAAGAGGGCCGTCCCCACTGCATGATGTGAAATGAGCATTGCTCCAGCAGCTGGGTAGAGGGATGGGAAACATGGTAGAGGGATGGGAAGTGCTCTGTGGGCGTCATTTAACCTTAAGCCCTCCATGGGGAAGTACATGGCCAGCAGATTTGGGCTCTGAGTGGTACCTGTTTCCTCAAAGCCCTGATAGAATTCACTTCTGCCCTGCCTTGGTGGTGCACGCTGGTTGAAATCCAGGCAGGGTTGCTGTAGGTAGTGCTGTTGGGTCAGACAGTCAGGAGGCAGTCCTCCCTGTTCTGAGGTACCAGCCTTTTCTGCATGTGAGGTGATGAGGGGCTGGGTAGGAGGCAGGTTGTCTCAGGTGCTCTCTTTTTCCTTCTAACATCCCCATAAAATCAGAATCCCATAAGGACCACAATATAGAGATGTGGAGTGGACATGACTCTGGTGAACGAAGCCCGCATGCTCTGCTTTGGTTCCTCACCAAGATATGTGGAAGTTACCCTGAGATGGCAGCTGGGTTTCCCTGTGCTGGAGGTGTCATAAGGTGACTGGAACAAATGAGGAAGATGAGAACAGGTTCAGAAGATGCTGAGGAATGCTGTTGGACATCACCTGCAATGATAAATAGCCATTTTATTGGATGTGATGGCACAGAGATGGAGAAAAACACACATACCCTTCTAGCTTGCACAGCCTGACATACCTGTAAAGGATCCACAAGCCTGTCTTATTTAGTAGAAACAGTTCTCTAAGATAGAGCCTGCAAGAATGGTCATGGCCCAAAAAGAACTCTTGTGTGAAAAGGGGAATCATGTTCTTAGTACAGTGGGCATGAGCCCTTGGAGAGTGGATTATGCCTGCAGGCTTCTTCCAACAAGGTGTCTGGAGCTTCTTGGCAGGGTGCGTGCCTGAGCACACGTGCATGGTTGTGGTGTTCCTGGAGAGCCATTCACAATGTGACACTGAAGCAGGGAGTGTGAATTAAAGTCTGCTACATGCCTTGTTTCTTCCTTTCTAGCAGGAGCCTTGTCAAGTTCCTGCTGGAGTTAGTAAATGCATGAACTTCAGCTAAGGGCTTTCTTCTAAGGACTGCCTAGAGGAGCTGCATCTGTACTTTGTCTGCTGGGCTGCTTGCAAGTGTCGTTTGTTGGCCTTGTTGCCTTCCCTTGGTTGTGCTGGGCTCCCCCTTTCTGAGAGTTACAGCAATGTTTCTGTTAAGAACATTTTCCTTTCACTGGCTAAGCAGGAGTTAACAAAGTGAAGCCAAAGTGCTCTGTAGACTTGCTGCAGCATGCTAGTGATGTATGGGGAGAGAGGGACCAGTCTGGACAAAGCTGGGGTTTGCTGCCATCTAATTGCAAAATGCTCTGAAGTCAGAATTGCCCAAGGAACATTTAGCAGAGGGATTTAAATCTGCCTTAAGTATGGTCCACTGTTAACAGTTGCAGTATAATGACTGAATTCTCTTTCTCACTTCCAGTGGTGGTGTTATGATTTACATTGACCGAATAGAAGTTGTGAATAAGCTGGCACCATATGCAGGTATTTCTTGTCCTGTTTCAACAAGCAGCACTGTGACTGTCTTTACCCATCCCTTAGCAGTTCTGTCTTGGTTTGCAAGACTTCCTTCTGTCTTGCTACCCTTCTGGTTCCGTTTAGTTTCATGTATGTGTCTGCAAGCCCCAGGTGTGCAAAGTGAAGGTAAATTCTAGGCTTGCTCTTCCCCTGTATGGTTAGATATGGGATGAGTGCTCATGCAACCCTGTTTATTGCTGCTGGAGGGGAGACTGCCTGTGATACTAAACACAAGGGATAAATTCCTCACATGCTTGCCAGCTCAGCTCCTGAGGCATCACAAAGGCAAAGCCCACCTAGGAGCCTCTTGCCTTCTTACTTCACCAGCTGCTGAACCACAGATCCAGACAGCTTGGGGTTTGTCAGCAGCATAGTTTAATGCAAAATGTTAGCACTACTGAGTTATCAAGGGGTGAATTCATGCTATAATAATTCACGTTAGATCTTAGGAAGCTCTTCCCTGTGAGGGTGCTGAGGTGCTGGCACAGGGTGCCCAGAGAAGCTGTGGCTGCCCCATCCCTGGCAGTGCTCAAGGCCAGGTTGGACACAGGGGCTTGGAGCAGCTGCTCCAGTGGAAGGGGTCCCTGCCTGTGGCAGGGGTTGGAACTGGAGGAGCTTTAAGGTCCCTTCCAACCCAAACCAGTCTGGGATTCTGTAATTGTGTGAATGGTGCTTGTTTTCACATAGTAGTATCTGTTCCTATGCAAGCAGGTCCTGGATAGGCTTTATTGTTTCACTAATGCAGATCATAAACCAGGACCAGGCAGTATATCATGCTGTGATTACTCTGCACTTTGAAGTCGTATGATCCCAGCAGCAGTGGTGGAGGGGACCTCTGCAGGTATCTCCTGACCTCCCTCCCAGGCTGCTCATGAACAGCTGGGCAGGGCAGCTGAGGCTTTGTGCAGCCCCAGCCTGAAAACTGCCCCCAACCTGTCCCAGTGCTGCACTACTTTCCTAATGTTGTGAGCTGTTGTTTGCAGTGGTGGCATTGCAGAGAGTGATACATGTCAGTGATGACCTGTGATAATTCTCTTGCTTCCTCAGTGTATGATATTGTGAGAAACTACACTGCAGACTACGATAAGACCTTGATCTTCAATAAAATTCATCATGAGCTGAATCAGTTCTGCAGTGCCCATACTCTGCAGGAAGTATACATTCAGCTGTTTGGTAAGTGGATGGCAACTGGATGTACCCATCAAAGTGCTGTGTGATCTCTCTTGTCCTCCAGGGAATATGTTAGGGCAGGCTCCTGTGAGCAAACAGCCACTGTGCTGGAGTTGCAGTATATCCATGTGCTGCTTCCTTTGTAACTCTATGCTTCAAAGATTCAGATTTGTCTTTTCACATCTGCACATGGGAGTTTGATTTCAGTCCTGTTCCACTTAGGCCTGAATTCTGGATGCACAAAGTAGCCTCCCTGCTCTTGTGTGTGCAGTCCATGCCCATTGCCTTCACTGTGATGATGGTTTTGTTGTGTCCGCTTCTACTTTTAGGCCCCTATTCTGCTTATGCATCCTTTTTTTTTTTACATTAAAAGCTTCTTTATGGCTGTTCTTAGCACATGAAACCCAGAAGGGACATGAGCTCAGTTTGCTGCAGTGCTGTTTTTCTCACAAGGGGTAGCAGTGGTTCAGGAATGAGCAAATTTTGCTTCTTGGTACCTGCTTGTGCCCCAAAGATGGAACAGGATTATGTTCCTTCTTGAGTCCTTCCCCTTCTTGAGAGCAGGGGAAAATAGGTTTATGGAAGAGAAAAAATAGCAGAGTTTAATAAATGTTAAGGGATTAAATCTTCGAATGCTCTACTCAGACTCAACAAATAGCTGTGGTCACAGAGGAGTTTCTGGTTGTTACACACACGCTTTACCATTCCATAACTGCCCATTTCTGTGGAAGGATCTTCCTGGAGCTTGGGAGTAACAGAATGCCTTTCATTTTAATAGCAGGCACTGGATCCTACAGGTGTACCAGACACTTGAGGCAGAGTTGGCCACTGGCAGCAGGGTTGGTGTGGCTCTGGCTAGGAAGGGATAGACTTCTGCCACAGCTGAGACACTAAAACCAGTTTGCTCTCAGCTCAGATACCATGAGTTCATCAACAGCTGAACCTTTCTAGAGGCACTAGAGCATGGCTCTCCTTTTGGGAACATTTTCCAGGGGATATAGAAAGGAAAACAATGTACTCAGTGGTCTTAAAATGCTTACACCATAGAGATACCTGCTTCAAGGCCAGCTGACTCTCTGCCATGCAAGCTGTAGGAGAAAATATGGTAAGCTAAGTGGTCTTCTTTTTCTCCAAACACAGATCAGATAGATGAGAATCTGAAGCTGGCCCTGCAGAAGGATCTCAATGTCATGGCACCAGGTCTCACTATCCAGGTAGGCTCATTCCCTAACAAAGACTGTTCTTTTTCCATCTCTAATGTGCTCATCTTTCACTGGCCTGATGAGGTTTCTTGCTTGTTTTCTGCATAACCTGAAACTGCTGAACCTTGAGTTGAGGTTTGTCAGTTGAACACTGTCCAAATAACAATTACCACTTCTGAACATTGGTTTTATGTTAGGGGAAGACCTGCAGGATTGAGAAAAGGACCTTTTAGGCCACAGACCTTCAGGTATTGGCTTTTATTTGTAGAGAGCCAGAAAATGTCTTTATTTAAGCTACCTTTGACACCACTGCAGAGCTGGGTGCTCCAGTGTGCACAGTTCCTACAGGTCATTGGTAAAATAGGAGGTCTTCCATCTTTTCTGCACTTATACTAGAGATGGGGAAAGGTTTTATATCCAAAGTGGTTTTCTGCTTATACTTAGCGCTAGAAAGTCATGTTTATACCTTAGGCATGCAAGGGCTAAGATGGCAATCTCCAGATTGCCACTGAGGAGAACTATGAGACTGTTTTGCTGTTCTTGTTGCCACATTCAGCTAGGCTGGCTGGCTGCATGCAGGGAGGGGAAACCTCCTGTTAATGGTATGGGTAATGCTACAGTAGATGCTGTTCTGCTTTGGGGCTCAGTTGTGCACAGGCTTGCTCTGGTTTGATGAGAGTGAGCACAAGGAAGTTGAGATGGCACAGCTCTTCAGACACCCAAGTTAACTTGCACTCGGTTGCATCAAGACTTCATACAGAAGTTTGCCATAAGAGGTGCAAAGACAGGAAATGCAAACTGAGAGTGGCTGTGCTTGTCTGTGTTGTACAGGAGAATTGGGAACCATTATGTGTAGTTTTGGATCCATATGGAGATGTCTAGCACACAACAGCTGGTTTTGCAAAGATATTCTTTAGTTATGCAGCTCCCATCAGAAAGTTTACTTTGAAATGCCCTCCCTTTGTCTGTTTTCAGGCTGTGCGTGTTACAAAACCCAAAATCCCAGAAGCCATCCGAAGAAATTTTGAGCTCATGTGAGTAACTGTACATAAAATTGTATGGATAGGTTTTGAGGGTTCAGCGTGGGCATAATCCTATTAGAAAGCTCTTAGCTGGTGCTCAGTTGAGAGGTGGAGTTAGTGAGTGCTTGGCTAGGTGCACTTCCCATTCTGTTTCTCCATTTCCGTATCTCTTTCACCTGGAAGCCTTTCTGCCCTTCACAAAGGTGGTTGTTAGCATCTACAGAGACTGTACCAAGCCTGTGTTCCTCCTCCTTTATGTATGTATGATGTGCTATAGAGAACCCATAGAAAACTCATAAACAGAGCTCAGAGATCTTGATGTCCCCAAGGCCCCTGCAGCAAACTCACAGAATTGCTGACAGATTTTCCTCTGAGACATTCCCATGGAGATCTGCTGTCCAAGTCCTTTCCCTCAGCTGTAGCAGGTCACTGGGGACCCCTGTCCAGGCAATCCAGGACATCCCTGGGGATGGAGATGCCCAATGCTCAGGCTTGCACAGGGATGGGCTGTTTCCCTGGAGCTGCCTGGTGCTTCCTGTGCTGCAACTTGGCTGGTGCCTCTGGGGCTCTCACATTGCCCCTCTGAGCAGAGTGCAGCCCTGGTGCCTTCAGGGACCCTTTTGGGCAGGAGGAGGTGTGGTTGGATTCCACTTCACCTCCTTGTCTCCAGCCCAGTTGCTGCTGCCTCTCCTCATACGCCCTGGCCTCCATCCCCTGTCTGCAGTTGCCCTGCAGTGGACTTGCTTCTCATCCTGAGGGCCTCAAATTGCATATAGCATCCAGCTGTGATTGTATATAGCATCCAGTTGTGATTGTATATAGCATCCAGTTGTGATTGTATATAGCATCCAGTTGGGATCGTACATAGCATCCAGTTGTGATCATATATAGCATCCAGTTGTGATTGTATATAGCATCCAGTTGTGATCGTATATAGCATCCAGTTGGGATCCTATAGCATCCAGTTGTGATTGTATATAGCATCCAGTTGTGATTGTATATAACATCCAGTTGTGGCCTCACCAGTGCCAAATAGAGAGTGGGGCATAAACACTTCCTTTGTCCTGCTGGCTACGCATTGGCTCATACAACTGAAGACAGAGCTAGTCCTAATGATTGTGAGGACATGATGCTGGCAACTGCTTGGCTGCTTGCTCCCCTCTCATGCCCTGATCTGAAGAGCTGCTCACCAGCTCTGTTTCCCTGTTTCTCACCCTGCAGGGAGGCTGAGAAGACCAAGCTGCTGATTGCAGCCCAGAAGCAGAAGGTAGTAGAGAAAGAGGCAGAGACAGACCGGAAGAAAGCACTCATTGGTATGTCACCAGCTGGGAGTATTAGTGGACAAGGGCCACTCTGAATTTCCATTCCTACATCCCTCAGGAAGCCAGGGTAGGACATTGTCTTCCATTGCTGACAGGTCCCTGACAGAGGCCCAGCCAGGCTGCAGCAACAGTCATTTAGGAAATACAAGTGTTTGTGCTGCTGTATCTGTGCCTTACCTCCCTCCCCATAGCAGCAAATACCTCTGTCCTACAGCGGGGCTTCTGCTACAGCAGGCCAAGAGGTAGCAGCTCTGCCAGAAAAACTGCTTGGTCTGGAAGCTAAATGTCCCTTTGTCACACCTGTAAAACAGACATCAGCCAGTGCTGCTCTAGAACCATCAGCACTGTGCTTTCTTCCTGTAACTGTATTGCTTGCAGTGCAAACTGGTGTTGTAGTGTCTGAGCAGAAAGGGAAGCAGCAGAGAGCAAACTGCTGGTGTGGCAGCTCCTGCGGCAGGGTGCTGATGCTCAAGGCCTGAGAAGTGAATGTCTGAGCTGAGCCTGTTGTGATTGCAGAGGCTGAGAAGGCTGCTCAGGTGGCCAGGATTCAGTATCAACAGAAGATTATGGAGAAGGAAACAGAGAAGCGGATTTCTGAGATCGAAGGTAACTGTGCTGGGGTCATCTTCCAGTAAGGGGCAAGGAAAGGAACCTCAGAGCTGGGCTCATAGGCACCACCTTCCTGCAGAGATAATAAAGGGTGCAGTAGCACGAGGGTCATTCCCCCTTGCAGGTACCTTTCCAAGTACAAGTGCCAAGTACAAGGCCAGCCATGGGGTGGCTGTCCCCATAGGACAAAGGCTCAGTGATGGGGCTGCTCACTTGTTAATGATTCTTTTCCTGTCTGTTGCTGTGTTAGATGCTGCATTCCTAGCAAGAGAGAAAGCAAAAGCTGATGCAGAGTTCTATGCTGCTTGGAAACTGGCTGATTCCAACAAGGTGAGCACTTGAAGGAGAAGATTTGCTTACTCTTTCTGCACAGGTGATTAGGTTAAAGTGGGCAGCACTGAAGAAACACTTGTTTTAACAACCCAGGAAGCAGCTGCCTGAGAAGTAATCTAATGACATAGGGCCCAGAAGGTTGTCTCTTACAAGCTCTGGTTTCTCTTTTTGTAGCTAAAACTTACCCCTGAGTATCTGGAACTAATGAAATACGAAGCGATAGCTGCCAACAGCAAGCTGTATTTTGGTGACCGCATCCCCAATGTGTTTCTGGATTCCTGTGCCTTCCAACAAGCCAATCTGAGGACTGCCCAAGAAACCAACCCTCCTTCACAGGAGGCCCCAGAGACCTCTGGAGAAAACCACCTCAGAGCAAAGGAAAGCACTGGCTGACAGAGGGAGAGAAGGATACCTGGTGTAGCTCAACAGCTAGCCTAGCTGTGAATGGGGATGTTGCCCTGTGCTACTGGGGCGGATGCAGCGTGGACATCCTGTGTATAGGTGGCAGTTGGGTTGATTTTCTTCTAGCAACACATTTGCAAGTGCTCTGCCTCTTCCGTTTCTTCCCCTGTTAAATTGGTGCTTCCAAATGAGGGATAATCCTGTACTAACATACTTATACTGGAATATTAAAAGACAGACACCAGGAAAGCCTTCCCTGCGGTAGGTGCAGTTATTTAGCGAGCATTACTCTGGAGGTAGGACATGTGGCTCTGAGTGCTGTGTTGCCACACACTGGGCATTCCCCAGTGCTCCTCAGTGAGGCCAAGTGAAGAGGTTCCCTTCATCCTGCCAATGAAGCTTTGTTGTGTGGACTCTGAGGTAGGGTCCTACCGACGCTCTCTAACTCTCCTCAAGGACTCCAGTGGAGTGGGCTCTCCTTGGCTCTCCATGTTGCTGCTCGGGCCGAGGCCTGGCCTGACAAGGAATGGTTTGGTGTGGAATAGGTCATTTGAATAGGATCTGCATAGCCATTATCTTCTTTCCTGTAGGCAGTGGCACTAGATAACAACTCTGAGCAAGCAATCCTTAACAGGCTTCCGTAACTCCCCTCTCCAAGCAAGAGCCTCCCACTGGCTGCCTGTGACTGTAGTATGCTTCAGCTGGGTGGCTGGGTCTCACCTTGCATCCTAAACCAGATTGCAGAGTGCATGGAGCACCTCCAAGCAGCTGTTTGGGAACAGAGCTGGGAATCTTTGCTTAGGCCCCAGTCTTCCTGTAGGTTTTTCACCAGGGAAAGGAGGCTGAATTTCTGCTGCTCCACCTCGCTGGCAAAGTGAAGGAGAAGAGGGAAGGGACCCTGCTCTGCAGCACATCAGATGTGTGACCCCTCAACTGCAAAGTAGGTAAGGCATCATTGTCCCCACTGCTCCAAGAAGTGGGACCTGCGTCATGTGTCTTTGAACAGCCACAGTTGAGAGTGTGTTGTTGCTGGTCTGCTCATCACTGGCCAGGCTTTGCTGGTGCTTTTGTCTCCTGAGCAGTGCTGGCTCACGATCTTACCTCCTGATGTGTGTTGTAATATATCCAACCCCTGCTCCCTGTGTGCAGTGCAGGGTGAGAGAAAGAGACATACTTGGGGGGTAGATTTACTGGTACAGTCTGCGTTACTCTTTTCCTCTGTCCCTCCCTTTGCCTTTGAGGATGTGCGTGTTCCTAGGACCCGTTTCTCTTTGTGTTCTGCAATGATGCCAGAGGATGGTGGCTGGGGAAGCCAACTGGCAAGAGCTTGAGCTGGAATGCCATTCCCCAGCTGGTAGCACCACAGTGTTGCCTGTCTCTGAACCCACCACTTGTTCAGGGACCACCTTTTCTCCTCAGCCTGGAATATCTGTATGTTCATCCTGCTTTCCTGTCCCTTCAGGTGCCCCTCAGATGGGCTGATGGGTGCTGGTGTTGAGATTGCCCCTGGCACCATCTGCAGCCTTGTGACAAGGGGAGGAGCATGCTTAGCTTTTGCCTTGGTGAAACACTCAACCCAAAGCAGCCTGAATTTCACCTCTGCTCTTGCTTTTCTCCAGTGAGTTGTGTGGCCTTCAGGCTTTCCTGTGCTGCTTTCCTATCCTGTGTGGCTTGACTCGGAGGCTGGCAGCATCCCTTCCTCAAGGTTTGGTTATGTATGGTGCCTTAACACTGTCTTAGCTCCTGTCCTGGCTGCCTCTCCTCCGTTTCTGGGGTAGAGCAAGGATACCTTGACCCTGCCTCTCCTGCAGGCCAGTGTGGCTAACAGTAATACATGATTGTAGGACTTTGCAGCAGCTTCAGGTGATGTTCTTCTGTCTGCAAACCCAAGGTCCAGTTTGTTTTCTGCTCCAGGACACCAGCTGTTCTTCAAACCCAGCCATGGCAGCAGCCAGGGACCAGGTCCTTGCCCCAGTAGGAAGGCAGCTGAAGGTGCTGAGGTTGTGCATGAGTGTGCTTCTTCATGCTCCAAGAAAGAGGATGCTGCTGTTGCCAGGAGGTGCTTCCAGGCCTGGTGCACAGCGGTTGGTGGCACAGCCTTGTGCTATGCAGCTCCCAGGCTGGGGAGCACTGACCTGAGCCATTGCATGGTGAGGCTCATGCCTTCACCTGCCAAAGGCTCCTCCTGGTGAAGAGCAGCCTTTGGAGGATGCTGGTGGGCAGAGGAGCAGGAAGGATGTCCTTGTGATGCTGGATGGCAGCATGGCAGGGTGAAGCTGAAACCCTTGACTGATGGCAGGAGAGGAGTGGGCAGGCACAGCATGGGCCCCTTTAGACCCTGCAGTGCCCTCGCAGGGGAAGGGGCCAGGACAGAAAGGGGGTGGCAGTGTATGTTGTAGCTGTGGTGTTGGAACTGTCTCCTGGAAGCATTCTGTTGACTTGCAAGGTCCTTTTCCTGTGGGAAGGGCTTCAAGGGGCCAGTGGAATCACATCTCTTTGACCCTCCACCTCCAAAGCATTGCTGGCTTGCAGCAGGCACCCTGGGCATCAGGCTGGGCAGCCTGGAGGAGACAAGAAGGGCAAAGGGACAACCACTGGAAGCAGTAATGAAGCAGCCCCCAGTTCTGTAGTGGTCAAAGTGAGATCCCTATGCTGGGAGCAGGAAAGCCTTCCAGGCCAGTGCAGGAAGGGGCTGCTTCCCTTTGGATCTGAGCCTTGCTCACCCTCCCTACTGCCTTTCAGGTGGACTCATGGCTATCGCTGCCTAATTGTCACCCTGCTCTGTTTGGGTGTGCAGCAGCCACCTCCTATCCCTGCCCTCTGAGGGTGCAGGATGCCAGCAGGAACATGGGATTGAACTGGTTTTATCTCTCTGTTCAAAAGGCCTGTGTGGTTCTGAGTAAAGGGATGTGCCACTGGATCCACACCTTCTTTTGGGAAACATGGAATCAGAATGGGTTGGGTTGGAAGGGACCTTAAAACCATGATACATATGTTCAAGTTTACATGCACAGTGTTAAGTTCTTTTGATAAAGGAGAATAAAACTATTTTGTTAGAGTTTCCTTGGTGGCTTTGTGTGTCCTAGGGCTGGTTCCCCTATAGACAGGTGGAGGGGAGATGTGCTAGTGTGCCTGCAGTGACAGGGCAGCGACTGCACCTGGGGAGCCCTGCAAGCCTCAAAGCAAACCCCAGGCTGGTGCTGAGCACCCAGGACAGCCCTTACTAGCAGAAACAGAACAGGCCTTTGTCCTCTCACGATCATGCTGCCACTTGTCCCCCCCATCCATTGCTTGTATATGGCCTATGGGGGGTGTTTCCTGGCTGCTGTGCTGTCCATGGGGATGGTGTGCTGGTCCCTAAGCACCACTGTTGATGCAGGTATGGATGCTTGTGTTGGACCAGGATGGTTGAGCTGCAGTCACAGTGGCCAAGCGTTTGTTGACAGAACAGGTCCAAGGCCTGGCTTGGTAAATGAGCCCCTATGGCTCTCGCACAGGATATGGGAGCTCAGCTCAGCCCCTTCCTGCCCCTGAGCCCCGCTGCCACCCTCCTCCTGAGGCACAGCCCATGGTACCTTCAGTCTTTATTGGTATAAAAGCCTTCAACCCAAAATCATGTAAAAAAGAGGGAGGTTCACATGGTCACGTCGGGGTCATAAGTTAACGGCTGCAGTAAAAAGGCTCCCAGGGAATTCCCTTTCGGAACAGTGACCCAAGGGCTGAGTGCAGAGATAAAAGCCCCGTTCGGAAGGGGCAGGAGGAGCAGGACACATTCAGGCCGTCGGCAGAGAAGGCAGCAGCTCCCCGGGCACAGCAGAGCCTCGGAACCAGCGCTGGTGCTGTCCCTGCTCCGGTGTCGTCGGGGAGCCCACACCGCGGTGGGGTCTAAGGCACAGCTCGAGGGTGTGTAAACACTGCAGCCCTCCGGGGGCATTGCAGAGGGGTTCAAGTACGGTGGGAGCGAGGCCGCTCCGTGGGGGGTGCATGGGGCAGCCTCGGTCACCTCCTGCCCACCGGGGGCTGCAGGGCCACCTTCGGGGGGGGGCCCCGATGGGAGAGCGCGGACGGGGCTGGGGCAAGGGCTGCTCCTGACGGCTCCAGGGGGGCCTTGGGCTTCAGCGCTGGGAGAGGCTTGCGGGGGGGCTTCGGCTTCACCTGGTGGGGAGAGAGCCGAGGTGAGGGACCCCAGACTGGGGTGGGATGGGAGGGACCTTAAAGCTCATCCAGCTCCAACCCCTGCCACAGGCAGGGACCCCTTCCACTGGAGCAGCTGCTCCAAGCCCCTGTGTCCAACCTGGCCTTGAGCACTGCCAGGGATGGGGCAGCCACAGCTTCTCTGGGCACCCTGTGCCAGCGCCTCAGCACCCTCACAGGGAACAGCTTCTGCCTCAGAGCTCAGCTCAGTCTCCCCTGTTCTGGCAGGTTAAAGCCATTCCCCTTGGCCTGTCCCTACATCCCTTGTCCCAAGCCCCTCTCCAGCTTTCCTGCAGCCCCTTTAGGCACTGGAGCTGCTCTCAGGTCTCCCCTTCAGGAGCCTTCTCTTGTCCAGGCTGAACACAAAGACCTTTACCCGGAGGGCTCCAGACAGGACCGGGGACAGGGTCTGGCTCCCCCCACCCGTATTTACCTGCAGGGGCTGTCCCGGAGCCGCTGGAGCTCCCCCGGCCCCCCCCTCCCACCCGTGCTCCCCCCATCTCCCTCACCTCGGGGTCCGGCCTCGGGTCCCCCCGTGGGGCCGCGGTGCTGCTGAGCAGTCTGGGGGGGCCGATGTCGCGGTGGGACAGCGGCCGTCGGGGGGGCCGCGTGTGGCCGCCCTCCTGGAAGAGCGGGTTGGCCAGGCCTGCGGGGGGGCCGCTGTGGGGCACGGGGCCGCTGTGGGGCCGCTTCCGACGGGCGCTGCGCTCGGACGGGAGGTACCCGCTGTGGAAGCGCTTTGCCCCCCTGCCCCTCAGCAGCAGGAGGCCCCCGCACAGCAGGATGCCACCGAGAGCCAGCACTGCCAGCACGGCCATCACCACCACCACACTGCTGTTCCCTGTGGAGACACGGACGGAGTCGGGACGGGCATCCCGAGGGATGGAGCAGCATCCGCCGCAGGGATCCAGCCCCTCCGCCTGGCTGTGGCTGCTGGTGCGGGATGGGCATCCCAAAGGATGGAGCAGCATCCACCTGGATGCAGCTGCTGGTGCCGGCCGGGCAAAGGTGGGTCCGTACCTGTCTCCATCCCCGACAGCTGATGCTCGCAGTAAGGCGCTGCCCAGCCCGGCTCACAGTGACATTCCCGTTTGTGGTTGCACACCTGGGATGAGGGAGGAAGGCATCAGGGCAGTGAGCGCTGCGGGAGCCGGGAGCAGTGCTCTGACAGACCCCAGTGCGTACCCCATGGTTGTTGCACTTGGCCGAGCAGTTCTTGTTGCCGTAGACCAGGAGGTTCTGGCAGCGCCCACCATAGCACACCTGTGGATAGACGGGGGGGCTCTGAGCCTGCCCTGGGTCCCCATGGGGTGCCCACAACCCCAGACCCCCAGCATGGCCGCTCACCATCTCCTCTCCACACTTGGCACCGGTGGGCACCAGCCGCAGCTTGGCCACCACCTCGTTGGCATCGCTGCTGGCGATGACTGCCTTGCACTTGAAGCGGCCGAAGAAGAGGGAGTAGGAGCCGGCGCCGAGGACGGGGCTGGTGTTGTCGCTCAGGCACAGCAGTGTGCCACACTTCACATCCCTGCGGCAGAGCACCCATGGGGGGCAGCAGTGGGGTTTGGTCATCCCTATGGTGCCGCTGCAGACACCACCAGCACCCCCCAGAGCCTTACTTGGGGCTGCAGGGCCGCTTCCCGTACTCGGTGAGGCAGTGGAGGTGAAGGTGCTGCTCGCTGTTGTGCTTGAAGCAGACATCGGGAGCCACCTGAGCCTCTGTGGGATGCATGGAAAGGGTCACTCGGAGCCAGAGCTCACAGCGGTGCCAGGCTCCAGCATCCACAGCGCTGGGATACAGGAGGGGACCACAGCCAAGTGATGGATGACCAGGTACATGGCAGCACATCACCCGGTGCATGGGGTGAGGATGGTGGGGAGCTGGTACCTGCGCCCCAGAGCGCACGGCACTGCTCGCCGTGCGAGGGACAGGCCCCGTTGTAGCAGTAACCATTGCCGTTGTGGCAGGGGATGCCGTTCTCCTGGAACACATCCTCTGGGCACTCGGCGCTGAGCCCCGTGCAGTGCTCGGGCAGGTCACAGTCGTTCTTGCTGCCCCGGCAGAGCACACCTGCAGCCTTCACCTGCACAGAGAGGGTGTCAGTGCTGCCCCACTGCTCCCATAGCCCCACAGCACACCTGCAGCCTTCACCTGCACAGAGAGGGTGTCAGTGCTGCCCCACTGCTCCCATAGCCCCACAGCACACCTGCAGCCTTCACCTGCACAGAGAGGGTGTCAGTGCTGCCCCACTGCTCCCATAGCCCCACAGCACACCTGCAGCCTTCACCTGCACAGAGAGGGTGTCAGTGCTGCCCCACTGCTCCCATAGCCCCACAGCACACAGGCAGCATCCCAAAGAGCCAGACACCACCTGGTGGTGTTCAAGGCCAGGTTGGACAGAGCCTTGGGTGCCGTGGTTTAGTGTGAGGTGTCCCTGCCCATGGCAGGGGGTTGGAACTGGATGAGCTTAAGGTGCTTTCCAACCCTGACTATTCTATGATTCTATGAATGGAACAGATGAGGTTTCCTGCATCAGGAATGGGCTGCGCTGATTGTTCTGAACCTTGCCCAGCTCTTCAGCACCTTCCATCCTGCACCCAACCTATCAGAGCCGGGGCCTGGGGTCCAGGGTGCCAGAAGCAGAGGCTGTTTCTCTTCCCCAGCCTGTTTCCAGCAGACATGCTGACTGTCCATCCCATGAGAGCATTCAATGGAAGTACTGATTCCTCCCCTAAACCATCACTCCATTTGGAATGGCTCCATTTGGCTCTGGGCAGAGGAGGCTGCTGCAGAGGTACACAGGTTCCTGGGCAGGCTATGGATGCACTTGCCTCCATTGGGAAGCTCAGCAGGAGCTCGATCCCGACCCCATTGGCACGTACCTTGCAGTCCTGGCAGCATTCCCCCCGGGCACACTCGGCTCCCTCTCTCAGCTGGCAGGTGGTGGCATTGCAGCAGGTGTCGGAGCACTCCTGCGGCACAGGGAGAGACTGGGACCCCCGAACCCTCCTGAAGCCCTTCCCTTCCCTTGTCCTCCCTGCAGTGCTCAAGGCCAGGTTGGACACAAGGCTTGGAGCAGCTGCTCCAGTGGAAGGGGTCCCTGCTTGTGGCAGGGGTTGGAGCTGGATGGGCTTTGAGGTCCCTTTAACCCACCCCAGTCTGCGATGCTGTGATCCTATTAAGCCATGCACAGCCCGATGCCCAGGGAAGGGACCTGCACAGCCATTCCCGAGTCCGAATGACCCCTCCGGTCCCCACACATCCCTACCTCCGGCACGCCGCAGTCGCACTGCTCTCCCCGCTCCACAAACTGGTTCCCACATACAGGACCCCCATAGAGCTCATCAGCCCTGGGGACGTTGAGCAGGCAGCGGGTCCTGGGGTCCCCGAGGAAGTGCCACATGTCCTGCTCGCTGCAGCGGCTGAACAGCTTGGGGTAAACCAGGCTGGGGGCACAGATATGGGGCGGCCGTGAGCAGGGCACCCAGCACAAAGGGGCCTCGCACCTTGTTGAACCCTAACCCTTCACCAGAACCTGTTCATATGTTACTGTGCCCAAACTCCTGGCTGAGAGGAGCATTGTGCCCCCAGCATCTCACCAACCACTGGGAGCTGCCTCCCTGTCATCCCAATGTGTTCAAAGTAATCAAGTGCCTTCTTCCCACCAGTACCTGCTGAGCAGTGCCCAGATTTGAACTTGAATTTTGCTGTCTGCAAAAATAAACAATCTCTTTTCACCCTACCCTGAAAAAAGCCTCTTTATTCTGTGGTTTGTCTCTGGTTTTAAACACTTCTAACAACCAGCACAAGCTTTCTGACAATGCATGTCTGGGGATGGATGTTTGCACTTTGGGAGCTGCTTTCTGGAGCACCTGACAGTGTATGCAGTACGCAGATGGACTTTGATGTCAGTAAGTAAGTGAGGATATCCATGTTGGTGGCAGTGTTATGGAGGACACCATGTGTAGCTGATGCCCAGCACCAGCTTTCTGTCCTGGCACCTTAGGCTGAGGGGCACGGGCTGGACACTGGGACTTAAAGAGCTGGTGTCTGGGTCACCCGAGACCCCCCTTAGGGGATGGAGCCCAGCCCGGTCCTTCCTGAGAGCAGGGATCGCGTTTCCAGGCTGTCCATGCACAGCCTGCTCCGTGCTGCAGCGGCACCAGCTCCGGGCACACAGACCCCACCAGGAGCCGGGAACCTCGGGGCTGCCGTCGGTGCCGGGGCTGGTGCTGTCCCTGCTTTGCTGCCCGGCTTTTGCTGCTCCGTACGGGGGTCATTGCCCAAAAGCGGCCCCGTGGGGCTCTGGCTGACGCGTGGGGCGCGGATGGGTCCCGGTGGAAGGGAGAAGCCGCTGCCGGAGCCACAGGTGGGGTTAAACGGGAAGAGAGGAGCGGTGCGGTGGGAACCGGGTGGAGCTGGAGCTGTGGGGGTTTGGCTGCAGCTTTCCCCAAGCTCCGCGTGTTGTGCCCGGGAGGAAGCAGGAGGGAGAGATCAGAGGCTCAGATGGGTACGGGGGTGGCGGCTGCGGATGATGGGGCTGTGGGGACGCCGCGGTCAGGGGAGGAGCAGGCGGGCGATAGGACCCGGGCGGCATCGCCGAGAGGGGCGGGGCCTGGCTAATTAGGGGGCGGGGTATGTTGGTTGTGGGCGGAGTCACGGGGTGACGCACGCGCCGTCTGTATAAAAGGCGAGCAGCGGCTAAGCCGGGGCGTGGCTCCGGCGGCTCCTCCATTGCGGTGAGTGTGGGGTCCTGGTGCATCCGGTTCTCCGTGTCCATCCCCGGCCCCTTCCCGAGAGCTCCCGGCGGCTCCAGCGGGCGCTGCTGCTCCGCAGAGCCGGGACCGACACCGGGGAGGGGCCCCGGGCTCCGGCACACGCGGCCGAGTGCTGGGAGCGGAGCCCGAGGGCTGAGCCTGGGCTGGGGCCGCGCTCGGAGCTGGGCAATGGAGTCCTGAGCGTTGGAGTCTGGAAACCAAGCGGGGCCGGTTCGGGGTCAGAACCAGAGACCGAGTCCTGCGGGCCGGGGGCAGGACCCGGGGTCACTAAAACCGGGTTTGGGGCTCGGCAATGGAGACCAAGCCCCACGTGTTGGAGTCTGGAGCCCGGCTCATGGGGTCAGTTGGGGGGCTCAGAGAGAGCTCGAGCTGCCCAAAGCAGGTTCCGAGCTGGGTCGGGCTGGTATCGGTTGGTGGCTGCTGAGCCATTGCATTGTGCATCACTTGTGTTCATTGGTTTTAACCTTCCCTTTTGTCCCCTTTAGCTTTATATTCTGTCCCCTTGTTACTTCCCTTATCATTATTAGTAGTAGGACTTGTGTTATCATGTATTTATATTATGCATTTTCTAAAGTATATTGTTAAGTTCTGGGCCCCTCACTACAAGGGAGACATGAAGGGGACTTGGCTGGTGGGAAGGGCAGGAGCACAGCACATTGCACTCTAAGCATCATCTTGTGCCTTTGAACCCTTCAGGTGCCCAATGGGCTGGAGGCTGTGAGCATCGAGAGCAGGGGCTGCCTGAGCAGCGGACGGTGAAGAGACAGATGGGACATCGTTGGAACGCAGGCCCAAGGAGAGGCCCCGTGCAGGTAAGGACACACTGGGGACACAGTGTAGGGTATTTGCAGGTTGTCCTCTTGGCAGGGATACAGGCAGTAGTTAAGGGGTGCAGGCAGTGGCAGGAGGGGAAGTGTAGGTGTCAGGCTGGGTAGCTGCAGGTGCAATTTGCCTATTGCAGGTTTCAGGTTGGGAAGCATAGGGGTTAGATGGTATAACAAAGGTGTTAGTTTGGGTAGTGCTGGTGTCACTTTGGGTATTACAGGTGTTAGGTTGGGTCCTGTAGGTGGCACTTTGGGAACCAGAGGTGTTAGGTTGGGAAGCACAGGTGGCACTTGAGGTGGCATTAGGTTGGCTGTCATAGGTGTTAGATTGGGTAGTGTCAGTGTTACTTTGGGTGTCATAGGTGTTAGGTTGGGTATCATAGTGTTAGGCTGGGTATTGTGGGTGGCACTTTGTGTATTACAGTTGTCAGGTTGGATCCTGTGGTAGGTGGCACTTTGGGAACTGCAGGTGTTAGGTTGGGCAGCAGAGGTGGTACATTGGGCATTGGAGGTGTCAGGCTGGGTAGAGTAGGTGGCACTTGAAGAGGTGTTAGGTTGGATATCATTGGTGTTAGCTTGGCTACTGTGGGTGGCACTTTGGGAACCAGAGGGGTTAGGTTGGGTATTGTAGGTGGCACTTGGGGTACTGTAGCTGTTAGGCTGGGTACAGTAAGCGGCACTTTGGGTAGTGTAGGTATCAGGCTTGGTACTATGGGTGGCACTTTGGGAACCATTGTTGTTAGGTCAGGTAGCAGTGGTGACACTTCTGACTCAGGGTTAGCACAGCTTTATTAGACTGGTTCTATCTGAGGTGCTTGGAAGGTGGACAACTTGGGTTGCACTTTGTGTACTGTAGGTGTTAGGTTGGGTGGGTGGGAGGGGAGGAGGGGTGGGGAGGGAGAGGGTGGGAGGGGGGGGTGGGAGGGGGAGGGGGGGGGGTGGGAGGGGAGGGGGGGTGGGAGGGGAGGGAGGGTTGGGAGGGGAGGGAGGGGTGGGGGGGGGGGGGGGCGGGTGGGGGGGGGGGGCGGGGGGGGGGGGGGGGGGGGGGGGGGGGGGACCAGGGGGGACCCGGACACTCTGTCCTCCAGATAAGACATCTCTATATATACAAAGACAGCAGTACAGCACCCCCCTCCTTCACCCCCCCCCACCCCCCCCCCCACCCCCCCCCTCCCCCCCACCCCCCCAGGAGGGAGTTAGGGGGGGGAGGGAGGCCTCCCTCCCCCCCTAACTCCCTCCCTCCCTCCCTCCCTCCCCAGAGGGCTTAGGGGGGGCAGGGAGGGGCTTAGGGGAAGCCCCTCCCTGCCCCCCCTAAGCCCTCCCCCATCCCCTCCCCTAACCCCTTCCGTCCCCCCAACCCCTTCCCTCTGCTCTGGAGGGGAGGGGCTAGGGGGAGGGAGGGGGTTCTTATACCTGTCCTGAGTCCATCCCAAACGTCGTATCCCTTCTGGAATCGCAGCTCTCTTCAGGGACCATCCCGGGGTGCTCGACCTGTCCCTGCAAGAAGAACACCCATCACCACCAATCTCTTCATGCGGCTGCCGCTGGCCACCTTTCCTACCCACCACCAGCCCAACCTGCTTCCTCCCCACACATCTTGGCCTTGTGGCACTCCTAGCCCCACACTGTGGCCATGCTGCATCCTTCTATCTGTCCTGTATCATCTTCTGCTTCTCCACTGGTATGTGGAGCATGGGCAGACTGTGCCTGGTCCCTCCTCCAGGCCTTTGCTTCCCTGGCTGTTCCCAGCTGGCACCCACATGTACACAGCTGTGCAGATCCTTCCCAAATAACAGCCTTCATCCTGTGGGATGGAATAAACCTCCTTTCCACACACAGACTTCAATGGCTGCCTCCTGCATCTTCTTTGTCCTCCTCCTCCTCAGAACCCCCTCACACCATGACCACAAAACATGGCCATGCACCTGTCAGTCCACACACCTGGATGATGCCATCTCCCATGTCAGCCTTTAGTGCTGAGCAAGAGTTGTCCAACTTCCAAGCACCTCAGATGGAACCAGTCTAATAAAGCTGTGCTAAACCTGAGTCAAAAGTGCCACCTTTGCTAGCCAAATTAACACCAATGGTTCCCAAAGTGCCACTATAACACTAAGCCTGATACCTACACTACCCAAAGTGCCGCTTACTGTACCCAGCCTAACAGCTACAGTACCCCAAGTGCCACCTACAACACCCAACCTAACCCCTCTGGTTCCCAAAGTGCCACCCACAGCAGCCAAGCTAACACCAATGATATCCAACCTAACACCTCTTCAAGTGCCACATACTCTACCCAGCCTGACACCTCCAATGCCCAATGTACCACCTCTGCTGCCCAACCTAACACCTGCGGTTCCCAAAGTGCCACCTACCACAGGATCCAACCTGACAACTGTAATACACAAAGTGCCACCCACAACACCCAACCTAACACCTATGACACCCAAAGTAACACTGACACTACCCAATCTAACACCTATGACAGCCAACCTAATGCCACTTCAAGTGCCACCTATGCTTCCCTACTTAACACCTCTGGTTCCCAAAGTGCCACCTACAGGATCCAACCTAACACCTGTAATACCCAAAGTGACACCAGCACTACCCAAACTAACACCTTTGTTATACCATCTAACCCCTATGCTTCCCAACCTGAAACCTGCAATAGGCAAATTGCACCTGCAGCTACCCAGCCTGACACCTACACTTCCCATCCTGCCACTGCCTGCACCCCTTAACTACTGCCTGTATCCCTGCCAAGAGGACAACCTGCAAATACCCTACACTGTGTCCCCAGTGTGTCCTTACCTGCACGGGGCCTCTCCTTGGGCCTGCGTTCCAACGATGTCCCATCTGTCTCTTCACCGTCCGCTGCTCATCCCTAAACACACACCATGACCACCACCAAGCAGGGCCCTCCTGCATGGGCCCATGCACAGCTCCTCAGCATCCTCTGATGCATCCTCGGCGCTCAGAGCTCGGCCGTTCTGCACCTCCATGGGCTGGCATTGCTAAAGAAAACCCACTCCCTTCTATTGCTGGCCGGCCATTCACCTCCTCTTCATCCTCTCCTTCTTCCTCTTCCTCCTCGCTGCACCTTGCTGTAAAAGGAGCAGGGTGCCTGCCCTACAGGATGCTGCTGGCACTGGTGATGCCCAGCTTGCTCCTGGCCATACGCATGGAGTTGCCATAGTCCTTTGAGATGCTGCAGAAGGTCAGCGTGGACAGGCAGCCCCTGCTCTCGATGCTCACAGCCTCCAGCCCATTGGGCACCTGCAGGGTTCAAAGGCATAGGATGGTGCTTAGAGTGCAACGTGCTGTGCCCCTGCCCTTCCCACCAGCCAAGTCCCCTCCACATCTCCCTTGTAGTGAGGGGCCCAGAACTTAACAATATACATTAGAAAATGTATCATATAAACTAAATACATGATAACACTAGTCCTACTACTGATAATGATAAGGGAAGAAATAATAACAAATATAAAGAATATAAAGCTAAAAGGGGAAGGTTAAAACCAATAAACACAAGTGATGCACAATGCAATGGCTCAGCAGACACCAACCCATACCCAGCCTGACCCAAGCAGCAATCGCTGCCTTCCAGGTAACTCCCCCCACTTCCTATCCTGGGCAGGACGTGCTGTGGCATGGGATGATCCTTTGGCTCCTTTGGGTCAGGTGTCCTGGCTCTGCTCCCTCCCAGCTTCCAGTGCCCCTCCTCACTGGCACAGCACAAGAGTCTGACAAGTCCTGGGATTGGGCTAAGTACCACACAGGAAGAGCTAAAACCTCACTGCTGATGTTATCAGCATCAGTCTGATGTTATCAGCATCAGTCTCACACTAAACCCAAAGCACAGCACTCAGCCAGCTCATGGGAAGCAAACGAGCTCTATCCCAGCCTAAACCAGTCCATCACCCACCTGCATTCCCAACCGCCTCCCTCCCTGGCTCAGTGGGACAGGGCACAGTGGGGACACAGAACGGTCTCTGCAGCCAGATGCAGCCTGCAAGGCAGTAAAGAGCCCAGCCCCTTGACACACGGGTACAGAAGCACACAGACTGACACAGCAAGGGGGCCTGGTTAAGTAAGTCCTTCATGAGGGGATGCATGGGAAGTGTGCGCTGCTGGATATGTATTTAATGCTCAGAGCGGTGCCACTTGACTCCAAGGAGCTCTGATGGCCCTTCCTGCCTGGGACCAGGAGATGACGTTATCCCCTATTGCCAGCATCCCTGCACCTCGCCCTGTCAGTGACAGCACCTCAGCAGGTACCAGAACACCTGAAACCAGCAAAGTCATCCCAGAAAACCCCTCCACTGCCGGGCACTTGACACTCACTCACAGGCCTGCAAACCAGCGCTCCTCACAAAGCGGAGCTGGACCTAAAGGGCAGCATCTGTGGGGACCTGGGATGTGCAGCCCTGCTCCAGAGGGAGCCTGCCTGTCCTAGGGGTGCTGCTGCCTACGGAAGCTGTGGGGCAGGAGGACAGTGATGCAGGACCAGCAACATCACAGCCGTGCCCCTCTCCCTGGGTGCCCTGCGGGATAAGCCCTGCTCCACACCTCATGCTGCTCCCTGAGAGCCTACGCCAGCCTTGGATGGCAGGGAATAAAACCCCATAGACAGCACAGACGTTCCCCTCTTCTCACACCCTCACCTCACAGACGTGCTCCCAGCCCAAGGCAGCACTGCCAGGAAAGGAGGGGGCTCAGCACAGCTCAAACAACCCCAGACATTCAGGGTGCTCCTGCTCAGAGCAGGGCCAGGACTGGCCCCATCCAGCCTGGCCCCAGGACCGGCACTGGCTGAATGCCCTCCAGTACCCCTAGGACAGGGCCACTCTGGGGTCACACATGGGGGGTGGGTGTAAGCTGGAACTTCCCTGCTCTCTCCCAGCTCACAGCCACCATCCCTTTCCCATGCCCTAACTCCTCACCCACACCTACAGGGGGAGATGCAAAGACGAGAGCCTGGACACAGACGTGAGCCTCTGCTGCCCCCAGGCACACAAACGCTTTGGCTCCCGCACAGGAAAACTCCACTTTGGCCACAGTGTTCCCAGTCAGCAAACACCATCCACACCAATACATTCAGCAGCTCTAAACCCTTCCTTAGCAAAGGATGCTGACACAGGGGGCAGATGCAGCCCCATAACCTGCCTCAACAGCCACTGTTGCCTCTGGCGTTACCAGGGCTTGCAGAAGAGCACCTAAAGGCCTTGGGTACATTAGTACAGATCCTACCAGCCAGGCTGTCGAGGACAACAGCATCTCAAGGGTGCATTGGCTTTCCCTTCAGCAGGTTTAATCCCACGGGATGAGCGGGTGGGAGCCAGGCACGTGCAGCGCAGGCAGGAGGGATGGAGCCAGCCCCAAACACATCCGTGCAGCTCAAGCCAACCTGCGGTGCCCTGCACATACCATGAGCTGCCTGCACACAAAGCACTCCCGGACCTGCCCTGACAAGCACATCCCGCAGAGCTGCTGTGCCTTGAGATGGGGACACCTCTCCCGACACCCTCGCTAGGCTGAGCTGACACGGGGCTCCCTGCGGGCTACAGAGCGGCGGATGAGAGGCACTCGCCCAGCCCTGCTCCAGGGACACGGCCCCATAGAGACGGGCGCTGCCCACAGGAGGGACGATCCCACCTGGAGCACTGTGCAAAGGTGACAGCTCCGCGGACACCTCCCGCCCCCAGCACCGGCTCCTGCCCCGCCTGCTCCCTTCCCACCCGCTCGGACCCTTCCTGCTCTGGAGCCGCAGCATTCCCTGCTCTAGAGCCGCAGCATTCCCGGCTCGAGCCGCAGCATTCCCGGCTCTGGAGCCGCAGCACTCCCGGCTCTGGAGCCGCAGCATTCCCGGCTCTGGAGCCGCAGCATTCCCTGCTCTAGAGCCGCAGCATTCCCGGCTCTGGAGCCGCAGCATTCCCTGCTCTAGAGCCGCAGCATTCCCGGCTCTCCTCCGCTCCCTCCCGTGCTGCTCTCGACTGCTCCTGAGCCCGGAGCTCCCTCCTGCCCCGGCCGCTCTGCCCCCTCTGCCGCTCCCTCGGGCCCCGCTTTGCTTCCTCAGACAGCAGGAAAACGCCACAGCCCCAGCTCGGATCCGCCATCCAAGCCCAGCCCAGGGACGGCAAACTCTGCCCCCAGGCCTGCAGGGACTCCCTTCACAGAGCACCGCAAGGAAAGGGATGCGGTAAAGGGTTCCTTTAACGGTCTGAGCCATTCATTCTAAACAGGGCCTGTGCTGAGGGTCTCTGTCAGCTCCCAACCTGCACTGGTTGGAGGGGTTCCCTGTGCCTACAAGTGAGGATGTGCTCTCATCTTCACCCTGGTTCAGTTCACAACATCCATTAGCACTGAACACTGCTGATCCATATTCCTATTGAGCCTATGAGCAGCAGAAGCTGCACCTCCAGAGGCAACGGGGACCACGGGCAAGTGTCCAGCCTGCAGGGAAGCAAAGGATCCCATCCCTGTGATCCCAACAAGACCCTCACAGAGCCAAGAATGCAGCTGGGACATGGAGCACAGTGGCTATGGGAAGGAGAGCTCGCCTGCAGGGATGCTGAGGCATGAGGAGAAGCTGGGATGTTGCTCCTGGGGTTTGGAGACTGGGATCTAAGAGCCAGGGGTGTGAGCAGTGCCCAGGCCTCATCATCACAGGCACTGCAGAGCAGCTCTGCTCACACACGTGGGCCTTGGGCCACCACAGCACCCTCGGGTGCAAGCAGGGCAGCACAGCCAGGGTGCTCTGGCTCATACAGACACTAAGGGGCTGCTGCCCTCAGCTGCACTCAAGCCCCTGCTGCTTTCTGCTCCTCCAAGGAGGCCTTCAGAAGGACCCACATGAGATGTGGGCACACAGCGTGACCCAAGGGATGGCTTCCAGGATCAGCACACAGGACAGACACCATGGAGGTTCAGTTACTGGTTAGCAAAGCCCCTCTCTAACGGCTGACACTGGGATTCAGGAGGCCCTGACACATCCCACCTCTCTTCTGCAAGCTCAGATCTGTTTCCCTCTCCCCTCTCAAGCTACGCAGATTCCTCCTCTGACTGAAACATAAGGACCACACTGTCAGCAGGAGGAGGGACAGGGACAAAGAGGTGCAGCAGCACCATCAGTGCTGAGCCCTGCACTGGAGAAACCCAGTGCTTGTCCTCACTTCTGCCAAGCACCCCACAGCCCATGCACATGATGCAGCCTCAGCCATAGGGAAGGAGCTCAGCAGAGCCATGGGGAGATGATCCCCTTTACACAAAGGGGTTATTTGGGGTTGCATGCACCTGGCAGGTCAGGCAGTGCCACCGCTCTCCCATTCACTCTCTGGAACATGGTGTTACTTCCCCATCCAGCCTATGGAGCTGCCATAAATCCCATCTCATTGGGCCATCCCCTTGCCTGCTTTACTGTCATCACAGCCCAGATGCTACGTTATTCCCCCCCATCCCAATTCCAACGCACACACAAAACAGCTGCCCAGCCAGAAAATCATTTCACTTTATTCATCCTTTTATTAGTTTTCACCCCATATGATCACAATTCCATAGATTCCCAATTTGCTGGGAAGAGGCAGAGGGAAGGAGGGGGGAATAACGTAGCGTCTTTTCCCCTTTTCTTTAGCACTGCACTGATGCATCACACGTCAGGTCTCTTGCCAAAAGCCTCATCTTTCTGCAGGGAAAAGCTGCCGGGAAGGAAGTTTTGCTCCGAGCTCTAATCCCAGATTTCTTCAGGCTTCCCACGGCTCCTCCTGTGCTGGAGCACAAGAGAGAGCGCATCCTCCGGGCTATCCCAGCACACCGGTCTGGTGCTCACCCAGCCTTGCACATCTATGGCACAGTGATGGAAACTGCCATTAACAGGAGGAAATCGCCTGCAGGGATTGCAAAAGGAAATGTCCCATAAGGTGGAAGGAGCCCACAACTAAAGCCAAAATGCAACCTTACACCTAGGGGAGGATGTAACTGCTGGAACACTGTGGGCAAATCACACGGAGACTCCACTGAAGGCACTGAACCTCAAGGGACAGTGAGTGCAGGCCATTAGGGACTGGACATAGAGCAAAGGGAAAGGAGGTACCTTCAGCCATCACCTCAAAGGGGCATCCCAGTCACAACAGCACAAGCCCAGGGCTCAGCACCAGCACATGTGGCCAGTTTGGGGCTCCCAGGGCTTGTTTTCTCCCTGGGCCTCCATTGATTGCTGTGAGAAATGGGGATGCCAACAGCCCTCCAACAGTGGCAATCTCTGCAATAGCAGCCCTGCTCAGGCAGCTGAGCTGGCTCAGCTCACAGCTGTGACCCTGCCACCATTCCCTGAGCCTGAGCTCTGCTCTTATGGCCTCAGCACTGAAGCACCAGCTCCCTGACAGCCAGGGGATCAGGGCAGGGCTCATCCAGCAAATGCCCCTTGAGCACCAACTACTGAATGGTGCAGCACTGGGAGAGGGAGCAGAGGAGCGGGGCTGGCTCTGCCTCCCCTTCAGGACACAAACCTGGTGCTAGGCAGCACCTACACATGGCTTGCACTGGAACAGCTCCACCAGCATTCACAGCACCTTCATACACAGCCCAACCCCAAGCAGCTCTGATCTCTGATGCAAGCTTGAGGTGTACACAGAATAACCTGCCTTTGGCACAGACTTTGACAGCACAAAGGTGAAAAGTGAAACCCTAACCCTAATCCAGACCACATGAATTTATCAATTGCTGAAGCCCCTGCTAAACTGAATGGGCTCATTGCCCTGCAACCAAGCACACAGCTGGAACAGCTACAAAACACTGCTCATACGCCCCTCATCACCTCCTCACCAGTGAATTCTTCCATCCCCTTTTTCCTTCCCATATCAATGCCTTCCACCATAACAAGGGCTCCTGCCCACTGCCCACACTCAGTTGGCACTCTTGACTTCAGTCACCTCAGCTGCTGCATGAGCATCTCCCCCCGGGACCACAGCCCCATCACTCTCTGCCAGAAGCTCTCATTGACACTTGGCTCTTTCATTATTACCTTTAAAGATTCAATCACTTCCACCTCAAGGGAAGCACTCTGGGAACTGCCATGGCTCAGAGGACACATTCATGCGCCCCATCAATGTGCTTTAGGGTTACAGGCACCTCAACCCAGCTGACACTCCCTCTCCACACTACACCATCACAGCATCCATCCATTGCCATCACTTTCCACTTGGATATTCCCTTTAATCTTTGCAAACCAGATCATGGCATTTGAATATTGCTGTGAAATTTCAAGTTCTGGGATGAATTTTAAGGGGTTTTATGTTCTTTTCTCTTTTTAAAGGGAGAGGAAAGAACAAGTAAGTGCTAATTTACTTCCCCATTGCCTCCATTCATTCCTCTGTTCTCAACAACATTGGTTTTACTCTCACAGCCTGACTACTCCACAAGAGAGGTATATTCCTTCCTACTACATTCTAGCTCCCCCTCATGGTGTGACTCCAACCCTGATGTGCTCATTAAAACCCCAAGTCATTTAAAGGTTAGGGAAGAGCATAATCCTCCATGTTCCCCTGGAAACAGCATTACACAAACTGCTAGAACCAGAGTAGAGGAAGCCTCCAAACACAGAGCATCAAACCCAAAGCCACACAACAATCTGCCATCAAACACTATTCCTCACCTTGTTTGCACCATCCCTAACAGGAGAGGGCATCAGCCCTTTGCTTGCTCATGAGCACTCCATCCATTTGCCTCCTCCCAACTCAGCCTCCAGCTGAACCAGCACCAAACGTGTCCCTGACCAACACAACCCTTACAGCCTGCACTGGCCACTGAACCGCCAGCAAAGGGAAGGTGGACAGGGAGCTGCCACACTTCACATCAGGGGTTACCAGCTCCTGCAAGGGTTAGAAATGCTCTTCCCAGGCTGACAGAAACCCCTTCCTTAACCAAAGAGAGCAATGAGACCTCCTGCAGAACAAGCTTAAGAACTCAAAGTCATTTCCAAGTCACCAAGCACCCATCTCCCTTGCTTCAGCTCACACCACTACAGGACTTCTTCCTGCTCTCCTTCTACCACACACATCCAAGCCCCAGTAAACACCAGCAAAGCCCTTTACATGTCCCATCACATTCCCAATACACCCAGATCTTTCTCCAGAAGCCTTTCCAGTGAATAAAATGGTCCCAAACAAATTCTGCTTGTTCTTTAGACAGAGCCAGCCTTGCTTGGGAGCTCTCCCAAACACACTTCAGCAGCAGCATAAGGAACAGCATCCTCTGCAGACAGAGCTGAGGCTGATACGAACACAGGCATTTTCTAGAGAGAAACATGCCTCAGGTCTCTCACCAATACCTACATATGGAGCTAAACCACAATTTCTCAGCTGCTTCTGGGTAATACATGGGGGTAACTTGGAACTAAATCAATTTTACACTTATGGATGATGTGAAAACGCGTAGAGGTGTCACTTACTGTCAGACGATCCCATTTCTGGTATATTGGGAGAGGATGGAAGGTATTCATCCCAGCAGTCTTCCCTGGATTGCCTCTGGTCTTGCTCTGGAGGATCACGTGCAGACAGGAGCAGCATCAAGGCTGAGGGAACACAAACAAGCATTGACAACATTAGCCCACCAAAAGCCTTGCTGGAGTGCTCTAAACCTATTTGCAGGTACAATTCAGCATCACCAAAGCTCTTGGAAGCATCAGGGAGTGCAACAAGAGGGAAAGGCTCTTTTGGACAGACACAAACCTCTCAGGCCCAGCAGCAGGGATCATTCACATGTGACTCAACAACACTCAACAGGACCAGGCTTCTGTAAAACCCCAACTGTGCAGACACAGGGAACAGATTGCCCAGCACACACAGAAAGTCCATCAGGATCCTCCAACACTTCCTCAGCCAAAACCCACTCCCATCTCTTGGACAATCCACAACATCCACCAGCTTCCAGGCTGCATCCAGATGGACCTTCTTGCCTGCTGCACATCCTGAAGCAGGAGTTGCCCTTAAGCTTTTGTTACCTTCCAAACTAGCATCACAACCCTCCCTTTGAGAACAGCAGTGCCAACACAGCTTCCTCCCTCAGCCAGCAGACACCACAAAGGGAAAGCAGGAAAGGCATTTAGGGCTGGGATGCTGCGAACCACGAGATATGAGAAGAAGCTCCTGCAGAATATATGGAGGAAGGGAGGGACATGAATGCCAGTAATGCCCAACTGCAGCAAGCACCTTCTCTGCCTCCAGTACCTTTCATTACAAGCACTGCAGCCTCCAACAGGCATCTCCCTGATGCTTGCACCAGCAGGGACCTTGCAGGCCCTGCAGATGACCCAGCAGCCCCGTGCCTCAGTTTCCCCTCTCACAGACACAGCAAGGGGGCTCTGGGTAGGCTGAGATCAGGTGTGGGTAGGAGCTCATCAGCCCTCGGGCCCAGGCACTTGTTTCTACAGCACCTGGGGACCCCAGGAGTCATTCTCTTTGCTCTGGGCTATTCCAGCCTGGGGCAGCAGCTGAGGGAGAGCAGAGGAGGCACAGGACCCATGGAAAGGGCTCAGGCTCAGCTCCTCTACAGACTCCTTGGGAAGCTCTGATCTAGTTCTCTGTCTGATCTGGGCTTCTTTCTCCTTCCTTGTAGATGGTGACAGTGACAGCAGCCACGCACATGCAATGCTTTGAAACATAACATCACTGTTAGACACACCTCATGTTATTGCTGCATGCTGTAAGCAAGGCACAGTCCTAAGAACATACAGACTACTTACAGTAGAGGTTAAGCAACAGGGGTGTGGGGGCCAGCAAGTCAGTACTGAGAGCAACAACCACAGGCACAGAGCCCAATGTCATTGTTTTAGAGTCCTCCATGTTTCAGTGCAAGGAACAGGGATCACTCAGCAAAGCAAAAAGCATCTCTCAACAAAGACACAGCAAGCACTTGGTCATGGCCTGGTGCCAATGCAAGCATCACTCACACCAACCACAGGCAGCACAAGCAGGCTCTAAAACATAGCAAGCAACTTCTCTAAAGCACAGAACCTGCTGGCCACCCACAGCACAGGGCACAGACAAACCCTGCTCCCAAAGGGGCACCATCACCGGGTACTCTCAGGACTCAGGAGCAATTCAGAGGTTCAAGACCTTCAGCAAAGAGACAACTTTCTTCCTGCATCCCACTGTAAGGGCAGCAGGCAAATTCCTTCCTTCCCCTTTTCCTTACCTCCTTTCCCTGCCAGGCTGTTGGTCCTAGTCCTCAAGGAAGAAGGCAGCACTAAACTCTGCCTCAAAAGCACACAGAAGGCTCAAGGCAGCAGGTGCAGAAGTCAAGGAGAAGCCCATGGACATCAGATGCCAGCACCCCAACAAAACCAGACCTGCTTCTACCCAAAGCAAAGCCAAACTCATCCTTCCCATCTCAGGAAAACACGATGCAATGAACCCAGCTCCTGCACACCTTCCTCTGCAAGCACAGCCCTCCCAGGACAATCAACAGAACCTGCTGGTGCTGCCGAGGGTAACCAAGCCCACCCGGGAGCACACTGCTCCCACTCACCTCACTGCTCACTCTGGACCTGAAGCCAGCACCAACAACCCAGTGGGTTCATGAGGACCCAATGCAAACACCAACTCCTGCACACGGGGCCCTCCGGATCGGTGCCCGCAGCATCCGAGTCCATCTCCGTACGGCCGCACTGAGCGCTCTCAGGGCCCCAGAACCCGCTCCCTGTGTGCGAACGGAGCCGCCGGGGCCGCCCCGGCTCCCACCGCCCGCCCGCGGCATCCGCAGCCGCTGCTCCCGTGCCCGCCCGCGCCTCTCTCCTCTCCCTTCCCCCCTGCAGCCGCAGCCCCAGCGCCGGTTCCACCCGGTTCCCCCCGCACCGCTCCTCCCTTCCCGGTTAACGCCGCCTGCGGCTCCGGCAGAGCCTTCTCCCCGGGACGCAGAACGGCCTCAGCGGCAGCCGGAGCCCGGTGCAGCCGGGGCCGGGGCTCAGCGGCAGAAGGCAGGAGCCGCTCTGTGCCTGAGCCCCGGCACCAGCCCAGGGAGGGCTCATGCGGAGACTGCCATGCACGGGGCTCTGGGTCTAAGCTCGGAACCTGCTTTGGGCAGCTCGAGCTCTCTCTGAGCCCCCCAACTGACCCCGTGAGCCGGGCTCCAGACTCCCACACGTGGGGCTTGGTCTCCATTGCCGAGCCCCAAACCCGGTTTTAGTGACCCCGGGTCCTGCCCCCGGCCCGCAGGACTCGGTCTCTGGTTCTGACCCCGAACCGGCCCCGCTTGGTTTCCAGACTCCAACGCTCAGGACTCCATTGCCCAGCTCCGAGCGCGGCCCCAGCCCAGGCTCAGCCCTCGGGCTCCGCTCCCAGCACTCGGCCGCGTGTGCCGGAGCCCGGGGCCCCTCCCCGGTGTCGGTCCCGGCTCTGCGGAGCAGCAGCGCCCGCTGGAGCCGCCGGGAGCTCTCGGGAAGGGGCCGGGGATGGCCCCGGGACACGGAGAACCGGATGCACCAGGACCCCACACTCACCGCAATGGAGGAGCCGCCGGAGCCACGCCCCGGCTTAGCCGCTGCTCGCCTTTTATACAGACGGCGCGTGCGTCACCCCGTGACTCCGCCCACAACCAGCATACCCCGCCCCCTAATTAGCCAGGCCCCGCCCCTCCTTTTCCTGGAGCTTAGGGGCATTTACTCAGTCAGGCAAATAGTATTGTAGACCAGTTTGGGTTGGAAGGGACCTTAAGCTCATCCAGCTCCAACCCCTGCCACAGGCAGGGACCCCTTCCACTGGAGCAGCTGCTCCAAGCCCCTGTGTCCAACCTGACCTTGAGCACTGCCAGGGATGGGGCAGCCACAGCTTCTCTGGGCACCCTGTGCCAGCGCCTCAGCACCCTCACAGGGAACAGCTTCTGCCTTATCTCCAACCTGAACTTCCCCTGTTTCAGTCTGAACCCATCACCCCTTGTCCTATCACTGCAGTCCCTGATGTAGAGTCCCTCTCTGCATCCCTGTAGCCCCCTTCAGATACTGGAAGCTGCTCTGATGTCTCCATGCAGCTTCTGTTCTCCAGGCTGAACAGCCCCAGTGCTCTCAGCCTGTCTTTGTATGGGAAGTGCTCCAGCCCCTGCTCACCCTTGCAGCCTCCAACATGACCAGGAGGTGAAACCACCATTCTCCATCCCATGTTTAACAGCCCTGTGGGACCTTTGTGCAGCAGGGAGTGGAGTGTTGATGTTTCTGGTGTGTACATGGTGACAGGTGATGGGAGCGGTGCCATCGGTTCTATCCGGTGTTCCATCTGGTGTCACCCCTTCCTGCTGCACCCCTTCTCCCTTGGGAAGGGCCCTGCTATATAAGGGATGCCAAGGACAGCGATCAGGGTGCTGCTGGCAGTGGTGCTTCCAGAGGGTGCTGCAGCATTGCCTTCACCAGGAGCTTCCCTGTGTGTTCGGTGAGTGGAAGCAGCTGGAGGCATTGGCATCAGGCTGGGAGCAGGGGGCAGTGGGAGCACAGGCACCCATGGGTCTGGGTGCACTGTCCCCATAGCTGGCATTGTACCAGGACATGGTGTCCTCATCCCCTTGACATCCATGAGGACATGGGCTGGCACTCAGGCTTGGTTCATGTTTTCCATTGATGATGGAAACCACACGTGCAGGATTTGGGGTGCACAGAGGGCTGGCACTGTCACCCAAAGGGACAGGGCAGCTCTTGGGGTCTGGGGGGGATGCGCTCCTGGGGGGTGAGTGGGGGCTCAGGGGCTGGGATAGAGGAGCTGGGTCCTGGCTGCTGGCAGGGTGATGGTGTCCCACAGCAGGAGGTGTCACTGATGGTGCCTGTCCTTCCCTTGCAGCTTGGGGGTCACAGAGGATGCCGAACCCACACCCAGGTGAGGAGCTGTGGGGTCAGGCGGGACTGTGGGCATCACACAGCTCAGTGCAATAACCATGGGTACCCGGGGGATTAGCTGTGTACCAAAGGGGAGTGGGGCATCATGTGTGGGGAGGAGTCCTTTGGGTGCATGGGTACAGCAGCTCCCTGCGTTGTCTGTCCAAGGAGAATCCTGCTCTGCTTGCTAACAACCCCTCTTCTTCTTAGGTGGACCTGGTGGGGGGCCACCACCTCACCCTGGTCCTGGTCCTGGTCCCTGCCCTGGCCACCCTCCAGGCCACCCTGGTGGCCATCCCCATGAACCCCCTCCATGCCACCCTGGTGGCCATCCCCATGGCCCCCCTCCATGCCACCCTGGTGGCCATCCCCATGCCCCCCCTCCATGCCACCCTGGTGGCCATCCCCATGGCCCCCCTCCATGCCACCCTGGTGGCCATCCTCATGAACCCCCTCCATGCCACCCTGGTGGCCATCCCCATGGCCCCCCTCCATGCCACCCTGGTGGCCATCCTCATGGCCCCCCTCCATGCCACCCTGGTGGCCATCCCCATGGCCCCCCTCCATGCCACCCTGGTGGCCATCCCCATGGCCCCCCTCCACCTGGTCCCTGCCAGCCGGGGCATCCTCCCCATGGGCACCCTCCTCCAGGACCCCCTCACAGGCCTCCAAAGCACCATTAAGAAGGACAAGAAGAAGCTCTCCAAGGTAAGAGTGAATCTCTGCTGTGGTCCTTCAGCCCCCTTACTTATGCCATAGAACACAGCCTGGAGAGCTGGGGCTCCCCTCTTCCACCCTTTGGAGCAGGCTGTTTTTACACATGGAGACTCTTGCTTGGTTAGTAAATAGGCAAACCTGAGTCATTTCAGCTGATCCATGAAGTTACTTGAAGCTGTCTGACACAGTGACACAGCTCAGGGTGTATTGAATCCCACTTCTTAAACCAAACCAGACCAAACCAACATACCAAATCCCAAACATCAGATAAAGGAGAAGCAATTCTCTATACAGGAATAGATGCTGCAGAAAATGCCGTGTCAGTGATAGGCACCATCCAGAGCAGGTTTGAGTGAGGGACTGCTAACAAAACCCCAGTTCCACCATTCAAGGTAGAAGCATTTCCTGTATGAAGCAAACCATTATCTTCTGTGTGGGTGTAATAGCTCTGAAAGAGACTCACCCTTGCTGACAGAGAGCAAGACCCTTCTGGACTTTGCTCAATCACTTGAACAGCCATAAAAATAACAATAAAACCCTGTTGCTCCCATGATATGTCCATAATTATATTCTCCAAGCACAAAAAGAGTGACTTCAAGCTCTAAAACGTGGTTTATAACAGCACTGCAATAAAGGGAGTGGTGATGATATTAGTAGCAGTTTCATCTTCAAGTCAAAGGATCCCAGCTGGGGTTTACTGCTCTGAGGCTGTGCTGCTGCCTCTCATGTAGGTTCACAGCATCACAGTCATAGAATCATCATAGAATGGGTTGGGTGGGAAGGGACCTTAAAGCTCCTCCAGCTCCAACCCCTGCCACAGGCAGGGACCCCTTCCACTGGAGCAGCTGCTCCAAGCCCTGTGTCCAACCTGGCCTTGAACACTGCCAGGGATGGGGCAGCCACAGCTTCTCTGGGCACCCTGTGCCAGTGCCTCAGCACCCTCACAGGGAACAGCTTCTGCCTCAGAGCTCAGCTCAGTCTCCCCTGTTCTGGCAGGTTCAAGCCATTCCCCTTGGCCTGTCCCTACATCCCTTGTCCCAAGCCCCTCTCCAGGTTTCCTGTAGGATCACCAACACCCTTCAGACATGGTGTGAAAAGGGGATTGTTTCTGTGCTTTATGTCCCTCAGCACTCCAGCAGCTCAAGCAGCAGTCCTGACTCTGACAGAAGAGGACATCTACTCACATCCCACTGAAGCAATGATACACGAAGACAAATGCCCTGTGGGAACCACCTGCACGTAGCTCCACTCTTTTCCCCTTTCCCTTAGAGCTGCATGTCACCTGTTGAGTGATTTCCCTATTTTTACCTTGTAAATCCTTTTACCTGGACTCACTGTGAGACAATGGGCTCTGTCTGCTGGCTTTTGGGAGAGCCCACTGAAAGAAGGGCAGTACCACAATGCTTGTTGGCAGTCTGCTGATGTCCATGTGTTTTTCCCAATGCAATGGTGCTTGCTGCTAATGTAGATCCTTAGGTTTCCCAGCTGTAGCAGAGGGGCTGATTGGGGAATGCCATAGCTTTCCTCTTGCTGGCCTGTATGGTTTGCCATCCTCCACTCCAGGGTAAGCATTAATAGCAGTGAACTGCCTCTGTGAAGCCTCTGAGCCACGGGACTGTGCCATGCTCCCCAGGAAAGGTGAAAAGCCTGGCAGTGCTTTCACCATCTCAACCATTTCAACCCAGGACTGCCCTTGCTGCTGTTGTAGTTTAGTTTAGTTCATTGCCATGGCTCAAGAGGACCCTTCCTAGCCCCGTGGCTGCAGGAGCCAGTGGCACAAGCTGGAGTACCCTGCACCCTGCACCCATACCTCCATCTCTTCTGCACCCTGACCCCGGGGTCCACCTCACACACAACCCACACACTGCCCAGCATCTCCTGCCCATCCCACCTCCACCACCTTACACAGATGCCCCATTCTCAGAGGGTTCCCCTGCTCTGCTGCCCCAGCTTGAGATACTCGAGTGCTGGATGCAAGAGGGGATGCAGAGTTGTGGGCTCAGGTGCAGTACCTGGTGGGATGGGGAAAGCCACAGCCCCCTCAGAGCCACAGAATGGTTTGGGTTCTAAAGGACCTTAAAGCTCATCCAGATCCAACCCCCTGTCACAGGCAGGGATGCCTTCCACTAGACCACATCACCCAAGGCTCTGTACAACCTGGCCAAAGGGTGGTACCTGAGGTCTCCACCCATGAACAGGTGAGGAACATGAAGCAAATGAGGGATAAAGACTTGGTCTGTGTCATGCTGAGAGATCCCAGACTGGATGGGCACTGAGGGATCAGGAGGCAGAGGAACAGGTCTGCAAGGGGACTGATGGAGATAGTGGGGAGGGATGGATGGGACCCATCAGCTTCCTGTGGTCCTTCAGGTTCTCAGCCATGCCCCATGACCCCTGTGCTGCAGGGCTTTGTGCATCAATCTCACAGGTTGGGGGTTTGGGTCCTGTTTTGCTTTTGGATTTGTTTTGGGGTTGGGTTTGGATGGTTTGGTTCTTGTTTTGCTTGTTTTGATGGTGCCTGTTTGCCTTGGTCTGGGGTTTGGGTTGGGTTTGGGTTGGTTTGTGTCTTGGTTCAGGTCCCCATTTCTTCCAGTCTCAGCTTCTGTTCGTTTGCAGCTCCTGCTGGTTTGTGCTCTGGGGTCAGCTCCAGCTCACACACAGCTCTGACCAGTTTGAGCTCCCAGTCACTGCCAGGAGCAGACTGTGCCATGGCTGTCCCTGTGCAGGGATGGACAGAGGAGCCCCAGCCACAACATGTGGGGTGTGAAGCCCCAGGATGCACTCCTCACAGCACTGTGGGCAGGTGCAGCATCAGCTGGGATGCAGCTCTAGGTTGAGGGTTTGGCCTCCTCTTTCTTGGGGCAGAGGGGAGTGTTTGAGGTTGTGTTTAGGTTGGTTTGGGTTTGGGTTTGGTTTGGGTTTGCTTGTTTGATTTTGGGTTTGGATTTGGGTTTTGTGTACCAGTTCAGGTTCCTGTTTCTTTCAGCTCCTGGACATGTCCAGTTCAGTTTTGGCTCCAGCTCATTTACAGCTCCTGTTGATTTCTGCTCTGGGTTCAGGTCCAGCTTATAGACAGCTTCATCTGCTGGTCACTGTGGCTCCAGCTCATGTGCTTTGGATGCCCTTTTCACTCTATGCTCTCTTTATGTGGCTCTCTCCCTTCTCCCTGCCATTTGAGGACATCTCTTCCTGCAGCAGGCTGCCTTGCCAGCTGAGCACCAGAGCCTGGTGTAGAATCATAGAATAGTTAGGGTTGGAAAGGACCTTAAGATCATCCAGTTCCAACCCCCTGCCATGGGCAGGGACACCTCACACTAAACCATGGCACCCAAGGCTTAATCCAACCTGGTCTTGAACACTGCCAGGGATGGAGCATTCACAACCTCCCTGGGCAACCCATTCCAGTGCCTCAGCACCCTCACAGTAAAGAACTTCTTCCTTACATCTAACCTCAAGTTCACTTGGTTTACTTTGAACCATTACCCCTTGTCCTATCACTGCAGTCCCTGATGGAGAGCCCCTCTCTGCATCCTTGTAGCCCCCTTCAGATACTGGAAGGCTGCTATGAGGTCTCCACGCAGCTTCTCCAGGCTGAACAGCCCCAACTTTCTCAGCCTGTCTCCATACAGGAGCTGCTCCAGCCCCTGATCATCCTCGTGGCCTCCTCTGGACTTGTTCCAACAGTTCCATGTCCTTTTGATGCTGAGGGCACCAGAACTGCACACAATGCTCCAGGTGAGGTCTCACCAGAGCAGTGTAGGGCAAATGGGAATTCGCCTCTGCTGTTCCTGCACCTGCCAGTGCTATTAAATACTTCATTCTAGCAGCTTTACCATTGGAAGCAGCATTCCCTGCTGGTGGTTTTGGGATGGAGAAAGTGAGGAATTAACTGACTTCAGTGCGTCACCTGCAACCACCTCCTCTTCCTCCCACCCTTCAGCTCTTGCCTAAGGGAGGACACTTGTGTTCAGCACCCAAGTGTTTCCCTGGGAGCTGAAGCATGTCCTGTGACAGCTCAGCCCATTTTCTTCCTGATTCTTATTTCCAATGTATTATTTATGCAGATGTCAGCAACAATTACAGCACTGGCACTGCTCAGGTGCACACCGTGTGTGTGCAAATGTAACAGCAAACACTGCATGCAGCTCTTTGCAAACCTAATACAAGGGGGTTGGAACTGGATGATCTCCAGGTCCCTCCCAACCCAACTGATGCTGTGATTCTATGTTCAGGCAGCGCCATCTATCCCCAAGCCGTGGTACCTGCGGTGATAACCGATTTACCCTTGCAGAGCAGCATCCCTCCTGGCCCTGCTTAAAGAGAGGAAAAGAAAATGGTTTCGTAGCTCTTACTTTGCAGGGTGGTCGGTAATACTGCATCCATCTGCACACAGAGCAAGTCAGTGATGGCAGAGAAGCTTATCTGTGCGTGTACATGGAGCCTGGACTCAAACTGGTCTATGGGGGCACAGCGAAGAAATCAGACTTATTTTGGCTTGCTCAGGGAGTGGAAACTCTCCCCTCTTCCTTACCAGTCTAAGGCTAGAGGTGGATGGAGGTGGACAACATACTGAGCTGTGTTTGTGGCTTCAGTACAGCACCATTGACCCCTGTATCCACAGAACTGAAAGAAGGCATTTTGGTATGAGTGCAGTGAAGGGTTTCCTGCTCCTTGTACCTTTCCAACCTACATGTTTAGGCCCAAACTCGTGTTTGGGCTTTCTTTTCCTCCCAGATTTCTATCCCGGTTGACTGCTGGGTATGTGCCTCCTGCAGTTCAGGAGGCTCACACTAATTCCTGATGACTTTCCAGAGGGGATTCTCCAGCATCTACCTGGAAGGCTTGTTCTAGTCTAGGTGCTCATTGCACACTTAGTAAGTTGTTGGCATGGAGAAGTCAAGGGTGACTTATTAACTCTCTGGTGTTAATAATTGGGTGAACACAAATGCCAGGGTCAGATACTCATATCCTGGAATGTTTTTATCAAACCCTCTGCAATGTAGAACTTTATTCCTGCTTTGTTTGGGTTTTCTTTCCAAACCCTTCAAGTAAAGCTTGCATACTTCATTATCTGCCAGAAATCACATAGGGTTGCAGTTGTGTTGGCTTGGATTCACCACTGGACCACAGCTGGTGAGTTTCTTTAGTCTTGCTTCCTTCACACTTCTTAAAGACATAAAGAAAATAGATTAATTTAAGCAAAGTGGACTGAAACCCCCATTTGCACTAACAGAGGTAAAACGTGTGGCAGGAGCTGTTTGAGAGTGGGAGCACAACTTAACTCACATGTATGTGCTTGCTGAGACCTTAACATCACTGAGAGCGTTTTCTGCCCTTGTCCTGCAGTGAAGCCCCAGGGATGGGAGAGCAGAGCAGATGTGTAGCACGACAGAGCACACCTGGAAGAGCTGCGCCATGCACCTTGTATCCTGATGGAGACTTCCAAGCTGTCAGCTTTGCCTATGAGGAAGCTGTTAAGGTAAACCTGGCCTTAAGAAATGTATTTTGAATGTCTGAGTACTTGTGGAAGGCCAGGAAAAGAAAAGGGCATTGATATTTGCTCAACAGCTGTTTAGTTACCAAAAACTGTGTGCATTCAGTTATGCACACACAGCCTGTGAGGCAGTGTGGTTTCAGAGTATTCCCTGCCATTACCTGATGGTGGTTGTATTACTTAGCTGAAATATGGAATGCGATGGAGAAGCAGCAAGGGTTTCTTGTTGTAGTGCAGATGTCCACTGGCAGACCTGGTTGCACTGAATGGAGATGGTCCCTTACATCCTCTTTAGAGCTGATTCCCTCTGCTTGGGTGCTTGAGGAAGTGCAAGAACACATGTGAGCAGCCTGATAAAGCTCCTCCAAGGAGCCAGCTGTGGCTCCAGAGGTGGGGAACCTGCCTCAGAGGGATCTCTATGCTCTGCTGGACAAAGCCCACCCTTGTCTTTCCTCCTGTTTCCCACTTCAGTGGACCTCCTTGGAGCTAGGAGATAGGCAGCCACAGGCAGAGCTCCCTGCTTTGCCTGTGCAGGGCACAGAGGTGTCTGAATTGCTGTGGACAGTCTTCTCCATCAGAGGCAAAGCCTGTCCCAGGTATGGGCAAGGAAAAGCCATCATTGAATCATAGACTGGTTTGGGTTGGAAGGGATCTTCAGAACTCATCTAGTACAAACCCCCTGCAATGAGCAGGGACATCTTCAACTAGATCAAGTTGCCCAGCAGCAAAGCTTTTAAAACCCATCCATCCGAGGTAGGTGCTAAACATGCCACACATCTGCCAGCCAAGCAATGCTTTTAAACACACACAGGTTAATGATGCTCCTCAATGTCCATGGCAGAGTATGAATGTCCTTTTGTGCATAAGTATAGTTGTCTACCTTTAAATGCTTCTCTTAGTGAGGTCTGTGTTACTGGAAGGCCCACAGATATCATGTCAGTGCTAAACAAGAACCAGAACAACAGCAAAAAAGGCTTATAAACCAATAATAACAACAGTTATGCCTTGTAGTGAATAAATAAGGTGAGCTTCATTACCATGGGCTCCTTTTTTGCCGTCCAGCTGACTGCAACATTAAATTCAACAGGGGATTTCTTATCTTTGCTGCTGTGGGATGTTCCTGAGGGGTGGCTGGAGGCTCTTGCAGTGATTTGTGTGCCCTGGTTTTGGTGCTCACTGCAGTCCTACCTGTCAGCAGGGGCCAGCACAGACCTCTGCTGCTTGGCCACCAGCTTGCAGCCGCTCATTGGCTTCAGGCTCTCCTCCCAGGCAGGAGGCTGTGAGTTCTTTCACTCTGGAAAAGGGCTTTTGAAGAGAACTATTATCCAGGCATCTGCAGCTTACATAATGAAACAAATCCCCATGTCACCAAAACTCTTTGGGGTTTAATGGAGATTTCTTGTGCTTGTCCCCCCAGGAAGTGGATGCTGTACAGTTTAAATTATGTATAGGTCTATTGCAGAATAATCAGTGCTAAGTATACATGTGTACACCCAGCACAATAAATTATGTATCTTTCCTTAATATTTCATGAATAAGAGGCATGACATGTATTGATTTCATTTAGACCCCCGTTCAGAGAGCATTTAAACCTATTTCTATTTTTAAATCCAGGAATCATCATAATGGGACTGTTCAGGTGCTATGTATCACTTGATATCTGCTTAACAACCTTGCTGAATCGGAGCCATAATGATAATCAGATTAATAGTTTGAACCAGTGCCCAAGGAAGCCAACGAGAGCCATTTAATCAGTTTTACCAGGCTCTTGGAATAGGATCCGTTTTTAATATATGGGTGTACACGTATATATTTTTAATGAAGAAAATGAAAGGCAGAGCTCCACCGAATGAGTCTGTGCCTGCAGTCACCTTCTCTCATCATGGGTTTCAGCAGCAATCTGAGAAATTAAAGCTATCTCAAAATGCCACCGGCAGCCAATTATGCATTCCTCTAATGCCCAGGACGTGCCATGGTGAAGGCTGAGCACTCCTCCTGTCTGCACGAGCGAGGCAGCATCCTTTGGGGAACAGGATCTCATTTTCACCTAATGAAATACAGTTTCATTAGGTTTGTATTATTCCCCCATATCTTGTCTGCAAGGTGTGGGGAGAAGGAGGTTTTATAGGTCACAATGTTCTAAAGCATTTCCATGACACAAGAACTTCAACTTCACTGCCTCTGACTGAACAGGGAGGGTGGTTTAGCCTGGACCACCTGGTAAGGTTAGGATTTCCAGCTGTCTTTGACTACAAGCTTTGCCTTCTCTATGACAACTGTTGAGATACATTTATGGCTTTAATGGGGAGGTCAGAAAGGATCAATAAGTCTGATCAAGAAAGAAGTCACATTAAATAGCTCATCTAAGCTGTACTTTCAGGAATGAATCTGCCATACAAACATTAGCACATACCTTATTTTCTTGGTTTTATAGAACAAAAACCAGGTCACAACAGCCGTGACTCTGCTTTGACCCTTGTGTTTCTTCCCCACGACATACCCAAACCTCACAATGGCTACAGTAATATCATAATCCATAGGAAAACGTAAAGGCCAGGCTGCAGGAGGCTGCTGCTCTGCACAGAGCCCTCAGCACAGGCAAGGAGGCATCTCATGGCCATGTGGAGGACACGGCTTGTTCTTGCAGGTTGTGCACAGAAGCCTGTTTCTTTGTACAGCAAAGGACCAGAGATAACCTAGAATCCCAGTGAACCGATTCCCATTAGATCACCTTTTATTTCTTGTCCTCTTTCCCCCTCTCTCTTCAGGACATAGGCAAAGCTGGTGGGTTTACCTTCAAATATGAACAAGCTACCAGATGCCTAGGCTTTTCTCTTCAGCTTTCTTGTGGATAAGTAGTAATAATGGTTAATGTTTCCCTCTAAAAGCATCCCACGTGAACTGGCTCTTACAAAAGTAACTTGAATACCCTGTGGTCTAGCACTTTATTATTACCATTATTTATTAATCAATATAGGTAGGACAGAGCCTTGGGTGACATGGTTTAGTGGGAGGTGTCCCTGCCCACGGCAGGGAGGTTGGAACTAGATGATCTTAATGTCCTTTCCAATCCAAACCATTCTGTGATTCTATAACAGCAAACTCTTTGGGGCTTTTGCTTCTCTTTAAAATACAGCCTTCATAGCTCAGTCTGTGTGTTGGCTCCTGCATTAATATGAATAGAATCATAGAATAGATAGGGTTGGAAAGGACCTTAAGATCATCCAGTTCCAACCCCCTGTCATAGGCAGGGACACCTCACACTAAACTGTGGCACCCAAGGCTTCATCCATACAAATGGATTTGAATACAAATATGGAGCCATTTGGGGTAAAAAGCATCGCCTCTAATGGATCTTTAATATTGCTGTGCTTTGCCTTTGGAAGGGTTTATGTGGAGTCCGTTGAGTAGCAGACATTTAGTAGGTCCCCATATGAAGCCACAGCTTTCTTCAATTCAGCTCTGTAGATTGCAGGTTTCTTTTGTTTAGCTTGTAAGGAGTTATTTTATCTGCCAGTTGGTGTTAAGCATCCTGTAGGAGAAAATCTCAGACAGCCATTTGTAGATACCGGCCTTTTTCTGTGGGGCAAAATGCAAAGACCTGTCAGCAAGCTGATATTCAATTGTATGGCTAATGGCATCAAGATTTAGTCATGGGTCCCTTCAATACAGTGAATTTGGAGTCTTCTATGGCAATTGCAAAGTCAGATCACGCCACACCTCAGTTCACTTTGTGAGATGAGTCAAGAGCCTCTCACATTTACAGCATAAATGCCCTTTTATTTCTGCTCTGAGGTCATTAGTTGAAGACTTTTTGACAAATGGCTAAACTTGATGCATTGTTTAAATGGCAGGTTTTTAATGGCATCCCTTTTAGCAAGAGAATTGCCATACCTGTTTCAGAGCAGCAGACAGTATAGGAAGCACTGAATGCTTAGGGATGGAGTATGAGAGGAAAAGAGAGCTTATAGAGGTCCTGCTCATGGTACCCCCTTGCTGCCTGGGAGGGAGCTGACTGACCCCCTGCCTGCAGCAGCTGCCAATGCCCATGACTTTGTCTCTACCTTTGAGCCCATGTAGGTTTTTCACCTTCCCAGAGTCCTTTGTCAGTGAGTTCTGCAAATCAGCCATTCCTGTTCCCATAAAGATGTCTCTTGCTAAGCAGAGAATAGCCTGAGGCTAATGCCCCTGGTAGGACCTGTGTAAATCCTGATTGAAAGCAGGAAGAGCTGCCCAGTCTCTGCTGATAGTGCCAGTTCCTAAATCTGGGCTAAAGACTCGATCTTTAGGCACCTGTAATGGGCAGTTTTTGTGATTTCCACTGTAAGAATTAACTATGAATTTCACAGCTGAGAAGGTGCGAGGAGCAAATATCAACGCCAGTGAGTGGTAGAATATGTGATCTCACAGCATCAGGTTGGAAACCTCTATGTTCTGTACCTGCTACCCAGTTTCTGTACAACCCTGATGTGCCCACCCATGTCCACCTGAAAAGGAGACAGAGACATTACTATTGACCTAAAAATGACTTGGTGTGCCTCTTGGGCCAGCTGTTTTCTACAGCATCAGTGTTGCATGAGCCTTAATACATGAATGCCTCTAAGTGTTTGAAGAGCACAGAGTGAAGGTGATGTTAGACATGCATTCGCCTGTGGGGCAGCAGCAACTGGAACACCTCAGTGCTGCAGATCTATTTGATGATGCAGGTACTTGGATCAGGAATGCTGCCAAATGGTGTTTTATTCCTACCTCAGAGCTCTATGCAGAGGAAAAAACTGCATTTCCCTGCCTGCAGGTCTTTATACAGCTTGACCAGCCTGGGATCAAGGCCTGTTGGGGCTAATACCGTGCTCAGCTGGGGCTTTACCAAGTGTCTCTGAAAAGGGTGTAGGTGGAAGTGGTGCTTCCCCAGGGCTAAATGACAGGATCACAGTCTGACCCCCATGCCAGGGCTTCAGGAAGGGGCAGCTTTCTCTAGATGTCTATGTGAAGTGGGTTGGTGGGTATAACTCTGTTGTGCCTCCTCTTTGGCCTCTGCATCATGTGTGGCAGTTCAAGGACAAGCTGTGGCTGGATTGGGATTTTCTCCTCTTTTGTGAGTTAGAAAAGCTTTCCCATCTGTATTTCTTTTCCCTTGCCAATGCTCTTCCACTTTCCCAGCAAATGGAAGGCCATGAATTCCGAGCCCTGCAGGTTGCTTTACTGGATTCACATCTGTGTCATGTCAAGTGTTACTCTGTTGTCCTATGCTGATTCTGAGTTCTTTTGGGGTTAACCTGAAGTCCACTGAAGGCCATAGAAGTTTTCCCAACATAGTTAACACAAAACTTCAAAGTGTTCCCTCCTTCCTGAATTGCCACTGCATATTCCTGCAGGATAACTTGCCCTTGCCACAGCATTTGGACTGCCCGGCTGAGGTTACTGTTGCTTAGCTACAAGACTCTGTAATAAGAGCTTAAACCATAGCAGAGCACGCACAGAAGCATTTCAAATACGACAAGACCCAAAGGATGCTCATCAGTGTATGTGCAGGAATATTACAGGTCCCAAATGCAGAAGTTTTAGCAACCATGACTATTAGCTTTTAGCTAACAGAGCTCTGGTTGTTACTAGCTTGGCTTTTGCTGGGGCTTGGTTGGTTGCAGTCTGTGGTCAGAGACATTGATTTTAGGAATGTGGGTGTTTTGGGGGGAAACTATTGAATGAAGGGCCCTAAAAGAGGGAAGTGGGGTAGGAGAGGAGCTCCTTGGGGTTTGCTGCAAGGAAAAACTCCGACTGCCAGAGTTAGGTGATGGTGATGTTAGGTGATGCCTTCTCAGTGTGAACTGCAGGATGGGTCACACGTGCTGTGTAAGTATTGATCTCTGTCAGCAACAGTGATGTCTTTCAGCTCTCTCCTGCCACTCTGCATAGGTGACTTGTTTTATATCTCCATACATTAGGACTGCATTTGTGAATGCCACTGATTGCCCAGGACACATCTTTGGCTCTCGCAGCAGCTACACATGAAAGATGTTAACGCTGTGCTTCCAACAACATTAATTCACAGCCTGGAGGTGAGTGCTCAGCAGGATTCAATAGCAGTTCATCTGAAAGCAGGAGAAGGTTCCTCTGACCCTCCATGATAATGGGGCAGGACTTATGTCACCTGTGTGGTGGCTGGGTCAGGGATTGGTGTCAAAAGGTAGCCTGGGGAAAGCTTTTCCTGAGGTTCAGCTGCCTCCAGTGTGTCAGCAATAGGAACTAAAGGTAAGAGCCAGCAGCTTGATGGTGCTGGAGCATCCTCAGAATGAGGCCACAAAGAGATGCTGGACTGGTTTTGTGCTTAAGGAGCATGCTTGGAGTAACTGCCCATGTTTGTCCATGGATGGAATGAAACCAAGTCTGTGTGCACACCTGTGGCAGGACCAATGGAACCTATTGGAACAGCAAGTAGTGCAGGTTTGCCTTTCTGTTTGTCTTCTCTGGCTCCAAAGGTTGCTCTTGCTGCTTGTGTTACAGATGTGAGCCCAGGGAAGCAGCAGGATTAGCCTCAGAATGGGTCAACTCTGTTTTCTGGCAGGAAAATGACAGGAAACCTGAATTGCTAAGAAGAAAGTCCACTATGAAATGTTGTGCACTGGGTTTCTGGTTCATATACAGTAACACAGCCCTGGTGAGAAAAGGTACAGCAAGGGTGACCTCACGTTGTTATTTCTTGTTATTGACACCTATTTAACTTGAACATCTATGTAAGCAGTGAGGAACAAACCTCCCTTGGGAAGATGTTAGTGCTTTTTGAACCCCCAGACTCAAACCCTGGAGAAGCTCTCAGTGAAACTCATGGGATGTGACTTACTTTTGTAGAACTGCCTCTAGAACAAGAGGGTAAAATCCCACAATTCATAACCAAGGGGGACAGTTTTGTGTTGTTGCCTAATAGGATACTGCATTAATGCATGGGAAACTGAACATGGGCTGGCAGTGTGAGCTCACAACCCAGTAACCAACCACATCCTGAGCCGCATCAAAAGGAGCGTGACCAGCAGGTCCAAGGAGGTGATCCTGCCCCTCTGCTCTGCTCTTGAGACCTCACCTGGAGCATTGTGTGCAGTTCTGGTGTCCTCAGCATAAAAAGGACATGGAACTGTTGGAACAAGTCCAGAGGAGGCCACGAGGATGATCAGGGACTGGAGCATCTCCTGTATGGAGACAGGCTGAGAAAGTTGGGGCTGTTCAGCCTGGAGAAGAGAAGGCTGCGTGGAGACCTCAGAGCAGCTTCCAGTGTCTGAAGGGGGTTACAAGGATGCTGGGGAGAGACTGTTCATCAGGGACTGTAGTGATAAGACAAGGGGTAATGGGTCCAAACTGAAGTAAGGACATAAGGTTAGATAGAAGGCAGAAGCTGTTCCCTGTGAGGATGCTGAGGCACTGGCACAGGGTGCCCAGAGAAGCTGTGGCTGCCCCATCCCTGGCAGTGCTCAAGGCCAGGTTGGACACAGGGGCTTGGAGCAGCTGCTCCAGTGGAAGGTGTCCCTGCCTGTGGCAGGGGTTGGAATTGAATGAACTTTAAGGTTTTTCCAACCCAAACCATTCAATGATTCTGTGAACTCAGCTCAGGGGGATTTGTGCCATAGATGTGTGTAATTTATGGGGTGGTTCTAACACCAATAAAAACACAAGGTCTGAATATAGCCTGGATCACTGCCCAGGCTTTTTTTAACTTGGTTTCCTGTATATTCACTTGCCTGTCACTTCCAAACCTGTTTTGTCTCTCACTTAGCAGCGGAGTTGCACCCGTGTAAAGGCATTACATGTGTACTAGCTAAATATCAGTCTTATAGCACATGTTCATTGCTTATTCCCAAACAAGTTGCTTGCTTGCTCAAAGCAAGTTATTCTGCTGTGTTATGTTGTCTATTGATCACTCCATTTCACTTTTCACCCTTGTTCTTATTGTTTTAATCCTGGCTCTTGCAGAAAGTGATGTAGGCCATTAGGAAATTGAATTATTCAACCTTCATATTGATTTTTCTTTACCCTATAGCTGACGTTATCATGTAGGGACCCTTGCCTTGAGCTTGAGTTTGACAGCTCTCCTCCCTCCTTTGCTTCCTTCTCTTTACCACCCCATCCAAGAGGAGGAGGTTTGAAAGCCGTGTTGTGGAGTCATTCCGCTCCATTGTCAGGCTCCTCTTGCTGTCAGCCACACCAATGATGGGATTTGCCTCTTTCCATACACAAACAGATCAGCCTGTACGTTACCATCCTCAGCATCCACACCACGGTATCCATGGCAACACGCCAGCCTGCGCAAGCATCCGCAGGCGCCTCAGTATCCCAAATGCCGAGTGATGACAAGGAGTCGCTTCAGACAATGGATGTTTATAGGTGTCACAACCACCTGAAACGCTTCCCTCTCTGCCCATTGGCTCCTTGATTATAATCTGCTTTACGTTTGCCTTGCAGCTCCTTCGTCAGGATACAAGATTCCAGGGAGAATTAATCCTTGTTTTGATGTTCTTTTAGATTTAGATCACTGCAGAGCTGCCTCCTGGGAATGAGCCCCCCAAGTTCCACTGCTGACTTCCCTCTTTGAACAGTGCAGTTTCTTCAAAGGGTAGAATCTGAAGTCATGATTGAAGTGGCCTATGTCAACCAGACTAACAGATGGAGGTGTGTGACTGTGAGGCTGAGTGGTGGTTTGCCTCATCATATCCCATGAACTACCATTTTCCTGGAGTGACAATAGAATGGCAGAATCCCAGACTGGTTTGGATTGGAAGGGACCCTAAAGCTCCTCCAGCTCCAACCCCTGCCACAGGCAGGGACTCCTTCCACTGGAGCAGCTGCTCCAAGCCCCTGTGTCCAACCTGGCCTTGAACACTGCCAGGGATGGGGCAGCCACAGCTTCTCTGGGCACCCTGTGCCAGCACCTCAGCACCCTCACAGGGAACAGCTTCTGCCTTATCTCTGACCTGCATCTCCTTACTTCAGTTTGAACCCATCACCCCTTGTCCTGTCACTGCAGTCCCTGATGAAGAGCCTCTGTCTGGCATCCTTGTAGCCCCCTTCAGATACTGGAGGTCATAGATTTAATAAGATCCAATCATCCATTTTGGGGGAATACTTTTACATAAATTCATCCACCCTCTGGCATGGCAGACATGTTACTGTGTTCATAGTCTTCATTGGTCCTCTGGGTTCTTCATCTCTGCATTCAGGAGATAACACCCAGGTGCTCAGGCTGCATTTCTGAAGCTGGTTGCAGTAACTGCATCAGTTCATTAGTACAGGCACTTACATGCAAAGACATCTGTAATTCAGATTAGGTAATGGCAGAGAGTACTGATCTGTGCAGCTGGATAACTGGGCAAATATATAGGCATAGGTTAGCATGGGATGTATGTGCTGCTGCTCAGGACCCCACCGGTCATCTTTCATGTGCAAAGCAGGCTGTTAGAGACAAGTGCTGATAAGGACCCTGATCCAGGGGCAGTTTTATAAAGGAGCAAACCAACAGGTAGTCTCCAGAGGCTCAGGACCATGTTCTGCCACACTAAGATGTGATGGGGCACATATCTCAAAACTAGGCTGGACCTATTTGTTGTTTGCACAAGAGGCTGAATTTAAACCTTGGTCATGGGAAAGAGCTCAACTACATTAATGCTCAGCTTAAAGCCACAGTTTCAGTGAGAAAATAGTCCTTCATTCTGTCTGCAATGTTTCCCCTCTCTTAAGAACTAACATCAGTGTTTTATTCATAGAAAGGCAAAACCAGAGGCCAAACCCAAGATGAACTACATTGCCCTGTATTGTGGTGTTAACTTGATTAGGCTAATCTGTTTTCAGATGAGAACTTAAGCTTGGGGCTTGGAAAACGCAGTAACATTTGCATCTTTGAGTATAACAAGAGAAGCCTATTAAAAGGCCTTACCAAAATCCCATATTAATAAAATGAGCTATCATTGCATCAGAGAACTGAAGGACTTCCATGTGCAAGCACAGTAATGGATTCCTTCTGAGGTTTTTTCTCCTCAGCAGATACTGTTTAAAAGCTTCAGGGTTTTCCCTAGAACAGGAAATTAAATCTCAGTGTTAGAATGTATGTTCTGTTCATCTTCAGTTTGATCTTGTAGGTAAGCAGTGGAGGTTTGGGGGTTTTAATTTCATTCAAAGACTGAATGGTGCAGTAGTTTTATTCCCACAGCTTTGGGGACAGATAAAGAAGGCAGTGCTTGTACTAGTGAGAAGGTAGAGATGGCAAACAAACCACCCAAGCTCAAGCTTGCATTTATTGCTTCCTAGCAATCATCATCCCCTGTTATAACTAAAAGTGATAAGTGCAACAAATCTTATTTTCCTAGAGAGTTTGGGTTGTTTTCCTGCTTGTGGGGATAGAACATTAATAGCTGAACTGTTTCTCTGTACCTAAGAAAATGGGTTAAAGCAGTGAACATTGGTTTAGGTTTAGTACTTTCTGCAGCCGAATCCTGCAGGGATCAGTAATCCCCTCACTTCCTTTTGAATGTGTTTACAAAGCCTCCCATGAGATGCCTCTAACATGACATGTCTGACATCAGCTTTTCCCTCTTCAGCAAAGGAGCCAGCTCCATAACCGACATGTCACAAAACATCAGGAGCTGAGAAGAGAAAGTAGCCGGCTTTAGGTAGATGACAGGGGAAGGAGGAAGCTCTGCACATAACCTCATACTCTGTAAGGGACCTCTAGCTGTCCCTTTTCCCATTGGTGTGTTATCTGGGGAACCTTTGCTTTCAATCACAGCCATGAGGAATGGAGGTGTCCACTGGAGTGTATTGTCTACTGTAAGTCTTGTGTCCTTGCGTTCCCCAAAGCAGGTGGCACCAGGAGTCTGTATCCTCTCTCTGCTTTCAGATTAGTCTACTTCTCATGCACAGACTGGCTTTTGACACTGGACCCATTTAGTAAATTACAGTGGAGCTCCCTGAAGCTGATTCTTCCATCATAATTCACATGGGTACCTGCAGTCCCTTGGATAAGACCACCAGAGATAACTAAGGTCTACAAAGGCAGCACTGCTCTGATACAAGCCCTTCCACTCTGCCTAGAGCTCACCTTTGCTGAAAGCTTTCCTGTAGCAACCTGAGGCATACATTTACAAACAGGTAATACCTCCAAATAATCTTTAAAAGGTCAATGTTATCGATGGGAGACAGGCATGAAGGCTTTTACATGGCAATGTTACTGTATGAGCCGATGAGATGCGGTTGAGTTTCTTGTCCAAAACAGAAACAAACTGAGCATAGTTTGTTATTCAACACCAGGGATAAGTATATACGATTTACAGTAGAAGCTTTTGCTTAGTGGTTGACTTTCATCCTCCTTCCCCACTGCCTCCGTTGGGCACTAGAGGGACCCTGTAGTTTTCCAACCGATGGAAGCCGCAGCAATACGGAGGCAGGAGCACTGCGTTTCCCGTCCCCTTAGCCAAGGTGCATCCAAGGGGAAAGGTGACCACAGTACTGCTCAAGCGGCTGCTGGACGTGCCCAGAGATTGCAAACATGCCACTGGGGAGAGTGCGGGGCCATAGCCATGCTTGCCCTTGTTCCATCCTCTCGTTGGTGCTCGCAGCTCTTCCCATCACGAATAAATCAGAGCTGGCTTTGCCTTGCCTGCCCTGTTCATTTGGATAATGGTTGTGACTTTGGCACCAGGGCTTGAGTCACACTGTGCCTTTGAGAAATTAAAGTTTCCTTCCTCAGATTGAAGGGAAGCCAAAAACCTAAGTTGCCAACAACTGCATCTCAATAAACTGCCATAGGAGCAGCAGTGGCTTGTTATGATAGCTGTATAGAAAGAGAAGAACATATATTGACACAAGTCCCTTTTCAAACAGCATTTCCCAGCCACAGCTACAAACAAACCTGTTCTAAATAGAGATACAGACAATGCCATTCCTTTTCTTTTAGTAGGCCAGCAAAAATCCTCTGTGTTTGACTTATGAGACCTCCACACAGAGATCCATCAATGGATGGATCAGCATGCAAAAGCTTTACTATAAAGCTCATGGCTTGTGAAGTTATGTAAAAATCCATTTTCCCTTTGTACCCAAAAGATCTTTCCCCACTATCTATCCCTTAGTGGGACGATGCTTTTTGATCTCTGCATGAATGTTTCTAATGACTCTATGTGCATGCATTTTAATCTCCAACAGGAATTAAGGGACTTTTCCCCTGTCTGAATGTCTAGGGCCAACACTGCTGCTGAATATTGAATGTAAATTATAATGTAATTTGAATAGATAATTATCTCAGGGGAAATGGTGAATACCACGTTGTTTTTTTCCCTGTGTCTCTATTTCATCAGCTTTGATGATAGCTTAAAGCAGAGCAGCAGCTGAATGACTGACTTCCAGGATCCACTGCTGAGCAGAGACAAGCTGCTACCATACTGTGACTGAGCTAGAGGCCTTGCTTCCTCCATGGCACATGGGATATTCTGAGTGTTTCTCTGGATAGTTATATTATCCCTCTGATCCCTAGGAATGTTTATGGACAGTGCACATGATGTATTGTACATGGTGTCTTTCTGTTAAGGCATCTCTTCAAGGATACCCGATATTTGTATGCGGTATTTGTTTCCAACAAAAGCGTAAGCTCTCCTTTCCCTCTTTAACTGTTTTAATATTGTAAGCTTTAAATAAATCTAATTTCCATCTGGATGAAGTGTAACTGTTTCTCCTTGATCAAGTCAACTGCTCGTTCCCTTTCAGGGCTCCTTCTGATTAGGCTTTATGTAAGCCTGCATTCATGTTATCTAGATGGTGAAAGGAAGGGCAAAGTCCTGGTGCTTGAGGGGAAAGCTCCATCAAGGTCTTAGCAAGGCCACATAAGCTTCCAAGGGGAGAAACAGAAGAAGACAGCAGGGAAAAGGCACTGCTGATCCTTAGGGTGCTGGGGATGCTGGTGTACATTCCTGGTGTTCCTGGAAGAGCAGAGTCTGGAAGAAAGACTGTGCAGCAAACCTGTTTCCTCTGGAAGCATCTCCTCTGGATGGATATACATCACTGACAGCAGGTAATCAGAGGGGAATGTGATGGATTTGTTCTCTTGGCTCCTGCTCCCTTTGCATGCCACTGATTTACAGATGAAATGCTCAAAGGGGAAGCAGCAGGGGTGGGAAGTTCTCCCAGACAGCTTGAGGAGGACTCAGGAAAGGGACTGGAAGCGATGGCTGCAGCCTTGACTCACAGACTCAGACCTCTGAAGGAAACAAAAGTGTTCTGATTTACAAATACTCCAATATATGTAACAGGATCATTTGGCATCCCCAAGTCACTTATTGACATTAACATGGGACTGGAATACAACCTGATGCAGCTGAGCGATGGGCATCTCTGTACTGCAGCTGAAGCAACAGGAGCAATAGCAGGAGCTAGGCCTTCCTGAACCTGTGTTTTAGCTGCATTTGTTAGGCTAATACATATGTGATGTGCTCAGAATGGCTGGTTAAGATGCTGACAGACTGGATTTTGCACCTTCATTTTGAACAAACCATTTGGACCAATTTGCTTAGGAAATAGGAAAGGAGTGAGAACCATTTCACTCTTTCATCCCCAGCAAAGGGAACTGACATGAAATGATGTGAGATGAGCCAGCACTGTAGCTCCACCACACCAGAGGCACTGCTTGATGGATGGCTTTGCCCTTGCCTGCTCTATGGGATATGGAAACAGTAATTGGTTTCCTGAGGGGTTGAGGAGGAAGGTTCACTTGGAGAAGCTGGTAAATGACAAAGTAATGGATCTTTAATTGCCAGATTCCAGGAAATGGCTGCAGACCTTGGCCCTGCAAGAGCACAATTTGTATGTTAGGTGCAGTAAAAGTGTTTTTTAACCTATCTCACCATTATGTGTCTTCTTTATCTATAGGATACAGAAGAAATTATATTGAGCTGGGACTTGCATTGTTGGAAAACCCTGATGGAATCAGGTGAGGGACTCTCAGGATGTTTCTTCATGATTGAATGCCAGAGACGGAATCTTCACCAGGGACTGTAGCGCTAGGACAAGGGGTGATGGGTTCAAAGTAAACCAAGGGAACTTGAGGTTAGATGTAAGGAAGAAGTTCTTTACTATTAGGGTGGTGAGGCACTGGAATGGGTTGCCCAGAGAGGTTGTGAATGCTCCATCCTTGGCAGTGTTCAAGGCCAGGTTGGACAGAGCCTTGGGTGCCATGGTTTAGTGTGAGGTGTCCCTGACCATGGCAGGGGGTTGGAACTGGATGACCTTACGGTCCTTTTCAGCCCAGACCCGGCTGTGGTTCTGTGCCCGGGCAGTGCAGAGCAGGGCAGAGCAGTGCAGGGCAGAGCAGTACAGTGCAGGAGCACACCCGCTCTCCCGGTCCCCGGTTACCAGAGCCCCGCAGCTCCTACACTCACCCACAGCCCCACGACCCCCTCGGGCCTCGGGGCCCCTCCGCAATGCAGGGGCCGCTGCGGGGCGGGGCCGAGGGGCCGGACCCGGCGCTGCCGCCGCGGGGGCCCTGCGGGAGCGGCGCCGGGGCGGGGCCGGGGGAGCGGGCGGGGCCCGGGAGCGCCGCGTCCCGGAGACAGCCCCGAGAGCGGCCGCGTCCTCCCGGTGCCCGTCGGAGCTCAGGTAAGCACCGCTCCGGGCCCTGCGCTGCAGCCCCGCTGCGGACCGGGATGGGACCGGATGGGGCTGATGGAGGAAGGGGAGGGATGGACCGAGAGCCGTTGGGGGGGTTCGGGGGTGGCTTCGTGGCCGTCGGGAACCGTTGGGAGCCGTCGGGAACCGTTGGGAGCCGTCGGGGGTCGCGTTCGCTGCCGTAGGCGGACCCGGGCCGAAGTTGGCGGCGGTCGGAGCGGTGGCCAGAGGTAAAGCGAGCGGCGGCTGCCCCGTAACGCCCGTTTTACCTCCGTAAACGGGCAGCCGGGTTTTGGCTTCAAGCGTTTTGAGCATCTCCAGACGGTAAAACCCCGTAAAGGATGGAACCTTCTGCCCTCTCCTGCCCCCGCCCCTGCTAAGCTGCTCCAGAGGGATCTGTGAGGCTGAACAAAGAACGTTGTGCGAGACAAGGGGGTGCGGTGGTTGTAAGCGCTTTTAATTTGCATCGGGGACAGAGGGGAAAGACATGTATTAAAGAAAGGCTCATTCGGTGTATTGAATGGGTGAGCTGCGGAGGGGACCGTGCCGATGGGGAGGCTGTAACCGCAGTGAGGCGGTGGAGAACAAAGCATTTTTATGTAAGAGAATTATGCAGAGTGTGCCTCGCTTGAGCTGCTGCAGGTACGAGCCGTGGGCATATGCAGCTCTGCCGTGCCCTAACGCTGCGCCCGATGTGATGCTCCAAGTAAAGGCTGCCTCGCCTCAGTTTGTTGTATGTATGTTTGGGATGCTAATTATGACCCACTGTTTGAGATGTGCTTTATGAAACACCTTTGGGAAAGAAGGGGGTGTGCCGCATGCCGGAAGAGTTGCTTTCTGTATGTGAGATAGCAGCGTTGTTTGTTTCCCCATGCTAAGCAGAGCTCTCAGTTTTCCTCTGGATAAAGGTACTCTCTACTTTGGTGGGTTTCGGTGTAGGTTTCTTCCTGATATAAAGTAGCAGGGTTTCATGTATAGTGGTCATTAACATAAAACCATGCAGTAGAATGGATGTGTTTTGTCAGTTTTAGTTATTTTAGGTCTCTAGCATCCTGTTTCATGTGTCATGTATCATGTCTTTGTGTCATCCTTCCTCAGAAAATCATTTGCTGTCCAGCATTTGCACTGCTTGGGGTTTATAAAACCTGACTCTTTTGTCTTCACAAGGGTTCATCTTCACAACATTGAAGCACATGTCCATTCTGTTCTGTTTCTCCCCATTTCCTCCCCAAACCTTTGTTTTCTGTCTGTGAAAGAACCTGTTTCTTTTCACCTGTGCTGGTTTAGACTTGCAGGGATGTCTAGACTCCAGCTCTCATAGGCATCCAAGAAGAGGCTCAGCAGCAGAATGTATTTTCTATAGCTCCTGACTGGATGACGTGATCAGAGCATCCCAGTGCCTGCTGGGAAGAGAATGTGCTGAGAAGGCATTACCTGCTGAAGTTACCCCTGCCATTACTTCATAGATCACTCAGAAGTGATTCACCAGCATTGACAGGATGGGCACCTTCCCAGTGGGTGCTGGAAACTTCCCTCAGTCAGCACAGAGACAGCACATTTAAGTTGTGGATGGGTGTATATTTCTGCTGCTAATGTGCTGAAAGTGAGATGTAAAATGGAGCCCATCGTGCCCCTTGTGTGCCCAGGTCTAGAAGAGCTGAACTCCTCACCGTGTATTTCATTGCACCCATTTGCAAATCACCTCTGATGCACTGAGCGATGGGCAAGTCCTCAGGTAATGTTTTACCAGGCTCCTGGAGCTCAGGCATTTGCTAACCCATTGAAACAACCCCAGAGGCTTAGGCCATTCAGTGTGAGAGGTGCAAGTGAGCCCTTGTGCAGCAGGGCTATGGAAGAGAGGTGATTCCATTAGTGAGGTGCAGCGGCAGGAACTCTTATCTCCTCATCACTTACCTAAGGGACAGATTTGGTTAATGTAGCAGTTTGTTGCACCCATATTGTGCGTTGCCTGGGGGTGTTTGAGAGGAGCCAAAGAGCTGTCATCCTGAGGATGAAAAGTCACTGTTCTGTGGGGAGTTTTAGCAGCTTTGAGCATGGAGGGCAGTTCATTGTGCTCCTAACGCGCTCGTTACAGACAGCGGCACTGATGTAGAGGTCTGATGTAATTGTTATGGTATGTTATGTCAGTGCCCACTTTGCTGTGCTCTTTAAATATGTTCTGACAATAAAGAAGTAATTGAATGATCCCTGAGGTGCCCTGCCTCGTGTGAGTGATCTGATCACAGCAGTCCCTAAAGGAATCTCTGCAGTCTGTGGCTTAAGAATTCCCTTGTTTATAGATGCTTTTCCACAATACCTTTCAGCCTGTGTCGTGCTGCTTTCTGTATTAGTTACTGTTTGCTAAGCCATATACCTGCATTCATGAGAGGAAGCATTTGCTATGTGCACTGTGGCCCCCATAGCTCTGACCCTGTGCTCACTTAGCAGTTGTCTGAGCTGTGGAAACTGCTAGAAATATCTAAGCACAGAAATGGGGGGTGAGGCCCATCGCAGGCTCTGATGGACTGTTTCAGCCATCACCCCCAAATGTGGCATTCCATACATGTGCTGGAGGCAGATTTGTTTTCTTAAAGGGTTAGGAAGAAGGGGATGTAGGGAAAACCAATTAGGTTGCAAGGACCTGATGATGATGGCTCTCAGAATGTTTACCTCTTTACTAATACAAGCTCTATGAAGTCTCAAGGTGCCATGGTGGACAAATGACAGCTTAAGAAAGGGGGGAAAAGCCCCACTCTGATGGTAGTGTTTCTGTACACATTGTGGGTCCGGGTTCCTTACATCTCTTCTGCAGATCACTGCACAGGCAGTGATTGTGCTGAGAACTGGTCTTGTACAATCTCTGGCACACAGCAAAGGAAAAAGCCACCTCTTGGCTTTATTGGGGTTCCTCAAAGAGGCACCGCTGCCTGCAGGACACTGGTAACTGAAGTGAAGCCAGAGGTAGAAAGGGATCAGGGAGTGTCACAGTTAACATGCACATGAATGAGTGACAGCCAGAAACAGGCTGAGAGAGCTGGGCTGGGGCAGCCTGGGCAAGAGAAGGCTCCTCAAGGGGAGACCTGAGAGCAGCTCCAGTGCTTAAAGGGGCTGCAGGAAAGCTGGAGAGGGGCTTGGGACAAGGGCCTGTAGGGACAGGCCAAGGGGAATGGCTTGAACCTGCCATGAAGGGGAGACTGAGCTGAGCTCTTAGGCAGAAGCTGTTCCCTGTGAGGGTGCTGAGGCGCTGGCACAGGGTGCCCAGAGAAGCTGTGGCTGCCCCATCCCTGGCAGTGCTCAAGGCCAGGTTGGACACAGGGGCTTGGAGCAGCTGCTCCAGTGGAAGGTGTCCCTGCCTGTGGCAGGGGTTGGAGCTGGAGGAGCTTTAAGGTCCCTTCCAACCCAAACCATTCTATGATGATTCTATGAAGTTCAGAAAGGTGCAATCTCCTGGGATCTTAGGAGTTGGTGACTTCCCAAGGTCCCTTCTAAACTGAATTATCTGACGATCTGGTTATTTTGTTTGTGTGCTCCTCAAAGTCCATGCGTATACTTGATGAAGAAATAAAATTATCTATGAGCTTATAAGGAGAATTGTTCCCTAATACACCAGGATGCTTGTTTTAATCCATCTGGATTTATTCAGGTGTTTAAAATGCAAGCTTAATTGCCCATGAAAGTGAGCCTCATGCATGCTTAAAAGTTAAGCATGTTTTTAACAGAAAAGGGAATACTTTTATTGCAAAGGGTAAATTCAGGGTGTGTAGGCTTAGTGGTGGAAAACACTCAGTGATGTTTGGTGCCAAGTGCCCAGAGAAAGCATGGAAATGAACAATGTCCCATGAAATCATGTTGCTTATCCCTCCCCAAACACACATGCACATACTGAGGGAGAGGGGTTGGCCTTAACATGTTTAAGGGTGGTGCTCTTTCTTCCATTCTTCTGCATGGTGCACAGGTGTGGTCATTAGCTGCATCTCAGCTAATAAGGGAGAAACAGCATGACACTGATTTCCATAGGGTGGAGCTGGCATTAGAGCATCGGTGCTGCTAACAGAGGTGGTTTCTTAAGCCACTTGCTTCAGCAGAGGGAAAAAGCTTCTATTTCATGGGTAAGTTTAATCACAGGTTATGCTACTAAACTATATGAGGGTGTTTTAGAAGGTGATTCAGTGTAATATTCGTAATTGCTTTCTAGGTATTGGAGGAAAGGGCTGATGTATCCATGGGGTTAATTCGGATTGCTGTGGCCACATGGATTGACTACGCTAGCTGTTAAGAAGATTTGAGGTCTAGCTTGACCCATTTTACTTTAACACTAATTGTTTGCTGCTGTAGTAAGGAGAGAAGATGAGCTAATGCTGTTGCTCCTTATGGTTTTACACTCATTGCTGCTTTTCCCTAGAGCAGTCTTGCAGATGAAGTTGATCTTTGTTCTTTTGTCTTGATGGGGAGGTGGTTGGGAGCCTGTCACACTCATTCGGAATGATAAAGAAGGGGTTTCAGTGTCGATGTTCGTGCTCAGTATCTTGCACCTTTGTTAGGGTGCTAATTGGAAAGGAATTGTGATGAAAAGGTGAGGCTTGAATTATAAAGGTTTATTAAACTGCTTTGTTTGCTGTAATGTGGGAGACAGGTTAGTGCTGCTTGAGAGGTTTGAACAGTGTTAGAATGCACTGTTTCTGCTTTAAAACACGTTGTTTTTCTAACTTTCTGTGGTATAATAACTATTTGGGTTTTTTAGTGCATAGTGTCCATCTTCCATATAAAATGTATACATATGTCTGTTCATGTAGCATAAGGGAGACAATAGCCCTATTACAAGCAGGAGTGTGGAGAAAATCAATGTAACTGTGTTGAATTCATTGAGTCTACACCTGCCTTGCACCACCTGGGGAGAGACAATGCCCCTTCCAGCATTGCTTCCTCACTATTGAGAACCCAGTGTGCTTTTCCCCTTCAGGGAAGTAATCTGTTTATACCTGTGTATTCCTGACATGGGTTTGTAGGTAAGATTCAGCCCCTCTGGCAGGCTTTGCTCCTTCATTTGCAATCAGCACTCATGGGTACAGGCATCTGAGCACTACTTGTTGTCTTGTGTTGGTCAACCCCCTGGCAAGAAGTAGGAGGTTTGTTCTGTTGGTACTGTTACAGCTGTAATGCAGTTGGGTTACGGTAGCTTCCAGTGAGCTGAGGCTATGAAAGCTTACTTTTCTGTTTGTGAACCGTGTCATTTTGTCCCCTGAGGGAGATTTAACCACATTTCAATAGCTGTTTGCAAGATTAGCTGTATTTAAAGTGTATCCAACCTCTGGATATGAACAACATGAGCAAACCCCCCCCAAACCAAAACCAGCAGGCCAGTCATGTCAGCTAACTTGGCAGCATTTAATTATAAGACCTATTGATTCAATTAACCCCATGGTTTCACTTTATTTTCTAGAGGGAACGATAGGGGCTGGTGTCTGGTTTAAAACCATGAGCTGTCAGTTCCGTGCTGAGGAACATACATTATCTGCTAGAAGAGCTGCTTTGCCCTGCAGAACTTGCCATTATCACTAAGGTTCCGATCTTGGATGAACAAAGGAAGTTTCTCAGATGAGAACATAGTGTAGGAATATCAGAGAGGTTCAGGACACAAGGTTATGCTTTAGAAAACTGCAGCCTTGGTCCAGATTTGGTCCAGAGGTGAACAGAGGAAGAAGGCTGTGGACCTCACAAGTGACCTGCTCTCCTCCCTTGCTGTAGAAGGTATCTGTACACCTTGCTAAGCCAGTGCAGGCAATTACAATGTGCCAGACCTTAAGTTCAGGGACCCCCTTAGCCTCTGGGAAAGCTCAGAGACTGAGGAAAGCCTCTTTGCTGTGTTTGCTGTGAAAAAGGCTGAAAGCAATGATCAAAATGCTTTGACTTTAAGGAGGGTTTAGGTCTGGATCTGAATTGTGTTTAGCCTCAGATCTGGTTATTGTTTTACCTCACCAGCTCTTTTGTGCCGAGTTACTCTGTTTTCTGCAGTAGCCTTGCTCTGACTGCCAGGTCTGAGCAGATTGCTTCCCCTCATGGAGAACTAAGGCTGTACGCTGCAGTGTGATGACTCCCATCCCAACATCTGCTCATGTTAATGGGATTCCACTGTCCCCTGTCTGACTGTGGGACAAAGAGACCCCACAGCCTTTTAAAGCCCTTGTCCTGTGTTGGCAGCTGCTTCCCCATGACCAGTAAGGTATGCTGGGGCACCCACTCCTGTTCTGGCCAGTGGTATCTATCACTCAGAAAGCAGAGCTGCTACCTTTGGGCTGCTGTGACTATGGCTTGATCAGCAGGAGCCCTATGGTCATGTGCAGGGTGCCCTTTGCTGTCTGCTGGTACCCGGTGTGATGTTCGGGTGTCTCAAGCTGCTGGTGATGGTTGTGTCGCAGGGTGTGGTAGGCAGGCAGGCTGCTGTTCCTGTTGCAGCAAGACCGTGTTCATGCAGTTCGGTGTTTGCTGCTTCCTTTGAGTCACGCTGAAATCAATACTGGCTTTTATTTCCCTCAGTAATTAGAAGATGCTCAGGAAGCTGGAGGCAGAAATCAGGAGCTCAAAAAGGAGAGATGCAGGCATGGAGCTGAATGGTTTTACAAAGGAAAAGGAGAGGAGAGCTTGCTCAAGGGTTGGTCTGGGTTGGTCACTCACATCCCATCCTGCTTGTCAACCTGCAGCTTAGGGTGGGAAGGAGCTGGAGATGAAGCTGGGTGTATGGCCCTAAGCTGCTTCCTGGCTTGCAGAACTGTCTTCAGCATTCCCTTCTCTCTGCATTAGAAGATACGTGGTGCAGGGACACAGCCACAAGAACAGGAGTTAAGTCAGCTCCTCCAGATACGTGTTGGAGTTGGTTCTGATTTGCACTGATTCAGTCAGTGCAGAGTTTGGCCCTAAGGATGCTCTTCACAGGCTGTCAGCATGGTCATAATACACCTGGGAGTTAGTGTTGGTGTAGCTGAGTCCAGAGCAGACTTGGCATTTAGGATTGGCACTAAGTGTGGCTGGAAGGAAAGTGGCAAGGTAGGTTTTTTGTCCCCATCCCTGTCTTTCCTAATGGGATTGATTTGATGCCCTATAAAGAAAATCTTCCCCAGGAAAGTGATGGAAAAAATGCATAAATGAGGAGCAAGGAAACTGTGTATTTATTTTGGGTTAGGGAGATAAAATATGTCTGTTTCCTGAAGTAGTAAAGTTGGCAAACATTATGTGAGAGAGTCATTAAAGGGAAAAGCAAAAGAAAACCAAACAAACTGCTGTGCGTGTGAATGAACAGTTAATAACTTGATTCATTCCAAAGAGCAAGGGATAGAGTGTGGTAAATATGAGCTTTCATTCCGTGTTGTTGCTTTTCTGGCTATAAAGAGCTGGTTATACTTCTGAATAAGACTTAGCACAATATTGAATTTAAGCGTTTTGTATTATCCAGTGCTATCTGTTACAGCGTATAATAAATCTATGTGTAAGATTTTGACTAAAAGGCATTTGGTAATATGAGAAATTAATATCTATAATTTTATATCCCACATAGTTTGCCAAAATTAGCAGCAGTGATTTATAGGTGATACAGTCCTTTTGATTAGATCATTTTAAATGGCATGCTACTGGTGTTGCTTAAAACACTGTCAGTGTTTTGAATGCAAGAGCAGGAATACCCATAAAGGTGCCTTTCGCTATGAATAGTTGTGATCTTTTTGTGGAATGCATTTGAAAAAGGTAGTTAAATTGCATTCACTCTTTGCCTTGTTTTGGCCCACTGTACGCTTTCAGCATCACTGTTAGCGGTGAGTGGGATTAATCATATATTGCAAAGTCTATTTGATAATTACAGGCTCTTGGAGGTTAGCAATGTGTTGTCTCATTTTACCGTATTTATGATATTGGTTCTACCTGCCTGAATGGCTGGCTGTTGTTTCGGTGGTGATGCTGCTATCAGGATACCAGCATAGCCCTGCCTCATTACCTGTAATTACCAACAGGCACAGAGTCAGTCAAAGCTTTCTTATCAACAGCCCTTGAGTCCAGTAACACTGACATTTGGGTGAGCACTGACTTGTGCAGATGCTGCTGGTGCTGCCTGATGTGCACCAAACAGCTGAACTAACAGGGTTTCTGTTCTTTGGCTCATTGGAACGCAGGCTTTGATACACTGGTAGTAAGTAAGTCAAGTAGTAGCTGCTAAAGCCTTATGGCTTGCTTTGAAATCTCATTCTGAACTTGATTCTTGCTGTCTTGCAGCACGAATGGGTATGTACACTGCCACTTATGGAGAGAGTAGCCCTTGCTGTTTTAAAGCTACCGGCAATGGCAGTGTTTCCATGGTGGAAGATGTGCACCTTCCTGAGCCAGCACATACTGGTTGGTTTAAGGCAGATACTCCTTTTTTGGGGTGGGGTCATGCATCTTCTGTCCCAGTGATGGGGACAGAGCACCATGGTGGTGGTGCAAGCTGTACTTGGAGTAACTGACTCCTTTACACTTTGAATTAAGTGTTTTAAGACTGATTTCCACCACAGCCCGACCCCCAAAGCCTGTTACAAGCGGGAGGAGGCAAGAAGCAGTTGGAAAAAAACATTGAGCAACCCTAATGTTTTCCATGCTTCAGGACACGAAGCTATATTTAATACTAGGATCAGAAAGAATTATTCCCGTGAAGACACGGTGTTGCAGAGTTGGCATTATGGGTTGTTGCCCTGAAATAACACTGGTGAGCACCAGGTGCTCTGCTTTGCCCTTACTGCCCTGCTGTTCTCAGGTGGATTTCAGTTGAGGTTTTAGTTACTTGGAAGATGGGAGATGGTTTGTTTCTGATTCCTTTTATATACTGATAGAAGTAGGAGGTTATTTCTGAAGGGGCTGACATCTTCTTCTGCATGTGAACCTGTTGCAGGATCAGCCCCAGTGACATTGCTTATTCCAGGGAATGAGTGGTGTAGCTGTAGTGTGGGTTTGTGTTGTCTCTGGCAATGCTTCGATGGTTTTCCCTCGCTTGCCTAAGGGAAAGGAAAGGGGAGTGAGAAATCAGTTTTCCTCCATTGGGGGGTGATCTCTGCATCAATCAAAAACATAAAAAGAGAGGTCAGAAGCATTTGTTATGCTTTATTTGAAGGATCAGCTGTGGGGACTTGTTTCAGCTGTAACCGGTAGGTTTCCAAGCTAACACAACAGTAGGAATAGGATTTGCCTGTCCAGGATTTCTGGAGGCTATTGAGCTGTCTCCCTACACTCCCTTCTTTTCCTCATTCAAACACAATATAAGCACAACTTTTGGCTTCTGTTCCCCTCATACCTTTGCAGTTGGAAAGACTTGTGTCTTTATTGTTTGTTCCAGTGCCTTTACCTGCAGGCAAGGCACGATCTAGATTGAAGTATAATCCTGGTGGATTGCTAAACAAGCCCTGCCCCATGCCTGTATCCCTAAACAGATGAGTAGTGCTTTGAAGAATGTTTTGAGCCTGACAAGAATAATATCTAGCAGAAACTTTCCTCTTACAAGATGCACATAGTCAAATGAGCAAGCAAATGTGCCTCAAGAAGAAAGGTGCTGTGTCTCTAGCCACTTGTTAATGCTTCCCTTTCCATAATGGGTTTACTTCATGACATGGAAAGCCTTCAAAACTGGTAGTGGTATAGGGCAGTTTCCCCTTCCACTGTAGGTCTGGCTGCAGTTAAGTGTTTCTCTCCTTTCATTTGTTGCTTTTGAGTTTAATCATTCATTTCACATTCAAACATAGCTCTGGGCAGCGCTCCACATAAATAACAAACCTACTGCATAGATGAAACCATGGAAAAAGAACCCGTGATGTCCTTCTGTTGGATGTTTGGAATCGTGGAGTTGCTCCTGTTCTGAGGAGCTTATGGGAGCCTTAGATCATGGGGTGGACAGTGCTTGGTGGGGCACTGGGCTAGTGGTGAGAGCCTCTGGCATGTCCATTACAGGTGCACTGTTGGTTTTGGGTTTAGCTTGTCCCATTTGCTTGGGTCCTGATCCGCAGCAGAACTGGAGAAGCTCTTCTTGGCTTGGAAATGATTCCTGGGGGGATTTTCTGGGCACATTTCAGCCCCAGAATCATCCTCTTTGTATACACCATTAACGTGGCTGTTACGGGTGCTTTGTTTATGCCCAAGGCTGGGAAGGCAGGCTCCTGTGTGCCAGGGCAGAACAGGCATTTTTGCCCTATGTATTTACTGAGCAGCAGCTACTGTTTCTTACCCTCCTAATTCCAGTGGGAGCATCAAACCTGACCTGGAGCTCCCCAGCACAGGCCCTTTCCATGACTGTGAGGAGTCACAAGGCCTTTTCTGTAGCAAAACACAGTTTCCCCTACCCTATTTGAGCAGTACTGAGACAATTTGCCCCATCATGTCCACCGACCCTGGTACTTGTGTATCACCAGTCTGAAACTGCTCCCGACTACTGCAGTGCCCAAGTAAAGGTGTGTTGGGTTCAGCCTGAACCAATGAGGTGTTTTAAGCAAACCAAATCTTAGTGCAATAGCAGAGACCAGGAGAAGCCTTCCAGTCTGACATCCTGGGATGCGGTCCATCTGCAGCCAAGGCTTATCTCAACTGATGCTGTGGGGGTCCTGTGCCTCTTTGCTCCCATGGTGCATAGTCCTTGCCTGACCCCGTGGGAAGCAGCTCAGGAAGCAGAGCCAGGGCAATGCCAGTGCTGGGCAGAAATGACTTTCCACCAGTCCAAGTCTCTGCAATGCTTGAGAGCACTGAGGACAGGGAGGGGCAGGAATGTGTATCTGAATCTGAGAGCTGGGAGGCATTTACCTGTCTGAAAGACAGGGATTTGAATGAAATTATTGTTCCATTTTGAAAAGAAAGTTTAATTTATATATATTTTAGTTATATTGTTTTAGTTTTGATTGTGATTTAAAGGGCACAAGACATAGGGTTACAGGAAGAATGTTGTACTTGGCTCCTTCCACGTGAACAGTCAGAAATACACTTGGCACAGTCTTTTGCTGGTAGTCACAGGGAGGTATGTATGGTAATAAACAGCCCTTCTAGGCTTTCTGCTGCTGGCTCTGAACGTTGCTGTGCTGCAGCTGACTTGTTTGCAGGAAAGCCCCTGTCTGTGCCTTTAATGAGGGACTGTCCTGGGGTAGAAATTGCCTTCCTTGGAATTAGAGGAGGAGGAGGGATGTGTGTTGTGAGGAAAAGCTAAGCCAAGGAACACCTGGCAACCAGATGGCCCCTAGCATGCTGCATCATACCCACATCTTCATTAAGGATTATTGTGGCTGTCTCTGGGTAATAGATTTAGAAGTTTGGGGTCACAAGGAATTAGAAAATTGGGACCAGTCACAATTAAACCCAAGTTATTTTTAGGAAACAAAGAACTGAGCCGAAAGCTGAATTAGAGCTACTTGGAACGTTAGGGCTGGATTGGGGGGTGTTTTCTAAGCCACCAACAAAAGAGCCCATGCCCTTGAGTCAGAGGCACAAAGCAGCCCAGGGTGGTGGCAGGTGGGCTGGAGACAGCAAAGCTGTGAGCAGCAGCAGTGCCATGGAACTGGCTTTATTCTGCTTCCTAAGGCAGCTGGTGGTGTGTACTTGTCTCTGGGTATTTATGTGTGCAACAGATAAGGGCTGCTCAGACCCTTAGTGTAGGACAGGACTGTGTTGTTTGCACTGATTTATATGAGCCTGACATGGTATCTTCCACTGATGTTTTACGTGTATTTAATACTGCTTTCTATTACCCTTTCAGTGTGCCTGCGATCCAGAAAAGGCAAACTTGAAGGTTTCAAGTGAATTATGAGAATACCAGTAGGAAAATAGAGATTTGGGAAGAACTGTGCTGGCACACAAACCCTTTCAGTGCTGGTGGCCAGTCAGTAGCAGTGGTTGGTAATGTGGTCAGGAATCCACTGTGTGGGTGCACAGAAGGGCTCTCACTCCTCCATCCCCTGTACTTGCCTCTCTGGCAGGTACAAGAGGCATGGCAGTACTGAGGTGCCTATTCCTGCTGCACTGGAAGGTGGGAGATGCCTCTTTTTCAGGGAGCTTTGAAAGCTCTGAAGTATATGGCAGGAGTAACACAGAAGAAACTTTGCTAGTGCAGGGCTATGTAAACTGATTGCCTTCCTTACAGATGCTTTGGAGCATCCGCAGGAAGCTTCAATGGGTTGTTCATTGCTTCCGTTCTGGCCACGCTGATGGAGTAGTAAGAGCATTGTTAGCTTTTATCCTATATGTATTTTGAGCAGCTTCTATATATATCCTTTGTCACTTTCATGTTAAAATATTGATAAGCACAACTTCAAAACACTTATCATTGAAACATCTATGTAATTGCTAGGTAGTGTTGATTTCAAAGCCTGTTTTGAATTTCATGTGGTGAGTTCTGAGGAATCCACCTCAAAAAACTTGTTTTAAATATCACTTCAGTTTTTAAGGCTCCTGCTACCTGTGGGGTTGGTTCTGCAGCTGAGATCCTTGTTGAAGATGAGCTAACTTGCATTATGCAATGTGGAAGTACTTGTATCTTATTCAAGACAAGCCAGTGGCACCCAACCACATGATATGGGGCAGCCACATGAATATGGAGCAACTCTGTCTTGAAAGGGTGGATCAGACTGTTCAGTAGGGCTTTTCATTTCCTAATCTCTCTGCATCTCAAAGCCTATATGGTATTCCTTATTTTACCCTCGCAGAGAAAAAGGAATCTCAGTTCTTGAAAGCTGCTGCCCCAGGTTAGGCAGTCCTTACATTAACAGTTCATTACCCAGAGAGACCATAATATCCTTTTGTTGTGTGTTGAGGGTGTCTTCAACCAGTGCAAACCAGTGCTTGCCTGGAGCAAGCAGCTTCAGTTTGGGGGATGTGTTTGTTTTTTCAGTGGAGAAGTGTTGGAGCAGTGGATGAGGGAGAGGATGATGAGCAACCACACACTGTGGTAGGAAAGTGGTGCTCTACAGCTAGGGGAAGTTGTAAGAGAACACAGAGATGAGTTCTTTTTCCACACCAGTCCTTATGCTACAGTGTATAAACCTGATGAAGACTTCAGAATGTACAGAATTGCTGTAACACATTGGGACTAAAATGAGCAGAAGGTGCTGGACTGGATCCTGTTGGAATTGTACATGGCATTTTGCAGAGTCAGGATGGAGAGCTCCTGGGGTGCTCATCTTAGCAGGGGCTGCCATGGTCCTGCTGAAGTGCTAAACACCTCTGTGAATTGGGCTTGCTGTTGGTAGGGGCCTGTGTTTTGGCAATGATGGACTTGGATTAGTCCTTCAGAGAAGCATATCTTGCATGTATGAAGCAGCAGGGAGAGTCAGAGTTAGGTTTTGGTTGGAATAAGCCTGGAGAAGCAGGCTGGGACTTGTTCCCAGCTGAGTACTGAGTGGCTGTAGTTGTTTTTCTTCTGTTTTGGCATCTGCTTTCACACTAAATCATCTGTTGGGAATGTGATCTATCTGTGTACAGGTGCTTAGAGCTGTCTGTGTGTGTCTGACAACATTGACATATTTGCCTGATAGGTGGTATTTAATTCTTTTTCCTAGGAAGACTTGTGTAATTACATAGGGGATGTTAATGACAGAATAGTTTCAAGACTCCAAACTTGTGCCCACTTAATAGTAGTAATTATTGTTTCTAATATTGATTTTCCTAGGGAATGCAATGCAATGCAATGCAATGCAGTGCTTTGCCTTATTGGGGGTAAGTTTGATGCAGACATTCATGATCTAAAGAGATCTTAAATGTTCTTGAGTTTATTGCTAAGGTCCCTTTCAGCCTGGCTTTTTGATGGTGTTATAAAGTGGTCTTGTGTTTGGTTTACTCGTGGGCCTGTACATCAATGTTCGTTTACGTCTCTGAGCTGTCAAGATTAATCTTAGCAGAGTGCTTTAAAATACTGTTTTGGTTTGTAGTTTAGTTTTTTCACATTGCCAAGCTTAACACATTAAACCCCCAAACTAGTGAGGCAGAAATCAGAGCAGATGCTGATTTTCCTTTTTCTGTACTAAAAAAGGGTGTAGTTCTGTTTTGGTTCTGCCATTTGGGTTTTTATGGTGACAACTGGTGAAACCGTGCTGTTTGTCAGATGGAAACCCACGTTTCTATACACTGGATTTGAGCTACTGGAAAATGTCTGGCTGGGCTAATAATGTCACTTATTCTAAGTCAATAGCTCTGATACTTTCCGTGCTCTCCTGAAGTCGTGTAATGGTCTACTTTAAATCCTGTATTCGTGAATCTTGAGCTATGGCTCAGTGCTTTGGGAAGGGACTGGAATAGAGGTGACTTTCCATAAGAGCCTAATCCTGAATCTGGCAGGATTTTGTGAGAGAATTAGTGAATTTCTGTCAAGTTTTAAAGCAAGCCCTGTCATTTACTAGAGAATTATCCCAGTTTCATAATGCCATCTGTTAGTTACTAAAAATTCTTGGGGAAGAGTATATATAAATATATATATGTAATTTTTCCAAGGGGCTGAGGATATCAGAGTTGCTTGCAGAACTCAGTTACATTCCCATGAAGTTCCCCAAGGCTTTTTCCATACTGATCAGTGTAGGTGCCTTGTAATAATTTTTAGTGACCTTTCCATTGTACATTCTTACTCTTAAAAGCATATGTGTGTGTACGTATAGATGCACATATATAACTCCACGGAGCTGAATGGAACTTATACCCATACTACTGGAGCTTAGTACTTGGACTGTGCTAAACAAATAGTGTCAACAGTAGGACCATTGCTGTCAGTACAGGGGAGCTGTCACCTGGATGGTTTCCAAGTGAAATGTTTTACCTGCAGTCAGTGTTAGCTTCATTCAGTTCTGCATTGCTGCGCATGAATGAATGACTGCGAGTCCTTCTGCATGCTACATTCACATGCTAAAGCAATAGCTCTTCTATACATGAAAGGACTCTAAACAAGAAGCTTTTCCTATGACAGTAATGACTTCTGCAACAAGAATAATGTGGCACTGTACCAAAGGAAAGAAATGGTTGTAAAGAACATCTTTGGATAGTCTCAAACGTGATGTGCAGTAATTTATATGGGGTCTCTTGTCAGTTCAATGAAAAACTCTGAAATACAAAGAATGACAGAATGAACTGTGCATGTGTGTGAAATAGGAACATTCATCTTGTAACCATCTTTATAATCAACTGGTAAGAAAAGAGCTATTAAATCACTGTATTCATTCCCTGTTTTGCCCTACTTGCTATGCTGACACCTGGAGCTCTTCTACAGCGTTTGTTGATAACTTTGCCCCTCATTCCCCTTCTGTCAGTGGCTCAATAGCATTTTTGTTTGTATAAATTGTAACTGTGAGGACCTCATAGGGAAGAAACAGGTTTTCTTCATTGCTGTGCGAGGGGAAAGGGTCTGTGGTGTGTTTCCCATTGCAGTGGGAGAAGTTATGCAGTTGTGAGCTGGTTGTCAAGAGACTGGTGTCATCACCAGTTGTGAGCCTCAGCTTCTTGATTGACAGCTTTGTCCTAAAGGAAGGTGGTGGTCATGGAGGACTTTACCAGGATAGCAGCTCAGGCTTGGGAATTTCAGCGTGAATTCAATAAAAGAGCAGGAATAAAGGATAGAAAAGTGGTGATATGTGATCTACATCCTGTTTGATTCAAGGAAAAGAACCATGTATTATTAATCAGCATATTCTATTGAAAGAGTTTCAAAAGGCAGATTGTATGTTGTGAGAAAACCCATAATCATCACTAATACAATCTCAGACTGAGACATTCTTTACCTAGAATTACTAGAAGAGTTACAGAATGTTTTGTTTTCAGTTGGTAAAGTTAGTACAATACCCATATTGTACCAAGCCTACAGCTTTCACTGATTCTCTATAGAGCCTGTGGGAAGGCCAGTAATAACTTGAATGAGATTGCTAGTGATTTTCAGTTATATTTGCTGTGGTTTTAGTCATTACATCTATCAGAAATAGTAAATGAACCATCATTTCCTAGACTGCCCTACAAGTGAGCAGCATATAGACCTTGCTAAAGACTGAGGCTTAATTGCTGATGTATGAGGATTTATGAAGGGATTCCTTGGGGACTGAGGGCATGTGTTACAACATCAGTGGCCTCTCAAGCTCTAGGACATCATCTTTCATCAAAGGGAGAAAGTGCAGGTATTTCAGTGTCACTTGCCAGTTATTGCATGTAACCTGCATTGTGACTTCTGGGGAAGAGGGAGGTTTCCTGCCTGCCTGGGCTGTGAATATAAGCAGGCAAATACATGTAAGAATATCAGAGTTGGGCATTCATGCTTCTTTACTTCACTGTAGTATTGGGGAGAGAGTTTGGTTTGTGCTATGTCAGAATCTTACCTGCATTGTTCCAAAGGTGATTGACGTTTCTATTTACTCTTTCTCTATAGGTTATTCTATAGACGTGATAGTGCAATGACTATCAGCTCAGTCTGTAATCTCTGGAAATCTTGTTATGAGTGTGACAGTTATGTTCCAGTACAAGAGGTAGCAGGCTTTATACATCTTGTGTCAATGGAATGTCCCCTGCTAAAACACTGCCCAACAGGAATTGCTGTTTAGGTATAAGTGAAATTTGAATTACTTGTTGGCCATTGGTTAATTTTTAGTTATTGTATCAGAGTTTAATTTTGACATTTTCTAAATGGGGCCAAAACCTGGTTTTGGGTGTTTTTTCCAGGCCCTAGTCCTCTAGCAAACACCAGGTATTTGTGGCACCAATGCATGCCTGTGGGCTCCCAGCCTCTTCATTAGGGATAAAGAGGAGCCTGTGCTTGTAGGCTATGTTGCAGGATTAGTACCTAAAGCATGATTATGTGCTTACCAGCTTGATGATTCCCTTTACTGCCCTTTGAACAGTGCATACCCTGCTGAGGCACTGTCCTTAGACCTTTGGGGCAAAATCTATCCTTGCTCAGAACAGCCTATGTCAGGAGAGAATCTGCAGGCATAAATTTGGCCCTTGTAAGTGTATTAACAAAAAGGTGGGTTTCAATCTGCCTTTGCAGGTTTGGCTGTTGTCACGGTGCAGTAAGTCAAGGGATGCTCCTAAATACACAGGGAGAACCATGTTGATACCAATGGATGCAGGGAGAAAAGGCATGTTTGAACTGTTTTGTCTGCATTGCTGTTTCCCTGGTACTGGACTTGTGTGTTGCTCCTGGGGTAGGTGTTTGGGTTTGGCTGTTAGGTTGAACCGATGGTTGTCAGTGAATGCTTATGGAAATGGCAGTGGCCTTTGTTTCCTACCTGGGTTTCTGCCCAGGTAACCATGCAGACCTCCAGATGAATACATGTGCATCAGTTTGTGTCATCCACGTTAATCCCATGAGCCAGCTCCAATCAGCAGCTGAACTTGGGCCAGACTTATTAGGGGAGCCAACAAGTGTCTCTTTGAAGGCCAGGCACACAAGGGGAGAAAAGGGCAAGTCCTAAATCAGTTTAATTGCTTGTATTTTCCCAGAGGCCCTGCAGCAATGTAATGTAATGCAGGTTTTTCATAGCTGACATCACAACATACTGGACACGCTGCCAAGTTCCATGTGGGTGGAGAAGAAAGGAGGTGTTCTTGATTTTTATAAACACTTGTGCTTCTATTCTCAAGGAAGAAAATAGGAACAAACTTTCCCCAATGATCTCCTGAGCATGTAAATGCCACATGAGCTTTTTGGCTGATGGCAGGAATGGCATTTCCTGAGCCGTCTTCAATGCTCTTGTCCTAGTTACATAAGTTGTGTTTTATCAACTGGAGCATATGCATCGAAAACCAGTTGGAGAACTCTAAGAGTCATTTATCATCTCACAACTTCCAGCAGAATTACTCATAGAGCTGCTCTGAAACTGAGTGTTCAGGTGCATCAAAGCATTGGTGCTGCATCCTTTCACCTGCCAACTAAATGGTTTTTGTCTTGTGTCTGATGATATTTAGGTTGCAAAACCTGAAATTGAGTGTGGATATTCATCATTTTCCTTAGGAAAGAACCCCAGAAGTTTTTAGGGCTTAAGCTGCTCTGTTACAGAGGGAGGATTGTTGAGCTAACCTCATCCTTGATAAACCTTCATTTCTCTTAGTGCTTGGAGAGGAATTGATTTTCATGCTTATATTTACACCTTTTATGGTGTGCAGCATGGGAGGGATGCTTTACACAAATCGTATACTTTACAGCAATGTATTGACCAGCCCAACAGAGTGTTTTGTTTATGTAACCAAATCTAAAGAAGATGCTCTTCATTCTGATGTTCTGTGTATAGAAAATGAATTATGACACTTGTGGAAATGGTGTTCAGGTCATTGTTTGTTCCTTACAAGAGCTTAGACAGTCACTTTTTGGGTGTTTGGCAGTTCACGGTGGAAACAAAGGCTCTTTAGAGGCTGTTCAGTTAGACTGATTTGTAGTAGAAGAGGCTGAGAACTTCCTGGAGTCTTCACACTGTTTGACCAGAGCTGCTTTTATCCATTGTTAGGATCCTGCTACACCCATACAAGATGTCCCTTTAAAGATGCTCTTTAGGTCTTATTAATCTTGTTATCAAGTGCACTCTACATAAAAGGGTACTTTGCCGATTCAGAGCTCTGAGATGCTGCAGGGCTGGAGAAATGATACTGGAAATAATGATGATCAGCTCAGTTTCTGGCAAGAGAAGAAGGGGGATGTGGGAAGAAGACAAATTAAAGACTCTAGTCCCAAATGGAGTGGAGGACACAGTGTTTATCATAGCTGAGAGTGGTTTGGATGTGTGAATCTGAAAGGCCCACCTTATGTGGAGAGTGGCTCTTCATCAGGGACTGTAGTGATATAGGACAAGATGTGATGGGTTCAAACTGAAATAGGGGAAGTTCTGAAGGATCATCTTAAGGTCATTTCCAGCCCAAACCATTCTATGACTCTGTGTTGCATATTGCAGTTTGTGGGAGTGGGGAATTGTGTAGTGACTTAAGGAAAGTATTCATGTTCTCCACAGACCTTGGGAAGGTGAATGGGGGAGTGCATTGGGGTTTGCTTCTTTTTGTATAGCTAACCTGAATGTGCTTGCAGGTGGAAGCTGTTAGCTGTGGAGCTGTTGATCCCAGCAGGGAAAACAGCTTGCTCTACTAATCATTGGGGCAGGTAGCAGACTGCTAAATCTTGTTTGCTTTAATTGGCCTAGTAGAGCCTTTGAATCAGTGCAGCTTGGGTGAATAATGTACTTGAGATTTGTGCTGGTATCTTTATTGTAGGCCATAGGTCTTACAATGTAAACTATTGAATTACTGATGAGATTGGTGTTGGAGTCCTTCGGGGATTGTGGAATTGCAAATTAACTCCTCACCATTTACTCCATCAGAGTGGGTATTTAGTTCTCAAAGCCATTCTCTTGTGAGAAAGGTTCTTGAAGCAGCTAATGGGAGCTGAGGTGCAGCTGGGACTCCGGCTCCGAGGACCAAGCTCCTTTGCTGTGTTTCTTTGTCTGCTCTCTGTGATGTGCTCTATGTGAGGACTTTATACATTGAACCTCTGTCAGGGGCAGATAGGACAAGATAGGTTTGGATTGTAGAGCATAGCATAGGATCCTTCCTGACAGGCTGAAAAAGGTCCTCGGAGAAAATGAATGCAAATGTTTGTTTCTGCTGTACTTGATGTTATCATTTACATGCTTGCAGATATGGACCTTGGGGCCAAACCTTGAAGTCTGGCATTTCCAAAAGGATCTAAGGCGTGAAATGCAGTGAGGATTGGGGTGCACACAAACCCTGGATTTGGTTTTATTCTCTCCCCCATTTCTCACCTCTTCCATCACCCTGAGAGTAAGTGTTTTATAGCAACAGGTTGTGCTGCTCAGAAAGAAGGGAGTTCTGTTCAATGGAAGTTAATTTGGTGTCTAACAGTAGAAAAGCCCTGGCTTGTCTCCTGGATCAGGTGGTTACCTGAAGCCCACCCATCACAGGAGTGTTTAGTTCTTGGGGACAAGCATTCTTCTGGCAAAGAAGGATATGCAGCTTTAGGGAATGGGGAATTGTAGTTATGTTAATATTTGATATCAACCAAGAAAATGAACTGAGTGTGCTCAGACCTCAGAGTATCATTCTTCTGTAGTTAAGGCTGGGTTTCCATCATAAGGACTTCCAATATCTGCAGGGATTACAGGGTAATCATTTAGCAAGTAGAATAAAGTATTTGGCATTGGAAGCTGGCTCCTGATGTGCTCTCCTGAGGGGATTGCTTTAACAGCACCATAAAAAATACTGTTCTATTTAGATTATATCAGATTAGAGCAATTCCTAGCAGCCTGTTGTCTGGGGTTGTGTCTCTGTGTGGAGAACAGCCACCTCGAAAGGCAAAATGAAGTTCTGCTGTTGCCACTTGAAATCTTACTGGTTTGGATAGAGCTTTGTGGTGATTTCCAGCTGGGTTTGTTTTAAAGAGCCTCAACCTTCTTGTAGCTGCAAACAATCCCAGTGTCTACAGAGCCCAGCGTTTACTGGAAGTGCTGGGAGGTGAAGTGCCTGAGTGGTAAATCCCAGCATGTTCCACTGTGCCCCTCTAAAGACATTTAAGGTTGTGTCCCTGCGTGCCACTGGCTTTCAGTGGAAGCTGGCTTCTTAGTCATGCTATGTCAGTTCCATGTGGATGCCCCTTTGTTGGATACAGCTCCTGCTCCTGCTGTAGAGCCATTGTGGTTCCACTGGGGTCCTGTGCAAAGGAGCCTTTGCTCTGGGAAGCTGAGGCTTCTGGCACAGCTTTCCATTGCCTTTGTACCTCGAGGAGAACTGATGCCTTGCACAAAACCCGGATGATCTCCAGGAACTCATTCCAGCTGCTTTGCAATGATTCTTCAAGTGGTTTGTTTGGTAAACGAGCAATAGTGTCTGGCATAGAGTGCACAAAACAAACACATCCTTTAATAGGAAGAGTTAATTTATGTGTTTCTGGTTTGGAAATGAGTTTTGCACTGTTCTGGAAGCCGGATGGAGGTGTCCCAGCAGCATTCCAGAAGCAGGAATAGCAAACCTGCAGCCTGAGTGCGGTATCTGAGGTGCTGTCCTCCTGTGTAGGAGCAGACCTGGAGACTCCAGCCTGGCCCTTTGAGGTGGAGCTGCCCAAACAATCCTCTGTAAATACCAGATTTGAGTGTTTGTTTTGCTGTTTTTGTAACAAGCCATTTGTGACTCACTGTTTTCATTATTCACCCAGCCCCAGAGACTGAGAAATAACATACAATGAATTTGTGCACTAATAGTTATCCATCAATGACTGACTAAATTACAGGAAGGTGAAGCATCCTCTTCCATTTGAGGTGAGGGACCACTCAGTCCTTGGCCTCTTTGCCGGTGCTGGCACTGAAGGGACCAGCTGTGTGGATAATGGATCTTGTGACCTGGATTTCTATCCGTGAGCAGCTGGATTGCACCATCAAGGAATTCCAGCCAGGCTGTTTGCATGGAGGTTGGATGGATGGAGCAGGGTGAGGCTGGGGAAGAGCAGTGCAGACAGGCAATGCCGTGGTACCCTCTGGAATAAGGAGTTCTTGTTTGTTCTCCCTGTGCTTGTGGCAGAGGTTGATGCTGCAGCCACTGATGCCCATTCCTGGCTAAGCTACCTGTGTCTGTAGGCTCCATCTCCCAGTTTGAACTGAGTTACTGTGCAGTGGTAACTCTGCTTACTTAGCTTGGTACAATGAATTCGTGCGAGTGGCTGGGTTGGCAGCTTGTGTTAATGGTGCCCAGGGAGCAATGACTGGGAGAGCTACTGATGTGTTTTCTGTCATAGGCAATATAGAAAGGCCAGTTTTATGTTTAATTTCTGTTTTAAAAGCTTCCTTGCAATTGAAGTCCAGCTCTCCATCTAGAGCAGGGGTTTGCATTTCAGCCTATGGAACTGCTGGCAGCACTTGCAGACTGATTCCTTCACTAATACATGGTCCCCCTTCAGCTCTCTGGCAGTTTGGGAAGGAAGATTAAAAGCCTCAGAAGACTGGTATGGATGAGCTGAAAACAAACTGGATCAGTCTAACATGTAATTGTTGAGAGATGTGTTCACTGTATTGTAGGACAGGACACTTTGAAGGCCTTGCACTTGCTGGGAGTGAACCAGTGGTGTCTCACAGCTGGATGGGATGGAATGTCTGACCGAAGGATGCTGACAGTTACAGATGCTGTGGCTGCTGAATGCCCTCCTTCATAGAATAGGATAGTTAGGGTTGGAGAGACCAGCCTCTCCAGCCATTCAGGTGTTCTTGCTGCACAGAGACTGAAGTTTGTCTCCAGAACCTGGTGAAGGTTTCGCCTTTCATTCGGGCTCAGCTTTCTGAGTGATTTAGGGAAGCTTTATTATGTTCTTGGTAGGCAGCTCCTCTGCTGGGAGCTCAAACCATTGCTGCCTTCTGTATGAGAAGTACCTGTCCCAGCAGGCAGTGTGGATAGACTTGAACTCCACGTATCCCATTGCAGCTGCAGGAACTTCCAGAACAGAGATATAATGTGTCACTGGGAGTTACTGTGCTGTTTACCAGTAAGGTTTAGCTCTGAAATGGAGCTTGTACCTGTATAACACATGCTTTTGTTGGGATGTAATACACTGCATCAGGGTGTGTGCAGGTGGGATTTCAAGACAGGATATAATGGAATCACCAATATGCACTGGAATGAGTACAATGGAGGGCCATTAGGGCGATAAGGGGACAAAGAGGTAAGAGGGGAGACAGAGAAATGCCCTTTTCCCATCTGCAAGAAGGGACACTGGGGGAATCTCAATGCTGCCTTTACCTGCCCTGTGGGTAGGGAAGTTATGGCCAAGCTGTTCTTGGAAGTGCATGATGAAAGGGCCAGGGCAAAGCATGCAAGTTCCAAGGGAAATGGCAGGTATAGATACAGGAATGTTGGTCAGACACTGGAACAGGGACTGTGAGGGGCTGTAGATTCTTCAGTCCCAGAGGGATTGTGAAGCTGAACTGAATGAGATCTCAGTTGCCTTCCTGGGAGAGATGCTTGGACCAGAGACCTCCAGGGGCTCTTCCAACCTGTTTTGTTCTGTGTAAGGACCATGGCCTCTTGAATGGGAACTGATACTCAACTGCTGAACAACCACAGGGTCTGCCTGTGATTCATGGCCAGAACAGCTGTTTCTGCACAGCAGCTGTTCTCTCCCAGCAGCAGAGTGTGTCCACTGATCACAGGTTACTATATCCTCCTCTGGCCAGTCCATGGGTGACCAATGTTTTTACCAGGTTCAAGCTGCTGACTGTTGCTCTAGCTTGTGCCAAGATTAAATCCCTTCTGCTTGGTTAAGGCTGACTCTTGTGATGTGGGATGTGAAAAGCACATGAGCCTGGGAGAAAGAGGAGAGCAATACTGGCTTCTGATTTGTCTTAGTACTTCCTTGCCAATCTGCTATGGGAATGCTTAAACTACAAACTATTGTTTTCTAAAGGTTGAAAACATCTTTCAAAAGCTCTTAAAACGTGCTTGAGATAAGCAGCACCCTTTGTTTACAGCTAGTATCAGAGCATGGTTAAGATTTACTGCTGTCACGATGATTTCTTCATTCCAATGCATTACTGTACTTGGGCCCTCTCCCAGCCTTGAGCTGTGCCCAGTATCCCTTAGCAAATGAACATGGTGCATGAACATGTGAACGTGATAATCATGTATCCATCACCCTAATAGAGCAGGAATCTTGTTGATCCCTGAAATGTTATTTGATAGGTTCTGATCAGACAAAATTAGTCTGCATCATTCCTCTGTGCTGCTCTGTGCTTGTAGCTTCTGCAGTTTGAGCCATGTCTATAGGCTGTTATCAGGCACCATAAAGCCACAGCTGCCCATGTCCTTGAGTTGATTTATGTCTTCTGAAGAAGACTTGAAACTAGCAAACACTGTAGGTAGAATCACCCTATTCACAGGGGCTCTCAGTGGGGTTCAGCCCCAGAGATGTGAACCTTGGAGCCTCGTTGTGTCAAAACAGACCCCATGCAGCCCGAGTTGAGAGCTTTGTGTGCATTGCAGAATGGGGTTTTGGAGGATCTGCCATGGTCACACTGTGATCCTTCCCCAGGAACAGAAGCAATGATAATCCTCTAGAAACGTTTGTTTCCAGTCTGTCTTGGTGAATGAGAAAGGGAGCTGGAGTAGGAGACCTAAACTTGGCTTTAGAGGGCTTCTCACAAGCAACATTACCTATAGGCAGTGTGTTGTTTAATGAACAAAGGTCTGTTTGCGTAAGCTACTGGAAATGGGCCGGGAACACTTTACTTTTCTCAGTATTAGTACATTCTTTGGAAGTAAAATGTTTGTTTTTGCTGTCCCAGTGTTATTACTACCCAGAAAAGATTGATGTATCCTTTGCAGTTGTGTTTGAATAGATGGGTCGCACACAAATAAATGTTGAAGAAGCAAACCCAAACCAGCCAAACCAACAAGAAAGGGAGCAAAACAACTGTGTTCTGGGTAGAGATGTTTGTTTAATTCTCCTGTGTGGTCTCTTTCTTACCCTTCTAACATTGCTTGGGTTAATATTTGAAGTATATATGTTAGTGTTTCCCAAACATGTAGTATTTGGGTATTGCCCCAGGCAGTAGTTGTGATGTGTGGAGGTGGAGCTGGGGGATGCTTGAGTACCAGGACCTCTGCCTTTACCTCTTCCCATCCTCCCTGCTTAGGCAGGTGCTGCAGGAGCCGTGTGTTTGGTGTCTTTAAGTGAGAAACTCTTCCAAACAAGTCCTTAGAGTACTTATGATGCAGCACATGACTCAAGTAAGGTCCTGATTCCATCTGTGGCTCCATGACACATTTGGTATAAGGAAAATAGCATTTTATTTTCACACTCGGTAAGTTGTTGCATACCATTGACCTTTCCTTAACAGGATAAGTTTATTTCTGCTGCTACTAATTATAGTAAGATAAAGAAACAGATGTACTGCAGGCAGTAAAAGTGGCCTTCTGTGAATGGGAAATGCAACATCATTTTTAAGTGTCATGATACTAAATGAGTTGCATTTGCATCAAATAATTATTCGTTTTCTGTATCCTGGGTCGCTGTTGTTTTCCTGCTATTAATTATTGATTTCAGTTCAAACAGAGCAGCTTTTTTTGACTTCCTTTTTGCTATGGGTCAGGTTCCTATATATAATGACCAATGAGTTCCACTCATTGTAGATTTCCACGTTCTTGACTGACAAGGCTGTGCCAGATGTGCATCCCAGGATTTATTGTCCAAGAGGACAAGTCATTTCCTGTGGGCCTCTGATACTGTGAACTTGGAGCTATAATCCATGAAGCTAATTCTGAACTGGGCTTGAGGACATAAATGTTATTGTAGATGAGCCAGTAATAAAACTCCTGGGAGAGAAGCTGAACAACAGTTGATTGTTCATCAGGACTTGCTTTCCCTTCCTAAATAGAGTGGAAAACAGTGTGTCCATCAAATGAGTACAGAAATCACTGTTCACCCTTCTGGTTGTAATGAAGGCTGTACACGCAATTAGGAAGAACCAGAACCAAAATGTTTGTCTAGATGAGAAGCCACAGGGAGATAAACAAGGCAATGGGAATGGGACAGTCAGAACTGCTGGAAAACCAAAGGATCAGAGGGGAAAATCAGTTTGGGTTTCAGCAGCTAATTTAGGACAGCAGGTCACTGAGGGCAGTAAAACCCAGTCTTTATCTGTATTTAGAGTATGTGCTAATATGTCCCAGGGCAGCTGTTTATTGTTTTTCTTGCTGGGCTCTGAGATGCTGTTTAGCTCCTAAAGCAGAGCTTTCCCTTCTCTCATTCAGCCAGTAGAGAAGTGAAGCCTGGTGAGTTGCAGCAAGGCTGGGAAATGCTTAAGTGACTCTTGTAAGCTATGTGAAGACTTAAGTCCCAATTTCATTGATGCTATAAAACTGCTGTAGCAGCATCTGCCCAGGCTAGACAACATAAAGACTGGTGTCAGGATGCACATTGTTGTTCAGGACAACTGATATCAAATGGAGGGGTGCTGGGCACTGATTCACCCACAGTTCATTGGGGGAGAGTAGGGGTGTGGGGTGTATGGGAAGTGTTGTGTAGGAGCCTGACCTGCTGGGTGCTATCCCTTACCTGTGTCCACACACCAAGAAGATGTTTGCTTTGTTTGTGGTCCCCAAACTGCACATGAGGGTGCTGAGGCACTGGCACAGGGTGCCCAGAGAAGCTGTGGCTGCCCCATCCCTGGCAGTGCTCAAGGTCAGGTTGGACACAGGGGCTTGGAGCAGCTGCTCCAGTGAAAGGTGTCCCTGCCTGTGGCAGGGGTTGGAGCTGGATGAGCTTTAAGGTCTCTTCTAACCCAAACCATTGTATGGTTCTAGGAAGGGGGATAGCTGCATTTGAAGGGCTGTAGAAGGTAGTTTTCTTCCCTGAGCTGGTTAGAGCTGTTCCTTATGGGTCTTGCATTCAGAGGGGCTGAAAATGTGCATCCTTGTCTAATGATACTTCATATGTGGGTTACAGCAGCTCCTGTTTAATAGCACAACTGCGAGCTCAGCTGAGGACCAGGTGTGAGGTGCTTACATCAGTGTTGGTGGGTAATGAGGTATGATGTTGTACCAGCTGCTCACCACACTGTACCAGACCCAGGCATTCTCTCCAGTTAATCCTTGTGGTGCACCTTGCTACTGAAATGGTTTTGTATCAGAGGACATGCAGGAGTTGTTTCCCTCCTGCATCAAGATGTTTCACCTTTTCCTTCATGGATTAAGTTTATTGGTCTTGTGCCATACTCTATCCCTACTCCACTTCCTGCTTTCCCACAGCATTGATTCTGTGGTCCCATCCTGCTGAACCATCCCAGATCCTGCCATTCCTACAGGCTGGGAAGTATAGCCCATGGCTGGGCACTCTTAGATATCAGAGTAACAAATAAGATGAATTAACCTAAATATGCCAAACAGCTCTGGACAGCCAAAGAGGATGCTCAAGATGCTTTAACTTAACTATTACAGAGTGTGATTAAGTTTATATTAGTTTAAATCAGTTTGTCTTGTATCTGCATTTAAAAGGGAGAGGAATTTTCCCCTCCAAATGGTGCATCTAGTTCTTTTCCATCATCTTTGAATCAGATTTTTCAGAAGCTCTTGATCTCACTGGGGTAATATATGCTGGCAAACAAGGAGTATTTGTTTCGTGTAAGTCAGGCCAGCCTGATAGATGTAAATGGTGAGGAGAGGAAGGTAATGAGACATCTGTGCTTTAATCCCCCTCTGGCTGTTTTTCTGGCAGTGAGGGCTAGGTGAGGAGTCACATTTGCAGTAAGTTCTTTGCTGGGCTTTGCTTTGCACTGAGACTGGTTTTACTTGTGCACACGCTATGTGGTTGTGTTTTGGTTAGGACCACCTTCTGACTGCAAACCAACCCAGCTGGAGCAGCAGGAGCAGACTCCTGCCTGTGCAGCTGGAGCAGGGCTTAGTGATGTGCAACAGATGTTGCCCACTGGATGACAGACGTTTAAAATCAGCTGTAAAACTGGATTCAGGATTTGGCAAATGAAGTTGGATGAGGACAAGTGCTATTTAACAGTTTGTGCTTTAACAGGGAACTGTATTTCTGCTACACTGAAGTTCTCAAAGAGAACAAAAGCCAAGGATTCTGCTTTAAGGACACTGAGTTGCATGCGGACTCTGGAAAGCCAGGTTTAGTCCTTGTTTTGTGTGCAAACTGCACTTAGGTGACCCTATGTAGCTAGTGAAGTGGCATGCATGCTGTATGATGCAGAGATCCCTGATGTAGTCCAAGACCCTGAAGTGAGGATATTAATGGAGGTGTGAAGCCAATAGCCATTATACTGCATGGAGGCTTTTTTCTTGAGGTTTGCTACTGTGTAATATACTGCAGATCTTCATAGGAAAAAACCCAACACCAAAGTACTGATGTCTTTTCTAGTTTCAAAACATTTAGTTGGAGTAGAGGGCAAGACATCAAGCATCTATTTGTGGTGAATTAAGGAGCATGAAGAAAGAAAGGAAGGAAAGGAAGGAAAGGAAGGAAAGGAAGGAAAGGAAGGAAAGGAAGGAAAGGAAGGAAAGGAAGGAAAGGAAGGAAAGGAAGGAAAGGAAGGAAAGGAAGGAAAGGAAGGAAAGGAAGGAAAGGAAGGAAAGGAAGGAAAGGAAGGAAAGGAAGGAAAGGAAGGAAAGGAAGGAAAGGAAGGAAAGGAAGGAAAGGAAGGAGAGGAAGGAAAGGAAGGAAAGGAGGAAAGAAGGAAAGAAAACAACAAAGTGAGGAGCACAGATGGAGTGAATAGAACACTTTTTCCCCAGAAGGCTGCTGTGTACAGAGGAAACTCCTTTAATGGTTTGAATGTAGAATCTCTTTGTAAAACCTGGATCAGTTTGATAAAGAAATCGAGGGATTTCCACTGGGAAAACTGGAGATCTAAGGAATAATCGTAAGGAACAGTGTATAAAAGAGAACACAAAGATCCCCAAAACTATGTGTTTAACTTCTGTATGCAAACAGCAGGCTGAAGGAGAGCATGCAGAGAGCATTCTTTGCTACGTCTGATGTATGAACACTAAAAATGATTGGGAATGTTTTCACCGTTTGCTGTGTTATCATAAGAGCTGATTTAGAAAAGAATCCCAAACATTTGTGTCTGATGGACAAGTTTCAAACCCAGCATCTTTATCTACTAAAGTAAATTCTTCTTTCAGTAGCAACAGGATCTTGTAATTGCTAATAATGATCCTCATGAAAGCATCCAATACACCATTGTTGCTGTAATGGATTTTATGGCTTGGTGGGCTGAAAAGGAGGGCAAACTTTCACCAGCAAAGGTTAGGGGAAGTTACTTATCATTTGTCTTTGCAAATGTCTCTCACCTAAACTGCTTGCACATTGTTTGCAATTGGTTTGAATTTGGTAAATCCTGGTCCCAGAAACTGAACAAAAAAAGCAGGATGAGTGGGTCGGAGGAGGGGATCCTGCCCCTTTGCTCTTCTCTTATGACACCCCATGTGGAACACTGTGTGCTGTTCTGGTGTCCTCAAGATAAGAAGGACATGGAGCTGTTGGAGCAAGTCCAGAGGAGGCCACGAGGATGATCAGGGGCTGGAGCAGCTCCTGTATGGAGACAGACTGAGAACATTGGAGCTGTTCAGCCTGGAGAAGAGAAGCTGTGTGGAGACCTCAGAGCAGCTTCCAGTGTCTGAAGGGGGCTACAAGGATGCTGGAGAGGGGTTGTTCATCAGGGACTGTAGCGACAGGACAAGGGATGATGGGTTCAGACTGAAACAGGGGAAGTTCACATTAGATATAAGGAAGTTCTTTACTGTGAGGGTGCTGAGGCACTGGAATGGGTTGCCCAGATAAGTGGTGAATGCTCCATCCCTGTCAGTGTTCAAGGCCAGGTTGGACAGAGCCTTGGGCAGCATGGTGTAGTGTGAGCTGTCCCTGCCCATGGCAGAGGGTTGGAATGAGAAGATCTTAAGGTCCTTTCCAACCCAAACCATTCTATGATTCCTTTATTGGTGGGCAAAGCAAAGCAAACAGTCCTGGACATTAGAGAGACTTGAGTCAAACTGGAAAGATTTTTGCTGGTTTTATGCAGGTAATGGAATTTCCCAAGATTTTATCTGTTGCAGTTTGCAGCCAGGACATCGTTGGAAAAGGGATATTCCTATGGGGACTTTTCTTTTGTCTGTAGAAAACTAGGTTTAAAAAACCCCAAATCATCATCTTCTATTTGCTTGGAAGTCTTTAATGGGCAATCATTAAGTCAAGTTTCCTGCAACTCCCCTAAGGTCCAGGGTTTGTTCAGCAGGGTCCAGCGGGCTGTTGGAGGCAGAGCCTCACCAGGGGTGAGCAGCAGAGCTGGTCTCTGGCTCACACGTCCAGTGACTGGATGGTCAGCAGTGGAGTTCCTGAGCTCAACCTTTGTCATTTAAAGTGCTTGTACCTAAATTTAAGGACTGATATGGCACTTAGGAAATCGTTTTGCTTGCAGTGTGTTCTTGCAGCTCATGGGCTTACTATACTTCTATGGATCACATACAGGTAGTTCTACCTATGGTTTGGCATTGATGTAGATGAGGAGATTGCAGCCACTAGTACAGGCTTTGCACAGAAGTGATGTGGCATCTGAAGTCCTTTTCTTGTTGTGCTGTCCTCTGCATGGCTCTGTTAATGATCTGATTGGTGCTTTCTGAAGCCTGCAATTACAGTGAGCTCTGTGATGGATGGGAAGCAGCATTAAGGGATTAATGAGTTGAACTGAATATTTGTTGACTCCTTGAAGTGTCAACATCAGCATGCAACAGCAAATGGGTGATTAGCCTGATTCAGCCTTTGGCAGCCAGCACAAGGCATTATCCTGACATAGTGTGCACTTCAGCTCCTGCAGAAGGACTCGGGGTCAGACTTAGTAGGATACAGGATTAAGAAACCCCCAGCAACAAGACAAACCTCTTTAAAAGTGGATCCATGGCTTGCATGCGTTGCAGGTATAAATTGACATGACTTGAAGGCTCAAATCAGGTGTGCTCTTGATTTCACCTTGCAAAGTGGAAGTAGACATCCTTTGCTCTTCATGCATTTGTGTCGTGGCTGCCTTTCCTTTTCCATGTGCTTTCCTTTCCTGCTTTAAAAACAGTAAGAAGTTTGTGCAGTTAAAAGTTGCACATACAGGCACATCCATACTGAAATATTAAGGATCAGAACACATGTAGCTTTCATAAAGCCTTTGTTCTCTTTGATGTGGGTCCTGAATGTAATTACTCTAAGTGGCCTCTGCCTGTGTGGTTAGGTTAACATTGCATGCCCTGTCAGACAACTCTTATCTCGAATCAACACATGGTCTAGAGACTTGACAAGTGTATTCTAATTTATTTAATGCTGCAGCTGTACTTGTTTGCTCCCAAGTGTTTTCCTTGTATCTCTTGGAATAGAACATCCAGAACACAAATGTGTCAGTGGAAAGGTTGCATGGGATCCCTTGGGCCCTGTGCTTGCTATGGCTTGGTTTTACAAATGGCTTTGTGGTAGGACCAGCTGAGGTTAGTAGGGCTGCTTGCATGATTCAGGGCTCCTTTCAAGACTCATGTTTGCTGTATCAGAGCCCGGTCTCATCTTCTGCTCATTGGAATAGCTGCCACAGTGGTCAGCATAGGTCTGCTGGAGCACCTTACTGACTGTCTGCTTTGAGTGGCCAGCCCCCTATTAAATCAGATCCTACCAATCTGAAAGCCCCTGAGCGTCTGAAAGTCCCTACCATGCAAAAAGCAGGAGATGAATTATATATGTAGCTGTCTGAAGTGTACCGAGACAAACTCTTTGCTCAGCACCTGTAATTACAGACAGTGTTCTGATCCTGAATAGAGGGCTTTAAAAGATCACGTTCAAAGCTGCTCATTAATTATGTCACTGAGTGTCAGCCCTTTTAATAAAGGAAAACTTGCATTCTTTCTTGGCTGAAATACAAATGCAATAGAGATAATCTTACTTCCCAAGGATGGATTATTTCAGACTAGAATAATGCTCGTGCCCACTAATTGAAAGTTAATAAACCTGTAAAAAATGGAATTCTAAGCCAGATTTGAATGAGTTTGCTGTTATTACTTGTGACTGTGCTGTCTGGGTGAGGCACATAGCAGGGCTTTCTGGGTACCCTTTACTCCCCCAGTTAACTTTTAGACTGGGTAATGTTGTTGATGTGCTACCACTGTCATTCATGCAGAGGCCAGGAGGCCACCAAACCCCTAGTGTTTATATATTTTTATTCATAATAATAATAATAAAAAGCTGATTTTAAAGGTTTTTTTAATGAATTCCAAGTTCTGTGACTTCCACACATGTTCCTAATGTGACTGTAGGAATAGACTGAGCGCTAGTCAGCCCTTGTAGCTCAGACAGTGCCCCTTTTGTCATGTTGCAGCGCACAATGTTACTCAGATTCTTAATGCACTTGACCTCAGTTACATCTAGATGATGTATCACAGACTGGGAAAGCTGTTAAAGGAACCTTTTAACATCAGTGAGCCAAATGGCTCATTTCAGGAAACACTGGAATAAAGGGTGTTTGTGCAGGCTTTGTGGCAGCCTCCTGCATACGTACTATAAAGCAGTCTTTAATTATGAGATCATGTTATTACTCCTGCCTCCTTAAGTGCATGGTATGGATGTTGCTCCACTTGGGAAGAACCACTCAGTGTTTTGGGGGTTTCTCTTGTATTTTTAGTGCAAACCTTTAATTCTTTTTGTTTCTTACTGTTCTGAAAATACTGGACCAGTCATTCTGACATTATCTTGGCTGTGTTGCATGTTTAGGGGTTCAGAACCCTGCAGTGAAATGGAGGTGCACTCACATTGTATGGGTGAACTAACCCTTAAAGTCCAAGTATGTAAAGTCCCAGTGAGACCCCACTTGCAGCACTGTGTGTGGTTCTGGTGTCCCCAGTGCAAGAAGGACATGGAGCTGCTGGAGCAAGTCCAGAGGAGGCCACAAGGATGATCAGGGGCTGGAGCACCTCCTGTATGGAGACAGGCTGAGAAAGTTGGGGCTGTTCAGCCTGGAGAAGAGAAGCTGCATGGAGATCTCAGAGCAGCTTCCAGTATCTGAAAGGAGCTATAGGGATGCTGGGGATGGACTCTTCACTGGGGACTCTAGTGATAAGACAAAGGGTGATGGGTTCAGACTGAAACGGGAAGTTCAGGTTGGAGATAAGGAGGAAGTTCTTTACTGTGAGGGTGGTGAGGCACTGGAATGGGTTGCCCAGAGAAGTGGTGAATGCTCCATCCCTGGCAGTGTTCAAGACCCGGTTGGACAGAGCCTTGGGTGATATGATTTAGTGTAAGGCTCATGGCAGGGAGTTGGAATTAGATTGATCCTTAGGGTTCTTTCTAACCCAAACCATTCAATGATCCTAACCCTACTTGTAGATGTCCAGTGGAAGCTGCTCAGGTTCAGTGTGGAGTCACTCACCTTCTGCTCTGACCCTGTGTGAGCTGTCTGGGCATAGAGGTGCAGGTATGACACCAGAGGCTGGGGATGAAACAGCTGTATAGGACATCCTGCTTTGACTCCGAGGCAGACATCCTCACACCTGCACAGTCCTTTCCTCATCCCCAGTCCTTGGTTTATGATGTGCCTTTGAGCTGTGGTGTCAGGGAGAGCTGCCCTACAGATACCTCCTGTGCTTCATCCCTGGAGTAGCTTTAATTGCTGGAAGAGTGAGGAGCAGGTCCTGTGGAAAGCCACTGTGGCTTTAGAATTGAAGCCTGTCCATCAGGAAGCTGGAGTTTAATCTGCTCAGAAAAGGGAATTATTTGATTTCTTATTTATTTTTTAATTATTTTTAACCTAGAATGGCATCTTAGAGTATTCCACATTCATATTTACCAACATAGCCCAGTTGAGTGTTTCAGATCTTTAAGGTTACCACAAACTGAATTGACCTGTTACCTAATCAAAAAGCACACTTCCCCACACTAATCCTTCATGCTGTGACACTTTAAAGCTCCAGAAGGACTCTCACTGATTCCTCATGTGAATACCTTCAATTGGATGTGGTTTTCAGAAATGAGCATCATTTGGTTACTGTTCCCCTCCCAGACTGTAGACTGGGAGGCATTTGGACATAAAAATAGTAGGAGCCTGTAAGACAGAGGGAGGCTGTTCATTTAATGCTTCCTCTTGCAAAGCTATGATTGGCAGGGCTGAGTGTGGTTTGCAAGCAGTGGGTAGTGGTGTAGCTCTGATTGGGTTTGTGGGCTTGGGAGGGAGTAAGATGGGAAGTGCTCAAGGATGTTTTTTAGGGAGAGAATGGGAACATGTAGGTTCTCAGGCAGCACAAGCAAGCGAAGATACTTTTTGAGCATCTTTTCATCACTGGCAGAGAAAGAAACAACTCACATTGTGGTTACCCAAGGCACGTATCCAACATGAACCCTTAACTACTATGAATCAGTGGTGGTCCCTGGCATTTTGGTAGAGCTGTGCTGGTCTGCCCTTCTTAGGAGTCAGGCTGTTGAGTATGGGATCTCATTGAAGAATAAAGAAGTTTGAGGCAATTCTTCCCTTATGGGAAGCTTCCAACATCTTTTACATTGTTGGTGCTAATAAATGGAAAGTTGTCTAAGTGGGTAATAAAAAGATGTGGTTTGGTTTAGTTTCACTTGCAGCTCCAAAGGACTTGGGTAAACTTCCTGGAAATCAGAATTGCTACAAGGAAGACATTGCCTGTGAATGAGAATAGAAAGCAGTTCAGAATTTACAGGTTCATACGGGCATGAGCGGATAATGGATTTCCTGGAATAGGAGCAGTGCTAGATCCACACTGATTGCTCTCGAAAGGAATTCTTTGGGTGTTATTTTCTTGCACACCTTGCAGGGTGTTGAGTTGCTTCTTTGGAAATGTGTTTGAACACTGAAAAACAGCAAAAGGATAACGGGATCAGCCAAAGAACCAAGCAGAAGCTTTGAAGATCTTTGGCTGCAGAAGTATTGACAGCAGACAATGTACTTTTGGTGTGAATTCCTGTCCCTGAAATGGGGAGATTCAACTTGAAAGGGTATGTGGTCCATAGAGCTCCTGGGAAGCTGGGCTCTCAGCTTCCATTAATGATATCCAATGTGTATCTGCTGCTTTTTTGCACAGTGGGGAATGTGCCTCATGGATCTATTCTATTACTCCCTCTTCAGCTCTGAGCCATAGATCATTTCCCATATGTAAACAGTTTAAAATGTTCTGGGGTGTTTAGAACTCATTACACTATAGATTTCAATGGACATAGCAAGAAGGGCTAACACAGGTACTGCAGCAGCTGAGGAGCAGTCTCACTCCAGTTAGAGAGAAAGCAGGATCCCAAATTCCTGCCTTTTTAAAGAAACAGAAGATGGATTTGTTCTGATTTCATAGTGATGGCTGTGAGCAGGCTGCAGCAGTAGACTTTGTGTGTACCTCACTTCCCTTGTGTGTTGTCAGGGATGAAGCCTTCATAGTACATCCACAGCTCCTGCTGCTCAGTTTCATCACATGTAGGCAGGCAAACAACCAAAGCTCTTGGACTGTCCCTCATCAGCAGTGGACACATCAAAGGAAGGTTGATGCCCAAGGCTGGAAGGAAGTGCAAGAGATGTGATGCAGACCTTGGTTGAAGAGGCAGGTTCCCCAGGACAACCCTGTTGTGCTTACCTGGCTCCTTTTGACTGTCCAGAAAAGGTGGTTACAACTTCAGTAGGTTCCTGATTTAGTTAGATTAGCCTAAATCTCTTTTGCATGTCTTTCAGACATGTTGAACAACAGCTAGTTTTATACTTCGGAGGTTTATCTCCTGTGTGCTACTACAGCACTTTGCATCATTGAGGGTCATGGCATCGGTTCTTGGATGAGTTTTGGACCTCATGAAGTGCCTGTAAACTTAGCCCAGTGCTCTCTTCTGGCCAGTCACATAATGTACTGCAAAGAAGTGAGCATCAGACTGACCCCTCTGAGAACTTGCTCAGGCCCCTGAAGAGCAGAGTGTATATGGGTTGCTGTTTTTCCACTAAATGTGGTATACTGTAACAGAAATCTAGGTTAGAGCGGTTTGTGTTGGTTCTTTACAGGAGCAGATTTGCTGATTTTGGGCCTTTAACCATTTTTTGGGTATTAATAATTAATTACTGATTTATTTCAGCAATCTGAGTTACACTGACAGGTCTCTGGTTGCCTCTGTGGTCACCATCCTCTTTCCTTTATACCACAGCCCTGTACTTGCCCTTGGGCAGTGCTTTATGGCTTCCCTCGTCTCCCATGAGCTCGCAGTGTCAGTGGGTTCATCCATTGATGTGTGGTTGGTTGGTTGGTTTGTGGTTGATGTTTTATGGACATTGTTTTGCATTTTAAAGATGTTGTAGTTAATAAAAGAGCTGTACTTCAATCTGTTTCATCTGATTTACCTCCATGAGTCTCTGCTTAATGCTCTTTAGACATATCTCTCTCTTTTGGTCAGCACTGTAGTTACTTATGTCCTAGCTTACTATTGCCACAGATGAGTTTACCTACACACAGCTGTGCCCCTCTTGTGCAGGAGTAGGCTGAAAGCTGGGAAATGCTGGACAGCTTTCTCTTCCTATTGGATGTTCCTGGTAAGCTGTTAGTGAAGGACTTTGCTAACCAGATCTGCCAGTGTGACCCCTTGCAGGAACACCAGCTTCACGTTAAAGCTGATAGCACTCGCAAATGCTGCTGTAGTTACAGGCAAGGGGTATGTAGATTATTCAGTATAGGTGTGCTCTTTAACACCACCTCCTGATTTTGTTACCCAGCAAGTATTCACAATAAAACACCAAGATGTAGCAGTGCTAATTGTGTTTTCTCTGAGTCAAACAGTAGGCCTGGTACTTAATTATTAGTAGTGTTTCCCTATGTGTGACCTGGGTGTTCACCACAGGCTGCATGAGTCAGGGTTGCGACTCTGCAAATCCTCAGGTTCCTGAAGCAGAAGGAAGTGGTGGATGCTGCATCCCTGGCAGTGTTCAAGGCCAGGATGGACAGAGCCTTGGGTGACCTGGTCTAGTATGAGGTGTCCATGGCAGGGGATTGGAACTGGATGAGCTTAAGGTCCTTTTCAACCCAAACCATTCTATGTGTCTATAACTGTAGTAGAAAAGTAATGTGACTGATTGATACTTCAGAGCCACATTATCTTGCTAGCAACAAGCCTGTTTCCCTTTAATCATGACCTAAGGTATTAGGATGAGTTTGGAATCTCTTGGGGGTAAACAGTGTGCACTGGGCCATAAAAGATGCTGGAAGCTGGTGGAGGTGCCAGGGTTGTGTGCTGGTCAGAAGTATTATAAAAGAGATCTTCCTTGTACCATCCCTACTCATCTCTTTGAGTATCCCTTTGGATAGGGATTGGGAGCTCCTCAGCAATCAGGAGGTGCTGAATGTGGTTTTGCTCAAGAGGGGAGTATAATGTAGGAGTTGTGAGATGATTGTGTGTTGCTGACCATTATTGACAGTGTCTGGATGAGTAGCATCTTCCCAAGGAATGCCGAATCTTTGGTGCGTGGCACTGCACCTGGGGGTGGGGCTGTAGACAGATCTCATTTAGCAAGTCTAACCTGCTTAAGAGCTGTTTTCCTTCTCAGACATATGGAATTAAGCAGAGATAATGGGGACCACGCCTGGGCAGTGTATTGTAAGAAGTGGCTTTTAGTTTTCTGGTACTGGGAGGAAAGAAGAAGGAGCTGAGCTTGAGGTGTTGTCCACTTTTCCCCTGGTTGCACTCGGATCTCTCTCCTCAGTTATGTGCAGCACAGAGCTGGTCATCCTTTTGCTGTTAGGAAGTTGTCCCCTAAGAGCAGGAGGTAGGGATGTTGTCCTGGCTTTCTGCTCCTGATTCAACTACTGACACATGTTTGACAGGGTACTGAATGGGCCCTTCGCTACCTTTCAGTGTAATGAAATGCTTCATTACCAAGTTCTAAGTCAAAGGCAAGACCCCCCTTGCTTTCAGTGACAACCCCTATGCTCATGGGTGCAGTGAGACATAACAGAATTGGCACAAGGTAGTTTTGTTCCTGCAGTCTGTATCCTCTCCCCACCTTTCTTCTTTCAAGCAGTGAATATGTTACACAGCTCTGTTCAGCTGTGGTTTTTGTTACCCATGTTCTGGCTAAGCTAATGTTGCAGGTAGGGTGCATCCTGATTTACAGGAATATGGTCCATTTGCTGGCTGTTGGCCTGAAGCTGGGAAGGGAAGTCTGTCTGTTCTTGGGCAATTCATAGATACCAACCATTTGCACTTTATAGGAGCTTCTCCCTTGCCCGGCCTTTCCCAGGGTTTGCAAAGCAGTAATTAATCCTCATTTATGCTGTTGTGATGATACTAAACTCATCGTAAGATCTGGTAGTAACTGGAGCACAGAGTAGTTAAAGATGTGCCTAAGGTCATGCAATAAACAGCTGTAGCACCAGAATGAATCCTCCTCTGTGAGTGCTCAGCAGCACTTCCCTATTGCAGCTTTTCTGTGGTACACGATATTCAATTACATGGTATTCGATTTATAGGTCCCATAGGTCTGGGTTGCAGCTTGTAAACACGTCATTTTTTACTGTGCAGTGAAACTATGGGATTCTAGGAGACAAAACTTTGGGTAACTGAAGTCACATAATCTCCATTCTTTGTTTGTTGACTCCTTGCATTGTCAGTTGTTGCTGTTACCATCTTTTGTAATGTGAGGTGAATCATCCCCAATGAATCTAGATACATGAAAGGTCTTCTCCCTGCACATCTTGTTTCTGTAAAGGAAGAAGGGGCTTACTTGTGTCTGTGGAACTCTGGTCCTGACAGAAACCATCGGTGTAGGCTGGGTTTCAGTGGAACCTGCTTTTCTGGGGATACATTTTGTGTGGGAACTGGGATTCTGAAGGCCCAGGCTGGTTAGTGGGACATGGTCTGATGGATAAGAAGGCATTTAAGCTGTGATGGCAGGAGAGGTTCTAGTCACTGGAGAGTTTAGTGTAACTTTGCATGTATTACCAGGAGCAGAGGAGGAAGGTATTTTGTTAATCACACATTGCAATTCACAAGCCTTTAAAGCATTCAATAAAATAAGAGTCTTTTCCCTTTAGCAGCTGTCACTAACTGAGACCTTTTGCTTTGTTTCAGGTGTGGAAACCTGAACTGAAATACCCTGCGACTGACAACGCGACGACACCAAGAGGTGGGTTTGTGGTTTGTTCATCTCTTATCAGCCATTCCCGAGCACTGGATATGTACGTCTTGACTTTACTAGGATGGATTGCCTGATGAATGTCTGTGGCTTGTTCAAACAAGACCAAAGACTTGGACACGACTCCTCCCATGTCTCTGTGTGCATGTATTGGGTTTAAGCAAACAGAACGTGTCCATTTCCTGGGCTGCACAGTGAGAGGTATTTATGGCACAGAGGTGGAAACTGGAGTGAAAATGAGAATGTGTTGGGGTTTTGCCAACCGTTTTGTGCAGGTGTCTGTTTCCCATAGGGAATGTCCATTGGCAGTAGGAGTTGAGCTATCCAGAAGCTGTGCCTCTGAGTACAAGCACTGCAAGGTGAATCTGTGATGTGGTGTGTTCCTCCTCTCACACTTCAGATTTAGGCTTCAGGGTTGCCAAGAATGTTTTATGCAATGTGCTCATTACTTGTCTGTCAGTCGCCACATCCTCACCTTGTTGAGGGTTTTGTTGCTTGCCTTTGGTGCAGTGTTTTATTGTGGATGCTGATGGAATATGGGAATCTGCAGTGCAGCCCAGGTGCACAGAGATGCTGATCCTGGGTTTCCCACTGCAGCCTGGCATTAGCTGTTCCCAGAAAGGTTTGTGTAATGGGTGCAGACAGCTTTTGCTTATCTGAACAGCTAGTAAATACCATGTTGGTTTTATTCAGTGGCTGTTGCAAGAACAAGTATTTGGTCATTCCTCGTCAGCAATGAAAAGTGCTCATGTCAGCTATACTTGGAGTTCTCAAGCACCAGGTCTATGTGGTGGCACTGCACAGCCATGGTGAAGTCATGGGTTTGGGTTTGGTTTTCCTTTCCTGGAGCTAGTTCTTGCCCTTCTTTATAGGATGGGGAATGGAGTAGAAACTGGGATGTGTGTTGCTCACATCTGTGTGTTGAGGGCAGTTTCTTCTTGCTGCCTTTCCAGCCGCCCCTCATTTCTCACTACAGTTGTGTTTTACTGAGAATCTGGGAAAGGAAAAAACCCCAACCCAAGCCAAAACAACCAAAAACATGGAATCCCAGACTAACTCGGCTTGGAAGGGACTTTAAAGCTCATCCAGTTCCAACCCGCTGCCATGGACAGGGACACCTTCCACTAGAGCAGGTTGCAGATGAAGAACATAAGTAGGAAATGGTTCCCAGACCTGTGCTAATTCCTGGTGAATTTCCATGTGGTATGAACAAAAAACCTGAGAGAATTAGGTAATTTTATCAACAACTTGAAGATCTGCATTGCCTGCCTTAACATTAGGCTCTTGTGTATGGCTGCTGCTAGCAAGCAGTGTGCTCACCCTGCTCTTCACTTGCACAGAGCAGTCTTTCAGGAGAACATCTCTTTCCACTGAGTCTAGAAAAAGCTTTTGGTGTTTGGATGCCTCTGTTCTGTTCAACACGAGGTATGAAGGAGCTGAGTGAGCTCATGTTCTTACAAGCTCTATAAACAGAGCTGGTTGAACGTTTACGCTGTTGAGTGATACGAGAACTGTGATCACAACTTACCCCATAGAGGCTTTTGTACTTCTGTCTTTAACAGTGCTGATCTTTTGGGCTGCTCCTCTTGCAAAAGTGATCTGCTAACAGCACAGCAAGGAAATGGTTGTAGTAAGGCAGCTGATCCCAGTCTGCCGTTCCAGGAGGGTGTACTGGTTCTCTGGTTCACAGCGTAAGACAATGCACCTCAAGCTGTTTGCTGAAGCTGCTCACATATACTCACCATTACCACTTTCTCCTACCCTGCTGCTAGGAGTGGAAAGTGTGAAAGGATTCAGGGATGCAAAGAGCTGCCACAGCAGAGGTTCCTGAGGGGGGTGATGCCATGTGGATGGTACAGGGGAGTGAGAGCAGTCTACGCTGCCAGGCAGCATGGATGTTATCCTTAAGCCCACTCCTTTCTCTGTTGCAGATTTCCTCTTTGTGCTAAAATAAAACCAGAGAAAGCCAGACCCACTTCCCTGTTGAAGGCCTTGACATCACATCCAGCATCCTTTGGTTTGATGCTAAGGGCTGTTAAATACTACAGAGAGTCATGTGAGGCAGAAGCTAGATAGACTGAGCTTTGGCTGTTCATGTTGAAGTCACAAGAAACTTGAACTTACCCCGTGCAAGAAAAAATCCAGTTGTTTGGAAGTGCTTCTTGTATTGTTGTTCCATATGCTCCTCTTGTAAAGAAGGAGCCCTGCAGCATGTGGGTCTTGCAGACCGGTGCTATATGGAAAGGTAGGAAGGATACCAGCGTTGTGCCTTCCTCCCCAAAAGCCTGTGGGTAGGATGGGGACCTAGGAGCCCATCTGCCCTGTGCTGGGGAGGTGTTGAATGAAGGTTGTGCCTGTACTGTTTCTTCTCCAGTAGTGCAAGCAAACCAGCACCCACAGGACCCTGCACCAGCTAGACCTGTAGTGTTAAGTCTGATGGGCCAGATTTCACTGCTGAAGTCAGCACAAGCATGTCAGTATGGCACAGCAGCAGAACTGGCTTCTTCTTTTTGTTGTCTTTCACATGGGCATTATGAGAACCTGCCCAGACCTCACTCGCTCAAGTAGTTCAGTCTGATGTGTAGTGACAGGGTAAGGGAATGGTTTGCAACTGAAAGGGTGGATGTGTAGGTTAAATGTTAGGCAGAAGCTGTTCCCTGTGAGGGTGCTGAGGCGCTGGCACAGGGTGCCCAGAGAAGCTGTGGCTGCCCCATCCCTGGCAGTGCTCAAGGCCAGGTTGGACACAGGGGCTTGGAGCAGCTGCTCCAGGTGTCCCTGCCCGTGCCAGGGGTTGGAGCTGGATGAGCTTTAAGGTCCCTTCCAACCCAAACCAGTCTGGGATTCTGTGATTATGAATATACAGAAATAGGTGCTCTTTTTGAGGGCCACTTTGTTTTTCATTGTCTGACAGTGCATATAATGTCTAAAGATGCGGAGTTTAAACCGCAGCACTTTTCTGAGTGCTAGCAAATACTTGAGTTAATGTTCCACCAAACACCAGATGTGAAACCCGAAGGCAGGGCCAGAATAATATTTATTGAGGGAATATCATCTGAGGAAGCTGTTGTTATTGACGCCAGCAGCTCTGGAGTGCTGGTGAGTTAACCAAGTCAGTGTTTGTGGCTTGTTTTGTAATGACGAGTTCTATTGCCAGCAATGTCTTCAGGAGAAAACAGCAAATGGAAGGAACAGGTGGGACACGACTTCTTTCACAGGAAACAACATATTGTAGAACTGCAAGCGTCTGCTTCTACTTAATGCTCAGTCTTCAAATGCTCTGTGATTCGGTTCATTTCTGTGCTATAAGAGACTAGACCAGCCAGCAGGCCTATACAATACCTTCATATTTTAGGAACTCCTTAGTTTAGCGATTCAGTGGGGTAAAAACATCTCCCTTGTGACCCCCACATGCCATACCAGGAGGATGGGAGGCACTAAGGAGAGCAGCAATCCTGATTAAATCCTTTTCCATAGCAAGGAGTGGGAGTTTTGCTCCTGACTTCAGTGGGAGTAGGAGCCAGGCCCTTTCTTTGTAATGCAGCAGTGACGTCTTCTTGCACGGTATTAAGGAAGAGGTGTTATGCCCTTTAATCTGAAAAGCTTAAATTAAGCAAGACAAGTGTCTTTGGAAGGAGAAAACATCTTCTATGAGATGTTTGCTCCTCCTGAGTGATGCAGCAAGGAAACCAGGCGGGTTTGCAGGTGAATGGTAAAGACCTGGGTTAAAGTTTCTATTCCCAAAAGCTTTCCTTGGTGTTTGGTTCTTTTCCCCCCCCCCCCTAGCTGTAGGAGATACTATCACTACAAGGTTTGCTTTGCTTCCAGCTTTTGAGATAGCGGCGGTACTGCCTTTATGACTTGAGTATCTTTTGTTATTGCTGGGGAGAAAGCATTTCAGTGTCTAGCATTCCGAAATAGCTTTTCTTTTACAGTCCCAACTCATATCCTGTTCATAGATTTTATCTCCATTGCTTATGTCCTCACATGTTTCTGGAGCTGTTACCACTCAACATGTGATGTCAAAGAGTCTTTCCCTTTTCCCATAAGGTCACTTGGGGGTGTTCTGCATTGGTACCAGCAACAACAAAACCAGGGTTAAAGCTCTGATCCGGTAGGGCAGCATGGACGGTCTCAGGCAGGTCTGCCTAAAGGGAATGTCAGGTGTGTGGCCAGGTCTGTTAGAGGAAAGGGAGGAAGGGCATCCTGAGGGGAAAGAGATTACAGTCATAGGAAGAATCGGTTATGTTTCTTACAGCTTGTAACTGCTGTAGGCATAAACATGCCTCATTGTCTAAAGGCATTACAGTATCTCTTTCAGTGTTGCTTCTCACCTTGGAACCTATGGGATCAATGGCAGCCATTCACCAAATACTTAATTTTCAGACTTTGAAGGTAGATTGTAGAATTCAGTTAATTTGTCTGAACAATGTATAAAGGCAACAGTTATTTCACTTTAACACTTCCATACAAAACCCCTCTGGTTTTGCTTGGAACTGATTTGCCTTTTTACTATTATAATTATCTGGTTATTTTACTGTATGAATGAAACACAAAACACTTCTGAGGATACACAAATCTTACATCTTCTGGTACCTCTCTTCTGAATATTTGTGTGTAGCTGAAATAACTTTGTCAAGTCCTTTGGCTTCTAATTCCTAGTCTGCTTAGGATTGATTCTCAAATCCTGAGGAAATCAAATCAGCCCTATAGTTCTAGGGAATGCGGTCTGATTCAGTATGGGGAATGTTAGCCTGGGAGTTGGGCATGAGTGGGATCATATAACATTTTGATCCTGCCCAGAAAAGAGGAAAACACTTGGTTAGAGATCCATGACAATATCAACCTTATTTAACCACTGTTACACAAGGAGCTGTTTATGCTTTCCTGTTTTTCTCCGTCAGAGAGGTTTATGATCAAATTGCTGCACAGCGCAGTGCTGTGCATTGTAGATGTTGATATGAATGCTGTTATCTTGTGCTTTGATGCTGCAGTGGCAGTTGCTTTGAGCTAAGGCTTCCAAAGACACATCTCAACATGAGTCGAGGGGAATTGTGTGGCTGAAAGCGTGAAAACCTCAATCCTTAGTTTTTAAGTGCAGTCTTAAGAGAGATTTGGCCGTGGCATAGGACTGAAGGTGAGAACTGAACTGATCTGTGTGCTCTCAGCTGAGCTGTTGCACTTGGCCTGCTCTTTCAACTATTTGAATCAAAAGCTCAGCTCTAGGGAAGATACAATGCAATGGGGATAGGAGCCAGTGTGGGGCACTGGAGAGAGGCTGTAGGATCTGGGGATGGTCTGGAAAATCACCAGTCAGGGGATAGTGCCTCCCAGGAGTCCTTGCTATGGAGGTGGGATGGGAGGTGAATGGAAAGGTGCCTGTTTCCAAACCTGTAGTGAGTCATAAGTGAGCTTGAACTCATAGAGGTAGAGAGAAGCCTGTGTTCCCCAGCAGTGTGCAGCCCACCCCGTGACTTAGGGGACTAAGGTTTGGAGCCAGAAAATGCCATGTTACCGTGTTTAATTCCAGAGCTGAGGCAGATGGAGAGTGAAGGGGAAGCCTCCTTGGAGATCCATTCCCAAAGGGAGCATTAGTACCTCCAGCTCACACAGAAGATGAGGCACTTCTCAAGACGTTAATACTATCTGCAGACAGTAGGCAGGTCTGTGCCCCAGCTGGGATCAGACTCCAGGCTGCTGGGTCCCATGCTGGGCTTTGTTGTCCTTGCTGTCAAAGAGCCTGTTTCCGCTGTATGTCTTAACTAAACAGCTTACCCTGATCTAACAAATAAGCAATAGCTCTGCAGTGCAAAGAATAACAGCATGGACAGATATGTGCATAAGCCTGCATTTTGTTTGCGATCACATCCCGGGTGTGTGCGTCTGGGGCATGATGTACTCAGAAGGAGAAAATATGGACCCTTACCCATCAAGTGGGAAACTGTTGCCTTGGTTGGAAAGCTCTTGGTTTTCTCAAGCAAATGCAAAGGCAAGTTTTGTATGTGAGCTGTGGGAGCTGACTTGGAAAGCTTGGACTGATTCTGACAGTAGTTTTGAGGTTACAATTATGCATTTTCATAATAAGCAGGAGCTGAAACTAAGGATTGGTGTGTTTGAGCTCTTCATGTCAGAATGCAACTGTGTTTGTGCTAGAAAACTTGAAGCATCAGAAGCAGATGCTTATTTATCTCTGTAGCTCCATTGATTTCAGCAGACCTGCGCCCACATGTGCCTGTAACAGCCAGCAAACAGGCTCAGAAATGCACCATGAAGATGCCAAGCAACATCTGTAACATAGCAACAGGGAAATCTTTATGCTGTTCTTGTCACTGCTGGGCTCAGAGGTTGGTGGAAATGGTAAGCATATGGTGGGGAATGGAATGCCTACTGAATTGAAAACAATAGTTATGGTGGTGGTGCAAGGACCCAGCTTTGAGGAACCTCAGCTTTGGTTCAGAGCAAAGCCTTGGGAAGGCATCACACAGCTCCATGGTTTCTTCTTGCTTATTGTGGGTTTAATGCTTCCCCTGTGTGAGGTGTGACCTTCCTGAATCCATCAGGAGCTTTGCCAGCAGGGTCTGGCATCTCTGTTTTCCCCTTCCAGGCTGTCTGGAGCACTATTGCAGGCTGTGTGGGCAGCAGAAGCCCCACTCTGCCTTCCCATGGTGGGACCTTTGGTTTGCTATGTCTGGGGATGAAAAGGAAATGAGTTTTGTGCATGGTAGAGAAGGAGGTGCCAGGGCTGGGAAAACAGACACAGGCCACGAGCAGGGATTGTGTGTTCCTCAGGATTCCTCAGGATCAGCATCTCTGCCAGTGTTAATCAGCGCCGAGGCCTGAGCTCAGTGCAGCACCTGCTGCTGCTGCCTCTTGCCTGCTGTCAGGTGTCTCACAGTCTTAGGCAAATAAACCATTTAAGAAAATGAATTACTTGGCTCAAGCTGCTCTGAAATGAATGCACCAGCTCCTGTACCAGCCAGGCAGACACCTGAAGGATGTCCTGTATTTACACAACACGGAGCAATTAGGTTGTCCCCTGGCACCTCTTGTGGTTTTCACATTGTTTGCCTATTACTTCTGCAAGGGTAGAGGGGGGTAATGTGAGTGTTGTAACTACTGCCTGTAATTATGCAGCCAAAAGAAGCAGGGGAGAAAAGCCTTCTGGGTGTTTTCTGCCCCTTGGGGTTTATTAGGTCTGTGCTGACAGAATGAGATGTAAAATTGCTTTCAATGTTCATCTGTCACCGTGTGAGATGGAAGGAGCAAGTCCCACAGAGGTCCCATAGCACAGAACATGGGCAACTCTCCCTTTTTGAGATGACTTTGTGGTCTTGCAATGCTCAGGTGCTGTGTCACTCCTAGCTGGAAAGGGCAGAGGAGGACCAAAGAGGAGTGGGGGATTCAGGCAGAGCCAGCTGCTGCTGGTGGGAAGATGCTGCTGTTGGGAGGCCCCAAACTGTGTTTTGTATTGTGTGGATGCAATGACAGCAGCAGGTTTGGAGCCTGTTTGCTGAGCCAAGAAGCTTAGCATGCAGCAGGGCAGTGCATGGGCATGCAGCCTGGTTGGAGACCTGTGGGTCTCACATGGGATGTAGACCCCATAGGTTGCCTGGACAAGCTGTGTGCCAGGTGAGTTCATCTGGGGTAGTTGCAAACCCTGATCCAGGGTGTCTGTATCCTTCATGCTTCCTCCGTGAGCACTCGGGGCTGTGAAGAGGGTGGAAGCCATGAGTGGCACAGGGATGCTGCTGTTGTGTGTGGAAGCATCTGCTGTATTCCCGGTTGGAAAGATGCATTCTGAAGATGCAAGCAGCCCTTTTTGGGAGCAGCATTTGATGGATCACAGGCACTGGGCACTGATGTGGCTGATGCAGTCTTCTTAAAGCTGTAATCTCCTTGGGCATGTTCCGATGTGAATGTCATGCTGTCTGCGGCTTTAGCTGAAGCATGTCAGGCGGTCATGTCACCTCCTCATTGTAAATGGCTTTTAGAATGCTGCTTTTGCTGCCATGCAACCTGAATGAGTATTTGCCCAGAAGCAACAGGTTAAGGGCTGCCTTAAGACTCCTGTTTTGTACAGGGTTTCCAGAAGCTGCTTTCTCCAGCCTGTGTCTGGTGATGCTATATTGAAGATGTGGGATCTTAGAGCTTGTCTCTGAGCATGAATGGGTTTTTTGCTGTTATTCAGCTTAGCTATGGAGAGAAGAAAGGCACAGGAGATGCTAAGGGTATTAACTTGCCTGTATGGTACATGTTTTGCAGATAAGATGTAGCTGAGGCTGAAGGTTACCCATCTCTCATGGAGGTTATGGAGTGTATTTGTGGAAGAAGCAATCTGCATCTCATTTTCAATCTTTAGAATTAGTGTCAGTGCAGAAGAGAGCAGGCAAACCTCAGACAACTTTATTGTGGTTATGAAACATGTGTCCGGGCACAGCAGCTGTGATTTGTGGTTTCGGGGCATTTTTGAAGTGCATGACTTTGTGGATAAAACTTCCTCTTGTGGGATGGGGACGGGAAAAGGGTGGGAAGGATAAGTGGGAAAGAGAAAGGGGCATTCGGCCAAAGTGGAGTGGCTGAGAGCTGCTCCAGGAATCAAACAGCAAAGGGTGTTTTCCTGTGTTTTAACCATCAGTTCAGAGCCTTTGAGCAGGAAAACCCAAGTTCAGCCCTACAGGTCTGGGAATGCTGTTGGTCTGTCTGCAAATCCTGTTTTCCCCCTGCCAGAACCCTGTGGAGCAGGAGCAGGGAATGGCATCCTGTAGAACTTTGTACCAGTGAGTGCAGTGTGACTCAGGCCTGCAGCCAGGTCAGTGTGGTTGAACCCTTGCTGTGAGGCTGAGGATGGTCAGAATGTCCTTCTCTGGAATGGTGAGGACAGACATGGCCCTGCCTCTTAGGTTGTGTCTGCCTCCATCAGGAAGCAGGATTAGCTTCCTAATTAGCTTTATACAGCAGGTGGAAGTTGGGGTTTGGGTATAGGTTCAGCAGAGGCATGTGTGGAATTGGAAGAGGTGGGAAAGCAGAGGGAAGTCTGAACTTGCAGTTGCAGGTGCAGTCATAATCATAGAATCATAGACTAGTTAGGGTTGGAAAGGACCTTAAGATCATCCAGTTCCAACCCCCCTGCCATGGGCAGGGACACCTCACACTAAACCATGGCACCCAAGGCTCTGTCCAACCTGGCCTTGAACCCTGCCAGGGATGGAGCATTCACAGCTTCCCTGGGCAACCCAATCCAGTGTCTCACCACCCTCACAGTAAAGAACTTCCTCCAGCTTCTCTTCTCCAGGCTGAACAGCCCCAACTTTCTCAGCCTGTCTTCATAATACAGCCTAGAAACCTATCTTCATAATGGAGATTCTCAGATATATTGACCTCCAGTATGTTTTTCATATCAACTTTCACAAGAGCTGCGGATCTTGGGAGACTGTCATCTACCTTGGGAGACGACTGGAAATGTCTCCTTTTGAGCAGGGGATAAGCCAAGGTGATGCTGCTGTGCTAATGAAAGGGCTTGGGACCTGGTCTGGTCAGATTGCTCCTGGCTTGTTCTCCAGGCAGATAGAACAGAATGCTTTAACAGTGAAATAAATCCACGTTCCTGAGAAGCAGCCTGTGAAATGTCAGTGCTTGCATTGCTAGAAAGGCTACTTTCTTCAGCTCCAATTGACAACCCCTGCAAATACCCTCTGCAGTTTTGTAGGGTTATGTGGACGTTGTGTGCCAGTGGACTGTCACATACTGAATCTCCTGTTTAATCCTTGTCCTTCTGATTCCCACTGGATTGAAAGGTATGCTGTAGACCCTCTTCTCCACCAGTGAGCAGTGGATGGGTGTATTGATGCGTTGTTGGGACATGGGTGCTGCTCTTGTCCCCTCTGCAGAGATCAGTTTGTATTTGATGTACCCCTGCAATAGCATGTGTCAGCTCGATCATGTGTGGTGCAGTTGTGCTGCTTTGTGCTAGATCATACTGTTAAACTGAAGGACTTGTGAGTGCTGATTGCAAACTGAACAGGAAGGATTGCTTGGATTATCAGCAGGAACACAGTAGAAGACATGACCTTTATTCTGCTCCTTAGGCAGAGCAGAGGTTTCTGTAGCATTCTGCTTTGAAACCAATTGGTAAATAGCGGGGATGTTCTTCATTTATAGCAGGTTACCTGCTGAGGTGTCCATGGGCTTCTGAGGTGCTGAAGGAGATGGGGTGGAAAAGACACTAAATAGAGGTAAGAACCTAAAAAAAGCCAGTCATGCAGAGATGTGGAAATAGCTTATTCAGGCAGGAATAACAAAATGTAGGAAAATGATGCCAAATCAAGCGGTGCAGATGAATTTTGCCTGAGCACAGGCTGTGGCTATTTACCATCCTGAGGTTAGACTGGGGATAGTGTGAGCTGCAGGGAGTGCAGCAGCTAGGAAATAAAAGTGACCATAAGGTCAGTGCTGAGAGCCAGGTAAATGAGCCGTGCTGTAGGACAGGACAGGGGCAGTACCAGGGCTCCCTGGAGATGCGACTCCAGAAGTGACATATTCTGATGTCGTCCTTCACAAGGAGAACAGGGCTGACAGTGACTGGCTATTCCTTATGTCCTTGTTTGAGTTAATGTGGAAATTGCTGTGATAAAGGTGGTGCAGCATGGCCTGCGTGTAAGGAACAAGGGGAAAGTTTTAGGACTCTGTATGACCTTGCTGTGGTTTAAGGCCAGCCTCATGCATCATGCACACCCCCCTTCTTCCCCTGGCAGGATGGGAAGGAGAAGCAAAAGCATGTAAACCCCATGGGTTGAGGTGAGAACAGTCCAGTAACTGTGGTATAAGTCACACCCACTGCTAATACCTCTATTTATAATAAGGGAAATAACAAAGGGAGAGAATGTAAAACTAAAAGAGGAAAAGGAAAACAATAAACACAGATGATGCACAATACAACCGCTCACCACCCACTGACTGATACCCAGCCTGACCCAAGCAGTGATCTGGGCCTTCTGGGTAACTGCCTTCAATTTATATAGTGGACATGATGTGCTGTAGTATGGAATACCTATTTGGCTAGTTTGGGTCAGGTGTTCTGCCTCTGCTTCCTCACAGCTTCCCCTCCTCGCTGGCAGAGCATGAGACTGAAAAGTCCTTCATCAGTCAACATTACTGAGCAATAACTAAAAACATTGGCGTTATCAGCGTTATTCTCAGGCTAAAGTCAAACCCACAGCACTGCACCAGCCACTGAGAAGGAGAAAAATGACTGCGACTGCTGAACCCAGGACAGACCTTCATTTTCAACAGCTTTCATACTTTACAGTACTTGTGGTTTCTCCTTAGTCACGTATAATGTAGGAGGAGAGACAGCTTTCCCCTTGGAGTGAAGAGGAGCCTAGCAAATCTGAGTTTTGCAAGGGGATGGAAAGAGCCTCCAACCTCCTCCTGATGGGCAGGGTGCAAAGGCTCCTCGGAGAGAGAGGCGCTGTGTTTCAGCCCCATCTTATATAAAAGCATGTTTTAATCTCTGGGGAAATGGTGCTGGTTTCAGATGTTAATGCTGGTGCAGACTAAAGGGAAAGGGGGTGTCTTAAACATCAAGAACTTTAAACTGTCTTTTAATAAGAGTAGCTTTTAGATCCCCCTCTTCTGTTCGCTAGCTGCTAGAAGAGAATTTCTGTTATCTAACATGACCTGAGTATGTCTCCTGAGCCATCAGTATCAATTCCTTGGCAAGTATTGGGGAAAACCACATATCTGCATATTATAGGATGCTTCTTTGCAGTATTTTTCTTTCAAAATACAAGGAGCAGTTGGTGCATGGCTGTATTATGAAGGATCTAAAATAGACATTGTAGTGGCCTTAAAACCTAACTTCTACATTCCTGGAATTTCTGACCATGTCTTAGTTCTGAGAGCCAGTGCTGGGAGGTAACAGTGATGCCACATCTGGCCTGTGCCTTCAGGTAGGGAATCCAACAGCTTCTCTAGATTTCCTAGGCCAGATGTTTTATGTGTTATGTATTTAAACCTTGCTGTTTCATGTAACTTCTTCCCCAGGCAGGTCCTTTCTTATCCTCTACATTTTGGCATTCCTCTCCATTGCTGCAGCCCCGTACTTGAATGAATGGTGAGGGAATGGTTTGGCTTCTTTGAGAGAAGGCTGCTTGCAGAGCACTGAGGAATAACCAGTGAAAGCTGCTTGAAGTCCTCGCCAGACCACAGAGCCAAGTTGTGATTGTGATTGCACATCACAGAAGCTGTCTGTTGGGAGGAGATGGAGCTGTTTGTTCATTCATGGCTTAGACCCCATCATGCAACAGCAGCCACGTTTGTGCAGACATTTGCTTGTTCTGTGACAACCCACTCAGATTGGCAGGTTAGGAAGTGTAGCATTTTCATATTAAAAGGCAATGGGTAAGCTTTGCCTGTAGCTGTAGACCCTGTTAAGAAATATACTATTAAGCTCAATTAGAGTGGCATGGGGAAAATAGGTGTAATACTCCTGCAATGAAACAGCATGTAAAGACCTGAACAAATGAGATGTTGTTACTATGAATAATGCTCTCTCTCCTGTGAGTCCTGTGCAGTCAGGGGCCCTGCACCTCTGCTTCATGGTATATCTGTTACTGTTCTCTTAACTTTGTTTTGATGCTTTATGTTGGCTGAAACATTTTAATGTTTATTTGAAAACTCAGTAACAAACACTGTGCAAAGCATCTTTGGGGACCCTTTTTCCTTTGCTGATATGGATTTAGAGGGAGCAGCTTCTCCATTACCTTTCTCCCCGGCCATACATGATTGGAAGCTAGGTTGTCCTGTGGTAATGTGCTTTTTTCAGTGTGTGTAAAACCATCCTGTCTCTGCATGATCCATGTAGTACATGGGGAAAAGAATTCCCATCTAATAACTGATGAGGGCAGTTTCCTGTAAGCTGGTTCTTTTTGTGGTCTCTGGTTTCCAGCCAGTTCTATTTTTACTGCCTCTTTCTTCTCCTTTTTTTCTCCCTCCCCCCTTAGTTTCTTTCTCTCTTTTTATTAAACAAAAAAGCTGTTTCTGTTTGACAATCTGTTACTATGATGGTTCTTATACCCAGGCAGGCTCCAGTCTTAAAAGGCACCAGCAAAAGCCATGAAGGTAATGTGTATCCTGGTGAACTCTAAGCTTTTGAGCCACATCATAAAGTCAGCATCATCTGATGGGGGCAGATGTAAGTCAAGCCTTTGCTCTGCTGGTAAATCACTGCTGAGCTAAAGCCAGGTCTAGGTAATGCCATATTATTGTAGTCAAAATTGTGTTGTTTCTGACCCTGCAAACACTTGGATTGATATACTATGCTACTTACATCTCTGAGCCCATAAGGAGTTGCACTAGCAGGCTTGATACTTGACCTAACTGTAGTGAGTAAAGCTGGGGAGACTTCCATTGAGTGTACAAGAGGAATCCAACACTCTGAAACCTGTCATCAGTGGAGGAGGTTTGAATGTATGGGTGGAGTGAGGAAATGAAAGGAGATCCAAGTAGAAGCACAGGAGGGCAGAGATGTGAGAGGGGGCTCGTTTGAACAGTCACTTTCCATTAAAGTAAATGGAAGTCTTGGCTGCAGTTACAGAAATGTCATGCTGCACGGCCTGTGTGTATTTAAAACCAATCTCAGCCTGTTTGAAGCTTTTCCCAAGACTTCAGGAATGTGGGAACCTTGGGAAAACCAGCAAATGTCATGCAGGAGAGCGGGTTGGAGTTATGGCTTTATGGTGTTTGAAACTGTGCTTGGAGGGCATTCTGATAGCTGGATTCCTAGAAATACAAAAGGAAGAAAGCAAGGTAATGCCATGACAACACTTTCACAGGTGATACTGTCAGCTTTGGAGTGTTTTGACCTTACCTGGGGAAGATTTGGCCCTTCTTCAGGCATATTTCTCCCCTTGCCCCTTTGCAAATCACAGCTTAGGACTGGGTCAAGAAAGCTGCCCATTCTGCAAGCAAAATACCACAAGAATGCAGCAAATGCATAGGGCAAAGGGTGCATTTCCTAACTAAGGACAGTGGATGTGGATTTTGGTGCCTGCAAAGAGCTGCCCTGCTTTATGCCCACAGCACATAGCTAGTTAATTTGGAAGATGGATATCTCTGCTTTCTCATGAATAGTAACGGTTGACAAAAGGTGTTGAGAACTTAGCCCCAGGAGTCATTTGGCATCCGAAGCACAGTTTGTACAAGTCAGATCTAGCATCAGTTGCATTTTCTTCCCATTACATTCATTTCTTGAGTGTTTGAATGATTATATTTGAAGTGTTTATTAACGTGGCTGCTCTGGAATGAGCACATCTGGTCCTGTGATACTGGAAAGGGAAACCATTTGTCAAACAGCCCCCAGGTTTTCTGTCATTTCTGGGTACAGGTCCTTCAAGGCACCAAGATACTTGTTAGTTTTTGATATTCAGAAAAGTGTGTGCTGAAATTCCCCTTTTCCCCTGTGAAATGTTGGCATTTTTTTGTGCTACATTGACAATCATCAGGGTGGCAGATTTGAGATGTGTGACTTCTGCCTTCCTGATAATGGTGCCATAATTGCTTTGAACCATCGCCTCAGTCACTTCCATTCTAGCAACAAGTACTTTGGTATGAGTGCAAAGTATGAGTGCAAAATACCTTAAGGAACAGCAGGTGCTGTTATTGCTCAACTCCAAAGGTGTTTGCTTCTGTTGTGTGTTTATTCTGCTTTCATTTTGCACTGAAATAACCATGAATGACTGGAAAACATTGAATCAATCATATAGCTCGTGCTGCAGGTGGAGTCTTTAAAGACATTCATTTCTGAAGTTCTAAACTGTGAACATTAAATAATAAAGCAAGCAAATTTGCCTTGGAAGGTTGTTATTTCCTGTCGCTTTAGTAAATCATAGGCTTTCTCCCTCCAGGACAATAATCCAAGTACAGTCTTAATTTCAAGCCCATAAATAGACCCTAGGGGATTATGTTGCATGTTCAGGTTACAAGACCTACGTAAGACCTTTTTTGTCAAGACTAGAGCCAGAATTCTTAGTTATGAATGTTGCTGTTTGTTGTCTGCTTAAATGTTCTGCTCTGGGCTTCTGGTTGTGCAGAAGGGATGTTACTGAACTCCACTCCTATCAGTGTCACAGTCAGGTTACACAGATTACACCTTTCCAAGAACCAAGTGTGTTATTGCTACCAGAGGAAGGACTCTGCAGCTGTTTAACAGCATACCAGATGAAAGAGACAATTCCTTCCTCATTGCAGCTGAAATCCTTGAAGCTTTGGATGGTCCGGGCTTGGGGTGTGTGCATCCACCTTCATCTGAATGACTTTGTTTTCGTTGCCAAAACTCAACTGCTCACTATCCCCCCCATCTTTGGGATTGCACAGGTTTCTTGTTGGCCTTTAGACTGATTTGGGCTGTCGAATTCTGCCTCCTCCCTGCCCTGATTTTGAATGTTTTCCATGAGGCAAGGAAATGAGCGCTCTAGGTGAAGCATACAGGAGGTATCTATGGATGCGGGTGTAGATCAGGCAGTTGAGGCAGATTCTTCAGCAGCTTGAGCATTAACAGAGGAGGTTTTGTGCTTCTGTGGGTGGAAACCAGTTTGTGCCAGTACTTTCAGGACTGTCCTAGCATTGGCTCACCTGAGAAACATCAAAGGCCTTGGCTGGTTGTGTTCTCCAAAGCTCCTGGTGCCTTTCAGAAGTGGAAGATCATTATCAAAGTGATGACTCACCCAAATGGGTTGTTTTATCTACCCAGTTTCTTGCCTTTGGCCAGCTGCCTTCCCAGTTTAATGACACCGAGTCCTACCTTCCATTTCTATGCTGTATAAGCTTTAGGAGGTCAGAAAACAGGTAGGTTGGCATTTGTATGGGAGACTTTTATCCTCTTTTTGTGTTGCTCATCTTAGGACAGCAAGTTTTGTTTAATAAATAGCATATGACCCGTTCATGTTTTTGTGAGCCTCTAATGACGTGCAGTGTTTTATGCAAGCTATAAACCATGATACATGCATCTTCCATTTAAAAGGCTGGGAGCACTTTGTGTCTTTGATCTAATTGGGTTGACAGCAGTGGGGTTGTTCCTGCCTCGCACCTCTTCAATGAACAGGGAGTGAAGAGCAGCACAAGTTCACACCCAGTGTGTGCTGATTCATCTGCTCATAATCTTATGTGTAGCAGAAAATGCTTTTAGGGTACTCCTGGGGAATGCAGCAAAGTAGTGTCTCGGATACCAAGTTCACAATGAGGTACATGCTTAGCTGAGGGCTGTGTAAAGCCAGGAGATAGTGAGAGGATGTGTAATGAAGATGAAAATGGGTGTTTTTAAACCAACAGTCACTGACCTGAGTGATTAGCTATGATTTATCTGTTGGTTGATTGCATTTCTAATTAAACTGGAGCAAAGGGTGATTTTAAATGGGCTGCTTCTGGACAAAGAGTTGCTGATACGAACAATTCAACCCTGCTTGTGCAGAGGAGGATGGGACTAGACAATCTCCAGAAGTCCCTGCCAACCTCAAGGAGTCTGTGGTTCTGTTCCAGAGATGCACAAGGACTTTTGCTGTTGATAAAGTAGTTTGCTTTGTGCTCTGGTTGTGTGTTTCATTTGGGATGTTTCCAGTCTGTGATTTACCTCATCTCAAATTCCTTCCTTGCCTTCTCCTTTGCTCTGCTGGATCCCGATTCAGATGTTGATGGTTCATCATGGTGGTCGAGGAAAAAGTTGCCTTTTTATGGTAGTTCTTGTATGTCTCTTAGCTCTGGGTGGTTTTTGCAATGTGAAATAGGAAGTAGGCTCCAGCACATCAGAACTCACTGGGGATGGCCAGAGCCTGGCTTTGTGTCTTGGTCAGAGCTTCTGAAGAGTGCTTAGGTGGAGTCATCTTCTCCAGTCTGCTGGTGGGCTGTCAATAGCTTGCTTTGCCTCTCCCATTCCAAAGCCATCCAGATCACACTAATAGTCTGGGCCTGAGCTAAGATGCTGGATGTGACTAATCTTTTTGTCCAGAGAGCTTGGGTTGAAGCGTCCTCTTCACATGAGCCAGGGATTTACAATATGGGTGGCGGGTGAGTCTGATCTGACAGCAGGCACTTAAATGATGGTGTAGACATGTGCTTAGTGTCTTCTGTTCCTCTGAGGCTTTCAGAGGACAGCCTGGTCCTGCCTGAACATCTTGCTGGCTCAGTTTTCTCTTCAGCCAATGCTGTCTGGTGTCCTAGTTAGCTTTTTCTTCCGTGTACACAGAAAGTGGGTGGCTCTGAAGAGGAAACATCTTGCTCTCCTGTCTACAGCATCTCTAGGTTAATAATACAGACCTCATCCGGGGGAACATAATGTATTGTAACTGGTGAAGATAAGTCGTTGTCATTTAGGACCCTATTGCGATGTCCAAACCTTGGTGATGAGGGGTCAGTACACCAAAGATTGATGGCTGGGAGTTCAGAGCCAATGTTTTATTTGATGAGTGGTAACAGACATAGCTGAATTAGCAGCAAGCTTGCCAATGACTTTGGTGGGCTTGTGCTGAAAACTGGTCAGTAGCTGATCCACAGCTCAAACTGTGTGCAGAAATCAGTGCCAGAAGTAAATCATATAGACCATTAACCTTGGAACCTGCAGAGGGCAAAATCCAGAGCCTTGCTTGGAGCACCTGGAGTAACTCAGTGTTTGGAGATTTGCATGGTGGGAAGGCATCTAAATAAAAGCCACATAAACAGCTCCTAGTCTGTTCCATGTTGGCTGAAGGAGGGGAAGGGAGAGGGATAAGGATGTGGTAGTTTCAGATGTGTTGCCATGGTGACAAGAGCCAATAAACTAGAGCAAAACCAGGACTAGTCCATAAGTGAGAAGTGAGGCAGCCGCAAAGTGGCATTGCTGTTTGCAGGGACTCGGGTATGTGGATGTGCAGCAGGTTCACTACATAGTGCTCAGTCCTGCCCTCATCCTGAAAAACACTGTTATTTACTGCTGCTTTCCAAAGGTTTCTTGTTGCTCTTCTTGTTTCTGTTAACAGCACATTAATGACACCTGCCAACATCTGATCCCAGTCAGAGCTTCTTACGTACTGCATACAATAGACTTACAATACACATTCTATCTGTTAACCATACTGTCTTCAAAAAGCAAAGCTGGTTTTGGTCTGTAACTTCTGGAGCTGTTGGCTCTGTATTTCAATTGCACTACGGAAGCTGGATAGCCCTGTAAAGGCATAACATTAAAGCCTTGAGTCAGTGAAGCCACCAAGCACATGATTTACTGTAAGTGCTTAAGTGCTCTAAGTGAGGCTGGATTGCCCAAGTGCCTGAAGTTATACAGATGCTTAAATGCTTTGTAAACTCGGTGTTTAAGGACTGTATCCCAAAGGATGCTGTAGGAACATCTACTGAAGTAAGATAGGATGAAGGGGACCTCCTGCTGTGCTCAGCAGCTACAAGGTTGTGTGAGAGGACATTGACTCTTGCATATTTTAGCATGATCAAAAAACCACCAAAGGGCAGATTTCTGGGTCTGGGATGGTGTTATGGTTTGGTGTGTGTGTACAGTGTGATAAAAGTTTGGATCAGTTTGTATTAAAACCTGCCTTAAATATAAAACCAGTATAGGTGGGGAACAGGGCAGAATTCCCCAGACAATCCATCCAGCCAAGGTTATGAGGAGTCCTTTTCATTTCCAGAAACACTTAAATAACTTGTTAAAATAGGAAGGAAATCTTGTCATTCAAAATCGTGTTTGATGTTTATGATCCGTCCCTTGCAACAGTATTCAGGCTGGTGTTGAACCCACTGGGGGACTTGTGTTTCAATGTTAACTGATCAGGGTTTGTGGAACTCTGCCCTTTGTGGGCTGCCCAGGGAGGTTGTGAATGCCCCATCCCTGGCAGTGTTCAAGGCCAGGCTGGACAGAGCCTTGGGTGATATGGTTTAGTGTGAGGTGTCCCTGCCCATGGCAGGGGGTTGGAACTGGATGATCTTAAGGTCCTTTCCAACCCTAACTATTCTATGATTCTATGAGAACAAGAGAGCCACTTTAAAACCAAATGCCAATAAAATGCCACCTCTCTGCAAGTTCCTAACAAGTGAAAATAGGTGCCTATAACTTCATGCAACTTTACTGCACAGAAGAAGAGGGCCTGGAGTTGCTAGAAGATGTGTTTGTGATACACTTTTCCTGCTCATTATCCACAAAAGCACTGATGCTATACAACATCTACATATCTGTATGAATAGTCTTGCAGTGTGTTTGTACCTGGTATAATGCCACCCCGCTCTCAGCTGTTTCCTAAACACTGCTGCAATCAAAAGAGGCAGTAATAATCTTTGGCTTAATAGGTGTAAGCTACTATAAATTTACTCACCGAAGTGCTCAGGAATACTGTTGTGCTGAGGCAGCAATCTGAGTGTGGATGGGAAGGAGCACGTTGTGGGAAAAGAGAACAACTAAGAGGAGCTTTTCAGTATGGTGCCTGTTTGTTGGGCTTTGAGTCCAAGCATGTGTGGAGAGGGCAGACCTGCAGCACTGCATGCTGCCACAGCCCTTGCTGGGTGCAGGGCAGGATGTCAGCTGTACTAGCTGTTGGTTTCTGCTTACTGGGCCAAGTTGGTGCTGAGACCCAAATCCCTTTTAGAAAGGAGCCTGCTTTGCCTTGTTGCAGTCCTAGTCACTGATGGGGACAGGGAGCTGCTGAAGTGAAGCATGAGCACAGCATCGTGTCTGGCCTTGAAACGAGTGAGCAAAACATGAGGAGAGGACTTCATCTCCATGAAGTGGAGCAGCCCACCTGGTCCTGGCTGAGCACCAGAATTGAGACCATCACCTTTGCAGAGCAATTGAGCACCATTACGAGTTTGTTGCTGGTTGTAAGGTTGGGGGTTTTGGTACTAGTGGTGAGATGTGTAATCTGTGCCAAGCCTTGATGTGAAGGAGGCAAGTCAGATCCTTCCCCATTGAGCTTAACTCCACAACCCCTATAGGGCTGGTTTTCACATTGGCCTGACCAGTTCAGTGCAAGACATTTCAGGAAGGAAAAATCTTGTAATTGGACAGAATGTTTCAGCTTCATTGCAGTTCTTCTGCTTTGATGGGGAGGGCTGGAGTGGCAAAACCCAAATAAACCCTCTAAGGAGGCAAGGAAAAAGGCTGGAGGATTTTGTGGCTTTTTATTCTTGCACTTCCATATTTTTCCAGTTCAGATACTGTGTTTCCCTTGAACTTAGGTGTTTACCCCAGTACTTGTAAGGCTCAGAGCTCTATGCAAGAGGAGGAAGGCAGCCAAGCATTCCCTTTCACTTGTGCCCATTCCTCCATACCCTCCTCAATAACATCCTGTGTTCATGCAACTAAAGAAGATAATTGTTTTCCTCCTAACCTTGCTTCAAAACAGCCCTTGTTGGTAGTAGGATTGGATGGGACACCAGCACATTAAAGGGCTTCTCTGTCTGGTTTAGGGAGCACCTTAGCTTAAGGAGCAGCCTCACCAGGGCAGAGCTGAGGGCTTGGGGGCAGACAGCGCCATGGAACGTGACAAGAACTGGGATCCCATATAGGGATCTTGCAGCCCTGGGGTAGCCCTGGAGGAACAACGTGGTGGGACTTCCCCACCAGCCAAAATGCCTCTGTGCTGTGCCAGATGGGAGCTATGTGTTGGCATAGCTCTGTGGCTGCCTGCTGGGGTGAGATGGGCACAGAGCTGCCTCTGGCCCTTTTACTACAGACAGGCATTGCAAAGGAGACAAGGCTTTGTCATCTAATGGCACCCTGGTGCTTGAAGGAATGATTGGTCTTTTTATGGCAATATATAGCACTTTTCTTATGCTTTCCTAGCTGCTTTTTCTCACCAAATGATCCAGCTAGTGCCTAGAAAGTGTTCCTGGAATTGCTTCTGGATTAAAAGCTGTGCAGTGCAGCAATATGCACCCCGTGGTGCATTGCACATTGCAGAAAACAGCTAAAATCCAGCAGTAAGGCTCTTTCCTGGCCCTAGCAGCCGGATGTTAGCTCCGAGGGAATGGAGCAGGATGAAATGATGGTGTATTAAACTGGAAATCACAGCAGTGGAGGGGAGAAGCAGCTGTATGGGGAGCTGCCAGAGCTGCAAACAGAAGTATTTGGGTGCATGAGGGAAGTTGGTTAGCCAGAAGTTAGAGCTTGTTCCCCAGTTCCCTCACTGTAGGTCAGGGATGTAGCACATACACTGGTGCTAGCCCTGCTTTACCTCTGATTCACTGTCCTTATGGATAGAAAAGCTTTTGAGTGCTTTGATAGTCCTATTTTTCATAGCCACTGCACGCATTCTGTGTTGTGCACAGTAATCTTGTACGTGTTTGGATATGATGCTTTTATCATATCTCTTTTTTGGGGGTGTCTGAGCTTTACTCCTGTTAATTCAGTCTTTCTGTATGAGTCTTGCTTTATTGAAATAGAGTTGCTTTTATTGCTGCAGCAGGCTGGGCAGCCGAGGGGACTGAACTCCATATAACCTCCTCAGGAATGGTGATCAGTCTGCTGTTGATGGAAGGGCTGCACTGCCTTGGACAGCTCTGCTGTCCTGAGCTGCAGATCTATGGCACAGGTGAGGAGGGGGATGCTGCTGGTGCACAGATGGACCCAGAGTATGTCTTGTAATGTTTCAAAGCCCTATCTGCAGTTGTATTTGCTTCAGTGGCTCTGCAAGTCATTGCTTAAATCTGAGCTTTTTTTTCCCTGCCCTGTCAGCTTTATCCTTGGCCACATCAAGTACTCAGAGCGATTTGCCTTGGAGAATTCAGCCTTTGGCTGCTTCTGGTTCAGAAGACAGGTTTTCTGGATTGTGAATAACATGTTTGTGTCCTTGCGTTTCCATCAAACCAGAATCCTTGTGTTTCAGCTCAGAGGGACAGCGAGAGGTGGAAAGGGAAGAGTTGAAAAGGGCAGAACTGCATTGGAGTCAGGAAGAAATGTGGTACTCTGCACCAGTGTGGTCTGCTGGGTACAGCAGGCTGGGTACAAGCGGCTGTCCTGCTGCTTGTCCTGCAGCCTGGCACTGGCTCTGGTGCATGTGAATGAGTGAACACCCTGTTCACACTGAAAGTCTTGTCTTTCTGAGACACGAGTGCAGCACTTCTGCCATATAGCAAGCCTACCTGGAGTCAGGCATTAGGAGGTTTGCACCATGAAAGACTACAGTCCTGTAGATATGTTTATACATGTAGACATACGTCACTTTACTGTAGAGCTAACAGAATGGTGGTTTACCAGTGAGTAGGCTGTGTGACAATATCGTAACTACTTAAGCAAGCAAGATACCTTGTGCTCTGTGTTAGTTTGCTGTTCCTATGGGCATTTCTTGCAGACCTCTGATGGTCCTGTGTGGGGCTCTGGGGAGACAGCACAGGGGATCACAGGGCCATTTCAGTGTGCTGCTTATGGAGGTGTCTCTTCTGGGCTAAAGGCTTCACTGCTGTATATGTATATATGGCTGTGGCAGCATCAATGTGAGCACTTGTGAGAGTCTGGTCTTCAAGAGCAAGCGTTATCCTCTGTAAGTGAGAGGATGAGTGTGTGTCCTGAGGGAGCTGTCTCATGCTGGTGCAGCTGCACATGGTTAAGTGTAGGGTGAGAAAAGCTGCTACAACATCATTCATGTTATTTAGCAAGTGCTCCTGAGTGAATTGGTGTCCTGGACACCAGTTTGGACAATGCATGATGAAGGGTATTGCCTTGTGCCCGGCTGCTGCTTTTTGTGGCTTCTCTTGCCCTATTTCTCATTGAGGAACTTGGGTAGGTGTTGTGATTTAAGTTTTATCTTTCTCCTAACACTGGGCAATACACATGACATGGTAGATATTAGGATGCATCAGGTTCCCTTGGTCTGGTCACTGGATTCTCATTTGGTTTAGTAATACATATAAATCTAGCAGCTCCTGCTTCCATGTAGAGGCTACACCTGTGGTTTATCAGCCAGAAAGAAAATGGGTAGGTGAGGGCAAGCTGTGAAATAGCAATCTGTAAATGGTTGGTTACCAGAGCTGTTTCTATCAAGAGTTTATGGTGGTATAAGAATGAACAGCAATGAATTTTGTGCAGTCCATAAACCTTTAGAACAGAGCCAGTTTGGGCATGGAGCCTCATAAACCACATAACCCCATCTCTGAAATAACAGTGGGCTCTTAAACACACGTGTGTAAGAGTTGCTGTTAAAGCAGTGATTTATACAGGATGTTTAAGAAGCTGTTTCAGGTATCTGACTCAGGAAGCGCATTTCATGTTTCTTACCACCAGGTTCTTTTGTTTGCATATGCTCTAGCTTTAGTTAAGAGTTTGCAGTACAACTAGGTTTACATTGAAAGTCACAGGTATTATGCTGATGCTGTTCATGAAGGAGGAGCTTGTTCCTTCAGTGATCCAGTATGTTAAGGAATAGTCTTCTGTGCAGTGATGTAAACAGCTTTTAGTAGTAGTTAGAAAGGAGATGCAACATGTGCCTTTGCACATTAGGACAGGCTTAGACCAGGGAAATGGAATCTTGGCTTATTGGAAGTGAGGAGTGCAGTGTGCTGGGTGGAGAGTCGTGGTGTCCCATCCAGGCTGGGTAGATGATACCTGGTACAAGCATCTCTAGAGGCTCACCGTTATTTGGGATGGCAGAAGTCCTGTGGTTTCAAGCAAAGGACTTGGAGTCCTCATTTTCCAACAGCATGTGAGTGAAACATTTGCAGTAGTTATATTTATCTGAATATTTGTTATGTTGATTCATGACATTGGCATCAGGCTGCTGAATTAGAGATTGCTTGACCCTAGAAACTGGTTGTGCTCACGAGAGAACAAAATGTCGCTTTGTGTGACTGTGCAAATGGGACCCTGTTGCATTCTATGTTATGGGTGGAACATAAGCATCAAGCTTCCTTCTACTGGCAGCTGAAATGGAGAGATCTGGTCCAGCAGTCCACGCAGGAGAAGCATCCAACCACTTCTAGAGAACATGATGGAGATACAGCATTTGGCACAAGAGTGAGGTGTGGGGAAGCACTGCTTTGGGGAGCGTGGTGAGTCTCTCTGCAGTGGCATGGGACTCTTGTGGCTAAAACTCTGTGGAGGAGGAAGAAAGCCAACCAGAGTCACATGTCAGTGTTTTGTGGGTCCCTTTAGGTAAGGTTTATTTGGGAAGCTGCAGTATTTAATCTGACCCGAAGCAGCAAACAGATGGAGGGGTATATTCTGTCAGAGAGCTGTATTTTTGGCTTTGACTTCAAGCAAGAGGTTTGTAGGTGGCTTGCTTACTGTTCTATGAATTTGATGCTCTATATATTGTGAAACTGGCCTTTTTTCTGCAAGTACCATATATACTTTTTCAGTCTCTTTAAGCTTAAACTTCTTTGCCCAGAAGTTAGAAACAGACTCCTGCAAAATGAGGTGTCCTGTTAGACCATACATGCTGCGGCTGCAGGGAGCAGCTCATTCGTGTTGTCTTAACTGGGAGTTATTTATACCCTGAAGTAGGACCATGTATTTAACTTTTCAGGTGCACCAGTGAATTCTGGTTCTGTGCTTACATATCTGAAAGGCAGGATGCTTCTCTTTATAAGGCTTTTAAGTGATCAGAGGTTTTTTCCTCATGGAGCTCAACTTTCATCAGTGATATGTTTGGAAACTTCCCCCCTTTCCCTTAGCCCATGTCCGGTTAATAGAGAAAGGGAAAAGTGAACATTCATGGGAAGGTTTGTTCTCATTGTGCAGTACTTCCTTATAAAATAAAACCAAGAACAGTATTACTGCAATGCTACTCAAATAAATGGCAGTAGAAGTCAGGGGCTCAGGAAGAGCGTGGTCCTCCCTTTGTCAGGGTAAGCTGCTCAGCATTCCAAACTGGCTTGTCCTGGGAGAAGCAGACATCACCAGCAAGGTATTTCCTGGCTCCTTCTGCCAAATGCTAATAATAATAATAACAACAATAATAAAAATAATAACAAAAAAGGCTCAAATCTGAACAGAGCCCTTCATGACTTCATTTGGCAGCACAGGCCCATTCCACATAACTCCTGCCTTGAGTTTGTTACTCGTATGCCTGCCAAGAGCTTCTGAATTAATTTGCCCCCTTCTTCTTCCTCCCCCTCTTCCTCCCACTGAAGCAAAGGCAAAGCATATCACAGCCTGGGAGCCAGAGGAACATATGGGCTGGGGGAGCTTCAGCTGACCAGATTGAGGGCTTGGCTGTGAGCTGCTCTGAGCAAGGGCAGTCCCTTGGCTGCAGAGGCTGGGGGTCTTTCTGCTTGGGCTCCATCTCAAGCGTGCTGCTTCTGCCCAGCTCTATTGCTTCTTGAGGCTTTAATTCCTTGCTGGCTTTTCCTAGGGGTTGTGTCTCAGTTTGGTTCTCCCAATGGAGTCTGGCCACAGTGGCCATGAGGAATAGGTGCCCACCATTTCTTCCCTACCTCCTTGGGAGAAAGAGTAGAGACCTTCTTTATTCGTGCTGGTCTAATGAGAAGACAGTTTTCATGGGAGCACCAGGTCTGTATTCCTTTATGTGGGCGCCTGATCCGTGTCAGATCATAGCCCTCCTTTAAGATGCTTCAGATCCCTTATCTGTGGTTACATCAGGGCTAGTGAAATAAAGTGTCTACAGTGGTGGAAAGAGACCTTGTATGTGAATGGTGAAAGCCTGACCTGCTGCAGACATGCAACAAGAAGGCACAGCCTTACCAACACATTCCAGTGTTGCATGGGAAGATGGGAGAGTGTTTCTGAAGTTTGAGTCCTGCAGAGAGTAACCAGGAAGGAATGATTGGGAATTCCTTTGTCATTGAAGGAATAGGAAATACATGAGGCTCGAAGCAGCCTCTGCTTGCGAAATGGTGGTACCCTGAAGGTGCAGGCGAAGATTGGTGGTACATTAAAATGAAGTGATGGTTTCATGGTGGTTTATGACACATCAGTTCCAGTTTCTGCTCTATTAAACACTTTTAAAGCTGCTTCAGTGCCCCCAGCTTCCCTTCCCAAACTGCTGGGAACTCTGTGAACCACCAGCTTGTTTGTCTCGACCCAGAGCTGGAAATGCTGGATTGGTCCCAGCCTCTTCCCATTTTGCCTTAGGCAGCACCTGCATTTCCTCAGGTGAAATCTAATGTACAAATGTGAGCATCATTTCTGGAATCAGTTAGAAACTGTATTCATGGGAATCCATTGGAAACTGTATTCATGGGAATCCATTGGAAACTGTATTCATGTGGTCCTCTGTGTATGTGTGAGAGCTGCTTTTCTTTCAGTTGTTGAATTCATTGTGGAAGAAAATGCATCCCGTGATGCCTGATTCCAATGAGCCCCTGTAGGTTAAAAGGAAAGGGGTTTATTGTCCAGAAATCACTTGCCTTTGGCACATGTTCCCTGTAATTTTCTGTGACCTCACCTGAAGCCTGTTATCTGACATTGGGTTTGGATGCAGTCTGTATTGCCGATAGTGCATTTACCTGGACAGATGAGGTTGGTAATGGTTTCATTGATTCTTCAAGGGTAAGAGAAAACACAGTTCTCGATAACCGTTGCTGTTTCAGGTAATATGTGCTCTCACTGCTGTATGGGCTGCTCAGAGCAGATAATAACCTGGCCGACCTGCCCTGCCTTGGCTTAAAGATGCCTGGTAGAGCTTGCTGTGGCCTTGTAAAGAGATCTTTCATCTTCCTGTCTGTCTGCTGATGGATCCCTGCTGTGAGTCTCCCTAGCTTTGCTTCAGGATTTAATTACCCGCATACAAACAAACCAGGTTGCTCCAGTTATTCCTCCTGCCAAGACTTTGATGGTGTTGCTGAGGCTCCATAGGGTTGGGGGGTGAAAAAACCCTCCTGGCTTATACCAGAGGACAAAACCCAGTGTGGACTCTTCTTTAGCTGTTTCTTGGGGCAGCACATGTGTGTCTTGATGGTGTTTCATGAAAGCTCAGACTGATAAATACCGTGGTAGCTTTGACAGTGAAAACTGGGCATCCGTGTTGAGACATCTCAAAGCTACTTCAGGGGGCTGGAACCACTGCAGTGCATTAACTGCTGCCTGACCTGCTATTGCTGCTGCTCCCACCAAGGAGCTCAGAGGGAAAGTGAGCTTTATTTGAGAGCACTGAAAGCTATGGAAGGGTTTGGAGATGAGCTGTCAGTGCTGGAAGTGGGGCTTGCCAGAAGTAGTGACAGACCGGGCTCAGAAGGCAAACAATGCTGCACCGTGGACTGACAATATCCCCCATAATCTGTGTTAAAAATAGATTGTACAGGCTCTGGTTTTAGCATGATCCATTCAGTAATTCATATGGCATTCCATATGTTAGGGTGAGAGGAAGGTGGAAATAGTGGGAGTGGGGGGAAAAAGACACTGACTGATCCAGATCCTTATGCCATTTCAGTTGGGTTAATTGCATGCGTTTAAAGTGTTGTAACGTGAGCAGATGGGGTGTTTCACAGTTACGTGGTCTGTGTGTGTATATACACATACACATATATATATGAAGTTATCTAGCACTTCATTCCTCAGAGCTGCATTGAGGCTTTACCAGCCACTCAGGTTGGGTGTGTATGGGGAAGAGGATGGCAGTAATCAGTGGTAGGATGGGGTGATCTAACACTGGGATCCCCCAAACGGTGTCAGATGTGCATGTGGTCAGTGAATGGTCCATAGCTTGCAGCTTTGTTGATGTACTGGCAACCTCAAGGCACCCGGTTTTGAGGTTGTTGTGTCTCCTTGTTGAAATCCAGCTGGCTCTGAAAGCAATGAACAAACATCTTCAGGGACCTGCACCTCAGTCTTGCTTAGTGCATGGGCACCAGGGCAGCATCCTTCATCCTTCAGCATCCTTCATCCTTAGAAGGGAGCTGGCCCTGGAAGCAGTGACTTTGTGTGCTGTGGAGTTGGCAGGACTGTGGGTTCCCTCCTCTGGCCAAGGCTGCGGAGCAGCAGTGAGCACCATCCAGCTCTGGCAATGCTCTGGTTACAGCCAGGATAAGGGATGTTCCCCTGAGCACAGATGAAATCCCCCTGACCCCATCTCTGTGGTCTCCCCCCTCCCCTCACTGCAGTGCTGGTGCTCAGCCTGCCGTGGACCCAAGTCATAGCCATGTGAGATGAGAGTGCTCTGCTCCTTGCAGCCATTTCCCCAGTGCTGCTCCTCCTGCCTGCCCCACACCTTAGCCCCTTCCATGTGGGTGCTCTTGTGGATGGGGCAGCCTTCCCTCGGCACAGAGCAGCCTGCTCACCCCTGCTGCACAGCGGGAGCATGGCAAACAGGCTGCCTGCCTCCTCCCTGCTTACAGCCTTTTGAAGGGTAGAGGGAAGCAGATGGTGCCATGCTCATACATAATAAACAGCGAGCAATGAAGAAGCCTGTGTCAGCCTGGGCTTTGCTCTGCACCATCTATCCCTTGTTGGCAGGGGCTGGGCCTTTCTGCTGGAGCATCTACTGCTGTTTGCTCACTGGGGAGAGGTTTGCCTGGAAGGGCCCATCCCATCTCCTCCAAAACCTTGCTCAGATCAGCTATTCCCTGAGAGCAGCCAGGCTTTCAGCAGGACATTGATGGCTTGGCCTTCACTTAGTGCAAGGTCATTTCACTGAACCTTTAGGTAAGATGGAGTTCTTCTTTCTTATTCCTTTTTCTTCTCTATTTTTCTTACCTTTAAGTATTCTGTGTTCTGGTCTTCAGGTTTTAATAGCTTGAAGGGACCTGGCTACGTCAGGAGTTTGGCTGTCTTTCACTTTGACTGGTAGAGACATTACATTTGCTTGGCCCAAGGTCAGCATGAGCTGTAAGAGGTTTGGACCTGACTGCTTTCTGCTTACAGGGATTTTGCTTGGATGGGGTTTTTGTGTGTGTTATTCCTGTTCCCAGTCCAAACAGCACTTGCTGCTTGATTTCAAGCTGTATTCTCTCTGCTTTCATTCCTGCTTTCCCTCCATGTGGATTGGGAGAAGGAAGCATCTTGTGTAGGTGAGAAAGCTCCCACTCCTGAAGTGCCTGTGTGGACTTCAGAGGGGAAGCAGTAATAATGGCAAGGATTATTACTGCCGCTGTCCTTGGAGTGACTTGGGGGGATAAGGAGATTCAGTCCAGTGCCTTTCAGGAATGAAAGATTAATTCGGGATGAGAGTGTCTTTTGGCCTTTTAAAAGGGGCAAAATGTTGAGCCATAGACATTAAACAGCAACATGTGGGATGGTAGTTAAATAACGTGGAAAAGCCTTAAGCTATTTAGTTTATCTTGTTCTCTGAGTTGTCTGTCAGATGGCAGGTACCTGCTCAGTGTTGGGGATATTAGGGGCATGCTGTTACCTTAAGTGATACCCGCCTCTGCGCTCTGCCTTGTGCTCATCAGGTTGCATGTTGGAGGGTGGAAGGTGTTTGCTGGTCACAGTGACTTGGTTTTCAAGTTACTGAACTGTAAAATCATTTCTGCCAAGGCATAAAAAATAAGTGTTCAGTTATTTCTATCCTGGCTGTGTGCTGGAGTCAATCTGAACCAATGTGTGTGTATACTTATTAATAATATATAGCGTTATAAAGAGAAGGCTCCTGCACTTGATTTCTGCCTTGTTCAGGGGAATGGAGAGAGACAAGGACAAAGGCTGTAAGGTTAGGTGGGAAAGGTGGAGAGGAGACACTGCTCCATTTTGCTTGCCCCACTGGTGTGCTCATTGAAGCTTTGGGAGCAGTTTGACAACGGGGTCCAGCACATGTACTGAAGCTTTCACTTGAGGATTAAGGCAGGCATTGCAAAAGAGTAAGGATTTGGACCTCCTGACGTGACACCACTGTGAGATGATTAAGCAGCTTCTGTCTGCTTGGGATGAAGTGAGGCCGAGGATGAGGAGGAACGAGAATCGGAGGATGGAGTGCAGGGAAGGATGCAGCAGGGCACTGGGTGGGTTTGGGGCATGGTGGGGTGTGAGCGTTTGTGCCACATGGAGGATGACCTGGCTGTGGACATGCATGTGGTATGCACCCAAGGAGCTGCAGCATGTAGGGGGCATGTATTGTGGTTCTGGAAGCCTTGCTCTTGGGAGGGCTGGGAGATTGCATGCCTTTAGTGGGGGCCTGGACAGAGGGCAGGCACAGCCACAGGGATGAAATGGGCAAGGTGTCCTGGCAAAGCTGATGCAGACCTTCAGGGCATGGGTGATGGGAAACTGAAGGGGAGATAATACAGAAATGCAAAGAAGCAGCAGGAAGGGGAAAGAGATGGATGGAAGATGAAGAATCAGAGGGTTGTTAAATATTACAGAAAAGGTTGACGAACAAGAGTAGAAAAGATGGTAGAAACAGAGTGCCAGTATTGTAACAGTGATTGCACCTTGAGCTCACGTTAGATTTATTGACATTTGCTGTTACATTTATAACATGGAAGCATTTCAGAATGATCCTAAATGTTTTGGGAGAAGGCAGTGTTTCCTTTGCCCGAGAGCTCGAGGTGTGACCCCTGGGTGACTCAGGGAGCAGAAATCAGAGGGTAAGCTAAGCTCATGGGTTTACCTTTCTAAAAGGAAGGTTTGACTATTGTAAGTATTCACAGCTTTTAACTGTGTCCAGTGGTTGACAGACACTGTTAAACTCTAGAGCGAGAGAGTATGTTGGAATTTGGGAAAGGTGGGAGGCAGGAATCAGATGGGACATGTGTAAAGAGATGTTTCTACTAAGAAGATACTCCAGTGCAAGGGAAAGAGAGCCCTTTCATCCCACCAGTATCTGTGTGGCTGGATGTGCTCCTTCCATGGCCTGCCTCTGTAATGTTGAACCCTGCCCTTCAGAGTGGCTGAAGAAGAGAGGAAAGATCTATGAGCATAAGAGTGGGGAACAGGGCAGGAAGAAAATCTGTTCTGAGAAAGCTGATTGCATTAGGGCTCCTTCCTGATGGACTAACAGGGCTCAGCCACTGGAAGCGGCCTAAATCCAGCAAGAAGGATCAGCAAATACAATCTGCTGGGGGAGCAGAAAGGGCTGGAGGAGGAGAGTCTTCACCAGCACTGCAGGGGTTAAAGCTCAGAGGGTTTCGGCACACAGGTGTAACCAGGGGATGCTGTTGGAGAAGCACTTGGTTTTCTGGAGCTCCCAGTCTGTCGGTGGCTTTAATAGATGATGTCTTGTGGCAAGGAATTGGAAGAGCCTGGAAAAATATCCTAAGCTGACAAAGGCTCAGGCAGCCTTTCCAGATGTGAAGGTTCTGACTCCGGACCTGCAACTCCCTGCAGCAGGTGTAGGCTTCCTGTGTCTTGTTTGTGTGCTGGGCTTCTTATGGGTGAAAGCTGTTTGTTTTGGCATGGCTCTCTGGGTTTTCATTAGTAAAGCTGTTCATGATTTATTAATGGCTTTCATGGTTTCCCTTTATTGAGGAATGCAGTAAATATTTATTTCTCTTCAAAATTTAGTCTATTAATAGGGCAGAATAAGGAATTCAGTTGAAGGGAGAATCGGTAGTTTCCGAATGAAGACACAGGCTGATTTTATCCCTTAGAAACCTCACATATGCAACAAATAGAGGATAAATCCTATAATGAAAACCTATTTCTTTTCCACTAATCTCTTGTCCCATGAAAGCTCTGTCAGGCAGAAGATTTATATCTGAGTGTAAGCAATGGGACGTTGAAGGATGATGTTGCCAGTTGTCCAAGTTCAGAGGTTTTTGCTTTGCATTGACTGGAAAGCAGAAATGATTGATGGAGGCATACAAAGTATTAGACAATTTGCAAGTCCTGTAAGTAAGAGCTGTCTTGGAGTTTAGTTTCTAGTCTAAGCTAAAGTCAAGGCTCTGTTCTGTGTCTCTGTGGAGACTTAGTACTGATAGAACTGAGGTTCAGTCAGTGAGTAAATGGGTGAATGGTCTCTGGAGCATCCTCCTTTCCACTCCTGCTGCTCCATGCATGTGCCTGGCAAGTGCATGTCTGCAGTGTCTGTCCTGCCACACTTCCCTCTGCCAGTCACTGTTCCAGCTCCAGTCCTGCTGATTGTGGTGGGGGTGTTCAGAGGACAGCAGCAGGTGACTTGTGCAAAGCTATCAGAGCAGCAGATGCAGTCTGTGCTGGTGGGACAAGTCCTATGGGTGTAAGGAGCTGAAGGAGGGCTCACCCTACTCCTGTCTATGGTTTAGGTTCAGGTGGAGCTGCACACTTTATGTGCTGTGTTGTGATGCTCTCTTGCGTTTTCTGTCTTAGAGTAGTGGCTCTGTTGTTTCCCATTGACTTAGTTGTGGTGAGTGATGTTGTTATAGTGGAATTGTGAAAATGCCTTTGTGGTTTATGCTGCCCTGTTCCCGGGGCTTGGAAGGGTTTGCAAGAATAGCTTTTTGGGTGAATGGATCAGCTATTCAGCTGGAGTCAGTTACAGTGACAGAGCTTTTGGTTCATGACCAGTTGCAAGTGATTCTTTCTGCAGATGATGCAGAGTTGTGGGGTGGTTTTTGATGTGTTTTTGTTTGGTTTTTCCCCCCTTCCTTCCATCCTATGAGATGTACCTAATCTGATCTTCTCTGTACTGTTCTTGAAACTGCAGCTTTTCATTCTCTCTGATGAAAACAACACATTTCAGTCTCACTGAGTTTTCATTAACATCTTTCTCCCCAGCAATGGCACAGAGCCAGTAAAATTAACATGCCCTTTGTTTGTCTCATCACACAGTAACTGTCTTGTGCAAAACTCAAGGCTTTGAACCTGAAGCAGACGTGAGTGTGCCTGACTCCACTGCTGATGGCCTTCAAAGGGTATTGATGGAGATTCCTGTGCCCAAGATTTGGCTCTTACAATATCCTCCCAATCTCTTTTACTGTTAATGGGGTCTGCAGGGCTGACTTCCAGAAACAACAAAAGCCTAAACTTCCATCAACTACACTCAGAGACTCATCAGAGTTAAGGAAAGCTCAGGAGGCTGGATGCTTGTTTGGGTTGGAAGGGACCTTAAAGCTCATCCAGCTCCAACCCCTGCCACAGGCAGGGACCCCTTCCACTGGAGCAGCTGCTCCAAGCCCCTGTGTCCAACCTGGCCTTGAGCAGTGCCAGGGATGGGGCAGCCACAGCTTCTGTGGGCACCCTGTGCCAGCGCCTCAGCACCCTCACAGGGAACAGCTTCTTCCCAATATCTCACTAAAATCTCCCCTCTGTCAGTTTAAAACCATCCCCCCTTGTCCCATCCCTACATGTCCTTGTAAAAAGTCCCTCTCCAGCCTTTTTGTAGGCCCCCATTAGGTACTGGAAGGCTGTTAGTCATCCTTGAATGATTTGTGAGGCTAAAATGTATAAACAAGTGACACTTTATGTTTTGCTACAGCAGTCTCCCATCCTTGTTTGATATTGTTAGCAGAGAGCTTGTGTCCAAAAGGGTGTTCAGTGTCACCGTCATCTGAATAAGGTCTTTCAGATGCGCCTGTCTCTGTTAGTAATGAGAATGCTTGCTCTCATTTTACAGAGGAACCATTTCTTTTAACTATAACCCCCTCCTTCCTAATCCTCAAATGATACCATCATCAGAATTCTCATTACAGTCCTCTTTCATCCCTTTATCTCATGTTGGCTGAAAATGCCATTGTCTTCAAGTTCCTTCACTTATTAATGATTCAGATGTATTCTTTTTGCCAATTGGTGCAGAGCGAACCTTGGAGCTAATGTGCATTAGTTATTCCATTTATTCTCTCCTCAGCATTCCTTCTGTGTGTTTTGGGGTTTTTTCTTCTTCTTTTAATCATCTTGCTCTCCTGGTTCTTCACTTGCAAGTTCCACATTGTTGCTTGTGGTTCTTTTGGCTCAAATACAGGAGCCATTGTGCCCCAAAGACTGACTTTGATTCTGAAACACTTTACGAAGAGGTAGGGAACCTTTGTGTGAACACTAGGAGCATCTCTGTTCCTCAGTCTCTACTTTGATGTTAATAAGTGAGCAGACATCTTCATCTGAACCAGTCCCATGCTGTGGACCAGCTGGAAGTCTGGGGGATGGCAGGTCACAGACCCACTGTAAAGAATGACCTCAGTGGCAGCCTTGCTGCCTTCCCCATCCCGCTGAGGTGCTCCAGCAGCAAAGAGGGGAGCAGTAGGTAGGATTCTTATGGAAGAGCTACATGGCTTATCACACCTGCCTTGTCCTCTGAGACCATGTTACTGCAGTTGAAGCAGTGTCGGTTCTGTGTTCCCCTTTGCATGCCTTTTCCAGACCCGGTGTCCCTAGAGCTGTAGGCATTGTGGTTCTCTGAACCTTAAAGGTATAGGGCTGAAGCTGAGGTCCCCAGGCCATGGCTGGCCCACATGAGGAAAGTGTGGAGGGAGCAGTGTTGGTGCAGTGCCATGTTCTGCACCACTGATCCTGATTTGGCTTCATGGGAAGCTTCTGAAGGATGGAGGGAAGTGGTTGTGGTTTAAGCCTTTAAGCCCTGCTTAATAAGTGACCTAAAAGTAAAATACAATCATAATACTAGGAAATAGAGAAATAACCACACATACCTCCTTGTTACCTTCCCCAGAAGTGATGCACAATACAACTGCTCACCACCCGCTGACCGATACTCAGCCTGACCACAGCAGCAATCAGGCCCTCCCAGCTAACTGTCCCCAGTTCCTATACTGGGCATGATGTGCTGTGGTATGGAATACTCCTTTGGCTAGTTAGTTCACTCGCAGAGCATGAGACTGAAAAGTCCTTGATCAGGGTAAGTGCTGGAGTGCCTGTAGGATGGGACAATGGGATTCTCATTCACTCCGAGGAGGATGCCAGCAAGTCCTTGGGGCCCTTTTAAAAGCAAACACATAAATAAATGGTTTAAATGGTTTGCCTTCCTCAGGAGCAGGTTGTTTGTTGTTGGTGGGTTTAACACCACACCAAAACCTTATCTTTGTTTTCAGTTAGTCCAGTGAATTCCTCATTTATTCTCTCTTCTATGCACCGCCTTGATTTAGAACGTCATTGCTTGCTTGCTTGATCTTCACAAATGAGATAATCTGGACCATTTTTATTACTGTTTGGTTTTCTGTGTTTGAAGAAAGCTATTTGGAACATGTGCTTTACAAGGAAAGGTTAGAAGAATGTTTTCCCACACTCCCTTTTTCTCATAGCTGGGCTCTCCCCAGTTTGCCAATATCTTTCTTACTGTGCAAATCCCAAGTTCTGGCACTTCTCCCGCTGAGACATCACCACCAACAAAGAAAATGGAATAATTATCCCAGTGTTTTCGGGACTGCATGCCCATTAGGATAAATAAAACCATGATTTATCTCTTTTTGCCCACAGTAAGCCTTTCCTGCCAAGCAACTGCGTAGCTACTTACTCCTGGTTTGTCTAGTTCTGTGTTTGAGGCCTCAGCTCTCAATATGATGCTTGGTCTTTCACTTTCTTGGTTTCCTGCTTTCAGACCAGGGAGGTTCTCTGTAGCATGCTGCCATGAACTCTGTTGTTGAAGATGCTTACCTAAGTGTGACAAGCTCATCCCAACTTGGGCTCAGACCCCAATTTTATAGATGCTAAAGCAGGAGGGAATGAGGTGAAACACTGGGACTCATTACTCACCATTGCATATTGTGTGTTTTCAGTCGTGCTCTTGTTGTGTAGGTGCTTGTAAACTACTTGTTTAGTTCTTCAAAGTCTTTGCAAGGATGAGGCTTAACTAATGGGTTTATCATTTCCCACAGCTTCCTTTCAAGAGAGCATTCCATGTTGGATTGTCTCTAGGGTCTGTGCTGAAACCTTAACTGCTCCTCTTGAGTCAAGGAAGATCCACAGGATATTCTGAGCTGCATCTGTCTTGTGTTGAGTGTTTCTTAAGCTGCTCTTTCCTACCCTGACCTGAGGTTCTGCAGCTCCTTAAAACCAACTGCATGCAGCGCTGCTGACTGCCCATCTTCCTTGTGAAAACTGAGGCAGATGTTGGGTCTGTCGAGTCGTGCCCTTCTGAGCATCGTCTTTGCTGGGCCTCGCTGCTGAACCGTGACTTGCCCCATCTGCTTTTCACATCGTATTTAATCTTTTTTGGTTGCCTTTTCTGTTCCTGTCTAATTGTAATTCATTTTGTTCCTCAGCTTTCCGATCGTATTCCCGTGCTTTCGCTGTCTCTTAGTTACATGATGTTTGTCTCTGGTCTTTGTATGATTTTTGTTTGAGTATTCGGGCTCTTAAAAAGCTTAGCGTATTCTTCCTCTGTATGGGTAGAGTTTGTTGTCAAAGCTGCTCAACTCTCCTGTATCTGTCTCTCCTTTCTGGTTCTGTGTTTCTTGGGAGCCTTGCACAGAGCATAAACCCTTCCCTGTTGAGCTGCCCATGCTTTCTTCTGTTGCCTGCCAATGTGAACTGAAATACTCCAAACAAACCCAGGCAGGGTGGTAGAGAAGCTGAGAGTGGCAGTTTCTTTCTCTGTTCTCACCTCTGCCTTCTCTCACTTTTAGCTCCACATCATATTTACATTGGTGCCCTAGTGTTGCTGAACGGTATCAACCTTTGAATACAGCCTAACCCAGTGTCTGGGTGCCTTACAGTAGCAAGAATTCCTGTGTCAGTTGTTGAAATGGCAGGAGAAGTTCCCTGACTTACCGGCATTGCTGCTGTTTGGGCCCATCATCTAAAATGCCATTGATGTACTACTTCATCTAAAAGAAGGTCACATCCCTTAAGGTACATCAGATAAGTTCCAAGGTCCTTCATTTATCTGAAACTCCATTTTTCCTAATGAGTTTCTTGTTTTCCATCCCATTCTGGTAAACCAGATTTGACTATAATCACATTACACCTCCCAAAAGTCTCCCTGGTGATGGCGATTGGATGTGGCACTGTTCCCTTCATCCCCTGAGCTCATGGGCAGTGTAACTGAGTGCTGTTAAACAGCTCCTCCTGCTTTTCATCCTCGAGGACACTACCTGGTGGAGATGTAATTCTCCTGTACAGAGGTTAGAAATCATTTTGGACAGCGCTGTGAGACCAGTGTCAATGAAACCTGTGTGTAAGTCACCCAGTCCAAGTCTCCAGTTGTTGATCCAGCCCTGATGCAGCAAATGCTGTGGACTCAGTGGAGCAGTGGCTGACTTAAATGTGTGCAAGCAAAAAGGGAATCGGATCATTATGTTAACCACAGGAAATCTGCTTTTATGGTGATGAAACAAGAATTGATCACAAGAAGCTAATGAATTAGCCTGCAGTATCTACTAACTTCATTTCTCTGTAAATGCAACAGAATCCATTAAGGAGCCTTTTGCAAAGGGGTCTTCTGCGTAGACAGGGTCTGTAACATGCAGTGCATGCACTGCCAGCCATCCTTGCCTTTAGCTGAAGCTTTACAAGAGGGTGTGTGAAATACATGTTCTGATCCAAATGCATTGAAGTCAAGGAAGGGCTTCTGGTGGGTTTAGTTGGGCTTTGTCACAGAGGTTAAAGTAGCTGTCAGTTATTGGTTTTACTGGAAGCTATTGGACAGGCACATACGCACACAAAGGACCTGGATGCCCATGCAATGAGCTGTGGTATAATGCTGGCATGGTGTCACATCCGTGTTCCTGTGGGTCAAGCTGACTGTCAGGAGCATCCTCATAAGGCAGCTTTTGTTGCCTGTTCTTTGGAGCAAGGACAGAGCTGCTTCCCCTCCACGTGGCTCAGGGGCTGGCAGCTCTGCTGCAGGTTTCTGCCTGACTGCCTTCCTTACATAAAGTCTGCTACGTGAGGAGCTGCTCAGACCAATTCTGCTCCATGTTACTACATGTTACTGCAATCGCTAGTGCTTGTCTGGTTGTGCTGTCGAGGAAAAGCAGTGAGTTGTTAGGGCTGACCGAGTTTTAAACCAGTTTCTTGACTGGAAGTGTGGACACGGGAGGAAGTAATGAACTGGGAGCTTCAGGAAGGCAACACTCAGCTGCTAGGGAAGGTGTCTCTGGGGAAAGATTGATCTTTAGATTGACTTACAAAAGGAGCAAATACCTTTTCTCTGAAAGCAATCACAGATATGGACCCATTGCAGCAAAACCTTTGCTTTCCGAACTGCATTTCACTACGTGTCAGCATCCCGCATTGTCCTAACGTGAACAGGACTTATATCAAAATACTACCCAAAACCTATGATTGGACAAACCAGAGGAATTTGTGCATCCTGCATTGCAGTTACTGCTTTATAGATGGTCAGGGCCACGCCAGCTCAGAGTTTATCTTCAATTTACGTGTCATGCCACCTCTGAATCAACGAACCATTCATGAATATAAAATATTTTACTTATAAGCTTCATACAGAATAATAACTAAAGCTTCTGCTGTGAGTTATGACATGGCAGCTGACTGAAAAACATTAGGTTATATGGTTAAATGAAGTACACGCTGGCATTTGAATAACTCCTGCCACGGTAGGTGTGATATTTTACTAGAAGCAAGTTTTTGTCTTGATTCATCACCCCACTGGTAGGTGAGGAGAGAGGAGAAGAAGTGGTAGGGTTTGTATCTGCACTGTTTTCTTAGTCATAAGCTGTGTGATAGGATGGAGAAACACTCAGTGTGTCTCTAAGCTGCACATGTCATGCCGGGCTTTCACATGGACAAGGGGTATGTGTACTCAAGGGCTACCAAAGCACTGTGGCTAAGCTGGGGTTGAAGAGAGTGGTACCAACCATTATATGCTCTCAGGGTGTCAGTCATTCTAAGCAGAAGTGTAATGGGGAAGTTGACCATGGTTTTCAGCATTAACTGGTGGGTTTGCATCCCTCAGCTTTAGGAGCTTGGTATAAACACCTCTCAATAACATGAATTTGTGTGCTGGGCAATCAGTTTCCTTCTGTCTGCAAGCAGAGAGTGAAGGGCAGTTTCACCCCTCAAGGCAGGATGAAGCTGTGGAGGAAGGACTGACACAGACGAGTAAGTAACGCAGTGCTCAATGGATGTCATGCAGCACACGTCCCTCTGTCCTTTACCTGTAGGGAGGAGGCAGGGGTTGTTGTGGGGAGGCATCAGAAAGAGGGAGGTGAAAGAAGGATGAGTGAAGAAGAGAGGGCAGTGAGGGAAATGAAAGGAGAAGAGCAGGAAACATATGGAACAGGAAGAGTGAGGATGAAGCAGCATCTGGAAGCTGCCAGCTACCTGCCTCTATCTCTTGTTGACTCTGTCTATCCCTTATTGGTGTGTGAGGGAGGACTTGTAGGAAAAACTGTGAGTGAATACTATTCCCTGAACGCGTGCCCTCCGTTGCTTGCTGTGGCTATAACACTGCAGCTACTACTTTGTGTGGTAATGCAAATCTATGTAGATTAGCTCCCTTCGGGAAGCAGAATTAAAGATGAAACAAACATTAGAAAGAAGAATAAACCCACATCCTTCACTTACAAGTTTAAACCAATAATAAATCCATTGTTGACACTCAGGAATGTCAGAGAGGAGCTTTGTGTTAGCTCGTGTCATCTTTGAGGCTCCTGATACTACAGTGTTGACTGTCTGTCTCGCAGCCTTAAGACGTTGTGCTCATTGGTGTGTGCAGAGCAGTGATTTTATGGGAAGTCATGGCACTCTCAGGTGGCACTGGTTTCTGCAAGGGTGTTGGTGCTATTGATTAGTTCCAGTCTTGCAGGCTCCAGGAACCACCTGAAAATAGGAATTGCCTTCCAGAGCCAGTTGGGAATTCACTGGGCCCAATGTGTTGGTGGCAAGGCACTTGCAGGCTGAGATGATGGGGATATACCGGATGAGTTTAGTGATGTTTCAGTACTTCTCAGAGATGGAGGTTTTATTCTGCTGTGTCAGAATATGGGATGTAACCACTCATTCATGTCTTTACTTCTTGTTTTCCCTCTATGGATGGATTTGGAGCTTGGGGTGTTTTACCCAACTGGCACTGGACCCCAGAAGCAGTGAATGAATGTTGAGGCTGTTTCCTTCCACCTGCAGTACCCAGTGCAGAGGTGATGGCTTATTATGGGGGTGTTATACAGAAGCTTGCATTGCAGCTTTTAACAGTAACACCCCAAATATACATACAAGGGACTAACAAACACCTCTCATGGATTTTGCTTTCTTGTTCTTTTGGTCTCACTGGGTCTCCGAGCTGGAAACCAAGGATTTCCCATGGAAACCCAAGAATGTGCTTATGTGGTAGCCTCAAAGGGTTCTGTGCAGAACTGGTTGTTCTGAAACGTGGGCCTAGGAGGATTTGAATATCCTACATCTTCCAGCTTGATTTCAGTGACATGCTGGCAGAGAGTGAAATGGAAATAGGAGATCCTTTCTTGGTATTCCTCATATCTATTATTTAGTTGAGGAGAGGCAGCTTGGGTTCCCAAAAGAGAGATCATGCCTAAAAACATCTGTCTGAAAGGTTTCAAACAAATAAGCTAAGATAGGAGAAAGGGAAGACATTGTTTGCCTGTCTTTAGAAGGCTTGTTTCTAGAACCATGCTACACAAAAGCCTGTGTTGTGTCAGCTGCTGGTTTAATGGTTGCTGTGGTACCTGGCATGGAGGGATGCATTTGTATGGATACAGGGAAAGGACAGTGTCACCAGTACAGGCCTGTTTTATTGGTAGCTGGGAGGAAGGAGAAGTCAGTCCTGTGAAGATGTTGATATCTGGTGTGGAAGAAACGATGCAGTTGAACAGGCTCTGGAGGGGCTGTTGTGTGAGGTGGGTACATCAGGTAGTGCACACTTGTTCTTTGGGGGTAGGACCAGCCCCTGCATCCTGAAAGCTTCCAACCTGCCTTGAAGTCCTTTGCACCTTGTTACCCACAGCAGCTGCTCACTCAGCCTGTGGCTTTTCCCAGATCCTCTGTTATCAGTAACCATAGATACAGATGGTGACTCCAGCCTCAGCTTTCCTCACTGTGTAGTCCCAGTGGAAGAGCCAGTGTGCTGTACTGCATGGGTGTCTCCAGGGTTCATTAATGCCTTGCTATCCTGGTTTTTGCCTCTCAAGGAAGTGGGAATGGGGAAGGCTGATAAGGTAACATAGTCTGATGTATAGTACTGCTGCAGAAGAATCAGCAATGCTTATAGAGTCTGGTGAAGCATCTGTCTCCTCTCAAGCTCTCCAGAGCCATCCATCGCCAGCACTGTTCTGAGTGGTAAGACAATAGTGAATAAAGAAGTAAATTCCCTGTTGCAGGGCTATTTTTACCAGAGCGGTGCAGTTTCTGTTCAGTAGACTTACTCCTTATAATCTACATCACGGGTGATACCGGTTGCTATTTTAGGCAGTGCATAAAACATTCCCCCATTCTTTGCTACAAAACAAGCAACCAACCTCTCCAAGTCCTTTGTTAAAGGTTATCAAGGTTTTGGCAGTGGTTTGGGTGGAAAGATCCGAGGTTCTAGGAGGGTTTTCCAGCTTGGCTTGGCAACAGAGGCTGTGTGTTTCATCATGGCAATGAGGAGGATGCTGCCACTACCCCCTTTTGTGGTTTGGCTCTTGTAAGTGATCCGTTATAACAGAAGCTGTCTCCCAGCACTTTGCACAGAGGGGTCCAGTATGCAGCTGGGTTTTCTAAGCTCCCCTACAATGTGGTAATGAAACTGAGTGCACTGTCATGCATGAATGCCAGAATTAAAGAGGATTAAAGAGAAAAGCCCCACCTGAACCTGCTGCAAGGGCTTTTAGAGTTTAGACCAGGTTTTTCAAGTCACAGTCTTCCCACATCCTTTGCTGAGACTGTAAATGTCTTTATGCCTCTTTGAGAGCTGTGGCACTGAAAATGATGCTGCAGAGCATGAGTTCATCATTTAAACGTTTCCAGGACATTGCCTTGTCAGCTTCCTGATGTTTGTGTTTCCTTTCTGCTCACAAGTGTTCCTGTTTCACTGTGTTGGAGTGCATTGTGTGTGATGAGTTTGCTTTGTGGCTGATGCTGCTTTCCTTTCTGAGCCAGGAAAACATGAGGTTAAATCTCCAAGGATGAGAGCTCTCTGTGTTCCAGCATCTACCTGCATTAGGCCCTTCATCCCTGTCTCCTCCTGTGCCTTTTGTCTTGTTAAAAATGCAAATTGTAGGGCAGCCAGAACAAACTTGGTCATTGAGATTGTTTCCTATTTACAATATCTTATGATGAAACCATTTGCCATGGGCTGTTTTGGCAAATTGGGTGCCTGGAAATGCTTGCATATAGGCAGAGTGAAGGTGGTTTGGATGGCTGGATAAAGATCCAGCCATGGGCTCCAGCATGGCAATAGGGATCAGTCCCTTGGGAACCACATGAGGTCCATCAGGAACATCCGAGAGAAACCAGAGGGCAGTTTTGATGCCCTTTCACCATCCCAGCTCCATGTTGCTCTTTCCGGACCTCCCAGAGCTCCCAGTTGCTTTGGGACAAGGGTGTCTGGTGGAGAGGAGCTGTGGAAGTGAGGCAGGGATGGCAGCAGTGCTGTGAACAAGCACCAACTGTTAAATGGTGGAGCTGGGGAAGATGAGGGCAGGCTTAGAGCATCCCTGGCTTCTGCAGAGGAAGAGCTCTGCAGTGGGAGGGTTGGCAGCAGCAGGCACCCTTCTGATGAGTCACGGGAGGCTTTCTCAGAGGTCCAAGACTTGCACTAGTGCTGCTCTTGCTCATTTTTCCCCTTCCTTCTGAAGGCCTTTTGCCATCTCCACCACCAGCCCTGTCCCATCCAGCCTGGCTTTATGGGCTATATTCCTCCATTTCATTGTCCTCTGCAGTGTTGTGGTGGTTTAGAGAGTGTGGGGAAAACTGTCTGGTCAGGACAGATGCTTTTAAGAGAGTAGGATCTGTTTATAGCAATGAGGGTGGAACTTGTGGTTGGTGCAAAGTTTGATGGGTCTGTGAAAAGTCATCTTCTTGTGGTTGGAGGAGAAAGCAAAAGGGAATCTGTTCCCTTTGCAGTCCTCTGCCCTCACAGGGGGAGAAGCCCTGGAGACCCACGGGAGGTTTGTTACTCCCTCCTGCCATCCCCTTGTCCCTCTCAAAGGTAAATGGGGTTTGTTGCCCTCTCCCAAACTTTGTGACAGGGAGATGTTTCCTTCCCCTGTAGACATCCTTCCATCTCAAGGACTCTGCTGTCACAGGGACCAAGAAACACCAGCTTGCTGCTAGAAACTGGATCGAGTTGGCTTCATGTTCCTGCATCCCTTCTTTGCTGCCCCTCTCCAGCCATGCTGGGTCTCCTCCCAGAACACTGCCTGATTTCCCAATGCACAGGTCCCTTGTCCTGCTCAGATTAACTTTGGTCTGGAGAAAGCCTTGGAGAAGGAGGTGAGATCAATGCAGATGATGGCTGAACAGTGGCAGTAAACCTGCACCCCTCACAGCAGCTCATTTGCAAGCTGAACTGTGTGGTGAGCTCTGCTCCTGTCATGTATTAGTCCCAAAGGATCCCTGCAGTCCTGCAGCACTTCTGCATTTCCCTGGTTATTATTAAAGAGCAGCATAGCCGAGCTGGTTCCAACACGTGAACAGGAGCACTAGATAGAAAAATAAAGGGGGGAGAGTGAATCGCCCTCCTAATCCATAATGCAGGAAATGCTAAATCCCTCAAGACCTCCTTTTCAGCGTGTAGCATCCCTAAAACCTGTTTAGGATTTGGATCGGCATCGCAGCGGAGACCGGGTGTGCTGCTGCCTGTGTGCAGTGCCTGCCTGTGTGTGCTTGGCAGCAGCACAAAGGAAAGCAGTCGATGATATCCGCAGGATTAAAGGCCCAGTTCCTGTGGACACACTTGGTTGGATGCAATTAAAATGCCTGTCAGGCATTCGATAGCAGCACCCCCTTGACAAACTGCTTGAGCAGCCGCGAGGTGCAGCATCCTATTGTAAGTGGATGATGGCGGAGCCGGCTGGTTTGTCATCGTTCTGGAAATTTCTGTGGCCAGTGAACTCCCTCTTCCTCTCCCACTCACCCTCTTTTCCTTTTCACCACTGCGGGGACTTCTTCTAGTTTGCAGTTTTCCTGACGTACACATGGTAGAGACAAGCTGGTGCCTTGCAGACTGCGTCTGTCTGGAGATAGGCAGCGAGCCGATGGATAACAACACTCCATGAGAATGATTATGCAGCAGTTATTTAAGGATAGGCTTTTGGGGTATGGCAGCGTGTGAGCTGGTAATGATTTTCCTTTAAAATGTCAGCTTTGTTTGCTTGTTGAGGGTTTGGAAGAGTTGATCCCGTTATGCTGTAGCTTTCTGGGTCTGGTCTGCGTGTAGGTTAAATTCCACAGCGGTGCCCACTGGATGAATTGAAATGTATAGGTAATAAACTTCTGTAGCTCTGTTTATTAATCTGTTTGATGCATGCATTATATGCATACACCTTCATAAACATGTTCTTGTCTGGTTATCTTTATGCATCTGTGTATATCTGTGTATAATAGACAAAAAACCTTCTTATAGCTGCAAACTGTCAGAAAAAAACAAGTATTTTCAGGGTTTTTTCCTCCTGTTTGTTGTGTATTAACAGATTCTCTGGTATATAGTCTTGGACGTGACTCACTGATTGGAATCTGCTTGTTCACGGATCAAAAAGGTAGGACACCTCTGTGTTTGAATGCGATTCTGGGAATGGGGGGACCGAGCGTGATACAGGGTTTGGGCTGGGTTGTGGGTTGTGGGTGTTTAGGTTTTGCTGCTATTTAAACAATACCTGTTATTCTGTGTTGTTATCCTGCATTTTGTCAGCTCTGTTTTGCTGCAGGTTTTCAGATAGCTTTGGCAGGCTCTGTAAAGTTATTTTTGCTGTGTACACATATGCTCTCGCTATTTAATGACCCCTTTCAGCTGCAGCTACCAAAGGGTGAGATACAAACCCGGGTGCTTGTCAGTTGTCTTGGGTCAGTATAGTGATGGTGCGGAACTGCCTTTGGTTGTATCAGATGTGGGTTGTTTCAATACTGAGTTTAGCATCAGCAAGAGGAGGGTTAAAATCACTGCTTGGCTCAGAGCAGATAGGATCTATGGCACACAGCAGAAAGCATAGTGGAGGTTTCATACTGGATCTCTTTCCCGGAGGAGGGAAACTTCTTTTAACCCCTTCCTTGCTGCCCCAGACCCACATGTGTGTCAGTTCGGGGTTTAATGCACAGCATTCCAGCAGCCAGGCAGGGCTGGGACAGCCACTGATGGCTTCTTGACATATCACCGGCACTGCAGAAGTGATTTCTCTGTATCAAAATGAAGCAGACAGGGGGGGGTTTGACAGTGTCATTGCTAGTTCCTATGAGAAGCAGTTTGTTATCCTCTTCCCCCCAATGTCTTTGGGGTTTGGCTCCTTGCTGTCAAGGAAACTGTGAGATAAACCCCTGCAGAATAAAAGCACATTCATGTTTTGGTATTAAACTTTGAGATGTGTGAAGCGGTTGGGGAATGAGCATCTCAGTGGTTTGCAATGGGGACTGTGCCCTTAAAAATATAGAAACACCCCCCAGATCCAGGCAGGATTGAAAATCTGCTCCCTGCACCTCTATGGAGAGAAGGAAAGGTGTATCCAGCATGTATTAACTTCTGAGGTGCCAATTCTCACCCAATAGCTTCCAAACCATGTGTGTTCTTCCCCGGTGTTCTACAGGTGATTGTAGTTCTTAGCTCTACATTTAGACCTGGAGGGAATATGTGTGTTTGTAGGGCAGCAATCAAAATCCGTGTGTGTTTTAGTCTGGAGTTCAGGGTGCCTCTTGGAGACCTGGTAAACCAGGAGTAATGATCACCCTAAGCCTGCTCTCCTGGAAGGACCAGTCTGGATCCCCAGGCAAGCAGGAACCCCAAACCAGAACAGCAGCACTGGCAAGGACATGGGCCACTGTTAGCAGTAATGCATCCCTCTGGAATGTGATGAGTAATCAATTTTATGGCAATTAATTACTAAGGCTGATTGATAGTTGCTGTTTCCTAAGGGAAAGCATTCGTGATGCTTTCAGGCTATGCTCTCTCCTGTTTTTACATCCAATTCTATTCCTTGTTTTCCTCTTCTACACGTCCCTGTTTTCTCAGTCCTTGTATTTTTTCCGTCCTTGGCAGAAGGCTTCTTACCTGATAGGTTCTCCTGGCTGAATAAAACGCTTCAAAGGAATGCTTTACCTGTTAGCTTTTCTTAGTTGCTTTTAATTTCCTCCTGGTATCAATTATCACTAAAGTGAAGTGAAAACCTGAAGTGAATAGCATATAAAATGCTTTGATTGTTGAGAAACGCATTCAGTGCTCTGTTTCTAGCTATGAACAACCCCCTCTTCCCTCTACTTTTAATTTCACTTCCATTATCCAAGGGCAACAAGCCAAGCTGCAGTCTGATTTCATTAATGTTTTGCAAACTCTGTCTCAAGGACTAGCACTGCTTGCTGGGCTTGCTATCAGCATCCAAGATTTTGCTGCAGCACAGGGAAGGGGAAAGCAAGGAGCTCTCCCATATAGAAGTGATGGCATCATGAGCAGGCAAATAGAACTGCCTGGGTTTTACAGTATCAGTGGGTAATGAGTCAGATCTGTTGACTGTGTGATCCCCCCCAGATGAATGCTTTTCATCTCCTATGGGGCTGTCTCCCTTGCAGAGCATCTTACCAGTCCTCTCTGGTCTCCTAGAACCAAAGAAAGGGTGTCTGCTATTTGTTAATAGATCAGAGGTGGCGAGGAGGTTTGTGTTTTTAATACCTCTGTATTTTCCACCTCTGATTTATCAGTCATTTTAACCTCCTCCTTTGATCTGGGTTTTTAAGATTCACATCACAAATCATTCCTTCGGGCTGCAGAGACGCAAATGAGATGTTAGGCTGGCAAAGATGGAAATCATTTCAAGCAATGTAATTCTCTTGAAGTAGAGGTAAGGGGCACTTACACTGCAAGGAGAGAATAATTCCACATTGGCAGGACTTAAAGATCCTGTGACCACAGGGATAGCAGATGATGGCTTGGAGTACCAAGAAGAAAACATCGTGTTAGCTGATACAGAAAGGCAACAGGAGCCAGAGTGTACAGTGGCAGGGAGGTGTGCTGGGTTACAGTCTGTGGACTCCAGGGCATGCACCCAGAATGACGTGATGTTTGGCACTGGCCTTCATTTAAACAGTCACACAGTGACCACACATGCAGGAGACATTAAGAAGCACCGTGTGGCATCAGTTCAACACCAGGGAGCAGCAGCAGGAGCAAGGCTGGGATGCTGTGTCTAGCTCTGGCCTGAGATCATCACCCGTTCTTTAACCCCATGTGTTAGACAGCTCTGTTAGAGTGTGTGCCATGGAGGTAAGGAGGGAGTTCGTTTTACAGCTGTTCTAGGCTGGCTCTCAACATCCTCTAGTAAGGTTAAGGTTAGGTCACCAGTATTAACGTTGTCTTGTCCTGTGCTTACATGAAACAAGTGTTTCTCTGAGCACCAGAATAAATGGTTTTGGCTTTCCTGTTGATTTAGAATCATAGAAGGGCTTTGGCTGGAAAGGACCTTAAAGCTCATCCAGTTCTAACCTCTGCCACAGGCAGGGACATCTTCCACTGCCCCTGTGTCCAACCTGGCCTTGAGCACTGCCAGGGATGGGGCAGCCACAGCTTCTCTGGGCACCCTGTGCCAGCGCCTCAGCACCCTCACAGGGAACAGCTTCTGCCTTATCTCCAACCTGAACTTCCCCTGTTTCAGTCTGAAATTAAGAATTATATCTTGTGCTTGATGAGAAGTTCTTACTGAGGTTTTCCTGCTGATCCATTGATTACGAAGTCTGTCTCCTTGGCAGATTTTTCGGTGGCAAATAGGGATCCTATGTTATGGCTTTCCTTCCAGTTGTGACATGAGGGGAGGGTCACTTGCAGGGTCTGTCTTTTCTCCTTGGATGTATGTTTTCATATGACTTGTAAGAAGACAGTTATCTCTGCTTCTGCATCAAAGCAGGCTGAAATTGTTCAATGGACTACAAAATTATAGCTGGGGAGAACATAATCCACATAAACCCTTTTTCTGCGGGTAAAACTGGAGCTAATGGTCCTGATGAAAGTTGTTTTATGTCTTGTGTCCTCCCCTACCATGTTTTCCCTTACTTTGGCACCAGAGTACCCCAGTTTCTCTGTGGCCCTTCTGTCAGCTGGGCAGGACATGGCATGTGCTATAGCTGCTCTGGGGTGCTGGCTGCCTATCATGTGTGTATACTGCCAGTTTGGAAGATCAAAGACATCAAGTGGTGAGGTTACGTCAATGCTTTCTTCATTGCAGGGAAGGGAGCACTTGTTTCATCTTAGGTTTTCATTTCTAGGAAGAAGATGTGTTTGTCCTTAGCTCTCTGTCAAGCTGTGGTTAAACAGTGAGTGAGGGACAGTTAGACAGCAGAAGTTGGGGTTAGTAACTTTAGGAAGGATCCTGTATGACCTGTCAAGAAAATAATGACCATCAAAGTGCAGAAATCCAGTGAAAGATGAACTGGATCAGGAGTTCAGCTGACATGGCCTCAACTGGAGGATGGAGTGATGAAGTGCAGGCCTGTAGCTGAAGGCTGTAGGCTGCCACGTTCATTTCTGCAAGTTCATGTCTTCCTTCTTTTCCTTTTCTTTGCCTGTAAACCAAAGCAGTGCCAATGTACCCGTCATTAGAGGTATTCATCGGCTTCACAAAACGATTGAGATCCTTGGGTAGAGGAAGCTGCATGTGTGCAAAATTGCATCATGAGACGTGTTATGGTGTTTTTTGCTGTGAGTGCAGTAACAAAGGTGGCTGTGGCATTACTGTAGAAGCAGGACCAGTGAGAATGAACAGACTTGATTTCCCCCACCTTCACCCATCAGCTTGACTCTTTCTTCCTGCAGAGCTCTTTGCTGTGAAGAATTACATTGTGAACATACAGGTCTGCAATGGCTTTTAATATGATACCGAACAGATGGCAGTCGATACCCCTGTCCCATTTGATACAAAGGGTATCTATTTCCCTATGGATACTTGTGCTGCCATACCAAAGCTGGGAAATGCCAGCAGCATCTGGTAGGGAAAAGCCTCGATAGCAGCAATGCTGCTGACTCATGCTTTACAAACCTGGAACATTCCCCACAAGGCTGAAGATGCAGATTAACTTCCTTTCCCTGGACTGGTCAGGGAGATTATTTGCCACCAAGTGAAGCCTCTGGATAGTTATGCCCTACTGATGGTTTATGGAGGGCATTAGCATGGAGCTTGTGGGAAATAATGGCCAATTTCTTTTAATGCAATGGGTGTCAGTCAGTGCTAAATCACAGGAGCTATTTACATCTGTTTTCTGAGTCATCCTGGTTCCTGCAATAAGGTGATTTTTCAGGATGTGTGGTTAGTAAATTGGGTTCATCTTCCCTTTTTCCTCCTTGGTGTATGTATTTGCTCTTAAAAATGCAAATGTGTGCCCTAATTGGCTGAAAGAAAGTGACTCGGATTTATGGAACTGCCTTTAGTCTTTTAATCATCAAAGCAAAGAGGTCCATGACTGCTAGAGACAGGAATAGGGTGCAGTGGTGGGGAGTGATCACAGAGCTGTGCATTTAAATGTCAGTGTAAAACTCCCCATATCATTCAGTTCCTTGTCTTCCTGGTTCCTGAGTCACTTCCATCCACGTGCCCAAAGGAACCTGAGCGCTGCACTAACAAGGTACCAGTCGTGCTAAACTGACACCTCATTTTTGCACTGGGGAAAGCTGTTTCCTGCAGCAAGGAGCACTGTTCACCATGTGGTTCAGCAGTAGTGCTGGTCAGCACGCTGTCAGGTCCCCATGTCCTTCTGACAGCAGTGCACAGCCTACTGACTGCTACTCACTTGCTGGTCTGCATCCTATCCGAGTGTCAGGAAAACTGTTAGGGTTGTATTAGCATTTCTGTGCTGGGAATTTCCCATCTAAGATGCCAATAGAATTGAAGTGTCACAGGGTTGGAATCCTCTCTTGCCTCTGTGGACTTCTCCCAATTCCCCTGCTATTTTTCTGTTTATGACTGGGATACTGTGGAGAAAGGGGAGGAGTGGCAAACCTGGGGTTGTCAGGATCTGGAGATGGATCAGGTTCTGGCTTTTCTAGCACTGGAAACCAGGCTGCCCTGTCCAGGACTCAGCACTGCTGAGTCTTTGGTCCCTTGTATCCAGCCCTGAGCACACACAGGAGTCTCTCACTGATAGCTCCAGTTTGCTTTTGTTTCTATCTGTAAGCAAAGGCATCAAAGCGCTGTCTGCAGTCACAGCCCACCTGGAGAGCTCAGAGAAAGGACAAACCCAATAACATTTAATGATTTAGGGCAGAATTACCTTCTCAGGATTTCTTTAGTCTCAGCAGTTTAACTGAAATCTGTTGTATGGGTGGATTTGCTTTGTATACATCTCAACCCCTTCGCAGCACTGCTTCATGTGGTCGTGGTGGCCTGGCTGATGGTTGGCATTAGAGTCCTCCATAACAACTTAATGCAGTATAAACCATGTTTATAATGATTTGGGATGGCTGATACCTGTATTGATAACTTGATGTTAAGTCAGGGCTTTGTTACTGCTGCAGTTTCACTGTATGCCAGCAAGTCTGTGTTGCAAGGTCCCATCTGATGCTCCAGCAGGATGTAATCCTGGTCAGCCATGGAGGTGCTCTGCCTGCTCCTGACCAAGTTGAGTGTAGTCTGACTGCAGATCCACACTTGTCTCCCTAAGGTTCATAGGACATTTGAAACACATGTGCTTCATTTATAAGTGAAGCAGCTGAATGTGCTGTGCAGTGAGCTCCTCACTCATGTGCTCTGCTAGAGCCAGCTTGTGGCTCCTACACTGTATGCTCCGAATCTCTAAAGGACAAGACAACAGTTGAGTAATCTTTCCTTGCGTTTAGCGACATGATGATAAAGCTCAAGGAACATTAGGTGCCAAAGGATGAGTCAAGATTGCACTGGTAATTGGTTCTTTTTCAGTCATGGTAAGATAGAAGCTCAAGCAACAAATTGGGATGCTCAGTAATGTGCTGAGTGCCCACAGGGAAGAGAGAAATCTGGGATATAAAACTCTGTGATCTCCCCCTCACCCTGTAGTCATATATATGTATGTATATGTATGACTACATATATATACACATACACACAC